>NC_091470.1:216903562-218202562 GCF_036971445.1 Narcine bancroftii | reverse complement strand
AGAGGATATATTCATTACCCAATGGGAAGAGGACACACTCGCTACCCAATGGGAGAGGACACATTCTCTACCCAATGGTAAGAGGACACATTCTCTACCCAATGGGAAGAGGACACATTCTCTACCCAATGGGAAGAGGACACATTCACTAACCCAACGGGAAGAGGACACATTCATTACTCATGGGAAGAGGATATATTCATTACCCAATGGGAAGAGGACACATTCACTACCCAATGGGAAGAGGACACATTCGCTACCCAATGGGAAGAGGACACATTCTCTACCCAATGGGAAGAGGACACATTCTCTACCCAATGGGAAGAGGACACATTCTCTACCCAATGGGAAGAGGACACATTCACTAAACCAATGGGAAGAGGACACATTCATTACTCATGGGAAGAGGACTTATTCACTAGTCACCGGATGATGATACATTCACTTCTTTCTTTCTTTGGCTTGACTTCATGGATGAAGATTTATGGAGTGGTATGTCCATGTATGCTATACCCCTATTGGAAGTGGACACATACACTTCCTACTGGAAGAGAACACATTCACTACCCCAATGGGAGGATGATACATCACTACTCATGGGAAGAGGACTCATTCACTACCCATTGGGAAGAGGAGACATTCACTACCCAATGGGAAGAGGAGACATTCACTACCCAATGGGAAAAGGAGACATTCACTACCCAATGGGAAGAGGGCACATTCACTACCCAATGGGAAGAGGACACATTCACTATCCAATGGGAAGAGGACACATTCACTACCCAATGGGAAGAGGACATGTTCACTACCCAATGGGAAGAGGACTCATTCACTAACCCAATTGAAAGAGGACAGATACACTACCCATGGGAAGAGGATACATTCACTACCCCAATAGGAATACATTCACTACCGCAGTGGGAAGAGGATACATTCATTACTCATGGGAACGGGACACATTCACTACTCATTGGAGGAGGACACATTCACTACCCAATTGGAAGAGCATACCTTCACTACTCATGGGAAGAGGATGCATTCACTACCTAATTGGTTGAGGGCACATTCAGTACTCATGTAAGAGGATACCTTCACTACTCATGGGAGGAGGACATATTCACTACCCAATGGGAGGAGGACACATTCACTACTCATGGAAGAGGATACATTCACTACTCATGGGAATAGGATACATTCACTACTCATAGGAAGAGGATACATTCACTATTCATGGGAAGAGGATACATTCACTACTCATGGGAAGAGGATACATTCACTATTCATGGGAAGAGGATACATTCACTACTCAATGGGAAGAGGACACATTCACTACTCATGGGAAGAGGATACATTCACTACTCAATGGGAAGTGGACACATCCATTGGGAAGAGGATGCATTCACTACCCAATGGGAGAGGACACATACACTACTCATTGGAAGAGGAAACATTCACTACTCAATGGGAAGAGGACATATTCACTACTCATTGGAGGAGGACACATTCACTACCCAATCATTGGAGTACACATTCACTACTCATTTGAAGAGGATACATTCACAACCCCATTGGGAAGGGGAAACATTCTCTAACCCAATGGGAATTGGACTCATTCACTAACCCAATGGGAAGAGGACTCATTCACTAACCCAATGGGAAGAGAACACATTCTCTAACCCAATGGGAAGAGGACACATTCACTAACCCAATGGGAAGAGGACACATTCACTAACCCAATGGGAAGAGGACACATTCACTAACCCAATGGGAAGAGGACACATTCACTAACCCAATGGGAAGAGGACATATTCACTAACCCATTGGGAAGAGGACACATTCACAAACCCAATGGGAAGAGGACACATTCATTACTCATGGGAAGAGGACTTATTCACTACTCACCGGATGATGATACATTCACTTCTTTCTTTCTTTGGCTTGGCTTCATGGATGAAAATTTATGCAATGGTATGTCCATGTATGCTATACCCCTATTGGAAGTGGACACATACACTTCATACTGGAAGAGAACACATTCACTACCCCAATGGGAGGATGATACATCACTACTCATGTGAAGAGGACTCATTCACTACCCAATGGGAAGAGGAGACATTCACTACCCAATGGGAAGAGGAGACATTCACTACCCAATGGGAAGATGACACATTCACTATCCAATGGGAAGAGGACACGTTCACTACCCAATGGGAAGAGGACACGTTCACTACCCAATGGGAAGAGGACTCATTCACTAACCCAATTGAAAGAGGGCAGATACACTACCCATGGGAAGAGGATACATTCACTACCCCAATAGGAAGTGGACACATGCACAACCTACTGGAAGAGGACACATTCATTATACCAATGGCAAGAGGATACATTCACTACCCAATGGGAGAGAACACATTCACTACTCATCGGAAGAGGATACATTCACTACCCCAATGGGAAGTGGACACATGCACAACCTTCTGGAAGAGGACACATTCATTATACCAATGGCAAGAGGATACATTCACTACCCCAATGGCAAGAGGATACATTTACTACTCATGGGAAGAGGACACATCCATTGGGAAGAGGACACATTCACTACCCAATGGGAGAGGACACATACACTACTCATGGGAAGAGGAAACATTCACTACTCAATGGGAAGACGACACATACACTACTCATGGGAAGAGGGCACATTCACTACTCAATGGGAAGAGGACACATTCACTACCCAATGGAGGAGGACACATTCACTACCCAATGGAAGAGGACACATTCACTACCCAATGGGAAGAGGACACATTCACTATTCAATGGGAAGAGGACACATTCACTACTCAATGTGAAGAGGACACATTCACTATTCAATGGGAAGAGGACACATTCACTACTCAATGGGCAGAGGACACATTCACTGCTCATTGGGAAGAGGACACATTCACTACTCAATGGGAAGAGGACACATTCACTATTCAATGGGAAGAGGACACATTCACTACTCAATGGGCAGAGGACACATTCACTACTCAATGGGAAGAGGACACATTCACTGCTCAATGGGAAGAGGACACATTCACTACTCAATGGGAAGAGGACACATTCACTACTCAATGGCAAGAGGACACATTCACTACACAATGGGAAGAGGACACATTCACTACTCAATGGGAAGAGGACACATTCACTACTCATCGGAAGAAGATACATTCACTACCCCAATGGGAAGTGGACACATGCACAAACTACTGGAAGAGTATACATTCACTACTCATGGGAAGAGGATATATTCATTACCCAATGGGAAGAGGACACATTCACTACCCAATGGGAAGAGGACACATTCTCTACCCAATGGAAAGAGGACACATTCGCTACCCAATGGGAAGAGGACACATTCGCTACCCAATGGGAAGAGGACACATTCACTACTCAATGGGAAGAGGACACATTCACAACTCAATGGGAAGAGGACACATTCACTACTCATCGGAAGAGGATACATTCACTACTCAATGGGAAGTGGACACATCCATTGGGAAGAGGATGCATTCACTACCCAATGGGAGAGGACACATACACTACTCATGGGAAGAGGAAACATTCACTACTCAATGGGAAGAGGACACATACACTACTCCTGGGAAGAGGACACATTCACTACTCAATGGGAAGAGGACACATTCACTACCCAATGGAAGAGGACACATTCACTACCCAATGGAAGAGGACACATTCACTACCCAATGGGAAGAGGACACATTCACTACTCAATGGGAAGAGGACATATTCACTAGTCAATGGGAAGAGGACACATTCGCTTCTCAATGGAAAGTGGACACAGGCACAACTCAGTGGGAAGAGGACACATTCACTAGTCAATGGGAAGAGGACACATTCACTACTCAATGGGAAGAGGACACATTCACTACTCAATGGGAAGAGGACACATTCACTACTCAATGGAAGAGGACACATTCACTACCCAATGGAAGAGGACACATTCACTACCCAATGGGAAGAGGACACATTCACTACTCAATGGGAAGAGGACATATTCACTAGTCAATGGATAGAGGACACATTCGCTTCTCAATGGGAAGTGGACACAGGCACAACTCAGTGGGAAGAGGACACATTCACTAGTCAATGGGAAGAGGACACATTCACTACTCAATGGGAAGAGGACACATTCACTACTCAATGGGAAGAGGACACATTCACTACTCAATGGGAAGAGGACACATTCACTACTCAATGGGAAGAGGAAACATTCACTACTCAATGGGAAGAGGACACATTCACTACTCAATGGGAAGAGGACATATTCACTACTCATCCGAAGAGGATACATTCACTACCCCAATGGGAAGTGGACACATGCACAACTTACTGGAAGAGGACACATTCATTATGCCAATGGCAAGAGGATACATTCACTACCCAATGGGAGAGAACACATTCACTACTCATGGGAAGAGGATATATTCACAACCCAATGAAAGTGGACAGCTTCAATGCTCATCGGAAGAGAACAGATTCAATACTCATAGGAGGAGGACACATTCACTACCCAATCATTGGAGTACACATTCACTACTCATTTGAAGAGGATACATTCACTACCCCATTGGGAAGGGGAAACATTCTCTAACCCAATGGGAAGAGGACTCATTCACTACTCACCGGATGATGATACATTCACTTCTTTCATTCTTTGACTTGGCTTCATGGATGAAGATTTATGGAGTGGTATGTCCATGTATGCTATACCCCTATTGGAAGTGGACACATACACTTCCTACTGGAAGAGAACACATTCACTACCCCAATGGGAGGATGATACATCACTACTCATGGGAAGAGGACTCATTCACTACCCAATGGGAAGAGGAGACATTCACTACCCAATGGGAAGAGGAGACATTCACTACCCAATGGGAAGAGGAGACATTCACTACCCAATGGGAAGAGGAGACATTCACTACCCAATGGGAAGAGGGCACATTCACTATCCAATGGGAAGAGGACACATTCACTACCCAATGGGAAGAGGACACGTTCACTGCCCAATGGGAAGAGGACTCATTCACTAACCCAATTGAAAGAGGAAAGATACACTACCCATGGGAAGAGGATACATTCACTACCCCAATAGGAATACATTCACTACCCCAGTGGGAAGAGGATACATTCATTACTCATGGGAACGGGACACATTCACTACTCATTGGAGGAGGACACATTCACTACCCAATTGGAAGAGGATACCTTCACTACTCATGGGAAGAGAATGCATTCACTACCCAATTGGTTGAGGGCACATTCAGTACTCATGGGGGAGGATACCTTCACTCTCATGGGAGGAGGATATATTCACTACCCAATGGGAGGAGGACACATTCACTACTCATGGAAGAGGATACATTCACTACTCATGGGAAGAGGATACATTCACTACTCATGGGAAGAGGATACATTCACGACTCAATGGGAAGAGGACACATTCACTACTCATGGGAAGAGGATACATTCACTACTCAATGGGAAGTGGACACATCCATTGGGAAGAGGATGCATTCACTACCCAATGGGAGAGGACACATTCACTACTCATGGGAAGAGGATATATTCACTACTCATGGGAAGTGTAAACATTCACTGCCCCAATGGGAAGAGGATATATTCACAACCCAATGGGAGAGGACACATTCAATGCTCATGGGAAGAGAACAGATTCAATACTCATAGGAGGAGGACACATTCACTACCCAATCATTGGAGTACACATTCACTACTCATTTGAAGAGGATACATTCACTACCCCATTGGGAAGGGGAAACATTCTCTAACCCAATGGGAATTGGACTCATTCACTAACCCAATGGGAAGAGGACTCATTCACTAACCCAATGGGAAGAGAACACATTCTCTAACCCAATGGGAAGAGGACACATTCACTAACCCAATGGGAAGAGGACAGATTCACTAACCCAATAGGAAGAGGACACATTCACTAACCCAATGGGAAGAGGACACATTCACTAACCCAATGGGAAGAGGACACATTCACTAACCCAATGGGAAGAGGACACATTCATTACTCATGGGAAGAGGACTTATTCACTACTCACCGGATGATGATACATTCACTTCTTTCTTTCTTTGGCTTGGCTTCATGGATGAAAATTTATGCAGTGGTATGTCCATGTATGCTATACCCCTATTGGAAGTGGACACATACACTTCATACTGGAAGAGAACACATTCACTACCCCAATGGGAGGATGATACATCACTACTCATGGGAAGAGGACTCATTCACTACCCAATGGGAAGAGGAGACATTCACTACCCAATGGGAAGAGGAGACATTCACTACCCAATGGGAAGAGGAGACATTCACTACACAATGGGAAGAGGGCACAATCACTATCCAATGGGAAGAGGACACATTCACTACCCAATGGGAAGAGGACTCATTCTCTAACCCAATTGAAAGAGGACAGATACACTACCCATGGGAAGAGGATACATTCACTACCCCAATAGGAATACATTCACTACCCCAGTGGGAAGAGGATACATTCATTACTCATGGGAACGGGACACATTCACTACTCATTGGAGGAGGACACATTCACTACCCAATTGGAAGAGGATACCTTCACTACTCATGGGAAGAGAATGCATTCACTACCCAATTGGTTGAGGGCACATTCAGTACTCATGGGAGAGGATACCTTCACTACTCATGGGAGGAGGACATATTCACTACCCAATGGGAGGAGGACACATTCACTACTCATGGAAGAGGATACATTCACTACTCATGGGTAGAGGATACATTCACTACTCATGGGAGGAGGATACATTCACTACTCAATGGGAAGAGGACACATTCACTACTCATGGGAAGAGGATACATTCACTACTCAATGGGAAGTGGACACATCCATTGGGAAGAGGATGCATTCACTACCCAATGGGAGAGGACACATTCACTACTCATGGGAAGAGGATATATTCACTACTCATGGGAAGTGTAAACATTCACTGCCCCAATGGGAAGAGGATATATTCACAACCCAATGGGAGAGGACACATTCAATGCTCATGGGAAGAGAACAGATTCAATACTCATAGGAGGAGGACACATTCACTACCCAATCATTGGAGTACACATTCACTACTCATTTGAAGAGGATACATTCACTACCCCATTGGGAAGGGGAAACATTCTCTAACCCAATGGGAATTGGACTCATTCACTAACCCAATGGGAAGAGGACTCATTCACTAACCCAATGGGAAGAGAACACATTCTCTAACCCAATGGGAAGAGGACACATTCACTAACCCAATGGGAAGAGGACAGATTCACTAACCCAATAGGAAGAGGACACATTCACTAACCCAATGGGAAGAGGACACATTCACTAACCCAATGGGAAGAGGACACATTCACTAACCCAATGGGAAGAGGACACATTCATTACTCATGGGAAGAGGACTTATTCACTACTCACCGGATGATGATACATTCACTTCTTTCTTTCTTTGGCTTGGCTTCATGGATGAAAATTTATGCAGTGGTATGTCCATGTATGCTATACCCCTATTGGAAGTGGACACATACACTTCATACTGGAAGAGAACACATTCACTACCCCAATGGGAGGATGATACATCACTACTCATGGGAAGAGGACTCATTCACTACCCAATGGGAAGAGGAGACATTCACTACCCAATGGGAAGAGGAGACATTCACTACCCAATGGGAAGAGGAGACATTCACTACACAATGGGAAGAGGGCACAATCACTATCCAATGGGAAGAGGACACATTCACTACCCAATGGGAAGAGGACTCATTCTCTAACCCAATTGAAAGAGGACAGATACACTACCCATGGGAAGAGGATACATTCACTACCCCAATAGGAATACATTCACTACCCCAGTGGGAAGAGGATACATTCATTACTCATGGGAACGGGACACATTCACTACTCATTGGAGGAGGACACATTCACTACCCAATTGGAAGAGGATACCTTCACTACTCATGGGAAGAGAATGCATTCACTACCCAATTGGTTGAGGGCACATTCAGTACTCATGGGAGAGGATACCTTCACTACTCATGGGAGGAGGACATATTCACTACCCAATGGGAGGAGGACACATTCACTACTCATGGAAGAGGATACATTCACTACTCATGGGTAGAGGATACATTCACTACTCATGGGAGGAGGATACATTCACTACTCAATGGGAAGAGGACACATTCACTACTCATGGGAAGAGGATACATTCACTACTCAATGGGAAGTGGACACATCCATTGGGAAGAGGATGCATTCACTACCCAATGGGAGAGGACACATTCACTACTCATGGGAAGAGGATATATTCACTACTCATGGGAAGTGTAAACATTCACTGCCCCAATGGGAAGAGGATATATTCACAACCCAATGGGAGAGGACACATTCAATGCTCATGGGAAGAGAACAGATTCAATACTCATAGGAGGAGGACACATTCACTACCCAATCATTGGAGTACACATTCACTACTCATTTGAAGAGGATACATTCACTACCCCATTGGGAAGGGGAAACATTCTCTAACCCAATGGGAATTGGACTCATTCACTAACCCAATGGGAAGAAGACTCATTCACTAACCCAATGGGAAGAGGACACATTCTCTAACCCAATGGGAAGAGGACACATTCACTAACCCAATGGGAAGAGGACAGATTCACTAACCCAATAGGAAGAGGACACATTCACTAACCCAATGGGAAGAGGACACATTCACTAACCCAATGGGAAGAGGACACATTCACTAACCCAATGGGAAGAGGACACATTCATTACTCATGGGAAGAGGACTTATTCACTACTCACCGGATGATGATACATTCACTGCTTTCTTTCTTTGGCTTGGCTTCATGGATGAAAATTTATGCAGTGGTATGTCCATGTATGCTATACCCCTATTGGAAGTGGACACATACACTTCATACTGGAAGAGAACACATTCACTACCCCAATGGGAGGATGATACATCACTACTCATGTGAAGAGGACTCATTCACTACCCAATGGGAAGAGTAGACATTCACTACCCAATGGGAAGAGGAGACATTCACTACCCAATGGGAAGAGGAGACATTCACTACCCAATGGGAAGAGGAGAATTCACTACCCATTGGGAAGAGGGCACATTCACTACCCAATGGGAAGAGGACACATTCACTATCCAATGGGAAGAGGACACGTTCACTACCCAATGGGAAGAGGACACGTTCACAACCCAATGGGAAGAGGACTCATTCACTAACCCAATTGAAAGAGGGCAGATACACTACCCATGGGAAGAGGATACATTCACTACCCCAATGGGAAGTGGACACATGCACAACCTTCTGGAAGAGGACACATTCATTATACCAATGGCAAGAGGATACATTCACTACCCAATGGGAAAGAACACATTCACTACTCATGGGAAGAGGATATATTCACTACTCATGGGAAGTGTAAACATTCACTGCCCCAATGGGAAGATGATATATTCACAACCCAATGGGAGAGGACACATTCAATGCTCATGGGAAGAGAACAGATTCAATACTCATAGAAGGAGGACACATTCACTACCCAATCATTGGAGTACACATTCACTACTCATTTGAAGAGGATACATTCACTACCCCATTGGGAAGGGGAAACATTCTCTAACCCAATGAGAATTGGACTCATTCACTAACCCAATGGGAAGAGGACTCATTCACTAACACAATGGGAAGAGGACTCATTCACTAACCCAATTGAAAGAGGGCAGATACACTACCCATGGGAAGAGGATACATTCACTACCCCAATAGGAATACATTCACACCCCAGTGGGAAGAGGATACATTCATTACTCATGGGAACGGGACACATTCACTACTCATTGGAGGAGGACACATTCACTACCCAATTGGAAGAGGATACCTTCACTACTCATGGTAAGAGGATGCATTCACTACCTAATTGGTTGAGGGCACATTCAGTACCCATGGAAGAGGATACCTTCACTACTCATGGGAGGAGGACATATTCACTACCCAATGGGAGGAGGACACATTCACTACTCATGGAAGAGGATACATTCACTACTCATGGGAAAAGGATACATTCACTACTCATGGGAAGAGGATACATTCACTACTCATGGGAAGAGGATACATTCACTACTCATGGGAAGAGGATACATTCACTACTCATGGGAATAGGATATATTCACTACTCATGGGAAGAGGATACATTCACTACTCATGGAAAGAGGATACATTCACTACTCATGGGAAGAGGATACATTCAATTCACCAATGGGAAGAGGATACATTCAATTCACCAATGGGAAGAGGATACATTCATTACTCATGGGAACAGGACACATTCACTATTCATGGGAGGAGGACACATTCACTAACCAATTGGAAGAGGATACCTGCACTACTCATTGGAAGAGGATACATTCACTACCCCAATGGGAAGTGGACACATGCACAAACTACTGGAAGAGGATAAATTCACTGCTCATGGGAAGAGGATATATTCATTACCAAATGGGAAGAGGACACATTCGCTACCCAATGGGAGAGGACACATTCTCTACCCAATGGGAAGAGGACACATTCTCTACCCAATGGGAAGAGGACACATTCTCTACCCAATGGGAAGAGGACACATTCACTAACCCAATGGGAAGAGGACACATTCATTACTCATGGGAAGAGGACTTATTCACTAGTCACCGGATGATGATACATTCACTTCTTTCTTTCTTTGGCTTGACTTCATGGATGAAGATTTATGGAGTGGTATGTCCATGTATGCTATACACCCTATTGGAAGTGGACACATACACTTCCTACTGGAAGAGAACACATTCACTACCCCAATGGGAGGATGATACATCACTACTCATGGGAAGAGGACTCATTCACTACCCATTGGGAAGAGGAGACATTCACTACCCAATGGGAAGAGGAGACATTCACTACCCAATGGGAAGAGGAGACATTCACTACCCAATGGGAAGAGGGCACATTCACTACCCAATGGGAAGAGGACACATTCACTATCCAATGGGAAGAGGACACATTCACTACCCAATGGGAAGAGGACATGTTCACTACCCAATGGGAAGAGGACTCATTCACTAACCCAATTGAAAGAGGACAGATACACTACCCATGGGAAGAGGATACATTCACTACCACAATAGGAATACATTCACTACCGCAGTGGGAAGAGGATACATTCATTACTCATGGGAACGGGACACATTCACTACTCATTGGAGGAGGACACATTCACTACCCAATTGGAAGAGGATACCTTCACTACTCATGGGAAGAGGATGCATTCACTACCTAATTGTTTGAGGGCACATTCAGTACTCATGGAAGAGGATACCTTCACTACTCATGGGAGGAGGACATATTCACTACCCAATGGGAGGAGGACACATTCACTACTCATGGAAGAGGATACATTCACTACTCATGGGAATAGGATACATTCACTACTCATAGGAAGAGGATACATTCACTATTCATGGGAAGAGGATACATTCACTACTCATGGGAAGAGGATACATTCACTATTCATGGGAAGAGGATACATTCACTACTCAATGGGAAGAGGACACATTCACTACTCATGGGAAGAGGATACATTCACTACTCAATGGGAAGTGGACACATCCATTGGGAAGAGGATGCATTCACTACACAATGGGAGAGGACACATACACTACTCATTGGAAGAGGAAACATTCACTACTCAATGGGAAGAGGACATATTCACTACTCATTGGAGGAGGACACATTCACAACCCAATCATTGGAGTACACATTCACTACTCATTTGAAGAGGATACATTCACAACCCCATTGGGAAGGGGAAACATTCTCTAACCCAATGGGAATTGGACTCATTCACTAACCCAATGGGAAGAGGACTCATTCACTAACCCAATGGGAAGAGAACACATTCTCTAACCCAATGGGAAGAGGACACATTCACTAACCCAATGGGAAGAGGACACATTCACTAACCCAATGGGAAGAGGACACATTCACTAACCCAATGGGAAGAGGACATATTCACTAACCCAATGGGAAGAGGACACATTCACTAACCCAATTGGAAGAGGATACCTTCACTACTCATGGGAAGAGGATGCATTCACTACCTAATTGGTTGAGGGCACATTCAGTACTCATGGAAGAGGATACCTTCACTACTCATGGGAGGAGGACATATTCACTACCCAATGGGAGGAGGACACATTCACTACTCATGGAAGAGGATACATTCACTACTCATGGGAATAGGATACATTCACTACTCATAGGAAGAGGATACATTCACTATTCATGGGAAGAGGATACATTCACTACTCATGGGAAGAGGATACATTCACTATTCATGGGAAGAGGATACATTCACTACTCAATGGGAAGAGGACACATTCACTACTCATGGGAAGAGGATACATTCACTACTCAATGGGAAGTGGACACATCCATTGGGAAGAGGATGCATTCACTACACAATGGGAGAGGACACATACACTACTCATTGGAAGAGGAAACATTCACTACTCAATGGGAAGAGGACATATTCACTACTCATTGGAGGAGGACACATTCACAACCCAATCATTGGAGTACACATTCACTACTCATTTGAAGAGGATACATTCACAACCCCATTGGGAAGGGGAAACATTCTCTAACCCAATGGGAATTGGACTCATTCACTAACCCAATGGGAAGAGGACTCATTCACTAACCCAATGGGAAGAGACCACATTCTCTAACCCAATGGGAAGAGGACACATTCACTAACCCAATGGGAAGAGGACACATTCACTAACCCAATGGGAAGAGGACTCATTCACTAACCCAATGGGAAGAGGACATATTCACTAAACCAATGGGAAGAGGACACATTCACTAACCCAATGGGAAGAGGACACATTCATTACTCATGGGAGGAGGAGATATTCACTACCCAATGGGAGGAGGACACATTCACTACTCATGGAAGAGTATACATTCACTACTCATGGGAATAGGATACATTCACTACTCATAGGAAGAGGATACATTCACTATTCATGGGAAGAGGATACATTCACTACTCATGGGAAGAGGATACATTCACTATTCATGGGAAGAGGATACATTCACTACTCAATGGGAAGAGGACACATTCACTACTCACCGGATGATGATACATTCACTTCTTTCTTTCTTTGGCTTGGCTTCATGGATGAAAATTTATGCAATGGTATGTCCATGTATGCTCTACCCCTATTGGAAGTGGACACATACACTTCATACTGGAAGAGAACACATTCACTACCCCAATGGGAGGATGATACATCACTACTCATGTGAAGAGGACTCATTCACTACCCAATGGGAAGAGGAGACATTCACTACCCAATGGGAAGAGGAGACATTCACTACCCAATGGGAAGAGGAGACATTCACTACCCAATGGGAAGAGGAGACATTCACTACCCATTGGGAAGAGGGCACATTCACTACCCAATGGGAAGAGGACACATTCACTATCCAATGGGAAGAGGACACGTTCACTACCCAATGGGAAGAGGACACGTTCACTACCCAATGGGAAGAGGACTCATTCACTAACCTAATTGAAAGAGGGCAGATACACTACCCATGGGAAGAGGATACATTCACTACCCCAATAGGAAGTGGACACATGCACAACCTACTGGAAGAGGACACATTCATTATACCAATGGCAAGAGGATACATTCACTACCCAATGGGAGAGAACACATTCACTACTCATCGGAAGAGGATACATTCACTACCCCAATGGGAAGTGGACACATGCACAACCTTCTGGAAGAGGACACATTCATTATACCAATGGCAAGAGGATACATTCACTACCCAATGGGAGAGAACACATTCACTACTCATCGGAAGAGGATATATTCACTACTCATGGGAAGTGTAAACATTCACTGCCCCAATGGGAAGAGGATATATTCACAACCCGATGGGAGAGGACACATTCAATGCTCATGGGAAGAGAACAGATTCAATACTCATAGAAGGAGGACACATTCACTACCCAATCATTGGAGTACACATTCACTACTCATTTGAAGAGGATATATTCACTACCCCACTGGGAAGGGGAAACATTCTCTAACCCAATGAGAATTGGACTCATTCACTAACCCAATGGGAAGAGGGCAGATACACTACCCATGGGAAGAGGATACATTCACTACCCCAATAGGAATACAATCACTACCCCAGTGGGAAGAGGATACATTCATTACTCATTGGAACGGGACACATTCACTACTCATTGGAGGAGGACACATTCACTACCCAATTGGTAGAGGATACCTTCACTACTCATGGGAAGAGGATGCATTCACTACCTAATTGGTTGAGGGCACATTCTGTACTCATGGAAGAGGATACCTTCACTACTCATGGGAGGAGGACATATTCACTACCCAATGGGAGGAGGACACATTCACTACTCATGGGAAGAGGATACATTAACTACTCATGGGAATAGGATATATTCACTACTCATGGGAAGAGGATACATTCACTACTCATGGGAAGAGGATACATTCACTACTCATGGGAAGAGGATACATTCAATTCACCAATGGGAAGAGGATACATTCAATTCACCAATGGGAAGAGGATACATTCATTACTCATGGGAACAGGACACATTCACTACTCATGGGAGGAGGACACATTCACTAACCAATTGGAAGAGGATACCTTCACTACTCATTGGAAGAGGATACATTCACTACCCCAATGGGAAGTGGACACATGCACAAACTACTGGAAGAGGATAAATTCACTGCTCATGGGAAGAGGATATATTCATTACCCAATGGGAAGAGGACACACTCGCTACCCAATGGGAGAGGACACATTCTCTACCCAATGGTAAGAGGACACATTCTCTACCCAATGGGAAGAGGACACATTCTCTACCCAATGGGAAGAGGACACATTCACTAACCCAATGGGAAGAGGACACATTCATTACTCATGGGAAGAGGATATATTCATTACCCAATGGGAAGAGGACACATTCACTACCCAATGGGAAGAGGACACATTCGCTACCCAATGGGAAGAGGACACATTCTCTACCCAATGGGAAGAGGACACATTCTCTACCCAATGGGAAGAGGACACATTCTCTACCCAATGGGAAGAGGACACATTCACTAAACCAATGGGAAGAGGACACATTCATTACTCATGGGAAGAGGACTTATTCACTAGTCACCGGATGATGATACATTCACTTCTTTCTTTCTTTGGCTTGACTTCATGGATGAAGATTTATGGAGTGGTATGTCCATGTATGCTATACCCCTATTGGAAGTGGACACATACACTTCCTACTGGAAGAGAACACATTCACTACCCCAATGGGAGGATGATACATCACTACTCATGGGAAGAGGACTCATTCACTACCCATTGGGAAGAGGAGACATTCACTACCCAATGGGAAGAGGAGACATTCACTACCCAATGGGAAAAGGAGACATTCACTACCCAATGGGAAGAGGGCACATTCACTACCCAATGGGAAGAGGACACATTCACTATCCAATGGGAAGAGGACACATTCACTACCCAATGGGAAGAGGACATGTTCACTACCCAATGGGAAGAGGACTCATTCACTAACCCAATTGAAAGAGGACAGATACACTACCCATGGGAAGAGGATACATTCACTACCCCAATAGGAATACATTCACTACCGCAGTGGGAAGAGGATACATTCATTACTCATGGGAACGGGACACATTCACTACTCATTGGAGGAGGACACATTCACTACCCAATTGGAAGAGCATACCTTCACTACTCATGGGAAGAGGATGCATTCACTACCTAATTGGTTGAGGGCACATTCAGTACTCATGTAAGAGGATACCTTCACTACTCATGGGAGGAGGACATATTCACTACCCAATGGGAGGAGGACACATTCACTACTCATGGAAGAGGATACATTCACTACTCATGGGAATAGGATACATTCACTACTCATAGGAAGAGGATACATTCACTATTCATGGGAAGAGGATACATTCACTACTCATGGGAAGAGGATACATTCACTATTCATGGGAAGAGGATACATTCACTACTCAATGGGAAGAGGACACATTCACTACTCATGGGAAGAGGATACATTCACTACTCAATGGGAAGTGGACACATCCATTGGGAAGAGGATGCATTCACTACCCAATGGGAGAGGACACATACACTACTCATTGGAAGAGGAAACATTCACTACTCAATGGGAAGAGGACATATTCACTACTCATTGGAGGAGGACACATTCACTACCCAATCATTGGAGTACACATTCACTACTCATTTGAAGAGGATACATTCACAACCCCATTGGGAAGGGGAAACATTCTCTAACCCAATGGGAATTGGACTCATTCACTAACCCAATGGGAAGAGGACTCATTCACTAACCCAATGGGAAGAGAACACATTCTCTAACCCAATGGGAAGAGGACACATTCACTAACCCAATGGGAAGAGGACACATTCACTAACCCAATGGGAAGAGGACACATTCACTAACCCAATGGGAAGAGGACATATTCACTAACCCATTGGGAAGAGGACACATTCACAAACCCAATGGGAAGAGGACACATTCATTACTCATGGGAAGAGGACTTATTCACTACTCACCGGATGATGATACATTCACTTCTTTCTTTCTTTGGCTTGGCTTCATGGATGAAAATTTATGCAATGGTATGTCCATGTATGCTATACCCCTATTGGAAGTGGACACATACACTTCATACTGGAAGAGAACACATTCACTACCCCAATGGGAGGATGATACATCACTACTCATGTGAAGAGGACTCATTCACTACCCAATGGGAAGAGGAGACATTCACTACCCAATGGGAAGAGGAGACATTCACTACCCAATGGGAAGAGGACACATTCACTATCCAATGGGAAGAGGACACGTTCACTACCCAATGGGAAGAGGACACGTTCACTACCCAATGGGAAGAGGACTCATTCACTAACCCAATTGAAAGAGGGCAGATACACTACCCATGGGAAGAGGATACATTCACTACCCCAATAGGAAGTGGACACATGCACAACCTACTGGAAGAGGACACATTCATTATACCAATGGCAAGAGGATACATTCACTACCCAATGGGAGAGAACACATTCACTACTCATCGGAAGAGGATACATTCACTACCCCAATGGGAAGTGGACACATGCACAACCTTCTGGAAGAGGACACATTCATTATACCAATGGCAAGAGGATACATTCACTACCCCAATGGCAAGAGGATACATTTACTACTCATGGGAAGAGGACACATCCATTGGGAAGAGGACACATTCACTACCCAATGGGAGAGGACACATACACTACTCATGGGAAGAGGAAACATTCACTACTCAATGGGAAGACGACACATACACTACTCATGGGAAGAGGGCACAATCACTACTCAATGGGAAGAGGACACATTCACTACCCAATGGAGGAGGACACATTCACTACCCAATGGAAGAGGACACATTCACTACCCAATGGGAAGAGGACACATTCACTATTCAATGGGAAGAGGACACATTCACTACTCAATGGGAAGAAGACACATTCACTATTCAATGGGAAGAGGACACATTCACTACTCAATGGGCAGAGGACACATTCACTACTCATTGGGAAGAGGACACATTCACTACTCAATGGGAAGAGGACACATTCACTATTCAATGGGAAGAGGACACATTCACTACTCAATGGGCAGAGGACACATTCACTACTCAATGGGAAGAGGACACATTCACTGCTCAATGGGAAGAGGACACATTCACTACTCAATGGGAAGAGGACACATTCACTACTCAATGGCAAGAGGACACATTCACTACACAATGGGAAGAGGACACATTCACTACTCAATGGGAAGAGGACACATTCACTACTCATCGGAAGAAGATACATTCACTACCCCAATGGGAAGTGGACACATGCACAAACTACTGGAAGAGTATACATTCACTACTCATGGGAAGAGGATATATTCATTACCCAATGGGAAGAGGACACATTCACTACCCAATGGGAAGAGGACACATTCTCTACCCAATGGAAAGAGGACACATTCGCTACCCAATGGGAAGAGGACACATTCGCTACCCAATGGGAAGAGGACACATTCACTACTCAATGGGAAGAGGACACATTCACAACTCAATGGGAAGAGGACACATTCACTACTCATCGGAAGAGGATACATTCACTACTCAATGGGAAGTGGACACATCCATTGGGAAGAGGATGCATTCACTACCCAATGGGAGAGGACACATACACTACTCATGGGATGAGGAAACATTCACTACTCAATGGGAAGAGGACACATACACTACTCCTGGGAAGAGGACACATTCACTACTCAATGGGAAGAGGACACATTCACTACCCAATGGAAGAGGACACATTCACTACCCAATGGAAGAGGACACATTCACTACCCAATGGGAAGAGGACACATTCACTACTCAATGGGAAGAGGACATATTCACTAGTCAATGGGAAGAGGACACATTCGCTTCTCAATGGAAAGTGGACACAGGCACAACTCAGTGGGAAGAGGACACATTCACTAGTCAATGGGAAGAGGACACATTCACTACTCAATGGGAAGAGGACACATTCACTACTCAATGGGAAGAGGACACATTCACTACTCAATGGAAGAGGACACATTCACTACCCAATGGAAGAGGACACATTCACTACCCAATGGGAAGAGGACACATTCACTACTCAATGGGAAGAGGACATATTAACTAGTCAATGGATAGAGGACACATTCGCTTCTCAATGGGAAGTGGACACAGGCACAACTCAGTGGGAAGAGGACACATTCACTAGTCAATGGGAAGAGGACACATTCACTACTCAATGGGAAGAGGACACATTCACTACTCAATGGGAAGAGGACACATTCACTACTCAATGGGAAGAGGACACATTCACTACTCAATGGGAAGAGGAAACATTCACTACTCAATGGGAAGAGGACACATTCACTACTCAATGGGAAGAGGACATATTCACTACTCATCCGAAGAGGATACATTCACTACCCCAATGGGAAGTGGACACATGCACAACTTACTGGAAGAGGACACATTCATTATGCCAATGGCAAGAGGATACATTCACTACCCAATGGGAGAGAACACATTCACTACTCATGGGAAGAGGATATATTCACAACCCAATGAAAGTGGACAGCTTCAATGCTCATCGGAAGAGAACAGATTCAATACTCATAGGAGGAGGACACATTCACTACCCAATCATTGGAGTACACATTCACTACTCATTTGAAGAGGATACATTCACTACCCCATTGGGAAGGGGAAACATTCTCTAACCCAATGGGAAGAGGACTCATTCACTACTCACCGGATGATGATACATTCACTTCTTTCATTCTTTGACTTGGCTTCATGGATGAAGATTTATGGAGTGGTATGTCCATGTATGCTATACCCCTATTGGAAGTGGACACATACACTTCCTACTGGAAGAGAACACATTCACTACCCCAATGGGAGGATGATACATCACTACTCATGGGAAGAGGACTCATTCACTACCCAATGGGAAGAGGAGACATTCACTACCCAATGGGAAGAGGAGACATTCACTACCCAATGGGAAGAGGAGACATTCACTACCCAATGGGAAGAGGAGACATTCACTACCCAATGGGAAGAGGGCACATTCACTATCCAATGGGAAGAGGACACATTCACTACCCAATGGGAAGAGGACACGTTCACTGCCCAATGGGAAGAGGACTCATTCACTAACCCAATTGAAAGAGGAAAGATACACTACCCATGGGAAGAGGATACATTCACTACCCCAATAGGAATACATTCACTACCCCAGTGGGAAGAGGATACATTCATTACTCATGGGAACGGGACACATTCACTACTCATTGGAGGAGGACACATTCACTACCCAATTGGAAGAGGATACCTTCACTACTCATGGGAAGAGAATGCATTCACTACCCAATTGGTTGAGGGCACATTCAGTACTCATGGGGGAGCATACCTTCACTCTCATGGGAGGAGGATATATTCACTACCCAATGGGAGGAGGACACATTCACTACTCATGGAAGAGGATACATTCACTACTCATGGGAAGAGGATACATTCACTACTCATGGGAAGAGGATACATTCACGACTCAATGGGAAGAGGACACATTCACTACTCATGGGAAGAGGATACATTCACTACTCAATGGGAAGTGGACACATCCATTGGGAAGAGGATGCATTCACTACCCAATGGGAGAGGACACATTCACTACTCATGGGAAGAGGATATATTCACTACTCATGGGAAGTGTAAACATTCACTGCCCCAATGGGAAGAGGATATATTCACAACCCAATGGGAGAGGACACATTCAATGCTCATGGGAAGAGAACAGATTCAATACTCATAGGAGGAGGACACATTCACTACCCAATCATTGGAGTACACATTCACTACTCATTTGAAGAGGATACATTCACTACCCCATTGGGAAGGGGAAACATTCTCTAACCCAATGGGAATTGGACTCATTCACTAACCCAATGGGAAGAGGACTCATTCACTAACCCAATGGGAAGAGAACACATTCTCTAACCCAATGGGAAGAGGACACATTCACTAACCCAATGGGAAGAGGACAGATTCACTAACCCAATAGGAAGAGGACACATTCACTAACCCAATGGGAAGAGGACACATTCACTAACCCAATGGGAAGAGGACACATTCACTAACCCAATGGGAAGAGGACACATTCATTACTCATGGGAAGAGGACTTATTCACTACTCACCGGATGATGATACATTCACTTCTTTCTTTCTTTGGCTTGGCTTCATGGATGAAAATTTATGCAGTGGTATGTCCATGTATGCTATACCCCTATTGGAAGTGGACACATACACTTCATACTGGAAGAGAACACATTCACTACCCCAATGGGAGGATGATACATCACTACTCATGGAAAGAGGACTCATTCACTACCCAATGGGAAGAGGAGACATTCACTACCCAATGGGAAGAGGAGACATTCACTACCCAATGGGAAGAGGAGACATTCACTACCCAATGGGAAGAGGAGACATTCACTACCCAATGGGAAGAGGGCACATTCACTATCCAATGGGAAGAGGACACATTCACTACCCAATGGGAAGAGGACACGTTCACTACCCAATGGGAAGAGGACTCATTCACTAACCCAATTGAAAGAGGACAGATACACTACCCATGGGAAGAGGATACATTCACTACCCCAATAGGAATACATTCACTACCCCAGTGGGAAGAGGATACATTCATTACTCATGGGAACGGGACACATTCACTACTCATTGGAGGAGGACACATTCACTACCCAATTGGAAGAGGATACCTTCACTACTCATGGGAAGAGAATGCATTCACTACCCAATTGGTTGAGGGCACATTCAGTACTCATGGGAGAGGATACCTTCACTACTCATGGGAGGAGGACATATTCACTACCCAATGGGAGGAGGACACATTCACTACTCATGGAAGAGGATACATTCACTACTCATGGGAAGAGGTTACATTCACTACTCATGGGAAGAGGATACATTCACTACTCAATGGGAAGAGGACACATTCACTACTCATGGGAAGAGGATACATTCACTACTCAATGGGAAGTGGACACATCCATTGGGAAGAGGATGCATTCACTACCCAATGGGAGAGGACACATTCACTACTCATGGGAAGAGGATATATTCACTACTCATGGGAAGTGTAAACATTCACTGCCCCAATGGGAAGAGGATATATTCACAACCCAATGGGAGAGGACACATTCAATGCTCATGGGAAGAGAACAGATTCAATACTCATAGGAGGAGGACACATTCACTACCCAATCATTGGAGTACACATTCACTACTCATTTGAAGAGGATACATTCACTACCCCATTGGGAAGGGGAAACATTCTCTAACCCAATGGGAATTGGACTCATTCACTAACCCAATGGGAAGAGGACTCATTCACTAACCCAATGGGAAGAGGACACATTCTCTAACCCAATGGGAAGAGGACACATTCACTAACCCAATGGGAAGAGGACAGATTCACTAACCCAATAGGAAGAGGACACATTCACTAACCCAATGGGAAGAGGACACATTCACTAACCCAATGGGAAGAGGACACATTCACTAACCCAATGGGAAGAGGACACATTCATTACTCATGGGAAGAGGACTTATTCACTACTCACCGGATGATGATACATTCACTTCTTTCTTTCTTTGGCTTGGCTTCATGGATGAAAATTTATGCAGTGGTATGTCCATGTATGCTATACCCCTATTGGAAGTGGACACATACACTTCATACTGGAAGAGAACACATTCACTACCCCAATGGGAGGATGATACATCACTACTCATGTGAAGAGGACTCATTCACTACCCAATGGGAAGAGTAGACATTCACTACCCAATGGGAAGAGGAGACATTCACTACCCAATGGGAAGAGGAGACATTCACTACCCAATGGGAAGAGAAGAATTCACTACCCAATGGGAAGAGGGCACATTCACTACCCAATGGGAAGAGGACACATTCACTATCCAATGGGAAGAGGACACGTTCACTACCCAATGGGAAGAGGACACGTTCACAACCCAATGGAAAGAGGACTCATTCACTAACCCAATTGAAAGAGGGCAGATACACTACCCATGGGAAGAGGACACATTCACTAACCCAATGGGAAGAGGACAGATTCACTAACCCAATAGGAAGAGGAGACATTCACTAACCCAATGGGAAGAGGACACATTCACTTTCCCAATGGGAAGAGGACACATTCACTACTCATGGGAAGAGGATACATTCACTACTCAATGGGAAGTGGACACATCCATTGGGAAGAGGATGCATTCACTACCCAATGGGAGAGGACACATTCACTACTCATGGGAAGAGGATATATTCACTACTCATGGGAAGTGTAAACATTCACTGCCCCAATGGGAAGAGGATATATTCACAACCCAATGGGAGAGGACACATTCAATGCTCATGGGAAGAGAACAGATTCAATACTCATAGGAGGAGGACACATTCACTACCCAATCATTGGAGTACACATTCACTACTCATTTGAAGAGGATACATTCACTACCCCATTGGGAAGGGGAAACATTCTCTAACCCAATGGGAATTGGACTCATTCACTAACCCAATGGGAAGAGGACTCATTCACTAACCCAATGGGAAGAGGACACATTCTCTAACCCAATGGGAAGAGGACACATTCACTAACCCAATGGGAAGAGGACAGATTCACTAACCCAATAGGAAGAGGACACATACACTAACCCAATGGGAAGAGGACACATTCACTAACCCAATGGGAAGAGGACACATTCACTAACCCAATGGGAAGAGGACACATTCATTACTCATGGGAAGAGGACTAATTCACTACTCACCGGATGATGATACATTCACTTCTTTCTTTCTTTGGCTTGGCTTCATGGATGAAAATTTATGCAGTGTTATGTCCATGTATGCTATACCCCTATTGGAAGTGGACACATACACTTCATACTGGAAGAGAACACATTCACTACCCCAATGGGAGGATGATACATCACTACTCATGTGAAGAGGACTCATTCAGTACCCAATGGGAAGAGTAGACATTCACTACCCAATGGGAAGAGGAGACATTCACTACCCAATGGGAAGAGGAGACATTCACTACCCAATGGGAAGAGGAGAATTCACTACCCATTGGAAAGAGGGCACATTCACTACCCAATGGGAAGAGGACACATTCACTATCCAATGGGAAGAGGACACGTTCACTACCCAATGGGAAGAGGACACGTTCACAACCCAATGGAAAGAGGACTCATTCACTAACCCAATTGAAAGAGGGCAGATACACTACCCATGGGAAGAGGATACATTCACTACCCCAATGGGAAGTGGACACATGCACAACCTTCTGGAAGAGGACACATTCATTATACCAATGGCAAGAGGATACATTCACTACCCAATGGGAAAGAACACATTCACTACTCATGGGAAGAGGATATATTCACTACTCATGGGAAGTGTAAACATTCACTGCCCCAATGGGAAGAGGATATATTCACAACCCAATGGGAGAGGACACATTCAATGCTCATGGGAAGAGGATATATTCACTACTCATGGGAAGTGTAAACATTCACTGCCCCAATGGGAAGAGGATATATTCACTACTCATGGGAAGTGTAAACATTCACTGCCCCAATGGGAAGAGGATATATTCACAACCCAATGGGAGAGGACACATTCAATGCTCATGGGAAGAGAACACATTCAATACTCATAGAAGGAGGACACATTCACTACCCAATCATTGGAGTACACATTCACTACTCATTTGAAGAGGATACATTCACTACCCCATTGGGAAGGGGAAACATTCTCTAACCCAATGGGAATTGGACTCATTCACTAACCCAATGGGAAGAGGACTCATTCACTAACCCAATGGGAAGAGAACACATTCTCTAACCCAATGGGAAGAGGACACATTCACTAACCCAATGGGAAGAGGACAGATTCACTAACCCAATAGGAAGAGGACACATTCACTAACCCAATGGGAAGAGGACACATTCACTAACCCAATGGGAAGAGGACACATTCACTAACCCAATGGGAAGAGGACACATTCATTACTCATGGGAAGAGGACTTATTCACTACTCACCGGATGATGATACATTCACTTCTTTCTTTCTTTGGCTTGGCTTCATGGATGAAAATTTATGCAGTGGTATGTCCATGTATGCTATACCCCTATTGGAAGTGGACACATACACTTCATACTGGAAGAGAACACATTCACTACCCCAATGGGAGGATGATACATCACTACTCATGGAAAGAGGACTCATTCACTACCCAATGGGAAGAGGAGACATTCACTACCCAATGGGAAGAGGAGACATTCACTACCCAATGGGAAGAGGAGACATTCACTACCCAATGGGAAGAGGAGACATTCACTACCCAATGGGAAGAGGGCACATTCACTATCCAATGGGAAGAGGACACATTCACTACCCAATGGGAAGAGGACACGTTCACTACCCAATGGGAAGAGGACTCATTCACTAACCCAATTGAAAGAGGACAGATACACTACCCATGGGAAGAGGATACATTCACTACCCCAATAGGAATACATTCACTACCCCAGTGGGAAGAGGATACATTCATTACTCATGGGAACGGGACACATTCACTACTCATTGGAGGAGGACACATTCACTACCCAATTGGAAGAGGATACCTTCACTACTCATGGGAAGAGAATGCATTCACTACCCAATCATTGGAGTACACATTCACTACTCATTTGAAGAGGATACATTCACTACCCCACTGGGAAGGGGAAACATTCTCTAACCCAATGAGAATTGGACTCATTCACTAACCCAATGGGAAGAGGACTCATTCACTAACACAATGGGAAGAGGACTCATTCACTAACGCAATTGAAAGAGGGCAGATACACTACCCATGGGAAGAGGATACATTCACTACCCCAATAGGAATACAATCACTACCCCAGTGGGAAGAGGATACATTCAATACTCATTGGAACGGGACACATTCACTACTCATTGGAGGAGGACACATTCACTACCCAATTGGAAGAGGATACCTTCACTACTCATGGGAAGAGGATGCATTCACTACCTAATTGGTTGAGGGCACATTCAGTACTCATGGAAGAGGATACCTTCACTTCTCATGGGAGGAGGACATATTCACTACCCAATGGGAGGAGGACACATTCACTACTCATGGGAAGAGGATACATTAACTACTCATGGGAATAGGTTATATTCACTACTCATGGGAAGAGGATACATTCACTACTCATGGGAAGAGGATACATTCACTACTCATGGGAAGAGGATACATTCAATTCACCAATGGGAAGAGGATACATTCAATTCACCAATGGGAAGAGGATACATTCATTACTCATGGGAACAGGACACATTCACTATTCATGGGAGGAGGACACATTCACTAACCAATTGGAAGAGGATACCTTCACTACTCATTGGAAGAGGATACATTCACTACCCCAATGGGAAGTGGACACATGCACAAACTACTGGAAGAGGATAAATTCACTGCTCATGGGAAGAGGATATATTCATTACCCAATGGGAAGAGGACACATTCACTACCCAATGGGAAGAGGACACATTCTCTACCCAATGGGAAGAGGACACATTCTCTACCCAATGGGAAGAGGACACATTCTCTACCCAATGGGAAGAGGACACATTCACTAACCCAATGGGAAGAGGACACATTCATTACTCATGGGAAGAGGACTTATTCACTAGTCACCGGATGATGATACATTTACTTCTTTCTTTCTTTGGCTTGGCTTCATGGATGAAGATTTATGGAGTGGTATGTCCATGTATGCTATACCCCTATTGGAAGTGGACACATACACTTCCTACTGGAAGAGAACACATTCACTACCCCAATGGGAGGATGATACATCACTACTCATGGGAAGAGGACTCATTCACTACCCATTGGGAAGAGGAGACATTCACTACCCAATGGGAAGAGGAGACATTCACTACCCAATGGGAAGAGGAGACATTCACTACCCAATGGGAAAAGGAGACATTCACTACCCAATGGGAAGAGGGCACATTCACTACCCAATGGGAAGAGGACACATTCACTATCCAATGGGAAGAGGACACATTCACTACCCAATGGGAAGAGGACACGTTCACTACCCAATGGGAAGAGGACTCATTCACTAACCCAATTGAAAGAGGACAGATACACTACCCATGGGAAGAGGATACATTCACTACCCCAATAGGAATACATTCACTACCGCAGTGGGAAGAGGATACATTCATTACTCATGGGAACGGGACACATTCACTACTCATTGGAGGAGGACACATTCACTACCCAATTGGAAGAGCATACCTTCACTACTCATGGGAAGAGGATGCATTCACTACCTAATTGGTTGAGGGCACATTCAGTACTCATGGAAGAGGATACCTTCACTACTCATGGGAGGAGGACATATTCACTACCCAATGGGAGGAGGACACATTCACTACTCATGGAAGAGGATACATTCACTACTCATGGGAATAGGATACATTCACTACTCATAGGAAGAGGATACATTAACTATTCATGGGAAGAGGATACATTCACTACTCATGGGAAGAGGATACATTCACTACTCATAGGAAGAGGACATATTCACTACTCATTGGAGGAGGACACATTCACTACCCAATCATTGGAGTACACATTCACTACTCATTTGAAGAGGATACATTCACAACCCCATTGGGAAGTGGAAACATTCTCTAACCCAATGGGAATTGGACTCATTCACTAACCCAATGGGAAGAGGACACATTCACTAACCCAATGGGAAGAGGACACATTCACTAACCCAATGGGAAGAGGACACATTCATTACTCATGGGAAGAGGACTTATTCACTACTCACCGGATGATGATACATTCACTTCTTTCTTTCTTTGGCTTGGCTTCATGGATGAAAATTTATGCAATGGTATGTCCATGTATGCTATACCCCTATTGGAAGTGGACACATACACTTCATACTGGAAGAGAACACATTCACTACCCCAATGGGAGGATGATACATCACTACTCATGTGAAGAGGACTCATTCACTACCCAATGGGAAGAGGAGACATTCACTACCCAATGGGAAGAAGAGACATTCACTACCCAATGGGAAGAGGAGACATTCACTACCCAATGGGAAGAGGAGACATTCACTACCCATTGGGAAGAGGGCACATTCACTACCCAAAGGGAAGAGGACACATTCACTATCCAATGGGAAGAGGACACGTTCACTACCCAATGGGAAGAAGACACGTTCACTACCCAATGGGAAGAGGACTCATTCACTAACCCAATTGAAAGAGGGCAGATACACTACCCATGGGAAGAGGATACATTCACTACCCCAATAGGAAGTGGACACATGCACAACCTACTGGAAGAGGACACATTCATTATACCAATGGCAAGAGGATACATTCACTACCCAATGGGAGAGAACACATTCACTACTCATCGGAAGAGGATACATTCACTACCCCAATGGGAAGTGGACACATGCACAACCTTCTGGAAGAGGACACATTCATTTTACCAATGGCAAGAGGATACATTCACTACCCAATGGGAGAGAACACATTCACTACTCATCGGAAGAGGATATATTCACTACTCATGGGAAGTGTAACCATTCACTGCCCCAATGGGAAGAGGATATATTCACAACCCAATGGGAGAGGACACATTCAATGCTCATGGGAAGAGAACAGATTCAATACTCATAGAAGCAGGACACATTCACTACACAATCATTGGAGTACACATTCACTACTCATTTGAAGAGGATACATTCACTACCCCACTGGGAAGGGGAAACATTCTCTAACCCAATGAGAATTGGACTCATTCACTAACCCAATGGGAAGAGGACTCATTCACTAACACAATGGGAAGAGGACTCATTCACTAACGCAATTGAAAGAGGGCAGATACACTACCCATGGGAAGAGGATACATTCACTACCCCAATAGGAATACAATCACTACCCCAGTGGGAAGAGGATACATTCAATACTCATTGGAACGGGACACATTCACTACTCATTGGAGGAGGACACATTCACTACCCAATTGGAAGAGGATACCTTCACTACTCATGGGAAGAGGATGCATTCACTACCTAATTGGTTGAGGGCACATTCAGTACTCATGGAAGAGGATACCTTCACTTCTCATGGGAGGAGGACATATTCACTACCCAATGGGAGGAGGACACATTCACTACTCATGGGAAGAGGATACATTAACTACTCATGGGAATAGGTTATATTCACTACTCATGGGAAGAGGATACATTCACTACTCATGGGAAGAGGATACATTCACTACTCATGGGAAGAGGATACATTCAATTCACCAATGGGAAGAGGATACATTCAATTCACCAATGGGAAGAGGATACATTCATTACTCATGGGAACAGGACACATTCACTATTCATGGGAGGAGGACACATTCACTAACCAATTGGAAGAGGATACCTTCACTACTCATTGGAAGAGGATACATTCACTACCCCAATGGGAAGTGGACACATGCACAAACTACTGGAAGAGGATAAATTCACTGCTCATGGGAAGAGGATATATTCATTACCCAATGGGAAGAGGACACATTCACTACCCAATGGGAAGAGGACACATTCTCTACCCAATGGGAAGAGGACACATTCTCTACCCAATGGGAAGAGGACACATTCTCTACCCAATGGGAAGAGGACACATTCACTAACCCAATGGGAAGAGGACACATTCATTACTCATGGGAAGAGGACTTATTCACTAGTCACCGGATGATGATACATTCACTTCTTTCTTTCTTTGGCTTGGCTTCATGGATGAAGATTTATGGAGTGGTATGTCCATGTATGCTATACCCCTATTGGAAGTGGACACATACACTTCCTACTGGAAGAGAACACATTCACTACCCCAATGGGAGGATGATACATCACTACTCATGGGAAGAGGACTCATTCACTACCCATTGGGAAGAGGAGACATTCACTACCCAATGGGAAGAGGAGACATTCACTACCCAATGGGAAAAGGAGACATTCACTACCCAATGGGAAGAGGGCACATTCACTACCCAATGGGAAGAGGACACATTCACTATCCAATGGGAAGAGGACACATTCACTACCCAATGGGAAGAGGACACGTTCACTACCCAATGGGAAGAGGACTCATTCACTAACCCAATTGAAAGAGGACAGATACACTAACCATGGGAAGAGGATACATTCACTACCCCAATAGGAATACATTCACTACCGCAGTGGGAAGAGGATACATTCATTACTCATGGGAACGGGACACATTCACTACTCATTGGAGGAGGACACATTCACTACCCAATTGGAAGAGCATACCTTCACTACTCATGGGAAGAGGATGCATTCACTACCTAATTGGTTGAGGGCACATTCAGTACTCATGGAAGAGGATACCTTCACTACTCATGGGAGGAGGACATATTCACTACCCAATGGGAGGAGGACACATTCACTACTCATGGAAGAGGATACATTCACTACTCATGGGAATAGGATACATTCACTACTCATAGGAAGAGGATACATTCACTATTCATGGGAAGAGGATACATTCACTACTCATGGGAAGAGGATACATTCACTACTCATAGGAAGAGGACATATTCACTACTCATTGGAGGAGGACACATTCACTACCCAATCATTGGAGTACACATTCACTACTCATTTGAAGAGGATACATTCACAACCCCATTGGGAAGTGGAAACATTCTCTAACCCAATGGGAATTGGACTCATTCACTAACCCAATGGGAAGAGGACTCATTCACTAGCCCAATGGGAAGAGAACACATTCTCTAACCCAATGGGAAGAGGACACAATCACTAACCCAATGGGAAGAGGACACATTCACTAACCCAATGGGAAGAGGACACATTCATTACTCATGGGAAGAGGACTTATTCACTACTCACCGGATGATGATACATTCACTTCTTTCTTTCTTTGGCTTGGCTTCATGGATGAAAATTTATGCAATGGTATGTCCATGTATGCTATACCCCTATTGGAAGTGGACACATACACTTCATACTGGAAGAGAACACATTCACTACCCCAATGGGAGGATGATACATCACTACTCATGTGAAGAGGACTCATTCACTACCCAATGGGAAGAGGAGACATTCACTACCCAATGGGAAGAAGAGACATTCACTACCCAATGGGAAGAGGAGACATTCACTACCCAATGGGAAGAGGAGACATTCACTACCCATTGGGAAGAGGGCACATTCACTACCCAAAGGGAAGAGGACACATTCACTATCCAATGGGAAGAGGACACGTTCACTACCCAATGGGAAGAAGACACGTTCACTACCCAATGGGAAGAGGACTCATTCACTAACCCAATTGAAAGAGGGCAGATACACTACCCATGGGAAGAGGATACATTCACTACCCCAATAGGAAGTGGACACATGCACAACCTACTGGAAGGGGACACATTCATTATACCAATGGCAAGAGGATACATTCACTACCCAATGGGAGAGAACACATTCACTACTCATCGGAAGAGGATACATTCACTACCCCAATGGGAAGTGGACACATGCACAACCTTCTGGAAGAGGACACATTCATTTTACCAATGGCAAGAGGATACATTCACTACCCAATGGGAGAGAACACATTCACTACTCATCGGAAGAGGATATATTCACTACTCATGGGAAGTGTAACCATTCACTGCCCCAATGGGAAGAGGATATATTCACAACCCAATGGGAGAGGACACATTCAATGCTCATGGGAAGAGAACAGATTCAATACTCATAGAAGCAGGACACATTCACTACACAATCATTGGAGTACACATTCACTACTCATTTGAAGAGGATACATTCACTACCCCACTGGGAAGGGGAAACATTCTCTAACCCAATGAGAATTGGACTCATTCACTAACCCAATGGGAAGAGGACTCATTCACTAACACAATGGGAAGAGGACTCATTCACTAACGCAATTGAAAGAGGGCAGATACACTACCCATGGGAAGAGGATACATTCACTACCCCAATAGGAATACAATCACTACCCCAGTGGGAAGAGGATACATTCATTACTCATTGGAACGGGACACATTCACTACTCATTGGAGGAGGACACATTCACGACCCAATTGGAAGAGGATACCTTCACTACTCATGGGAAGAGGATGCATTCACTACCTAATTGGTTGAGGGCACATTCAGTACTCATGGAAGAGGATACCTTCACTACTCATGGGAGGAGGACATATTCACTACCCAATGGGAGGAGGACACATTCACTACTCATGGGAAGAGGATACATTAACTACTCATGGGAATAGGATATATTCACTACTCATGGGAAGAGGATACATTCACTACTCATGGGAAGAGGATACATTCACTACTCATGGGAAGAGGATACATTCAATTCACCAATGGGAAGAGGATACATTCAATTCACCAATGGGAAGAGGATACATTCATTACTCATGGGAACAGGACACATTCACTACTCATGGGAGGAGGACACATTCACTAACCAATTGGAAGAGGATACCTTCACTACTCATTGGAAGAGGATACATTCACTACCCCAATGGGAAGTGGACACATGCACAAACTACTGGAAGAGGATAAATTCACTGCTCATGGGAAGAGGATATATTCATTACCCAATGGGAAGAGGACACATTCGCTACCCAATGGGAAGAGGACACATTCTCTACCCAATGGGAAGAGGACACATTCTCTACCCAATGGGAAGAGGACACATTCTCTACCCAACGGGAAGAGGACACATTCACTAACCCAATGGGAAGAGGACACATTCATTACTCATGGGAAGAGGACTTATTCACTAGTCACCGGATGATGATACATTCACTTCTTTCTTTCTTTGGATTGGCTTCATGGATGAAGATTTATGGAGTGGTATGTCCATGTATGCTATACCCCTATTGGAAGTGGACACATACACTTCCTACTGGAAGAGAACACATTCACTACCCCAATGGGAGGATGATACATCACTACTCATGGGAAGAGGACTCATTCACTAACCATTGGGAAGAGGAGACATTCACTACCCAATGGGAAGAGGAGACATTCACTACCCAATGGGAAGAGGAGACATTCACTACCCAATGGGAAAAGGAGACATTCACTACCCAATGGGAAGAGGGCACATTCACTACCCAATGGGAAGAGGACACATTCACTATCCAATGGGAAGAGGACACATTCACTACCCAATGGGAAGAGGACACGTTCACTATCCAATGGGAAGAGGACTCATTCACTAACCCAATTGAAAGAGGACAGATACACTACCCATGGGAAGAGGATACATTCACTACCCCAATAAGAATACATTCACTACCGCAGTGGGAAGAGGATACCTTCATTACTCATGGGAACGGGACACATTCACTACTCATTGGAGGAGGACACATTCACTACCCAATTGGAAGAGCATACCTTCACTACTCATGGGAAGAGGATGCATTCACTACCTAATTCGTTGAGGGCACATTCAGTACTCATGGAAGAGGATACCTTCACTACTCATGGGAGGAGGAGATATTCACTACCCAATGGGAGGAGGACACATTCACTACTCATGGAAGAGGATACATTCACTACTCATGGGAATAGGATACATTCACTACTCATAGGAAGAGGATACATTCACTATTCATGGGAAGAGGATACATTCACTACTCATGGGAAGAGGATACATTCACTATTCATGGGAAGAGGATACATTCACTACTCAATGGGAAGAGGACACATTCACTACTCATGGGAAGAGGATACATTCACTACTCAATGGGAAGTGGACACATCCATTGGGAAGAGGATGCATTCACTACCCAATGGGAGAGGACACATACACTACTCATTGGAAGAGGAAACATTCACTACTCAATGGGAAGAGGACATATTCACTACTCATTGGAGGAGGACACATTCACTACCCAATCATTGGAGTACACATTCACTACTCATTTGAAGAGGATACATTCACAACCCCATTGAGAAGGGGAAACATTCTCTAACCCAATGGGAATTGGACTCATTCACTAACCCAATGGGAAGAGGACTCATTCACTAACCCAATGGGAAGAGAACACATTCTCTAACCCAATGGGAAGAGGACACATTCACTAACCCAATGGGAAGAGGACACATTCACTAACCCAATGGGAAGAGGACACATTCACTAACCCAATGGGAAGAGGACACATTCACTAACCCAATGGGAAGAGGACACATTCACTAACCCAATGGGAAGAGGACACATTCATTACTCATGGGAAGAGGACTTATTCACTACTCACCGGATGATGATACATTCACTTCTTTCTTTCTTTGGCTTGGCTTCATGGATGAAAATTTATGCAATGGTATGTCCATGTATGCTATACCCCTATTGGAAGTGGACACATACACTTCATACTGGAAGAGAACACATTCACTACCCCAATGGGAGGATGATACATCACTACTCATGTGAAGAGGACTCATTCACTACCCAATGGGAAGAGGAGACATTCACTACCCAATGGGAAGAGGAGACATTCACTACCCAATAGGAAGAGGAGACATTCACTACCCAATGGGAAGAGGAGACATTCACTACCCATTGGGAAGAGGGCACATTCACTACCCAATGGGAAGAGGACACATTCACTATCCAATGGGAAGAGGACACGTTCACTACCCAATGGGAAGAGGACACGTTCACTACCCAATGGGAAGAGCACTCATTCACTAACCCAATTGAAAGAGGGCAGATACACTACCCATGGGAAGAGGATACATTCACTACCCCAATAGGAAGTGGACACATGCACAACCTACTGGAAGAGGACACATTCATTATACCAATGGCAAGAGCAAACATTCACTACCCAATGGGAGAGAACACATTCACTACTCATCGGAAGAGGATACATTCACTACCCCAATGGGAAGTGGACACATGCACAACCTTCTGGAAGAGGACACATTCATTATACCAATGGCAAGAGGATACATTCACTACCCCAATGGCAAGAGGATACATTTACTACTCATGGGAAGAGGACACATCCATTGGGAAGAGGACACATTCACTACCCAATGGGAGAGGACACATACACTACTCATGGGAAGAGGAAACATTCACTACTCAATGGGAAGACGACACATACACTACTCATGGGAAGAGGGCACATTCACTACTCAATGGGAAGAGGACACATTCACTACCCAATGGAGGAGGTCACATTCACTACCCAATGGAAGAGGACACATTCACTACCCAATGGGAAGAGGACACATTCACTACTCAATGGGAAGAGGACACATTCACTACTCAATGGGAAGAGGACACATTCACTATTCAATGGGAAGAGGACACATTCACTACTCAATGGGCAGAGGACACATTCACTACTCAATGGGAAGAGGACACATTCACTACTCAATGGGAAGAGGACACATTCACTATTCAATGGGAAGAGGACACATTCACTACTCAATGGGCAGAGGACACATTCACTACTCAATGGGAAGAGGACACATTCACTGCTCAATGGGAAGAGGACACATTCACTACTCAATGGGAAAAGGACACATTCACTACTCAATGGCAAGAGGACACATTCACTACTCAATGGGAAGAGGACACATTCACTACTCATCGGAAGAAGATACATTCACTACCCCAATGGGAAGTGGAGACATGCACAAACTACTGGAAGAGGATACATTCACTACTCATGGGAAGAGGATATATTCATTACCCAATGGGAAGAGGACACATTCACTACCCAATGGGAAGAGGACACATTCTCTACCCAATGGAAAGAGGACACATTCGCTACCCAATGGGAAGAGGACACATTCGCTACCCAATGGGAAGAGGACACATTCGCTACCCAATGGGAAGAGGACACATTCGCTACCCAATGGGAAGAGGTCATATTCGATACTCAATGGGAAGAGGACACATTCGCTACTCAATGGGAAGAGGACACATTCGCTACTCAATGGGAAGAGGACACATTCACTACTCAATGGGAAGAGGACACATTCACTACTCATCGGAAGAGGATACATTCACTACTCAATGGGAAGTGGACACATCCATTGGGAAGAGGATGCATTCACTACCCAATGGGAGAGGACACATACTCTACTCATGGGAAGAGGAAACATTCACTACTCAATGGGAAGAGGACACATACACTACTCCTGGGAAGAGGACACATTCACTACTCAATGGGAAGAGGACACATTCACTACCCAATGGAAGAGGACACATTCACTACCCAATGGAAGAGGACACATTCACTACCCAATGGGAAGAGGACACATTCACTACTCAATGGGAAGAGGACATATTCACTAGTCAATGGGAAGAGGACACATTCGCTTCTCAATGGGAAGTGGACACAGGCACAACTCAGTGGGAAGAGGACACATTCACTAGTCAATGGGAAGAGGACACATTCACTACTCAATGGGAAGAGGACACATTCACTACTCAATGGGAAGAGGACACATTCACTACTCAATGGGAAGAGGACACATTCACTACTCAATGGGAAGAGGACACATTAACTACTCAATGGGAAGAGGACACATTCACTACTCAATGGGAAGAGGACATATTCACTACTCATCGGAAGAGGATACATTCACTACCCCAATGGGAAGTGGACACATGCACAACTTACTGGAAGAGGACACATTCATTATACCAATGGGAAGAGGATACATTCACTACCCAATGGGAGAGAACACATTCACTACTCATGGGAAGAGGATATATTCACAACCCAATGGGAGTGGACAGATTCAATGCTCATGGGAAGAGAACAGATTCAATACTCATAGGAGGAGGACACATTCACTACCCAATCATTGGAGTACACATTCACTACTCATTTGAAGAGGATACATTCACTACCCCATTGGGAAGGGGAAACATTCTCTAACCCAATGGGAAGAGGACTCATTCACTACTCACCGGATGATGATACATTCACTTCTTTCATTCTTTGACTTGGCTTCATGGATGAAGATTTATGGAGTGGTATGTCCATGTATGCTATACACCTATTGGAAGTGGACACATACACTTCCTACTGGAAGAGAACACATTCACTACCCCAATGGGAGGATGATACATCACTACTCATGGGAAGAGGACTCATTCACTACCCAATGGGAAGAGGAGACATTCACTACCCAATGGGAAGAGGAGACATTCACTACCCAATGGGAAGAGGAGACATTCACTACCCAATGGGAAGAAGAGACATTCACTACCCAATGGGAAGAGGGCACATTCACTATCCAATGGGAAGAGGACACATTCACTACCCAATGGGAAGAGGACACGTTCACTACACAATGGGAAGAGGACTCATTCACTAACCCAATTGAAAGAAGTCAGATACTCTACCCATGGGAAGAGGATACATTCACTACCCCAATAGGAATACATTCACTACCCCAGTGGGAAGAGGATACATTCATTACTCATGGGAACGGGACACATTCACTACTCATTGGAGGAGGACACATTCACTACCCAATAGGAAGAGGATAACTTCACTACTCATGGGAAGAGAATGCATTCACTACCCAATTGGTTGAGGGCACATTCAGTACTCATGGGAGAGGATACCTTCACTACTCATGGGAGGAGGACATATTCACTACCCAATGGGAGGAGGACACATTCACTACTCATGGAAGAGGATACATTCACTACTCATGGGAAGAGGATATATTCACTACTCATGGGAAGAGGATACATTCACTACTCAATGGGAAGAGGACACATTCACTACTCATGGGAAGAGGATACATTCACTACTCAATGGGAAGTGGACACATCCATTGGGAAGAGGATGCATTCACTACCCAATGGGAGAGGACACATACACTACTCATTGGAAGAGGAAACATTCACTACTCAATGGGAAGAGGACATATTCACTACTCATTGGAGGAGGACACATTCACTACCCAATCATTGGAGTACACATTCACTACTCATTTGAAGAGGATACATTCACAACCCCATTGAGAAGGGGAAACATTCTCTAACCCAATGGGAATTGGACTCATTCACTAACCCAATGGGAAGAGAACACATTCTCTAACCCAATGGGAAGAGGACACATTCACTAACCCAATGGGAAGAGGACACATTCACTAACCCAATGGGAAGAGGACACATTCACTAACCCAATGGGAAGAGGACACATTCACTAACCCAATGGGAAGAGGACACATTCACTAACCCAATGGGAAGAGGACACATTCATTACTCATGGGAAGAGGACTTATTCACTACTCACCGGATGATGATACATTCACTTCTTTCTTTCTTTGGCTTGGCTTCATGGATGAAAATTTATGCAATGGTATGTCCATGTATGCTATACCCCTATTGGAAGTGGACACATACACTTCATACTGGAAGAGAACACATTCACTACCCCAATGGGAGGATGATACATCACTACTCATGTGAAGAGGACTCATTCACTACCCAATGGGAAGAGGAGACATTCACTACCCAATGGGAAGAGGAGACATTCACTACCCAATAGGAAGAGGAGACATTCACTACCGAATGGGAAGAGGAGACATTCACTACCCATTGGGAAGAGGGCACATTCACTACCCAATGGGAAGAGGACACATTCACTATCCAATGGGAAGAGGACACGTTCACTACCCAATGGGAAGAGGACACGTTCACTACCCAATGGGAAGAGCACTCATTCACTAACCCAATTGAAAGAGGGCAGATACACTACCCATGGGAAGAGGATACATTCACTACCCCAATAGGAAGTGGACACATGCACAACCTACTGGAAGAGGACACATTCATTATACCAATGGCAAGAGGATACATTCCATACCCAATGGGAGAGAACACATTCACTACTCATCGGAAGAGGATACATTCACTACCCCAATGGGAAGTGGACACATGCACAACCTTCTGGAAGAGGACACATTCATTATACCAATGGCAAGAGGATACATTCACTACCCCAATGGCAAGAGGATACATTTACTACTCATGGGAAGAGGACACATCCATTGGGAAGAGGACACATTCACTACCCAATGGGAGAGGACACATACACTACTCATGGGAAGAGGAAACATTCACTACTCAATGGGAAGACGACACATACACTACTCATGGGAAGAGGGCACATTCACTACTCAATGGGAAGAGAACACATTCACTACCCAATGGAGGAGGTCACATTCACTACCCAATGGAAGAGGACACATTCACTACCCAATGGGAAGAGGACACATTCACTACTCAATGGGAAGAGGACACATTCACTACTCAATGGGAAGAGGACACATTCACTATTCAATGGGAAGAGGACACATTCACTACTCAATGGGCAGAGGACACATTCACTACTCAATGGGAAGAGGACACATTCACTACTCAATGGGAAGAGGACACATTCACTATTCAATGGGAAGAGGACACATTCACTACTCAATGGGCAGAGGACACATTCACTACTCAATGGGAAGAGGACATATTCACTGCTCAATGGGAAGAGGACACATTCACTACTCAATGGGAAAAGGACACATTCACTACTCAATGGCAAGAGGACACATTCACTACACAATGGGAAGAGGACACATTCACTACTCAATGGGAAGAGGACACATTCACTACTCATCGGAAGAAGATACATTCACTACCCCAATGGGAAGTGGAGACATGCACAAACTACTGGAAGAGGATACATTCACTACTCATGGGAAGAGGATATATTCATTACCCAATGGGAAGAGGACACATTCACTACCCAATGGGAAGAGGACACATTCTCTAACCAATGGAAAGAGGACACATTCGCTACCCAATGGGAAGAGGACACATTCGCTACCCAATGGGAAGAGGACACATTCGCTACCCAATGGGAAGAGGACACATTCGCTACCCAATGGGAAGAGGTCATATTCGATACTCAATGGGAAGAGGACACATTCGCTACTCAATGGGAAGAGGACACATTCGCTACTCAATGGGAAGAGGACACATTCACTACTCAATGGGAAGAGGACACATTCACTACTCATCGGAAGAGGATACATTCACTACTCAATGGGAAGTGGACACATCCATTGGGAAGAGGATGCATTCACTACCCAATGGGAGAGGACACATACTCTACTCATGGGAAGAGGAAACATTCACTACTCAATGGGAAGAGGACACATACACTACTCCTGGGAAGAGGACACATTCACTACTCAATGGGAAGAGGACACATTCACTACCCAATGGAAGAGGACACATTCACTACCCAATGGAAGAGGACACATTCACTACCCAATGGGAAGAGGACACATTCACTACTCAATGGGAAGAGGACATATTCACTAGTCAATGGGAAGAGGACACATTCGCTTCTCAATGGGAAGTGGACACAGGCACAACTCAGTGGGAAGAGGACACATTCACTAGTCAATGGGAAGAGGACACATTCACTACTCAATGGGAAGAGGACACATTCACTACTCAATGGGAAGAGGACACATTCACTACTCAATGGGAAGAGGACACATTCACTACTCAATGGGAAGAGGACACATTCACTACTCAATGGGAAGAGGACACATTCACTACTCAATGGGAAGAGGACATATTCACTACTCATCGGAAGAGGATACATTCACTACCCCAATGGGAAGTGGACACATGCACAACTTACTGGAAGAGGACACATTCATTATACCAATGGGAAGAGGATACATTCACTACCCAATGGGAGAGAACACATTCACTACTCATGGGAAGAGGATATATTCACAACCCAATGGGAGTGGACAGATTCAATGCTCATGGGAAGAGAACAGATTCAATACTCATAGGAGGAGGACACATTCACTACCCAATCATTGGAGTACACATTCACTACTCATTTGAAGAGGATACATTCACTACCCCATTGGGAAGGGGAAACATTCTCTAACCCAATGGGAAGAGGACTCATTCACTACTCACCGGATGATGATACATTCACTTCTTTCATTCTTTGACTTGGCTTCATGGATGAAGATTTATGGAGTGGTATGTCCATGTATGCTATACACCCATTGGAAGTGGACACATACACTTCCTACTGGAAGAGAACACATTCACTACCCCAATGGGAGGATGATACATCACTACTCATGGGAAGAGGACTCATTCACTACCCAATGGGAAGAGGAGACATTCACTACCCAATGGGAAGAGGAGACATTCACTACCCAATGGGAAGAGGAGACATTCACTACCCAATGGGAAGAGGAGACATTCACTACCCAATGGGAAGAGGGCACATTCACTATCCAATGGGAAGAGGACACATTCACTACCCAATGGGAAGAGGACACGTTCACTACACAATGGGAAGAGGACTCATTCACTAACCCAATTGAAAGAAGTCAGATACTCTACCCATGGGAAGAGGATACATTCACTACCCCAATAGGAATACATTCACTACCCCAGTGGGAAGAGGATACATTCATTACTCATGGGAACGGGACACATTCACTACTCATTGGAGGAGGACACATTCACTACCCAATAGGAAGAGGATAACTTCACTACTCATGGGAAGAGAATGCATTCACTACCCAATTGGTTGAGGGCACATTCAGTACTCATGGGAGAGGATACCTTCACTACTCATGGGAGGAGGACATATTCACTACCCAATGGGAGGAGGACACATTCACTACTCATGGAAGAGGATACATTCACTACTCATGGGAAGAGGATATATTCACTACTCATGGGAAGAGGATACATTCACTACTCAATGGGAAGAGGACACATTCACTACTCATGGGAAGAGGATACATTCACTACTCAATGGGAAGTGGACACATCCATTGGGAAGAGGATGCATTCACTACCCAATGGGAGAGGACACATACACTACTCATTGGAAGAGGAAACATTCACTACTCAATGGGAAGAGGACATATTCACTACTCATTGGAGGAGGACACATTCACTACCCAATCATTGGAGTACACATTCACTACTCATTTGAAGAGGATACATTCACAACCCCATTGGGAAGGGGAAACATTCTCTAACCCAATGGGAATTGGACTCATTCACTAACCCAATGGGAAGAGGACTCATTCACTAACCCAATGGGAAGAGAACACATTCTCTAACCCAATGGGAAGAGGACACATTCACTAACCCAATGGGAAGAGGACACATTCACTAACCCAATGGGAAGAGGACACATTCACTAACCCAATGGGAAGAGGACACATTCACTAACCCAATGGGAAGAGGACACATTCACTAACCCAATGGGAAGAGGACACATTCATTACTCATGGGAAGAGGACTTATTCACTACTCACCGGATGATGATACATTCACTTCTTTCTTTCTTTGGCTTGGCTTCATGGATGAAAATTTATGCAATGGTATGTCCATCTATGCTATACCCCTATTGGAAGTGGACACATACACTTCATACTGGAAGAGAACACATTCACTACCCTAATGGGAGGATGATACATCACTACTCATGTGAAGAGGACTCATTCACTACCCAATGGGAAGAGGAGACATTCACTACCCAATGGGAAGAGGAGACATTCACTACCCAATGGGAAGAGGAGACATTCACTACCCAATGGGAAGAGGAGACATTCACTACCCATTGGGAAGAGGGCACATTCACTACCCAAAGGGAAGAGGACACATTCACTATCCAATGGGAAGAGGACACGTTCACTACCCAATGGGAAGAGGACACGTTCACTACCCAATGGGAAGAGGACTCATTCACTAACCCAATTGAAAGAGGGCAGATACACTACCCATGGGAAGAGGATACATTCACTACCCCAATAGGAAGTGGACACATGCACAACCTACTGGAAGAGGACACATTCATTATACCAATGGCAAGAGGATACATTCACTACCCAATGGGAGAGAACACATTCACTACTCATCGGAAGAGGATACATTCACTACCCCAATGGGAAGTGGACACATGCACAACCTTCTGGAAGAGGACACATTCATTATACCAATGGCAAGAGGATACATTCACTACCCAATGGGAGAGAACACATTCACTACTCATCGGAAGAGGATATATTCACTACTCATGGGAAGTGTAAACATTCACTGCCCCAATGGGAAGAGGATATATTCACAACCCAATGGGAGAGGACACATTCAATGCTCATGGGAAGAGAACACATTCAATACTCATAGAAGGAGGACACATTCACTACCCAATCATTGGAGTACACATTCACTACTCATTTGAAGAGGATACATTCACTACCCCACTGGGAAGGGGAAACATTCTCTAACCCAATGAGAATTGGACTCATTCACTAACCCAATGGGAAGAGGACTCATTCACTAACACAATGGGAAGAGGACTCATTCACTAACGCAATTGAAAGAGGGCAGATACACTACCCATGGGAAGAGGATACATTCACTACCCCAATAGGAATACAATCACTACCCCAGTGGGAAGAGGATATATTCAATACTCATTGGAACGGGACACATTCACTACTCATTGGAGGAGGACACATTCACTACCCAATTGGAAGAGGATACCTTCACTACTCATGGGAAGAGGATGCATTCACTACCTAATTGGTTGAGGGAACATTCAGTACTCATGGAAGAGGATACCTTCACTTCTCATGGGAGGAGGACATATTCACTACCCAATGGGAGGAGGACACATTCACTACTCATGGGAAGAGGATACATTAACTACTCATGGGAATAGGTTATATTCACTACTCATGGGAAGAGGATACATTCACTACTCATGGGAAGAGGATACATTCACTACTCATGGGAAGAGGATACATTCAATTCACCAATGGGAAGAGGATACATTCAATTCACCAATGGGAAGAGGATACATTCATTACTCATGGGAACAGGACACATTCACTACTCATGGGAGGAGGACACATTCACTAACCAATTGGAAGAGGATACCTTCACTACTCATTGGAAGAGGATACATTCACTACCCCAATGGGAAGTGGACACATGCACAAACTACTGGAAGAGGATAAATTCACTGCTCATGGGAAGAGGATATATTCATTACCCAATGGGAAGAGGACAAATTCGCTACCCAATGGGAAGAGGACACATTCTCTACCCAATGGGAAGAGGACACATTCTCTACCCAATGGGAAGAGGACACATTCTCTACCCAATGGGAAGAGGACACATTCACTAACCCAATGGGAAGAGGACACATTCATTACTCATGGGAAGAGGACTTATTCACTAGTCACCGGATGATGATACATTCACTTCTTTCTTTCTTTGGCTTGGCTTCATGGATGAAGATTTATGGAGTGGTATGACCATGTATGCTATACCCCTATTGGAAGTGGACACATACACTTCCTACTGGAAGAGAACACATTCACTACCCCAATGGGAGGATGATACATCACTACTCATGGGAAGAGGACTCATTCACTACCCATTGGGAAGAGGAGACATTCACTACCCAATGGGAAGAGGAGACATTCACTACCCAATGGGAAGAGGAGACATTCACTACCCAATGGGAAAAGGAGACATTCACTACCCAATGGGAAGAGGGCACATTCACTACCCAATGGGAAGAGGACACATTCACTATCCAATGGGAAGAGGACACATTCACTACCCAATGGGAAGAGGACACGTTCACTACCCAATGGGAAGAGGACTCATTCACTAACCCAATTGAAAGAGGACAGATACACTACCCATGGGAAGAGGATACATTCACTACCCCAATAGGAATACATTCACTACCGCAGTGGGAAGAGGATACATTCATTACTCATGGGAACGGGACACATTCACTACTCATTGGAGGAGGACACATTCACTACCCAATTGGAAGAGCATACCTTCACTACTCATGGGAAGAGGATGCATTCACTACCTAATTGGTTGAGGGCACATTCAGTACTCATGGAAGAGGATACCTTCACTACTCATGGGAGGAGGACATATTCACTACCCAATGGGAGGAGGACACATTCACTACTCATGGAAGAGGATACATTCACTACTCATGGGAATAGGATACATTCACTACTCATAGGAAGAGGATACATTCACTATTCATGGGAAGAGGATACATTCACTACTCATGGGAAGAGGATACATTCACTACTCATAGGAAGAGGACATATTCACTACTCATTGGAGGAGGATACATTCACTACCCAATCATTGGAGTACACATTCACTACTCATTTGAAGAGGATACATTCACAACCCCATTGGGAAGTGGAAACATTCTCTAACCCAATGGGAATTGGACTCATTCACTAACCCAATGGGAAGAGGACTCATTCACTAGCCCAATGGGAAGAGAACACATTCTCTAACCCAATGGGAAGAGGACACATTCACTAACCCAATGGGAAGAGGACACATTCACTAACCCAATGGGAAGAGGACACATTCATTACTCATGGGAAGAGGACTTATTCACTACTCACCGGATGATGATACATTCACTACCCAATGGGAAGAGGAGACATTCACTACCTAATTGGTTGAGGGCACATTCAGTACTCATGGAAGAGGATACCTTCACTACTCATGGGAGGAGGACATATTCACTACCCAATGGGAGGAGGACACATTCACTACTCATGGGAAGAGGATACATTAACTACTCATGGGAATAGGATATATTCACTACTCATGGGAAGAGGATACATTCACTACTCATGGGAAGAGGATACATTCACTACTCATGGGAAGAGAATACATTCATTACTCATTGGAACGGGACACATTCACTACTCATTGGAGGAGGACACATTCACTACCCAATTGGAAGAGGATACCTTCACTACTCATGGGAAGAGGATGCATTCACTACCTAATTGGTTGAGGGCACATTCAGTACTCATGGAAGAGGATACCTTCACTACTCATGGGAGGAGGACATATTCACTACCCAATGGGAGGAGGACACATTCACTACTCATGGGAAGAGGATACATTAACTACTCATGGGAATAGGATATATTCACTACTCATGGGAAGAGGATACATTCACTACTCATGGGAAGAGGATACATTCACTACTCATGGGAAGAGGATACATTCAATTCACCAATGGGAAGAGGATACATTCAATTCACCAATGGGAAGAGGATACATTCATTACTCATGGGAACAGGACACATTCACTACTCATGGGAGGAGGACACATTCACTAACCAATTGGAAGAGGATACCTTCACTACTCATTGGAAGAGGATACATTCACTACCCCAATGGGAAGTGGACACATGCACAAACTACTGGAAGAGGATAAATTCACTGCTCATGGGAAGAGGATATATTCATTACCCAATGGGAAGAGGACACATTCGCTACCCAATGGGAAGTGGACACATTCTCTACCCAATGGGAAGAGGACACATTCTCTACCCAATGGGAAGAGGACACATTCTCTACCCAATGGGAAGAGGACACATTCACTAACCCAATGGGAAGAGGACACATTCATTACTCATGGGAAGAGGACTTATTCACCAGTCACCGGATGATGATACATTCACTTCTTTCTTTCTTTGGCTTGGCTTCATGGATGAAGATTTATGGAGTGGTATGTCCATGTATGCTATACCCCTATTGGAAGTGGACACATACACTTCCTACTGGAAGAGAACACATTCACTACCCCAATGGGAGGATGATACATCACTACTCATGGGAAGAGGACTCATTCACTACCCATTGGGAAGAGGAGACATTCACTACCCAATGGGAAGAGGAGACATTCACTACCCAATGGGAAGAGGAGACATTCACTACCCAATGGGAAGAGGAGACATTCACTACCCATTGGGAAGAGGGCACATTCACTACCCAAAGGGAAGAGGACACATTCACTATCCAATGGGAAGAGGACACATTCACTACCCAATGGGAAGAGGACACGTTCACTACCCAATGGGAAGAGGACTCATTCACTAACCCAATTGAAAGAGGGCAGATACACTACCCATGGGAAGAGGATACATTCACTACCCCAATAGGAAGTGGACACATGCACAACCTACTGGAAGAGGACACATTCATTATACCAATGGCAAGAGGATACATTCACTACCCAATGGGAGAGAACACATTCACTACTCATCGGAAGAGGATACATTCACTACCCCAATGGGAAGTGGACACATGCACAACCTTCTGGAAGAGGACACATTCATTTTACCAATGGCAAGAGGATACATTCACTACCCAATGGGAGAGAACACATTCACTACTCATCGGAAGAGGATATATTCACTACTCATGGGAAGTATAACCATTCACTGCCCCAATGGGAAGAGGATATATTCACAACCCAATGGGAGAGGACACATTCAATGCTCATGGGAAGAGAACAGATTCAATACTCATAGAAGCAGGACACATTCACTACCCAATCATTGGAGTACACATTCACTACTCATTTGAAGAGGATACATTCACTACCCCACTGGGAAGGGGAAACATTCTCTAACCCAATGAGAATTGGACTCATTCACTAACCCAATGGGAAGAGGACTCATTCACTAACACAATGGGAAGAGGACTCATTCACTAACGCAATTGAAAGAGGGCAGATACACTACCCATGGGAAGAGGATACATTCACTACCCCAATAGGAATACAATCACTACCCCAGTGGGAAGAGGATACATTCATTACTCATTGGAACGGGACACATTCACTACTCATTGGAGGAGGACACATTCACTACCCAATTGGAAGAGGATACCTTCACTACTCATGGGAAGAGGATGCATTCACTACCTAATTGGTTGAGGGCACATTCAGTACTCATGGAAGAGGATACCTTCACTACTCATGGGAGGAGGACATATTCACTACCCAATGGGAGGAGGACACATTCACTACTCATGGGAAGAGGATACATTAACTACTCATGGGAATAGGATATATTCACTACTCATGGGAAGAGGATACATTCACTACTCATGGGAAGAGGATACATTCACTACTCATGGGAAGAGGATACATTCAATTCACCAATGGGAAGAGGATACATTCAATTCACCAATGGGAAGAGGATACATTCATTACTCATGGGAACAGGACACATTCACTACTCATGGGAGGAGGACACATTCACTAACCAATTGGAAGAGGATACCTTCACTACTCATTGGAAGAGGATACATTCACTACCCCAATGGGAAGTGGACACATGCACAAACTACTGGAAGAGGATAAATTCACTGCTCATGGGAAGAGGATATATTCATTACCCAATGGGAAGAGGACACATTCGCTACCCAATGGGAAGAGGACACATTCTCTACCCAATGGGAAGAGGACACATTCTCTACCCAATGGGAAGAGGACACATTCTCTACCCAATGGGAAGAGGACACATTCACTAACCCAATGGGAAGAGGACACATTCATTACTCATGGGAAGAGGACTTATTCACCAGTCACCGGATGATGATACATTCACTTCTTTCTTTCTTTGGCTTGGCTGCATGGATGAAGATTTATGGAGTGGTATGTCCATGTATGCTATACCCCTATTGGAAGTGGACACATACACTTCCTACTGGAAGAGAACACATTCACTACCCCAATGGGAGGATGATACATCACTACTCATGGGAAGAGGACTCATTCACTACCCATTGGGAAGAGGAGACATTCACTACCCAATGGGAAGAGGAGACATTCACTACCCAATGGGAAGAGGAGACATTCACTACCCAATGGGAAAAGGAGACATTCACTACCCAATGGGAAGAGGGCACATTCACTACCCAATGGGAAGAGGACACATTCACTATCCAATGGGAAGAGGACACATTCACTACCCAATGGGAAGAGGACACGTTCACTATCCAATGGGAAGAGGACTCATTCACTAACCCATTTGAAAGAGGACAGATACACTACCCATGGGAAGAGGATACATTCACTACCCCAATAAGAATACATTCACTACCGCAGTGGGAAGAGGATACATTCATTACTCATGGGAACGGGACACATTCACTACTCATTGGAGGAGGACACATTCACTACCCAATTGGAAGAGCATACCTTCACTACTCATGGGAAGAGGATGCATTCACTACCTAATTGGTTGAGGGCACATTCAGTACTCATGGAAGAGGATACCATCACTACTCATGGGAGGAGGAGATGTTCACTACCCAATGGGAGGAGGACTCATTCACTACTCATGGAAGAGGATACATTCACTACTCATGGGAATAGGATACATTCACTACTCATAGGAAGAGGATACATTCACTATTCATGGGAAGAGGATACATTCACTACTCATGGGAAGAGGATACATTCACTATTCATGGGAAGAGGATACATTCACTACTCAATGGGAAGAGGACACATTCACTACTCATGGGAAGAGGATACATTCACTACTCAATGGGAAGTGGACACATCCATTGGGAAGAGGATGCATTCACTACCCAATGGGAGAGGACACATACACTACTCATTGGAAGAGGAAACATTCACTACTCAATGGGAAGAGGACATATTCACTACTCATTGGAGGAGGACACATTCACTACCCAATCATTGGAGTACACATTCACTACTCATTTGAAGAGGATACATTCACAACCCCATTGAGAAGGGGAAACATTCTCTAACCCAATGGGAATTGGACTCATTCACTAACCCAATGGGAAGAGGACTCATTCACTAACCCAATGGGAAGAGAACACATTCTCTAACCCAATGGGAAGAGGACACATTCACTAACCCAATGGGAAGAGGACACATTCACTAACCCAATGGGAAGAGGACACATTCACTAACCCAATGGGAAGAGGACACATTCATTACTCATGGGAAGAGGACTTATTCACTACTCACCGGATGATGATACATTCACTTCTTTCTTTCTTTGGCTTGGCTTCATGGATGAAAATTTATGCAGTGGTATGTCCATGTATGCTATACCCCTATTGGAAGTGGACACATACACTTCATACTGGAAGAGAACACATTCACTACCCCAATGGGAGGATGATACATCACTACTCATGTGAAGAGGACTCATTCACTACCCAATGGGAAGAGGAGACATTCACTACCCAATGGGAAGAGGAGACATTCACTACCCAATAGGAAGAGGAGACATTCACTACCCAATGGGAAGAGGAGACATTCACTACCCATTGGGAAGAGGGCACATTCACTACCCAATGGGAAGAGGACACATTCACTATCCAATGGGAAGAGGACACGTTCACTACCCAATGGGAAGAGGACACGTTCACTACCCAATGGGAAGAGCACTCATTCACTAACCCAATTGAAAGAGGGCAGATACACTACCCATGGGAAGAGGATACATTCACTACCCCAATAGGAAGTGGACACATGCACAACCTACTGGAAGAGGACACATTCATTATACCAATGGCAAGAGGATACATTCACTACCCAATGGGAGAGAACACATTCACTACTCATCGGAAGAGGATACATTCACTACCCCAATGGGAAGTGGACACATGCACAACCTTCTGGAAGAGGACACATTCATTATACCAATGGCAAGAGGATACATTCACTACCCCAATGGCAAGAGGATACATTTACTACTCATGGGAAGAGGACACATCCATTGGGAAGAGGACACATTCACTACCCAATGGGAGAGGACACATACACTACTCATGGGAAGAGGAAACATTCACTACTCAATGGGAAGACGACACATACACTACTCATGGGAAGAGGACACATTCACTACTCAATGGGAAGAGGACACATTCACTACCCAATGGAGGAGGACACATTCACTACCCAATGGAAGAGGACACATTCACTACCCAATGGGAAGAGGACACATTCACTACTCAATGGGAAGAGGACACATTCACTACTCAATGGGAAGAGGACACATTCACTATTCAATGGGAAGAGGACACATTCACTACTCAATGGGCAGAGGACACATTCACTACTCAATGGGAAGAGGACACATTCACTACTCAATGGGAAGAGGACACATTCACTATTCAATGGGAAGAGGACACATTCACTACTCAATGGGCAGAGGACACATTCACTACTCAATGGGAAGAGGACACATTCACTGCTCAATGGGAAGAGGACACATTCACTACTCAATGGGAAAAGGACACATTCACTACTCAATGGCAAGAGGACACATTCACTACACAATGGGAAGAGGACACATTCACTACTCAATGGGAAGAGGACACATTCACTACTCATCGGAAGAAGATACATTCACTACCCCAATGGGAAGTGGAGACATGCACAAACTACTGGAAGAGGATACATTCACTACTCATGGGAAGAGGATATATTCATTACCCAATGGGAAGAGGACACATTCACTACCCAATGGGAAGAGGACACATTCTCTACCCAATGGAAAGAGGACACATTCGCTACCCAATGGGAAGAGGACACATTCGCTACCCAATGGGAAGAGGACACATTCGCTACCCAATGGGAAGAGGACACATTCGCTACCCAATGGGAAGAGGTCATATTCGATACTCAATGGGAAGAGGACACATTCGCTACTCAATGGGAAGAGGACACATTCGCTACTCAATGGGAAGAGGACACATTCACTACTCAATGGGAAGAGGACACATTCACTACTCATCGGAAGAGGATACATTCACTACTCAATGGGAAGTGGACACATCCATTGGGAAGAGGATGCATTCACTACCCAATGGGAGAGGACACATACTCTACTCATGGGAAGAGGACACATTCGCTTCTCAATGGGAAGTGGACACAGGCACAACTCAGTGGGAAGAGGACACATTCACTAGTCAATGGGAAGAGGACACATTCACTACTCAATGGGAAGAGGACACATTCACTACTCAATGGGAAGAGGAGACATTTACTACTCAATGGGAAGAGGACACATTCACTACTCAATGGGAAGAGGACACATACACTACTCCTGGGAAGAGGACACATTCACTACTCAATGGGAAGAGGACACATTCACTACCCAATGGAAGAGGACACATTCACTACCCAATGGAAGAGGACACATTCACTACCCAATGGGAAGAGGACACATTCACTACTCAATGGGAAGAGGACATATTCACTAGTCAATGGGAAGAGGACACATTCGCTTCTCAATGGGAAGTGGACACAGGCACAACTCAGTGGGAAGAGGACACATTCACTAGTCAATGGGAAGAGGACACATTCACTACTCAATGGGAAGAGGACACATTCACTACTCAATGGGAAGAGGAGACATTTACTACTCAATGGGAAGAGGACACATTCACTACTCAATGGGAAGAGGACACATTCACTACTCAATGGGAAGAGGACACATTCACTACTCAATGGGAAGAGGACATATTCACTACTCATCGGAAGAGGATACATTCACTACCCCAATGGGAAGTGGACACATGCACAACTTACTGGAAGAGGACACATTCATTATACCAATGGCAAGAGGATACATTCACTACCCAATGGGAGAGAACACATTCACTACTCATGGGAAGAGGATATATTCACAACCCAATGGGAGTGGACAGATTCAATGCTCATGGGAAGAGAACAGATTCAATACTCATAGGAGGAGGACACATTCACTACCCAATCATTGGAGTACACATTCACTACTCATTTGAAGAGGATACATTCACTACCCCATTGGGAAGGGGAAACATTCTCTAACCCAATGGGAAGAGGACTCATTCACTACTCACCGGATGATGATACATTCACTTCTTTCATTCTTTGACTTGGCTTCATGGATGAAGATTTATGGAGTGGTATGTCCATGTATGCTATACACCTATTGGAAGTGGACACATACACTTCCTACTGGAAGAGAACACATTCACTACCCCAATGGGAGGATGATACATCACTACTCATGGGAAGAGGACTCATTCACTACCCAATGGGAAGAGGAGACATTCACTACCCAATGGGAAGAGGAGACATTCACTACCCAATGGGAAGAGGAGACATTCACTACCCAATGGGAAGAGGAGACATTCACTACCCAATGGGAAGAGGGCACATTCACTATCCAATGGGAAGAGGACACATTCACTACCCAATGGGAAGAGGACACGTTCACTACACAATGGGAAGAGGACTCATTCACTAACCCAATTGAAAGAAGTCAGATACTCTACCCATGGGAAGAGGATACATTCACTACCCCAATAGGAATACATTCACTACCCCAGTGGGAAGAGGATACATTCATTACTCATGGGAACGGGACACATTCACTACTCATTGGAGGAGGACACATTCACTACCCAATAGGAAGAGGATAACTTCACTACTCATGGGAAGAGAATGCATTCACTACCCAATTGGTTGAGGGCACATTCAGTACTCATGGGAGAGGATACCTTCACTACTCATGGGAGGAGGACATATTCACTACCCAATAGGAGGAGGACACATTCACTACTCATGGAAGAGGATACATTCACTACTCATGGGAAGAGGATACATTCACTACTCATGGGAAGAGGATACATTCACTACTCAATGGGAAGAGGACACATTCACTACTCATGGGAAGAGGATACATTCACTACTCAATGGGAAGTGGACACATCCATTGGGAAGAGGATGCATTCACTACCCAATGGGAGAGGACACATTCACTACCCATGGGAAGAGGATATATTCACTACTCATGGGAAGTGTAAACATTCACTGCCCCAATGGGAAGAGGATATATTCACAACCCAATGGGAGAGGACACATTCAATGCTCATGGGAAGAGAACAGATTCAATACTCATAGGAGGAGGACACATTCACTACCCAATCATTGGAGTACACATTCACTACTCATTTGAAGAGGATACATTCACTACCCCATTGGGAATGGGAAACATTCTCTAACCCAATGGGAATTGGACTCATTCACTAACCCAATGGGAAGAGGACTCATTCACTAACCCAATGGGAAGAGGACACATTCTCTAACCCAATGGGAAGAGGACACATTCACTAACCCAATGGGAAGAGGACAGATTCACTAACCCAATAGGAAGAGGACACATTCACTAACCCAATGGGAAGAGGACACATTCACTAACCCAATGGGAAGAGGACACATTCACTTACCCAATGGGAAGAGGACACATTCATTACTCATGGGAAGAGGACTTATTCACTACTCACCGGATGATGATACATTCACTTCTTTCTTTCTTTGGCTTGGCTTCATGGATGAAAATTTATGCAGTGGTATGTCCATGTATGCTATACCCCTATTGGAAGTGGACACATACACTTCATACTGGAAGAGAACACATTCACTACACCAATGGGAGGATGATACATCACTACTCATGTGAAGAGGACTCATTCACTACCCAATGGGAAGAGTAGACATTCACTACCCAATGGGAAGAGGAGACATTCACTACCCAATGGGAAGAGGAGACATTCACTACCCAATGGGAAGAGGACACATTCACTATCCAATGGGAAGAGGACACGTTCACTACCCAATGGGAAGAGGACACATTCATTATACCAATGGCAAGAGGATACATTCACTACTCATGGGAAAAGGATACATTAACTACTCATGGGAAGAGGATACATTCACTACTCATGGGAAGAGGATACATTCACTACTCATGGGAATAGGATATATTCACTACTCATGGGAAGAGGATACATTCACTACTCATGGGAAGAGGTTACATTCACTACTCATGGGAAGAGGATACATTCAATTCACCAATGGGAAGAGGATACATTCAATTCACCAATGGGAAGAGGATACATTCATTACTCATGGGAACAGGACACATTCACTACTCATGGGAGGAGGACACATTCACTACCCAATTGGAAGAGGATACCTTCACTACTCATTGGAAGAGGATACATTCACTACCCCAATGGGAAGTGGACACATGCACAAACTACTGGAAGAGGATAAATTCACTGCTCATGGGAAGAGTATATATTCATTACCCAATGGGAAGAGGACACATTCGCTACCCAATGGGAAGAGGACACATTCTCTACCCAATGGGAAGAGGACACATTCACTAACCCAATGGGAAGAAGACACATTCACTAACATAATGGGAAGAGGACACATTCATTACTCATGGGAAGAGGACTTATTCACTACTCACCGGATGATGATACATTCACTTCTTTCTTTCTTTGGCTTGGCTTCATGGATGAAGATTTATGGAGTGGTATGTCCATGTATGCTATACCCCTATTGGAAGTGGACACATACACTTCCTACTGGAAGAGAACACATTCACTAACCCAATGGGAGGATGATACATCACTACTCATGGGAAGAGGACTCATTCACTACCCAATGGGAAGAGGAGACATTCACTACCCAATGGGAAGAGGACACATTCACTACCCAATGGGAAGAGGAGACATTCACTACCCAATGGGAAGAGGAGACATTCACTACCCAATGGGAAGAGGGCACATTCACTACCCAATGGGAAGAGGACACATTCACTATCCAATGGAAAAAGGCCACATTCACTACCCAATGGGAAGAGGACACGTTCACTACCCAATGGGAAGAGGACTCATTCACTAACCCAATTGAAAGAGGACAGATTCACTACCCATGGGAAGAGGAGACATTCACTACCCAATGGGAAGAGGGCACATTCACTATCCAATGGGAAGAGGACACATTCAATTCACCAATTGGAAGAGGACACATTCACTACCCAATGCGAAGAGAACACATTCACTACCCAATGTGAAGAGGACACATTCACTACCCAATGGGAAGAGGACACATTCACTACTCAATGGGAAGAGGACACATTCACTACTCAATGGGAAGAGGACACATTCACTTCTCATCGGAAGAGGATACATTCACTACTCAATGGGAAGTGGACTCATCCATTGGGAAGAGGATGCATTCACTACCCAATGGGAGAGGACACATACACTACTCATGGGAAGAGGAAACATTCACTACTCAATGGGAAGAGGACACATACACTACTCCTGGGAAGAGGACACATTCACTACCCAATGGAAGAGGACAAATTCACTACCCAATGAAAGAGGACACATTCACTACCCAATGGGAAGAGGACACAATCACTACTCAATGGGAAGAGGACATATTCACTAGTCAATGGGAAGAGGACACATTCGCTTCTCAATGGGAAGTGGACACAGGCACAACTCAGTGGGAAGAGGACACATTCACTAGTCAATGGGAAGAGGACACATTCACTACTCAATGGGAAGAGGACACATTCACTACTCAATGGGAAGAGGACACATTCACTACTCAATGGGAAGAGGACACATTCACTACTCATCGGAAGAGGATACATTCACTACCCCAATGGGAAGTGGACACATGCACAACTTACTGGAAGAGGACACATTCATTATACCAATGGCAAGAGGATACATTCACTACCCAATGGGAGAGAACACATTCACTACTCATGGGAAGAGGATATATTCACTACTCATGGGAAGTGTAAACATTCACTGCCCCAATGGGAAGAGGATATATTCACAACCCAATGGGAGTGGACAGATTCAATGCTCATGGGAAGAGAACAGATTCAATACTCATAGGAGGAGGACACATTCACTACCCAATCATTGGAGTACACATTCACTACTCATTTGAAGAGGATACATTCACTACCCCATTGGGAAGGGGAAACATTCTCTAACCCAATGGGAAGAGGACTCATTCACTACTCACCAGATGATGATACATTCACTTCTTTCTTTCTTTGACTTGGCTTCATGGATGAAGATTTATGGAGTGGTAAGTCCATGTAAGCTATACCCCTATTGGAAGTGGACACATACACTTCCTACTGGAAGAGAACACATTCACTACTCAATGGGAAGTGGACACATCCATTGGGAAGAGGATGCATTCACTACCCAATGGAGAAGGACACATACACTACTCATGGGAAGAGGAAACATTCACTACTCAGTGGGAAGAGGACACATACACTACTCTTGGGAAGAGGACACATTCACTACTCAATGGGAGGAGGACACATTCACTACCCAATGGAAGAGGACACATTCACTACCCAATGGAAGAGGACACATTCACTACTCAATGGGAAGAGGACAAATTCACTACTCAATGGGAAGAGGACATATTCACTACTCATCGGAAGAGGATACATTCACTACCCCAATGGGAAGTGGACACATGCACAACCTACTGGAAGAGGACACATTCATTATACCAATGGCAAGAGGATACATTCACTACCCAATGGGAGAGAACACATTCACAACTCATGGGAAGAGGATATATTCACTACTCATGGGAAGTGTAAACATTCACTGCCCAAATGGGAAGAGGATATATTCACAACCCAATGGGAGAGGACACATTCAATGCTCATGGGAAGAGAACAGATTCAATACTCATAGGAGGAGGACACATTCACTACCCAATCATTGGAGTACACATTCACTACTCATTTGATGAGGATACATTCACTACCCCATTGGGAAGGGGAAACATTCTCTAACCCAATGGGAATTGGACTCATTCACTAACCCAATGGGAAGAGGACTCATTCACGAACCCAGTGGGAAGAGGACACATTCTCTAACCCAATGGGAAGAGGACACATTCACTAACCGAATGGGAAGAGGACACATTCACTAACCCAATGGGAAGAGGACACATTCACTAACCCAAAGGGAAGAGGACACATTCATTAACCCAATGGGAAGAGGACACATTCACTGACCCAATGGGAAGAGGACACATTCACTAACCCAATGGGAAGAGGACACATTCATTACTCATGGGAAGAGGACTTATTCACTACTCACCGGATGATGATACATTCACTTCTTTCTTTCTTTGGCTTGGCTTCATGGATGAAGATTTATGGAGTGGTATGTCCATGTATGCTATACCCCTATTGGAAGTGGACACATACACTTCCTACTGGAAGAGAACACATTCACTACCCCAATGGGAGGATGATACATCACTACTCATGGGAAGAGGACTCATTCACTACCCAATGGGAAGAGGAGACATTCACTACCCAATGGGAAGAGGAGACATTCACTACCCAGTGGGAAGAGGAGACATTCACTACCCAATGGGAAGAGGAGACATTCACTACCCAATGGGAAGAGGGCACATTCACTACCCAATGGGAAGAGGACACATTCACTATCCAATGGGAAGAGGACACGTTCACTAACCCAATTGAAAGAGGGCAGATACACTACCCATGGGAAGAGGATAGATTCACTACCCCAATAGGAATACATTCACTACCCCAGTGGGAAGAGGATACATTCATTACTCATGGGAACGGGACACATTCACTACTCATTGGAGGAGGACACATTCACTACCCAATTGGAAGAGGATACCTTCACTACTCATGGGAAGAGGATGCATTCACTACCTAATTGGTTGAGGGCACATTCAGTACTCATGGAAGAGGATACCTTCACTACTCATGGGAGGAGGACATATTCACTACCCAATGGGAGGAGGACACATTCACTACTCATGGAAGAGGATACATTCACTACTCATGGGAAGAGGATACATTCATTACTCATGGGAAGAGGATACATTCACTACTCATGGGAAGAAGATACATTCACTACTCATGGGAAGAGGATATATTCACTACTCATGGGAAGAGGATACATTCACTACTCATGGGAAGAGGATACATTCACTACTTATGGGAAGAGGATACATTCAATTCACCAATGGGAAGAGGATACATTCAATTCACCAATGGGAACAGGATACATTCATTACTCATGGGAACAGGACACATTCACTACTCATGGGAGGAGGACACATTCACTACCCAATTGGAAGAGGATACCTTCACTACTCATTGGAAGAGGATACATTCACTACCCCAATGGGAATTGGACACATGCACAAACTACTGGAAGAGGATACATTCACTGCTCATGGGAAGAGGATATATTCATTACCCAATGGGAAGAGGACACATTCGCTACCCAATGGGAATAGGACACATTCTCTACCCAATGGGAAGAGGACACATTCGCTTCTCAATGGGAAGTGGACACAGGCACAACTCAGTGGGAAGAGGACACATTCACTAGTCAATGGGAAGAGGACACATTCACTACTCAATGGGAAGAGGACACATTCACTACTCAATGGGAAGAGGACACATTCACTACTCAATGGGAAGAGGACACATTCACTACCCAATGGGAAGAGGACACAATCACTACTCAATGTGAAGAGGACATATTCACTAGTCAATGGGAAGAGGACACATTCGCTTCTCAATGGGAAGTGGACACAGGCACAACTCAGTGGGAAGAGGACACATTCACTAGTCAATGGGAAGAGGACACATTCACTACTCAATGGGAAGAGGACACATTCACTACTCAATGGGAAGAGGACACATTCACTACTCAATGGGAAGAGGACACATTCACTACTCAATGGGAAGAGGACACATTCACTACTCAATGGGAAGAGGACACATTCACTACTCAATGGGAAGAGGACACATTCACTACTCATCGGAAGAGGATACATTCACTACCCCAATGGGAAGTGGACACATGCACAACTTACTGGAAGAGGACACATTCATTATACCAATGGCAAGAGGATACATTCACTACCCAATGGGAGAGAACACATTCACTACTCATGGGAAGACGATATATTCACTACTCATGGGAAGTGTAAACATTCACTGCCCCAATGGGAAGAGGATATATTCACAACCCAATGGGAGTGGACAGATTCAATGCTCATGGGAAGAGAACAGATTCAATACTCATAGGAGGAGGACACATTCACTACCCAATCATTGGAGTACACATTCACTACTCATTTGAAGAGGATACATTCACTACCCCATTGGGAAGGGGAAACATTCTCTAACCCAATGGGAAGAGGACTCATTCACTACTCACCAGATGATGATACATTCACTTCTTTCTTTCTTTGACTTGGCTTCATGGATGAAGATTTATGGAGTGGTAAGTCCATGTAAGCTATACCCCTATTGGAAGTGGACACATACACTTCCTACTGGAAGAGAACACATTCACTACTCAATGGGAAGTGGACACATCCATTGGGAAGAGGATGCATTCACTACCCAATGGAGAAGGACACATACACTACTCATGGGAAGAGGAAACATTCACTACTCAATGGGAAGAGGACACATACACTACTCTTGGGAAGAGGACACATTCACTACTCAATGGGAGGAGGACACATTCACTACCCAATGGAAGAGGACACATTCACTACCCAATGGAAGAGGACACATTCACTACTCAATGGGAAGAGGACAAATTCACTACTCAATGGGAAGAGGACATATTCACTACTCATCGGAAGAGGATACATTCACTACCCCAATGGGAAGTGGACACATGCACAACCTACTGGAAGAGGACACATTCATTATACCAATGGCAAGAGGATACATTCACTACCCAATGGGAGAGAACACATTCACAACTCATGGGAAGAGGATATATTCACTACTCATGGGAAGTGTGAACATTCACTGCCCAAATGGGAAGAGGATATATTCACAACCCAATGGGAGAGGACACATTCAATGCTCATGGGAAGAGAACAGATTCAATACTCATAGGAGGAGGACACATTCACTACCCAATCATTGGAGTACACATTCACTACTCATTTGATGAGGATACATTCACTACCCCATTGGGAAGGGGAAACATTCTCTAACCCAATGGGAATTGCATCATTCACTAACCCAATGGGAAGAGGACTCATTCACGAACCCAATGGGAAGAGGACACATTCTCTAACCCAATGGGAAGAGGACACATTCACTAACCGAATGGGAAGAGGACACATTCACTAACCCAATGGGAAGAGGACACATTCACTAACCCAAAGGGAAGAGGACACATTCATGAACCCAATGGGAAGAGGACACATTCACTAACCCAATGGGAAGAGGACACATTCACTAACCCAATGGGAAGAGGACACATTCATTACTCATGGGAAGAGGACTTATTCACTACTCACCGGATGATGATACATTCACTTCTTTCTTTCTTTGGCTTGGCTTCATGGATGAAGATTTATGGAGTGGTATGTCCATGTATGCTATACCCCTATTGGAAGTGGACACATACACTTCCTACTGGAAGAGAACACATTCACTACCCCAATGGGAGGATGATACATCACTACTCATGGGAAGAGGACTCATTCACTACCCAATGGGAAGAGGAGACATTCACTACCCAATGGGAAGAGGAGACATTCACTACCCAGTGGGAAGAGGAGACATTCACTACCCAATGGGAAGAGGAGACATTCACTACCCAATGGGAAGAGGGCACATTCACTACCCAATGGGAAGAGGACACATTCACTATCCAATGGGAAGAGGACACGTTCACTAACCCAATTGAAAGAGGGCAGATACACTACCCATGGGAAGAGGATAGATTCACTACCCCAATAGGAATACATTCACTACCCCAGTGGGAAGAGGATACATTCATTACTCATGGGAACGGGACACATTCACTACTCATTGGAGGAGGACACATTCACTACCCAATTGGAAGAGGATACCTTCACTACTCATGGGAAGAGGATGCATTCACTACCTAATTGGTTGAGGGCACATTCAGTACTCATGGAAGAGGATACCTTCACTACTCATGGGAGGAGGACATATTCACTACCCAATGGGAGGAGGACACATTCACTACTCATGGAAGAGGATACATTCACTACTCATGGGAAGAGGATACATTCATTACTCATGGGAAGAGGATACATTCACTACTCATGGGAAGAAGATACATTCACTACTCATGGGAAGAGGATATATTCACTACTCATGGGAAGAGGATACATTCACTACTCATGGGAAGAGGATACATTCACTACTTATGGGAAGAGGATACATTCAATTCACCAATGGGAAGAGGATACATTCAATTCACCAATGGGAACAGGATACATTCATTACTCATGGGAACAGGACACATTCACTACTCATGGGAGGAGGACACATTCACTACCCAATTGGAAGAGGATACCTTCACTACTCATTGGAAGAGGATACATTCACTACCCCAATGGGAATTGGACACATGCACAAACTACTGGAAGAGGATACATTCACTGCTCATGGGAAGAGGATATATTCATTACCCAATGGGAAGAGGACACATTCGCTACCCAATGGGAATAGGACACATTCTCTACCCAATGGGAAGAGGACACATTCTCTACCCAATGGGAAGAGGACACATTCTCTACCCAATGGGAAGAGGACAAATTCTCTACCCAATGGGAAGAGGACACATTCACTACTCAATGGGAAGAGGACATATTCACTACTCATCGGAAGTGGATACATTCACTACCCCAATGGGAAGTGGACACATGCACAACCTACTGGAGAGGACACATTCATTATACCAATGGCAAGAGGATAAATTCACTACCCAATGGGAGAGAACACATTCACTACTCATGGGAAGAGAACAGATTCAGTACTCATAGGAGGAGGACACAATCACTACCCAATCTTTGGAGTACACATTCACTACTCATTTGAAGAAGATACATTCACTACCCCATTGGGAAGGGGACACATACTCTAACCCAATGTGAAGAGGACTCATTCACTAACCGAATGGGAAGAGGACACATTCACTACCCAATGCGAAGAGGACACATTCACTACCCAATTGGAAGAGGACACATTCACTCCCCAATGGGAAGAGGACACATTCACTACTCAATGATAAGAGGACATATTCACTAGTCAATGGGAAGAGGACACATTTGCTTCTCAATGGGAAGTGGACACAGGTACAACTCAGTGGGAAGTGGACACATTCACTAGTCAATGGGAAGAGGACACATTCACTACTCAATGGGAAGAGGACACATTCACTACTCATTGGGAAGAGGACACATTCACTACTCAATGGGAAGAGGACACATTCACTACTCAATGGGAAGAGGACATATTCACTACTCATCGGAAGAGGATACATTCACTACCCCAATGGGAAGTGGACACATGCACAACCTACTGAAAGAGGACACATTCATTATACCAATGGCAAGAGGTTACATTCACTACCCAATGGGAGAGAACACATTCACTACTCATGGGAAGAGGATATATTCACTACTCATGGGAAGTGTAAACATTCACTGCCCCAATGGGAAGAGGATATATTCACAACCCAATGGGAGAGGACACATTCAATGCTCATGGGAAGAGAACAGATTCAATACTCATAGGAGGAGGACACATTCACTACTCAATCATTGGAGTACACATTCACTACTCATTTGAAGAGGATACATTCACTACCCCATTGGGAAGGGGAAACATTCTCTAACCCAATGGGAAGAGGACTCATTCACTAACCCAATGGGAAGAGGACTCATTCACTAACCCAATGGGAAGAGGACACATTCACTAACCCAATGAGAAGAGGACACATTCACGAACCCAATGGGAAGAGGACACATTCACTAACCCAATGGGAAGAGGACACATTCACTAACCCAATGGGAAGAGGACACATTCATTACTCATGGGAAGAGGACTTATTCACTACTCACCGGATGATGATACATTCACTTCTTTCTTTCTTTGGCTTGGCTTCATGGATGAAGATTTATGGAGTGGTATGTCCATGTATGCTATACCCCTATTGGAAGTGGATACATACACTTCCTACTGGAAGAGAACACATTCACTACCCCAATGGGAGGATGATACATCACTACTCATGGGAAGAGGACTCATTCACTACCCAATGGGAAGAGGAGACATTCACTACCCAATGGGAAGAGGAGACATTCACTACCCAATGGGAAGAGGAGACATTCACTACCCAATGGGAAGAGGGCACATTCACTACCCAATGAGAAGAGGACACATTCACTATCCAATGGGAAGAGGACACGTTCACTACCCAATGGGAAGAGGACACGTTCACTACCCAATGGGAAGAGGACTCATTCACTAACCCAATTGAAAGAGGACAGATACACTAACCATGGGGAGAGGATACATTCACTACCCCAATAGGAATACATTCACTACCCCAGTGGGAAGAGGATACATTCATTACTCATGGGAACGGGACACATTCACTACTCATTGGAGGAGGACACATTCACTACCCAATTGGAAGAGGATACCTTCACTACTCATGGAAAGAGGATGCATTCACTACCTAATTGGTTGAGGGCACATTCAGTACTCATGGAAGAGGATACCTTCACTACTCATGGGAGGAGGACATATTCACTACCCAATGGGAGGAGGACACATTCACTACTCATGGAAGAGGATACATTCACTACTCATGGGAAGAGAATACATTTACTACTCATGGGAAGAGGATACATTCACTACTAATGGGAAGAGGATAGATTCACTACTCATGGGAAGAGAATATATTCACTACTCATGGGAAGAGGATACATTCACTACTCATGGGAAGAGGATACATTCACTACTCATGGGAAGAGGATACATTCAATTCACCAATGGGAAGAGGATACATTCAATTCACCAATGGGAACAGGATACATTCATTACTCATGGGAACAGGACACATTCACTACTCATGGGAGGAGGACACATTCACTACCCAATTGGAAGAGGATACCTTCACTACTCATTGGAAGAGGATACATTCACTACCCCAATGGGAAGTGGACACATGCACAAACTACTGGAAGAGGATACATTCACTGCTCATGGGAAGAGGATATATTCATTACCCAATGGGAAGAGGACACATTCGCTACCCAATGGGAAGAGGACACATTCTCTACTCAATGGGAAGAGGACACATTCGCTACCCAATGGGAAGAGGACTCATTCACTAACCCAATTGAAAGAGGACAGATACACTAACCATGGGGAGAGGATACATTCACTACCCCAATAGGAATACATTCACTACCCCAGTGGGAAGAGGATACATTCATTACTCATGGGAACGGGACACATTCACTACTCATTGGAGGAGGACACATTCACTACCCAATTGGAAGAGGATACCTTCACTACTCATGGAAAGAGGATGCATTCACTACCTAATTGGTTGAGGGCACATTCAGTACTCATGGAAGAGGATACCTTCACTACTCATGGGAGGAGGACATATTCACTACCCAATGGGAGGAGGACACATTCACTACTCATGGAAGAGGATACCTTCACTACTCATGGGAGGAGGACATATTCACTACCCAATGGGAAGAGGACACATTCACTAACCCAAAGGGAAGAGGACACATTCATTAACCCAATGGGAAGAGGACACATTCACTAACCCAATGGGAAGAGGACACATTCACTAACCCAATGGGAAGAGGACACATTCATTACTCATGGGAAGAGGACTTATTCACTACTCACCGGATGATGATACATTCACTTCTTTCTTTCTTTGGCTTGGCTTCATGGATGAAGATTTATGGAGTGGTATGTCCATGTATGCTATACCCCTATTGGAAGTGGACACATACACTTCCTACTGGAAGAGAACACATTCACTACCCCAATGGGAGGATGATACATCACTACTCATGGGAAGAGGACTCATTCACTACCCAATGGGAAGAGGAGACATTCACTACCCAATGGGAAGAGGAGACATTCACTACCCAGTGGGAAGAGGAGACATTCACTACCCAATGGGAAGAGGAGACATTCACTACCCAATGGGAAGAGGGCACATTCACTACCCAATGGGAAGAGGACACATTCACTATCCAATGGGAAGAGGACACGTTCACTAACCCAATTGAAAGAGGGCAGATACACTACCCATGGGAAGAGGATAGATTCACTACCCCAATAGGAATACATTCACTACCCCAGTGGGAAGAGGATACATTCATTACTCATGGGAACGGGACACATTCACTACTCATTGGAGGAGGACACATTCACTACCCAATTGGAAGAGGATACCTTCACTACTCATGGGAAGAGGATGCATTCACTACCTAATTGGTTGAGGGCACATTCAGTACTCATGGAAGAGGATACCTTCACTACTCATGGGAGGAGGACATATTCACTACCCAATGGGAGGAGGACACATTCACTACTCATGGAAGAGGATACATTCACTACTCATGGGAAGAGGATACATTCATTACTCATGGGAAGAGGATACATTCACTACTCATGGGAAGAAGATACATTCACTACTCATGGGAAGAGGATATATTCACTACTCATGGGAAGAGGATACATTCACTACTCATGGGAAGAGGATACATTCACTACTTATGGGAAGAGGATACATTCAATTCACCAATGGGAAGAGGATACATTCAATTCACCAATGGGAACAGGATACATTCATTACTCATGGGAACAGGACACATTCACTACTCATGGGAGGAGGACACATTCACTACCCAATTGGAAGAGGATACCTTCACTACTCATTGGAAGAGGATACATTCACTACCCCAATGGGAATTGGACACATGCACAAACTACTGGAAGAGGATACATTCACTGCTCATGGGAAGAGGATATATTCATTACCCAATGGGAAGAGGACACATTCGCTACCCAATGGGAATAGGACACATTCTCTACCCAATGGGAAGAGGACACATTCTCTACCCAATGGGAAGAGGACACATTCTCTACCCAATGGGAAGAGGACAAATTCTCTACCCAATGGGAAGAGGACACATTCACTACTCAATGGGAAGAGGACATATTCACTACTCATCGGAAGTGGATACATTCACTACCCCAATGGGAAGTGGACACATGCACAACCTACTGGAGAGGACACATTCATTATACCAATGGCAAGAGGATAAATTCACTACCCAATGGGAGAGAACACATTCACTACTCATGGGAAGAGAACAGATTCAGTACTCATAGGAGGAGGACACAATCACTACCCAATCTTTGGAGTACACATTCACTACTCATTTGAAGAGGATACATTCACTACCCCATTGGGAAGGGGACACATACTCTAACCCAATGTGAAGAGGACTCATTCACTAACCGAATGGGAAGAGGACACATTCACTACCCAATGCGAAGAGGACACATTCACTACCCAATTGGAAGAGGACACATTCACTCCCCAATGGGAAGAGGACACATTCACTACTCAATGATAAGAGGACATATTCACTAGTCAATGGGAAGAGGACACATTTGCTTCTCAATGGGAAGTGGACACAGGTACAACTCAGTGGGAAGTGGACACATTCACTAGTCAATGGGAAGAGGACACATTCACTACTCAATGGGAAGAGGACACATTCACTACTCATTGGGAAGAGGACACATTCACTACTCAATGGGAAGAGGACACATTCACTACTCAATGGGAAGAGGACATATTCACTACTCATCGGAAGAGGATACATTCACTACCCCAATGGGAAGTGGACACATGCACAACCTACTGAAAGAGGACACATTCATTATACCAATGGCAAGAGGTTACATTCACTACCCAATGGGAGAGAACACATTCACTACTCATGGGAAGAGGATATATTCACTACTCATGGGAAGTGTAAACATTCACTGCCCCAATGGGAAGAGGATATATTCACAACCCAATGGGAGAGGACACATTCAATGCTCATGGGAAGAGAACAGATTCAATACTCATAGGAGGAGGACACATTCACTACTCAATCATTGGAGTACACATTCACTACTCATTTGAAGAGGATACATTCACTACCCCATTGGGAAGGGGAAACATTCTCTAACCCAATGGGAAGAGGACTCATTCACTAACCCAATGGGAAGAGGACTCATTCACTAACCCAATGGGAAGAGGACACATTCACTAACCCAATGAAAAGAGGACACATTCACGAACCCAATGGGAAGAGGACACATTCACTAACCCAATGGGAAGAGGACACATTCACTAACCCAATGGGAAGAGGACACATTCATTACTCATGGGAAGAGGACTTATTCACTACTCACCGGATGATGATACATTCACTTCTTTCTTTCTTTGGCTTGGCTTCATGGATGAAGATTTATGGAGTGGTATGTCCATGTATGCTATACCCCTATTGGAAGTGGATACATACACTTCCTACTGGAAGAGAACACATTCACTACCCCAATGGGAGGATGATACATCACTACTCATGGGAAGAGGACTCATTCACTACCCAATGGGAAGAGGAGACATTCACTACCCAATGGGAAGAGGAGACATTCACTACCCAATGGGAAGAGGAGACATTCACTACCCAATGGGAAGAGGGCACATTCACTACCCAATGAGAAGAGGACACATTCACTATCCAATGGGAAGAGGACACGTTCACTACCCAATGGGAAGAGGACACGTTCACTACCCAATGGGAAGAGGACTCATTCACTAACCCAATTGAAAGAGGACAGATACACTAACCATGGGGAGAGGATACATTCACTACCCCAATAGGAATACATTCACTACCCCAGTGGGAAGAGGATACATTCATTACTCATGGGAACGGGACACATTCACTACTCATTGGAGGAGGACACATTCACTACCCAATTGGAAGAGGATACCTTCACTACTCATGGAAAGAGGATGCATTCACTACCTAATTGGTTGAGGGCACATTCAGTACTCATGGAAGAGGATACCTTCACTACTCATGGGAGGAGGACATATTCACTACCCAATGGGAGGAGGACACATTCACTACTCATGGAAGAGGATACATTCACTACTCATGGGAAGAGAATACATTTACTACTCATGGGAAGAGGATACATTCACTACTAATGGGAAGAGGATAGATTCACTACTCATGGGAAGAGAATATATTCACTACTCATGGGAAGAGGATACATTCACTACTCATGGGAAGAGGATACATTCACTACTCATGGGAAGAGGATACATTCAATTCACCAATGGGAAGAGGATACATTCAATTCACCAATGGGAACAGGATACATTCATTACTCATGGGAACAGGACACATTCACTACTCATGGGAGGAGGACACATTCACTACCCAATTGGAAGAGGATACCTTCACTACTCATTGGAAGAGGATACATTCACTACCCCAATGGGAAGTGGACACATGCACAAACTACTGGAAGAGGATACATTCACTGCTCATGGGAAGAGGATATATTCATTACCCAATGGGAAGAGGACACATTCGCTACCCAATGGGAAGAGGACACATTCTCTACTCAATGGGAAGAGGACACATTCGCTACCCAATGGGAAGAGGACACATTCTCTACCAATGGGAAGAGGACACATTCTCTACCCAATGGGAAGAGGACAAATTCACTACCGAATGGCAAGTGGACACATTCACTACTCAATGGGAAGAGGACACATTCACTACTCAATGGGAAAAGGACACATTCACTACTCCTCGGAAGAGAATACATTCACTACCCCAATGGGAAGTGGACACATGCACAACTCAGTGGTAAGAGGACACATTCACTACTCAATGGGAAGTGGACACATTCACTCCTCAATGGGAAGAGGACACATTCACAACTCAATGTGAAGAGGACACATTCACTACTCAATGGGAAGAGGACATATTCACTACTCATTGGAAGTGGATACATTCACTACCCCAATGGGAAGTGGACACATGCACAACCTACTGGAAGAGGACACATTCATTATATCAATGGCAAGAGGATACATTCACTACCCAATGGGAGAGAACACATTCACTACTCATGGGAAGAGAACAGATTCAGTACTCATAGGAGGAGGACACATTCACTACCCAATCTTTGGAGTACACATTCACTACTCATTTGAAGAGGATACATTCACTACCCCATTGGGAAGGGGACACATTCTCTAACCCAATGGGAAGAGGACTCATTTACTAACCCAATGGGAAGAGGACACATTCACTACCCAATGGGAAGAGGACACATTCACTACCCAATGGGAAGAGGACACATTCACTACCCAATGGGAAGAGAACACATTCACTACCCTATGGGAAGAGGACACATTCACTACCCAATGGGAAGAGGACACATTCACTACTCAATGGGAAGAGGACTCATTCACTAACCCAATTGAAAGAGGACAGATACACTACCCTGGGAAGAGGATACATTCACTACCCCAATAGGAATACATTCACTACCCCAGTGGGAAGAGGATACATTCATTACTTATGGGAACGGGACACATTCACTACTCATGGGAGGACACATTCACTACCCAATTGGAAGAGGATACCTTCACTACTCATGGGAAGAGGATGCATTCACTACCCAATTGGATGAGGGCACAATCATTACTCATGGAAGAGGATACCTTCACTACTCATGGGAGGAGGACATATTCACTACCCAATGGGAGGAGGACACATTCACTACTCATGGGAAGAGGATACATTCACTACTCATGGGAAGAGGATACATTCACTGCTCATGGGAAGAGGATACATTCACTACTCAATGGGAAGAGGATACATTCACTACCCCAATGGCAAGAGGACACATTCTCTACCAATGGGAAGAGGACACATTCTCTACCCAATGGGAAGAGGACAAATTCACTACCGAATGGCAAGAGGACACATTCACTACTCAATGGGAAGAGGACACATTCACTACTCAATGGGAAAAGGACACATTCACTACTCCTCGGAAGAGGATACATTCACTACCCCAATGGGAAGTGGACACATGCACAACTCAGTGGTAAGAGGACACATTCACTACTCAATGGCGAGTGGACACATTCACTCCTCAATGGGAAGAGGACACATTCACAACTCAATGTGAAGAGGACACATTCACTACTCAATGGGAAGAGGACATATTCACTACTCATTGGAAGTGGATACATTCACTACCCCAATGGGAAGTGGACACATGCACAACCTACTGGAAGAGGACACATTCATTATATCAATGGCAAGAGGATACATTTACTACCCAATGGGAGAGAACACATTCACTACTCATGGGAAGAGAACAGATTCAGTACTCATAGGAGGAGGACACATTCACTAACCAATCTTTGGAGTACACATTCACTACTCATTTGAAGAGGATACATTCACTACCCCATTGGGAAGGGGACACATTCTCTAACCCAATGGGAAGAGGACTCATTTACTAACCCAATGGGAAGAGGACACATTCACTACCCAATGGGAAGAGGACACATTCACTACCCAATGGGAAGAGGACACATTCACTACCCAATGGGAAGAGAACACATTCACTACCCTATGGGAAGAGGACACATTCACTACCCAATGGGAAGAGGACACATTCACTACTCAATGGGAAGAGGACTCATTCACTAACCCAATGGGAAGAGGACACATTCACTAACCCAATGGGAAGAGGACACATTCATTACTCATGGGAAGAGGACTTATTCACTACTCACCGGATGATGATACATTCACTACCCAATGGGAAGAGGACACATTCACTACTCAATGGGAAGAGGACTCATTCACTAACCCAATGGGAAGAGGACTCATTCACTAACCCAATGGGAAGAGGACACATTCACTAACCCAATGAGAAGAGGACACATTCACTACCCAATGGGAAGAGGACACATTCTCTACCCAATGGGAAGAGGACAAATTCACTACCGAATGGCAAGTGGACACATTCACTACTCAATGGGAAGAGGACACATTCACTACTCAATGGGAAAAGGACACATTCACTACTCCTCGGAAGAGGATACATTCACTACCCCAATGGGAAGTGGACACATGCACAACTCAGTGGTAAGAGGACACATTCACTACTCAATGGGAAGTGGACACATTCACTCCTCAATGGGAAGAGGACACATTCACAACTCAATGTGAAGAGGACACATTCACTACTCAATGGGAAGAGGACATATTCACTACTCATTGGAAGTGGATACATTCACTACCCCAATGGGAAGTGGACACATGCACAACCTACTGGAAGAGGACACATTCATTATATCAATGGCAAGAGGATACATTCACTACCCAATGGGAGAGAACACATTCACTACTCATGGGAAGAGAACAGATTCAGTACTCATAGGAGGAGGACACATTCACTACCCAATCTTTGGAGTACACATTCACTACTCATTTGAAGAGGATACATTCACTACCCCATTGGGAAGGGGACACATTCTCTAACCCAATGGGAAGAGGACTCATTTACTAACCCAATGGGAAGAGGACACATTCACTACCCAATGGGAAGAGGACACATTCACTACCCAATGGGAAGAGGACACATTCACTACCCAATGGGAAGAGAACACATTCACTACCCTATGGGAAGAGGACACATTCACTACCCAATGGGAAGAGGACACATTCACTACTCAATGGGAAGAGGACTCATTCACTAACCCAATTGAAAGAGGACAGATACACTACCCTGGGAAGAGGATACATTCACTACCCCAATAGGAATACATTCACTACCCCAGTGCGAAGAGGATACATTCATTACTTATGGGAACGGGACACATTCACTACTCATGGGAGGACACATTCACTACCCAATTGGAAGAGGATACCTTCACTACTCATGGGAAGAGGATGCATTCACTACCCAATTGGATGAGGGCACAATCATTACTCATGGAAGAGGATACCTTCACTACTCATGGGAGGAGGACATATTCACTACCCAATGGGAGGAGGACACATTCACTACTCATGGGAAGAGGATACATTCACTACTCATGGGAAGAGGATACATTCACTGCTCATGGGAAGAGGATACATTCACTACTCAATGGGAAGAGGATACATTCACTACCCCAATGGCAAGAGGACACATTCTCTACCAATGGGAAGAGGACACATTCTCTACCCAATGGGAAGAGGACAAATTCACTACCGAATGGCAAGAGGACACATTCACTACTCAATGGGAAGAGGATACATTCACTACTTATGGGAAGAGGATACATTCAATTCACCAATGGGAAGAGGATACATTCAATTCACCAATGGGAACAGGATACATTCATTACTCATGGGAACAGGACACATTCACTACTCATGGGAGGAGGACACATTCACTACCCAATTGGAAGAGGATACCTTCACTACTCATTGGAAGAGGATACATTCACTACCCCAATGGGAATTGGACACATGCACAAACTACTGGAAGAGGATACATTCACTGCTCATGGGAAGAGGATATATTCATTACCCAATGGGAAGAGGACACATTCGCTACCCAATGGGAATAGGACACATTCTCTACCCAATGGGAAGAGGACACATTCTCTACCCAATGGGAAGAGGACACATTCTCTACCCAATGGGAAGAGGACAAATTCTCTACCCAATGGGAAAAGGACACATTCACTACTCAATGGGAAGAGGACATATTCACTACTCATCGGAAGTGGATACATTCACTACCCCAATGGGAAGTGGACACATGCACAACCTACTGGAGAGGACACATTCATTATACCAATGGCAAGAGGATAAATTCACTACCCAATGGGAGAGAACACATTCACTACTCATGGGAAGAGAACAGATTCAGTACTCATAGGAGGAGGACACAATCACTACCCAATCTTTGGAGTACACATTCACTACTCATTTGAAGAGGATACATTCACTACCCCATTGGGAAGGGGACACATACTCTAACCCAATGTGAAGAGGACTCATTCACTAACCGAATGGGAAGAGGACACATTCACTACCCAATGCGAAGAAGACACATTCACTACCCAATTGGAAGAGGACACATTCACTCCCCAATGGGAAGAGGACACATTCACTACTCAATGATAAGAGGACATATTCACTAGTCAATGGGAAGAGGACACATTTGCTTCTCAATGGGAAGTGGACACAGGTACAACTCAGTGGGAAGTGGACACATTCACTAGTCAATGGGAAGAGGACACATTCACTACTCAATGGGAAGAGGACACATTCACTACTCATTGGGAAGAGGACACATTCACTACTCAATGGGAAGAGGACACATTCACTACTCAATGGGAAGAGGACATATTCACTACTCATCGGAAGAGGATACATTCACTACCCCAATGGGAAGTGGACACATGCACAACCTACTGAAAGAGGACACATTCATTATACCAATGGCAAGAGGTTACATTCACTACCCAATGGGAGAGAACACATTCACTACTCATGGGAAGAGGATATATTCACTACTCATGGGAAGTGTAAACATTCACTGCCCCAATGGGAAGAGGATATATTCACAACCCAATGGGAGAGGACACATTCAATGCTCATGGGAAGAGAACAGATTCAATACTCATAGGAGGAGGACACATTCACTACTCAATCATTGGAGTACACATTCACTACTCATTTGAAGAGGATACATTCACTACCCCATTGGGAAGGGGAAACATTCTCTAACCCAATGGGAAGAGGACTCATTCACTAACCCAATGGGAAGAGGACTCATTCACTAACCCAATGGGAAGAGGACACATTCACTAACCCAATGAGAAGAGGACACATTCACGAACCCAATGGGAAGAGGACACATTCACTAACCCAATGGGAAGAGGACACATTCACTAACCCAATGGGAAGAGGACACATTCATTACTCATGGGAAGAGGACTTATTCACTACTCACCGGATGATGATACATTCACTTCTTTCTTTCTTTGGCTTGGCTTCATGGATGAAGATTTATGGAGTGGTATGTCCATGTATGCTATACCCCTATTGGAAGTGGATACATACACTTCCTACTGGAAGAGAACACATTCACTACCCCAATGGGAGGATGATACATCACTACTCATGGGAAGAGGACTCATTCACTACCCAATGGGAAGAGGAGACATTCACTACCCAATGGGAAGAGGAGACATTCACTACCCAATGGGAAGAGGAGACATTCACTACCCAATGGGAAGAGGGCACATTCACTACCCAATGAGAAGAGGACACATTCACTATCCAATGGGAAGAGGACACGTTCACTACCCAATGGGAAGAGGACACGTTCACTACCCAATGGGAAGAGGACTCATTCACTAACCCAATTGAAAGAGGACAGATACACTAACCATGGGGAGAGGATACATTCACTACCCCAATAGGAATACATTCACTACCCCAGTGGGAAGAGGATACATTCATTACTCATGGGAACGGGACACATTCACTACTCATTGGAGGAGGACACATTCACTACCCAATTGGAAGAGGATACCTTCACTACTCATGGAAAGAGGATGCATTCACTACCTAATTGGTTGAGGGCACATTCAGTACTCATGGAAGAGGATACCTTCACTACTCATGGGAGGAGGACATATTCACTACCCAATGGGAGGAGGACACATTCACTACTCATGGAAGAGGATACATTCACTACTCATGGGAAGAGAATACATTTACTACTCATGGGAAGAGGATACATTCACTACTAATGGGAAGAGGATAGATTCACTACTCATGGGAAGAGAATATATTCACTACTCATGGGAAGAGGATATATTCACTACTCATGGGAAGAGGATACATTCACTACTCATGGGAAGAGGATACATTCAATTCACCAATGGGAAGAGGATACATTCAATTCACCAATGGGAACAGGATACATTCATTACTCATGGGAACAGGACACATTCACTACTCATGGGAGGAGGACACATTCACTACCCAATTGGAAGAGGATACCTTCACTACTCATTGGAAGAGGATACATTCACTACCCCAATGGGAAGTGGACACATGCACAAACTACTGGAAGAGGATACATTCACTGCTCATGGGAAGAGGATATATTCATTACCCAATGGGAAGAGGACACATTCGCTACCCAATGGGAAGAGGACACATTCTCTACTCAATGGGAAGAGGACACATTCGCTACCCAATGGGAAGAGGACACATTCTCTACCAATGGGAAGAGGACACATTCTCTACCCAATGGGAAGAGGACAAATTCACTACCGAATGGCAAGTGGACACATTCACTACTCAATGGGAAGAGGACACATTCACTACTCAATGGGAAAAGGACACATTCACTACTCCTCGGAAGAGAATACATTCACTACCCCAATGGGAAGTGGACACATGCACAACTCAGTGGTAAGAGGACACATTCACTACTCAATGGGAAGTGGACACATTCACTCCTCAATGGGAAGAGGACACATTCACAACTCAATGTGAAGAGGACACATTCAATACTCAATGGGAAGAGGACATATTCACTACTCATTGGAAGTGGATACATTCACTACCCCAATGGGAAGTGGACACATGCACAACCTACTGGAAGAGGACACATTCATTATATCAATGGCAAGAGGATACATTCACTACCCAATGGGAGAGAACACATTCACTACTCATGGGAAGAGAACAGATTCAGTACTCATAGGAGGAGGACACATTCACTACCCAATCTTTGGAGTACACATTCACTACTCATTTGAAGAGGATACATTCACTACCCCATTGGGAAGGGGACACATTCTCTAACCCAATGGGAAGAGGACTCATTTACTAACCCAATGGGAAGAGGACACATTCACTACCCAATGGGAAGAGGACACATTCACTACCCAATGGGAAGAGGACACATTCACTACCCAATGGGAAGAGAACACATTCACTACCCTATGGGAAGAGGACACATTCACTACCCAATGGGAAGAGGACACATTCACTACTCAATGGGAAGAGGACTCATTCACTAACCCAATTGAAAGAGGACAGATACACTACCCTGGGAAGAGGATACATTCACTACCCCAATAGGAATACATTCACTACCCCAGTGGGAAGAGGATACATTCATTACTTATGGGAACGGGACACATTCACTACTCATGGGAGGACACATTCACTACCCAATTGGAAGAGGATACCTTCACTACTCATGGGAAGAGGATGCATTCACTACCCAATTGGATGAGGGCACAATCATTACTCATGGAAGAGGATACCTTCACTACTCATGGGAGGAGGACATATTCACTACCCAATGGGAGGAGGACACATTCACTACTCATGGGAAGAGGATACATTCACTACTCATGGGAAGAGGATACATTCACTGCTCATGGGAAGAGGATACATTCACTACTCAATGGGAAGAGGATACATTCACTACCCCAATGGCAAGAGGACACATTCTCTACCAATGGGAAGAGGACACATTCTCTACCCAATGGGAAGAGGACAAATTCACTACCGAATGGCAAGAGGACACATTCACTACTCAATGGGAAGAGGACACATTCACTACTCAATGGGAAAAGGACACATTCACTACTCCTCGGAAGAGGATACATTCACTACCCCAATGGGAAGTGGACACATGCACAACTCAGTGGTAAGAGGACACATTCACTACTCAATGGGAAGTGGACACATTCACTCCTCAATGGGAAGAGGACACATTCACAACTCAATGTGAAGAGGACACACTCACTACTCAATGGGAAGAGGACATATTCACTACTCATTGGAAGTGGATACATTCACTACCCCAATGGGAAGTGGACACATGCACAACCTACTGGAAGAGGACACATTCATTATATCAATGGCAAGAGGATACATTTACTACCCAATGGGAGAGAACACATTCACTACTCATGGGAAGAGAACAGATTCAGTACTCATAGGAGGAGGACACATTCACTAACCAATCTTTGGAGTACACATTCACTACTCATTTGAAGAGGATACATTCACTACCCCATTGGGAAGGGGACACATTCTCTAACCCAATGGGAAGAGGACTCATTTACTAACCCAATGGGAAGAGGACACATTCACTACCCAATGGGAAGAGGACACATTCACTACCCAATGGGAAGAGGACACATTCACTACCCAATGGGAAGAGAACACATTCACTACCCTATGGGAAGAGGACACATTCACTACCCAATGGGAAGAGGACACATTCACTACTCAATGGGAAGAGGACTCATTCACTAACCCAATGGGAAGAGGACACATTCACTAACCCAATGGGAAGAGGACACATTCATTACTCATGGGAAGAGGACTTATTCACTACTCACCGGATGATGATACATTCACTACCCAATGGGAAGAGGACACATTCACTACTCAATGGGAAGAGGACTCATTCACTAACCCAATGGGAAGAGGACTCATTCACTAACCCAATGGGAAGAGGACACATTCACTAACCCAATGAGAAGAGGACACATTCACTACCCAATGGGAAGAGGACACATTCTCTACCCAATGGGAAGAGGACAAATTCACTACCGAATGGCAAGTGGACACATTCACTACTCAATGGGAAGAGGACACATTCACTACTCAATGGGAAAAGGACACATTCACTACTCCTCGGAAGAGGATACATTCACTACCCCAATGGGAAGTGGACACATGCACAACTCAGTGGTAAGAGGACACATTCACTACTCAATGGGGAGTGGACACATTCACTCCTCAATGGGAAGAGGACACATTCACAACTCAATGTGAAGAGGACACATTCACTACTCAATGGGAAGAGGACATATTCACTACTCATTGGAAGTGGATACATTCACTACCCCAATGGGAAGTGGACACATGCACAACCTACTGGAAGAGGACACATTCATTATATCAATGGCAAGAGGATACATTCACTACCCAATGGGAGAGAACACATTCACTACTCATGGGAAGAGAACAGATTCAGTACTCATAGGAGGAGGACACATTCACTACCCAATCTTTGGAGTACACATTCACTACTCATTTGAAGAGGATACATTCACTACCCCATTGGGAAGGGGACACATTCTCTAACCCAATGGGAAGAGGACACATTCACTACCCAATGGGAAGAGGACACATTCACTACCCAATGGGAAGAGGACACATTCACTACCCAATGGGAAGAGAACACATTCACTACCCTATGGGAAGAGGACACATTCACTACCCAATGGGAAGAGGACACATTCACTACTCAATGGGAAGAGGACTCATTCACTAACCCAATTGAAAGAGGACAGATACACTACCCTGGGAAGAGGATACATTCACTACCCCAATAGGAATACATTCACTACCCCAGTGCGAAGAGGATACATTCATTACTTATGGGAACGGGACACATTCACTACTCATGGGAGGACACATTCACTACCCAATTGGAAGAGGATACCTTCACTACTCATGGGAAGAGGATGCATTCACTACCCAATTGGATGAGGGCACAATCATTACTCATGGAAGAGGATACCTTCACTACTCATGGGAGGAGGACATATTCACTACCCAATGGGAGGAGGACACATTCACTACTCATGGGAAGAGGATACATTCACTACTCATGGGAAGAGGATACATTCACTGCTCATGGGAAGAGGATACATTCACTACTCAATGGGAAGAGGATACATTCACTACCCCAATGGCAAGAGGACACATTCTCTACCAATGGGAAGAGGACACATTCTCTACCCAATGGGAAGAGGACAAATTCACTACCGAATGGCAAGAGGACACATTCACTACTCAATGGGAAGAGGATACATTCACTACTTATGGGAAGAGGATACATTCAATTCACCAATGGGAAGAGGATACATTCAATTCACCAATGGGAACAGGATACATTCATTACTCATGGGAACAGGACACATTCACTACTCATGGGAGGAGGACACATTCACTACCCAATTGGAAGAGGATACCTTCACTACTCATTGGAAGAGGATACATTCACTACCCCAATGGGAATTGGACACATGCACAAACTACTGGAAGAGGATACATTCACTGCTCATGGGAAGAGGATATATTCATTACCCAATGGGAAGAGGACACATTCGCTACCCAATGGGAATAGGACACATTCTCTACCCAATGGGAAGAGGACACATTCTCTACCCAATGGGAAGAGGACACATTCTCTACCCAATGGGAAGAGGACAAATTCTCTACCCAATGGGAAGAGGACACATTCACTACTCAATGGGAAGAGGACATATTCACTACTCATCGGAAGTGGATACATTCACTACCCCAATGGGAAGTGGACACATGCACAACCTACTGGAGAGGACACATTCATTATACCAATGGCAAGAGGATAAATTCACTACCCAATGGGAGAGAACACATTCACTACTCATGGGAAGAGAACAGATTCAGTACTCATAGGAGGAGGACACAATCACTACCCAATCTTTGGAGTACACATTCACTACTCATTTGAAGAGGATACATTCACTACCCCATTGGGAAGGGGACACATACTCTAACCCAATGTGAAGAGGACTCATTCACTAACCGAATGGGAAGAGGACACATTCACTACCCAATGCGAAGAGGACACATTCACTACCCAATTGGAAGAGGACACATTCACTCCCCAATGGGAAGAGGACACATTCACTACTCAATGATAAGAGGACATATTCACTAGTCAATGGGAAGAGGACACATTTGCTTCTCAATGGGAAGTGGACACAGGTACAACTCAGTGGGAAGTGGACACATTCACTAGTCAATGGGAAGAGGACACATTCACTACTCAATGGGAAGAGGACACATTCACTACTCATTGGGAAGAGGACACATTCACTACTCAATGGGAAGAGGACACATTCACTACTCAATGGGAAGAGGACATATTCACTACTCATCGGAAGAGGATACATTCACTACCCCAATGGGAAGTGGACACATGCACAACCTACTGAAAGAGGACACATTCATTATACCAATGGCAAGAGGTTACATTCACTACCCAATGGGAGAGAACACATTCACTACTCATGGGAAGAGGATATATTCACTACTCATGGGAAGTGTAAACATTCACTGCCCCAATGGGAAGAGGATATATTCACAACCCAATGGGAGAGGACACATTCAATGCTCATGGGAAGAGAACAGATTCAATACTCATAGGAGGAGGACACATTCACTACTCAATCATTGGAGTACACATTCACTACTCATTTGAAGAGGATACATTCACTACCCCATTGGGAAGGGGAAACATTCTCTAACCCAATGGGAAGAGGACTCATTCACTAACCCAATGGGAAGAGGACTCATTCACTAACCCAATGGGAAGAGGACACATTCACTAACCCAATGAGAAGAGGACACATTCACGAACCCAATGGGAAGAGGACACATTCACTAACCCAATGGGAAGAGGACACATTCACTAACCCAATGGGAAGAGGACACATTCATTACTCATGGGAAGAGGACTTATTCACTACTCACCGGATGATGATACATTCACTTCTTTCTTTCTTTGGCTTGGCTTCATGGATGAAGATTTATGGAGTGGTATGTCCATGTATGCTATACCCCTATTGGAAGTGGATACATACACTTCCTACTGGAAGAGAACACATTCACTACCCCAATGGGAGGATGATACATCACTACTCATGGGAAGAGGACTCATTCACTACCCAATGGGAAGAGGAGACATTCACTACCCAATGGGAAGAGGAGACATTCACTACCCAATGGGAAGAGGAGACATTCACTACCCAATGGGAAGAGGGCACATTCACTACCCAATGAGAAGAGGACACATTCACTATCCAATGGGAAGAGGACACGTTCACTACCCAATGGGAAGAGGACACGTTCACTACCCAATGGGAAGAGGACTCATTCACTAACCCAATTGAAAGAGGACAGATACACTAACCATGGGGAGAGGATACATTCACTACCCCAATAGGAATACATTCACTACCCCAGTGGGAAGAGGATACATTCATTACTCATGGGAACGGGACACATTCACTACTCATTGGAGGAGGACACATTCACTACCCAATTGGAAGAGGATACCTTCACTACTCATGGAAAGAGGATGCATTCACTACCTAATTGGTTGAGGGCACATTCAGTACTCATGGAAGAGGATACCTTCACTACTCATGGGAGGAGGACATATTCACTACCCAATGGGAGGAGGACACATTCACTACTCATGGAAGAGGATACATTCACTACTCATGGGAAGAGAATACATTTACTACTCATGGGAAGAGGATACATTCACTACTAATGGGAAGAGGATAGATTCACTACTCATGGGAAGAGAATATATTCACTACTCATGGGAAGAGGATACATTCACTACTCATGGGAAGAGGATACATTCACTACTCATGGGAAGAGGATACATTCAATTCACCAATGGGAAGAGGATACATTCAATTCACCAATGGGAACAGGATACATTCATTACTCATGGGAACAGGACACATTCACTACTCATGGGAGGAGGACACATTCACTACCCAATTGGAAGAGGATACCTTCACTACTCATTGGAAGAGGATACATTCACTACCCCAATGGGAAGTGGACACATGCACAAACTACTGGAAGAGGATACATTCACTGCTCATGGGAAGAGGATATATTCATTACCCAATGGGAAGAGGACACATTCGCTACCCAATGGGAAGAGGACACATTCTCTACTCAATGGGAAGAGGACACATTCGCTACCCAATGGGAAGAGGACTCATTCACTAACCCAATTGAAAGAGGACAGATACACTAACCATGGGGAGAGGATACATTCACTACCCCAATACGAATACATTCACTACCCCAGTGGGAAGAGGATACATTCATTACTCATGGGAACGGGACACATTCACTACTCATTGGAGGAGGACACATTCACTACCCAATTGGAAGAGGATACCTTCACTACTCATGGAAAGAGGATGCATTCACTACCTAATTGGTTGAGGGCACATTCAGTACTCATGGAAGAGGATACCTTCACTACTCATGGGAGGAGGACATATTCACTACCCAATGGGAGGAGGACACATTCACTACTCATGGAAGAGGATACCTTCACTACTCATGGGAGGAGGACATATTCACTACCCAATGGGAAGAGGACACATTCACTAACCCAAAGGGAAGAGGACACATTCATTAACCCAATGGGAAGAGGACACATTCACTAACCCAATGGGAAGAGGACACATTCACTAACCCAATGGGAAGAGGACACATTCATTACTCATGGGAAGAGGACTTATTCACTACTCACCGGATGATGATACATTCACTTCTTTCTTTCTTTGGCTTGGCTTCATGGATGAAGATTTATGGAGTGGTATGTCCATGTATGCTATACCCCTATTGGAAGTGGACACATACACTTCCTACTGGAAGAGAACACATTCACTACCCCAATGGGAGGATGATACATCACTACTCATGGGAAGAGGACTCATTCACTACCCAATGGGAAGAGGAGACATTCACTACCCAATGGGAAGAGGAGACATTCACTACCCAGTGGGAAGAGGAGACATTCACTACCCAATGGGAAGAGGAGACATTCACTACCCAATGGGAAGAGGGCACATTCACTACCCAATGGGAAGAGGACACATTCACTATCCAATGGGAAGAGGACACGTTCACTAACCCAATTGAAAGAGGGCAGATACACTACCCATGGGAAGAGGATAGATTCACTACCCCAATAGGAATACATTCACTACCCCAGTGGGAAGAGGATACATTCATTACTCATGGGAACGGGACACATTCACTACTCATTGGAGGAGGACACATTCACTACCCAATTGGAAGAGGATACCTTCACTACTCATGGGAAGAGGATGCATTCACTACCTAATTGGTTGAGGGCACATTCAGTACTCATGGAAGAGGATACCTTCACTACTCATGGGAGGAGGACATATTCACTACCCAATGGGAGGAGGACACATTCACTACTCATGGAAGAGGATACATTCACTACTCATGGGAAGAGGATACATTCATTACTCATGGGAAGAGGATACATTCACTACTCATGGGAAGAAGATACATTCACTACTCATGGGAAGAGGATATATTCACTACTCATGGGAAGAGGATACATTCACTACTCATGGGAAGAGGATACATTCACTACTTATGGGAAGAGGATACATTCAATTCACCAATGGGAAGAGGATACATTCAATTCACCAATGGGAACAGGATACATTCATTACTCATGGGAACAGGACACATTCACTACTCATGGGAGGAGGACACATTCACTACCCAATTGGAAGAGGATACCTTCACTACTCATTGGAAGAGGATACATTCACTACCCCAATGGGAATTGGACACATGCACAAACTACTGGAAGAGGATACATTCACTGCTCATGGGAAGAGGATATATTCATTACCCAATGGGAAGAGGACACATTCGCTACCCAATGGGAATAGGACACATTCTCTACCCAATGGGAAGAGGACACATTCTCTACCCAATGGGAAGAGGACACATTCTCTACCCAATGGGAAGAGGACAAATTCTCTACCCAATGGGAAGAGGACACATTCACTACTCAATGGGAAGAGGACATATTCACTACTCATCGGAAGTGGATACATTCACTACCCCAATGGGAAGTGGACACATGCACAACCTACTGGAGAGGACACATTCATTATACCAATGGCAAGAGGATAAATTCACTACCCAATGGGAGAGAACACATTCACTACTCATGGGAAGAGAACAGATTCAGTACTCATAGGAGGAGGACACAATCACTACCCAATCTTTGGAGTACACATTCACTACTCATTTGAAGAGGATACATTCACTACCCCATTGGGAAGGGGACACATACTCTAACCCAATGTGAAGAGGACTCATTCACTAACCGAATGGGAAGAGGACACATTCACTACCCAATGCGAAGAGGACACATTCACTACCCAATTGGAAGAGGACACATTCACTCCCCAATGGGAAGAGGACACATTCACTACTCAATGATAAGAGGACATATTCACTAGTCAATGGGAAGAGGACACATTTGCTTCTCAATGGGAAGTGGACACAGGTACAACTCAGTGGGAAGTGGACACATTCACTAGTCAATGGGAAGAGGACACATTCACTACTCAATGGGAAGAGGACACATTCACTACTCATTGGGAAGAGGACACATTCACTACTCAATGGGAAGAGGACACATTCACTACTCAATGGGAAGAGGACATATTCACTACTCATCGGAAGAGGATACATTCACTACCCCAATGGGAAGTGGACACATGCACAACCTACTGAAAGAGGACACATTCATTATACCAATGGCAAGAGGTTACATTCACTACCCAATGGGAGAGAACACATTCACTACTCATGGGAAGAGGATATATTCACTACTCATGGGAAGTGTAAACATTCACTGCCCCAATGGGAAGAGGATATATTCACAACCCAATGGGAGAGGACACATTCAATGCTCATGGGAAGAGAACAGATTCAATACTCATAGGAGGAGGACACATTCACTACTCAATCATTGGAGTACACATTCACTACTCATTTGAAGAGGATACATTCACTACCCCATTGGGAAGGGGAAACATTCTCTAACCCAATGGGAAGAGGACTCATTCACTAACCCAATGGGAAGAGGACTCATTCACTAACCCAATGGGAAGAGGACACATTCACTAACCCAATGAGAAGAGGACACATTCACGAACCCAATGGGAAGAGGACACATTCACTAACCCAATGGGAAGAGGACACATTCACTAACCCAATGGGAAGAGGACACATTCATTACTCATGGGAAGAGGACTTATTCACTACTCACCGGATGATGATACATTCACTTCTTTCTTTCTTTGGCTTGGCTTCATGGATGAAGATTTATGGAGTGGTATGTCCATGTATGCTATACCCCTATTGGAAGTGGATACATACACTTCCTACTGGAAGAGAACACATTCACTACCCCAATGGGAGGATGATACATCACTACTCATGGGAAGAGGACTCATTCACTACCCAATGGGAAGAGGAGACATTCACAACCCAATGGGAAGAGGAGACATTCACTACCCAATGGGAAGAGGAGACATTCACTACCCAATGGGAAGAGGGCACATTCACTACCCAATGAGAAGAGGACACATTCACTATCCAATGGGAAGAGGACACGTTCACTACCCAATGGGAAGAGGACACGTTCACTACCCAATGGGAAGAGGACTCATTCACTAACCCAATTGAAAGAGGACAGATACACTAACCATGGGGAGAGGATACATTCACTACCCCAATAGGAATACATTCACTACCCCAGTGGGAAGAGGATACATTCATTACTCATGGGAACGGGACACATTCACTACTCATTGGAGGAGGACACATTCACTACCCAATTGGAAGAGGATACCTTCACTACTCATGGAAAGAGGATGCATTCACTACCTAATTGGTTGAGGGCACATTCAGTACTCATGGAAGAGGATACCTTCACTACTCATGGGAGGAGGACATATTCACTACCCAATGGGAGGAGGACACATTCACTACTCATGGAAGAGGATACATTCACTACTCATGGGAAGAGAATACATTTACTACTCATGGGAAGAGGATACATTCACTACTAATGGGAAGAGGATAGATTCACTACTCATGGGAAGAGAATATATTCACTACTCATGGGAAGAGGATACATTCACTACTCATGGGAAGAGGATACATTCACTACTCATGGGAAGAGGATACATTCAATTCACCAATGGGAAGAGGATACATTCAATTCACCAATGGGAACAGGATACATTCATTACTCATGGGAACAGGACACATTCACTACTCATGGGAGGAGGACACATTCACTACCCAATTGGAAGAGGATACCTTCACTACTCATTGGAAGAGGATACATTCACTACCCCAATGGGAAGTGGACACATGCACAAACTACTGGAAGAGGATACATTCACTGCTCATGGGAAGAGGATATATTCATTACCCAATGGGAAGAGGACACATTCGCTACCCAATGGGAAGAGGACACATTCTCTACTCAATGGGAAGAGGACACATTCGCTACCCAATGGGAAGAGGACACATTCTCTACCAATGGGAAGAGGACACATTCTCTACCCAATGGGAAGAGGACAAATTCACTACCGAATGGCAAGTGGACACATTCACTACTCAATGGGAAGAGGACACATTCACTACTTAATGGGAAAAGGACACATTCACTACTCCTCGGAAGAGGATACATTCACTACCCCAATGGGAAGTGGACACATGCACAACTCAGTGGTAAGAGGACACATTCACTACTCAATGGGAAGTGGACACATTCACTCCTCAATGGGAAGAGGACACATTCACAACTCAATGTGAAGAGGACACATTCACTACTCAATGGGAAGAGGACATATTCACTACTCATTGGAAGTGGATACATTCACTACCCCAATGGGAAGTGGACACATGCACAACCTACTGGAAGAGGACACATTCATTATATCAATGGCAAGAGGATACATTCACTACCCAATGGGAGAGAACACATTCACTACTCATGGGAAGAGAACAGATTCAGTACTCATAGGAGGACGGCACATTCACTACCCAATCTTTGGAGTACACATTCACTACTCATTTGAAGAGGATACATTCACTACCCCATTGGGAAGGGGACACATTCTCTAACCCAATGGGAAGAGGACTCATTTACTAACCCAATGGGAAGAGGACACATTCACTACCCAATGGGAAGAGGACACATTCACTACCCAATGGGAAGAGGACACATTCACTACCCAATGGGAAGAGAACACATTCACTACCCTATGGGAAGAGGACACATTCACTACCCAATGGGAAGAGGACACATTCACTACTCAATGGGAAGAGGACTCATTCACTAACCCAATTGAAAGAGGACAGATACACTACCCTGGGAAGAGGATACATTCACTACCCCAATAGGAATACATTCACTACCCCAGTGTGAAGAGGATACATTCATTACTTATGGGAACGGGACACATTCACTACTCATGGGAGGACACATTCACTACCCAATTGGAAGAGGATACCTTCACTACTCATGGGAAGAGGATGCATTCACTACCCAATTGGATGAGGGCACAATCATTACTCATGGAAGAGGATACCTTCACTACTCATGGGAGGAGGACATATTCACTACCCAATGGGAGGAGGACACATTCACTACTCATGGGAAGAGGATACATTCACTACTCATGGGAAGAGGATACATTCACTGCTCATGGGAAGAGGATACATTCACTACTCAATGGGAAGAGGATACATTCACTACCCCAATGGCAAGAGGACACATTCTCTACCAATGGGAAGAGGACACATTCTCTACCCAATGGGAAGAGGACAAATTCACTACCGAATGGCAAGAGGACACATTCACTACTCAATGGGAAGAGGATACATTCACTACTTATGGGAAGAGGATACATTCAATTCACCAATGGGAAGAGGATACATTCAATTCACCAATGGGAACAGGATACATTCATTACTCATGGGAACAGGACACATTCACTACTCATGGGAGGAGGACACATTCACTACCCAATTGGAAGAGGATACCTTCACTACTCATTGGAAGAGGATACATTCACTACCCCAATGGGAATTGGACACATGCACAAACTACTGGAAGAGGATACATTCACTGCTCATGGGAAGAGGATATATTCATTACCCAATGGGAAGAGGACACATTCGCTACCCAATGGGAATAGGACACATTCTCTACCCAATGGGAAGAGGACACATTCTCTACCCAATGGGAAGAGGACACATTCTCTACCCAATGGGAAGAGGACAAATTCTCTACCCAATGGGAAGAGGACACATTCACTACTCAATGGGAAGAGGACATATTCACTACTCATCGGAAGTGGATACATTCACTACCCCAATGGGAAGTGGACACATGCACAACCTACTGGAGAGGACACATTCATTATACCAATGGCAAGAGGTTAAATTCACTACCCAATGGGAGAGAACACATTCACTACTCATGGGAAGAGAACAGATTCAGTACTCATAGGAGGAGGACACAATCACTACCCAATCTTTGGAGTACACATTCACTACTCATTTGAAGAGGATACATTCACTACCCCATTGGGAAGGGGACACATACTCTAACCCAATGTGAAGAGGACTCATTCACTAACCGAATGGGAAGAGGACACATTCACTACCCAATGCGAAGAGGACACATTCACTACCCAATTGGAAGAGGACACATTCACTCCCCAATGGGAAGAGGACACATTCACTACTCAATGATAAGAGGACATATTCACTAGTCAATGGGAAGAGGACACATTTGCTTCTCAATGGGAAGTGGACACAGGTACAACTCAGTGGGAAGTGGACACATTCACTAGTCAATGGGAAGAGGACACATTCACTACTCAATGGGAAGAGGACACATTCACTACTCATTGGGAAGAGGACACATTCACTACTCAATGGGAAGAGGACACATTCACTACTCAATGGGAAGAGGACATATTCACTACTCATCGGAAGAGGATACATTCACTACCCCAATGGGAAGTGGACACATGCACAACCTACTGAAAGAGGACACATTCATTATACCAATGGCAAGAGGTTACATTCACTACCCAATGGGAGAGAACACATTCACTACTCATGGGAAGAGGATATATTCACTACTCATGGGAAGTGTAAACATTCACTGCCCCAATGGGAAGAGGATATATTCACAACCCAATGGGAGAGGACACATTCAATGCTCATGGGAAGAGAACAGATTCAATACTCATAGGAGGAGGACACATTCACTACTCAATCATTGGAGTACACATTCACTACTCATTTGAAGAGGATACATTCACTACCCCATTGGGAAGGGGAAACATTCTCTAACCCAATGGGAAGAGGACTCATTCACTAACCCAATGGGAAGAGGACTCATTCACTAACCCAATGGGAAGAGGACACATTCACTAACCCAATGAGAAGAGGACACATTCACGAACCCAATGGGAAGAGGACACATTCACTAACCCAATGGGAAGAGGACACATTCACTAACCCAATGGGAAGAGGACACATTCATTACTCATGGGAAGAGGACTTATTCACTACTCACCGGATGATGATACATTCACTTCTTTCTTTCTTTGGCTTGGCTTCATGGATGAAGATTTATGGAGTGGTATGTCCATGTATGCTATACCCCTATTGGAAGTGGATACATACACTTCCTACTGGAAGAGAACACATTCACTACCCCAATGGGAGGATGATACATCACTACTCATGGGAAGAGGACTCATTCACTACCCAATGGGAAGAGGAGACATTCACTACCCAATGGGAAGAGGAGACATTCACTACCCAATGGGAAGAGGAGACATTCACTACCCAATGGGAAGAGGGCACATTCACTACCCAATGAGAAGAGGACACATTCACTATCCAATGGGAAGAGGACACGTTCACTACCCAATGGGAAGAGGACACGTTCACTACCCAATGGGAAGAGGACTCATTCACTAACCCAATTGAAAGAGGACAGATACACTAACCATGGGGAGAGGATACATTCACTACCCCAATAGGAATACATTCACTACCCCAGTGGGAAGAGGATACATTCATTACTCATGGGAACGGGACACATTCACTACTCATTGGAGGAGGACACATTCACTACCCAATTGGAAGAGGATACCTTCACTACTCATGGAAAGAGGATGCATTCACTACCTAATTGGTTGAGGGCACATTCAGTACTCATGGAAGAGGATACCTTCACTACTCATGGGAGGAGGACATATTCACTACCCAATGGGAGGAGGACACATTCACTACTCATGGAAGAGGATACATTCACTACTCATGGGAAGAGAATACATTTACTACTCATGGGAAGAGGATACATTCACTACTAATGGGAAGAGGATAGATTCACTACTCATGGGAAGAGAATATATTCACTACTCATGGGAAGAGGATACATTCACTACTCATGGGAAGAGGATACATTCACTACTCATGGGAAGAGGATACATTCAATTCACCAATGGGAAGAGGATACATTCAATTCACCAATGGGAACAGGATACATTCATTACTCATGGGAACAGGACACATTCACTACTCATGGGAGGAGGACACATTCACTACCCAATTGGAAGAGGATACCTTCACTACTCATTGGAAGAGGATACATTCACTACCCCAATGGGAAGTGGACACATGCACAAACTACTGGAAGAGGATACATTCACTGCTCATGGGAAGAGGATATATTCATTACCCAATGGGAAGAGGACACATTCGCTACCCAATGGGAAGAGGACACATTCTCTACTCAATGGGAAGAGGACACATTCGCTACCCAATGGGAAGAGGACACATTCTCTACCAATGGGAAGAGGACACATTCTCTACCCAATGGGAAGAGGACAAATTCACTACCGAATGGCAAGTGGACACATTCACTACTCAATGGGAAGAGGACACATTCACTACTCAATGGGAAAAGGACACATTCACTACTCCTCGGAAGAGAATACATTCACTACCCCAATGGGAAGTGGACACATGCACAACTCAGTGGTAAGAGGACACATTCACTACTCAATGGGAAGTGGACACATTCACTCCTCAATGGGAAGAGGACACATTCACAACTCAATGTGAAGAGGACACATTCACTACTCAATGGGAAGAGGACATATTCACTACTCATTGGAAGTGGATACATTCACTACCCCAATGGGAAGTGGACACATGCACAACCTACTGGAAGAGGACACATTCATTATATCAATGGCAAGAGGATACATTCACTACCCAATGGGAGAGAACACATTCACTACTCATGGGAAGAGAACAGATTCAGTACTCATAGGAGGAGGACACATTCACTACCCAATCTTTGGAGTACACATTCACTACTCATTTGAAGAGGATACATTCACTACCCCATTGGGAAGGGGACACATTCTCTAACCCAATGGGAAGAGGACTCATTTACTAACCCAATGGGAAGAGGACACATTCACTACCCAATGGGAAGAGGACACATTCACTACCCAATGGGAAGAGGACACATTCACTACCCAATGGGAAGAGAACACATTCACTACCCTATGGGAAGAGGACACATTCACTACCCAATGGGAAGAGGACACATTCACTACTCAATGGGAAGAGGACTCATTCACTAACCCAATTGAAAGAGGACAGATACACTACCCTGGGAAGAGGATACATTCACTACCCCAATAGGAATACATTCACTACCCCAGTGCGAAGAGGATACATTCATTACTTATGGGAACGGGACACATTCACTACTCATGGGAGGACACATTCACTACCCAATTGGAAGAGGATACCTTCACTACTCATGGGAAGAGGATGCATTCACTACCCAATTGGATGAGGGCACAATCATTACTCATGGAAGAGGATACCTTCACTACTCATGGGAGGAGGACATATTCACTACCCAATGGGAGGAGGACACATTCACTACTCATGGGAAGAGGATACATTCACTACTCATGGGAAGAGGATACATTCACTGCTCATGGGAAGAGGATACATTCACTACTCAATGGGAAGAGGATACATTCACTACCCCAATGGCAAGAGGACACATTCTCTACCAATGGGAAGAGGACACATTCTCTACCCAATGGGAAGAGGACAAATTCACTACCGAATGGCAAGAGGACACATTCACTACTCAATGGGAAGAGGACACATTCACTACTCAATGGGAAAAGGACACATTCACTACTCCTCGGAAGAGGATACATTCACTACCCCAATGGGAAGTGGACACATGCACAACTCAGTGGTAAGAGGACACATTCACTACTCAATGGGAAGTGGACACATTCACTCCTCAATGGGAAGAGGACACATTCACAACTCAATGTGAAGAGGACACATTCACTACTCAATGGGAAGAGGACATATTCACTACTCATTGGAAGTGGATACATTCACTACCCCAATGGGAAGTGGACACATGCACAACCTACTGGAAGAGGACACATTCATTATATCAATGGCAAGAGGATACATTTACTACCCAATGGGAGAGAACACATTCACTACTCATGGGAAGAGAACAGATTCAGTACTCATAGGAGGAGGACACATTCACTAACCAATCTTTGGAGTACACATTCACTACTCATTTGAAGAGGATACATTCACTACCCCATTGGGAAGGGGACACATTCTCTAACCCAATGGGAAGAGGACTCATTTACTAACCCAATGGGAAGAGGACACATTCACTACCCAATGGGAAGAGGACACATTCACTACCCAATGGGAAGAGGGCACATTCACTACCCAATGGGAAGAGAACACATTCACTACCCTATGGGAAGAGGACACATTCACTACCCAATGGGAAGAGGACACATTCACTACTCAATGGGAAGAGGACTCATTCACTAACCCAATGGGAAGAGGACACATTCACTAACCCAATGGGAAGAGGACACATTCATTACTCATGGGAAGAGGACTTATTCACTACTCACCGGATGATGATACATTCACTACCCAATGGGAAGAGGACACATTCACTACTCAATGGGAAGAGGACTCATTCACTAACCCAATGGGAAGAGGACTCATTCACTAACCCAATGGGAAGAGGACACATTCACTAACCCAATGAGAAGAGGACACATTCACTACCCAATGGGAAGAGGACACATTCTCTACCCAATGGGAAGAGGACAAATTCACTACCGAATGGCAAGTGGACACATTCACTACTCAATGGGAAGAGGACACATTCACTACTCAATGGGAAAAGGACACATTCACTACTCCTCGGAAGAGGATACATTCACTACCCCAATGGGAAGTGGACACATGCACAACTCAGTGGTAAGAGGACACATTCACTACTCAATGGGAAGTGGACACATTCACTCCTCAATGGGAAGAGGACACATTCACAACTCAATGTGAAGAGGACACATTCACTACTCAATGGGAAGAGGACATATTCACTTCTCATTGGAAGTGGATACATTCACTACCCCAATGGGAAGTGGACACATGCACAACCTACTGGAAGAGGACACATTCATTATATCAATGGCAAGAGGATACATTCACTACCCAATGGGAGAGAACACATTCACTACTCATGGGAAGAGAACAGATTCAGTACTCATAGGAGGAGGACACATTCACTACCCAATCTTTGGAGTACACATTCACTACTCATTTGAAGAGGATACATTCACTACCCCATTGGGAAGGGGACACATTCTCTAACCCAATGGGAAGAGGACTCATTTACTAACCCAATGGGAAGAGGACACATTCACTACCCAATGGGAAGAGGACACATTCACTACCCAATGGGAAGAGGACACATTCACTACCCAATGGGAAGAGAACACATTCACTACCCTATGGGAAGAGGACACATTCACTACCCAATGGGAAGAGGACACATTCACTACTCAATGGGAAGAGGACTCATTCACTAACCCAATTGAAAGAGGACAGATACACTACCCTGGGAAGAGGATACATTCACTACCCCAATAGGAATACATTCACTACCCCAGTGCGAAGAGGATACATTCATTACTTATGGGAACGGGACACATTCACTACTCATGGGAGGACACATTCACTACCCAATTGGAAGAGGATACCTTCACTACTCATGGGAAGAGGATGCATTCACTACCCAATTGGATGAGGGCACAATCATTACTCATGGAAGAGGATACCTTCACTACTCATGGGAGGAGGACATATTCACTACCCAATGGGAGGAGGACACATTCACTACTCATGGGAAGAGGATACATTCACTACTCATGGGAAGAGGATACATTCACTGCTCCTGGGAAGAGGATACATTCACTACTCAATGGGAAGAGGATACATTCACTACCCCAATGGCAAGAGGACACATTCTCTACCAATGGGAAGAGGACACATTCTCTACCCAATGGGAAGAGGACAAATTCACTACCGAATGGCAAGAGGACACATTCACTACTCAATGGGAAGAGGACACATTCACTACTCAATGGGAAAAGGACACATTCACTACTCCTCGGAAGAGGATACATTCACTACCCCAATGGGAAGTGGACACATGCACAACTCAGTGGTAAGAGGACACATTCACTACTCAATGGGAAGTGGACACATTCACTCCTCAATGGGAAGAGGACACATTCACAACTCAATGTGAAGAGGACACATTCACTACTCAATGGGAAGAGGACATATTCACTACTCATTGGAAGTGGATACATTCACTACCCCAATGGGAAGTGGACACATGCACAACCTACTGGAAGAGGACACATTCATTATATCAATGGCAAGAGGATACATTTACTACCCAATGGGAGAGAACACATTCACTACTCATGGGAAGAGAACAGATTCAGTACTCATAGGAGGAGGACACATTCACTACCCAATCTTTGGAGTACACATTCACTACTCATTTGAAGAGGATACATTCACTACCCCATTGGGAAGGGGACACATTCTCTAACCCAATGGGAAGAGGACTCATTTACTAACCCAATGGGAAGAGGACACATTCACTACCCAATGGGAAGAGGACACATTCACTACCCAATGGGAAGAGGACACATTCACTACCCAATGGGAAGAGAACACATTCACTACCCTATGGGAAGAGGACACATTCACTACCCAATGGGAAGAGGACACATTCACTACTCAATGGGAAGAGGACTCATTCACTAACCCAATTGAAAGAGGACAGATACACTACCCTGGGAAGAGGATACATTCACTACCCCAATAGGAATACATTCACTACCCCAGTGGGAAGAGGATACATTCATTACTTATGGGAACGGGACACATTCACTACTCATGGGAGGACACATTCACTACCCAATTGGAAGAGGATACCTTCACTACTCATGGGAAGAGGATGCATTCACTACCCAATTGGATGAGGGCACAATCATTACTCATGGAAGAGGATACCTTCACTACTCATGGGAGGAGGACATATTCACTACCCAATGGGAGGAGGACACATTCACTACTCATGGGAAGAGGATACATTCACTGCTCATGGGAAGAGGATACATTCACTACTCATGGGAATAGGATACATTCACTACTCAATGGGAAGAGGATACATTCACTACCCCAATGGCAAGAGGATACATTCACTACCCCAATGGCAAGAGGATACATTCACTACCCCAATGGCAAGAGGATACATTCACTTCACCAATGGGAAGAGGATACATTCGTTACTCATGGGAACGGGACACATTCACTACTCATGTGAGGAGGACACATTCACTACCCAACTGGAAGAGGATACCTTCACTACTCATGGGAAGAACACGTATTCATTACCCAATTGGATGAGGGCACATTCAGTACTCATGGAAGAGGATACCTTCACTACTCATGGGAGGAGGACATATTCACTACCCAATGGGAGGAGGACACATTCACTACTCATGGAAGAGGATACATTCATTACTCATGGGAAGAGGATACTTTCACTACTCATGGGAAGAAGATACATTCACTACTCATGGGAAGAGGATACATTCACTACTCATGGGAAGAGGATACATTCACTACTCATGGGAAGAGGATACATTCACTACTCATGGGAAGAGGATACATTCTCTACTCATGGGAAGAGGATACATTCTCTACTCATGGGAAGAGGATACATTCTCTACTCATGGGAAGAGGATACATTCACTACTCATGGGAAGTGGTTACATTCACTACTCATGGGAAGAGGATACATTCACTACTCAATGGATGGGGATACATTCATTACCGCAATGGAAAGAGAACACATTCACTACCCAATGGGAAGAGGACACCTTCACTACCTACCGGAAGAGGATACATTCACTTCCCACGAATGTTCGCCTTTGGTAGGGCATCTTTCTATCAGTTTTAGCCACTTTGTATAACCTCATCCAGAAAAAAATCTTCTTTATGTGGAATTTTAATAATAGGTGTAATTAAACAATCTGATCACAGGGTAAGAGCTGTCATTTTACAGCATGTAGCATGCCTTTCATCCCACCTTTTCCGTTCCAACCAAGTTGCCCACCTGTGCTAATCCCATTTGCCTGTCTTTGCCCCATATCCCTGTTAGGCTTTTCTATCCATGTATTTGTCTAAATGTCTTTTTAATATTATACCTTGACCACTGCCTCAAGCAGCTCATTCCACATTCCCATTACCCTCTGTGTGAAAAAGGGTTCCTCAGCTCTCTTTTAATTGCAGTACAATTAAAATGAGCATGGATTATGATACAATTATATGTATTGTACTTAGAAAATCTGTGTATTGTTGTCCTTCGTTTCCTGTGGATATTAGATATTAGAGGGAGGGGTTTGATTAATAGGGTTTTCTTCTCTTTTCCTTTTTTTTTAATACAGGTACACGATCCTTTATCCAGACATCTAAAATCTGGAAAGCTCCAAAATCTGGAAACTGTGAGAGGGACCAGCAGACCAAGTCGGCCGGGCAGGGGGGCGGGGAGAATGGCAGCGTGAGTCGGGCGGGCTGGGGGGGGGGAGACCGGCAGTGCAAGTCGGGCGGGTGGTGGGGGGGAAGAGACCGGCAGTGCGTGTCGGGTGGGCGAGGGGGGGTGGGGAAGAGACCAGCAGCGCGAGTGGAAGGGGATGGGGTTGGATATAGCAGCACAATTCGGGTGGGTTTAAATCTAGTTTTTTGAAATCTAGAAAAATCCAAAATTCGGAACATACTGTCCCCCAAGGGTTCTGGATAAAGGATCGTGTACCTGTATTTTGATATAATGGGAAGGATGCAGACAATTTGCATAATGTATGATCAAGGTTTCATTTGAAATGTACAAATTATCAGGCTTTTCTCAGAGTCCAGCTCATGTATTGGATCCATAAGTGCATTTTTTAAAAACTTAACTCAAAAATATTTTGAAAAAAAATCTGTTTATAAAGCCCTACTTTCCACCATAATTAAATTTGCAGGATTGGAAACAAAAATCATTGAATAAAAATGCATTCAAGCATCAGTGAATCTAAACAACAGACTTGCAACCATGAGCTGGGAGTTCACGTGAAGCAGAATTTTACTTGGCATGCATCAGCAGAGCCTTCATGTGTGGCTGTACACATAAATGTTTATTATTTTGGGAATTACCAGCACTCCAAAATGTGGGAACTGCTATACATGACAAAATGGCATCACTGCTGTAATATTTTGAAGTGTCAATGACAGCCAAAAGCCACACAAGATGCCTCCGCTGATGCATGCCAACTGAAATCTTGTTTCACGTGCACTCCCAGCACATGGTTGCAGGTCTGCTAGTCAATGCCACTGAGGCTTGAATACATTTTTGTTCCTTGATCTTTTTATCTTCCTAATCTTAGAAAGGATGTGATGTTGTTGGAGATGGTGCAGAGGAGATTTACTAGGATGATTCCTGGAATGTAGGGACCAATGTACAAGGAGCGTTTGGCAGCTCTTGGGTTGTATTCATTAGAGTATAGGGGAATGAGAGGAGATCTCGGAGGCATTTTGTATTTTGAAAGGTTTAGGAAGGATGGATGCGGGTAAGATGTTTCCCTTGGTGGATGAATCGAGGACAAGGGGTCATAGTCTGAAAATTAGAGGTTATCCATATTCCACAGAGATTAGGAAGAACGTCTTTACCCAGAGGATCGTGGATCTGTGGAACTCAGTGTCGCATACAGCAGTGGAAGCCAGATCGCTGGGAGTATTTAAACAAGAAATTGGAACTAGTGTAGAGTAGCTTAGTGTAGATTTACGGAACAGACTCGATGGGACCAGTGGCCTGATTCTGTTTCTTTGTCTTGTGATCTTGTGTGAATTTAATGATGGAAATCATCATCATCACGGCCCATCCCTTCGCGAGCGAAGATTAAAACGGTGCCTTGTAACTCTTCTGCCCTCACACAACTTTTTGTAGTTGTTGGCACATTGTGATGTGCCACCGCGAATCGCGGAATGCCATGCAGTGCAATTTTTTGCGAGGTCCTCCCAGTCAGTATGGTTGACATGGAATGATTGTAGATTACGCTTGATTATGTCTTTGTAGCAAGGACATGGGTGGCCAACAGGGTGGGGAGCATCTGGTAGCCCACCGTAGAGGACATCTTTGGGCAATTGGCCATCCTCCATATGGACAATACAACGGCGAGCGTGGAAGATTGAGTAGAGGTCCATACTTCCAGACTTCTCCAAGACTTGGATGTTTGTGACTCTGTCGCGCCATGAGTAGCTTAGGATGGATCTGAGGCAGTGGAAATGGAATGTGTTAAGGTGGTGTTCTTGCTCTCTGTATGTGACCCAGGATTCACAGATGTAGAAAAGAGTACTCAGCACGCAGGACTTGTAGACTTGGGTCTTCAACTTGGTGGAGAGGTGGCAGTTATCCCACACATGGGCACGGAGGTGTCCAAAGGTAGTGGATGCTTTTACCAGGTGTGTCCAGTTCTGCGTCGAGTTCGTTGTTGTCATGGTGGAGCCCAAGTATCAGAATTTCTCTATGTTGGCGAGCATTGATTGTAATTGATGAAGTTTCGTGGGTTAGTTCGCTAAAGACGACCGTCTTGCTCAGGCTAATTTTCAGACCAAATTCAGTGCAGGCAACTGCAAATGCATTGCACAATGCTTGCAACTCTGGCTGAGAATAATTATGGTGGAAAGTAAGGCTTTATAAACAATGCATACAGTTTGAGGAGGATCAGTGTCAGTGTCGATTCTTGATCCTGGTGCTGGGGTGAAATCCAAAGCAGCACTTTACTCTCCTGGGGAATGAAGGGCTCACACCTTTCTTTAGCTAATTCCCTTTATTCTCCAGTGGGAGAGGGTGCTGTCACCTTCATAGATGATCCAGGAACCCTCCTAACATACAAATCTAGGGGTTTAAATTCTCCAACACTATTTGACATTAACCAACCTCAAAACAGTCACCCTCTTGGCAGCAAGCATTAACCCATTAGCATTAAACTATGCAAAGTCCATCTGTATGGTGCACCATATAATGGACCAATCACACAGATGTATTCCCCCCCCCCGCAGACATGTTTAATTCCAATAAATCACATGACTCAAGAGAGAAAGGGGACTGTTGGAAATTTATCAGCTAGGCCACTATCAGGCAACTCACGTTCTGGAGCCTTTCACTGTCCATCATCAGGGCTATAGGAATTTCACCTTGGCTGTCACTGCCAGGCAACACACATCTTAGTTATTTGGAACTGTCCCAATATAAGCAATTAACCAGATTGTATTTATGTATTAACATTCTGGGTAATTAATTAATTAATTAATTACTTTATGTCTTTGATCTATTAATCAACACCAATCTAAATTGGAAAGACCCTTACTTATACATCCCTGCACCACATCCCTCCACCCCAACCACCCCCCCCCCCACAACCTTTTGAAACTTCCACAGTCTAACACACTACAATCTCATTCAAATACGGTAAACATTAAAAGTTACAACCTCTAGATCAAATAAAAGCCACTGTTACAGTTTTATGTGCAACTGAAAGGATGACCGTCATCTAGATTTAATAGAGTCAGATCAACTATATTCCAAAATATCGGCATGAGCTCCTTTTCCCTGTCCGAATAATCGCACATGGACACACACTCTTGTACAATCATCTTTGTTCTAAGTGAGAAACTGGTTTAGTCAGTCTCACAAAGTTTTGGTAGTAAGGAATTTTATTTACAGCAGCAAACGTGGGAAAATGGCATCAGAGGCAACGCCCACCCCCCCACCCCTCTCCCCTCTCCCCTCTCCCCCACCCCCCTCCCCCCTCCCCCCTCCCCCACACCCACCCACCCTCCCACCCCCACTCACAGTTTAATTGCAATCGTGGGAAAAGTTGGGACGGCAATAAGCAGCGCTTGTCATTTAATAGCAAGCGTGGGAAAGTAATAGCTGCAATGAAAGACACACTTATAACAAATGTGGGAAAATGGCATGGGAACAAAATATACAACAAATTGGGTACATACAATAATCAAGGAAAAATTCACAACAATGCCCCACCACCCCTTGACTCAGTGTAAGCAAGGGACACTAATTAAACACTCCCACCCCTTTTAAACAGGGCACATCTTACCAGCAGTTTCTCCAGTGCCCTTCCATGGAGTGGAGTGAAGCAGAGTGGTCCCAAGCTGGCAAAGAGGGAGAACAAAGAACATGTGGGACCTTTATGGTGAATGGCTGAGGAGTCCAGCCCAGGTCATTCACAGGTGACCAACGGCTTGGTGCCAGGAGGGATAATCCAATTACAACAGCCAATGCCATAAGGCCAAGTACAGGCAGGTTGGAGAGTCCAGTCTAGGTCATTCACATGGATCCAATAGCTCAGTGCTGGCAAAGTTAAGTTGATTAAAAAGGCGAATGGCCCAAGGCCAAATACAAAGGAATGTAAATGGCCAATGGCAAGGTGTGCCCTGATTGGCAGCTCATGTATCCTCCAACTAGGTAGGGGACAGTGCTGTCACATGACAGCCATGACCTTTCCCATTGCAGTCCTATTCAATCATCATAAGCTCTTTTCCTAACACTGTTCCTAGCCATTGGGCTAACATGGCCCTTAAACACATTAGTACTGTGGTGCACCCACAAACAGCCATGCCAAAGCTACGGGGATCAGGATTTTCACTAGCATAGCTCCCCAGGGTCCTAAATGATCAGAGAGTCAACCTGAAAATGATGTTTCTGAACTTTCAGAGAGACCAAATACAGCTCTAATTATTTACAAAGCTCTGATGATATTTGTCATGTTATCTTCTGAATCAGCGTGATGCGTGCATCACCTCTCAAATTAGGTAAAATACAAAGTCCACCCTGTCTTGCCAATGTATAATTTACTGCCGTCTCATGCTTTAAAAGGGTTGGTCTGTGACTTTTCTGCATTGCTGTTAAAATCTGGAATCCCATAATGTTTAGTAAATGCTGTCAGAGTGTAGGTGATATTATCGATGTGATCAGTAAAGAAAGTTACGCCGTACCCAAGTGAAATCTTCCAATGACCTAGAACATAGAACAATACTGCACAGTACAGGCCCTTCAGCCCTTGATGTTGTGCCGATCCATATATTCCTTTCTTTTAAAAATGTACTAAACCCTCCCTACCCTGTAATCTTCTATTTTTTCTTTCATCCATGTGTATGTTTAAGAGTCTCAAATGCCCTCAGTGTTTCAGTTTCCACCACCATCCCCAGCAAGGCATTCCAGACACCCACAACTTCTTGTGTAATAAACTTATCCCTAATGTCTCCCCTAAACTTCTCTCCCTTAACTTTGTACATATGTCCTCTGCTGATCCTGCCCTGGGAAACAGGTGCTGGCTGTCCACCCTATCTATGCCTCTCATAATCTTGTAGACCTCTATGAAGTCTCCTCACATCCTCCTATGCTCCAAAGTGAAAAGTCCCAGCTCTGCAAACCTTGCCTCATGAAACTTGTTTCCCAATCCAGGCAACATTCTGGTAAATCTCCTCTGCACCCTCTCCATAGCTTCCACATCCTTCCTATAATGAGGTGACCAGAACTGAACATGATACTCTAAGTGTAGTCTTACCAACGATTTTTAGAGTTGTTACATTTCCTCTCTATTCCTGAATTCAATCCCCCTATTAATAAATCCCAGCATCCCATAGGCCTTCTTAATTATACTATCAACCTGTGTGGAGACCATGAGCCACGATCATATTGAAGGACCATGATCGTATTGAAAGGCTTGAGGGGGCAAATGGCCTACTCCTGCACCTATTTTCTATGCATGGATTTGGACTCCAAGGTCCCTCTGTTCATCCACACTCTTAAGTAACCGACCATTAACCCTATATTCATCCTTCAGGTTAATCCTTCCAAAATGCATCACTCACACGTATCTGGATTGAAATCCATCTGCCACTTTTCTGCTCAAATTTGCATCCTGACTATATTCTCTTGTAACCTTCGACAACCTTCAGCTCCATCCACAACTCATCCAACCTTTGTGTCATCCACAATCCTTCCGCCTCTTCAACCAGGTCATTTATAAAAATCACAGAGAGCAGGGATCCCAGAACAAATCCCTGCTGCATTCCACTGGTCACTGACCTCCAAGCAAAATACTTTCCCTCCACTACTACTCTCTGCTTTCTCCCTACAAGCCAATTATTTATCCATACTGCCAATTTTCCACTGATCCAGTGACTCACGACTTTCTAAATGAGTCTTGTAAAATATCTTGCTGACAACCATATAGACCACATCTACTGCCCTACCCTCATCAATTTCTTTTGTTACTTCCTCAAAAAACTCAATTAGAGGTATGACCTTCCCTTCAAAAAGCCATGCTGACTATCCTTGAGTAGACTTTACTTCTCTAAATGCTCATAGATCCTATCCTTAAGAATCCTCCTCTTTAGTTTACACATGACTGACGTCAGACTCACCAGTTTATAATACCCAGGATTCTCCCTATTACCTTTTTAAACAAGAGGACCACGTTATCCTTTAGCGGCTCCACCTTCATTTCCTTAATCTCCACATTGTCTAGCACCCAGTATAGACAACACTTTCCTTATTATATTTCCTAATTTTAAAGTATAATCTTCCAAAGGCAAAATCTACAATATTCCGAATTTCGACCTCTTTAATACAAAAAATCTAACTCTGTGACTGCTGCTTTATGTAGCTTTAATTTATTGATAAAATTGATAAAAATTTTGCATAACTTTGCATTAAGACTTTCATAACGAAGACGAACAAACTATTTACTGCATAATGAAAGAGATATAAAATGTATATAAAGAAACTCAAACTTTAGAGAGATTCACAATGATATAGATAAACAAATTTAAAGAGAAACATAAAATACAAAGAAAAAATTCTCGCACTCACGCCTTCTACATCCTGAAGAATAATGGGCAAGACGCTAGTCTGCGTGGACATTATGACATATGATATCATAGTCACTATGGTAAAGCTACAAACAAAAGTCTCTTAAAGATTAACTAAGAATTTTTTTTAAAAAACAGAAGGTTTTAACCTTTACACACAGGGCTGTTCAATTTTAACCTCACCGTGATCAAGGACCTTTTCCCTTGTGAATACTGATGTAAAGTGTTCATTTAGAACCTCCCCAACTTCCTCCGCCTCCAGGCACATGTTGCCTCCGTTATCCTTTAGCGGCTCCACCTTCATTCTCATCATCCTTCAGTTCTTCACATATGCATAGAAAGCATTGGGGTTCTCCTTAATCCTACATGCCAAGACCTTCTTGTGCCCCCTTTGAGCTCTCCTGTCCTTTCTTAAGCTACCATAAACCTCATGATCCCTTTTTTTTTCCTGCTTCCTATATCTAATGTATGGTTCCTTCTTCCTCTTGACTTGTTGCCTGACCTCTTTCATCAGCTACAGTTCTCTTTTCCTACCATCTTTGTCCCACCTGCTCAAGCGGTCCCTAAACTTCCTCCACATTACTTCTGTGCTTTCAACTTAAACATATGTTTACAATTTATTCTTGCTAGTCCCTGCCTCATCCCTTCAAAATGAGCCCTTCCCCAGTTCAGCATTTTCCCAGTTTGACTGTTTATGTTGTTTTGCATCGCTCTGTTGAAGCTCAGGGAGTTGTGGTCACTCTCACCAAAATGCTCTGCCACCGAGAGGTCCGCCACCTGACCAGGTTCATTCCCCAAAAACAGATCCAGTCTGGCTTCTCCTCGAGTCCTCGTGATTCTATGTTATGGAATTGAGCCATCTCCCTCTTTTTCCGTGGCAATTCTGGAATCAAATTGCCCTTTGCTTGTGGAGTGGGTGTAGCCATTACATTTCAGATTCTACTAAATCATAAATCCCATTTTGTTCCCTTTTTAGCCACTCCATAAATCTCCACCAGCTATTCTCTCCCATTTCCTCTCTTAAAATGGAGTCTTGGTCTTCTGCATTAAACTCTCAGGGATGCCATCTTGTCCTTATTTTCCCTTTTGCCTACTAGGCCTCCACAACCCCCTTCTAAACCCAATAAGAGCCAAAAGGCATTGGTTATGAAACAAATGTAAGCTCCATCCCTCTTTTCTGCATTTTATGCAATGATGAAGTTGGTGCAGCCTTTGCTGCTTTCTTATCCTTTGCTTCCCCAGCAGGTGGGACTCTCATGGCAATGGTTGAGATGAATCCGTAGTCCTGTTTCCTTTATCTTGACTGCAGTGGGTGTCAACAGGATCACCTGGAATGGTCCAACTTGCCTCAGCTATTTTCACTTCCACTTCAATTTCTTCATTAGCACCCAAACTCTAGGGTTCAGAAGCTGCTCGGTGTCTTCTACTGAAGGCCCTTGTACCTGGGAATAAACAGATCTGACAGCCAATATGAGACCTTTCAAGCATTTTCCTAGTTCTTCTTGGCACTGGCATCACCCTTCCCGAGACCATCTCATGCAGAGTCAGAGAGTCAGTATTTCTACTATTTCTCATGGCCATGAATGCTAATGTATTATATAATTATATATTATATAATGAGTGCTAATTCTGTCTGTCTATAGATTTTTCCAAGTTTAGCCTTCAAGCTAGCATTATATACTTCTACCACACCAGCTGATTGTGGATGATACACACAAGAGAATTTCTGTCTAATTCCCATCACTTTACGCAATGTGCCTGCAAGTTCATTTGCAAAATGAGACCAATTATCACTACTCAAAGTCTGACACACTCCAAACCTTGGGAAGATTTCTTTCGCGTTTACTACTGTTTTGGTGTCTGCATACGCCACCTCAAGAACCTGTCAATTGTTACCAGACAGCAACAGTTTCCTTCTGCGTGGTCAACCATATCTACGCAGACCATTACTAGGTGAGTAAATGGACCCACTGGTGGTAACATGAAGCCTGGTTTGGTAGGAATTCCTTTCTTTATGTTTGTTTCCTGATATATTTGGCATTTTGAGATTGTATTGTTCACACGTCCAGTTAATTTTGGTATAATCAAATGGATCCGAGTTTTATTGTCATCTTCCCCCTTGCACAGCAACTCATTCCATGAGCTGCTCTGCAAATTTCCTGTATTAACGAGCTTGGCGCCACAATTTTCCCTGTCTGCAGCAGGGCCAATTTTGTCATTTAAGAGAAGGTTAGATGAGTGCATGGATGTGAGGGGGTTGGAGGATTATGGGCAAGGAGCAGGTAGGTGGGACTAGTGGAGTTCACTTAAATTGGTGCAGACTGGAAGGGCCGAGATGGCCTGTTTCCATACTGTAATTGTTATATGGTTTTAATTTGTCTCTGGGGGCCTACTTATTTGTCCAGGGTGCACCCCTTGCTTTCCCAATCTTGTTTCTCACTAATTTTTGTGGCCTGTTGAGCTTCAGTCAAATCCTGCGGAGATTCCTGCTTTATTTCTACCAGAGATGCTTGATTTGCCTGAGGCCGGTATCCCTGCCAGTGTTCAAAATACTCAGCTGCTGTTTGCCCAGCCTTGTCAGCATGGTCATTGCAATGGACCCTGGATCACTATCTTGTGTACGTACTGCACCTTTACCACTACTAATCTGGATTGCAGTTTCATGGCCTCAAGCAAATGTTTAATCTCATGCATATTTCTAACAGGGCTTCCTCCTGCAGATAAATGCCATGTTGAGCTCTTTTTGGTTTTAGCCTATCTATTTCAATTGCCCATCTCATTCCCTAGCTGACATGTCTATCCATGACTTTGGTCACTGTCAGACTGAGACCACCCACAAATTGGAGGAACAACACTTCATATTCCACCTGGGAACCCTCCAACTGAATGGGATTAACATCAACTTCTCTGGTTTCCATTAGCTCACCCCACACTTTTCTCATGATCCCTTTCTTCTAGCTCTCTCTCTCTCTCACTCTCTCTCTCTTCCCTTGGAGGCAAAGGGAAACAGAGCCAAATACAAGCCCTACTCCCCCCCATCAATTCTCACTTTTCCTCTCTCCTGCCCTGTTATGACATCCTTTTGTCTGTTAGTCTATACTCCTCCCCTTCCCATTCTTCCATTTTCAACAGTCTTTTAAAGCAAGGCACTTGCCTGCTTTTTACTCATTCACTGAGGCCAGAAACATTGGCTATATATTTTGACCTCCTATGGATGCTGTAAGACCTGCTGAGCTCCTCCAGTCTTTCTGTATTTTTACTTTTAGCCTATCACTCAGCACAACTTAAATTACTGCAGGCTTGAAATCCATCTGGTCATTTACTTTATGGTTGTTAAATCAGTATTGGGGCTGGAGTCAGGCATTGTTCTCTCAGACCCATTGTTTGTGAATGATGGTAAGGATTATCGGCCTGTCGTAGCAGTCTGGGGTATCATTTGTTTTGCAGCAGGAAATGTTTAGGGTGTGGCAGTGCACATCTCTGACGGCAGGTGAACCAACTCCGTGTGCTAAGGTCGCAGCAACAAAGCAGCCACGTCACGATGGCGCTGCCAGGAACGTCTTTTCTGCTGGCCATATGCACGCAGGGCAACCGCATGACGTGGTTTCCGGTGCGAGGGCGGGACTTACCTGTGGCCTTCGGGAAGTTTCAATAAACAACTAGAGTGCAGTCGAAACCACTGAGTACTGGTCTCATTCTTTCATCTCCCTTTAGGTGCCGCTACATTCGTGACCCCGACAGATCTAGACGCCTCTGGGCTCAACAGTCTGGAAGCTGCAGCACTCAGTGCAGTCACCCTCAAACTCCCGACTTTCTGGATGCTTTGCCCATACACTTGGTTCAGACAGGCAGAGGCACAGTTCCAAATAAAGCAGATGACCTCAGACTCCACCAAGTACTAATATGTCATCATATCGAACCCACCAGAGGAAGGTAAATACTCTGCTTTGAAGGCACTCATTCTCTAGGTACCAGAGAGCAGCCAGGCTTATGCACCTGGACGGCCTAGAGGACAGAACGCCATCCACCCTTATGGACGAAATGCTCACACTGGCAGAGGCGCCTCACGTTTGAGAAGGCATTCTTAGAGCAGATGCCCGATGACATCCAGCTGCTGCTAGCAGGTGCAGATTTCAGCGACCCCCGCAAGGTTGCAGTGAAGGTTGGCATTCTCTGGCGAATGAATGAATCAGCTGATGAGTTCCCAGATGTTCAGCTGCCGCTACAAGGCTATTTTCACCGGAGCCCTCCATTTAAAATAACAAGCTCTATTATCTACCACAGCTCCTCCCCGTCAACCCAATAATAGTGCTAACTTGCCTGTGAGGGTTCTAAACTATGTTGTGAAGGTTCACGTTCAAGTTCAAGTTCATTATTATTCAATGGTACAACTGCAACCCGACGAAACAATGTTCTCCAGTCCTTGATGCAAAACTTGCAAACACGTATACAGACAAATGATACATTTGTAGTAGAGATATGCATATATTAAAGATGGTTTGATAAATGGTGGAGTCTCAGATAGTTTGTGTGAGCAGTTCATTCAGTCGTTCAGCAGTCTCACAGCCCGTGGGAGGAATCTGCTTCTCAGCCTGGTGGTATGAGCTTTGATACGCCTGTATCTCTTTGCTAACATGAGTAGCTGGAAGATACTGCATGCAGGGTAATAAGGGTCCTCAATGTTTCTTTTTAAAATATTTTATTAATTGTAATAAAAAACATAATAACCAAAAAGAGTACAATTCAATAAGATGATAGGGTCAGTTACACAAACTAAATAAAGCATTCTGTTTAACACGAACTTACATAAATTGTAAATCATATCCATAGTTCATATTCTAATTAATATATACCTTTTTTAGAAAGAAAACTCTAATAATACAAAATAAAAGAAGAAAATAGTAAAGGAGAATATTTCAATCCCCTTACCTAATTGCATTGCCAGATGCTATATGTGATTAGTATTAATAGAAAAACAAAGGAGGAAAAAATTAATATAAAGAACGTAGAAAGTCAGACAATTAAGTTACATTGAAGTAAAATTATAGAGTACGATAGTGAATCATAAATGACCCCCATAACTTCTGGAATCTTATATCTGAATTGTTAATGGGATAACAAATCTTTTCCATGTTCTAACAGGACAAGATGTCATGTCACCACTGATCACGAGTAGGCAGGGAGCATCCTTCCATTTAAGTAAAGTCGCATGCGTCGCCAACACACCTTCTTCAAACACAATCCCTGTAGATCGCAGTGATGGGAGGGAGGGAGGCTGCAGTTATCCCATCTGCCACTCTTAGGGTCTTGCAGATTGACCTCCAAACTGATGCTCTGCAGCAACTGTACCACACTGTGATGCAGCCAGCCAGGTCGCTCTCGAAAGAGCTGCTATAGGAAGTTGACAGGATGGTAACCAATAGCTTTGCCTGCCTCCATTTTCTCAGGAAGTGCAGTCACTGTTGTGCCTTCCTGATAAGTGAGGAGATGGGGAGAAGGTGAGAAAACAAGCCACCCCTTGCATAGGATTGTGACAACAAACTATCGTGATTACTGCTGTCCCTCATTAGGATTAAAGAATGGTTGATGGAATTAGATTTACGAAGGAAGGCCATGAAGCAATATTTTCTGAGTGTGAAAAACATGCTCCATCCTTTAAGTCCCAGAATCCTGTAAGAAGTTTCAAGGCCGGAATTTCAACAGCAGTTGGTACTCATGATAGCTTCAGTGCCTCTTGTGTTTTCTGTGTCCATCATTCTGCTGAAGCACCAACAGGTTCATTGTATAAAGCTGATTTCCTTTACCTGGAGCACAGCACTGCAAGATAGAGAAAGGAAGTTTCCCTACCTCACCAATCTATCCTTACCTGCTGGTTCCTGGGATGTGGCTTCCTGGAAAGGAGTCATGTAAGGAGCTATATTGACCCACGTATGAGAACACGGGTTTAGTTGTGGAGCAGAAAAATAACAAAGCCACTCCAAAAGGCCACAATATATTATTCTGTTACAGATTCTCCTAACAATGTGGTAAATGGGATCCATCCATTAAAACTGGGCATCCACAAGGGGCTGTGGATCACAAGAATAATCCATCACAATTTATAGCTTCATGGCCTTCAAACCTGGTCACGAGAAACAGTTGTGAATGCAGCTCAAAGCATAATGCAAACCTTTCCCCTCCATGGACTCTGTCTACATCTCCTGCAGCGTAGGAAAGACACCCAACATACCTGAAAGGCCCATCACATCCCGGACACACTCTCATCCCCCTCTTCCCATTGGGGAGAAGGCTCAAGAATGTGAAAGAATGAACCAACAGACAAGATCAGTTTCTGCCCCACAGCCATCAGGCTCCTGAATGATCCCCATCACCCTATCACGCTGCCCTTGTCTGGTGCTAATTGATCTTCCTTTTCTTTGTAATCCTACACTCTGTAGTTGTGCTGTGTGAAGGTTAGAAGTTACCTGTTAGCCTTTTCATAGAAGAACGATTGTCTCTGCTCAAAGTATTTTGTGATAAATAAACCAATAAAACATACCGGTTAAATGAACATAGTCAGTATGTAAATGCAATGACATATCTTGTTCCTCATCCGAATCTAATTAACTTAATTTTGGAGTGGGGTCTGGGGCAGAACACGGTCTGAGCAGATGGGATATCCTGTGAATCTGACATGGTCAAGCACAAGGTCATGGTTAGGGCAAGAGAATATACAGTAAAATCTATACCTCTGTTACCCGACCAGCATCATTCCCCAGAACAAGGTACAATATTGCTGCTTCCCTTGTAATTCTCCTGGAGCCACTTAACAAAGCCCACCCATCCATCCCCAAGTGAAAATTGGAAATTGAAATCACAGCTTTGCTATTTTTATAGGCAGCTTTAGATTTTGAGACCCATTGATAGAAAGTAAAAAAAAACTCTGGTATCTGGCACATATGGGGATTGATAGAGGAAGGATAAGCAAGTTTTCCAGTTGCCTGAAATAGGTCATACCATACCTAACTAATACACCTGCATTAAGTTTAAAAGACTAAAATACTATACTGTACTTACATTGAACAAACTTCACTTGCATGAATATATAAACCTTAAAGCAATTTTACTTTATTTTCAGTCACATTCTTTGAAAACATTTAACTGTCGCAGCATCTGCAGGGTCCTCCCCCTCCACAGAGCCACCCGAAAGATGAACAATAGCATCATAATTAATCCCCTCCCCCAAGTTTACAGATAAAGTTTACTAAGATACTTAATAAAATGCTAATAAAGGTAAAGATTTATTAGGCAGGAATAAGGAGACACTTTAAGAGAGTTACCCCAATGGTGAGTGGCATCATTCATTTATTTCATCCTGGGTGATGCCATTTTATTCAAACACAACTCATTCAAACTTTATTCAATCAGCTGCTATGAGCAAAGCACAGCCATGGCCCTCCGCTGGCTGAAGATTTGCTCCCATCTTCACCAACTGTTTAGTTGTGACTGCAGAGAACTTTTACTTTTACAATTTTAAACTTTTTTTATTTATTCTTATGCATTAACTTTTAAAAAATGTATTTATTTTCCTCGATATTTTTTCTTTTGATGGCTGGTTGAGGTTATCGGTTGGTTGAATTCCAGATAACAGCGGTTTTACTGTGTGCATGTTTTCACATGTAGAAGATGTTTGGGAAGAGGGATGAGATGAAAGTGTCATGGAGGAGATGAACATCAGCTGTCGTGACTTTCAAACCCTCACTTGTGTGATGGCCTATTGTTGATAATGAGCCTTTCTCACATTATATGGCACATGGAGGCCATTCAATCCATCAAGCCTGTGCCAGCTCCTATATAGTTCAGCTCTTGAGAAGAGCTTTCTCTCTACAGATTTTGTTCCATGTACTTGGAGTGACTGTGTTGGCATTTGTAAGCTAGGACTTATGACTGAATACTCCAACTGTAACCCAGCAAGGGAGCTTACTTGCTTTTCACCATACCTAATATGTATCCCTGTTCCCACTTCCTGTGAGTCTTAGTATAAAGGGCCAACTCATCCCTTCTACAGACCTTCTTCAGCCTCCTCCAGTCTCCTTGTGATGCAGATACTGTTCAATGCCTTCCAGGAGAAGTGCAAAGAGGGTTCACTCCCTTTAAAGATAACATTCCCATAGATGGTTGCTTGAATAACCCTTGTTATTCAAGCAACCAACAGCCTCGAGCAAATGGCAAAAAATAAACAGGTAAAAAAATCTGGAAGTTTAAAAATGGCATGCCTCACCATTAGTTCACCAATATGCAATGCACAATCTCAAGCAAACAGAAAATTAATTTATCCGGCATCTACCAATCCCCATAGGTGCCAGATACCAGGGGTTTCACTGTGCTTGCTATTTTATTAACACCCAACAGTTATCTAATCTTATCCTAAAGCAGGGATTGTGGATTTAGACTCAAAAGTGGAAGAAATCAGGGGGTAGTAAAGGAGAGGTTCCTTTTCTGATTGGAGGCCTGTGACCAAAGATGTGCTGTAGGGGTCGGTACTGGGTCTATTGTTATTTGTCATCTATAGTAATGATTTGCAGATGACACCAAAATTGGTGGTGTAGTGAAAACACAGAAATTCTGGAGGAACTCGGCAGGTCTTGTCCATGGGAGATAAAGATATATAACCAGCGTTTCGGGCCTGACCCCTTCTTCAAGGTAGAAGGGCTCTGTCCCGCAGAGTCAGTTATACATCTTTACTTCCTAAGGACACTGAGAGACTGGCTGAGCTCCTCCAGCATTTCTGTGTTTTTACTACAATCAGAACGTCTACAGACTTTGGCGTTTCACTCCTTGGCGGTGTAGTGGACAATGAAGAAGGATGTCCAGGTACATAATGAGATCCAGATCAGTTGGGAAGGTGATCAAGGAGTAGCCAATGGAATTTAAATCCGTCATTAGTGGGATGTTGTACTTTAGTCAAGCAAGCCAGGACTTGCACAGTAAATGGAAGTGTTTGGAGGGCAGAGAGAGTGACATGCTTAGCTACACACTTCTCTGAAAGTGGCGACTCAAGTTGACAGAGTGATGATGAAGGCATTTGGCACATTTGCCTTCATTGGATAGGGTGATGAGGTTTGAAACTGGAGCTCAGTTGCTGACGGTTTCGACTGAAGTCTGTTTGACTGCGGAGGTTGTGGGAGGAGAACCACGGACTCTCGGTGATTCTGTGGGGGGGGGGGGGATGACTCTCTTTTGCTTCTCTTTCTTTGATTGTAAGGGCGCTGGGCAATCTCTGCTGATGGTAAATCTGAAATCTGTCTACCTGACAGCAGACAATCAATATTATATCTGCTTTATTACATGACAATAAAGGAATCTGGAATCTTTTCAATGGTTGAGACCTTATGATACAGCCATACATGCAGTGGGTGAGATCACACTGAGCACTGTGAACAGTCTTGTAATCCAGCTAGAGGAAGGATGTCAATAATTTAGTGTGGAGTCTCAGGGGTGACCTTAAAGAGATTTATAATATTAGGAGGGCCATGAATTAAATGAATGCTCGCAGTCTTTTTTTAGGTAGATATTTCCAGAACTACAAAGATGAGATGGGAGGAGATTTAGAAAGTGGCAATGTTTTCGAGTCAGAGGGTGGTCAGTGACTGAAATGTACTGCCAAAGAAACCGAGTACAATTACGACGTTCCAAAGACATTGGAACAGATTCACAGACAAGAAGGTGTTAAAAGGATCTGGGCCAAATGCCGGCAAATGGGACTAACCAAGCGTGCCAATTTGGTCAGCATGGAAGTTGGGCCAAAGGGCCTGTTCTGCGCTGTGTTACTCTCTGTGGGAAAAGGGAGTGATTTGCAGTTTCTGAGTGCATACACTTATGTGAAGTGTGGGAAAGGAGAAGTAACAGTTTCACCAAATAACTGCAGTCGTCTTAATAAATAAGTCATTTCTACTTTGAGTTATTTATTAATAGAACTCACTATAACACAGTTACACCTCCCAGCATAATATCTTTTAAGGCAAGTTATTACTTATGCTGTTTCAAAGTCTCTGAGGACTCAAACCTAATTTCATATAACTGGGCTCTTATTCAGCCAAGAAAATGGTTCAAAAATCTCATACTCTTTCAAAATAATAAAAATCACATAAAATTTATTATTTAAACTTTAATTATAATATTTTTCTTCTACTGTAAATTGTAGTTACACTCTTATCAAAAATCTGTATTCACATCCCATTAAAGTTTTAAAAGTTGCTGGAATGATTGTGATTGCTATCGATGAGAAACCTCGTTGCTCCAGTTGCTCCAGTTGCTCTAGTTGTTCTAGTTGCTCAAGTTGCTCTAGTTTCTCAAGTTGGTCTCGTTGCTCGAGTTGCTTGAGTTGCTCTAGTTGTGGCAGTCGTATTTTGCATTGCAGGTGCAAAGAAAATGCTATAAATTATATTTCTGTAAATACACTGTTTAAAAATAAATAATTATTGCAAAAAAGGAGAAAAAATATGGTCGTGACTGTGGTTCATTGTCCATTCAGGATCTGATGGGGGAGAGGAAGAAGCTGTTTCTGTACCATTAAGTGATCATCTTTGGGCTTCTGTACCTCCTTCCTAATGGTAGCAGTGTGGAGAGGGCATTTCTTGGGTGGTGAGGGTCTTTTTTTTGATAAAGGCCACTTTCTTGAGACACTGCCTCCTGTTGATGTCCTTAATGGACATCGTTCTGCGGACCATTGATGGCTCCCATGCCGAAGTCATCAAGAGTATCAAGTTTCTTGGAGTGCTTGGAGGAGTACCTCACCTGCTCCCTAACTCCATGGCCAAGAAGGCCTAACAGCGCCTCTACTTCCTGAAAAGGCCAAGAAAAGTTCATCTCCCACCCTCCATCCTCACTACATTCTACAGGGGATGTATCAAGAACATCCTGTACAACTGCATCACCACCTGGTTTGGAAGCTGCAGAGGATGGTGAAGTCAGTGGAAAAGATCATTGGAGGGCTCTCTTCTTACCATGAAGGACATGTTCAACACATTATGAAGGACTCCACACACCCCTTAAGTAAACTGCTCTCCCTTCTGCCATCTTGTAGGAGGTAATGCAGCACTCGGGCCCTTACGTCCAGATTGAGCAATAGCTTTTTTCTACATGTCATTAGATTCCTGAATTTCCAGAAAATTTGTGGATAGAGTACCGTGGACAGTATATTTTAATATTATTATTGTGTTTAACTTCTATTCTAATTTATATTCATGTAAATATGCTCCATGGTCCTGGAGAAACACTATTTCGTCTTCACCATGCGAGCATGGTATGAACGATAAATAAAACTAACTTGACTTGAGCAAAGACTAATGCCCATGGCTGAGATCACAACTGTCTTAGTCTTTTCCTGGAACAAAGGATTAAAGAGTGACTCTCTAATTTGAACCCCAGCCAAAGAAAATATATGCCTGTGTTGATTAAAAATATAAACAGCGTTGAAATACCTCCTTTGAATGTTGCCGTCCAAATTAATGATTAAATATTGAAAAAGATGTTGACTACACAAAGAGTAGTTTCATTATTTAAGCCATTCCATTCGATGGTATTAGTCCTTCACTCAGTACTGCCCAATTTTGCGCAATTCACTGCCACAACAAAAGCAATCATGGATGTTTGAATAATGTTGATATTTTTTGGCTTTCTTCACTTTGATGCACTGCATATAACATGGCTCAGAGATTTTATTGATTTATTTTCTGGTTAACACTGTAATGGAGTTTTGATATAGGTTTTTTACGACAGGCATTTTTCCTCGACTGGATTAGTAATTACATTATTAATAAAAATGTGTGACAAACTTTTTTTTAGCTGAGCACTCTACCAGGGGCAGCTTGGCGAAACAATTCACCTCTGGGAACCCTTTCGGAATCAGAATCATGAACGTGCCACAAAGTTCGTTGTTTCGTGGCAGCGTCACAGGTTGCAAATGTTGCCATAAGTTGCATTAAATAAAATCAAATGAATAATAAACAGATAGATAAATAGAGATATTTGTGCAAATGAGGATGAAGTCATGTCTGCACTTCATTGTCCATTCAGAGTCTGATGACAGAGCAGAAGAAACTGCTTTTGTTCCCTTCAGGCTCCTGTACCCGCTTCCTAATGGGAGCTGTGATGAGAGAGTGCTCTTTGAGTCAGAGGCAATCCAAGGGCAAAGAAAAAGATTTATTTTTTAAGTGGGTTGCAATGATCTGGGATACAAAGCTGGGCAGCATCAATTATAACTTCCATGGGAAAATATATACAGATATTTTCTTCTTTTCTTTCAGGACTTGAGCATCAAATAGGTGGCAGTGAGCATGCTTTTAACTGCTGCCCTTCCACAATGGCAGAATTAAGGCCCGAGCAAACATTGACGGAACAATAACACATTTCCAAGTCACGATGTTGTGTAACTTGGGAAGGAAACAGCTAATTACAGCAGCAGTGACCTGGGGTTGAACGTGGCGCTGTCTGTAAGGAGCTTGCATGTTCTCTGCGCGTCTGTGTGGGTTTCCTCCAGGTGCTCCGTTTTTCACCCAACCTTCAAAAAATGTACAGGGTTGTAGGTTAATGCGTGTTCATGGGTGACATGGGCTTGAGGGCCAGAAGGGCCTTTTACATAAAAGCATAAGGACATAAGAAATAGGAGCAAGAGTAGGCCATCCGGCCCATCGAGCCTGTGCTGCCATGCCTCGTTGATGATAGGCTTGTCTCCACCTCCCTGCCTTTCCTACCTATCCCTTAATTCTCTGACTTTGTAAAAATCTATCCACCTTATCTTAAACATATTCACTGAGGTCGCCTCCACTGCTTCAATGGGCAGCAAATTCCACAGATTCACCAGCCTCTGGGAAGATCAGTTCCTCCTCAGCTCCATCCTAAATCTACTACCCTAGATCTTGAGGCTGTGTCCCTCATTCTAGTCATCTCCACCTATGGGATACAAAGCTGGACAAAATCAATTATAACTTCCATGGGAAAATATATACTTTATTCTTTTCTTTCAGGATCTGAGCATTATTGGCATCTTTAATTGGCATCAAATAGGTGGCAGTGAGCACATTTTTAACTGCTGCCCTTCCACAATGGCAGGATTAAGGCCCGAGCAAACATTGATGGAATAGTAACACATTTCCAAGCCACCTACCCCATCTTATCTATGCCTTCCATAATTTTATACGTTTCTATAAGATCCATTGACTCTTATTTGTCTATCCTGCTCGGTTCTTCTTCCAAGAAGATCCACATATTTGTCAGGCATGATCTGCCCTGAAGGAAACTATGCTGAGTTTGGCTTATTTTCAAGTTCTCTGAAACCTCATTCTTAATATTGGAATCTAGAATCTTGCCAACCACTAATGTTAGGCTAACCAGCCTATAATTTCCTGTCTTTTCTTCTTTCCCTTCTTGAAGAGTAGAATGACATTTATTACAAGTCCTCTGGAACCATTCACAATGCTAGCAATTCCTGAAAGATCACGACTACTGCTCTCACATTCTCGTCAGCTGCCCCTTTCTGATCCTTGGAGTGCAGTTCATCTGGTGCAGGTGACTTATCAACCTTCAGCCCCATCAGTTTCCCAAGCACCCTCTCCTGGTAATAAAACCTAACCTCATTTCTACCCCATGACTCTCCTTTCAGAGATCCAAAGATCCCTTAACTTTACAACATGCTAGTCCATTGCCTCATCCCCACCTTTCACTCCTCTTCCCAGGACCCTTTTCCTTGAAATACAGGAAAAGTAACACCTTTATCCTTGACCTGCAATCCAGAAATTAAGGTGCCTTTAAAGCAATTCACAAAGCTATTGAGGGCACCTATTGCTCTCAGAATGGTCTCTTCTTCTACACTAGAGAACCCAAACGAAAATATCTCCCCCACCCACACACTCCCTGATCTCTCCCACTCACACACTCCCTGATCTCCCCACCCACCCACCCACTGCACATTAAGATGTTGATAAAGTTGGCTTTGTTCCCAGCATGCCCTTCTGCATTCCTTTTTCATCCAGGGTTTGCTCAGTTGGTGTAATTAATGGATCAGCATTGACATTTTCCCAATTCATACAAATTCCTAAGGCTCTTCCCTCCCTTTTACTCTACCTTGTTTTCATTCACGGACCAATCAACTCTTCAGCTTTTTAATCAGTGGTTCCACTTTATATTCATGAATTTCCTTGAATTGCAAGCCCCTCGGTGTCCAGCTCCACTCTGCTCACAGTGATTGGCTGCTTTGCCGTACGTTGATTGGCATTGGAGACTTTGAAGGAGTGTATCAAATCTTGCTTTCATTTTTCTGAAGATATATTCAGGAATATTGTTTGATTTCTGTAGTCAACAGAAAATTGCCTGCAGCAAATCTATCATTTCCTGGTGTGTCAAAGAGAACAAATACATGGGGAAAGGAAGGCAAGTATTTAAATCCTTCTCATATGTCTGGCTGAAGGGGGCCAAATTTAATGACTTCTTTACTGAACAATACTTTTAGCCCCAGGATTTTGGTGAATTATTGCTGGAAATCTCTGGACTTCGAATCCTAAAACTTATTCTATTGAAACTAGAATTCTCATTATGTACAGAGGCTATTTTTGCCTCTTAGAAACTAAAATACCAAAGATTCTCCCAGAGATATAAGGCACATATGTGTATAGAGCTGTTCCAACATCCTCTGATATAAACATGACTTCCCTCGATGAGACTCCTGCTTGGTTCCAGATTGTAACTACATTATCTCATGTCACTTTGAACTAAGGAAAGAAACACTTAAGAAAACATTTGGTGTTTTTTTCTCTCTTTCTATCACCTTTTTTTAAAAAAGGTAGTCTTGGTGTTACTAAATTATTTGAGTCACGCTTCAACTTGGAGTGGAGAAATAAACAGATTTGGGGTAGATTTTGACTTCTATCAATCCTGCGAAGGGAATTTCAGTGAATTAGCTAATGAAACCATCCTTATTGGAATGAGCTGCCAATTCCATTTGATGCCGTTGAACAATATCATGTTTATGTCCTCAGCAAGTGACATAACGCTTAGCAAAAATCTAAATTCAGCAGGGCAGGTACCACTGGCAATTTTGACATTTCAAAGCGAAGACCCTATGTCAGGCTCTCCAATCGGAAAACTACTGAGGTGATCAGGTGGCATCGGTGGAGTCAGAAACAGAAATGGTGAATTGTGTTGCACAGAGGACCCAGAAGTGCATAAATTTCATAAGACAGTGGTTCTAAACCTTTTACTTTCCACTCACATACCACTTTAAGTAATCCCTATGCCATCGGTGCACTGCCTTATGCAATTCATGCACTTCCAGGTTTCTCTGTGCAATTTTTCTCAAGCAAAATATTTCAGTAACAATTGGGTCTAGAGCAGTGATTTCAACCTTCCTTCCCACTCACATACCACCTTAATTAATCCTATGCCATCGGTGCTCTGTGATTAGTAAGGTATTGCTTAAGATAGTATGTGAGTGGGAAGGGAAGGTTGAGAATCACTGCTCTAGACCCAATTGTTACTGAAATATTTTGCTTGAGAAAAATTGTCATTGGTCCATTGCCTTTGGAGTTATGAAACCATGCACATAATGAGTCAATTAGGGACGATTAAAACAGTGATGTTAAAACTTTTTCTTTCCACACACATACCACCTTAAGCAATCCCTTACTAATCACAGAACATCGATGGCATAGGGATTACTTAAAGGGGTTTGTGAGTGGAAAGATAAAGGTTGAGAACCACTGGTATAAGGTCAGTGGGCAAGTGTATTAAGACAAATGGCATGTGGTCAGTCATTGTTAGAGTGATTGAACTTAAGAGGAGAGAGGTTCTACTGCACCCCCACCCCCCCTGCACCCCAGCCCTCTTACCCCTTATTCACTTCAGACCCCACAACCCCCCTATCAGACTTCACCAACATCACTTCTTGACCTCCCACCCAATTGGTTTGGAAAATTAAAAGCAACACAGTTAGCGTAGGGGTTAGTGCAACACTATTACAGTGGCAGTGACCAGGGTTCGAGTCCGGAACTATCAGTAAGGAGTTTGTATGTCCTCTCCATGTCTGTGTAGGTTTCCTCCACTCTTCAAAATGTATGGGGGTTGTAGGTTAATTGGGCTATTTGGGCAGCATGTCTAAATTTTAATTTAAAATTTAAATTTAATTCAAGACAAATGAGGAAACCACAGTTTCATAAGATTCAAGCTGAATGCTGTTTTCATTTTAGCTGAAAATGAGACAGAATTTTTTTTTCTTCATATAGAAAATAAAACACTACAGTGCAAAACAGGCCCTTCAGGCCCCCATATTGTGCTGACCCATATATTCCTTAAAAAAACATAATAAACCCACCCTACTGCGTAAACCTCTATTTTCCTTTCATCCATGTGCCTGTCTAAGCATCTCTTAAATGCCCCTAATGTTTCAGTCTCTGCCACCATCCCTGGCAAAGCATTCAGGCACCCACAACCCTCTGCATAAAAAAATGTACTGTGACAGATTATGTTGTATTTCTATTGTATATAGATATGTTTTGGGGACATAAAATGGGGCAGGGTTTTAAAACACTTTAAAACAGATCTTATTTAAAATACTGGAGCTCTGCTCATGCTAGACAGGCTGGCACCAAGAGCCTTTGCAAAAGCATTCGAGAGTGCCCAAGAGACTTCACTAATTGATTGTTGTTTACAAAAATGCAACAGATGAAAGAACTCATCAGAGCCACAGGCTGACTGGAGTGGAAATTGCTGTTCAAGGAGGTTCATGTGGTTTTGCAAGCAGAGAGAGTCAAACAGGCTTTCTCTCTGAGAGAGAGAGGGGGGAATTCAATTTTGCAGTTTGACAGTCAGCAGCAACTGGAACTGGAACTGGACAAGCTGGCAAGCTTGTGGAAAAACCCCATTTGGAAGAAGGGTTATGAGTGCTTAGTTCAGCCTGGTCAAAGCCTTTGTGCTTCATGCAAGAGGAGGGGACTGGCTGTCTAATGTTTCACTTGAAATCAGAGAAACAAAAAGGAACTCTGTGGTGACATGAAAAAAAGAGGTTATCACCTGGAGAACTCTGATGGAGCAAGTTTCTTCAGCAAGACACTGAAGTGGCTGATTAAAAAGGAATCAGTTGTGGGTGTCCAGCGAACAACAAATCTCTCTCTGCAAACTTTCCTGAGCAGTAACCATTTACCTTTCAAGCACCAAAGCCTGGTGAACTTTATAAATGTTAAAATCTGTGCACAGTATAAGAATTGCCTGCAACCAGTGAACTTGGAGGAATGAGAAGTGAGATTGGACTGTGAATCAAAGAACTTTTCTGAACTTATACAAATATTACATACACGTGTGCTTAGAATTAGAAGGGGGTTAAGATAACTTAGTTAAGTTAATAGTGATAAGTTAAAGTGTGATTCTGTTTTCATGTTTAAAGATAATTAAAAGCAAATTTTGTTTAAGTAACCATTTGTCTTGGTGAATATCTATTGCTGCTGGGTTTTGGGGTCCACTGGGCTCGTAACAGTACCCCTGATGTCTCCCCTAAACTTTCCTCTCTTCACTTTGTACATATGTCCTCTGGTATTTGTTATTCCTGCCCTGGGAAACAGGTGTCAGCTGTCCACCCTATCTAGATCTCTCATAATCTTGAAGACCTCTATCAAGTCTCCACTCAACCTTCTAAGTCCCAGTTCTACTAACCTTGCCTCATAAGACTCGTTTTCCAATCCAGGCAACATCCTGGTAAATCTCTCCACCATTTCCACAGCTTCCACATCCTTCCTATAATGAGGTGACCAGAACTGAACACAATACTCTAAGTATGTTCTTACCAGAGATTGGTAGAGTTGCAACATGACTTCTCTACTCCTAAACTTAATTCCCCCTATTAATGAAGCCCAACATCCCATAAGCCTTCTCAACTATCCTATCAACCTCTGCCACGACCTTGAGGGATGTATGGATTTGAACCCCATGGCCCCTCTGTTCATTCATACTTCAGTAACCAACCATTAACCCTGTGCTCAGCCTTCTGGTTTGTCCTTCCAAAATGACATACCTCACACTTATCTGTTGAACTCTGCATCCTGTCTATATCTTCTTGTATACTTCGACAAACATCAGCTCCATTCACAACCCATCTAACCTTCATGTCATCTGCAAACTTACTGACCCATCTTCAGTGGCAGATTAACTTCCCCACCCGGGCCCTTGGCTGTGTTTTAGTAAGGATCCCCTGACCTTGTCCCCATGTTCCATGGCCCCCACCCTTCGTTGAATAGAATAAAATGTGGAGGAGGAAGAGAAAAATTCTGATGCTCTGGTTGAGAGTCTCAACCCGAAACATTGCCTATCCCTCTGCTGCCGGACCAGCTTGGTTCTCTGCTCTGGAAGTAGTTGGCCACAAGGTTATGATGCAATCAACACAGTGGCAGGGAAGGCTGGCTCCCTGCACCCTCTGTCCTGTTGTTACACTCCACCCCTGTACTCCAATCCGTAGCCTCTGGGCACAAACAACGGCCGGTAATACAGAGAGATTGTGGCTGTTAGGTTTCTAACTGGGCCGATGACTCCCAGCTGGAATCACCCACCATTTTACAGCAGATGCAGTAAACACAGAGTGGGGCAGCACATGGCTCCCGAGGGACCATGGAGACCGCCGGTATCCCCACCCACAGCAGAGGCACCCACTCCTTGGCTGCACGATGTTACCGACCCCGCACCCCAACGTCTAATTTCATTGGCCATACATCATGCCCTCTACGCGGATGCCGGTGCTTTATTGGCTTGTCAGGCGATCAATCAAATCATTACGGGCCCCCCTTAACCTCCAGGCCCCTAGGCTTTAGCCTATTCAGTCTAATAGGTAAACCGCCACTGCCCATCCTTCCGCCTCTTCATCCAGGTCATTTATAAAAATCAGAAAGTGCAGGGGTCCCAGAAGAGATCCTTGCAGCGTTCCACTAGTCACTGACCTTCAGGCAGAATACTTTCCTTTCACTACCTCTCTCTGCTTTCTTCCTGCATGCTAATTTTTTTTATCCACACAACCACTGATCCTAAGCCTCATAATTTTCTGGATGAGTCTCTGGTGGGGGACCTTGTCAAATGCTTTGCTAAAATCCATGCGGACCATATCTATTCAAAAATTGTGTCCATATCCTTAATCTCTGCCTCGTTATTGGGTTTTTTATCTATTACACAATGATTGGATGCATCAATTCGGTTAAGATGAATATTTTACCTACATTTTTGTATCTTTTTCTATCTTTACCAATCCTAAATCCTTTTTTTGATTCATTGGATTTGATTATCTCATCGCATAAAAAGAGAACATTGGAGATGATCAATGAGGGTGCTTAAAAGAGAGATGGAATTAACAATGGGGAGAAAAGGGGGACAGGATTAAAGAGAATGGCAGCGTGACTGGAATGGATCCTGAAGCCTGTATCTGGTGAGTTGATTGTGATTGAAAAGAGAAATTATGGGAAGAGGGAGAAACGTCGAGCATCAAGGTTGCGGCAGGGAACCTTCTGTCATTTTAGAGAAGGTTGGATGTGTACATGGAGGTGAGGGGGTTGAAGAGTTATTGGTGGTGAGCGGGAGGTTTGAGCTAGTGGAGTTATTCTAGTGAAACGGTGCGGACTCGAAAGGCCGACATGGCCTGTTTCCGCTCCGTAAATGGTTATATGGTTATATGGTTATTGCCCTACCCTCATCAATTTCTGTTGTTACCTCCTCAAAAAACTCAATTAGGTTCAGGAGGCACGACCTTCCCTTCACATGCTGAACATCCTTGACTAGACTGTACTATGAAAATCTGAGAATCGATGCTCAAATAAATCTTGAAACATCCCATAACTTCAGAATAGCTCTCTGGGTCAGAATTACCTGCTGGCAGATAGAACAGGTCACGTCATTATTGCTATATATATATACACATTAACAATGGCGTGAAGCAAGGCTGTGTTCTCGCACCAACCCTCTTTTCAATCTTCTTCAGCATGATGCTGAACCAAGCCATGAAAGACCCCAACAATGAAGACGCTGTTTACATCCGGTACCGCACGGATGGCAGTCTCTTCAATCTGAGGCGCCTGCAAGCTCACACCAAGACACAAGAGAAACTTGTCCGTGAACTACTCTTTGCAGACGATGCCGCTTTAGTTGCCCATTCAGAGCCAGCTCTTCAGCGCTTGACGTCCTGCTTTGCGGAAACTGCCAAAATGTTTGGCCTGGAAGTCAGCCTGAAGAAAACTGAGGTCCTCCATCAGACAGCTCCCCACCATGACTACCAGCCCCCCCACATCTCCATCGGGCACACAAAACTCAAAACGGTCAACTAGCTTACCTATCTCGGCTGCACCATTTCATCAGATGCAAGGATCGACAATGAGATAGACAACAGACTCGCCAAGGCAAATAGCGCCTTTGGAAGACTACACAAAAGAGTCTGGAAAAACAACCAACTGAAAAACCTCACAAAGATAAGCGTATACAGAGCCGTTGTCATACCCACACTCCTGTTCGGCTCCGAATCATGGGTCCTCTACCGGCACCACCTACGGCTCCTAGAACGCTTCCACCAGCGTTGTCTCCGCTCCATCCTCAACATCCATTGGAGCGCTTTCATCCCTAACGTCGAAGTACTCGAGATGGCAGAGGTCGACAGCATCGAGTCCACGCTGATGAAGATCCAGCTGCGCTGGATGGGTCACGTCTCCAGAATGGAGGACCATCGCCTTCCCAAGATCGTGTTATATGGCGAGCTCTCCACTGGCCACCGTGACAGAGGTGCACCAAAGAAAAGGTACAAGGACTGCCTAAAGAAATCTCTTGGTGCCTGCCACATTGACCACCGCCAGTGGGCTGATAACGCCTCAAACCGTGCATCTTGGCGCCTCACAGTTTGGCGGGCAGCAACCTCCTTTGAAGAAGACCGCAGAGCCCACCTCACTGACAAAAGGCAAAGGAGGAAAAACCCAACACCCAACCCCAACCAACCAATTTTCCCCTGCAACCGCTGCAACCGTGTCTGCCTGTCCCGCATCGGACTTGTCAGCCACAAACGAGCCTGCAGCTGACGTGGACTTTTTACCCCCTCCATAAATCTTCGTCCGCGAAGCCAAGCCAAAGAAGATAAATATAGAACAATGAATTTGTTCTCATTTATCACGATTTGACTGACAAGGTGAAATGTTGAAAGTTGAAAATTTGGATCATTAAGATGGCAATAAAATCAGTCAGGAAAACAAAATCACAAAGTCAGTTTGTATTCTGTATGGTCACAGGCTTCTTTACTCATTAAAGAAACATTGATCTTCTGCTGCAATGAAATCATTCCAAGGCTTTGCTATAACCAAAATTCCTTCTTTCTGCACAATAAAATATGTCACATTTGAAACTGAGTTTATTGAGTCCATGAAAAATTAAATGAGGCTCATCACACATGCAGTACCATTTTTTTTTGCAATGGACATATTACTGATGCTCAATATTGAATGGTTCTGTTCTTTTTGATTACTGGTACTGCCTGAGTTGTACATTCATTCAATTATGATTATGGGTCATCCATCAAAACTCTGTTCCAAATTCAACTCCCACTTTTATTTCAGAAGGTGACGAAGTCCATGCCGGCTCTTTGTCCAATTCTTTCTTAATCTCAAAGCCCTTCCTCAAACTGCTCAACAATGATCTCCCTCTTGAGCTGCATCTGAGCAATCAGTCACTTCTCCTAAAGCCAGAGAAGTGTTTTGCCACATTTCACAGCTGACGCAAAAGATAATCTCCCAGTGTTATAAATCACAGCATGGATCATTCAAACAACTCCAACGGATTTTCTTTTTTCAAAATTTCAGTGCTTTAGAAGTTCACAACTTTTCACATGCTGTCGATTATTTTTTTTAATAAATCTCCATTTGGTGAAAGATTGTGGTAATTAATAAAGCAATTCATGGCGTACTTTTGGAATTGTCTCTGATCCTTACTGCACCTCATGTTGAATGTCTTGGTAGAAAAAGATCTACCATATAAGAATAGGTTCTTGATTAGCCAGATCGTCAAAGGAGTGGGGCTGAGTGGGAAAATGGATCAGTTCTTGATTAAGTGGAGCAAAGAATGTCCTATTTCTGTTCCTATGTTTTCTGATCTTTATCTGCCTTTTTTTGTGCCATTCCCTGATAAATTCATGAATTTAGCACTGGGATGACTCTTGAAGTTGATTTTGTTTGGCAGCAGTTTAATTGTCTTTCAATAAATCAGAATTTTCCTGTTCAAGGCTCTGGGAATGTTAACTGTTCACCTGTTTATCTCCTCAATAATTTGTTTTTCTTCACATCCATCTGTTCAGGCCTTGTCATCGACCACATTTATTTTCTTCCTTTTTTTTACTGCATCCAAACAGAGGTGTCATCGACGTACAACATTCCATCAAGAGGTTCATTGATGTGACCCTTGACAACAGGGAATGTGAATAAACTTTAGTTTGATGCTCTCAGATATTCCATTAAAAGGTATACACTTTTGAGAAATTGAGCTCAGAGTTTAATGGATGTTTCTTTGCCAACAAATTTGGCATGAACTTTGAACTCAGATTCCTGAGGTACGCTCCACTGAATACTAATTCATATTACTCACAGGCGTAACTTTCTTTTCTGAAGAAAGATTATACAGAACAAAATCAGGCCCATCAGTCTAAAGACACTTTCAGGTGGAATAGCTGGGAGAATGCGGCTCCAGAGCCGGCTGCGGGTGTGTGCAAAGCGTCGTTCCAGTGGCAGCGCTGAAGGTGCTGTTCTGGCACCTGAAAGGTCCGCAGCAGGGAGAGGCGCTGCGGAGCAAACACCGGCTCCTGTCGACTGTGGCCGTGGTCCCACCCACTTTCAGGTACCTAGAGGGAGTGCTTGGAAGCGGAGAATACACCTACCTGAGGAGGGTTAGGTAAGTACTCCTCGGGTCAGGTTTCTTTGCTTCAGGTGGCCTCCCAACAGCTGCATTTGGGTATTTTAGGTGGCTTTACATTGGGGTATTCTGGCCACCTGAAAGTGGCTTAACTCATTGGTGTCAACCATGTTGCCTAATGTTGGCAACATAATTTCCTCCTCCATTACCTGCATTTGGTTTATATTCCTCTCAGAGAATCAGAATTTATTGTCATGAACATGTCACAAACATCAGTATTTAGTGGTACCATTACAGGCGAAAATATTGATATTACATTTTTAAAAATAAATAAATTAGTGTAAAAAGAAGAGAGAGTGCGGGTCCATGGTTCATTGTCCATTCAGAAATCTGATGGAGGAGGGGAAGAGGCTGTTTCTGTACCATTGTGTGTTCGTCTTCAAGCTCCGGTATCTCCTTTCTGATTGTAGCAGTGAGAAGGCTGCTTTCGTAAGAAATACCCTCTTGTAGTTGTCCACAATGAAGAGAAGACTAATGCCCATAGTGTAAAAGTGAAGTAGTGTGTGTTTTGTTGTCCATTCAGAAATCTTTGTTCTGATTGTTTAATAGCCATGTATAACACTTCATAATGGATTTTCATTGTATTTTTAAATTTGTGTTGTTTAAAATGAATGAAAATAATTTATAGAGAGATAAATCTGAAGGCCGAGGGGACGAAGCAGTTCGTGTTTGTCTTCAGGATCCTGTTCCTCCTTCCTGATGGTAGCAGTATGAAAAGGGCATGGCCTGGGTGGTGAGGGTCCTTGAGGATGAAGGTTGCTTTCTTGAGACATCACCTTTTAGATATCCTTAGTAGTGCCTATGATGGTGCTGTCCTGTCCTGTCCTGTCCTGTTCATTGGCTCCTCCATACCAGACAGTGACGAAACCAGTCAGAATGCTCACCACGGTGCACCTATAGAAATTTGCAAGAGTCTGGTGACATACCTCAAACTCCTCACGAAATATAGCCACTGGGCATACTTTTCTTATCCACATATCTGTCTAAATGTATGTTGTATGTTGCCATTATACAAATCTCTTCTAGCAATTTGGACTTCGTAGCTACTCTGTGTCAAAAAGTTGTCCATCAGATCTCTTTTAATCTTTCTCCTCATAACTTAAACTTATGCCCACTAGATTAAGATTCTGCTATCCTAAGAAAAAGACTGTGAGCACCGTCCTTGTCTATGTCACTCATGATTTTATATATCTCTAAATTGTCACCTTTCAACCTCCTGTATCTCAAAGAAAAAAATCCCCAATCTATACTGTGACAGAGTATATAGATATGTTTTTGGGAAATAAATTGGGGAAGGGTTTGTTAGTGTAGGTCACATATGAACACTTTAAAACAGATCTTATTTAAAATACTAGAACTCTGCTCATGGTTGACATGTCGGGGCCTCAGAGCCTTTACAAAAGCTTTGGAGACTTCACTAATTGAGTGTTGTTTACAAAAATGAAAGAGCTTATCGGAGTCACATTTTGTCTGCAGTGGAACTTGCTGTTTGAGGAGGGTCATATGGTTTTGCAAGCAGAAAGAGTCAAAGAGGCTTTCTTTCAGAGAGGGAGAGAGAGAGAGAGACAGAGAGAGAGAGAGACACACACACACACACACACACACACACACGCACACACATCATTTCTACAGTGTTACAGTCTACAACAGCAGCTGGGAAAACCCCATGTGGAAGAAGGGTTGTGAGTGCTTAGTTCAGCCTGGTCAAAGCCATTATGGTTTGTGCAAGAGGAGAGGACTGGCTGTCTAATGTTTCACTTGAAATCAGAGAAACAAAAAGGAACTCTGTGGTGACCTGAAAGAAAGAGGTTATCATCTGGAGAACCCTGAGGGGACAAGTTTCTTTGACAAAACACTGAAGTGGCTGGATGTCCATCGCACAACAAATCTCCCTCTGAAAACTGTCAAGAACCATCCTGAGTGGTAACCATTTACCATTCAAGCACCAAAGCCTGGTGAACTTTATAAATGTTAAAATCTATGCACAGTATAAGAATTGCCTGCAACCAGTGAACTTGGAGGAAAGAGAAGTGAGATTGAACTGTGAACCAAAGAACTTTTTTGAACTTACACACACATTACACACACGTGCGCTTAGAATTAGAAGGGGGTTAAATTAGTATAGTTAAGTCAATAATGATGTTAAAGCGTGATTTTGTTTTCATGTTTAAAGATAATTAAAAGCAAATTTTGTTTAAATAACCATTTGTCTTGGTGAATATCTATTGCTGCTGGGTTTTGGGGTCCTCTGGGCTCGTAACATAGGAAAAGTCAATATTGCATCTTGGGAAGATGTTGGAGATACAGGTCCTATATTCAAAAGTGAAGACCTGAATGACATTAAGATTACAGAGATAGAAGGCATCAACAAATGATTCTGGAAGGATTATGTTAAATTAGTTGCTACCTGTGTTAACATAAAACAGAAAATGCTGGAAATGATCATGAAATTTATCCTCTTCACAATAAAGACAAAAATGTCATTATGTCATTCTGTGAAGCTCTTCCAATTCCTCGAGAATCTAATCTGCACCATTTCCAGATTTAGTGAATCTCCTAGTATAACTTGGCGATCACAACTGCACACAATATTCCAAATGTGGTCACCCCAGAGTTTTGTACAGCTGTAACATGGCACCCAATGTTTACACTCAATATCCTGACCAATGAAGGCAAACATACAAGTGCCTTCTACCTCATTCTGTCCAACCGTGTCAACACTTTAAAGCAACAATGTACTTGTACCTCAACCATGGTTCAACCATCACTAGCTGTGTGTAGTCTGACCAGGATTAATTTCCCAAAATGCATCGCTTTACACCTTTTTGAGTTTAAATTGATCTCCTATTCTATAGTTTGGAACAAGAAAGGGTACAGATACTGTAATTGTAATAAACAGAGTGCACAGAAGTGCTGGAAAAGCACAGCAGGTCCCGCAGCATCCGTCGAAGGCAAAGATACATTACCAACGTTTTGGGACTGAGCCCTTCGTGCAGTATGGATCAAAACCAGGCAGATGTCTGAATAGAAAGGTGAGAGGAGGAGGGAAGAAGGTGAAGGGGAGGAGCACAGGCCAACAGACGAGAAGCCACAGGTGGACATGGATGGGAGGGCAGGAGTTAGAAGCTGAGAATTATCAGGGAAATGCAGAGCTAGAGGAAGGGTGACAGAGAGATATGGAAAGGAGAGAGGGAAATGTGGTAATGGAAACTGGAGAAGTTGATGTTAATGTCATCTGGCTGGAGAGTGCTCAGATGGAAAATGAGTCGTTGTTCCTCCATTTTTTGGGTGATCTCAGTCTGGCAATGCATGAGGCCATGGACAGACAGGTCAGCAAGGAAATGAGGCAGGGAACTGAAATGGGAGATCCCTGCTATTACAAAGTGACAAAGCAAGTTCCCAGTCTATCTCTCCAATGCAGTGGAGGTCACAACGGGAACACTGGATGCAGTAGATGACCCCTACAGATTCACAAGTGAAGTGTTTCTTCACTTAGAAGGACTGTTTGGGGCCCTGTATGGTGTGGATGCAAGAGGAGCACCTCCTGTGGCCATACGGGTAGGTGCTAAGGGGGTGATTGGTGGGAAGGGGGGAGTGGTCCCTGCGGAAGGTAGAGAGGGTAGAAGAGGGGAAGATGTGTCTGGTGATGGGATCACATTATAGGTGGTGAAGGTTGCAGAGGATATTCCTTAGCCCAATTTCACAGTTGATCTAGGTCAGTGGTTCTCAACGTTTTTCTTTTCACTCATACCACCTTAAGTAATCCTTATGCCAGAGGTTCTCAGTGATTAGTAAGGGATTACTTAAGGTGGTATGTGAGTGGTAAGGGAAGGTTGAGAATCATTGCTCTAGACTCAATTATTACTGAAATATTTTGCTTGAGAAAAATTGTCATTAGCCCATTTCCTTTGGAGTTATGAAAGAAAGAGGTACATAATGAGTTGGTTACATTCAATTAAAACAGTGGGCATTCTTCTTTGCACTGAAAGAGTGCAGAGAAGAGACGATTAACCAGGATGTTGTCAGAACTTGAGGACAAGCTGGGTGACATCACTCTGGAGGTGATGCATGCATAGTTTGAAAGGACACAATAGCAATCCCTGTCACGGAGCACTCACTGGTCCAGGAGTCACGGGCAGCCACGATTCAATGTCTTTTTACCTGATCAAGTGTCAAGTGGAGTTAGACTCTGACACTCGGGAGCTCATTGAAGCACTTCAGCAGCAGAAGAGTGCTATGAGGGAGCAGCCTAATGTTTGCACTGAGCAAAGAACTGCCATCTGTGGACATACTGAGCAGCAAGATACTATTCATGAACAGATTGCCAGTCTCCATGGATGCAGAGATAAAAATGAATGAGAGGTTCTCAGTTCTCTCGATTCAGAGAACTCCTACATGTTAGCAACTGACTGTTCTCTGCAGAACCTTGTTCAGATTTTGGCCAAGTGATGTCTCCAAGGAGAGAAGTACAGGCTAAAATCCGTGATTAGCTCAGATTTATGGCTGAAAATACTGTAAAACCTCATTAGAACACATTAGTTGGGGGTCCAAGATTTCATACCACCGTTACAGCCGAGTCGCGGAACAGATGCAGGGGCGGCCGGGGCGGGACATCATGGCAGGGACGTCCCGCGCCAGCAGCCCCTGCCTTGAAGTCTCGCACCAGGGGGCAGGGGCAGCCGGGAAGGGAGCAGTCAGGCGCAGGGAGTTGGGTCGTGGTCTGATTGTCATCAGCCCGCCCCTTAGCAATTTGGGGTCTACAGACACCCGCGCTATAAGCGATTCTGCGGATTAACGAATCGCGTTCTAACGAGGTTTCACCGTAATCACAAAATATAGGAGCAGAAGTAGGCCTACAGGCCCAACAAATGACAGTGCGGAGTGCACTCCATCAGATCAATACATCCCCATCTATCCACTCCTTGGACATTGCAGTCCTCTCCTCTCAAAGTCAGAGATTAATCTCCTGGCATTGCTGGGTCCGACAAGACACACATTGTACAAGGCACCCAGCCACCCTTGGCTTCTTCAGTGAACTGGACCTCCTCCAGGATAAGATTCAAGACACAAGAGACTGCAGTCACTGGAGTCATGATGAAGAGTTGCAGGCCAAAACGTCAACTATTCCTTCTCCCCGCCCACTGAGTTCCCCCGACAGATCGAGCAGTGCTGTTGCTGGAGGGGGAGCAGTGACTCCTGCTTGAGCACGTCCTTCAAAAGTGGCGCCTTTTCAACAGTTCCTTTGTGCGATAAAAGTCGAACCTCATTTTTTTTATTGCTTGTTTTTTACTTCATCGCATGACGAGAGGGGAGGGGCTCCCTACTTAGTGCTCAGCCAGTGAAATCTTCGGTGTGTGGTACAATCCTCGCAGGCTTAACTTCAAAGACTATTTTTAAATTTTGCTTGGAAATTATTTATTATAACGCCAAAGTCCATTTGCAACTGGGTCCATAAGATGTGGCAGTGGGTACTCACAATGATTTGTTGCTTGCCTTGCTACATCATTTATTAAGGGAGCTAATGACATGTACTTCATTTCAGAAGGTTCCAAGTCATAATGGTGAGGGACATGTTGGCTGAGGTATGATTTTCAAATAATAAATGCTTCATTGCTGTCACATGTGAAATATGTGAGGAAAGCACGTCAGCACCTCTACTTCTCAGAAGTTTGCAAAGGTTTGGCATGACATTAGAAACCCTGGCAAATTTCTACAGATGTGTGGTGGAAAATGTGCTAACCAGCTGCATCACAGTCTACTATGCGGACACCAATACCCCTGAATAAATAGCTCTGAAAAAGGTAGTGGACATAGCCCAGGACAAACCATCCTACCATTGAGAATCTCTGCAGGGAACGCTGCTGTTGGAGAGCGGTAGCAATCATCAAGGATTAACACCACCCAGCACATACTCTGTTATCACTGCTACCATCAGGAAAGAGGCTTAGGTGGGCTTACATCACCGGGTTTAGGAACTGATGCTACCCCTCCACCACCAGACTCCTCAATATGAGACTCATTTAATGACTCTTGGACATTTTATTGATTTTATTTCTCCCTGTATTGCACAGTCAGTTTGTTTACATTTCTTTATTTGTTTGCATGTGTACGTATCTTCTTGAATACAGTTTTATGCGCTACCCTAAGTGGTAATTCTGCCTCGCCAGCAATGTCAGGCTTGTTTGTAATCTCATGTAGGGGTATGGATGAACAAAGGGGCCTTGGGGTCCAAATCTATCTATTCCTCAAGGTCATCGTGCAGATTGATAGGATAGTTAAGAAACCCTCTGGGATGGTGGACTTCATTAATAGGGGGTTTTGAGTTCAAGAGTCAAGAGGTCATGTGGCAACTCTACAAATCTCTGGTGAGACCACACTTGGAGTATTGTGTTCACTTCTGTTCACCTCATTATAGGAAGGATGTGGAAGCGATGGAGAGGGTGCAGAGGAGATTTACCAGGATGTAGTATGGATTGGAAAATAAGTCTTATGAGGCAAGGTTGGCAGAACTGGGACCTTTCCTTCGGAGTGTAGAAGGATGAGAAAAGATTTAATTGAAATCTACAAAAATAAATCTTATGAGGCAAGGTTGGCAGAACTGGGACCTTTCCTTCGGAGTGTAGAAGGATGAGAAAAGATTTAATTGAAATCTACAAGATTATGAGAGGCATAGATAGGATGGACAGCCAGTGTCTTTTCCCACAGGACAGGAATAGCCATCACCAGAAGACATATATAAAAAGTGAAGGGAGGGAAGTTTAGGAGAGACATCAGAGGTAAGTTTTTTTTATGTAGGAAGTTGTGGGTGCCTGGAATACTTTGCCAGGGATGGTAGTGAACCTGAAATATCAGGGGCATTTAAGATAAGCAATGGATGGAAGAAAAATAGAGGATTAGAGGGCAGGGAGTGTTTATTTTCTTAAAGGAATATATGGGTTGGCACAACATCGAGGATCAAGGGGTCTGTACTGTGTTGGAGGGTTCTATGTTCAATGTGTTGGGGAGTTGGGAGAACAGGTGATAAGGTGGTGAAGGAGGCATGCAGGATATGTGTCTATTGTCGAAACATGAAATTAGATTACAGATAGATTGCTGATTATATTTTAATGATTATGGTCACTGCACTCCATTGTTCACATGGCAGAATGAAGCAGGGAACAAGGATCTTGTCTGGATTGGAATGGGATTGCTATGAGATTGTTGAAGTTGTTTGCTTTGCAGCAAATCACGAAGACGAGGGAAGATTTGGTATATGCAGAATAAGGACACTGGGTACACGGGGGGAGGACACAGATGAGTATCTGTGAGAGACTTTTAAATAACATTTTCACAGTGTATATTTCAGTTAAAAGCAGGGACAGTAAAGATGGGGAGAGGCACCCTTGGATAATGAAGGAAATAAAGGAAAACACAAAACTGGACAAATGGGAAAATGTTAAAAAGCAACAACAAACTATTAAGCAAGCAATTGAGGGGAAATTGATTATAAAAGCATAAAGTATTAAAACAGATGGTAAACATTTTTATGATTCGATAAAGTAGAAAAGGGTGGCTAAAGTGAATACAGGCCCCTTGGAAGATGAGAAGGGGAAATTAATATGCAGAATTGACTGTGGCTTTGAATTACTATTTTCTATCTGACTTCATGTTGGAAACATATAACATGCTAAAGAGAGGTGTTATGGATGTGATGGAAGGTGAGAACTTCCAGATAATTATTATCATAGAAGAGATGGTGCTGAGCCAACTACTGGGCCTAAAGGTCGAAGGTCACCATGTCCTAACAGAGTGTATCCATGGGCATTGAAATTGAAAATTCTCTGGACTCTGGGAAGGGCGCAACAGACCGGAAGACAACAAATATCATACCACTATTTAAAATGGATGTAGGCAAAAGACACAAAACTGGAGGCTAATTAGTTTAACATCGGGAAGATTAGTCGGGAATAAGCTTGAAGCTATCATTAGGAAATAGTGGGATATTGAGACAGAATAACTTCATCAAACAGATAGAGCATCGATTCAGCAAGAGCAAGTTCTGCTTGACAAATGTACTGGAGTCCTTTGAGGATATAATGAATGGAGAGGATAGAGGGGAACAGGTGAATGTGGTATACCTGGGTTTCCAGAATAATATGCCAATTAAGATACTTATCCACAATATAAAGATGCAAAGAGTTGGGGATAAGAGCATGGACAGAGGATTGCTTTACCAATAGGAGTCAGAGAGTTGGGGTAAATGAGTGTTTCTCTGGGTAGCAATTAGTGGTGAATGGAATGTTGCAGGAGTCGACGATGGGCCCACAAATGTTGACTATAAACTCCTCAATATACAATCATTTGGAAGAGGGGACTATGTACTATATCTAAGTTTGGTGATGTTACAAAATTGAACGGTATATGGATGAAGCAGTGGGTAAGTGTCTCGCAAATGGAAAACAATGCTGGTAAATGTGAGATATTCCACTTTGAAATGAAAATGGTAAAGAAATTGCAGTATGTTGTCATGCAGAGTGTCGTGAGAATGCTTGTGCATGGGTTGGTTGGTTTATGGGTGGAACAGGTCATCAAGAAGGCAAGGGGAATTTTGTCCTTCATCGCTCAAGGGATTGAATTTAAGAGCAGGAAGGTTCTGCTGCAACTGTACAGGGTTGGTGAGTTCGTACCTCAAGTATTACATGTAGTTCCGGCCTCCTTACTGGAGAAAATAACAGGTCCTTACTCCTTTATCCATGATTCCGAAAACCAAAATCCTCTGAAAATTGAACATTTTTTACTGCATTTATAGTATATTTTCAGGTGTCCTAGAGAGAGCGAATAGAGAATGTGACTCGTGCAGTTGAGCAGGGAGAGAGCAGTAGTGCAACTCAGGCAAGTGAGTGGGGAGAGAGCAACAGCACGGTTTGAGCAGCGAGTGGGGAGAGCATGAGGAGAGAACATGGGTCAGGCAGCAAGCGGGGAGAGAACGCAACTTGGGCGGTGAGCGAGGAGAGAACGTGGCTCGGGTAGGCGAGCAGGGAGATGGCAGCAGCGTGACTCAGGGAGATGAGCGGAGAAAGCATGAGGAGAGAATGTGGCCCAAAGAGTGTGGAGGCCCAGCAGGGGAAAAGAGAGTTGGAGCCCGCCAAGCCACTGGGGCCAGAGGGGAGAAGGGACCCAGTTGCTGGGCTCCACGGTCCGGAAGGAAGGAGAGAAGCGAGCCGGCGGTGAGGAGAAGTAATACCAGAGGGAGAAAAGCTGAGAGGACGCTGGGGAGCAGCCAAGCCTGCACAACTGCAAGAGCCAGGCCAGAGGGAGGAGTAGGTAATGGGAAGCCCCCCCCAGCAGCTGAGCTTGTGCAGAGGGAGCAGATGATGGGAAGCAGCCCAATGGCAGCTGAGCCAGTCCACAAGGAGACAGACAAGGGCAAGGAAGGGCCTGCAGGGTGAGCCTATTTTTGTTTTAATGTGGGATCAATGGCTGTTTTTGTTACCCAGAGAAGTTCCAGCTGCATGGGGGATTATGGGTAACGAAGATGGCCATTGCTCATGGAGCTTGCTTCAAAGCAGTGTAGCTCCATAAAAAGGTGTTGTTTTGCATGAATCTGTACTGCCACCATTTTAATTCCATAATCCAGAATAATCTGAATATCTAGAAGTGTCCAGTCCCAAGTGTTAGAGTTCTGTGTTGTGTATTGACCTATGTGTTATGTGGTTTTATGTTAAAAAGTGACAGTTTGCCTTTAAGAGCCAAGGTAAAGGTGGACTGCTGAGACAGTGGGAGTTGGACTGGGAATGTGCAGAAAATGATCTAAAAACTTCTGGACTTGGATGATAAACCCCCACTGGGTGGTGCTGTTGAGTGGAAGGAGGCCCAGAGCATGAGTCATTGTCTGGAGGACAATTTAGAATGTTGGGATTTCAAAAGGGATGAACATTCCAAAGGCAGCCAGAAGGATCCGGGCCAAGACAGTGGTTCCTCTTTCTGCAAGCAACACAAGACAACTTCGAATTTTGTGCTCTCTCTCTCTCTCTCTCTCTGTCTCAAAGATCTTTTGGCTTCAGTTTACCAAACAAACTGAATTTTGTTTATGATCTTTGCTTCGGTTGAGATCGAAGTTTTGTGAGTCTTGTGTGTTTTGTATTTGTTTTGTGTCTAAGTTTTTCTGTGGGCTGGTTGGAAATATAATTTAGACTTTAATTACATATGTTATATTTAGGCTGGGGAGTTTATTAGTTTTACATTGTTATAGAGATTTGCATAGTAACCAGTGGGCATTTTTATAAAAGGGGGGGATTTTGAATTAAAGTTTGAAGGTGAATTTTTGTTAATAATGTAATTGTTCATCTTTACCCCTGTGTGATATGCCTTCTTTGTGGTTGCTGGTTTGATCTTGGAACATAATTTGGGGACATCATCCGGGATCAAACCAATTTTGAAGCTTTAAGGGGCAATTGACTTTTGCTTAGTTATCAGTCATCTGAGTTTGACTCAACCTCCAGCTTGAAATTAAAAATAAACGGTGAGTGTATAAATCACCAGCAGAAAAAACAGCAAATATTAATATTGACCAGTTCATAGCGAACCCTTCAGTGGTTAATTTAAAAATGGCTAAAAAGTCAGAACTGATGGTTATAGTTGTCAAGTTAAAACTTCTTACAGTAAGAACTGGGATGAAAAAAAAGGAAATTGCCCGAAAGATTGTTAAGCACTATGTAGGAAAGGGGGTGTTTGAAGAAGCTGCATTAGAACAGTTTCCAAAGGAGAAAACTTCCGAGGAAGTAAAGTTGGCTTTGAGAAAACTAGAGTTAGAGGAAAAAAGAGAGGCAGAAAGGAAAGCCGAACAGGAAGCAGTAAGGCAGGCAGAAATGGAGGAAAGAGCAGCCGCAAGGGAGGAGAGAGAGAAAGAACGGAAGCCTGAGCTAGAACTAGCTAAATTAAAGCTGACCCTAATCCAAGGAGAGGGAGAAGCCCAAAACCCATGTGCTGGTCAGGAGGAGAGGTTTCTGGTCAGTAGAGAACTGAGGTTAGTTCCTCCATTTGAGGAATCTGAAATAGACCAGTATTTTCAGCATTTTGAGAAAGTAGCTGTAAATTTAAAATGGCCACCAGACCAGTGGTCACTCCTGCTACAAACTGTTCTTAAAGGGAAAGCCCAACAGGTGTATTCGTGTCTCACTGTACAACAAGCAGCTGATTATGAATTTGTAAAGCAGGCTATACTCCGATCTTATGAACTAGTCCCAGAGGCTTATAGACAAAATTTCAGGAGTTTAAAAAAAGCAGCAACTCAGTCTTACCTGGATTTTGCTTATAAGAAGGTTGTGTGTTTTGATCGGTGGTGTCCCGCAATGAAAGTAGAAAATAACTTTGATTTATTGAGGGAAATCATTCTGATTGAGGAGATTAAAAGTTGTGTTCCTGATGATATTTAAGTGTACTTGGCAGAGAAAAATATAAAAACTTGGCAAGAATTGGCAAAATTCGCAAAGGAATATGCTTTAACCCACAAGCCTAAGTGGACACCAGGGAAAACCTTTCAAAGGAATACTGCTGATAATCCAAGTAGAGTAGAAAGAAAAGAAAATCTAGAAGTGAGGTTAAAGGAAGAGAGGAAGAGAAATGGGTGAAGGAAAAATTTTTGAGTGTTATTGTAAGAAGCTAGGGCACATAATAGCAAATTGTCTTGTACTGAAAAGGAAGAAAGAGAAAGGGGTGGTACCAACTGCCTGTGTTCAGAGTGAGAAAGTTAGGGATATTTTTAAACCATTCATGACTGAAGGTTTCAATTTGGTTACAGAAGGATCCAGTCAAGTGTCAGTTAAAATCCTGCAGGATACTGGAGCAACCCAATCGCTTGTATTAAGCAACATTTTGAATTTTGGTGAGGAGACCGATACTGGGGATGTGAATTTAATTAAAGGCATTGGTGGTGAAGCAGAGCCTCTACCTTTGCATAGAATAGTGATGAAATCAGACTTAGTTAATGGCCTGGTTACGATAGGGATAAGATCAAGTCTGCTGGTGAATGGAGTTTCTCTTTTGTTAGGGAATGATTTAGCAGAGGGTAAAGTCATAACTACGGTGAGACTCACAAGTAAGCCATTGGTTTAAGGATTTGAAAATCTACCCTGCGTGTGCCATTACTTGAGCCATGTCTAGAAAAAAAGGTAGAGGTAGAGAAAGTCTGTGATGATCCTGTAGTGGAGCCAAGCATTGAGGACAAACCTAAGGATCCAGCTTTGCTGTTGTCAAGAGAAGAATTAATAGCCAGAAAAAAGCATGATCCTGACCTTGCTGGGATAAGAGATAAGATTTTGTCTAACCAGGAAATTGAAACTGTGCCAGTAGGTTACTTTGTTCAAGATGGAATATTGATGAGAAAGTGGAGACCACAAGTGATACCTGCCAGTGAAAACTGGGCAGTAATCAGGCAAGTTGTAATTCCTAAAACTTACAGGAATGAAATATTAAAGTTGGCTCATAGCACACCTTTAGGAGGTCATCTTGGAATGAAGAAGACGGTAGAAAAGATAAGGAAACAGTTTTATTGGCCAGAATTAAGAGAGGATGTTGTGAACTTTTGTAGAACCTGTTACACTTGTCAACTGGTGGGCAAGCCTAATCAAGGACCACCAGTGGCACCTTTATAACCCATCCCTGCTTTTGGTGAGCCCTTCTCAAAAGTGATAGTGGATTGTGTTGGCCCATTGCCAAAAACCAAAGCAGGAAATGAATATTTGTTAGCACTTATGTGCACAGCTTCAATGTTTCCAGAGGCTATTCCCCGGAAAAAACATTAAAACAAAGACAATTGTGAAGGCTATGCTAAACTTTTTCGCACTGTTTGGCCTCCCAAGTGAAATTCAATTTGATCAAGGGAGTAATTTTATGTCTGGAATATTTCAACAGGTGGTGTATGAATTGGGAGCCCATCAAATTGCATCGTCTGCCTATCATCCTGAAAGTCAAGGGGCCTTGGAAAGGTTCCATTTAACTGTGAAAAATATGATGAGGGCTTATTGCGTGGAAAATAATAAGGATTGGGATGAAGGAATCCATTTGTTATTGTTTGCTGTCAGAGAGGCAACTCAAGAGTCTCTTGGCTTTAGTTCATTTGAGTTGGTGTTTGGTCATGAAGTCATGGGTCCATTACTATTGTTGAAGGAAGAATGGATACATAATGATATCCAATCACATCTGTTGGATTATGTTTTCAAATTTAAAAACAGATTACATCAGGCTTGTGAGATGGCAATTAAAAATTTTAAAACTGCTCAGGGAAAAATGAAAATTCGGCATGATCAAAAAGCAAAAATTAGGGACATTAAACCTGGTGACAAAGTATTGGTTTTGTTTCCAATGCAGTCAAACCCTTTGAGAGCTCAGTTTCCAGGACCATATAAGGTGAAATAAAAAATTAATCAGGTCACCTATGTCATTGAGATGCCTGATCGTTGAAAAGAGACACAGGTCTGTCATGTGAACATGCTTAAACCTTACTTTGAGAAAATGACTAAGGAGGAGACTAGGATTCCAACCAAGGTGCTAGTTATAGAGGAAAGTAAGGAGAAGATAAGTTTTGGGGAAGGTCATGGGGCACCGAAAGTGATAAGCCCCAGGCTGGAAAATTCTATAGTTTTGCAAAATTTAGACACCAAGTTAATGCATTTGACTAACTCAGAAAGTTAGAAGAAATTAATACATTACTTATGAAATTTAAGGATATATTCCCAGATGTTCCAAGAAGAACTATTGTGGCTTGTCATGATGTGGAGGTCAGTGATGCTAAGCCTATTAAACAGCATTCTTACTAAGTTAATCAGGAAAAGAGCAAATTGTTGGATCAAGAGGTGGATTATATGCTCAGAAATGACATCATCCCAAAATCAAGTTCAAATTGGAGTTCACCCTGTGTTCTGGTGCCTAAGCCAGATGGCTCAATTAGGTTTTGTACAGATAATCGAAAGTTAAACATGGTGACAAAGACTGATGCATTCCCCATTCCCAGAATAGATGATTGTATAGATAAAGCAAGGAAGGCTAAGTTTCTTACAAAGATTGATCTCTTAAAAGGATACTGGTGTGTTCCTTTGACAGAGAGAGACAAGGAGATTTCTGCATTTGTTACACCTTCGGGATTGTATGAGTATAATGTTATGCCTTTCGGGATGAAAAATGCACCTGGCACATTTTAGAGAATGACTAATGCAGAAATTCAGGGTTTAGAGCACACAGGAGCCTATTATCGATGATTTAGTAATTAGTATGGATGCATGGGAAGAACACATGCTTGAATTAGAGCAGTTATTTCAGAGACTAGTGGAAGCACACTTCACATTGAATTTGCACAAGAGTGAGTTTGGACATGCCACTGTAATTTATCTGGGTTATGTGGTAGGACAGGGACAGGTGGCACCAGTTAGAGCAAAAGTATCGGCTATCACTGTGTTCCCTATCCCCGGTAATAAGAAAGCTCTTCAGAGATTTCTAGGTATGATTGGCTACTATCGTAGATTTTATTAAAACTTTGCAGAAATTGCATTCCCATTAACAAAACTACTTGGAAAGAAAGAAAAAATTATCTGGTCAGATGCATGCCATGAAGCGTTTCATCACCCTGTACTTTCGTTCCCTAATTTTGAAAAGCCATTCTTTTTAGCCGTGGACACCAGTGATGAAGCAGTTGGTGCTGTACTGATACAGAAGAAGGATGGTGATGGAGTAGAACATCCTATTTCATACTTCTCAAAAATGTTTAACGACCATCAACAAAATTATTCGACCATTAGCAATTAGCACTTGGTTTAGCATTGCAACATTTTGATGTGTATATTTGTACTGCTCAAAAACCATTAATAATATATACTGAGCATATTCCATTAGTTTTTCTGTCTAAAATGAAAAATAAGAACAGACGGTTATTGAATTGGAGCTTACTATTACAAGAGTATGATTTAATTATTACACACATAAAGGGGACAGATAATGTAATAGCAGATTGTTTGTGAAGATGTTAATCTGGGTAGATATGAATCTAATCACATACTTATTTAAAAAAAAGTGGAGTGTTTATTTTATTTTATTTATAAAATACTTCCATTAATTGTTAAAAATTTGTTCTTGTGGATCAAATTTGTTTTTTTTAGCTGGGGAGGTGTTACAGAGTTCTGTGTTGTATATTGACCTATGTGTTATGTGGTTTTATGTTAAAAAGTGACAGTTTGCCTTAGAGAGCCAAGGTGAAGGTGGACAGCTGAGAGAGTGGGAGACGGACTGAGCATGTGCAGAAAATGATCTAAAAATTTCTGGACTTGGACGATAAACTACCATTGGTTGGTGCTGTGGAGTGAAAGAAGGCCCAGAGCATGAGTCATGGTCTGGAGGACAGTTTAGAATGTTGGGATTTCAAAAAGGGATGAACATTCTGAAGGCAGCCAGTTGTTCCTCTCTCTGCAAGCAACACAAGAAGACAACTTCGAATTTTGTGCTGTCTCTCTCTCTCTCTCAAAGATCTTTTAGCTTCAGTTTACCAAACAAACTGAATTTTGTTTATGATCTTTGCTTCTGTTGAGATCAAAGTTTTGTGAGTCTTATGTGTTTGTTTGGTGTCTAGGTTTTTCTGTGGGCTGGTTGGAAGTGTAGCTTAGACTTTAATTATGTATAGTATATTTAGGCTGGTGAATTTATTAGTTTTACACTGTTATAGAAATTTGCAGAGTAACCAGTGGGCATTGTTACAAAAGGGGGGATTTTGAATTAAAAATTGAAGGTGAATTTTTTGTTAATAAACAAATTGTTCATTGTTACCCCTGTGTGATATGCCTTCTTTGTGGTTGCTGGTTCAATCTTGTAACACAAGGATCTGGGATAAAAGGATAAGCACCTGGCCTTGGAGATGGAGCAGAGGGTATTCACTCAGTTGATTCCAGAGATGAGGGGATTAGACTATGAGGAGAGATGGGGCTATATTCACTGGGTTTCAGAAGAAAGAGAGGGGATCTTGTGCAAAAAATAAATTATGAGGATAGATAAGATAGAGACAAGAAAGTCATTTCTATTGTTATATGACACTAGTAAAATGGGACATAACCTCAAGATTCGGGGCGACACATTTAGGACCAAAATGAGAAAAAATTGTTTATCACAGAGAAAAGTGAATCTGCAGAAGTCTCTGTTTAAGCTATAGAGAGTACCTCATTAAACATCCCAGATTTAAGACACAGTTCAATACAGGTTTATGGGAGTTTGGTGGGGCTGGCAATACCGCGGCCTGATTGTGGACCTCTGGAGAAGGAGAACACAAACCAGTCCTTATCGAAGGGTCAGCAGTGGAAAAGGTTAAGAACTTCAAAATTCCTGGGTGTTAACATCTCTGAAGATCTATCCTGAGGCCTCCATGTCAATGCAATCATGAAGAAGGGTCACCAACAGCTATATTTCATGAGGAGTTTGAGGAGATTTGGTAGGTCACCAATGACTCTTACAAATTCCTACAGGTGTAATGTGGTTGCATCACTGTCTGGTATACACATGCCAATGCACAAGACAAGACTACAGAGAGCTATGAACTCAGTCACCACCATCATGGGCATCAGTTTACTCTATCAAATATATCTACAAGAGGCAGTATTTCAAGAAAGTAGAATTTTCAAGGGCTCTCACCACCAGGGCCATGGCCTCTTCTCTCTGCTCCCATCAGAAAGGGGGTACAAGACCCTGAAGACAAACACCCAATGCTACAAAAACAGCTGCTTCCCCTCTTGCCATCAGATTCCTGAATGGACAATGAAGTACAGACACTACCTCACTTTTCTCTTCTTTTCCACTAATTAAAAAAAAAGTAATTATAGCAATGGTTGCAACTGTCAAGTTGACACAGTACCACAGATTTCGTGATATGTTCATGACAATAAGTTCTGATTGCGATCTTATTGAGTGGCGAAGCAAACTTGATAGGCCAGAAAGCCACCTCCTGCTCCAGTTTCTTATATTTCCATGGAAATTTTAGATCAGTGGTTCTCAACCTTTTTCTTTCCACTCACATCCCACTTTATGCCATCGGTGCTCTGTGATTAATAAGGGTTTGCTTAAGGTGGGATGTGAGTGCGAAGAGAAGGTTGAGAATCTCTGCTCTAGACCTAATTGTTACCGAAATATTTTGCTTGAGAAAAATTGTCATTGGCCCATTTCCTTTGGAATTATGAAACTGTGCACATAACGAGTCAATTAGGGACGATTAAAACAGTGGTCTTTCCACCTTAAGTAATCCTTACTAATCACAGAGCACTGATGGCATAGGGAATACTTAAAGTGGTCTGTGTGTGGAAAGAAAAAGGTTGAGAACCACTGTTTTACTATTACATCATTTCGGAATTATTAATTATGAACTATCATTTCACATCTGCTTGTCGCAACTCGAGATAATTTAATCAAACAAAAAACATAACAGCAGACAGGCATTTTTCTCATTGTTTATTTTCATATCACACAATGGGACAGCAAGAGAAAAGAAATGTGCACAGTATCCAGTTTCATCATAAAATGATGTAGGACAAGACTGAACATTACAACCATGTCACATAAAATGAAAACAGAATAGAAATGACTAACCGGGTTTAATTTTAACTTTATATACAGCACAGTAGAAGCCGATACCGGCCATTTAAACCCATTCCACCAAATTACACCCAAATTGGAGGGTGGGAGGAAACTGAAGCACCCGGAGGAAGCCCACGCAGACACGGGAAGAACGTACAAATTTCTCACAGACAGTTCCGGATTTGAACCCTGTTCACTGGCAGTGGAATAGTGTCGCACTAACCGCTACGCTAATCGTAACTTGTTCATTATATTTTCTACTCTGATGCTGGATAAATGAGAACTTGTTTACACGTGTTAACTATTAACCATAACAAACAGACACACCCCAATGTATATATTTTGCACCAGACATGATTCACATTTTGGAGACATTTCACAACTTTTCTCTCTGATAATTACAAAAACTGAAAAAAATTTTGCAAACCTGAAGCTATTGTATCCAAAAATGTGTTATAGGAGACTCTCAGTACCTCAAGGCTGTGCTATATTAAGGTGATGCTGTTATCGCGGTCATCTATTCCTTCAGTTCTGTCCATCAGAATTTCTTTAACCTGATGTCAGATGTACAACTACTATCATCTTATCATTGCGGATAAATGATAGAACATTAAACAAAATCTTCGAGTAAACTGCACTCCTTAAAATGTTCCACTTACAAAATGAATTCAGTAAATGTCAAGTGTTGAACAGAAGATCTTATGACCTGATGATATGAAAATGCAAAATATATCCAGCAAGGAATATGAATTATAGAAAATGATCTTACTATACAAAACCTTAGCAACTAAATTGACAAATGTTATATTAATGAAGAACCTAGTATGGCAAGGACAAATAATTATATCGCTAACAATTACATTTCCCTTCTAGTGGAACATTGCTCTTGAATTTTGTTGCTTGTTGAACTCCCATCTTGGGCTAATCTCCAATTTTCCAGTGAATTAAAACTGCTATCCTGTTCTCATAAGATAAAGCTTGAACTGCTTTCCCAAAAAACACACATTGTAAAATGGACTTTTGACGTAGAGAACAACATAGAAATGCTGGAAGAACTCAGCGGGTCTCACAGCGTCCATAGGAGGTAAAGATATGTTATCGATGTTTTGAGCTTGAGTGCATCTTCAAGGTATGTGAAAAAGCAGGCAGCGCCTGAATAAAAGAAATAGCAGAGGGAAGGGGGAAGAGTGCAGAGCAACGGACAAAAGATGATAATTGGTTAAGCAGAAGAGAAAGACTTTTAAAAAGCCTAAGAGAAAATTGAAAGGGATGGGGATTTTGGCCCTGTGAATGCAGAGCTGGGGCAAAGGGGACAGAAGGAAAAGGAAAGGGAGAGGAAGAGCGCTACAAGAAAGAAGACATGGGGGCCGGGGCTGCTGGTGGTGACTGATGGAACCCAAATAAATCAATCTTGATGTCATCCGGTTGGAGGTTGCCTTAATGGAATATGAGGTGTTGTTCCTCCAGTTTGTGAGTGCTCTCAATCTGGCACAAGAGGCCGTGGACAGTCATGTCAGCAAGGGAATGGGGCAGGAAATTGAAATGGCTGGCCACTGGGAGATCCTCGCTATTGCAGAGGGCAGAGCTGAGGTTCTCAACGAAGCAAACTCCTAGTGCAGTCTCTCTAAGAGGTAGAGGAGACCACAGACCTCAACAAACTTTCTCGTGTGTAATTTTGGGATCCATTCATCACAAAATCTACCAGAACTCATGTGCACTCATATAGCCATATGGACAGCAACCCATTTATTAAATAATAAATTCAGAATGGCTAATTTGGAATCAGTTGATAATAGATCATTTAAAACACAGATTAGTATAAAAATATTCTGTTGTATTATTCACAAATCAAGATTCCAAATTTTTTAAATCATCCCAGATCCTATACTTTCTAGAGTGATAACAAAAAGGCATTATCTAGTACTCAAATATTTAACCCATTTAATACACTTGAACTTGATTTACACAAAATGGAGCCAACAGATATTGACATTCTATGCAACAAAACTGTTACAACCATTCTTAACGACTGTCTCAATACATGAACATCTGCCAAGAGATATGAATGACCACTTCCTACTCCAGTCCCAAATGAATGGGGCTAGGCAACCATTTTCACTCAGATGCACCTATTATACATAATGGGATGCGTGCAGTCTTCCAATGACCAGAGATGTCTCACTCGATCTCAACGTTCAGAATAGTAAGTGTTTTTTACCTTTTCATTTAGGGGGTCGCAACTACATCATAACAGTATCCATCATAGCTCCATTTTCAAATGTTCACACAAATTTCAGCCCATTATTTTTAGCAGATTTTAATTCTGATTTTATTCAGGCTCGTGACTAATAGATGTCAAAATAAAACGGAGGGAAATTACTGTTTAGAAATTAGGAGCTAAAAGGGTGATTCACAATGTTTGTGGAAGGATTTACTGCTGCAGAATAAAATTGTGCAAATTGCAGTGGAGTGCAGATGGCAGCAGATTTTTACCTTGTTTGATCTGCTGGATGGCCTTCCCTTCATTGCAGAGTGAGTACTAGCAAGGAGGTAAGCTGCAAGTGCTGGCTGGGGTTGTGGAGGTGAGAGACCTCTGGGAGTGATGAAAGGACCGTGAAGATGATCGTGTCTTAATAGTTGGAATTCAAAGGGGTATAACAACTATCTGGTGTTTTGGTCTTACATCGAACATTGAACAGTACAGCACAGGAACGTGGGCTGAACATGAAGTCTAAATCACTAAAACTCTGCTGCGTGCTTGATAGATGGCCCTCCATCCTACTCCTAATTTCATATTCATGTGTCTATCTCAAACCCTCTTACTGTACTGTTAAGATACTGCACTGTTTCTGCTTCTATCACCATTTTTTGGCAACACATTCCAGATGTCTACCAGTCTCGGTAAAATATTTGCCCCAAACATCTCCACTAAACTTTCTTCCCCTCACCATAAACTTAAGTGCTTCTTTGTGCCACTTTTATCCTGAGGAAAAGATTCTGACTGTCCACCTTATCAATTCCTCTCATGAGTTTATAAACTTCTATGGTCTCACATCTCCTTCAAACTCTCCACAGAAAACAACCCATTTTTGTCCATTCTCTCTCCATCACTCATACCCTCAAAAAGCAGACAACAATCTGGTAACCTTCTTCGGTACCCTTTCCAAAACTTCCACAACATTTTCTGTAATGGGACAATCAGAATTACACACAGAATTCCAAGTGTGGCCCAACCAAACAGCTGCAACCTGATTTCCTTACCTTTATACTCAATACCCCAACCAATGAAGCCAAGTATACCCATAAACCTTCTTTACAACCCTATCTACTTTGGTGGCCACTTTTAATGAGCTATGCACCTGGACTTGCAGATCAAAAGGCATTAAGAGGTCTGTCATAAACTGCATACTGTCCTGTGCATTTACATGGAGGGGGAATCAGATGTGGAAGGGTGGGGGAAGGAAGGGACTGAGGGAGAGCGGCAGGGAAAGGTAAATGTTTGGTGATGGGGCACCTACATCAGAAGTTGTTTACATATCAATGCCACTGTACATGCTCAGAGACATTAATGCATATGCATTAGGACTGAGATCCCAGTAGCAAAATAACTAACATTCAGACTAATGGCGGTAAATCCCTGACAAAATTGTGCACGCACTTGTGACAGAATTTGAGTCTAAACTATATTCCACCACAAATAACCACTATGTGTTTCAACACGGAGCCAATCTTCTTTACTCTCGTCATCAAAGGATACGATTTCAAAAATTACTTCTACTTTTGATTCCTTTCAGCCCAAAAATAATACTTATATAGTTTAGCCATTTGATCTATATATTGCACAATAAAATGAACAAAACTGACACAGAGTAGAACCAAATAAGATCTGACTACTGTGGGCTTCTCTGTTCCTCAACATTTAATGCATTTCAATGTGTTCTTTCTAGTTCAGTGTCCAACAGCATAACCAGAAAGGACTTGGAAAGGGTCTCCTAGCTCTGATATCGGAAGTTAATCTTTTTATTAATATAAAGTCCACAGCTGGAACTGACAGATAAACAATGTGAATCAATCATTTGTACACCATAGGCACCAATTAGCAGTTAATGGTAAATTCTTACTGCCTTGAAACACACGTTGTGTAATGTGGTGCTAGCTACTAATTTGCCATTTAGAATATTGTGGTAGATTACATATAGTGGTTAACATTGACAATATTTAAACTACATGCTGCACATTATAAATAATCAAGCACCATCGGCAAACGGCAAAAGATACTGCAGGATGACATAGGTGATGCCAGTTACCAATTGGATGAGTGAATACAGCAACCCAGAGTTCAGGCTTCTTTTAGGCACAAAATGACTGTGCACTTAAGCAACCTTCTTTTCTTCTTTCTTTTCTTTGGCTTGGCTTCGCGGATGAAGATTTATGGAGGGGGTAAAAGTCCACGTCAGCTGCAGGCTCGATTGTGGCTGACAAGTCCGATGCGGGACAGGCAGACACGGTTGCAGCGGTTGCAGGGGAAAATTGGTTGGTTGGGGTTGGGTGTTGGGTTTTTCCTCCTTTGTCTTTTGTCAGTGAGGTGGGCTCTGCGGTCTTCTTCAAAGGAGGTTGCTGCCCGCCGAACTGTGAGGCGCCAAGATGCACGGTTTGAGGCGATATCAGCCCACTGGCGGTGGTCAATGTGGCAGGCACCAGAGATTTCGTTATGCAGTCCTTGTGCCTCTTCTTTGGTGCACCTCTGTCACGGTGGCCAGTGGAGAGCTCGTCAAGCAAATGAAATGTTTGAAATGTTTGAAATGAAAGGGTTAAATTGTGAGTTGAGAAAAAAAGGTTCCAATAAACAGAGTGACTACTTGCCAACTTATCCAATGGCAGTCATTTGAAGAACTTTGCTTTACACTAAAAAATAAATTTCTCATTGGACCATTGTATTTATTCACTAAATCTATCAGAAAACTCTTTGCACACCCTGATCAGGTTCAATGTACTCCACCTGCCAGACAGCCATTTCTACATTTCCTTAGTTCGACATGAAGAGCAAGAAGAAAATACACAATTGCTCAATTTAATATAAAATATGAGATCACATGCATATGTCTTTGAAGGTGATAGGAGTTACTGAGAGTGCCAGCAAGGCACATGGAGTTTTAGGCTTCAGAAATGAAAACATTAAGTATAAAAGGAGAGAAATGATGCTCAACCCTACTTGAAGCTCTTGCTAGCTCACAACTGGAGGACTGGATTGAGTTCTGGTCACCACACTTTAAGAAGAATATGGATGTCCTTGAAAGGGTGACAATGAACATTTAGCAGAATTGGCCCAGGGATGCTGGATTTAGCCATGATAGAAAGTTATCTGCCTATAAATGAAGGCAGCTGACAGGAAATTTGTTAGAGGTGGACATGATTATGACATGTGTGGACAAAGAACATAAACTAAATCTGTTCCCATGAAGCCAATATGCAAGGACAAAAAGGCACTAACTGAAAGTTTTTACAGTCTCCCCAATATTCAATGGGAATTGGAGGAGCAGATAACTTAATTTAGAGGTAAAACACAGGATTCTGTTGACACCATGGTTAAGTGAAAAAAGCACACACAAATGCTGGAGAAACTCAGCAGGTCATACAGTACCTTCATGTAGCAAAGGTGAAGATACATCGCCAATGTTTTGGGCTTGAGCCCTTCATCAATTTAATTTAGTAACAGGCCCTTCCAGCTCACCTATCAATACATCAAATAACCTACAAATCCTGTATGTTTTTGGAAGGAAATCGAAGCACCCAGAGGAAATCCACGCAGACATGGGGAGAATGTACAAACTCCTTACCGATAGTGTTGGATTCTAACCCGGGTCACTGGCGCAGTAACATTGTTGCACTAACTGCTAAGCTAACCATACTGATGTGCGGGGTAATTGATGATAGGTGTAAGAATAATAGGATAGTATTATTGGGAAACTTTCTTTCTTTGGCTTGGCTTCGCGGACGAAGATTTATGGAGGGGGTAAATGTCCACGTCAGCTGCAGGCTTGTTTGTGGCTGACAAGTCCGATGCGGGACAGGCAGACACGATTGCAGTGGTTGCAGGGGAAAATTGGTTGGTTGGGGTTGGGTGTTGGGTTTTTCCTCCTTTGCCTTTTGTCAGTGAGGTGGGTTCTGCGGTCTTCTTCGAAAGAGGTTGCTGCCCGCCGAACTGTGAGGCGCCAAGATGCACTGTTTGAGGCGATATCAGCCCACTGGCGGTGGTCAATGTGGCAGGCACCAAAAGATTTCTTTAGGCAGTCCTTGTACCTTTTCTTTGGTGCACCTCTGTCACGGTGGCCAGTGGAGAGCTCGCCATATAACACGATCTTGGGAAGGCGATGGTCCTCCATTCTGGAGACGTGACCCACCCAGCGCAGCTGGATCTTCATCAGCTTGGACTCGATGCTGTCGACCTCTGCCATCTCGAGTACTTCGACGTTAGGGATGAAAGAGCTCCAATGAATGTTGAGGATGGAGCGGAGACAACGCTGGTGGAAGCGTTCTAGGAGCCGTAGGTGATGCCGGTAGAGGACCCATGATTCGGAGCCGAACAGGAGTGTGGGTATGACAACGGCTCTGTATACGCTTATCTTTGTGAGGTTTTTCAGTTGGTTATTTTTCCAGACTCTTTTGTGTAGTCTTCCAAAGGCACTATTTGCCTTGGCGAGTCTGTTGTCTATCTCGTTGTCGATCCTTGCATCAGATGAAATGGTGCAGCCGAGATAGGTAAACTGGTTGACCGTTTTGAGTTTTGTGTGCCCGATGGAGATGTGGGGGGGGCTGGTAGTCATGGTGGGGACCTGGCTGATGGAGGACCTCAGTTTTCTTCAGGCTGACTTCCAGGCCAAACATTTTGGCAGTTTCCGCAAAACAGGACGTCAAGCGCTGAAGAGCTGGCTCTGAATGGGGAACTAAGGCGGCATCGTCTGCAAAGAGTAGTTCACGGACAAGTTTCTCTTGTGTCTTGGTGTGAGCTTGCAGGTACCTCAGATTGAAGAGACTGCCATCCGTGCGGTACCGGATGTAAACAGCATCTTCATTGTTGAGGTCTTTTATGGCCTGGTTCAGTATCATGGTGAAGAAGATTGAAAAGAGGGTTGGTGCGAGAACACAGCCTTGCTTCACGCCATTGTTAATGGAGAAGGGTTCAGAGAGCTCATTGCTGTATCTGACCCGACCTTGTTGGTTTTTGTGCAATTGGATAACCATGTTGAGGAACTTTGGGGGGCATCCGATGCGCTCTAGTATTTGCCAAACCCCTTTCCTACTCACGGTGTCAAAGGCTTTGGTGAGGTCAACAAAGGTGATGTAGAGTCCTTTGTTTTGTTCTCGGCACTTTTCTTGGAGCTGTCTGAGGGCAAAGACCATGTCAGTAGTTCCTCTGTTTGCGCGAAAGCCGCACTGTGATTCTGGGAGAATATTCTCGGCGACACTAGGTATTATTCTATTTAGTAGAATCCTAGCGAAGATTTTGCCTGCAATGGAGAGCAGCGTGATTCCCCTGTAGTTTGAGCAGTCTGATTTCTCGCCTTTGTTTTTGTACAGGGTGATGATGGTGGCATCACAAAGGTCCTGAGGCAGTTTTCCTTGGACCCAACAAAGCTTGAAAAACTCATGCATTTTGACATGCAGAGTTTTGCCGCCAGCCTTCCAGACCTCTGGGGGGATTCCATCCATACCTGCTGCTTTGCCACTTTTCAGTTGTTCGATTGCCTTATATGTCTCATCCTGGGTGAGGACCTCATCCAGCTCTATCCTTAGGGGCTGTTGAGGGAGCTGGAGCAGGGCGGAATCTTGGACTGAGCGGTTGGCACTGAAAAGAGATTGGAAGTGTTCTGACCATCGGTTGAGTATGGAGATCTTGTCGCTGAGGAGGACTTTGCCGTCTGAGCTGCGCAGCGGGCTTTGGACTTGGGGTGAGGGGCCGTACACAGCCTTTAGAGCCTCGTAGAAACCCCTGAAGTCGCCAATGTCCGCGCTGAGCTGGGTTCGCTTGGCGAGGCTAGTCCACCTCTCATTTTGGATCTCCCGGAGTTTGCGCTGAAGATGGCTGCATGCGCGACGGAAGGCTTGTTTCTTCTCTGGACAGGACGGCTTTGTAAGGTGAGCCTGGTGGGCAGCTCGCTTCTTTGCCAGCAGCTCCTGGATTTTCTGGCTGTTTTCGTCGAACCAGTCCTTGTTTTTCCTGGCGGAGAAGCCCAGTACCTCTTCAGTGGATTGCAGTATGGTAGTCTTCAGCTGATCCCAGAGGGTTTCAGGGGACGGGTCCGTGAGGCGGATTGCATCGTCGAGCTTTGCTTTGAGGTTTGCCTGGAAGTTTCCTCTCACTTCGTCTGACTGCAGGTTTCCAACATTGAACCTCTTTCTGGGGGCTTTACTGTTCCTGGGCTTTGGCTTGAAGTGAAGGTTGAGCTTGCAGCGAACCAGCCGGTGGTCAGTGTAGCATTCCGCGCTGGGCATGACCCTGGTGTGGAGCACATCTCGTTTGTCACTTTCTCGCACCAGGATGTAGTCCAGGAGGTGCCAGTGTTTGGATCGGGGATGCATCCAGGTGGTCTTAAGGCTGTCCCTCTGCTGAAAAAGGGTGTTTGTAATGACAAGCCGCTGTTCTGCGCAGAGCTCCAACAGGAGGCGCCCATTGTCGTTGCACTTGCCGACACCATGCTTGCCCAGGATTCCTGGCCAGGTTTCTGAGTCTTTGCCGATGCGAGTGTTGAAGTCGCCAAGGATGACAACCTTGTCGGCTGTAGGGGTGCGTTGGATGAGGTTGCGCAGTTCAGTGTAGAACTTGTCCTTTTCTGCTGGTTCCGCCTGGAAGGTTGGAGCATAGACACTGATGAGGGTGATGCGATGCTTGTTTTGAAGGGGGAGTCGCATGGACATGATTCGGTCCGAGTGGCCTGTCGGAAGGTTTTCGAGTTTGGAGGCAATGGAGTTCTTGACCACGAAGCCTAGACCAGATAGGCGTCGTTCATCCAAAGGCTTGCCAGACCAGTAGAGTGTGTAGCCTGCTCCACGTACTTGGAGGCTGCCTACATCTGCCAGGTGGACTTCACTGAGAGCGGCTATGTCGATGTCAAGTCTGAGGAGTTCATGTGCAATGAGGGCTGACCGACGTTCAGGTCGGTGGCTGTCAGCCTTGTCTAGCATGGTTCTGATGTTCCAGCATTCTAGCTTGAGTTTGTGAGCATCTTTTGAGGGGGAGGACGTGGAGGGGGAGGACATGGACCTGTCCTCAGGCCTGCGCAAAGGAGCTTTTAGGTGGAGTGCAGTGTGCGCAGTACTGGCCCCACCCTTTACACCCATGGTTCGTGTGCCATTGCCAAGCAAGCTGGGACGTGGCAGCGAGGTCCTTGGGTCGTAGGTTTTATATCGGAGTGGCCTTCTCCTATGCAGGTTTCTTATCCGGGCTAGAGGGGTCTGCCTCCCCTCCTAGGTCGGTCCATAAAGTTGGGAAACTTTAACCAACCTAATATTGACTGGATGTGGTGGAGTTTTTAAGAGCATCCAAGAGAACTCCCTAAATCAATAAATTGAGCGCTCCACCAGAGGGCACAACATTGCACCTGCTCTGAGAGAATGAGAGAGGACAAGTGATTGCAGTGACAGTGGTGAAGCACCTTGGGAGCAGTAACCTCAACTCAACTTGGAGGAAGACGGGGCTGGTTCACAAGTTTGTCCTAAATTGGGGCAAAGCTAATCTTGGAGCAATTCGACATGAACTTGCAGAGGTCATTTTGGAGAGGATGTTTGCAGGGGAGAGGATAACACATCGTGGGAGGTCTCTAAGGTAAGACAGCAGAAGTTCAGGCACTGGTTGAAGGGCAAGGCTGATAATTGGCAAGTTTAGGGAACATTGGTTGACAAGAGGTGTTGTGGCTTTAGTCAGGAAAAAGGAGGCATACCAGGGTCAGCGCCAAGGGGCGTGGCATCTGTGGGCATTCCCCCCCAAGCGAGTTGCTGTGCCAGCCATCACTTGCCTTTAGACCCACCCCTACCCCCTCCAGCACTGCTAGTGTACATCAAGAATTGATGGCTTATGACGCTTCACACCATAAAAGCAGTGCTCTCAATACCTACACTGGAGGATGATGGAAACAGCACTCCCCACATCCCCAAGTGAGTTTATAACTGTTGCACTGTTCCCCCCCCCCCCCCCACCCCACTCACCAACATGCTAATTTGTTCTGGCACCGATGCTGAAGCATAGGTTAAACTTAAGCAGTCCTCGTCAAAACAAATCTCTTGAGAAGAAATGTAGAAGGACAAGAGGGATTTTGGGAACCAAACCCATTCATCTCTGAAAACAGCAACACATAGGAAGGATGGTAAAGAAGTAATATGATGTGTGTTGCCTTCGTTGGTTGGTGCATTGAGTATAATAGTAAAAACATAGATGCTGGAGGAAGTCAGCAGGTCTCGCAGTGTCCATAGGAGGTAACGATGTATTTCAGGAGGTATGATCAAAAGGTAGACAGGCATCTGTATTAGAAGACTGGTGAAAAAGAAATGCCAGGGGGAGACGTACTGATCAATAGTCAAAAGGTGCTCATTGGATATGGTTGGGACACAGGAGAGAGGAAAGATGAGAATTGTTTGGGGAGGTTGGTTTTGGCTCTGTTAAAGGAGACAGAGGGAAAAGTAAATAGAGAGTCAGACAGACAAAGACAAAGAGCAAGAGGGACAAAGACAGAGAGAGCGTGAAAGAGAGAGAAAAGGAGACATAGGAAAAGATGGGGTGGGAAGGGGGCGGCTGACGAAACCGGAGAAGTTGAAGTTAATGCCATCTGGTTGGAGGGTGCCCAGATGGAAGACGAGGTGCTGTTTCTCCACTTTGCGAGTGGTCTCAGTCTGGCAGCAAGCAAGGCCAATGGACAGGCATGTCGGCATGGGAATGAGGCAGGGAATTGAAATGGGCAGCCACAGGGAGATCCCCGCTATTGCAGCGGACAGAGCTTGTACCTTGAGGAAGGGCTCAGGCCTGAAACACTGGCAATATGCTGTATCTTTGTGTCCTCTGGACACTGCGAGATGTGCTGAGTTGCTCTGGCATTTCTATTTTTCTTAATAATCACAGTGAGTTTAGACTTTCATGTTTCACTGAATTGAGTGTAACGTTTGACATGCTATATTGCAGCTGTATACAACTTTCATCTGCGCACCAAAGAAGAGGTACAAGGACTGCCTAAAGAAATCTCTTGGTGCCTGCCACATTGACCACCGCCAGTGGGCTGATCTCGCCTCAAACCGTGCATTTTGGCGCCTCACAGTTCGGCGGGCAGCAACCTCCTTGGGACCGCAGACCCCACCTCACTGACAAAGACAAAGGAGGAAAAACCCAACACCCAACCCCAACCCACCAATTTTCCCCTGCAACCACTGCAACCGTGTCTGCCTGTCCCGCATCGGACTTGTCAGCCACAAACGAGCCTGCAGCTGACGTGGACATTTACCCCCTCCATAAATCTTCGTCCGCGAAGCCAAGCCAAAGAAGACAGAAGAGGGTTAGTGTATTAGCTACACTTAGAGAATGTACAGACTCCTTATAGGCAGTGGCAGGTTCAAACCTGGTGTGATAATAACTTTGCACTATCCACTATTCTAATAACCATGCCATTTCGAATCATGGTTCTGGGAAGATCTGATGAAACTTATGTCAAGAGAGTGTAGCAAAATGCATTTACTATTTAAGGGGGGGGGGGGGGCGGGGGGCAGGAGGAAGATACTGTTGCTGCAATTTGAATTTGTCATTATTACATCTGCCAAAGTAAAAATCTTAGTGTGAAGCATTAATACAGCACAAACTACAACAAAAAAAATCTCACATGATGCTATCCTCACTTCCACTCTGTACTGTATTAGCAAGCAATCCTTCAAGGAATATTTGTTACACAGCTTCACAGCATGCATGTTAATGCTGACAATTTGCCATTGGGCGAACACAGTGAAACTCCAGCAATTACTATGGGAGCATTTGGGCACAGGCTTTAAAAGAAAAATTTAGAGAATCACTCTACTAATGATTTTACCTCTCCAAAAACAATCCAAGGATGAACAAACAATCCAAGGATGAACAAACAATCCAAGGATGAACAAACAATCCAATGATGAACACATTAAAATGCAAAGCCACTGCCTTTAGTCATTAGTCCTGTTTTGAATATATCAGTGGGAAGAGCCAGTGCTTGAAACACAGTTCAAGGCTTTATCTTCAAGCCAAACTTTTCATGAGAAACATGAGGTTGTTGGAGCAAGCACAGAGGGACTAATTTCCAGTGCCAGGCTGCAGATCTGCTCCTGCAAGAGAAAGAAATATCTATCAATATCTTATTCCAATCTGGGACACAGGAGCTAAGAGGGAAGGAATGTAACAACAAGCCAATACAGTGGACTTCATCCTACCTGATCCAGTTTAGCATCAAAACTCTTCACACATGGTGCCCCCACCCACCATCCCCCAATTCCATGTGTATTTTAGGCTGCTAATCACGGGAAAAAAAACATTAAAATTTTCCAGTCAGGTGCTGATTTTTTTAAGCTATAACCCATTTTTGTGATTTCCTGTCATATTTTAAGCATGCAAAATCATGAAGTGAAACATGGTCATCGAATATTAATTTTCTGCATTCGCACTTGGACTTCTTCCCTGCTGATCTCGGTGCAGTCAGTGACGAACGTGGTGAAAGGTTTCACCGGGACATTGGAAAATTGGTATCAGGGCAACTGGAATCCATCAATGTTGGCCAACTATCATTGGACACTAACACAAGAGGCATCAGATGCTGAGTACAAACGAAAATCAGCGGCAAAACATTTTTAGGTCAGTGGAACTAACGCAATGAGTCAGCATTATTACGTGATTAAACATGCCAAATTCAATAAAAGTTCATTTAATGATTCTCTAACTTCCTGCATGATATAACAAATATGGAAATTATCTTTGTGTTCAGTTCTTCCATAACCCCTCATTGTTTTCAGGAGGTAAACCTTTTGGGAAAAAATTTGTTGTCATGTATAATATTTGCTGGCATTTGGAGAGGGTTCAGAGAAGCTTCACAATAATAATTCCTGGAATGAAGTATTAACCTATGAGGAATATTAGGCCGGCTCTTAGACTGTGCTCCTTGGAGTTCAAAATAAATTTTTTTAATTTTAAATTTTAGACATACAGCATGGTAACAGGCCCTTTCACCCCACGAGCTGGTGCCACCCGTTTACACCCAATTAACCTATAATCCCCAGTATGGTGGGATGAAACTAAAGCCCCATGGAGGAAACTCACACAGACACGGGGAGAACATATGAACTTCTTGCAGATAGCATGGGATTCGAACCCCGGTCCCCATCGTTGGCTCAATAACAGTGTTGTGCTAACCATGCTGCCCCCTGAATGAAGGGGGTCCTCATAGAAGCATTTCAAATGATGAATGACCTGGACAGAGTAGATGTGGCAAAGTTGTTTCACAAAGTAGGGGAGTCAAGGACATGAGGGCACAACTTCAAGATTGAAGGGTACCCATAATAATTATGATTTTTTTTTGTTAAGATGTGGACAGCTTATAGGAAGAATATGAATTTAGTAATATTGTAAATTACTGAATGTTTTTGTTTATTTTTAATGCTTCCCTTGAGGGATCCGTTGTGGGAGGGAGGAGAGGGTGGGTTTGTTTTATTGTTATTGGATTACTTATTCGGTAAAAGTCTGTTTATTCTTATTGAAAAAATACTTAAAGTTTTTTAAAAAAGATTGAAGGGTATCCATTCAGCATAGAAATGCAGAGGAATTTCTTTAGCCAGGGAGTGGGGCTGAGTGGAAGAATGGATCAGCTCATGATGGAATGGTGGAGCTGACTTGAAGGGGAGAAAGCCAGGGAGTGGGGCTGAGTGGAAGAATGTATCAGCTCATGATGGAATGGTGGAGCTGACTTGAAGGGGAGAAGGCCAGGGAGTGGGGCTGAGTGGAAGAATGGATCAGCTCATGATGGAATGGTGGAGCTGACTTGAAGGGGAGAAAGCCAGGGAGTGGGGCTGAGTGGAAGAATGGATCAGCTCATGATGGAATGGTGGAGCTGACTTGAAGGGGAGAAGGCCAGGGAGTGGGGCTGAGTGGAAGAATGGATCAGCTCATGATGGAATGGTGGAGCTGACTTGAAGGGGAGAAAGCCAGGGAGTGGGGCTGAGTGGAAGAATGGATCAGCTCATGATGGAATGGTGGAGCTGACTTGAAGGGGAGAAGGCCAGGGAGTGGGGCTGAGTGGAAGAATGGATCAGCTCATGATGGAATGGTGGAGCTGACTTGAAGGGGAGAAGGCCAGGGAGTGGGGCTGAGTGGAAGGATGGATCAGCTCATGATGGAATGGTGGAGCTGACTTGAAGGGGAGAAGGCCAGGGAGTGGGGCTGAGTGGAAGAATGGATCAGCTCATGATGGAATGGTGGAGCTGACTTGAAGGGGAGAAAGCCAGGGAGTGGGGCTGAGTGGAAGAATGGATCAGCTCATGATGGAATGGTGGAGCTGACTTGAAGGGGAGAAAGCCAGGGAGTGGGGCTGAGTGGAAGAATGGATCAGCTCATGATGGAATGGTGGAGCTGACTTGAAGGGGAGAAAGCCAGGGAGTGGGGCTGAGTGGAAGAATGTATCAGCTCATGATGGAATGGTGGAGCTGACTTGAAGGGGAGAAGGCCAGGGAGTGGGGCTGAGTGGAAGAATGGATCAGCTCATGATGGAATGGCGGAGCTGACTTGATGGGCCAAATGCCTATTTCTGCTCTTATGACAAGGTGATATTTTAATGTTCAAATATAATCTGACATAATCACAAACAAAATAACAACTAGCTAATAACCAATTCAAAAGTAATTCACTCAGGTGCCTTGCCATTCAGTGTGGGTGATCTTGTCTCTCCATCCGTCACCATCTCTGTCCCTCCAAATTGTAGTTGTTACCTCCCCTTCGGTGAAGGCTCCATCTTTGAGCTGTAGTCAATGATGAGTTCATGATTATACAAGGGGAAAAATACTGGCTCCCGTTGCCTTCTTCAACTGCAGTGAACCTACTGGACGGGTAACCCAGGCCATTGATCAGCAGCTTTATCGGCCCAGTATTTTTAGTTTCATGACCATCAATTCCAATTTGTAGATTCTGCTTGTAAAAACCATCCACCATCTGTAGTCCGTGACTTCACGTGACCCTGACTGGGAGGCTAAACAGGTACTACACCTTGCCCATGGGTCACCTGTAGGCTATCAGACGGAAGGAGCACCTACACCTCCTTTTGCTGACCAATTGCACAGCACCAACACCATTGCCTTAATGTACTGATAATTAATTTAAAGCACAAAGTTAAATAAAAAGCAAAAATATTTCCTACATTTTTCTTTATGGCACTCGATTCCAATGAGTGGGCTGCACTACATAAGGCGGCCAGGCTATTCGAAATCTGAGGAATCAAGTGTGAAGTGTAGCTAGCACCACAGTTCAGATGGTCAGTGTTATTTCCTAGACTCCACAGCACAGAACAACACCCTTCAACCCAAGATAATCCCATTTGTCTGTGTTCACCCCATATTCCCTCTGAAATATTCCCTCTGAATTCATATTCCTTTCAAACATGTGCCTGTCTAAATGATCAAGATTCCTTTTATTGCCACGCAAAAATACATCTCAACTTTAGTCTGTCATCTGCCATGCTTCTCCCTCTCAATGGTGGAGGGGGTGGTGAGCGGGTTAGTGTGTTCCCAGTTTCTGATGCCCTGTCGGTCCGCTGCTCCCCCCCTCCCCAGAGTCTGCAACCCCTTGTGGTACCCTGTCCAGAGTAGACCCCACCATCTTGGCTAGAGACCTCCATGTTGGCAGGAGTTTTAAAAATAAACACCATTGGCCCCTTTAGCAGGATGTTTAAAGCCTGTACAAAGTCCTCATCGGCACTGGGCAGCAGGACGCTGCAGAGCAATGCTATGCCTCCACTCCCCGCTGTCCCTGGTCCGCATCTGCAGCCATGGAAGCACCGCCAGTTTTTTTTTGTGTCTTTTGAACATCATAGATGATCCCGTGTCCACTTATTGTTCTGGCAGCATGTCCATTTACACACCGTCCTTGGTGTGAAAAAATTGCCCTTCAAGTCCTTATATGTCTTCTCTCTTACATTTAGAATCCCCTACCTTGGGCAAAAGGCTATGACAATTTATCTTATCTATGCACATTATGATTTTTATAAAGCTCCCATGCCCCCAGGAAGAAAGTCCCAGCCTCTCCTTATAATTCAACCGGGAAACATTCCCCTGAAGCTTCCCTGTACCAATTCAGTGCAATGATATCTTTATCGCACGACCAAAACAGCACCCTGGAATAGCTGCCAGGGCTTGTGGTGGAAGAAGATATATTAGTAGCATTTACGTGGCTCCTAGATCCAACTGCGCTGGGTAGGTCACGTCTCCAGAATGGAGGACCATCACCTTCCCAAGATCGTGTTCTATGGCGAGCTCTCCACTGGCCACTGAGACAGAGGTGCACCAAAGAAGAGGTACAAGGACTGCCTAAAGAAATCTCTTGGTGCCTGCCCCATTGACCACCGCCAGTGGGCTGATCTCGCCTCCAACCGTGCATCTTGGCACCTCACAGTTCGGCGGGCAGCAACCTCCTTTGAAGAAGACCGCAGAGCCTACCTCACTGACGAAAGACAAAGGAGGAAAACCCAACACCCAACCCCAACCAACCAATTTTTCCATGCAACCGCTGCAACCGTGTCTGCCTGTCCCGCATCGGACTTGTCAGCCACAAACGAGCCTGCAGCTGACGTGGACATTACCCCTACATAAATCTTCGTCCGCGAAGCCAAGCCAAAGAAGAAGATAGACACATAAATGTGCAAGCAACAGAGGGATATGTGTCCTGTGCAAACAGCAGAGTTTTAGCTTGATTTGAACATTACATTCAGAGCAGACATCATGGGCCGACAGGGCCGGTTTCCATGCAATATTTTCTCAAATTTAGAGATTCTCCCAGGTAACAGGCTCTTCTAGCCCACAAGTCTGTGCTGCCAAAATAACCAATTAACCTATGAACCCTAAGAATGTTTAGAGCGTGGGAGGAAACCAAGCACCCAGAGGAAATCCACGTGGTCCTTACAGACAGCTGGGGATTTGAACTTGAGCCCCTGACACTGCAAATAGAGTAGAACTAACCACTTAAATTAACTGTGCCACCTTGTGCTGTTCTGTGTCAGGTCTTAGATCCTGTTCCAATGAAGGCTTGCAGACAAGAAATGTCAACAATTTCTTATTTCACACATGCATCTGATGTATAGACATACAGCATGGCAACAGGTCCTTTCAGCCCATGAGCCCATGCCAACCAATTACGCCCGATTGACCTACAGCCCCAGTACATTCTCGAAACAGGGGGAGGAAACCAGAGCCATGGAAAAAACCCACGCTGACATGGAGAGAATGTACAAACTCCTTGCAGACAGCGTGGGATTCGAACCCCATCGCTGACGCCAAAACAATGCTGCACTGTCTGCTACGCTGTGTCACCATTTTTCACACTTTCCACGAGTTACTGAGGAATGTTGAACCCTGGCACTATAATATTCAAAGGACATTTAGACAGAAACATAAATAGGAAAGGTTAGCAGGGATATGGGCCACATACATTCAATGGACCAGCTTAGGTAGACAAGTTTCTTTCTTTATTTTTAAAATATTTTTATTGTTTAAGATATAAAATTGCATACAAAATTTTGGGAAAATACATAACCAGTCGTCTCATATATAAAAAACAAATTGATGGAATTATATTAAAAAACAGTTCCTAGATCCACATAAGAAACAAGTAATTAATTATCTATAATAATAATGGTAAACCCATATTTGCCAAGTTAAGCCAAATAAAAATTGATAAAAAAATAAACAAAAAAAGCCTCAAAACTAAATCTAATCTACCCCCTCCCTTTAATCAAGGTTACGTATTTAAAAAAAAGAAATTGTGGATCGGATAGTGGCCTCCAGACATCGGACTGAGAATCCCTGGAACATTCAAAATTGGTAATTCTTCTCGTCATGATAGAGTTCTATGAATGGGCCCCACATCTTTACAAATTGAAACTTCCCATCTTTAATATTTTATCTAATTTTCTCCAAGCTTAAATAGGACATTACATCATGTAATCACTGTGTATGAGTGGGAGAAGTATTAACATAACATAACATAACAATTACAGCACGGAAACAGGCCATTAGGCCCTTCTAGTCCGCACCGAACCAAACACTCCTCTCTAGTCCCACCTCCCTGCACAATGCCCATAACCCTCCATCTTCTTCTCATCCATATACCTGTCCAGCTTTTTCTTAAATAATAAAATTGACTCTGCCGCCACTATTTCTCCCGGAAGCTCATTCCACACCGCTACCACTCTCTGAGTAAAGAAGTTCCCCCTCATGTTACCTCTAAACCTCTGCCCCTTAACTCTTAACTCATGTCCTCTTGTTTCAATCTCTCCTACTTTTAACAGAAATAGTCTATCCACATCCACTCTGTCTATCCCTTTCATAATCTTAAATACCTCTATCAAATCCCCTCTCAACCTTCTACGCTCCAAAGAATAAAGACCTAATCTGCCCAATCTCTCCCTGTACTCTAGATGCTTAAACCCAGGTAACATTCTGGTAAATCTTCTCTGCACTCTCTCCACTCTGTTTATATCCTTCCTATAATTAGGCGACCAGAACTGCACACAGAACTCTAAATTAGGCCGCATCAACGCCTTATACAATCTCAACATCACTTCCCAACTCCTATATTCCATGCAATGATTGATAAAGGCCAGCATACTAAAAGCCTTCTTCACCACCCTATTCACATGAGTTTCAACCTCAGGGAACGATGTACCGTTACTCCTAAATCCTTCTGCTCTTCTGTATTCATCAATGCTCTCCCATTTACTATGTATGTCCTGTTCTGATTCTTCTTACCAAAATGAAGCACCTCACACTTATCAGCATTAAATTCCATCTGCCATTTTTCAGCCCACTTTTCTAAGCAGCCCAAATCCCTCTGCAATCCTTGAAAACCTTCTTCATTATCCACTATTCCACCTATCTTAGTATCGTCTGCATATTTACTAATCCAATTCACCACCCCATCATCTAGATCATTAATGTATATAACGAACAACAATGGGCCCAATACAGATCCCTGAGGCACACCACTGGTCACCAGCCTCCAACCTGACAGACAATTTTCCACTACTACTCTCTGGCCTCTCCCTTTCAGCCAATGTTCAATCCATTTGACTATCTCAAAATTTATACCTAAAGACTGCACCTTCCTAACTAACCTTCCATGTGGTACCTTATCGAAGGCCTTACTGAAGTCCATATAGACAACATCCACCACGCTACCCTCATCTACATTCCTAGTCACCTCTTCAAAAAATTCAATCAGATTGGTCAAACAGGACCTTCCGCCACAAATCCGTGTTGAGTGCTCCTGATCAGACCCTGTCTATCCAGATATTTATAAGTACTATCTCTAAGAACTTTCTCCATTAATTTACCTACCACAGACGTCAAACTTACAGGCCGATAATTGCCAGGCTTCCTCCTTGAACCCTTTTTAAATAACGGAACCACATGCGCAATACGCCAATCCTCCAGCACTATCCCCATCTCTAATGACATTTGGAAAATTACCGTCAGAGCCTCTGCTATTTCCTCCTTTACTTCTCTCAATGTCCTGGGGAAGATCCCGTCTGGTCCCGGAGACTTATCCACCTTTATATTCCTCAAAAGCCCTAACACTACATCTTTCATAATCACTATATTCTCCATATTTACCCAATTTGCTTTTTTTTATCTCACATATCCCAATATCCTTCTCCTTGGTGAATACCGAAGAAAAGAAACTGTTCAATATCTCCCCATTTCTCTAGGCTCCACACACAGTTTTCCGCTCTGATTCTCTAAGGGACCAATTTTGTCTCTCGCTTTCCTTTTACCATTAACATATTTGTAGAACCCTTCTGGATTAATTTTCACCCTGCTTGCTATAGTCTCCTCGTACCTTCTTTTAGCTTTCCTAATTTCTCTCTTAAGATTCCTCTTACATTCAATGTATTTTTCAAACATCTCCTTAATTCCATGCTTCTTATACCTAATGTACGCCTCCCTTTTTCTTCGAACCAAGTTTCCAATATTCCTTGAAAACCACGGCTCTCTCAAACCTTTTGCCCCTCCTTTTAATCTAACAGGAACATAAAGCTTTTGCACTCTCAACATCTGATCTTTAAAAGACTTCCATCTCTCTACTACATCCTGCCTATAAAACAAATTGTCCCAATGCACACCCTGTAAGTCCTTTCGCACCTTCTCAAATCTAGCTTTTCCCCAATCAAAAACCTCAACCCTTGGCCCTGACTTATCTCTTTCCATAATGACATTGAAGCTGATGGCATTATGATCACTGGACCCGAAGTGCTCACCAACACTAACCTCCGTCACTTGATCCATCCCATTTGCCAACAGTAGATCTAACACTGCTCCTTCTCTGGTCGGCACCTCTACATATTGTTGTAAAAAATTATCTTGCACACATTTCACAAACTCTAACCCATCCAGCCCTTTCACAGAATGTGTTTCCCAATCTATATGTGGAAAATTAAAATCTCCCATAATTACAACCCTGTGCTTATCACAAATATCCACTATCTCCCTACAGATTTGCTCCTCTAGGTCTCAGTCCCCTCCGGGTGGTCTATAATACACCTCTACAAGTGTAACCTCTTCTTTCCCACTCCTCAGTTCCACCCAAATAGCCTCCGTGGACGAGCCCTCTAATCTATCCTGCCTAAGCACCGCTGTAATATTCTCCTTGACAAGCAATGCAACACCACCTCCTCTTGCCCCTCCGACTCTATCACACCTAAAGCAACGAAACCCAGGGATATTCAGCTGCCAATCACATCCCTCCTGCAACCATGTCTCACTAATCGCTACCACATCATACTTCCAAGTATCAATCCACATCTTCAGCTCATCCACCTTTTTTACAATACTCCTGGCATTAAAATATATGAACTTCAGAGATTTCCCAATTCTTAATCCCTGTTTTCCCTCATCTTTAATAACAACGTGGTAAAGGCTAAATCTTTCAACTCAGATGAAGACAGAGGTATATCTGACTCACATGAAAAAACAAACAAAGCAATTGATGGACAATGTTCTATATTAATATTAAAAATTCTTGATAAAGTTTGGATAATGTCTTTCCAAAATCATTTGAGCACTCCCAAAATATATGGATCAGTGAAGCCTCAAAAATTTTACATTACTCACATAGTGGATCAATATCTGTATTAAAACAAGATAATTAAAATTTGGACATACATGTTCTATGTACAACCTTGAATTGTAATAAGCAATGTTTTGGACAAAATGAAGAATCATTAATCCAGGTGAGAGTAGAATACCGATCTTCATGTGAAAAATGCTATGTTCAAATCTCGTTCCCAATCATTCTTAATCCCAGCCATAGAGGCGGATCTTAAATATAATAAATCATTATAAATGTATGATATTAAACCACCATGAAAAAAATGTAAATTAAAAAATGAATCAAGAATATTAGTATTTGAGATTGGAGGAAAATCAAAAAGCTTGACTGAAAAAATATTTAACTTGTAAATATCTAAAAAATGCTTGTTCGAAAGATTAAATATGGCTAATACTTGTTCAAAAGGGGAAAAATTATCTCAAATAAAAATATCCTTACAACTTTTGATATCTAATCTATCCCATTCCTTAAAACCTACGTCCAGCAGAGACAGCTGAAAATGATGATTATCTATAATTGGACTAGCGAGATAAAAATTGTTAAACCCAAAGATTTTTCTAAATTGAGCCCATATTCTCAACCTATTTCTCATTAACAGATTTTGTGCCAATTTAGAAAAGGAAATGGTAAAAAAGTCCCAAAACTGCCAACAGTTCCATTTCTACCCAAGAGGGGCAATTCACTGACTCATCCAAATGTAAATTAGGCAAGTTAATCATCCAATAATACAATCTAAAATCTGGAAATGATAATCGTCCATTGTAGACTTTTGAAGATGGCTTTGTTTACACGTGGCTTCTACCTCTAGAAATAACCATATCTAGTGAACTGAAAAAAGATTTGGGAATAAAAAATTGGTACAGCTTGAAAAAGATAGAGCAATTTAGGTTAAACATCCATTTTAATTGAATTAATATAACCCATCATTGTAATAGATAATGGTGAGTATCCAGATATTAGTAATTTAATCTTACTGAGTGAGAGCAAAAAAATTCTCTTTTACTAAATTTTTGTAACTTTTCATAATTGTAATTTCCAAATATTGGAATTGATGTTTCACTATTTTGCACAAAAAATTAGAATAGCTTGCAAGATAACTTTTTAAGGATAAAGGATGTTAAGAGTATATAGATATGTGTTTGGGAGATAAATTGGGAAAGGTTTGTTAGAGTAGGTTACAAGCAAACACTTCAAAGCAGATCTTATTTAAAATACTGGATCTGCCCCATGCTAGAGCTGTTGCAAGAGCTTTGAAGACTGCTCAAGGGCCTTCACTAATGGATTGTTGTTTACAAAAGGCAACAGATGAAAGATCTTGCTGGAGCTGCGGATTGTCTGGAAGAGAACTTCTTGTTCTTGGAGGGTCATGTGGTTTTGCAAGCAGAGAGAGTCAAACAGGCTTTCTCTCAGATAGAGAGAGAGAGATCACTTGTACAGTGTTACAGCCAAAAAACAGCAGCTGGGACTGGTTCAGGACAAGCTGGCAAGCTTATGGAAAGCACCATTTTGGAAGACGGCCTGGTCAAAGCCCTTGTGGATCATGCAAGAGGAGAGGACTGGCTGTCTAATGTTTCACTTGGAATAAGAGAAACAAAAACGAACACTGTGGTGACCTGAAAGAAAGAGGTTATCATCTGGAGAACCCTGAAGGGGGCAAGTTTCAGCAAGACAATGAAGTGGCTGGGTGCCCATCGTACAACAAATCTCTCTCTGAAAACCAACAAGAACCTTCCTGAGCGGTAACCATTTACCTTTCAAGCACCAAAGCCTGGTGAACATTATACATCTTAAATTCTGTGCACAGTATAAGAAATGCCTGCAACCAGTGAACTTGGAGGAATGAGAAATGAGAACTTTTCTGAATTTACACACATATTATATACACATGCATTTAGATTTAGAAGGGGGTTAAATTAGATTAAGTAAGTCAATAGTGATAAGTTAAAGTTTGATTCTATTATCATGTTTAAAGATAATTAAGGTGGAGGAAGGGTCTGGCCTGAAACGTCGGTCAGACATTATCTTGAGGAAAGGCTCAAACCCAAAATATTCATAACATCTTTTTACTTCCTATGGGGCTGTAAGACTGGCTGAGTTCCTCCAGCAGTTTTGTGTTCTGACTACAATCACAAGTCTGCAGAGTTTCATGTTTCACTTTCTCACTAATGTCTTATACAACTTTAGCATAACATTTCAATTCCTATACTCAGTTCTTTGATTTAAGAAGGGTAATATGCCACACATTCTCTTTACAATCCTATCTATCTGATGTGTCACTTTCAGGGAATTATGTATCTGTGTTCAAAAATCTTGCTTTTCTATTGCACTCCTCAGTGCTCGACCATTTACCGTGTATGTCCTATCTTGGTTTGTCTTTCCAAAGTCAAACGCCTCCCATTTGTCTGCATTAAATTCCACCTACCATTCAGCCCATGCATCCAGCTAGTCCAGATACCTCTACAAGCTTTAAAAGCCTTCCTTGTTGTCCACTGCACCTCCCATTTTAGTGTCATCTGCAAAACCACTGACCCAATTTACCACAATATCATCCAGATCATTGATATAGATGACAAAGCCAAATGATCCCTGAGGCACACCACTAGTCACAGGCCTCCAGTCAGAGAAGCAATCATCCACTACCACTCTCTGGCTTCTTCTGTAAAGCCAATGCCTATCCCAATTTACTACCTCCGTAATGAACACAAAGTGACTAAACCTTCCTGATAGCCTCATTAAAGGCCTTACTAAAGTCCATGTAGACAACATCCGCAGCCTTTACTTCTTCAATGTTCTTGGTAACCTCCTCAAAAAAACTCTAAGATTGGTTAAAATATGTGTGGGTAGTGGACATTGTATTTCCAAAATCAATGACACCATACTTGCCCTCTCGGGGAAAGTACTGAAAGCAGTTCAGAACACAATGCAAACTTCCCTCTCCTTCATCTACATCTCCCTCTGCCTTGGAAAGGTAGCCAACATACTGGAGAACTCATCACATCTGGACCCACTCTCTCCTCCCTCCTCCCTTCGAGGAAAAGGCTGAAGAGTGTAAAGGTGCTCTCCAACAAGCTCTACAGCCATCAGGTTCCTGAATGAACTCCCCCCAACCATGCTCATCACGCTGCCCTTGCTTGATGCAAATTGATCTTCCTTTTCAGTGCAATCCTGTTGGGCTTTTTACACGGCTGAATGAATGTTGGGGAGAACCTGCTTGTTTGCTTGCAGGAGGACCCTTCTCACGGGACCAGGTACAATGTGTTAAGTAAACTTAAATGAAGAGACCAAAATGAAATCTAATTAAAAAAAAAACTCTTCACATTATTTACAATGATTTCCTAGTTGCAACAGAAAAGACTGCAAGCAAACACTCAGGAATATGCAGTTCTGAGACAGGTGACACGAAAGTAGCTTGAGTGGTAATGAATCTGATGATGGTCCCACTGATGACATGGGGTAAGATTGGGATCGCAGGAAAGCCGGTTACAGCGCATTTCAAGCTGAACCTTAAGTAAACGCTATAATCTGTATACCCACTAGAGACTTCTGGAATCTGAAGCAACAAACAATCGACTCGATGAACTCAACTGCCCGTCGAGTAGCATCAGTGGGAAAAAAAAATGGTCAATGCTTTGAACTGGAATCCTTCGTCAGCTCTGGGAGTGTAGAGACCTGGTATAATATGAATAGAGCAGAACAGAAGGTCTTGTGCAGTGGATCTAAATGCACACCAAACACTGAATTTCGTGACTTGTTCAATACACTCTGATTCTGAGATCTCGTGGAGGTTTATAAAATGGTCAGGGGCATGGGGATAAAGTGAATGCTCACAGTTTTTTTTCTATCTCAGGGAAGGTGATTCGCATTTCTGTATGTTTGCTTTCTAACTGGAACTAGAGGGCAGAGGTTTAAAGTGAGAGGGGAGAGATTGAAGACAGACTCGAGGGGCAACTTCATGCCTCAGAAGTCGTCCATGTCTGGCATGAACTGCCAGAAATAATTCTGACAATCAACAAATATTTAGACAAATGTCAGGCTTTGAAGGACATGCACTTAAATGCAAACAAATGAGACAAATGGACGTTGGGCTGAAGGGCCTGTTTTATGCTGATTGACTAATTCTTTGACAGAAGATTGGCATGAGAACATTTTTAACATGTTCAAACCAATAGCATGAGTTTTGCATGAGATTCATTCCTTTATGGTGATGAAGAGAAAATGTAGATTTTTCTCACTGTTTAATCGCCCCAGTGCTTTCAACTGGTTTTTTGCCTCTCACAGGAAAACGCATGGTATCTAGAGCCGAGGGCACCTCCTGACCTACATAAACAACATTGTACTTGTAGTGCAAGAGGCTTGAAGCACTAAATCATCTTCTACCACTCACTTTTGTGTATGCTTGTTTTCTAACTATATATTCAGCTTGCTGAAGCCAAACCAAAATTATACCAATACTCTTGAATGGCATTTATTTGTTTGGGGAAAAAAAAGCATTGTCTTGTTCAATGATGATTACTTGCTCATCTTTTTATCTCCTGACTAAACAGATTTGTTTATGTTTAGTGATTTAGATATTTAATTTGATATTTAACATGGTTTGATTGTTAAATAGACAAATCCTTGCTAAAATAAATCTGTAACTTTTGATCTATGATACATCAATAGTGATGGATGGCAGAAGAACCCTTGACATAGTAGATGCTGTTGAATTGTGTTATTTTGTGTGAAGATTTGTGACAGTCCCAAGTGCAATTTGCCTATCGTCTCAATTGCTCCACAGCAGACACAATATCCACTCAGCTCTGAATCACAGCAACTCGAAAACAGCAACTCATACATATGGCTGCTCTTCATAGGCTACAGTTCGGCCTTCAACACCATTAATCCCTCAGTGCTGGACAAAGAAGCTACAAAAATCTGGGCCTCTGTATCCCACTCTGCAATTGGGCCCTTGACTTCCTTATTAGAAGACCAGTCAGTACGAATTGCAAAACAACATCTCCTCACTGACAATCAACACAGATGCACCTCAAGGATGCCTGCTTAGCCCACTGCTCTACTCACATGGCTTTGTGGCCAGGTACAATTCAAATACTGTGTACAAATTTGCTGAAGACAGTATGGTTGTCGGCAGAATCACAAACATCAATGAGGGAGGGAGATAGATCAGCCAATTGAGTGGTATCACACCTACAACCTTGCACTCAAAACCAAGCAAAACCAAGGAGATGATTGTGGACTTCAGGAGGAAGAGGGGAGAACGCGAACCAATGCTCATCAAGAACTCGGTAGTGGAGAGGGTCAAGAACTTCAAATTCCTGAGGATCTGTCCTGGAGCCTCCATGTCGATGCAATCGTGAAGAAGGCTCGCCAGCGGCTATACTTTGTGAGGATTTGAGGAGATTTGATATGTCACTGAAAACTCTTGAAAACTTATACAGGTGTACCGTGGAGAGCGTCTGGCTGATTGCATCTGGTACGGAGATGCCAACGCTCAGGCCAAGAAAAATTTCCACTCAGCCTGCGTCATCACAGGCGTCAGGCTTCACTCCATCGAGAAAATCTTCAAGAAGCGGTGTCTTAAGAAAGCAGCCTTTATCCTCAAGAAACCTCACCGCCCAGGCCACACCCTCTTCACTCTGCTACCATAGGGGAAAAAGTACAGGAGCCTAAAGGTGAGCACTCAAAAGCACGAGGTGAGCTTCTTCCCCGCTTCCTCCAGATTCCTGAATAATCAATGAACCAAAGACACGGCCTCACTTTGACTTTTCATGCACTATTTTTTATTTAATTTTGCTGCAATACAACACATTTCATGACTTGTTCATGACAATAATTTCTGATTCTGAACTCTCATTTGAAGGAATTTGACATGCACAAGTCATTGCACAAGATGGCTAGAATTTTCAGTAGGTCCATTGTTGTGCAGCTACAGGTCTTCTCCAGGTTCTGAATGCCTGACTTGTAGACAGCGGATGGATATGAAGGAGTGCATGGAAGAGTGGCAGCATGGATTTTGAAGTTGCTTCTGCTGCATGAGAAGGAGCCATTTCTGCATGCCTTCACTCCAGTCACACCCCCCCCCCCCCATCACCACCACCACCACCAATCCTCCACTCCATATCCATCCGTTGACTACAAGTCAGGCATTCAGACTCACTCAGTTAATCAATGAGGCCAGCTGGCAGCCACTCTTCCCGATCCTGGTGGTTCTCCTGTTGCAGTTGTTTCTGTGACCCTCTCCCACACATTGTTTTTGCTCATTTCAGAATTGTTTGGGCTACATCCTGTTCCTAGTAACAAAACCATGTCATAATCTGGGGATGGTCATAAATGAAACTTTGTAGCTGGCTGCTACAAGCTATGGCTCCGCGGAGCTTATAGCACAGGAAAGGTTAGAGCTGCAGGCGGGTTAGCTCAGAAAGAACACACTGTTCTCAAACCCAGTTGAGTGCAGTTAACACTGAACTTTATTGGTCTCACAGTCCTCTTTTATTCTCAAGTTGAGGGGCGTGGCCAAAGCCCTCTCAGCACTGATTGCTGTGCTTGTGATCTGCTTTCCCTGATAGGCCAGTTAAGCCCTTGTGGTTGTGGCCAATTGGAGGGAAGCGCTGCGGGCCTCGTGCAGCCTACTGGATCGTCCTTCATTTTGTGAGGCCCCGTGGGGGAGCTGCGAAGGGCCACCACAACTTGATCTTAAACTTCCCACGCCTCCTGTTCTGCACTCTGAGCCACACTGACCAACTTCTTTCCCCCTTTATGGCTGCAAGAGTCTTCTCCATCCCTAGCTCGAAAAAATTTGGAAACACATGGCCAAAAAAACGTAATTATCTGTTAACGGAGGTGTCCAATAGATGAAGCATTGAATTCTACCTCCTGAATTCACATTGCACAAGCCAATCTTAAATCAACTCTATTCACTCCTGAATCCAAAGAGTAATTGAGAATGCAGACAACAGCAACGATTATGGAGCAGACAATTATACTGGCAATGCTTAATTTAGACATACATACAGCCTGGTAAACAGGCCCATGAGCCCGAGCCGCCCAAATAACCTTCCACCCCATACTTCTTGAAGGACAGACAAAATTGGAGCACCCAGAGAAAACCCACATAGACACGGGGAGAATGTACAAACTTCTGACAGTCAGTGCTGGATTCGAACTCGGCTCGCTGGTGCTGTAAGAGCACACTGCTGGTCACAATGTTAACCGTGGTGTCGGTTTGTGGCCTGTGCTCCAGAGTGCATCATTGCTCTTTCCAAGCTGTTCTATACACTTATATTTAAAAAAAACCAAAATACTACAGATGCTGGAAAGGAGACCATGACATAGGGGAGAAATTAGGCTATTCAGCCCATCAAGTCTGCCCCACCATTCAATCATCAGCTTTGCTCAACCCTACTCCTCAGTCTTATCCCCATGACCTTTGATGCCCTGGATAAGCAAGATTATCTCTGCCTTAAATACACCCAGTGACCTGCCCTCCATAACTGCCTGTGGCAAGAAATTCCACAGATTCACTACCCTCTGCCTGAAGAAATTCCTCTGCATCTCTGTTCTTGGTGAACACCCTTCAATCCTGAAGTTGTGCCCTCTTGCCCTAGACTCTCCCGCCATGGGAAACAACCTTTCTACATCTACTCTGCTCCTGCCTTTTTACATTCGAAATGTTTCAATGTGATTTCCCCCTCATTCCCCTAAATTCGAACGAGTACGGGCTAAGAGCAGTCAAAAGTTTCTCCTAAGATAACTCTTTCACTCCCAGAATTATCCTTGTGAAACTTGAAATCTAAATTAAAAACTGAGAACGTTGGTTATAGCAGCTCAGGCAAACTACAGGTTTTTCATCAGTCATTAACTCTGAATAGATGAGCCTTTCCAGCATTTGCTATTTGTTGATTAATAATGCTGATCTGGTGATCTAACAAAAACATGAATGTTTTACTGTAAATCAAAGTGAATGAGCATATTACAAATTATATATAGACAATAACACACTTGCCTAATCTAATCTGGTTTTCCAAAGGGTATTTTTTCTTATTTTCATTGCAATCCGCACCAATTTGATCCTTCCAAAAATCACTTGCATAAACATAACTTGTAAATCTTGTACTCAGAAATCAAAATACTGATTGAATTCTGCCTGCCTGGTATTGGCTGACGTCACTTCTTTCTTGAGATCAAACTCAGATTGCACTAACCACTCACTCTTTTGGGCCGGGGAAGACTGCAAATTTAACTGAAGACTGGCATCGCAAGGTGGATCCCAGGCCTTGAGAAACGCCAATAACTTTCCTTTCCCCCCTCCCCCACCCTGTTCCTTTCGGGGACAAAGCAGAGCTTCATGCATACATACCCCAGGCTTCTCTTCCCCCTGATGAGTCACAATATCTACCTGATGCTCACTAACTGCCACGTCTTTACATAATAGGGGAATTAAAAGATATAGGGAAAAGGCAGATAGGTGAAGATGACCTGATTATCAGATCAGCCACGATGTCATTGAATGGCAGAGCAGGCTTGACAAGCCGATGGCAGCTCCCATTTCTTATGCTTCCCAATAGGCTATGCAGATCAGTTGTAATTTTTACGGCCTCAAGGCTCATAGACTAATCATAATTTTGTTTGCTATGGACTATGCCCTCATCACTCTTGTTGGAGTGTAATTTCAGGCACAACCCACCAGTCAAACATCCACGTGGGAGGAGAACTTCCAGAACAGCTCAAAGATGTACCAAAATTATCCAGTTATTCACGTTACCTACATTCACAATATGACTTACTTTCAATGATACCTAATTATAAGTCTGGGCACTGTAATTTCAGCTAAAGGCATATACTGTAATTGTAAGATTTCAAGTTGACATGTACTTGAGATGGCAGAGGTCGACAGCATCGAGTCCACGCTGCTGAAGATCCAGCTGCGCTGGGTGGGTCACGTCTCCAGAATGGAGGACCATCGTCTTCCCAAGATCGTGTTATATGGCGAGCTCTCCACTGGCCACCGTGACAGAGGTGCACCAAAGAAAAGGTACAAGGACTGCCTAAAGAAATCTCTTGGTGCCTGCCACATTGACCACTGCCAGTGGGCTGATATCGCCTCAAACCGTGCATCTTGGCACCTCACAGTTTGGCGGGCAGCAACCTCCTTTGAAGAAGACCGCAGAGCCCACCTCACTGACAAAAGGCAAAGGAGGAAAAACCCAAAACCCAACCCCAACCAACCAATTTTCCGCTGCAACCGTGTCTGCCTGTCCCGCATCGGACTTGTCAGCCACAAACGAGCCTGCAGCTGATGCGGACATTTACCCCCTCCATAAATCTTCGTCCGCGAAGCCAAGCCAAAGAAGAAAAGAAAAGAAGATTTCAAGTTGACATTTATGTAATAAAAATATTCTCATGCGTTCTTCAATTGAAGCATTATCTTTCTATGCTTTGCCACACTTCATCTCTCCTATCTTTTTGAAAGAAATAAATATAATGAATAAAGGTAATAATATATTCTGTCTGCATTCACTTAACCTTCCATAGAAAAACTCATTAAGGTATTTTACAGAAGCGCGAAGGAAAAGGAAGCTTACGCTGTTCAGAGTGAAATGTTTGGCTCAGAGTTTGGTATTCAGAAGAGTTGTGAGCAAGGTGGAGGAGCTTAGCTTAGAACAAACGTCACCAACACTAATGCAACAGGATTGACAAAGAACTCTGAATATTCAAAGAGTATTTCTTAAGTGACAGAACATAGGTTAGAATAGGTGGTGACTCAGGATTATGTGCAGAAACACACACCTACCTTTTGTTTCCAACTGGCCATTTCCCCCACTGGAGTTCTCAGGTTCTGACTTCGCGTTGACATTCCTTACCTTATCTAGAATTAAACGGGGAAAATCAGTACAACATTACGAGATTTATATGGAGTGGCAGTGTAGTGGCGAGCCCAACACCTTTACAGCATAAGTGACTGGTACTGGGGTTCGAATCCCGCACTGTCTGTAAGGAGTTTATACCTTCTCCCCGTGTCTGAAAGGGGTTTCCCTGGGGCGGCTCTGATTTCCTCCCACCATTCGAAACGTACCACGGGATGTAGGTCATTTGGGTGTAATTGGGCGGCACGGACTCGTGGACCAAAGTGGCCTATGGCTAATTTTTTTTTAAAATTAAAAATGTAAAATGTAATCATTTGGGCCAACGCCTCCTCCTTGTACAGCGAACCCAACTGTCACATTCCTTGCTCTTTCCCCATTGCTTATTCTCTCTCAAAAAGTCCATCCTTCTGAAGGTAATGAATTTCAGAAGACTCTACTCTGAATCAAAACATATTTTGTCACTCCTGTATATTTTTTGCCTAAAATGTTAGAACTGTGTTCCCTAATCCTCAATTGATCCAAAATTGGGACAAATATTTCTTTATCTAAACACCTCCAAATAAAAACTCTTCTCAACATTCCTTCCCTCTTCCTGTGCACTCCAGTATTATAGATGAAGTCTCACTTCCTCAAAACCATTCAAGTAAATAATTTCTGCATTCAGTCTCGGACCTTCACATCCTTCCCAAAGATTGAAGAGCAGAATTTAATGGAATTTTCTAGTTGTTCTCTGCAGGTTCAGCATAACCTCCCTGTTTTTATCATCTGTTTTTGAATCTCTGGAGTTCCATCTCTTTTTTCTATCAACTTTCAACAATTAATGCATATCTCCATCCAATTCCCTTTCATTCATGCATATGTACTTTTTAACTGGGATATTATGTTAAAGTTTATTAGTCACAAAATACGTAGCACAGTGAGAAAGATTCTTCTGTTAACAGACAGGTTATGTGTGACACTACATACAACCATGTAAAAAGAACAATTTACAGAGGGTGGGATTACAATGAACAGGAAGATCAATTAAGCACCAAGCACTGCTGTGGGGTTCATTCAGGAGACAGATGTCTGCAGGGATGAAGTTGTCTTTGAGCCTGTTGGTGTGTGCTTTCAATCTCTGAAGCCTTCTTCCCGATGAGAGCACACATTATGTTCACATGCTTTCCCCTTGTTTTTGCTAATGTACATCACTCCACAATTCTATGCTAAATTTCAACTGTGACTCGTCTGCCTATCTAAATGCACAGGCTTACGCAGCGAGGTTGAAATCTGCAACACACTGCCTGACGAGCTGGTGGAGGCAGGGACTCTCGCAATGTTTACATATGTTGTGGAAGGCCATGGCAGAGAATGCTGCATCCCAAGTACAGGAAAAAGGGATTAAGATTGATAAGTACAGGTAGACAATCCTTTATTTGGACATCTAAAATCTGGAAAGCTCCAAAAACCAGCATTTTTTTCCTGGTGCTGGTACAGCGGAGGGAGGGAGAGAGAGAGAGAGAGAGAGAGAGAGAGAGAGAGAGAGAGAGAGAGAGAGAGAGAGAGAGAGAGTGAGAGAGAGAGCAGCGTGACTAGGTTGGGCAGGGTGGGGGGACAGAGATGCAGTGCAACTCAGGTGGGCGAGGGAGGAGTGAGATAGGACAGCATGACTCGGGCGGGCAAGAGGGGAGAGAGACAGCAGCGCGACTCAGGTGGGCGAGGGGAAGAGTGAGATGGCAGTGCGACTCGGGTGGGCAGTGGGGAAGAGAGAGAGACGGCAGCGCAACTGGAAGGAGGTGGATACGGCAGCACAATTCGGGTGGGCTTAAATCTGGGGATGCTGATTTTTGTTCTGAAATCTGGAAAAATCTGAAATTTGGAACCCACTGTCCGGATTATGTACCTGTACTTGGCATCGAGCACTGACAATGGACTGAAGGAGATTTCTTAATCCCACCAAAATATAGAAACACAACATAAATTCAAAGAGGAGTGGGTCAAGATTGTAAAATGAAGAATAACATTTTCCAGGAAAAGAAAGCAGAGGATAAATAGAGAAAACAACTGTTTGCTGGTATTGAGTGAAAACTAATGTTCCCTCATTTAAGAAGGCCATAGCAGTAGAACAGGTAACTTTTTGCTGGTGTGTCTTCGAATTTTCTCCAAGAATTTACCTATCACCTGTGAGGGAGAGGCAGGGGCTGATGAGACAGAGGCTTTGTGCAAGGAAAATCCTGTTTCATCAATTTGACTCAGACTTTTTGAGAAGGAGAGAAAAGAGCTGGACAATAGCAGGCTGGTAGATGTTGTCTATATAGATTTTAGTAAGGTATTTGATAAGATAGGCTGGCCCAGAGGGTTAAGCTACATGAGATTTTCAGGGAAATTCAGCTAAATGGATCCAAAGCAGACTTAGTGCTGGTGATATATTGTCCTTCCATGACTGCAGGGAATAGTGGTGAAAGGATGCCTTTCTGATTGGAAGTCTGGGATCTGTGGTGCACAGGGATGAGTGCTGACACCTTTTGCTTCTTGTGATGTACATTATCAATGTGGATGTGAGCGGAGGAGATGTGATAAGTAAGTTTATGAACAACGTGAAAATTTGTGGTGCTCTGGATAGAAAGAAAAGTGGTCCAAGGCTCATGAAGAGCATTGATCAGTTGAATAGATGGGCAGATCGTTAGCAGATTGAATTTAATCCCAACAAGTACACAGTGATGTGTTTTTAAAAATTAAATAGTGGTAGGTCATATACAATAAATGGCAGGGAAGGCCCATGAACAGAGAGCTAGTTCAAATTCCTTATTAGGTGGTAGCACGCAAGCCTACATTGACAATAGTTAAGGGGAATCAAAAAATTTTGCAAATATTGGTCATGGGAAATAGAACGTCCTGCGTGTGAGGTGGCCTCTATGGAGAGAAGCAGATTTGACACTCTTTTCTGAAGTGGAAAAGAGAGAAAAATAAGTTAGTTTTCAGTTGCAGGGAAAAGAGGGGAGGGCTTGCGCAGAGCAAATAAAATATCTGTGATAGAACTAGACCAAATGTAGTAATGTAGCAGCTGGAAGCACATCATGGGGCATGGCTCTCAGTTGAGCCTATATAAATGGAAAGAAAAACAGATCCATATCACAAATAGATCACTGGCAGAAATGCTCATTTTGATACAGAAAGAATTGCCTCAGGTTGGAAAAGACAATATTGAATTACAGGGACTTGCTTAAGCAGATTCTGGGCTAGGCAATCTGATCTGGTGGTAGGAACCTGCTTCAAATAGCTTCTCTAAGTTGGGCACTTTACATTCCTAGCAGGTTATTCTCAGAAATCTCTGCCTTTCCTCGTTGCAAGTTCAAACTTTGCTCACAGAAGGTTGGACACTGCCACCCTCAACCAATAGTGATCCATCAGCTGATCACATTTTGCACCATTATAAAGTTTTGATGGACTGCCAGGTATCATTGAATGAAGGTATTTTACCCATCAAAATGGAATACAATTAGAATCAAAACAGCACCATTATCTCCAATCTTGAACATAGTTCATATCTGTTGTTATAAGTCTGCAAAGTAAAAAAAGATGACAGACATTTGAACGTTAACAATTTTCACTAATTTCATTTATCATGTTTCTGTTCAGTTCACCAGTTTAGTCAGGTGCTTTGTTTTCTGGAGGGTACAATCCTTATGCATTGCTTAAATGATCAGCCGAACTTCAAAATTACCTCCATTATGCAAGTTGATAAGAAAGGTGATCCAGATACCAGAGACTAAAAACAAGAAGGAGCATGGTAAAGGGAGTAGTCCTGAATTGGTCCAGGACAGGAACAAATCTGATGAGCATCCGGGTCTCCATTGGTAAATGGGCACAGACAGGAAGTGCCAGATTACTGTAGGAAAGACATAAATCACACTGATATAATAAGGCTTTGACTTACTGTCCTGGATAAGCGGTGGCCGGTTTTCGGAAGTTCCTTTTTCAGCACTTTCCAGTGTTTCCCGATAACTTTCTTCTTCGTTAGACTTGGTATCATTACTGTTGTTATGAACAGGATTTGCATTAACAATACCATTTTTTTCTTGTTTTCCTTCGTCACTGCTCTGTTCAGCTGTTTGTTCTTGACTGACTTGATGTTCTGTATTTTCATTCTTTGATATTTCCTCGGACTCCTGTTTGGCCTCTTCTGCAGCTTCTCTCTTAGCTTTTTCTTCAGCATCTAATTAAACAAATATCATTGAAGCATTTGTAAATTTCAGACTGTGAACAGATCCTAGGAAAATCCAGTCAAGTCCTACTTCCATCGTTTTCATTCACAACGCATAATACATTCATTTGGAATATTACCGAGAAATATGTATTTTAACATCAGCTACGTACTTCCCATTACAATTCTATCAATTACAAATATACCGTCCCCAATCTCTCATCTTGTGCTCTGTGGGTGGGCAACACTTTCAGAAAATTGGTCTTAGTGGATGAACGATCTTGAGCCATCTTTGAAATCAAAGTTCAGAAAAAAAAAGTGAAATTCTAAAAGCAAAAATCATACATTTGATGGTTTGGAATTCTGGGCATTTGACGAAGAACACGAGAAGCATGTGTAATAAGATCAATTACCCCCAAGTCCAACTATTCTGTTTTAATGAGATTATCTATTTTGTTCTTTATTATCCTTTGATTTCCTCATAGTGCAAAAAATCTTCACTATAAATTTGCTAAATACATCAGCATTCCAAAGATCTCTTGAGAGTCATAAGCCTCTGAGGGCAGACAAGCACTTGGCCTTTGAAAATAAAAGCAAAATTCTGGATAAACTCATCAGGTCAAACAATGTATTTTAGACTGCAACATAACCAACATTTCAGGCTTGAGCCCTTCATCGAGGAATGAGCAAAATATAGGCAAGCGCCTCAACAAAATTGAGAGGGTGGGTGTGAAGGGCACAGTCCCGCAGGCAGGAGGTAATACGTAGATAAGGGAGGGAGGGCACACCAGCAAACAGGGGGAGAAGGAATGGCTCTGTGAACTCCCAACATCTGCATTCCACTCTCTCTGCATAAATCCTCCCACCCCCTCCTTGATGATGGGCTCAAGCCCAAAACGTTGGTGATGTATCTTTATCTTTGCTATATAAAGGACACTCTTTGACCTGCCGAGTTACTCCAGCCATGTGGTTTTACTTCAATCATGGCGTCAACAGACTTTCACGTTTTACTCCTATGCATTTACCTTTGATGCAAGTACGTCCTTCTTTTTTGCAAGGACTGTAACTGAACCACAGGTGTGGTCTCCTCAAAACACAATTCAATTGCAGAAAGACTAAACAATGCTCTATTTGCCATCTTAAACACGTGCCAACATTTGTTGTTTCTTGAACAAAGAAACTGAGATCTCTTCGTGATTACAAACACAAAACTGAAGAACACCACATATTCTGCTTGTGTAGCTTACAATCCAATGGTGTATATGTTCAATTTTCCAATTTCATTAACCCACTCCCCGAGCTCCTGTCTTACTCCCACCAGTCCTCTCAGATTCTCTCTCTCTCTTTGTTCACCTTTCCTAGCTCTCCTTCTCTCCCCCTCCTGGCTCTATCTGCCCATCATTTCCCACCCCCATCTAGTTTTATTAATCACCCAGTTCCTCTTCCCTCCCCCTGTCATCTTTCTTTCTCTCACCCAATCCCACCATAAGGTCTTGACCCAAACCACTGACATCTTTTTTGCCTCTATAGATGCTGCTTGACCCAGAGTTCTTCCATCTGTTTAGTTTATACTCTCAATCCCCATGGTCTAACAGAACATAACAGCACAATGTAGGCCTTCTGACCTTAATGTTTTTCCAATGATCTATGTGAATCTCCTACAGAACAAATTAATCCTTATATCCATAAGCCTCTATGATATGCCTTTGAATCAGAACGCTTACATTATCAACATAAATATCGCATTAGATGCAGAGATGTGTTACAAAAATTGAAGTTTCTGACACAATATTCTTGGAGTGATGGGACACAGGAACTAGATGCAACTCCAGAGGAAATTTTGCTTTGGTGCTTTATTTATTTTGATTATACGTCAATAAGATTAAAGTCCTTTTGGCTGAATATTAGTGAAGAATTACCAACTTGAGGGTAATTTTAACACAGCCCAGCCAAATAGAAATTAAATTGTTTAGCTAGTTTTCGAATGCCAAAGTAGATGACAGCTGATTTGCTGGAAAGTTATCCTGCTCAAGCAGTTAAGGAAGGACCTAAAGGGAAACAGGAGCCAGGCCAAAACAAAGAGCTTGTAATGCCCATGCGTCAGCTGTGGGCAAGACATGGAGTTGGGCAAGCTGACCACATGCGCCCAAATGTGGCAAACTAGAAGCTTGGCAGTTTGGAAACTGACTGGGAAAATTAGCAAGCAGTGTCTTGGGAGACAATTAGAAGACATCCCAAAGGGAAGAACAGTTACCAATGACTGGCTTATCTGACACCCGAAGGAGCAACGTGGACTGAAAATCACCACACCAGCAGTGCGAGTATAAGACAGCTTTAATAACCTAATAGGTACACTAAGAGGACTTGTCTCTGCAAGACGAATCTGGAAGGCTAGACTGTAGCTCTGGACTGCTTTCTTGACAAGGTCACCGGGATGACCCCTGGTGATCTAGTGGTGTAATTACATCTCACCACAAAACATACTACAGATAACATGTGACTAGCCATCCCAGGCAGCTCGTTCTACCCACCAGACCTGCCCCATTCCAAGGTGCAATTTTGCAAGGAAGTGTATATAACACATCTCCTATAGGATGTTCAAAAGAAATATACTTTTTAAACCTGGTAGTGTTGCAAGAAAAACTATAACCAAATTGTTGGCAACAAGTTCCAACAAACGGAACAGCAATGAAGGTCAGTTTTGGTGCCGTTGTTTGAGGGATAAATATCAGCATAACAAAAAGTAAAACACTTCTTGGGATTTTTTTATATATCTATGAATAACATCTCATCCAAAGGGCAATGCTGCACCAGTAAATGGAGACATGCTAGCAAAGTGTTTTCTCACACACACACACCACACACACACACACACACACACACACACACACACAATTCAAGTGCTGCCTCCATAATTACTTGAAAGGTTGCACAAATATACATTTCAAATAACAAAAACAGAATAGTCTTGCTACTTCTTTTGGTGAAAACTCATTGAGATATCACCGTCTGTATTGTTAGAAGTTATTATTGAAAAACTATGTCAATAAATGAAACGCTGGTTCTATTGGGGAATAAACTACTGAATGACCTCACTTATTTTTCTCTTCTTTTCCTCTAATTCATTATTTTTTACCTACTGTAATTAATTGCGATCTTTGCACTTTGCAAAGCAACAAATTTGGTGACATGTGATCACAACAATAAACCAAATTCTGATTCTGAATTCGGGTATCGCCATTCTTGCAATGGCTGAAGTTCAACGTTTTTAGTTTTGGGATAACAATTTGCTACTATGTCCTGACAAAACTCTTTGAACATCTTGCTAAATGTACCAACAGACCAGCTAGGCTTGATGTGCCAATTAGCTGAAGAGGTCGCCAAGTTATGGATCCTGTACTGAGAGAACAGGCAGATGCAACTTCAGGGAAAAAGTGAGTTGTTAATTGTAATAAATCAGTTTGCACCAATATGCCTTTTTCTATGGTACATTATCGATCACGCATAAAATGAACTGAGAGAGACATGTATTGCCTCCAACGTAATGCTTCGCTGACCTTTTGCATGCAGTGCCTTCCATTTCTCACGGTTTTGTTGTAATATTTCATTCCAGCTACTTTTAAAGTTCTTCACATCCACAGCAAGTAGGGAAGAATTTATTGAGGAACATCCGTCAACCCCTGTATGCTTCAGCTTTGAATGTTTCACATCAGTAGAAGAGATACTATTCAGACTAGACACAAGGAAAATGAACAGATTCATGGTAAAACAGCAGAAACAAGCAAAGGCATAGACATTAATGAGGAGGTGGGGTGTGTTGCAATGAGTCATAAAATGGCACATAAAAATGAGGTTGGTTGCAGTTAAGAAGTGAGAGAAGTTTCTGATGCAGGCTGGGGAATAGATCCTCAATCTTCAGAGCAAATGGTAAAAGTTACTCCAATTGAATTGGAGTTCAATTCAAATATGCCCGTTTTGTGCTGTACCTCCTCAATGGTACCCTTATGAAAGAAAAGGTTGCAACATGCCCAGTATGTCCTGAATGGACAAGGAACCACAGACACTACCTCACTGTTCCCTTCTTCTGCACTAATTTTTCTTATTTTTTTTACGTAGTTTATAGCAATTTTTGCACCTGTAATACTACTGGAAAACAACACGTGTTCACGGCAATAAATTTTGACTGGTGTTGGGGTCTAGTTCCCTGCATTTAACTTTCACAACACTGATCCTGCTCACCAGAGTTAAGAGGGAGGATTATCATTTCCACGGATTTAGCAAGGCCATATTCTGCTTTTGTTCAGATTCAATCTCCACATGTCCCCGTGGGGGAGAATTTAAGAAAAGCATCATTGTGTTAGACAACAAAATCAATGAAGAAATACATTCTGTTTATGCACTCATGATACATTAGGTATAACAGACAGCAATGTTTTATTTTACTCATGAAAGGCAGTTTAAATTGAAAGAGATTTAAAAATTGCACCAAATCTTTTAATTGCCGAGTGAAAACCAAAATCGACGGACGCTGGACAAAAACAGAAACTGATGGAACTGCTCGGGTCATGTAGCATCTGTGGACAGAGAAATGTTTAATTTTTCAGGCCTTCATCAGAACTGGGAAAGAGAACATAAATTAGTGGAGCAGGTGGTAATGAGATGGGGGAAACAAAGGGAAAGTTTCTAACGGGATAAAACCAAGAGCGTAAAAGTTGGAGTAAATGTAGCAGTTACGATAATTTTATACTCCTTTGCTTGTGCAATATCTTTGTGGTTTTTTTTTAAAAAAAAGAGAAACAGCATGGTAATAGGCTCTTCCGCCTCACGAGCCCATACCCCAGACATCTTTAATGGGTGGGAGGAACTGGAGCACCTGGAGGAGACCCATGCAGACATGGAAAATGTCCCAACTCCTTTCAGTCAGCGCCGGATTTGAACCCGGGTCACTGGCTCTGTATTAGAATTGCGCTAACAGCTATGCTAACTGAGCCTGTAAATAGCAAAACTATGGAAGTGGCCAGTTCTGATACAGACAGGTTTCAGATTTATTGTCAGGGTGTGAACATGACATCACCTACAACCTCGAGATTCTTTTTTTTCTACAGACGCAACAAAATTACCACTTATTGGTAGTGCAAAAAAAATGTACACAGCATACATATGTAAACAAATAAAGAACTGTAAACGGATAACAAATGTAAACACAAGAGAGAATAAAAAATTCAAAATTTCACAAGAAAGAGTTCCTGAACAAGTATGTCATTGAGGAGTCTGATGGTTGAGGGAGAACAGCTGGCCCTGAACCTGGTGGTGTGAATCTTGTGGCACCGAGACCTCTTTCTTAATGGCAGCCATGAGAATAGAGCGTGTGCTGGGTGGTGTGGATCCTTGATGATTGCTGCTGCTCTCCGACTGCAGTGCTGCATGTAGATGTACTCAATAGTGGGGAGGGTTTTACCTGTGATGTCCTGGGGTGTGTCCACTACCTTTTAGAGCCCAGGGGTACTGGTGCCCCCATACCAGACAATGATGCTCACTTTTCACCACACATCTGTAGAAATTTGCCAGGGTTTCTGATGTCATACCAAACTTCCACAAACCCCTGTAGAAGTAGAGGTGATGATGTGCTTTCTTCACGATTCCATTAGTGTGTTGGGCCTAGGAAAGATCCTCCAAGATAGTGAATCCCAAGAAATTAAATTTGCTCACCTTATCCACCTCTGATCCCTCATTGAATTGTATACCTCTGGTTTTCCCTTCCTGAAGTCAGAGTGAAGAACCTGAAGTTAGAGAATCTGATATCGGGTCCAGAAGGCTGCGACATGCTCCATTACAAGACAAGGTAAAGTTCTTCAAAGCCTGCATTGGATCTCATTGTAACAACGCTTGAGGTCATAGGAGGAAACGGCAGATTTGCAAGCTACCAGAAGCTCAGGCCACCCTGCGGACTGACTCCACAACTCTACTGTGCTGAATTTGTATCAGGAAGCCACTGTTATTTTGTTGTAAATTTTAAATGTGTTATGCCTGTTCAGAAAGAGCTGCTCCCCCTCCACCATCAGACTTCTCAACAACAAACCCAGTCAGGGACTCATTTAAACACTCTTACTTTTGCACTTTATTGTATTTTTTTTCTCTCTCTGTATTGTACACAGGTGGTTTACATTTATTTATTTGTTTGCATGTGTACATTGAGTACAGTTTTTTTTGCAATACCAATAAGTGGTGATACTGCCTCGCCGACAGGAAAAAGAATCTCGGGGTTGTATGTGATGTCATGTATGTACTCTAACAATAAATCTGAAGTCTGAATCTGCTAAAGTTAAATGCTCTACTTGTCATGATCGACCTTTTCCCCATTCTGCAAATGTTTTTTTTGTGGACATTTCAGATATTCTGGACCAGAAGATCTGATCTTGGGAACAGAGACGGAGAAATTGAGAGAAGGGAATAGAATCCTTAGGGAGGAAGTGTAGTCGAGGTAGTTGTGGGAGTTGGTGGGTTTGTAAAATATGTCAGTGCTTGCCTTCTGAGATGAAGACATAGAGATCCAGAAAGGGGGGAGTGTTGTCGGAGATGAACCAAGTAAATTTGAGATCAGCGTGGAAGTTGACAGTAAAGTGGATGAAAGAATGAGCCAGGCCTGATGTAGTCATCATATAGTGTGTTATGGAATAAGTTAATACAATTATGGAATTAAATATATAAAAAAGGGTAAGGTTCGATTGTGGGGGGTTTAGATATTAGTTTAGGTCACACTTCGCAAACAGACATCTCAGTAACATTTCACAAAAGACATTTCATTTGAAATGCCAGAGCTATGCCTAAGCATAGACTTCATGTCTGCCAGTGTCTTTACATGAAGAGTGCCTGTGAATACTTCACAAGTAGGTGTTAATTGGTCTGATGTTGTTGAATTGAAAGGACTATTGTCTTTAAAGGAACAGATGTCCAGGTTCAGGAACTGATAAATCTGGTGCCAGCTTGAAGTCTGGTTCTAAGAGGGATCATGTGGTTTTGGAAAGAGAGGGGTCAGAGAGAGAGTGAGTATGAGTGAGTGAGTGATTCAGGTTTTACAGCAGGAGTTGCTGCTGGAAACTGCAAGTTTTGCAGAACTGTTGCAAGACCCCATTTGAGATCCATGTTCAACCTATTCTAGACCCTTGTAGTCAATTACAGAGATATTGGCTGGTTATTGTGTTTCTCTTGAAATAGGGGAAAAAGAAGAACTCTCTGCTAACTTGGAAGAAGAGGTTACTGTTTGAAAACCCATGAGGGGGCAAGTTTCTTTGTTAAGACACTGAAGTGGCTGATTGAAGGAGATCAGTTTGGGTGTGTCCAACTCTCTTTGAAACCAACAAAGGCCTTCCTGAGCGGTAACAATTTAAGTTAAAGCACCAGAGCCTGGTGAAGATCATAAATGTTAAATTCTGTGCACTGTATGAAAATTGCCGGATACCAGTGAACTTGGAGAAGTGAAAAGTGAATGAATGGACGTTGAAACAAAGCACTTTGCTGAACAACTAAACATTACATACACGTGTGCTTAGAATTAGAAAGAGGTTAAGTTAATAGTAATAAGTTAAATATTGATATTATTATGTATGAAGAAAATTAAAAGCGCTTTTGTTTAAGTAACCAATGTCTTGGTGAATTTCTGTCGCTGCTGGTTTTTAGAGTCCTCTGGGCTCATAACAAGCAGAGGAAGAGTTGAGGGGCAATGCCTGTGTAGGCTTGTAGAATAGATTGCTCCACAAAGTCCACAAGCAGGCATGCATAGCTGGGCTACTCATTTGATTGGAAGAAAGTGGGAACAGTCAAAGAAGAAGTTGTTACGAGTGAGGACAAGTTCGGCCAGGTGGAGGAGGGTGGTGGTGGAGGGTGACTGGTCGGGTCTATAGTCCAGAAAGAAACAAAGTGCTTTGAGTCCTTCTGTATGGGGGATGGAGGTGTAAATGGATTGGACGTCCATAGTTAAAATGACGTGGTCCAGTTCAGGGAATTGGAAGTCATTGAAGAGATGGAGGGGATGTGAGGTATTGTGGATGTTGGTGGGGAAGGATTGGATGAGGGGAGAAAAGATAGCATCAAGGCAAGTCTAAATTACTTTGTGGGTTGGCTCAGTTGGCATAGAGGTTAGTTCAATCCCTTTACAGCGCCATCGATAGGGGCCAGGGTTCGAATCTCATGCTGTTTGTAAGGAGTTTGTACGTTCTCCCTGTGTCTGTGTGGGTTTTCCCCAGGGGAAAAAGTACGGGAGGTGTGGGTTAATTGGGTGTAAATTGGGTGGCACAGACTCGTGGGCTGAAATAGCCTGTTATCGTGCTGTGTGTCTAAAAAAATTTAAATTAGTTTGGTGGGGCAAGAGCAAGTGGAAACAATGGGTCTACTCATATGGTTGGGTTTATGGATCTTGGGTAAAAGATAGAACAGGGCAGATGGTGACGGGAAACAATGACTTTGGAGGCCATGAGAAGGACATGACCAGAGCTGATAAGGCTGAAGAAAGTGTTGTGGACAGTGGCTTGACATGCTGTGGTGCAGTCCTGTGAAAGGAATTTGTAGGAGGAGGTGTCTGAGAGCTGACATCTGGCATCGGCTAGGTGGAGGTCAGAGTGCCAGACCACAATAGCACCACCCTTGTCTGTGGATTTGAAGCTGAGGTTGGGATTGTTGTGGAGTGAGTGGAAGGCAGAGTGATCAGAGGAGGTGAGATTAGAATGAGAGATGGGAGTGGTGAAGTGGGGACAGTTGATGTCTCGGCAGCACTTTGAAATAAAAAGATCCAAAACAGGCAGCTGGCCAGGACAAGGTGTCCAAGAGGAGGAAGAAGGCTTAAAGCGGGAGAAGGGGTCCGTGGAAGGGATTGGAGAGTCACGGTGTGGAAGTAGGCCTGGAGACGGAGATGACAGAAGAAGAGCTTGGCATCGTGGCGTGCGCAGGATTCATTAAGGTCTGGGTGGAGGGGGATGAAGGCAAGGCCTCTATTGAGGACTCAGTACTCCATCTCAGATAGGGGCAAGTCAGAGAGGATGGTAAAGTCCAAGCAGGGGACAGAGTGAAGTCAGTGTGATGAAGGGTGATGGGGGGGAAGCCACAGTTAGAGGAGGTCAGGAGGAAGGTAGGAGAGGTCAGAGAGGGAAGGTGGAGGTTGGGGAAGTCAGAGGGGGAGGTCGAGAGTAGGGGGATCACTAGAGAAAAGGGGAGATGAGAGGGTCTGAAGATTGGGAAGAAGAGGGGAGCTCAGTGGGGGAAAAGGGAGTAGAGTAAGGAGAGATGCCGGGGATAGAGAAGGGTCAAGTTTGGTGGGTGGGATAAGCCAGTGGAATCCAGCAACGAGATCAGGACCACGGTAGGCGTCTACCTCATTGGGAGCCATGTGGTGTGAGTTGGTGTTCAAAGCTGCAGCCCAAGGGTGGCCAGGGCCCAGGTGAGAGTTGCCATTAGAAGCTTCAGCCTGAGATAGGCCTGGGCCTAAGTGAGAGTTGTTGTGAATGTTGCAGGGAGCTCCAGAATGTGGGCGGCTTGAGCTGAGGCTGTAGTTGGTGTCGGGAGCTCCAGCAGGCAGGTGGCCAGGACCTAGGTGGTAGTCGGCAGACAGCGTCAGGATCTCCAGTAGGCCGGCGGCCGGGGCCTGGTTGGAGTCAACGGCTGAGGATGAGAATTTGAATGCAGTGCACTAGGGAGGTGAATTGCTGCTTCACCTGGAAACTCTGCGTCCTTGGATGGTATGAAAGGAAGGTCTTAAAGGATAGGTTTTGTAATTCCTGTGGTTGCATAAGAAAGTGATGTAAGATGGGGGGTTGCAGACAGATGAAGGAACTGCTGAAAGGGAAGGGGAAGGTGGTGTGGGGGAGAGGGAATGTACGGGGAGTAATGAAATTGGTGGCAATTGCAAAGGATGATCTCATCAGGGATGGCAGCACTTATACAGACTGGATAACAAGGGTTATAGGCCCTGACATTTAGAAGAATGAGACGCATAAAATTCTCACAAAACTGGACAGGATAGAAGCAGGAAGAATGTTTCTGATGTTGGGAATGTCCAGAACAAGGGTCATAGTGAAAAGACAAGGGGTAAGCAATGCAAGTCTGAGATGAGGAGAGTTGTGAACCTGTGGAAGTCTTTGCCACAGAAAGTTGTTGAATCCAGTTTTGGAGTGGGGAGGGGGGGGCCGGTGATGTTAGTGTGCTGAACCTCAATTTGAAATTTACATTTAAAATATTGAATTTAAATTTAAAAATATTAAAAATTGGATAAATTCAAAATACGGATGTGGCCCTAGTGGCCAAAAGGATCAAAGGTTATGGGGAGAAGGCCGGGCAGTGGGGCTGAGTGGGAAAATGGATCAGCTCATGATTAAATAATGGAACAGACTTGATGGGCATAATGGCCTATTTCTGCTCCTATGTCTTCTGGTCTAATGATCAAGGGGCATGGAGAGAAAGCAGGATTATTGTACAGGCAGTCCCCAGGTTCATAAACTAGTTCCGTTACCTAGGTCTGACTTTAATTCGAATTTGTATGCAAGTCGGAACAGGTACATTTATATGCATATAAAACATTTCCAAATGCACTCAAACATCTTAAACATATAATGCAGTTACATAATAAGAATATAGTACTGTACATAATCATAAAAGTAACTACATATAGTCATTTTTCACACGATTAAAAGTTAACACTCACAGAAGAAGATGATGGAGAGATGGCTACTCTCTCACATTGCTGGGTGATGGCAGCGCTCCCGGCCCCACTGCCTTCCCGCATCTTCGCTCCTTCCCTCCCTCTTGCTCGCTCCCTCTCCCACGCTTGCTCCTTTCCCCACTCGCTCCTTCCCCCATCCTCCCTCTTGCTTGCTCCTTCACCCTCCCTCCTGCTTGCTCCTTCACCCCTCGCTCTCATTCGCTCACTCCCTCTGCCCCCACAGAGCTCATAGCAGAGTCCCAGCATCCTTTAAAAGATGTCTTATTTTAAGTATGTCCGGCTTGGTTTCAATTTTCAATGACTTGGACATTTACCAGCACTACATTGGGAGGGGACTTCAAACCATGTTACTTCAGACTCTCTTGAAGCCCAGTGTCTCTGCCCTATTTTCTAAGTGAATGGCTGCTTCTGGATGGGCCCTGCCAGTAAAGGGATGTGTTTGTGATGGTTCACAGGTCAGGCGGTGGCACCGGATGCTATGGTGGGTCCATGGATCAGGTCGAACCATTTACTGCTTCTGGAAGGTCGGCAATGGTGGGCATTTGGGGTTTGGGAGGTTGGTGATATTTCTATTTGCAATTTGGTTAATATTCAGTGGAAACAAAAGTAATCAAATTATAAAGAAATTGGATTTTGCAAGCACTGCTTCAGATTACTTAGTGTTTAAGAAAAACAATTAAATTTAAAATAGACTCAACCACGCTTGAACCAGAAGTTGCCATTCTACTTCCAGTCAGCTTGCCGGTTCGTAACTAAGGGTTGTTTCTAAAGCAGACGTCTTCGACCTGGGGACTGCCTGCACTGAAATGGGTATGGCTCTGGCCGTGATCACATTGAATGGTGGTGAATGGCCTTCTCCCATACCTGTTTTCTTTAGTTCCATATGAAATGTGGAGGCCAACAGGGAGGAAGATAAGGGCCAGGGAAATTCTGTTTTTGTTCTATCAAGGTGCAGGAAACCAATGTGATGTGGTTAGGGAACCGTCCACAATGGGTGAGAGGAAACCAATGTTCAGGAAGAAAGATGATATTTAAGGGGCATCTGTGTCAAATGCCTCTTAGTCACAACAAATTTAATCTCAGATGGAGGGACTGAGGGGATGAAGTGGAGTTCCTCCGGGGGGGGTCGAGATTGGGAGGAAGAATAGTCAAGGCAGCTGTGGGCTTGTAATGGCCATCCTTCCCCTTGAGAGGAACCCAAAGAGATCCTGAAAGGAAAGAACCATGTGAAGAAAGATGAAAACAGAAGTCTACATGAAGAGTGGGAAGCAGGCACCAAAGCAGTTATTGATGGGCTGGAGAAAGAGTTGAAGAAGCAAGCCAGAGAAGGACTGAAACAAAGACTGTTCCACAAATCCCACAAAAAGACAGGAGTAGCTTGGAGCTCAGTTTCATCTTTAAGCTGAAGGAAATGAGAGGAGCTGAAGGACAGAGTGTCTATCATGAGGACATACAGCTAACTGAATGTCTATACCAATGCAGAGGATCGGGTGGACCTCTGGTCAAGAAAGAAGCAGAGGGATCTCAGGCCTTCAAGTTCTGGAACCCCACTGGTCATTTCTGCAAATTCTCTCCCACCTGCCTATTAAATAAGCTAATTTTATATCCTCTTATTAACCTCACAGCTATGGAAGTGTGGACAGCAACACCCCACTTAAGTCTCTCATAATTTTCTGCACCTTCAATTTCTTTTATTCCAAACAAACCAACTCCAGCCAAGACAATCTCTTCACTGCTAAAACTGCTAAAACTCCCTGGACCTGGAAGTGGTTTTACAAATTTCCTCTGCACCTCTCTACTCTGACTTACTGATTTGATGATGAAAATTGTAAACAATATTTTTGCTGTTGTCCAATTAGTTTTTTTTTATTGTGTTTCATGCAATTCCAGAATTAAGTCACCTCTCCCATTTTCCACGCATTAGCCACAAAATCCCATTTGCCTTCTCAACCATTTTAGTTAATCATCCTACCTACACAAAAAACATAATGGTGTGGAACTGAAGGATGTGTCTGATCTTCTGAATGAGTATTTGACATTGTTTTACAAAAAGAAAGAGTGGGATGATGTAGTTCAAACAAATCAGTATAAAATATTGGATATGGGAAAAAGAGCATAATAATCTAGTGGTTGTCAGATGTCTGGAACTCACTTAAGGCAGAAATCCTCAGTACATTCAAGCAGTACTTGAAGAACTATGAGCTGCAAGGCCAGTGTTCCAAAATGGGATTAGGTCCAATGACATTTCAATCGGTAGATACACTGTGACCCTAATAATCTTCTTCTGCGTCAAAAAATTGTCTATAATTCTTTGCTACATGCAATCCAAGTACCATGTATTCTTCCGGTTGTTACCCTTCGATTCATTGTGCTAATTTTTGCCCTCTTCAAATTCTTCACCAAAAACAATTCTATTTCCAATTTCATCTGCCCATCTAGCCAATCAATTGCAGCCAAGAGCTCCTTTCCTCATGATCAACTGCACTGAATTCATTAACAAACTTTCTAATTAATGGTTCAACTTTTAAGTACAGATTATTGATACATAACATGAAAAATGTGGCACTAAGGACTGGCCCTCTGCCAAAACTCACATCACCTTCAGTCGCATAAGCGGGGTGGGGGGAGGGGGGGTGCAGGGGGAGTGGCCACTCCCCCTGAGCACATCTCCCCCACCCCCAATTAACTTAGTAGCAGAAGTAGCATATGCTACGGGCCCCATGCTAAATGCTTGCAAGCTATCAATTCTGATTCAGTGAATCTGCACTTGGTCTATTACTAGAGTACTATACTGCCTTCAATTTTTATGAGCAACTAGGTGTTTAAGGTTAGCAATTTTAGCCAATTATCACCTTTAATCAGGATTATTATTTTAACACTGTAATTAATGGGAGTGTTTATAAAGACACAAATCACGACCATTATTCAGCTGAGTCTCACCTTTTGCGGAGACATCTTTCAGTAGAGATGCGTCCATGTGGGGTTATTTTGTTGGGAAGCACATCATTGTTTCGGTGGCTCTGTAACACTGGGCAGGGTTGGGGGTGGGGAGGGGAGAGAACTATTCCCCTCCACCTTATCGATGCTGCACTCCTTCTGGCCCAGAAATTCCTTTAGCTCCCTGCTTCTGTTTGAAATGTCTGAACCTGATGGTGAGAGAGGAGAGGGAAATGCGCCGGGGCTGCTAGCTCTCAGGGCACCGCCGGGTGTCACTGCATCACAGGGCTGCAGGCCCTCGCGTGAAATGGACATTTCCATCATCAACAAATTTGCTCATGCTAAATCTAGAAAATGTAACTTTTAATATTGTAGTTTTGTTACAGTTGACATTTGAAATTGATACCTACATGTAAGTAATACTATTACTGAAATGTCAGACATATTTGTCATATTATCTGGCTGTATAGCAAATGGAAAAATGTAATTACTTTGGTATGCAAGAAACAAAATTGACTTTTAATATTTAAGTGTTTTTTTAAAAATTAGGGCCCCTTTAGAACATATGCTACAGGTCCCACACCAACTTAACCCGGACCTCCGCATCCGCCCGCTCCAACGCTGCCAAAAGAATTCAGTCCAGCCTGCCAACCCACCATTGACTTACCATCTGGTATGCAATGTGGTGGCTTTTTTATCTTTTCGTTCCCCCTAATGTTAGAACCTGGCTACGCCCCTGGTCACTTATCCACCTGTCATTAAAAGTTTCCCCCAATTTACTGCCTTCCAGCGAGATAATTTTTCGCATTAATTTGCTAGATTCCCCATAATCCCTTTCATTTTTACTTTTTGACCAGTCTGCCTTGCAAGACTTTGTAAAATTGGATCTTGTTGGCACGACATGAATGTTAGTTAAATGTTTGTTGCCAGGAGCGGAGTTATAACTTAGAGCCAAGACTGCTACTATCTGAGCTCCAGCACTACAATTATGCGTATATAACTTTCAGACACATCATTTTATAATTATTCAAACTAAAACAGATGGGTGAGCAATTCTTCCCTGATAAACTGTTAAGTGTCCTTTCATTTTGATCCAACTACCTCGACAACCAATATATAGTTTGGCAAACAAGAGAGATTGCAGATGCTTGAAAACTGCAGCAACACACAAACTGCTTGTGAGACTCAGCGGGCGAAGCAGTATCCATAGGGAAGGCAAGAGATAGTCAATGTTTGGGGCCTTCACCAGGACTGTGATGAAAGAGAGCAGACACCAGAATAGAAGGGTCAGCGGGGAGGAAGGAATGGGACTAATGTAACAAGCTCGGAGCTAGGAGGCGATGGGAGGGCAGAGAACTCAGGAAGAGGCACTGATAGGAGAGGACAGTGGATTGTGGAATGAAGCAGGAAGGCGATGGCGATGGAAGGTGCGGGTGATGGGCAGGTGGAGAGGGTGGAAAAGGGAAGGAAAGGATAATGGGGACAGAGGGACAAAATGTTGGTGGTAGAAAACAAGGAGGAAGTAAATGGAAATTGGAGAATTTGCCCCAGTGTACAATTAGTGTGATACAAGGTTCTACCTGTTCATGTGCTAAATTGGATGAAATTGTTCATTACGGTCAGAACACTGCTCTGGGAAAGAGAACATCAGGTCAGACCCCAAAGGTTCAACACCCTCCTGCAAAAGATGGTGGTTTATTTGATTGCGTTGATCCTCACTTGTGATGATATCACAAAGGCAATGAGTTTCCCATAAAACAGATGGAAGAAGCTGAACAGCACAATTAGATACAGGGGATACCCAAAGGCTAAATGAGGCATATCCAAAACAAATCAAGTGACATTGCAGTTTAAATCCATTACCCGAGCCTGATCTCTTTTGAGGCTTATTCCTCGTTTAAGGGCAGATAACAAGCTCTGCACATTGGACAGAATGGGAAACTGATCGGATATTACATCTTGAAAAATCTGCATTTCCCCCCTACCGTCATACACATCGGCTATAATTTTCAATTGGGATTCACGTGTGCGTAGAAATTAGGTGAGTATGCAACTTGCCTGCCAAAGCAAATAACTTTTGACTCTGGCGACTTTTTGAAATGATCAGGCTTGAAATCCTGCCCTAACTAGAGTGATCTCCAACTCCACATAGAGAAGCAAATCCCATCGAGGGCTAAACAGTCCCCTTGTGGGCCACTACACATTTAGGGGCGGGGGGGTGTGGAGAGCCGCGGACTGAAAATCTTATTTTTTTTAGTTTCTTTTGTGGACGGTAAAAAAGATGTACAGAAGAAACCAACTAAACTTGACTACTTCAAAGGGAAGGAGACCCATAAACCTTGGGATCATAGCCAAAAAAAATGAATGAGAATGGCTGTTCAAGTGCACAGGAAATTAAAAAAACTTTTAAAATTTACTGCTCCAGATATTAGGCTGAATTCACAGACCGGAGTTATAATTTTCTTCCTCTACACTAGTGTTCTTATTTAGGAAAAATGGCACCAGCCAACACCTGCAGCTGAACTTTGGAGTCAATCAGATCTCCATCACTCCCATTGCCAAGCCTCCAACTTCTCCCTGTATCAGGACAGCCCTAAGACCTTCCCATTTGTTTCAGAAGTCATTGTTGGGAGTTAAAATGGGTGAAAAACCAACGGATCCAAGATGAAAGTTAGTTGGAGAAACAAGGTCACCAACCTGCATCGTCGGAATCCACTGGCACCAGGGCGCGATGCTTCGTCAATAAGGGGAGTTACAATCTTTTCAGACATGTCGGTCAGTACAGAAAATGTTGGCTCCACAATGAAATCGATAAAACCTGAAAAAAACAAGAGCAATTATCTTAAAATAATGTGCTTCAAGAAGGCAGCCAACATCACAAAAACCCCTCATCTCCTTGGCCACAACCTTGGGCAGAATGTACAGAAGTCTGAAGACCAGCACCTCTAGGTTCAAGAACAGTTTTCTTCCAATGGTTTCTCAGGCTCTTGGGCCGCCCCTTATGAAATACTCCAACACCACAGGAAGACTGATCGCACTGTTATAACACCATTTTAGTCTTGCATGACGACAGAAGCTGATATTTATCATGTATTTATTATCACTTTTTTAAATTTAATGTACACCATTGTTGATATTTAATGAAGAACATGTTTGACTGCAGCAAGTAAGAATTTCCATGTACATGTACAGGTATATTGCACAACATGTATGCCAAAAAATCATTGCCGTTAACTGTCTGGAATGCTGACAACTTTTCCATTGAGATAGGCAGACAAAGTGTCCTGCTGCCGACATTGCAAGGAACAGCAGTCTTTGCTGTTCTTGGTTAAAAATTATGACCTTGCATTTTACAAGCTTCCGAGCTAAATTTCTGAACACACTGGAATGATTCTCCACAGCAAAGCCCTGCAGATCACAAAAAGGCCTGACAACATAAAATACAAGTTCAAGATTATTTTATTGTCATGTAATAAAATAGAGATTGTGGTATTATAAAAAATTTCCTTTAGTTTGCCATATTGGATTGGAGGAAGAAGCTGAATGTCACTACAAAAGTGAGGCACCGTGTGTAATGTTAGAGATCACGGTTTCAATGCCTTACTGTTTGATTAGACTTGGCTGCCAGCAGGAGGCTGACACACAATATGCAGAGCTGTAATGGAGACTTGCAGCCTCATGGCATGCCTCATGGTGCTGTTTACAACCACTTTAAAGTAAACTGCCAAAATGTTTGGCCTGGAAGTCAGCCTGAAGAAAACTGAGGTCCTCCATCAGCCAGCTCCCCACCATGACTACCAGCCCCCCCACATCTCCATCGGGCACACAGAACTCAAAACGGTCAACCAGTTTACCTAACTCGGCTGCACCATTTCATAGGATGCAAGGATCGACAACGAGATAGACAACAGACTCGCCAAGGCAAATAGTGCCTTTGGAAGACTACACAAAAGAGTCTGGAAAAACAACCACTTGAAGAAACACACAAAGATCAGCGTGTACAGAGCCGTTGTCATACCCACGCTCCTGTTCAGCTCCGAATCATGGGTCCTCTACCGGCATCATCTACGGCTCCTAGAACGCTTCCATCAGTGCTATCTCCGCTCCATCCTCAACATTCATTGGAGTGACTTCATCACCAACATTGAAGTACTCGAGCTGGCAGAGTTCATGCTGCTGAAGACCCAACTGCACTGGTTGGGTCATATCTCCAGAATGGAGGACCATCACCTTCCCAAGATCGTGTTATATGGCGAGCTTTCCACTGGCCACCGAGACAGAGGTGCACCAAAGAAGAGGTACAAGGACTGCTTAAAAAAATCTCTTGGTGCCTGCCACATTGACCACCGCCAGTGGGCTGATATCGCCTCCAACCGTGCATCTTGGCGTCTCACAGTTCGGCGGGCAGCAACCTCCTTTGAAGAAGACCGCAGAGCCCAACTCACTGACAAAAGACAAAGGAGGAAAAACCCAACACCCAACCCCAACCAACCAATTTTCCCTTGCAACCGCTGCAACCGTGCCTGCCTGTCCCGCATCGGACTTGTCAGTCACCAACAAGCCTGCAGCAGACGTGGACATACCCCTCCATAAATTTTCGTCCGCGAAGCCAAGCCAAAGAAAAAAAAAAAGTAAAGAAACTTTTCCTTCATCTGTGTGTTGTCTAAGAACTCACAGACACAAATGCAATATGAAATACTGTGTAGTGGAGCCGTCAGTGTCAGAGTGGGCTGAGTCGGACTGGTAAGGGTTTGGTTCAACAGGCTTCAGCGAGAACATGTAAGAGGCGACGAATAGTAGGAGATGAAGTAAGAAAGGTCCACCCCCTTTCAAGGAACAAAAAGGATTCAGCAGGTAGGACAGGTTTTATATATCATTTCTTTTGTTCCTCTAGTCATAGACAGTGGGAATGGCAGCCAAGCTCCTTTTGTAGGATATGGCTCATCAGGGAAGCCAGCAGTATCTCTGACGACTTCATCTGCAAGAAGTATATCCAGCTGCAGTTCCTGACAAGCTGAGTTAAGGAATTAGAGATGGAGTTGGATGAACTCTGGATGATTTGGGAGACAGAGGGGGTGCTACACAGGAGTTACAGAGACCCTATCACACCTAGGAGGCAGGAGGATAGATGGGTGACAGTTGGAGAGGGAAAGGGAACAGGCAGGCAGTGCAGGGCACCCCTGTGGCCGTTCCACTCAATTTCAAATACACAATTTTGGATACTGATGGTGGGGGGAAAGTGACCTACCAGGCACAAACCACAGCGATCAGGTCTCTGGCATAGAATCTGATCCTGTGGCTAAGAAGAGAAGGGTGAAGAAAGGCAAGTGATAGGGGATTCCATAGTTAGGGGGATAGATAAGAGATTGAGTACGTTGCCTCCCTGGTGCCAGGGTCCAAGATATCTCAGATCGAGTTTGTGGCATTCTCAGGAGGGAGGGTGAGCATCCAGATGTCGTGGTCTATATAGGGACCAATAATGTGGGTAGGAAAGGTGAGGAGGTCCTGCAAGGAGTGTTCAGGGATTTAGGTGCTAGGTTGAAGGACCGGACCTCCAGGGTTGCATTCTCAGGATTACTACCAGTGTCTCATGCTAGTTAGGTGAGAAATAGGAGGATAATGCAGTTTAAAACGTGGTTAAAGACATGGTGCAAGAGGGCAGGCTTCAGGTTTCTAGATCATTGGGCTCTCTTCCAGGGAAGGTGGGACCTGCTCCGACGGGATGTTTTGCATCTGAACTGGAGGGGGACTAATATCCTTGTGGGATGGTTTGTAGTGCTGCTCCAGTGAGTTTAAACTATATTTGCAGGAGGATGGGGATGCCAGAGTGGATAGAGAGTCGAGGAGGGAAAAGATGATGGGAAAATTGCATGCACCGTGAGAAGTCAACGGGTTGTACATGGTGGAAATTTTCTAAAGTGCATCTATTTCAAAACAAGAAGTATTGTAAGAAAGGCAGACAAGCTTAGAAGTGTGGACTGGCATGAGGTAGCTTTGGCAGAAAATGTGAAGGAAAAAGGATTTGTAGAATGCCTTAGGAATATTAAGAGCAGAAGGATAGTAAGGGACAAAATTGGTCCCCTTGAAGATCAGAGTAGTCAGCTTTGTATAGAGCCAATAGAGATGATGGAGATCTTAATTTTTTTTTTGCCATTAGTATTCACTCAGGGAATAGTCATAGAGTCATGGGAAGTAAGGAAAACAAGCAGTGAGATCGTGGAACCTATACAGATTGAAGAGGAGGGACTGCTTGTTATCTTAAAGCAAATAAGGGTGTATAAATCCCCAGGGCCTGACAAGATATTCCCTTAGACCTTGAAGGAGGCTAGTGTAGAAATTGCAGGGGCTCTGGCAGAAATAGTTAAAATATTCTTAGCCAGGGGTGTGCTGCCGGAGGATTGGAGGTAGCTCACGTTCCGTTGTTTCAAAAAGGCTCCAAAAGTAACCCTGTAAATTATAGGCTAGTGAGCCTTCCATCGGTAGTAGGAAAATTATTGGAAAGTGTCAATAGTTCAATTATTTGGGTATCCAGAAACTGATTAGGGATAGTCACCATGGCTTAGTGTGTGGTAGGTCACGTTTAAATAATCTTATTGAGTTTTTAGAGGTTACCAGGAAAGATGATGAAGGAAAGGCTGTGGATGGTGTCTACAGGGACTTTAGTAAGGTCATTGACAAGGTCCCACTTGGGAGCTTAGTCGGGAAGGTTCAGATGTGAGGTATTCATGGTGAAATTGCGAACTGGATTCGACAATGGCTGGACAGGAGAAGCCAGAGAGTAGTGATGGATGATTGGTTCTCAGCCTGGAGGCCTGTGACTAGTGGCATGCCTCAGGGATCGGTGCTGGGACCGTTGTTGTTTAGCATCTCTATCAGTAATCTGGATGATAATGTGATAAATTGGATCAGCAAGTTTGCTGATGACACTAAAATTGAAGGCATTGTGAACAGTGGAGGATGTTTTCAAAGCTTGCAGAGGGATCTGGACCAGCTGGAAAATGGGTTGAAAAATGGCAAATGGAATTTAATGCTGACAAGTGTGAGGTGTTGCATTTTGGAGGGACAAACCAAGAAAATACGTACACAGTGAATGGTAGGGCACTGAGGAGTGCTGTTGAACAGAATTACCTGGGAATACAGATACCTAATTCCCTGAAAGTGGCGTCGCAGATGGATAGGGTTGTAAAGAGAACTTTTGGCATATTGGCCTTCGAAAATCAAAGTATTGAGTACAGGAGTTGGGATGTTATGGTAAAGTCATATAAGGCATTGGTGAGGCCAAATTTGGAATGTTGTGTGCAGTTTTGGTCACCTAAATACAGGAAAGATATCAAAAAGATAGAAAGAGTGAAGAGAAGATTTACTAGGATGTTGCCCCGATGACAGAAATTGAGTTACAGGGAAAGATTAAATGGGTTAGGACTTTATTCCCTGGAGTGTTGAAGAATGAGGGGAGATTTGATAGAGGTATTTAAAATTATGAGGGGGATAGACAGATTAAATGTAGATAGGCTTTTTTCCACTGAGGGTAGGTGAGATACAAACCAGAGGAAATGGGTTAAGAGTGAAAGAGGAAAAGTTTAGGGGAATTGTGAGAGAGTGGTGGGTGTGTGGGATGAACTGCCAGCTGAGGTGATGAATGCAGGCTCAATTTTAACATTTAAGAAGAATTTGGACAGGTACATGGATGGGAGAGGTATGGAGGACTATGGATTGGGTGCAGGTCAGTGCAACTAGGCAAAAAAAATGGTTTTGCACAGACTAGAAGGGCTGAAGGAGCTTGTTTCTGTGTTTGTGGAGTTCTAAGGTTCTACAATGTGGAAAAAGATCCACCATCAGCCAAAATTGCACAGCACCACTTCCAGTCAGAGAAAGAGAAGCAAAAGAGTCCACCCAGGTGTCCGTGGATTCACCTCCAGCGCTCCCGCAACCTTTACAGCCACACAGCCTTCAGTCCAAGTCATCAACAACCTGAGCTCCAGATACAAAACTCTGACACGATCAAGAAGCCTCCGGCACATCTGGCACCCGTTTGTGTCCCGGTTCTGACACCTGGTACCCCCTTCAGTTAGAACCATCGTGGTCACCATCTCGTAGGTTCATCTCCTCCGCTTCTCTTTCTTAAACAGGGTGTGTTCTTCCAGTTTTCTGCTTTTCCGGAGTCTGAAACTCTTTGATGCACAGCACACACCATCATCTCAGGCCCAGACCCCTCAGTGGCAAGATTTTAAAATAAAACACTATTGACTCCTTTGACAGGCAGTTGAAAGCCAGTATGGAGCTGTTGGTGGATGGTCTGGGTGGTGCAACCCCGAGGAGCAGCACTGTGTCTCCACTCTCTGCCCTCCCCTGGTCTGCACCAGTGGCAACACTGCCATTGCAGTGACACTATTTGTTCTTTTCAATAATAGTTCAGTTGAGGCTTCAGGAAGCCATAGGATTCAGTGCAGGCATTCATAGACTGCACAAGGTATTATTCCTGCTTAGAGCATCCGACTGCAGCCCTCGAGGGACTTTCCTCAAGGCATTCTTTGCTCAGGTACTGACCCTCTGATCGCCTGAGACTATTCTCACCCCTTTTCATCCTTACAGCATCATTCTTCTAGCAGCAATGTTCCACGAAAAAGAAATCTGGTTTGTTTTGTCACATGATCCAATCAGTGCTGGCTCTGAGCTTTCGGCTACTTAGATAAATGCAGTCACCTGCATAATTAAGATAACGCTGCACTTCTCAGGGAAACCTGACAACACCATTCTTGGCATCTTGCAACTCCAGCCTGAGCTGCTAATGAAGCTTCTAGAAGGTGTTAGGTGACTCATAACAACATTTTAATATAATTTAAATGCTGTAAAGTTTTTTTTCCATAAAACTGAGTATTTCGGACACTTCCAAAATCATTCAAAAGCCATTTTAAACAGCTCCAAAAAGATTTAACAAATATAAGCAACTTAATTTCTTAATTAATAAACCACTAGAGATTTTTATTATTGGAAAATTTTAAAGAGCATTTAAATTAAAAACTGATTTGAAAGTTTATATAAATGACCAAAGCCTCGCTTGATATTCTTACTGCCATTCCTTCCCATTTCAGACATGATTTTGATCACTCCGTGACAGTCTATCCTATTGTGGGTTGTTAATATGAGTTAGGCTACCAGCTCAACAACCCGGCAAACTACCTGGATCAAAGCGCAGCCACACAAGAAGCTGGAGATGCTGGAACCCAGAACAAAACCCAATATGCTGGAGGAACTCAGCTAGTCGAACTGCACCAATGAAAGAAAGAGAATTATGTACGGCTTAGCGGTTAGCGGAACGCCTTTACAGTGCCAGCTGACGGGACCGGGGTTTGAAATCCCGCACTGTCTAAGGAGTTTGTACATTCTCCCTGTGCCTGCATGAGTTTTCCCCGGGGGGGGGAGGAGCTCTGGTTTCCTCCATGGTTTGAAACGTTGTAGGTTACTTGGGTCTCAATTGGGTGGCACGGACTCATGGGCTGAGATGGCCTGTTACCGTGCCTTCAGCACAGGATCAAGAGCTGGACGGAATGCCAAAATTAAACTAAAACTGCCACTTGCACACGATAGATATCCCTCATCAACTTCAGAAATCTGGTCAGGGACTGCGAGAAAGTGGCTGTGAACAAAAGGAGGAGCGTTGAAAAGCACTGGGAAAGGGAGGTGCTTGTTTAGATTGCTCTATTGGCTAATTAGCGAAAGCCAATACAAGGAAGGGAAGCTCAAGTCGGGTGGCCACTGAGGGATAGGCCCATGTAGGAGTGAGAGCCTGAGGCTTTGGCAAACTGAGGTGGTGCCTCAAGAGTTGATATCAGGAAAGGATAAGTTTCCGTAACCTTTTCTTACGTTATAGACAATGGTAACGACTTGCTGCTCTTGAAGAATGCGGATAGCCAGCGGTGTCCCTGATTATTTCATCTTTGTAAGAAATGAATCCAACTGCAGCTCCTTAAAAATTGTGTCAGGGTATTGGGGCTGGAGTTGAATGAACTCCGTATCATTCAGGAGGCTGAGGGGGGGATAGACAGGAGTTACAGGGACACCATCACACCAAGGAGGCAGGAGGAGGGTAGTTGGATGATAGTCAGGCGACAGAAAGGGAACAGGCAGGCAGGGCTGAGTATAGCTGTGGCCATTTCCCTCAGTCACAAGTATACCCCTTTGGATACTGCTGAGAAGGATGACCCACCTAGGCAATGCAGCAGCCAGGCATAGCATCCAGGATAACTCTGAGCCTCAGAAGGGAAGGGTGAGCTAAGATAGAGGGATAGTCATAGGGGACTTAATAGTCAGGCGAACAGGTAGGAGAGTTTGCGGCCGCAAAAGAGAGTCCAGGATAGTGCATTGTATCCCGGGTCAAGGATGTCTCTGAGTGGGTGCAAAATATTCTTAAAGGGGAGGGTGTGCAGCCAGACGTGGTGGGATACATTGGTACCATTGACAATAGGCAGGAGTGGGGAAGAAGTCCTGCAAAGTAAGTTTAGGGCATTAGGAAAGAGGCTGAAGAGCAAGGTCCTCCAAAGTGCCACAAGCTCGGGAAGGTCAGAACCAGAAGACAGTGCAGACAAGTGAGTGGCTAAAGGAACAGGTTTTCAATTTCTTGGATCATTGGAACCTTCCCTGGGGAAAGGGTGATCTGTACCAGTGGGACAGGTTGCTAATGCTGTTAGGAGGGGTAGTTTCAATTAGATTCATGGGGGGGTATTGGTACCCAAGTGGAGGAAGAGGCACAAATAGAGGCAGCTGGTAGGGAGTTTGTGTGGAACGGCAGGCATATAGGACATAACTGCAGCCATTGAGATGTGTTGTATCCCAACAGGGACACAAAGTCAAACAAAAAAGTAACAAATACCGGGTGAAATGTTTTGTATTTAAATGCACACAGCATAGGAAGTGAAGTGGATGACCTTGCAGTAAAGCTACAGATTGGTTGGTGTGATGTTGTGGCCATCACAGAGTTGTAGCTAAAGGATGGATGTCATTGGGAGCTGAATATCCCCAAGGATACACAATAGGATAGACAGGTAAGCAGTGGGGGCAGTGTGGCTCTGTTGGTAAGGAATAACATTAAATCATTAGAAAGAGAATCAGAAGATATGGAATCATTGTGCGTTCAGTCAAGAAATTGCAAGGGTAAAAGGACACTTTTGGCAGTTATATACAGACCTTCAAACACTAGCCAGGATGTGAACAACAAATTACAACAGCAAATTAAAAAAAGGTGTGAAAGAAAGGCACAGTCATGGGGTATTTTAACATGCAAGTAGATTGGGAAAACCAGGTTGGGACTGGATCTCAAGAGGGAGAATTTTTAGATGAGTCCACTAGAGGATCAGCTGTTCTGGATTGGGTGCTTTGTGATGAGATTGGGCGATTAGAGAACTTTTTTTGACTTTGTGTCCCTGTTGGGATGCATCTCCTGCTGCACCGGATTTTATTTTGTAGCAGGTTTTGTCACTTGAGCCCTGCCACAGCTGCCAGTGCAGTAAAGAGAATTACAGTGACATGAAAGAGGAACTGGCCAAAGGAGATTGGGAGAGGCACAAGTAGGGAAGATGGCACAGCAGCAATGGACAGATTCTGCAAGAAATGAGGAACTTGCAGGACAAATACATCACAAATAAAGAGGAACTATTCGAATGGAAAACAAAATGTCAAAACCAACGTAAAAGCAAAAGAAAAGGCAAACAAGGAAGAAAAAAATTAGTGGATTGAGAAGTTTTTAAAATATGCAGAAGGCATCTAAAAAAAATCATAAGGAGGAAAAGATGAAGAATAAAAGTAGGCCAGCAAATAATATCAAAGAGTGAACAAAAGGCTTGAAAAAATGCTGTCGTAACGTTTTCCACATCCCTGCAGCCATTTGGAGATATATAAAGAGTAAAAGAGGGGTGAAAGTTGATATAGGACCTCTAGAAAATGATGCTGGAGAAATAATAATGGGAGACAAGAATCTAAATGGCTACTTTGCATCAGCCTTCACAGTGGACGACCTGAATAGTGTGCCAGATGTCCAATGGTATCAGGGAAGGGAAGTGAGTGCAGTTACTATTCCAAGGGAGATGGTGCTCAGAAAATGTTCCATACGTCTTCCAGACAAGATGCTTTGCACCCTCCGGTTCTGAAAGAAGGAGAGAGATTGCGGCGGCATTGGTATTACCCTGGAGTACTGGAAAACCACACTACTCAGGAAGAGAGGCAGCAGAAAGGAGATTATGGGTGGGTTAGCCTGACGCCAGTGGCTGGGAAGATGTTGGTGAGTTGATTATCAAGGATGAAGTTACGGAGTACTTGGAGGCATATGACAAGATGGGCCGAAGCCAACACGGTTTACCTCAGGAAAAATCTTGCCTCACAAACATACTGGAATTCTTTGATCAAGTGGCAAGCCGGCAAGAAAAAGGAGATGCAGTGGATATTGTGTATTTGAATTTTCAGAAGGCCTTGACAAGGTGCTGTACACGAATGAGGTTGCTTAACAAGATGAGAGCACATGATAGAATAGGAAACATACTAGAGTGAGTAGAACACTGGCTGATTGGCAGGGAGCAGAGAGTCAGAATACAGGGACCATATTCTGGTTGGCTTCCAGTTGCTAGTGGTGATCCACAGGGGTCACTATCGAGGCCACTTCTTTACATGTTGCATATTAATAATTTGCATTATGGAATGAATGCCCTTGTGATTAAGTTTGCAGATGAAATGAAGGTAGGTGAAGAAGCAGGCCATGTTGAAGAAACAAGGAGGCTGCAGATGAACCTAGATTAGGAAAATGGGCAGGATAGTGGCAAATAAAATGCTACGTCGGAAAGAATACAGTCCTGGACTTTGGTATGAACAGACTATTTTCTAAATGGGGGTGGGGGGGAGATTGAAAATACCCAGATGCAAAGGGAGTTCTTGTGCAGGGTAGCCTGAAGGTAAACTTGAAGGTTGAGTTGGTACCGAAGAAGATACTGGCAGTCATTTCAAGAGGAATAGAATAGACGAGCAGGGATGTGATGCTGAGGCGCTGTTGAGATTTGACGGATTATCGTGAGCAGGTTTAAAAAACCTCGTTTAAAAAAGGATGTGCTGATGTTGGAGACGGTTCAGAAGAGGCCAACAAAATCGAACCACATTTGAGCTGATAAGGAGGAATGGAGAATTTGAGGGAAGGAACAACAAAAACTCTATTGTCCAACCATCATACCCCATGTCGGAAAGGTGGTGATTTCATCAGGATTGAGAAATGCCTAGCTAGAGAAGACCCCCAAGTATTACCGGGCATATATAGTCATGTAATCATTGATTCCATGTAATAGTCAACCCCTCCCACCCTTTATTGACCAAAAAATCGGGTGTTTTTGTATGATCCATATAAAAGTTAACTCCCCCTATTTTTGGCCCTGATTGCCTGCCCATCCGAGCTCCCGAGGCTGAGACTGCGGATCCTAGCCTCAGCTGCCCGCCCACCAGAGCACCTGGTCCTGCCACCCGCCCATCTGAGCTATCGACTGTGGATCCTTGCCCTGACCACTCACCCATCCGAGCACCCAACCGTAGATCCTCGCCCCGGCCATTCACCTTTTCAAAATCTTGATGCCCCAGCCTCCTGCCTACCTGAGGTATCGACTGTGGATCCCCGACTTGGCCGCATGCTCATGGAGCTCCCGATGTCCCTGCTGCCCAGCCATCCAATTACCCGATGCCCCGATTGCAGACTTACCATCTGGTCCCAGCCATGCAAGCTCCCATTGCCTTGAGCAATGCAGGTACTTACTAAGGTCAAAAGTTTGACCTGTGTAAATATCAACCCATTCTTTTTCAGCCCAAAAAACTGGTTCAAAAATTTGATGATTACACAAGGACATACAATACCTTTTCTGTTCTTTTATTGTCTTGGGGAAGTCAGAAAACCATAGTGGATGTGCGAACAGATACTTAGTTTTATATGACTTGTATGCTTGCCATGTTTGTTAACGGTACCAATTAAAGTATTTGTTAGATTAATACAGATTTTCTGTGCTGAACTGATCATTATTGTGGAGAGTAGAAAAGCATCATTGCTATGGATCAACATTTCTTGCTTCTCATTTTTGCATGATCAAATGCACTCCACAACAGGTACTGATCTGATTGTATTCACCAGCACAAAGAATATACACATCAAAGTCACAAACTGAAGCTCAATGAATGTTGAAGTATTTCTATCCACTAAAGTCTTCACGTTGGCTAAAAATCATTAATATACAAATTAAGAACTCTAGTTTTTCTGTATTTTCCCGTAAGACTGGAGATAATTATGAAATACGTAAAATCCTTGGTCTCCAGAATTCAGGCAATCGGCAAACAAATTGAGGAAAATAATTGTAAACTATTAAAATAAAGAAGAATAAATAAACAATTTAACAAAAGTTTAAAACTGTAAAAGTAAACGTTGGTGAAGATTGGAGCAAATATTTGGCCTTAGGAATACCTTAGTTGTGCTTTGCTCATCACAGCTGTTTGAATAAAGTTGTGTTTGAATAAAATGGAATCTCCGAGGATGAAGAGCTGGTCGATGCCGCTCACCGGTTAGGTGCTTCTCTTAAAGTTTCTCCTTATCTCTGCTGTGTAACAGTCACCCCAGTCAGAGACTTTATCTGTAAACTTGGTGGGGGGGGGAGGGGGGCCTTAATTATCCAGAATGTTATTGTTCGCCATTCATGCGACTCCTTGGAGGGGGAGGAACTTACAGATTCAGTGACATTTAAAAGTAAAACATAGAATTTTGTGAACACCGTGGTTGATGTAAAAACACACAATGCTGAAGAGACTCAGCAGGTCAAACGGTGTCCTTTATGTAGCAAAGGCAGAGATACATAACTGGCATTTTGGGCTCGAGCCCTTCATCAAAGTCTGAGAAAATGCTGGTGAGTGTCAGAATAAAAGAGTGGGAGGGGAAAGGAGAGTGGAAGGTCAAGAAATGATAGGTAGAGAAGGGAGGGAGGAGACAACAACACTAAGGGGGAGGGGGTGGAAAGGCAGGGTTGTGCAGGTGAAAGAACTGGAAAGGCAGGAAATGGAGCATGGGGGAAGAAAAGGCAAGCAGGTTTAATGGAAAGCAGTGAAGTGAATGTCCATGCCATCTGGCTGGAGAGTGCCCAGATGGAAAATAAGGTGTTGCTCCTCCAATCTGCAGTTGATCAGGGTGGGACAGTACATAAGGCAATTGACATACATGTGAACGCGAGAGGGTGACCCAGAATTGAAGTGGTTGGCCACTGTGAAGTCGCTGTGGTGGCGGTCAGAGAGGAGATGCTGGGCAAAGCAATCTCCCAATCTGCGACCAGGCTCTCCGATGTAGAGAATGCCACAAAGGGTGCAACAGATGCAGTAAATAAGTTATCTGGATGAACAGCGTGAAGTGTTGCTTAACATGGAAGATCTGTTTGAGGCCCCAGACTATGGTGAGGAAGGTGGTGTGGGCACAAGTGTTGCACCTTCTGTGGGCACAGGGGAAGGTGCCAGATGCGATGGGTGGGGAGGGATGAGTGACTGAGAGAATCGCAGAGGGAGCAGTCCCTGTGGAAGGTCAAGAGAGAAGGAGCGGGAAAAATATGTCTGGTGATGGGATCCTGTAGTAAGTGCCGGAAGTTCCAACGGCTAATGTGTTGGATGCAGAGGCTGGTGGGGTGGTAGGTGAGGCTGAAGGGGATTCTATGTTGGTTGTGTCTGAGGGCAGAGGAGGCCAGGGCAAATGAGCAGGAAATGGAGATGTGGGTGAGGGCTGAGTTGATGGTGGTGGAAGGAAAGCCATATTTGTGGAAGAAGGTAGACATTTCAGAAGCTCTGGACTGGAAGACCTGATCTTGGGAGCAGATGCGGGGGAGATGGAGAAATGAGAGAAGAGAGTGGAATCCTTGCAGGGGATGAATAGTCCAGGTAGTTGTGAGAGTTGGAGGATTTGTAGCATGTCAGTGGAAAACTCGTCTCCCGAGATGGGGACAGAGAGATCCAGGAAGGGGAGAGTGTTATCGGAGATGGACCAGGTGAGTTTGAGGTCGGTGACATTTAAATGTTTTCAAAGAATATGACTGAAAATAAAGTACAGCACAACTCCAAATATCCAAAATGGTCGGGACCGGGACTATGACGGATAAATGTTTTTTTTTGATAATTAGTCATTTAAAAAACAGCCCAGTAGCAACAACAAATTACTTGCATCAATATTTAAACAACAAAAAACAAGGGAAGGCTTTTTAAGCATTAAAATGATGTTTAATTCTCACCCAAATAAAATGCTGGCTGCAACACCGCCACCGATCACTGAGACCTCCCAACCTCTGGTGCCAAGAGGATTCATGGGCTGGTGGAACACTCACTGTTGTGTCAGCGGGCTCCTGTCTCCCCAGTTACTGGAGCTCCCCACACCCAAGTCCTGATTCTGAATCCTCCCCTACTGCACACGTACACTGGCAAGTCTGGTGGGCGTGTATGGAAGTAGGCCGAGTGGCAGATTCAGAGTTCGCGCTTGGAGCTCCGGTGTGCTGAGGAGAGAGGGAGGGAAGGGAATGCCACTTAGCCTGAGGTCCCGTTCCTGCCTGGGAGTCCACTCTCCTTGATGACACTGGGTCAAGGGATTCTTCTGACCACAGTTTGAGAGGGAGAGCTGGAGAGGAAAGTCAATAGAAGAAGCTGAAGATGAAATGGAAAGAGAGAGGGGAGGGAGTTATCTGAAACTAGGACAATCGGCATTCTAATTTCATGTCGAATTAATTTTTTTTCAACCTGTGAGTCAGTTCGGCTCCAAAAAAATTTTGGATAAATTGAATATTTCAGAGAATCCGATTTCGGATATCAGAGTTGTACTGTATAATGCTTTAAGGTTTATATATTCATGTAAATAGAGTTTGTTCAGTGTAAGTACAGTGAGGTATTTTTGTCTTTTGCCTTTTAAACTGTTTATTCCTAATGCAAATATTCTAGTTAGGCATGATACGAGCAAGTCTCAAGCAACCAAAAAGTACACTTATCTGGCATCTACCAATCCCCAAAGGAGCCAAATACTTACTTTATTTAGGTAGTCTGTTGGTTGAGGAAGACTGTCCATAATTTGTTGGATGGCTAATCTTTAATAAAGATAGTTCTGTGTGAGAGGCTTACCTATTTGGGACTGAGCGACCATGGTTGAATTACGATCACAGAGTGGAGAGAAAGGAAGACCCAGTTCAGCCTCTTTGTCACCCTGGAATTGAACAAAATTAAGTAGTACAATCAAAGACTTGTGGCCTGTCTTCTCAATGCATAAACAATCTCTGGAAATCTCTCGTACTCCAGAAATTCTATCATGTGTATTAATATCAAATTATTCAATTCTTGGAAAAAGTTTGAGTTCTAGAAAAATCATATTCACATCTCCTCGTCATGATCGCTGCACCCCAAGTGGGATACTCAGACCTACGCAGTGCCAGTCAACAATGCTGCATTTGTAATTTTCCTCTCACGTTTGCATTGCCGGCTTCAGCACAGGTTACAAATGCAGGTACAGGCCAGGCTTGCTTTGGTGTTCAAGAAATTGAGTCCAGTCTGGGAACCAACCTGAGCCAGGCTCTCAGGAACCCCATGCTACCACTCTTCCTCAAATGCAAGCTCAATGCAGTAACAACCCACCCCCAACTCAATCATGAGCACAACCCTTGGCCTGAGCAGCCGAGTCTGTAAGGAGCTTTTACGATCTCCCTGTGTCTGGGTGGGTTTTCCCCGGGTGCTGCGGTTTCCTCCCACACTCTAAAACTTAAGGACTTGTCGGGCAATTTGGGTGTAATTGGGCAGCAAGGCTTTAAATGGCCGGAATCAGCTTCAACTGTGCTGCAAATAATATTTAAAAAAAATAATTTAATTTCAAATTTGCATTTCTCCCCTCAACCCAAGCCATCAAATTCAATCACCCGTCCCAAAATATATGTCTTGCTCTGACTGCCAAAAACTCTCCCTGATCGTGACCATCCCCAAGGCACCTCAAACCTCGAGTTCCTGACTGATGCCCTGGCTATGCTCCTCATCCCATGGTCCTCCTCCACAATCAACCCTTCCACCAGTCAGAAACCAGGTGTCTGCTCTCCTTGGTGCAGAGAATCCTTTCACTGTGGTCCATGCTAACTTGTGTGCTATGTAATTTTGCAGAGCAATCAAGAAAACATTCCTTGAACCCACTCTGCAGCACTGATTTAAATTAGATGTATAGCACGGTAACAAGCCCTTCTGGCCCACGAGCCATTACCTCCAATTAATTTACGACCCCCATAGGTTTAAGGGTGAGAGGAAACTGCCCTAACCCATGCAGACACGGAGAGAATGTACAAACTCCTTATAGACTGCTGGAATCAAACCTTGGTTATAGCGTTGCGCTAACTGCTTCGCTAGCCGAGCCACCCAGCTGAGGCTAAGGTAGCACCGTGATGTGGGTACTGGAACTGCTTCCCCACAGCACCAGCGACCTGGATCCAATCCTGGCCTCAGGTTCTATCTGCATATTCCCCTTCTGACTGCATGAATTTCCTCTAGGTCCCCTGCTTCCTCCCACATCCCCAAGACATGCAGGTTGCTATGTTAACTGGCCACTGTAAATTGTCCATGGTGTGTATGTGAGAGATGAATCCTGGAGGGAAGCAAGAGGGAAAATAAATGGGATAAATATAAGATCAGTGTAAAGCCTGTTTGTATGCTATCTCTTTCCAGACTCAATGATTCGCTATGACCTTTCCAGGTACAAAAGAATTTCAAGGCCTTTAGTCACACAGGATCTACAAATATATTCCATCTAGAGCAGCTTGGATTCAGAGACAATAACTCACTAGAACTATGCATAATTGTAAGAATAAGTTATAGTTTTTAGGGTTTTGTTACAACTAATAAAATCACTCAAAGGGATGCAAGAATCAAAAAGAAATAGTTCCTCAGTTTAGGTGCACTCGCTTCTGAATTAGTACCTGTCTGAAGAATTCCTCCAACAGTGCCATTGTCCAGCGATAATGCATGCTCCATGTTTTAGCAGGATGGCTGATATCAGCGGTGTGGAGTAAAAGTGACAGGGCCTTTGGTTTGTCAATCCTGCAAGTCAACATAATGAAAGGTAGAAGTCACAAGCCCCAGAAATGATCATGTCAATGTACCCCAACTAAAGGTCAAAAGAATACAGATGATGCAGATCATGTGATAGGCTTATAATGATCTTCGGAATGATGATGAGAAAACAAATCAGGTATTCAGACAGTGAAAAATCGACAGACAGGTCAATACCCCGATCTGTGAGGAGACTGCGGTCAAGGGACTCCACCAGGCTGCAGACTGGCTTGAAACTGACTGAAGGGAAACCAGGTATCAGAGTCAGGATGCAAGAGGGTGCCAAAGGTGCTGAAGAGTTTGGATCTGGAGCTCAGGTTGCTGACGGTTTGGAATGGGCTGTGTGCCTGTGGAAGAGCTGGGACGAATCCAAGGACACTCAGTAACTACAGTGGAATCTCTCTTTTGTTTCTCTTTCTCGGACTGTAAGAGGCGCTTCAGGCAATTTCTGCAATTGGCAAATCTGTCTGCCTTACAGTAGAAAAAAAGCAATTTTGTGTAATATGACACTTGCATTACAATGACAATAATTGAATCTTAAATACATTGAATCTTAAAATACCTCTATGGGGCCTTGTAACAGAAGAGATCAATTAATCCACTCATTGCGGGAAGGATGTGGAAGCTTTGGAGAGGATGCAGAGATGACATTTTGGAGAACGTCTTATGCAGAAAGGTTGAGCGAGCTCAGGATTTTCTCATTGGAGCGACGGAGGATGCAAAGCGACTTACTAGAGGTTCATAGATGATGAGAAGTATGGATAGGGTAGACAGCCAGCATCCTTTTCCCAGTAGGGCAATGGCCAAAACAAGAGTAGTCTGTTTAAGGTTAGTAGTTGAAAGTTTAGGCAAGATGTTAGAGATAGTTTATGTTTACGCAGAGTGGTGGATGCCTGGAATGCATTGTCGGGGTGGTAGTAGAGGCTGGCACAATAGAAGCATATGAAAAACTCTTAGATAAGCCCATGGATGTAAGAAAAATTGAGGGTTATGGGTTAGATTGATGTAGTTTATACATGTTTGTGAAAGTCAGCCTGTGCTGTAATAAAACAAACAGCAGAACCAATTAAACGTACAGCAGTTTCTTTATTCAACCTTGATAATGCTAGCGAGGGGAACAAAGCCCCACTCAAAGCATTTTTGAACACCTTTGGGCAGAGGTCTGAGTGAGACCCTTCAAGTTTCACATGAGTTTCACACTGCTGGCGATACTTGTTTTACACAAACACATTCCCTTGGGAAATGTCAGGGTGTCCTTACCCTTGGTGTATTTACATTATGACAGTAGTTGTGGTGTTAGTCATTATCTCACTACAGCACAATGAAGGTCATGTTAGAAGGCAATTACATTCCCACCATGTTACAAGGCAACTGCTGTATTTTCTCTCCTAATTAATTAACCCCATTGTTAAGCATATTCATTAAACCTACTCTTTCACAGGTTGTCACAATATCATGGGCCAAAGGGCTCATGCAGTGTGACACTGTTCAATGGAGTGAAACAGAAAATCTGAAGACACTGCGATTTGAGTAAATACACATTTCTGGAGAAACTGGCAGGTTCCACAATATAGACAGGAGGTCAAGATATATTACCAAAATTTTGGGCCTCAACCCTTTGTCAGGTTAGAGCAAAATGCAGACAGGCAGGCACCTGAATAAAGGTAAGGGGAGGAGGGAAGAAGGAGTAGGGGGAGAAAGCACAGGCCAGCAGGCAAGACGCTACACGTAGGGCATGGATAGGAGGACAAGAGAGAAAAGGTGAGAATTGATTGGGGGGAGGGTCTGTGAATGCAGAGCTAGAGGAAAAGAGATAGAGGGATCAAAAATTAGAGACAAGGGGAGAGGAGTTGGAGAAAGAAGACAAAAAGTATGAGGAAAGAGAGGTGGGGGGGAGTGGGGGTACCAAACATAATTGGGGAGGTCGATGTTAGAGGGTGTCCAAACAGAAGATGAGGTGTTGTTCCACTGTGTGGATGGTGTCAGCTGGGTAGTGCACGAGACCATGGGCAGATGCATGTCAGCCAGGTGGAGCTCATTATGGGTCCAGGAGGCATCACTAATGTAGCGGAGTGCCTGTGTAGGCTTGCGGCATGGATTGCTCTGCATAGTCAACAAAAAGACCAGCATAGCCTGTGCAGGAACCCATGGCTACCCCTTTGACCTGGGGAAAGTGGGATGATTCAAAGTAGAAGTCGTTGAGGTTGAGAACAAGTTCTGCCAGCCGGGGGAGGGCGGTGGTGGAGGTGGAATTGGTTGGGTCTGTTGTTAAGAAACAAAGGGTTTTGAGGCCTTTGGAACAGGGGATTGGGTGACTAATCTCCCTTACAAATATAGCTTGCAGGATTGCCCTTAAGCAGTGAGCACATTGTGGCCCCTGTGGGCTGGGAGTTGACAGGCTGTTTGTGAGCAGTCACCCTTTGTGGACTGTTTGACAGCTTCGACAATTATCTTCTCACTGCAGGTCTTCAATGGACCAGGTTCATGGAGATAATAGAGTAGATTTGGTGATGACCAGTCCACCTTGGTCAGTGCCTTGGTGCAGATGATATAAACATCTTAATGCTCCATCAATTAAATTTTTAAATAATTAGCAGGTGTCAATGCTTACAGCAGTATTGCCATAACATTTTGTGCTTCCCCCCTGGTGAAGGGTGCTTGCTGTGACCAGGCTATGCACCCAAGAATGTTGTCAAGAGAAAGACCCCACCATGGTTAGTCTTCCATTCAAAGTTGATCACACCTTGTCAGAGTTGCCAATCTCTCACCCTGGGGATTGAAGTCGTCCAGGAAGGTCAGTTCATTGCCCTTAGGGATGCAGGTCAGGATTTATTTTCCAAAAAGTGAGGGTGAAAGTCTTCCTTGGCTTCATTCCATGATTTAAGAGTTGGGGCACATCCACTGATGACCAAATGTGTTGCTTCCTCTTCGAGAAGCAAATGTGTCAGTTATGTTAATCCCACAAGGAAACTAGTTCAGATGCCAGAATAGTTCATTCTAGATGGTGGAGCTCCCTCCCAGAAGGCATTCATCTCACCATATGTACATCTAGAAGCCGCACCTCTCCTCTTGTTCCATTTCCTTCAGTCTCCTATGTCTCATTCTGCGCTGCGATATCAACATCAAAGATTCTGAGTTCCTGAGCGATGTTGGCAGAGCTCTCTTCAAGTCTGTTGCTGTTGGGATTGCCTTGGAGACTCCTGGCATTCCACATCCTGATCTTGAATAGAGATTGCTGGTGTGCAGTTTTTTTTTAATGTGAGGCAGCTATAAAGCAGCTGCCACACTAGGTCTTGCTCTGGTGGGCCAAAGGATACCAGATACCAAGATCTACTGACAGAGCATGTCATTGGGGGAAGTCTGATACATGTACACTTGTTCATGCATTTATACATGTGTGGGCTCAAGCTTGGAAGCCCTTGCTCCTTGTCTCCCTCCTGACTTCTCACGTGCTTCTTGCTCTGCTATGGTTGCTAGCTTCTGAGTCCAGGCATACACCATGACCTGGTCTCAGTCCCTGGTTCTATATGCATGCCTAACCATCCCCCAGTTTTGCCCACCAGAATCCCAAGTATTATCTCTGCCTGTGCGAAGGATGGTGACCACAGCGATGAACCAGAGAGGGCCTCAGCGGCTGAGGGACCACAACACAGGCTACAGGCAACTTGCAGTCGGGGGATCTGCAGGAGCTGCAGGAGACTGGCTCTTGGGAACCAGGCATCGAAAAAGGTGGTTGGAGGTGGTGCTGAAGGCTAGAAGAGCTCCCAAAGGGCCTCAGGCACTGAAAACATCCAGGCTTGGATCTGGAGTTCAGGTTGCAGATGAATCGAAACAGGGGTCTGCAGAGGCTGCGGGAGCATTGGAGGCGAATCCATGGATATTCAATTACTCTGAAGGGACTCTCTTTTGCTTCTCTTTCTCTCGTACTCCAAGTGGCACCTGGCCACATTAATGGCGACTGTGTCTGCCTTATGCCAAGCAGAAGGCATTTTTGTGTAATATTACATGTTCTGTATTATTACATGACAACAAAGGAATCTTGAATCTTAGCCACATCTCTGATACCCAGTTCAGGCTGCACCCCCGTGGCCTAAATCCCTGCCACTGTCTTTACAGCCAACCACATCCCCAACACTTGACACACAACTCACCATATTACCCAATCCCATTCGCTAGCGCTCAGGTAACAGTGCTCCCAGATCCTTACCCCATATCTTGAAGAAGAGGTCAGGTCGGAACGTTAGCAATAGAGCCCATCTTTACTTCCGATGGATGCTGCAAGACCTGCTGAGTTCCTCCAGCATTTCTGTATTTTTATTACAATCACAGCATCTGCAGACTTTCATGTTTCATCCCGCCCAGGCCCGGATTAACCGTTAAGCAAAATAATCACATGCTAAGGGCACCAAAATGTTTTTTTCCAGTGCTAGCTGAACTAGGGCCCCACAAAATGTCCCCCCCCAACAATAAATTAAAAAACATATATACAGGTTATATTTAATATAGTTATGGGTCTGGCCTGGATGAAAACCAACTTTTTAATCTATTATTTCATATTCAGCACTTATTGTCTTGCCAGTTAGACAATGGAAGGGTCAAGAGGGAACCATTGTGCTTAAGTATCAGTTGGTCCTACCCCCAACCCCTCTTTCTAATCCTTTACTGCAGCTTTAGCCACATTCCTATCCGTGGCAGAGTTCAGCTCCTGCTTTTCCTCCACTGCCTTCCTGGTCTCTGGCTCTGACTGGCCATCGACATCCATCCATTCTTGTTCTCCTTGTTCCATCTCTGGCTTTGAATGACCATCGACATCCATCCGTTCTTGTTCTCCTTGTTCCATCTCTGGCTTTGAATGACCATCAACATCCATCCGTTCTTGTTCTCCTTGTTTAATCCGCTCCTTGAGCCCTAGCCTCACACCAAAATAACAAATGCAAAAATGGCTTCCCAAAGGCAACATCGTCATTGACTGGCATGAAGTTTGCAAAATAAACATGCTTGCGACTCTAAAATTGAATTATTTTAGTAATATTATAGATGTTGAAAACATTATCCAGGACAATGGCACTTCCAAATTGTTGATCCTTACAAAGGACAATGAAAAGAATGCAGGAAATGAAAGTGCATTTTACATCAAACAGCAGTCCAATGGGTTATAATGTTTCTTGTGTCGTCCTGGAATGTCAGCTGTCCATCTCTCTCCATTGATGGTGCCTGACCTGTTGATCCCCTCCAGCGTCTCTTTTGTTGTGTTTGGTGCTTATCCCTGATTGTTCTTGAGAATGTCATGTGGTGAAAAATTATGTCCTCTATGCCTCTGGAAGATGGAATCACACAGAACTGTGGGAACCGCTCTCTGGCCACTTGGAAGGGACAGTCAAGGAGGACCACGGTAATGCCCTTCCTATGCAGTTCACATAGGATCAGTTTCCCTTGCTCTCCTGTCATGCACTCTTCTTCAGTGACTGGGGAAATGAGGATATAAATTTATGAGTAATGTGATGGAATATTTGGGAATGTTTTTGGTAGATAAATTGGGAAAAGTAGAGTAGGTTACATACACACACTTTAAAACAGATCTTATTTGAAATACTGGAGATGTCATATTCGCAGGACTTCACAGAAACTGTGCAGAATGCCTATAGAGATTTTACAAGTGGCTGTTAATTGAAGTGAATAAATGGACAATTGTCTTTAAAGCCACAGCAAGAGACAGGCTGTCTCCTAATACCTCTTCACAGAAATGTCACAGAGAGGTTCTTGTTTACCTAAAAACAACAGATTAAACAAAAAAGAACTCCTATTGTTTGCTGGAGAAGGTCAGCGGTTTTGCAAGTGAGAGACAGAAGGACATGTTTCCTGGCAGTCAGGGTCTCAGAGAGAGAGAGAAAGAGAGAGAGAGACAGAAGGGAGTCTTTGACTGTGTGTGACACAGAAAGCTGTGAAGCTCGACGGAACTGAAACAGAAGCTCCAGAGTGGCGGATGGCTGGAAGTGCTATCTGTCTGATGTTTCTCTTGGAATAAGTGGAACAGAAAGGAACTCTGTGTTAGCCTGAAGGAAAGAGGTTATCATCTGGAGAACCCTGATGGGACAAGTTTCATCAGCAAGACATTGAGGTGACTAATGGTACCTCAGTTGTGGAAATCCTGGAACCACACATCTCTCTCTACCAACCTACAAGAACCTTCCTGAGTGGTAAACCTTTTGAGCAGCAAAGCCTGGTGAACTTTATACAAGTTAAATTCTGTGCATAATATAAGAATTGCCTGCAACCAGTGAACTTGAAAAATTGAGAAAAGAGCTTGAACTGCGAACCAAAGAAGTTTTCTTAAATTTACACACACACATGACATATGCGTGCGCTTAGAATTAGAAGAGGGTTAAATTGGGTTAGTTAAGTCAATAGTGATAAGTTAAAGTTTGATTCTGTTTCATGTTTAAAGATAATTAAAAACAACTTTTGTTCAAGTAACTATTTGTCGTAGTGAATATCTACTGCTGCTGGGTTTTGGGGTCCTTTGGGCTCGTAACATTTTAGTATCCCTCTGCCAAGTTTTAGGACTTCAGACAGGCTCTTCAAGCGTTGTTGTTTTTCAATTCACATCTTGCTCCTCTGCTGAGAGAGGGAACAAATCATCCTCAAGCCCAGAAGGACCACTGAAGAAACATGCTTCAACACCGAGTTTATTTGAAAATGTTGGGCTTCAATTGAAACAAAGAATGTGGGAATGGGCGGGAAAGGGATTCAGAAGTAGGAGTTTGGGCTTGTAAAATTCTTCTTAACTCAACGTAACAAATTAAAAGTAAAATACGAATATCTACAGACATCGTGGTTGAATTAAAAACACAAAGCTGGAGCAGGTCAAGCAGTGTCCTTTATAAAACAAAGGTAAAAATTCATAACTGATGTTTTGAGAAAATATTGGCAGGCGTTTGAACAAAAGAGTAGGGGGTGAGGGGTGGTCGCAAAGCCAGGAGGTGATAGGTGGAGAAGTAAGGGAGGGGACAGCAGCGAGCAAGCAGAGGAGGGATGGCTTGGTGGAGGGAGAAGGAATGGAGGGGGAGAACCGGAAAGGGGAAGGAGGAAGAGGAGAGCAGGTCAGCAGAAACCAGAAAAATCGATATTAATGCCATCTGGCTGGAGAGAGCCCAGACGGAAAATTAGAGGTTGTTCCTCGAATTTGCGGGTGGTCTTGGTGGGATAGTGCACAAGGCCTTGGACAGACATGTGAGTGTGGGAGTGTGGCACAGAACTGAAATGGTTGGCTACTGGAAGGTCCCTATCACTGGTGCGGATGGAGCGGAGGTGCTCAGCGAAACATTCTCTCTATCTGCGCCCGGTAGAAAAGGCCACAAAGGGAGCATCAGATGTAGAAAATCAGTCCTGCGGATACACAGTGAAGTCTTGCTTCACTCGAAAGGCCAGTTTAGGGCCCTGGGCCGTGGTGAGGGAAGAGGTGTGAGCACAAGTGCGGCTCCTCCTGCGGCCACAGGGGAAAGGTGCCAAGGTTGCCGGTGGGGGGGGGGGGTTTGAAGCACACCTACTAACAATACTAGATGTAAGGCAGCCTCTTCACATGGGCAAAGCACATAGTACTTGCCAACAAGCACATGAAGTTTGTCCATGTCAGATCCCACATGCCATTCTGTTTATGCCTGGCATCACAATTCTTTCACATTTATGAAATCTTTGCTGATAGATACTATCCAGAGAAATAAATTTCCCCTGGAGTTTCCTCCCACCCTCCAAAATAAAAAAAGCATACAGGATTTGTAGGTTCATTGGTGTATTGGGGGAGCATGGGATCATGGGCCAAAAGGGCCCGTTACTGTGCTGAATCTCTAAATTAAAAAAGAAAGAGTGAACTTCAGGAGGGGAGGAATTAAACTGTAAGCAATGTTTAATTAATGTCAATGGATAAACATTCTCATCCTTTGCATCATAAAACCAAATGGTGAACACTTCTCCACCACTCACTCTCAATGTCTTGCTTAGTTGCTAAATGGTGCAAGTGTGCCTTGAGGCACCATTAACCAATCAGGAACAGCGCACCTTAGAGTAGCTGAAATGTACATGTATTTATAACCAGGGAGTTGAGAAATCAAACTGTTGAAGGAACAACACTTGATTTTCCACTGGGCACTCTCCAGCCAGATGGCATTAGCATCCACTTTTCTGGTTTCTGTTAACCTGCTCTCCTCTTGCCCCTGCCCTCTCCCTTTCTAGTTCTCCTCCATCCCTTCACCCAGCCATCCATCCTCCCCTTGATCACTGCTGTCCTCTCCCTCCCTTCTCCACCTCCAGTCTTTGCAACCACACCTCCTCCCCACTCTTCTGTCGACCTTTTTCCATACCTTGATGAAGGGTTTAGGCCCGAAATATTGGTGATGTATTTTTACCTTTGCTATATAAAAGACACTGTTTGACCTGCTGAGTTTCTCCAGCATTAAGGTGTTTTTACTTCAACCGCAGTGCCTGCAGACTTTTGTATTTTACTTCTTTCAGGTTTTCTCTGTCCCTGAGCAGACAATTAACTACACATGACAAAGCAAATTCATTTAATTTTAGCTGGATAAAAGATATTATATTGGAGTTAATGCAACTCAACAAAAATGACAGAACTGATCAAAAATGGTGACTTCTGCCAAATGATGACTCACCCTTCTGGCTGCAGCAAGGAGCTCCTCATAGCTTTGATTTGTTGAAAGTGGCAAGACATATCAGTTGCTAAGACCATTTCAATTACCAGGGTCCGAAATTCCCTTTAGAGAATATGAAAAATGATCACGAGCAGCTTCTCAAAAATCCAACACTATCGGCTAATTGTCTTGACATTTTAAATCCCACCACAGGCAACATTCACTCCAAAAGGTCATCCATTCCTTTATTCAAAGAATTGCCTTTGTCTCAAGCAAAACCCATAATTTGAACTAATTATAAAGTAGTAGATGAACTTAAATATACATTTTAAAAAAAGCTGTTGCTTCTTACTAAACCAATTACACAGAGACACTCGAAATTGGCTTTGTCTTAAAAGCCTTTAGTCAACAAGTGCATCTGACACTACGTTTAAAAGTATTTTGTTAGAACATCTCAAGGTTTTAACTTAGATCAATACTGCACAACCCCAGGGAGGTTAAACACAGGAGATCATGTTTGAAGGAGATTGGAAAAAAGCTAAAGGGAGAATATCCCCCGTGGTAGCAAACTCAAGACAGCACAGTGCTACAACACTGAGCACTGCCACCTCTTGGAGATCTCGTTTTGGTCATTGGGCACGGTCTGTGAGATGATTGCATGTCACCCCTGACACCCAGTTTTTTTTTAAACCCCTTGGTTCTTTCCACATCCCAAAAAATGTGGTTGTTGATAGGTGAATTGAATAGAGCACAGAATGGGTCAGCATGGAAATGGGCCCTTCGGCCTTCGCTGAACATGATACCCAATTGATCCTCCACATGTACACCTCTATTCCTGTATCTATCAGAAGCCTTTTAAGCGTTACTGTCTGTTACCACCCCTATTCCTGGTAGCCCATTGCCTGACACATCCTCTTTCAACTCCCCCAACATTAAAATGCATGCCCTAAAGTACACAACATTTATTTACCTGGGTAAAAGACTCTGACTATTTACCCTATCATTGTGTCTCCAGATCTTATAAACTTTGCGCAGTTCACACTTTGGCCTCTGTAGTGAAAACAATTCAAATCCATCAACCTCCCCAACACTTCTTTCCTTTCACCTTGATAAACTTCTTCTGTGCCCTTTCCAAAGCCTACACGTCCTTACGGTAACTGGGCAACTAGATTTTCACACAATATTCTAAGTGTGGCTTAACAAAAATTTTATACAGCTGCATGATGCTTGATGAAACAAATGGTGGTGTTGCAAGAGCAGCTGTAACGGCAGCACAGCCACTGGTGTAGACCTGGGAGAGAGGGGTTGGGAGTCACAGCATCACTCGCAGGGTCCTTCTGATTTGATAGTTTTAAACGAAGCTAGCTAAATGAGCTGTCAGTGTTTTTTTTAATCCTGCGAGCATGGGTTCTGGGCCCAAGATGGCAGAGTACTATGATAGGTGCTGGGCAGTGTACCATGATAGGTTTTAAGACTTTGGGGGAGCAGCAGACCAGTACAGGACACCAGAAACAGGGAGCATACCCCCCCCCCCATGTTGATAGGGATAAGTCCATAGGGAAGCTGACCATATCAGTAGTCCAGCAAGGGGCTCAGTGGCTGAAGTACCCACACAGGCTGTGGGCAGTTGATGACCTGCGGTCAAAGGATTCACAAAGGCTGCCGGCTCCTGGAGACTAGCTCATGGGAACCAGGCATCAGAACCAGAATTTGAGAGGGTGCTGAGGGCAAGAATGGCCCCCGAAGGTCCTCAGGAGTTGAAGGCTTCCTGATTGGTTCATAAGTTTGAGCAGGAGTCTGTGCGTATGCAGAGGCTGAGGGGGGAGCTGGAGGCGAATCCACAGACCCTCAATGTCTCTGAAGGGACTCTCTTTTGCTTTCTCCGGCACAGTTAGCACAACCCTATTACAGGTTAGAATCTGGCCCTGTCTGTAAGGAGTTTCTACCTTCTCCCTGGCTCAGCTTCCGTGTGCGTTTCCTCAGGGTGCTCTGGGTTCCTCCCATCCTTCAAAACATACGGGGATTGTAGGTCAATTGAGGCGTTTGGCACCACAGGCTCATGGGCCAGAAGGGCCTGTTACCTTGCTGTATGTCTAAATTATAAAAAAGTAAATTATTGTGAAGGACTCCGGGCAAATGCTCATGTATATTACATTTCCATGTATTATTATGATACAATTAAAGCAACCTTGAACTTGGATTACTTACTTTTATACTTCAATGACCTGCCCAGTGAAACTAATCATGTCATATACTTTCTTTATTAGTGGGTAGGAGTTTAGAGTTGATAATCTAGATCTCCTCTTTTTCCCTCTCTCTTAAATTAAAAAAAAATTTCAACATGGTTTACAGTGTCATTTACTTAAGTTTGTTGAACCCTTTCCGAGGAATTAACATCAATGTTTATACAATTCTGTAGAACTTTTTACATTCCATTTCTTAATTAAAATGAATGATATATTAACAAAATTTAATGGTTCCTATTTGTATAATAACAAATAAACAAATATAATCCACTAAAGAGATTAAAGAAAAAAAAGGAGGGTTCACTTTCAACGAGCTAGGGACGCAAACCCCCAGATCCCTCCCTGCCATTAACTCAATATGTTCCCTTTCCGTTTGACCTTTGAGTTACCCTCTTATAGGTGCATGATTGGGGAAGGGGAAAATTGAGTAAAAGAAATGGTGAAGAGTTACTGTGGGGTCAGGGGGCACTGAAGGGCCGGGGAGGCCTCTGGCTTCATTTACAGTAACAATTGGGAATATGATAAAATCCTTTCTTTGGCTTGGCTTCGCGGACGAAGATTTATGGAGGGGGTAAATGTCCACGTCAGCTGCAGGCTCGTTTTTGGCTGACAAGTCCGATGCGGGACAGGCAGACACGGTTGCAGCGGTTGCAGGGGAAAATTGGTTGGTTGGGGTTGGGTGTTGGGTTTTTCCTCCTTTGTCTTTTGTCAGTGAGGTGGGCTCTGCGGTCTTCTTCAAAGGAGGTTGATGCCTGCCGAACTGTGAGGCGCCAAGATGCACGGTTTGAGGCGATATCAGCCCACTGGCAGTGGTCAATGTGGCAGGCACCAAGAGATTTCTTTAGGCAGTCCTTGTACCTTTACTTTGGTGCACCTGTCACGGTGGCCAGTGGAGAGCTCGCCATATAACACGATCTTGGGAAGGCGATGGTCCTCCATTCTGGAGACGTGACCCACCCAGCGCAGCTGGATCTTCAGCAGCGTGGACTCGATGCTGTCGACCTCTGCCATCTCGAGTACTTCGACGTTAGGGATGAAAGCGCTCCAATGAATGTTGAGGATGGAGCGGAGACAACGCTGGTGGAAGCGTTCTAGGAGCCGTAGGTGATGCCGGTAGAGGACCCATGATTCGGACCCGAACAGGAGTGTGGGTATGACAACGGCTCTGTATACGCTCATCTTTGTGAGGTTTTTCAGTTGGTTGTTTTTCCAAATAACGAACGTCTAAAGACATGGTCCAGGAAGGGTTTCAGTTTCCTGAGAAGAAACAATTCTCTGCAAGGCGTCATGACGAGCAGGTTGTGAATCACAAAGACTGCAGAAACACAGTCATCTTGGATAATGCAAAAAAAATTAAGAAACAGATTTATTGTCATGAATTTTTCACCGAATCCGATGTACTGCGGCAGCATTACAAAATAAATTACATTAAAAAAAATTAAGAATTTCATGGAAGAGAAAGTGAGGTAGTGCCCGTGGCTCATTTTCCGGTTGCAGAGGTTGCCAATTCTTGAGCTGAGTGTTCGTCTTCAGGCTGCTGTACCACCTTCCTGATGGCAGTAGTGTGAAAAGGGCACAGCCTAGGTCAGGGGTGGACAACTTTCCTGGACCCATCATACTATTGTCATCATGAAGAAAGCACATAAGCGCCTCTACTTCCTCAGAGGGTTGCAGAGGTTCTGGATGTCATCAGAGACCTCGGGAAACTTCAACAGATGTGTAGTGGAAACTGTGTTGACCAGCTGCAAAACGGCCTGCCATGAGGGCACCAATACCTCTGAGCAGGATGCACCCCAGTATATCACAGCCAGAACTGTCCCCAGCATTAGGAACGCTCCCATCAGAGAGCTGCAGCAATCGTCAAAGATCCACACCACCCAGATTATGCTCTGTTCTCGCTGCTACCATCAGAAAGCTGTATTGGTGCCACACGACTCTAACCACCAAGTTCAAGAACAGCTGCTACCCCTCCACCATCAGACTCCTCAACAACAGACTCAATCAGGGTCTCATTTAAGGATCCTTACTTTGCATACTATTTATTACTGAGAGAGAGAGAGAGAGAGAGAGAGAGAGAGAGAGAGAACTGGTTTTTTTTAAACCCCATTTTGAAGACAGGTTGTGAGTTCTAAGTTCAGCCTGTTCAAAACTCTTGTGGTCTACAGGGATAAAGTAGTGACATGTTGATGACATTTTTTCGACTGAGTGTAGGAACGTGAAGGAAACAAAAGATTAAAAAGGTATAAATGTTGATTAAAAAGGTATAAACATTGTATTCACTTTACTAAATTATGATCTTGTATTTAAATAAAATTAATAATTCCTAATTATTACATAATGAAGCATTATGTACAGTACAATATGAGCCCTTCAGCCCCTGTTGTTGTGCCGACCTATCAGAATGTAAATTTACAAATTTATTAAGGACAGTGGGAAAGTGGCAGCGGCAATAAAACACATATGCACACAATTTATAAAGACCATTGGAAGGTTGCAGCAGGGATGAGAGAGTGTGAGAGAGACAGATAGAGCCTCCCTGAATTCCATGCAGCAGAGAAAGGGCTGTATGCATGGAGCACTCATAGAGTGGTTTCTCTGCCACATGGGATGCAAGGAGGGCAGGTCCACTATTGCTCAATGCATCACTCAAACGCCACTGGTGAAGGCTAGGTGCCCCTCTCCCTGGGGATGCCTGGTGGTGAGTGTGAAAGGACGCAGAAAACCATTTTAACAGTGGTCCAGTGTGAATGGCAAAAACAGCTTCTTTAACCGGTTCATTGAACAGCCAATTTATAGGTTAGGCAGCGTGAAAAGGGCTTTAGAAGTAGCAGCATGTACAAAGATACGATGCTTGCTCTATAACAGGCAGGCTAAACTAAAGGCTACCATTTCCAAGATTGAAGGAGGGTAAATGACCATGAAAAAATCATTGAAAATCATTACATCAGACAGTTGGCTAACACAAGAGGCCTAATTAAATCAGGAGACCAATACTGGGGATCTCACAAGTGTGAAGAATGGATATTATGACAATTAAAAAAACTATGGTAAAATCCTAGGTATCCAGAATGCAAGCAACCGGCAAAAAAAAAGGAAATAAATAAATATTTAAATTTTATAAAAATAAATCAGTAAAATTGTAAAAGGATGGTAAATGTTCTAGAACATAGAACACTGCAACACAGTACAAGCCGCCCTTCGGCCCTCGATGTTGTATGCACTCATATATTCCTGTAAAAAAAAAGTAGTAAAATCCTCCCTATCCCGTAACGCATTATGTGCCTGTTTAAGAATCTCTGAAATGCCTCTAATGTTTCAGCCTCCACCACCATCCTTCTCTGAAGCAGCACAAAAACCCTTGATGAAGATGAGAGCAAACATTCAGCCAATGGAGCACCGGTCGTGTCCTGCTCAGAGCAGCTGTTTGAACAAAATTTTAATAAGGTTGTGTTTGAATAAAATGGCGTCGCCCAGGATGAAGATTCAGCCAATGTCGCTCCCAAAGTATCTCCCTGCCTAGTAAGAGACTTTATCTTTAGTGTTAAGAATATTAGGAAGGCTTTATCTGTAAATTTGAGGAAGAGGAGATTAATCAAGGTGGGATGGTTATCGCAATGCTGTTACAGTACCAGCGACTGGGGTTCAAATTTAAATTACAGGAATTACCTGATTAAAGTGATCTTTACATAATTAAGGATTACAATACTGATTTTTATTCAAATTAATTTACATTTTGCTCTGCATTTTGTCATTTAAACTTTTGTTTTTAATGCTGGTGTATTAAGCTTTACCCCCTCCATAAATCTTCGTCCGCGAAGCCAAGCCAAAGAAGATTAAGCTCTCCACTGGCCACCAAGACAGAGGTGCACCAAAGAAGAGGTACAAGGACTGCCTAAAGAAATCTCTTGGTGCCTGCCACATTGTCCACCGCCAGTGGGCTGATATCACCTCAAACCGTGCATCTTGGCGCCTCACAGTTCGGCGGGCAGCAACCTCCTTTGAAGAAGACCGCAGAGCCCACCTCACTGACAAAAGACAAAGGAGGAAAAACCCAACACCCAACCCCAACCAACCAATTTTCCCTTGCAACCGTGCCTGCCTGTCCCGCATCGGACTTGTCAGCCACAAACGAGCCTGCAGCTGACGTGGACATTACCCCTCCATAAATCTTTGTCCGCGAAGCCAAGCCAAAGAAAGAAATTAAGCAATGTAAGAGTGTGTCTCAGGCAACCTGAAAAATCACATCTCTGTCATCCGCAATCGTCATTGGTGCCGGATACCAGGGATTTTACTGTACCAAACCTTCTTAGGGATGTGGAGTGCTCACGTTCAACCAAAGCCCTGTGGACTTGATACCATTTTTATCAATCGCTTTCTCAGCATATTCTATCTTGAATTATTGATGCAAATAGATATTAATGTTGCTGTACTCTCTTTAAAGCAGCACTATTTAGTTTGTTTACTGTTCACCTTTCTACCAAAATGTACAACTTCATACATACTTTCTTGATTTAATTTCTTCTGCTGCATCTCTGCCAAATTTACATCGGAAACAGGTTCCAATTCGAAACACTGACTGACAATATCTATCCATGGAAGCTGCTGAACCCACTCAGTTCTTTCAGCAACTCACTGTTTGCCCTTTATGACCTCATGAACTACCCTCTTTACTATTTACCATACTTTTATTTTGTATTTTCCTCACCCTTGAAAATATTACCCTGGAGCCCACATTGAAAACATTACTTACATCTGTGACAGAGTATATAGAGGTGTTTGGGAGATAAATTGGGAAAGGTTTGTTGGAGCAGGTCACACACAAACACTTTAAAACACAGTCATTTTACAGGAGCTTTTGCAAGCGTGCTCAGACTTATGATGGACTGTTAATTGCAAAAGGGCAACAAATGTAACAACAGGCAGTAGAAGCTTTGTCTGAAAAAGAGAATTTACTGATCTTTGCAGGCATAGAGGAGAAAAAAAAACAGGTTCTACTCTCACACAGAGAGAGAGAGAGAGCGAGAGAGAGAGAGAGAGAGAGACATTAGTTCCAGAGGGACAAGTTGGCAAGCTTTGGAAGATGGCCTGGTCAAAGGAGAGGACTGGCTGTTCAGTGTTTCCCTTGGAATAGGTGAAACAGAAAGGAACTCTGTGGTGGATGTCCTGAAACAAGAAAACCTCTCTCTCTGAAAACCAACAAGGACCCTTCTGAGTGGTAACCATTTACCTGTTAAGCACCAAAGCCTGGTGAACTTTATTAATGTTAACTTCTGTGCACAGTACAAGAATTGCCTGCAACCAGTGAGATTGGACTGTGGACCATTTTTATGGTTCATTTTATTCCCAATTTCTAAAAGGTTCTCTACCAATGAGGTTAAATTGTCTGGTTCTTTTTCAGAATATCCCTACACCTCCCCTTTTTGAACAAGCATATACCATATGTCATTCTCCACTCCTCTAATAACATGCACACCCAAGGAAGATTGTGGCCAATCCTTCAAAAATCTCTACTCTTACTTCCATAGGGGCTAACAAATTAATTAAAAAGACTGGCTGTGCACAAAATGTTTACACCCTTCAATATGAACACCCTTCTTCACGGTGTCCTAGGTATCATCACTTTCCTTGGTGTGTGTCGATACAAATATTTTAGCATATACCCATGTACAGATCACTGGGGTATCCCTCCCCTACACCCCCCCCCCCCAACATACGCCCCATCGACACGATCCACCAGGATTGTTGATTGAAGAGGCCCCGCAAAATCGTTGAGGACCCCTACCACACAACTCACTTCTAACTACACCCAGTGGGAAAGAGATGCAGGAGTATCAGAGCCAGAACCACCAGGATGAGAAACAACTTTTCCCCACAGGCAGTGAGACTGCTGAACGACTAAATGAACTGCTCATATAAACCCTCGGACACTACTATTTATTAAGAAATTTTATTTATTTTTTTATATATATATGTACTGCATGATGCATCATTTGTCTGTATGTGTGTTGTGTCTGTATGTGTGTATCGAGGGCAGGGGAATGCTGTTTTGGCAGGTTGTACTTGTGCAACCGGATAACAATCAAATTGAATTTGATGATCCCAGATTGGCCCCACTCCTTATTCCCTGCATTCTCTTTTTATACAAACACGTTTTGCATCTTTGCCCTTCTCATTTCTTCCTCCCCCCCCCCTCTAAATTCAAAACCATCTCCAAGTTTTAGTATAATTTCAGTGATTTCACACATGTGGCTGAAACAAATTTTTTGGAAAGGTGTAATGAATGTGAGAAAACAGCCTAACTTCTCACTGTTTCTTCAAATGGCCTGGACAATTGGTTGTCGTCAGGGTTGTGTGAAATCATAGACTTGGCTCTTCAGCCCATTGCATCTACACCAACAACACAGTAATGTTATCTTGTATTAGTCCCACGTCTTTACCCTCTCCACATTTTCCATATGGTTACACATAATTAGCATGAACAGACTCGTATAGGGCAGAGCCTTCAGACTGGAGGCCCTCACACATTTTTATTCTGCATTACTCTTTCTTATTCTTCAAGACCAAACTGTGACTGATGATATTGTTATTAGACTGGCTTCATCTCTGGTCCATAGGACTTCCTCATTGTAATGGAGAGGCCGTGGCCACCACAGGGTGGTGCTGCCGCGCTCCTATTCGGAGGACACATTGCATGTCAATCGAGGTCAAGCCATCAAGGTGACCCTTGCGATTGGCCCACCTAAATCACCAGGTGCTGCAGTCCAGACAGCCTGCCTGGACTCATTCCTGACCTTCACCCAATTGGCCCAGGTGAATTACCTTGGTTGACCCCTGCTGAGCTCCTGCACCTGGCTTCGAGCCATTGGCCACACCAGCCAACAGGGCCCAGACTGCCCTGAGTGATTGCCTCCCCAGTATTGCCTGAAGAACTATAAGGGGCCATGTGCCCCTTTGTTCTGCTTTTTTTGGACTCCTCATGGCACGTACATATCACCTTTTGCACTGGGTTGGGGTGAGTCCCGAGGTTAGGAAGCTAGAGCTGTGTCTGTACCGGTCAAGGGGTGGGGGCACTATTGATTCTGACTGTTGATTTTATGTATTTAAGTAATTCCCCCAGTCTCTCCCTCATTATCCAAAGTGTATATTTACCCTTTACGTATTGTGTATGTATGTATAGATCTATTTAGCATTTCCACCCTGTTGCCATGTTTGCATCCCCAAAATAAACGTGTGCTTTGTACCTCGACTTTGGTCTGGTTCTTAACATGGGATCCACACGAACCCTTACAACACTCATGAGATCTAATTTACTACAGAGGATTTAGAATACCTGCAGCATGAGGTTCTTGAAAGAGAAACTAAGCCAGGGAACTCTGGTAATCCAGCTGATATATTTAAGAGATACAGCATGGTAACAGCCCTTGTGGCCCACAAGACCATGCCACCCTGCCACCCAATAGACCCATTAACCTACAACCCCCATAACGTTTTGAAGAGTAAGAGGAAACAGGAGCACCCGGGGAAACCATCACAGACACAGAGAGAACATACATACTCCTTACAGACTATGCCAGATTTGAACCATCGTTGCTGGTGCTACAAGTGTTGCCATAACTGCTACGCTATTCCATGATGTTGCTGAAGCAAATTCTTCTGACGACTTTTATTACCTCTTTATCATTGTGCAAAGTCTAGCTCATTACAGAAATATAATTTGTTTTGGTTCTTCGAGACATTGCATATAGATTCTCATTCCCACAATGTGCTCAGATCCTTATCAATTTGGCATGTCACCAAGATTCTTGCAAATTTCTACAGGTATACTGTTGAGAGCATTTATTTGGACCAGTTACATCACTGCCTGGTATGGAGGTGGCAATACACAGGACAAAAACACGACTACAGAGGGTTATGAAGTCAGCCAGCACCATTATGTCTTCATTCTATTAAGGAAATCTACAAGAGGTGATGTCTCAAGAAAGCAGCCTCTATCTTCAAGGACCCCCACCACCACCACACCCTCTTCTCACTGCTACCATCAGGAAGGAGGTACAGGAGCCTGAAGATGAACACCCAAAGGTTCAAAAACAGCTTCTTCCCCTCTGCCATCAGATTTATGAACAGACAATGAACCATGGACACGACCTCACTTTCTCTTCTTTTGCACTAATTTAAAAAAAAATGTAACATAGCAATTTTGCACCTTAAATGCTGCCACAAAACAACATTCATGACAATAAATTCTGATTCTGAATTTACCTCATCATACCATTCAAGTGGTAAGGCTGGATTTCATTTCTGCATAGATTTAACAAAATCTTATGACCAGTAAAGTCAAATAAAATTACAACCATCTTAACAATTGAATTAATCAACCTTCTGTTCATTCAGAGTGGCAGCTCTCCACATTAGCTTGCTACGCTGACTACTTCCACACGGTGCTGTTCATGTGGCTGAGCCTAGAATGCTAAAATTCCCTGGCCATGGTTGGGGAAGCAGATGGCCATAATGGACAACTCAAAGAAACCCTGTGCTTTAATGTCATGCCTGGAAGTTACATCATGTCAGTTTAAGTAGCAACACCTTGGGGTCGCCAAGTGAAAGACACACATTGTAGAAGGAAAGAAATGCTGATATTCTGAGAGATGGCAATGATTCTCAGTTCCAGAATTGTTGGCACAGCTCAGTGTCTGGGCATCTGAACAGCTTGTAATCTGCTATAACATAAACTGCACTACCTTGAAACCTACAAGAAAAGACATGAACATTGGTCAATTCTCCAATGAAGAAGCAAGAGCTCTGATCTTAGGTAGCGGCAAATAGAGCTAAATTTACTGGAACAGATTGAAGATCTGCGGAGGCACATAGAGACTTTGGCTGCCCTTCGCAAATGAAAGCAGCTGCTCAGCTGCACAAGGATCCATACCAAAGGCATCTATGTGAGATTCTGCTGCAAGACGGCAGCCAACATCATAAAGGACTCCCATCATCCTAGTCAAGTAGAAGCCTGAAGTCCATCAGTGCCAGGTTTAAGAACAGTTTTTCATCCAACAGCGATCAGGCTCTTGAACTCCCCCGTACTACCCTAACCATAACCTGGTCTGGACCAGAAAATAATATTTCTGCTCTGCTGAAATGTCACTTCTTTTTTATTGCATAAATGCAACAGCAGATATTTATGATTTCATATTTATTACCTACTTTTTCTGTTTTGGCATATTGTGGTTCTTTAATTTTTATTATTGAAATGTACCTGCTTTCCTGCTGCAAGAAAGAAGCTTGTTGCATCTGTGCATTGTACTGACGTGTACATCAATTAATCTCACTGACATTAAATCCTTCATGCTTTGGCATTTAAATACACTTAATGAGGCAGCCTCGACTGCTTCATTGGGTAGGGAATTCCACAGATATACTATCTCTGGGAGAAGCAGTTCCTCCTCATGTATCTTAAATCTACTCCCCCAAGAGGCTATGTCCTCTAGATCTAATCTTACCTGCCAGTGGAAGCAACGTCTCGGCATCTATTATCTACTCCTTTCACAATTTCGTAGGTCTCCTGGCAAGATCCACCCTCATCCTTTAAAGTTTAATTACATAGTCTCAGGCTAGTCAATTTCTGCTTCATTTCCAGAATCAATCTGCTGAATGTCCTCTGCCTCCGACAACAGTACCGTATGTCCTTTCTCAAGTAAGGAGACCAGAACTGCACACAGTCCTCCAGGCACAGTCTTACCACTCACTTGTACAAGTAGACCAGCTGAACTTCACTGCTCTTAAATTAAATCCCTCAAGCAATGACGGACAACATCCTATTTGCCTCTTGATTACCTGCAACACCTGCAAACAGTTGGAGCTGGACAATAAAAAATTGGCCTTGTTATTGATTTAAGTAAAAACCCCTGATATATTACTTACAAACACATTCATCAGACATACTCACTATTGAATGAATGTATGATCTGCATACTTACTTGCTCCCAGATACGTATATATTCTACACATACATTCATCCCTGATGTATGCATTTCCAATCACACTCTTATCCACACGTTTCCAATGAACCTTCCTGCCATCTGTGGGGGGGGGAGGGTATTTCACACACAGTCAGCCTTGCAGATGCACACATTTCTCACCCAATCATTCATTTGCTGATGAGTGTTTATCACATCCACTGATGCGCACATTCCCCACATGCTCTCGTTCCTGGATCTGAACCTCTCTCGCGCACTATCATCCTCTATTTCCCCCTCCTCTCACTCCATGTGGAGAGTATTTTTCCGTACATGCACGCACATTTGGTGAATTTCCCACACATTCAAGCACTCTCCATTCTTTACATCTCCCATCCATGAATCCAACCCTGTGGTGGGCACATCTCACATGAACCTGTCCACTCATGTTTAAATTCCTCACACAGACTATCACCCACTCTTCTGTGAATTTTCCACACAACACTCATGCTTTGGTTTGCATCATGCTCTCACACACACCCCTCCACCCTCCCCGGCTGTCAGTGTGCCTTTCTGAATGTGCGTGCATAATTGTCTTCAAAGTGCTTGCTGCCGGTTTACACACCTGGACTTGCTGGAAATGTTTCATGGAGGTGCTGGTTTTATTTACCTCCAGTCATCGTTGGAAAGATTGAACAGGATGTTCATCTCCTCGTCCTCCTGCAGCAGGCGGTAGGCTGAGCTCACATGGTGACTCTCCAGTACGGCCCGGTCATTGTACAAAATAGCGGAATCAGATCTGTCAAGTAAAGGCCAAACTGTATTAAGCGATACTGTTTGAAGTAAGACAAGCTAATTGATTGATGTGGTATGAAAATGGCTTTTACAAAGAAAGCTTCTTTTGCATTGATATTTTTTAAATTTATTTACAATCCAAATTATTTAAAATCTGAAATAAATGTTGCATTTAAGGGATGCTGAATTCTTGCTACCACACTGCTCCTGCGTCCAGGCTTCAGATCCTGATTTCTCTGACCGTCCACGTGGAGTTTCCACATTCTTTTTATGACTGTGTGGGTTCTCCCCCTCCACTATCCCCACCCTCCACCCCACCCAGGTTCTGGCTTCCTCCCACATCCCGAAGTAAATGAATTTGTTACTGCGAAAGACGGCAAGAGAATCAGGGTTGATGATATTGTGCGAGAGAGAGTAGGTTACGGGGCAACGTTGGTGGAATTGGACTGATTGGAATCTCTGAATGGGCCTGATGTCTCCAATGTTGTAAGAAAATATGCAAAGTATTCTTTAAAAATAATCTTTGTTTTCCTTTCTATAGGATGTTATCATTAACTGCACTTGAAAGGAAGGCTGATTAGCCATTTTCTTCAACTGGTGCAGTTCTTCTAGGAGGGGAGAGATCCAAGAATTAGAAACAATAATGAGGAAGTAAGAATAAATTTCAAGTCTTGTTTTCATGTGCCCACTGCCTTTATGTTCTTAAAATAATCTTTAATTCAGTAAATAGGTCAAAGGACCTTACCTTCAAATATTAATATCAACTTTTATGATTAGCCTCAATGTATTAAAATCTGTTATTGTTAATATGAACACAATTATATCAGCAGAGGAGGGGAGGGAACTGCTAAATTACTGCTGAGTACTGTCTTAAATTTTCCCAAAATTTAAATTTAGACATACAGCACGGTAACAGGCCTTTCCAGCTCACGAGCCCATGCCATCCCCAAAATGTATCAATTAACCTACAAACCCTGTACATTTTAAAGGGTGGGAGGAAACCAGGACACCCAGAGGAAAACTTGCGCAAACACAGGGCAAACGTACATACTCCTTAGAGACAGCACTGGATTTGAACCTGGGTCATTGGCGACATACTGTAATTCTCTTTCTTCTTTGGCTTGGCGTCGCGGACGAAGATTTATGGAGGGGGTAAATGTCCACGTCAGCTGCAGGCTCGTTTGTGGCTGACAAGTCTGATGCGGGTCAGGCAGACACAGTTGCAGCGGTTGCAGGGGAAAATTGGTGGGTTGGGGTTGGGTGTTGGGTTTTTCCTCCTTTGTCTTTTGTCAGTGAGGTGGGCTCTGCAGTCTTCTTCAAAGGAGGTTGCTGCCCGCCGAACTGTGAGGTGCCAAGATGTACATTTGGAGGCGATATCAGCCCACTGGCGGTGGTCAATGTGGCAGGCACCAAGAGATTTCTTTAGGCAGTCCTTGTACCTCTTCTTTGGTGCACCTCTCTCACGGTGGCCAGTGGAGAGCTCGCCGTATAACACGATCTTGGGAAGGCGATGGTCCTCCATTCTGGAGACGTGACCCACCCAGCGCAGCTGGATCTTCAGCAGCGTAGACTCGATTCAGTCGGCCTCTGCCATCTCGAGTACTTCGACGTTAGGGATGAAGGCGCTCCAATGAATGTTGAGGATGGAGCGGAGACAACGCTGGTGGAAGCGTTCTAGGAGCCGTAGGTGATGCCGGTAGAGGACCCATGATTCGGAGCCGAACAGGAGTGTGGGTATGACAACGGCTCTGTATACGCTTATCTTTGTGAGGTTTTTCAGTTGGTTGTTTTTCCAGACTCTTTTGTGTAGTCTTCCAAAGGCGCTATTTGCCTTGGCGAGTCTGTTGTCTATCTCATTGTAGATCCTTGCACCTGATGAAATGGTGCAGCTGAGATAGGTAAACTGGTTGACCGTTTTGAGTTTTGTGTGCCCGACATACTAACTGCATCATGAAAACCAGATGATTGGGTGTACCCAAAAGGTAGCTGCTTAGAAAGCAATTCCGGCAAAGTAAAATCGTAAAATAAAACATGGTAAACATGGTGGTGGTTTTATGGTCAACAACGAGAGATGAAAAGAAGACAACAGTTCAAATCGAAAAAAAACTCAGCAGATAGTGAGTAAGGCTGGGCTCTCAGGCATCCGAAAAGGGATAGGTTTGATTCTAGAGTTTACAGATTTTAAATTTATTGTCAGAGTACATTCATGACATCATATACAACTCTGAGATTCATTTTTCCTATAAGTATGGCAGAATTACCATGAATTGATCGTACAAAAATAAACTGTGCATAGCCTGTAAACAATCAAAAGAATGGTAAACAGATAATGAATGCAAACAAACTGACTGTGCAATACAGGGAGAGCAAAGAAAATCAATAAAGTACACAAGTAAAAGTCCTTAAATGAATCCCAGATTGAGTTTGTTGTTGAGGGCTCTGATGGTGGAGGGGTAGCAGCTGTTCCTGAACCCGGTGGTGTGAGTCTTGTGGCATCAATAACATCTTTCCTGATGGCAGCAGCAAGAACAGACTGTGTGCTAGGTCTTTGATGATTATTGCTGCCCTCCAATGGCAGCGTTCCCTGCAGATGTACTCAATAGCGGGTTGGGCTTCGCCTGTGATGACCTGGGCTGTGGCCATTGATAATTTGTCCATTACAAATTGACCATTGATGAACCACCAATAATTCTAATACTTTCTGATACCACTCATTTATGATACCTGCTTACTGGAACAGAAACACATATTTTTGGTTCAAAGTAAATCTCATAATGAAATCTTGGCTTCTGAATGACTCCGTTCAAGATCAATGCTCCGATCAATGCTCCCATCATTTCAAAATTAATTCTCATAAAAGGCAAATGATTTGTCCCTCCCAACTTGTTGGCCAATCGTGATAAAGTCAATTCACACAAGTCCAGAGTGATGACTGTGGGTGAACATTCAATTTTGAATGTATGTCTATGGAAAAAAAAACACACCGGCAGAGCAATGAAAGTGAATTATTATTTCCACTTCACACGGTGTTTGATATATTGATATTTCATCAAGAACAAATGGAGCAGTAAGAGATGTTGGTCCATCAAAATGTTCCATCCTGCAAATGTACTGCATCATCAGATCTCCCCCAGAGAATTGGTGTTTGAATGATGCAGCAATTGCTCAGATGATGTGCAAATGGGAGATGGAATGAGGTTTACAGAATCAGTCTTTCAGTGTAAAAGCTTAATCTCCACAAAACCCAATGCAAAATCAACACTTGGCCAATTTATTTTTGCAGTGCAAACAGACCAAATGGTGACCTTCAATTTCTTCTCAGGATGCGGATAATTTGAGTAAGCGCAGAACTGATTAATGCCTATTCAAAGAGGAGAGATGAAAGACAGTTTTCCTGAACCAACATTATAAGGATATAAACATATTTAGCCAACTGAGCATCTTGCTAAATTGTTTCAGAGTACAATGAAGAGACATGAGTGGGCCAAGCAGAAAAGGCAGTAGGTTACTTCCCTTTAAAAAAAACATTAGTGAGAGTTGGCAGCTTCTAGAATTTGTTTAATGGATGCTAGCTGTCAATTGAGTAAATGCACTCAAGACAATTTCACAACCTGCCACCCTAGAATCTAAACTCAAGATCTTTCTGTCCTTTGTTTAAAATACAGAGATTTCAATGCAGCACTTTGTAATCACTGACCTGATGACTTGCTAACTATCAAGTGTGGTACGGCTGAAAGTTAGCAATGAGAACTTTCGCATCATCTGCATTACTAACCTTGTTTACCCCACAAGGTCATCAAGTGAAGCCTGGTGGGCATAAGCGTCTGATAACGTTGACAAGACCAAGACCTATTCTTCTTCTTCTTTGGCTTGGCTTCGCGGACGAAGATTTATGGAGGGGGTAAATGTCCACATCAGCTGCAGGCTCGTTTGTGGCTGACAAGTCCGATGCGGGACAGGCAGGCACGGTTGCAGCGGTTGCAGGGGAAAATTGGTGGGTTGGGGTTGGGTTTTTCCTCCTTTGTCTTTTGTCAGTGAGATGGGCTCTGCGGTCTTCTTCAAAGGAGGTTGCTGCCCGCCGAACTGTGAGGCGCTAAGATGTACGGTTTGAGACGATATCAGCCCACTGGCGGTGGTCAATGTGGCAGGCACCAAGAGATTTCTTTAGGCAGTCTTTGTACCTCTTCTTTGGTGCACCTCTGTCACGGTGGCCAGTGGAGAGCTCGCCGTATAACACGAACTTGGGAAGGCGATGGTCCTCCATTCTGGAGACGTGACCCACCCAGCGCAGCTGGATCTTCAGCAGCGTGGACTTGATGCTGTCGGCCTCAGCCATCTCGAGTACTTCGACGTTAGGGATGAAGGCGCTCCAATGAATGTTGAGGATGGAGCGGAGACAACGCTGGTGGAAGCGTTCTAGGAGCCGTAGGTGATGCCGGTAGAGGATCCTCTACAGACCTATACTAAGGTTGATGGAAATGCCAGTAGCTTTCAGCTAGTTTGGGCATGAACCTTTAATGGATTTACTTGTTTCTCTAAAGGATCTCTTAATTTTCCGTCGTTAGTGTTGAGTAAAAGCACAAAAGTCGAGAAAAATGTGATAGAAAATGAGAACTGAACAGATTATGCTTTGGATTGTACAACATTATCAAGTTTTAAAAAATTAACCCTTGCACTTCAATGAATAGATTAGGAATTTTCAAAAGGGACAGCTTTTCTAGAGGAGAGTAAATTGTTAATCTATGTGTTACCTGGTCTGAATATGGAAATTATTCGTCGTTCCAGTATGTTCATAATCATGAATAGCAGCGGCAAATATCATGGCAAAGATTTCTAGTTCAGTCATCCAGTGCTGCAAAACAAATTAGATAGAAAATGGATTCACAGGGTTTCCCTGCAGATTCAAAGTGATACCCTCTATCATTACTGTCCTATTGTAGCATGAATCTGGCTTTACACCAGGGAAAAATACATTTTCAGAGAAATTCAGAAGTATTTGCACCTGGAGAATGCAATTTCTTATTTCTAAGCATTGATTCAGCATCAAAGGTTGTGTACAATATCAGAGTGCATACAGTTTCTGGTAATAATACATCATGGAGTCTAAGAGAGATACAATACTGAATCTAGTTCTTCAGTCCATCAAGACCCTGCCAACAAAGCACTTGTCTTGACATTAAAACTACCCTAACTGCAGGTGGGAAGGAACTGGGCCAGCGGGAAGGAGATCCAGTTTCCTTCCACCTGCCACGAATGTGCGATTTGCCAGGTAAATTCATCGCTAGAGTAAAAACACTGAAAAGCTGGAGAGCTCAGCAGGTCTCGAAGCATCCACAAGTGTCTGCAGGCTTTTGTTTTCCTCTCAATTCATTGCAATAAATTGGCTTGAGATAGTGGATGAGTGGAATAGGGGGAGGGGAGGCAATACATTTCTCCTAAGATTTAGGTTTTGGTTTGATTTATTTGGGTGCAGTATCAGCGCTATTTTTCTGCTACCTTGAAGTGACTGGTGTAAGTAATCCAATCTCAAAATTGTAAGAGGGCAGGGTCACTGATGATCATGAGCTTTGCGCCAGCTCTGGGTTCCTGATCTCCTCTAACTTTTCTTTGATCAACCTTGTGCAGCGACATCACCAATGTCGGCCTTTGCCAAGAGGTAATTCCTAGGAGTCAACATGATCATTCTTCTCCGTTTATCAGATTCCAGCACTGGCAGTTTTCGTTTCCATTTATCACCCTCCACCTACCTTCTCCAGTTTCACCCTGTACAACTCATCTTCCTCCACCTAACCCTCTATTTTACTTTCGTCCCTCTCCCCCCCCCCCCCCCCCCATTTTACATCACCTAGCAATCAATTGCCTCTGTTTTATAACTCCAGCCCTTACCCTCCCCATCTGTCTGTCATCCCTGGTTCACTAATCTCTGACTAGTCCCCTGTCCGACCCCCTTGTCCTCACTATTCCCCCTCTGTATTCTCAGTCTTGATTAAGAGTCCTAACCTGATATGCTGAAATGACAACCATACCTTTTCCCCTGCTTCTCAACCTGCCAAATTCCTCCAGTAGATTGACTTTTCAAGTCAAGTTTATTGTTAACTGATTGCACAAGTACAACCTGTCGAAACAATGTTCTCCAGTCCTCAGTGCAAAACATGCAGTCATACAACCAGACATAACACACATACATACAGACAAACAATACATATGCAGGACAAGTATTTCATCTATACAAATAAATATTGTTTCATGAATATGAGAGTCTCGAATGGTCAGTGTGAGCAGTTCCTTTGATCGTTCACCATTCTCACTGTCCGTGGGAAGAAGCTGTTCCTCGGCCTGGTGGTGCTGGCTCTGATCCTCCTGTATCTCTTCCCTGAAAGGGGCAGCTGAAAGATGCTGTGTGCAAGGTGGAAGGGGTCCTCAATGATTTTCAGACCACAATCCCAGGAGATCACATCAATGTGGGGGAGGGAGACTCAAGTCATCCCAAGATTTTATAAGTTTACAGTTTACAACACGGAAACAGGCCATATCGGCCCTACAAGTCCGTGCCGGTTCACTTGAACAATTCCACTAGCTCCCCCCTCGCCCATACCCCTCCAACCTCCTCATATCCATGTAAACATCCAACCTTCTCTTAAATGACAGAATGGACCCTGCCACAACTCTCTCCTATGGAAGATCATTCCATTCTGCCACCACTCGGTGAGTAAAGAAGCATCCTCTAACATTTTTCCTAAAGTTTTTCCCCCTTACCCTTAACTTATGCTCTCTTGTTCCAACCTCCCCTGCCCTCAGGGTAAAGAGTCTACTCACATCTAGTCTATCTATTCCCTTCATAATCTTAAATACCTCTATCAAATCCCCTCTCAACTGTCTGCGTTCCAATGAATGAAGTCCTAGTCTTCTTAATATTTTTCCGTACTCAAGATGCTGTAAGCCAGGCAACATCCATATGAATCTTTTCTGCACCTTCTCCACCTTATCTATATCCTTTCAATAATTTGGAGACCAGAACTGAACACAATACTCCAAATCTGGCTTCACCAATGCCTTAAATAGTCGCAGCATCACCTCCCAGCACCTATACTTTATACTATGATTTATGAAGGCCAGCATAACATATGCCTTCTTAACCACCCTCTCTACATGGGAATCCACCTTCAGTGAACTCTGTCCATAACCCCCAGGTTCCTCTGCGTACCGCAATGCCCTCCCGTTAACTGCACAAGTCCTATTCTGGTTATTTTTTTTCCGAAATGCAGCACCTCACAGTTGTCTACATTAAATTCCATCTGCCATCTTTCAGCCAACTTTTCCAAACAATCCAAATCCTTCTGTAATCCAAGAGAACCTTCCTCACTATCCACCACTCTGCCTACTTTTGTATATTTGCTTACCCAGTTAACCACCCACTCCTCCAAATCATTAATATAAATGATTAACAACAGGGGACCCAGTACCGATCCCTGAGGCACACTGCTCGTCACAGGCTTCCATCCTGACAGACAGTTGTCCACCATGACTCTCTGCTGTCTATCTTCCAGCCACCTCTGAACCCATCTCACTTTCTCTCTATTTATCCCTAGTGACTGAACCTTCCTTACTAACCTTACATGCGCAACCTTATCAAAAGCTTTACTAAAATCCAAATAGATCACATCAACTGCCCAACCTTCATCCACTTTTCTTATCACTTCTTTGCTCCTGGTTTCAGCATATGCAGTCTTTTGTGTTAATATCAGTGAGAATATACTGCATCAGGGTGTGTATATTTACAGATTTAGGGCACATGTCCTGTTCTACGATTTGAACTTCATCAGTTTGTGAGCAACTTACCTGAACGCGTACCTGCTTTCTGTGTCACTTCGGTACTGTATTCCGTTAATGGTCACAAAATCTGTACCCTGCGTCAGTAGGTATTCTGATAAATACCCAGCTTGTAAACAATCCCTTTGCCCCAGCGAATCTAGCTATGATCCACCCATACACACAAATCCTACATTAATCCCTACTTTACACTTTCATAAACCAGCCCTACTCACCTGCACACTCAGAACAACTTACAATAGTCAATTAACCTACCAACCAGCAAATAGTTGAAGGTAGGAGGAAACCGGAGTACTCGGAGGAAACCAAAGCAGTCACAGGGGACCACATGCAAACTCCACACAGACAGCGCTGGAAGTTAGGAATGAACCTGGAGGGTCAGGCGCTGGGAGGGAACAGATCTTCAAGTTACACCACTGAGCAGGCAGTGTGCCCCTCAGACTGTAAGGTACATCAGTGAGCATACAATGCTTTGTGAATACCTCTTCAGAGACTGCTATTACTACCAGTGAATTTGCATAGTGCACACACACAGGACCAGAAATTTGTTTCACCTGAAACAGCACACTAGAGCATGAATGGACTGCAGCCATGACCAGTAACTACGTTCTATCATACACAAAGTATTTTGTGTGATAAAATCAACTGTACAAGCGTAAAAGCACACAAAGGCTCTTCCTCTCTGACCTCCAACAGTTTATCTCTTTTAAACTGCCACCCCTCTCCCCCCCCCCACCCACCCCATCACAATGCAAGTCTTCTACTATGTGATGCTTTTACCATGGGGAAAAGATTCTAAATGTCTATCTTAATAGATCACAGAAGAAGGGGTGGGCGGAGGGGGTTGGCAATTGAGCAGAGAGAAGTGCAGAGGAGAATACAGGGAGTTGGGGGCAGCAAAGTTCAGCCTGGAGTAGAACTGAAGCAAGAGGCAGGATCAGGGAAGGAAACTCTGCTTCACACATTGTGAGGGAAGGAGATCCAAGATAGGATCAGGCCAGGTGATGTGACTGAAGATGTCAACAGAAAGTTTGGGACTAGGGTGTGGAGTTGTGGTAAACCTCGGCAAGGAAAATACTTCAAGGCAGACCCAGAGCAAGAAAATGCTGGAGAGTTACTGTCTCCTTTAACAGTCGCCAAAACAGGTTTCAACACTCCTGATAACTCCTGCTTTGGTATGTGCTGGCAGCACTGACAGGCCTTAAATGCGTAAATAATTTTGTATGCCAAGGCATCTGTTACATTTTGCTTGATGTCATTGCAGTCTTTGTGTGCACATATAATCTACACATAAAAGACCAAAGTCTAATTTATTTTTGAATGCTATCCTAAATTCGATTGCACTTTAGAACACAGAACAGTACAGCACTGGATCAAACTTTTCTGCCTATGTGCCAAACATCATGGCCAAATTAAACCAAAGCTCTCTGCTTGCAAATTCCCTGCATATTCATGTGTCCGCTAGTGCAGTCCCAGAGGGCCACTGGTGCAGACCTGGGAGAGCAGGGAGCGAAGATGCAGTGCTGCTCTGCAGGATCCTACCATCCAGCTCCAAAACTGACGGCTACGTGCAGGCTTTAAATGGTCCATTAAATCCTGCAACTTAGGAGGTCTGTTCCCAAGGTGGCAAAGGCTGTGCTGGGCAACATACCATGAAGAGTGGCAGACTCCAGGGGAGCAGTGGATGGTTGCAGGCCACCAGAAACGGGGAGAGTTGAGGAGGAGAAGCATAGGAGACAAACTTACAGGACAGTGACCACAGCAGGGTACCAGTGAGGGGCTCAATGGCTGGAAGACCAACACAAGCTTCAGCCTGTTGGAAACTTGTGGTCGAAGTATTCACACAGACTATGGGCTGCTGGAGATGGGCTCATAGGAACCAGGTATTGGAGCCAGGATTCATGAGGGTGCTGAGGGAAAAAAGCACCCCCGAAGGGCCTTGGGTGCTGAAAGCTTCCTGATCGTATTGGAGGTTTGGATCTGGAGCTCTGGTTGCCAATGGTTTAAACGAGGTCTAGGTGGCTGCAGACTGCTGGAGGCAAATCCACGGACTCTTGGTGATTCTGACGGCACTCTCTCTTGCTTCTCCTATTGTTATGGGTGCCGGGAAACCCTCTTGGTGAGCTTTGCCTTACGGCAGACAAAAGTTGAAATATATCATGTACAGTATATTACATTTTAATGTATTATTATGTGACAATAAAAGGAACAAGAGCTTTTTAAATAGGACTGTTGGATCTGCTCCCACCACAACGCCTGGCAGCCTATTCAAGTCCCCAACCAATCTGTGTTTAAAAAATCTGCTGGAGGAATTTAGAATGTCAAGCATCATCAGTTGAAGATTTTAAAAAAATGTCAATGTTTCAGGCCAGAACCCTTCATCAGGACAGTGAGTATACAAGAGAGATAGCTGGTGTAATGTGGACAGGCTGGTTGGGACGGTTTGGATAGGAAGGGGGAACTGGTGAATTGGGTAGGGGAATGACAGCAGTTGATTGGCAGGTGCCAGATGGAGGGAGAGAGAAGCAAGAGGAAACAAAAGGGGTGAGTTGCAAGATGAACCCTGGCTGGTCCTGAACTGGGAGGCTTGGAAACGGAGCTGGAATCCACATATTATCAATTTTCAACGAAGACAATACAGGAGTAGGTCTCGGTTTGACAACTTCGGTTTGATGCTTTGAAAAGCAGCTTTTTCCGGCAAGAGCAAGCCACCACAATGCAGCTTATTGAATTACAGCCGAATTAATGGTTAGCTCACAGAACTGCAATCTTTTTTTTGGATCAATGTAAAAGATAGAAAAGTCGTCATGGCCTTTGACTTTTGTGTATTAGGTACACAAAAGCAATTTACAGATGATTACCCCACAGTACTTACCACAACACCAGTTCTCAGCAAAAGAGAATGAACAGTCTGTGTAACATCTGCTGCATGGAGTAGGTTATGATAGGGATTTTTGTACTTTGTATATCCAACTTCCAGAGCTTCAATTAATGACACGAGGGATGAAATAGGAATCTGAAAGGAAAGAAAGGATCAAATGAACAAAGGTTCACCTCAAATATTCATCCTCTTCAACAGTAAAGAAAGCATCCATAGAGAATGCTGATATCCGAACTGTTTTATTGGTTTACAGTGATCAGATTGATATGAGGCTGAGACAGTCTCTCAGAGACACAGCTAAAACTCAGCTGCATGGAGGAAAATAAAACTCAAAAAGATATAGGAGAAAATATCAGCAAACACAAAAATTGATGAACAAATTACCCTCATTCTGCTCTGCCTTTGAGATACTTCAAATACAAAGTCAGCGTCAGAACACGTCCAATCAAGGGGCATCAGGGTAACCGTGGGGTGGGGGGGGGGGGCACTGTTTTTTTCAGTGGCGTCGGACCAGGGGTAGGGGGGAATGGGAAAATAACTCATTTATGCCCCCCGACCCTGTTCAAATAAGATTGATGAAGATATTGGTGCAGTGTTGGAATAATTATGACACTCATTTAAAAAATCCAAATGTGGTAAAACAGAGACTGAAAGTCTGCAGAACCTGGAATCTAGAGCAAGAGGCAAACTGTTAGAAGGACCAAGCATCTGTGGGAGTAAATAGCCAGTTCATGCTTTTTTTTTAAATTTTTTATTTTTCACACCATAAATCACATTAGCCATGATACACACTTTTTCTTTTTCACACATATACAGTGACTTTTTCTCCCCCCCCCTCCCTCCTCCCAAGCCACCCCCCCACCCCCCCCCCCCATCCATTTTAGGTATACAATCTAGGTTACATTAAACCAGTCAGACAATGTTGTCATTCAACAAAAATACACCAGAAATTCTACTGAGTCCATTCTTTTCTTTCCTTCTCCTTCCATCAACTTAGGTAATGATTGTCCCCGGTAGGTTTTCACTATTGTATTTAATGTAACGCTCCCATATTTGTTCGAATATTTCAATATTATTTCTTAAACTATATGTAATGTTTTCTAATGGAATACATTTATTCATTTCTATATACCATTGTTGTATTTTCAGATTATCTTCCAATTTCCAGGTTGACATAATACATTTTTTTGCTACGGCTAGAGCTATCTTAACAAATCTTTTTTGTGCATCCTCCAAATCAATTCCAAATTCTTTGTTTTTTATGTTACTTAGGAGAAAGATCTCTGGATTCTTTGGTATATTGTTTTCTGTTATTTTATTTAATATCTGATTGAGATCTTCTCAAAATTTTTCTACTTTCTCACATGTCCAGATTGCATGAATTGTTGTTCCCATTTCTTTTTTACATTGAAAACATCTATCAGATACTGTTGGGTCCCATTTATTTAACTTTTGAGGTGTAATGTATAGTCTGTGTAACCAGTTATATTGTATCATACGTAGCCTCATATTTATTGTATTTCTCATCGTTCCAGAACATAATTTCTCCCATGTTTCCTTTTTTATCTTTATATTTAAATCTTGTTCCCATTTTTGTTTAGTTTTACCATTTGTTTCCTCATTCTCCTTTTCTTGCAGTTTAATATACATATTTGTTATAAATCTTTTGATTAACATTGTATCTGTAATCACATATTCAAGGTTACTTCCCTCTGGCAAACTCAAACTGCTTCCTAATTTATCCTTCAAGTAGGATCTCAATTGGTAATATGCCAGCGCTGTATCTCCAGTTATATTGTACTTATCTCTCATTTGTTCAAAGGATAAGAATCTACTTCCTGAAAAACAATTTTCTATTCTTTTAATCCCTTTTTTTTCCCATTCTCTAAAGGAAAGGTTATCTATTGTAAAAGAGAGTAACTTATTTTGCGTCAATATTAGTTTTGGTAATTGATAATTTGTTTTATTTCTTTCTACATGAATCTTCTTCCAAATATTGAGGAGATGATGTAATACTGGAGAAGTTCTATGTTGTACCAATTTTTCATCCCATTTATATATGTGTTCAGGTATCTTTTCCCCTATTTTATCTAATTCTAATCTCGTCCAGTCTGGTTTTTCCCTTGTTTGATAAAAATATGATAGGTATCTTAATTGTGCGGCTCTATAATAATTTTTAAAGTTTGGCAATTATAAGCCTCCTTGTTCATACCATTCTGTTAATTTATCTAGTGCTATCCTCGGTTTCCCCCCTCTCCATAAAAATTTCCTTATTATTTTCTTTAACTCTTTGAAGAATTTTTCTGTCAGTTGTATTGGCAATGCCTGAAATAAGTATAATATCCTTGGAAAAATGTTCATTTTAATACAGTTTATCCTTCCTATTAGTGTTAGTGGTAAATCTTTCCAATGCTCTAAATCGTCCTGTAATTTTTTCATTAGTGGATAATAATTGAGTTTATATAATTGGCCGAGATTTTTGTTTATTTGTACACCTAGGTATCTTATTGCCTGCATTTGCAATCTAAATGGAGATTCCTTCTTAAATTTTGAGAAATCCGCATTATTCATAGGCATTGCTTCACTTTTATTTACATTTATCTTGTAACCCGACACTTCTCCATATTCCTTCAATTTCTTATATAATTCTTTTATTGATAGTTCTGGTTCTGTTAAGTACACTATAACATCATCCGCAAATAGATTGATTTTATATTCCTTGTCTTTTATTTTTATTCCTTTTATATTATTATCTATTCTTATCAATTCTGCTAGTGGTTCTATAGCTAACACAAACAATAAAGGTGATAGTGGACATCCCTGCCGCGTTGACCTGCTTAAGTTAAATTGCTTTGATACACGTCCATTTACTGTCACTTTCGCTAACGGTCCCTTATATAATGCTTTAATCCAATTAATATACTTCTCCGGTAAACTGAATTTTTGCAATACTTTGAACAAATAATTCCATTCTACTCTGTCGAAGGCCTTCTCTGCATCTAAAGCAACTGCTACTGCAGGTGCTTTATTTCCTTCTACTGCATGAATTAAGTTAATAAATTTACAAATATTGTCTGTTGTGCGTCTTTTTTTGATAAAACCAGTTTGGTCTAAATTTACCATTTTCAGTACCTGCTCTGCTAATCTGTTTGGTAATAGTTTAGCTATTATCTTATAATCTGTGTTTAGTAAAGATATTGGTCTATATGACGCTGGTGAGAGTGGATCTTTCCCTTGTTTTAGTATTACTGTAATTATTGCTGTTTTACATGAATCTGCCTGCCACATTGACCACCGCCAGTGGGCTGATATCGCCTCAAACCGTGCATCTTGGCGCCTCACAGTTTGGCGGGCAGCAACCTCCTTTGAAGAAGACCGCAGAGCCCACCTCACTGACAAAAGGCAAAGGAGGAAAAACCCAACACCCAACCCCAACCAACCAATTTTCCCCTGCAGCCGCTGCAACCGTGTCTGCCTGTCCCGCATCGGACTTGTCAGCCACAAACGAGCCATAAATCTTCGCCCGCGAAGCCAAGCCAAAGAAAGACATGAATCTGGTAAGTTTTGTGTTTCATCAATCTGGTTGATTACATCTAGGAGGGGCGGAATTAATAAGTCTTTAAATGTTTTGTAGAATTCTATTGGAAATCCATCCTCTCCTGGTGTCTTATTATTTGGTAATTTTTTTATTATCTCTTGTATTTCTACTGTTCCAAATGGTTCTGTTAATTTATTTTGTTCCTCTATTTGTAGTTTTGGTAGTTCAATTTTAGTCAAAAATTCATCTATTTTCCCTTCTTTCCCTTCGTTTTCAGTTCGGTATAATTGTTCATAGAATTCTCTAAAGTTTTCCTTAATTTCTTTTGGATTATATGTAATTTGTTTGTCTTTTTTCCTTGATGCCAATACCATTTTCTTAGCTTGTTCTGTCTTAAGCTGCCATGCTAGGATTTTGTGCGTTTTTTCACCCAGTTCATAATATTTCTGTTTTGTCTTCATTATATTCTTCTCTACCTTATATGTTTGTAATGTTTCATATTTTATTTTTTTATCCGCCAATTCTCTTCTTTTAGTTGTATCTTCCTTCATTGCTAATTTTTTTTCTATATTTACTATTTCCCTTTCCAACTGCTCTGTTTCCTGATTATAGTCCTTCTTCATCTTGGTTACATAACTTATTATTTGCCCTCTAATGAATGCTTTCATTGCATCCCATAGTATAAACTTATCTTCCACTGATTCCGTATTTATTTCAAAATACATTTTTAATTGTTTTTCAATAAATTCTCTAAAATCCTGCCTTTTAAGTAGCATGGGGTTTAATCTCCATCTATACATTCTTGGAGGGATGTCCTCTAGCTTTACTGTCAATATTAAGAGTGAATGGTCCGATAGTATTCTAGCTTTATATTCTGTTTTTCTTACTCTATCTTGCATACTAGCTGATAACAAAAATAGGTCTATTCTTGAGTATGTTTTATGTCTAGCCGAGTAATATGAATATTCCTTTTCTTTTGGGTTTTGTTTCCTCCATATATCCAAAAGTTGCATTTCTTGCATTGATTTAATTATAAATTTAGTTTCTTTGTTCTTTCTGTTAATTTTTTTCCCAGTTTTATCCATATTTGAATCCAAATTCAGGTTGAAATCCCCTCCTATTAGTATGTTCCCTTGCGTATTAGCTACCTTCAAAAAGATATCTTGCATAAACTTTTGATCTTCTTCGTTAGGTGAATATACATTGAGTAGATTCCAAAACTCCGAATATATCTGACATTTTATCATTACATATCTCCCTGCTGGATCTATTATTTCCTCTTCTATTTTAAATGGCACATTTTTACTAATTAATATAGCCACTCCTCTTGCTTTTGAATTATACAATGCTGCTGTTACATGTCCTACCCAATCTCTCTTTAATTTCTTGTGCTCCAATTCAGTTAAGTGTGTTTCTTGGACAAATGCTATATCAATTTTTTCTTTTTTCAGTAAATTTAGCAGTTTCTTCCTTTTAATTTGGTTATGTATTCCATTAATATTTAAAGTCATATAGTTCAACGTAGCCATTTTATACTTTGTTTATCTTCCCTTTCCGTTTTTCCATCATTACCTTTCCTCCTTTTCCATTTCTGTTTTCTTATTTTAAACCCTTTATAAGACAACATTCCTAAAACATCAAACATTTTCCTTATTCTCCTATTTATAACTTCTTTAGCCCCAATCTCCCCTTCCCCTCCTGAGTTGTCCTTTATCCCTTGTCGGACAACCACATCTCCCCTCTCCATTTGGGTTTGCGAATTCACTCGCAAGCGTCAACTGATTTTGCAGTGACCGCAACTCCCCCCCACCCAGCCCCCCCCCCAGAAAAGATTTCACTTTTCATATGTAACAAAGGTCACTCTTTTAATTCCCTCCTTATTCTCTCTATTCCATTACCTTCCCTTATTAATTCTTGTCTATACTATCTATATTTTCCTCTAAATACAGATACATTCACGTATGCACATTATACCTATACACTCTTATACCTCTTTACCCACATACATATCAATCGTGATCATTTTTACTCTCATTACACGTCTTCATCCCTCAGTCTATTTTGTAATTGTTCTGCAAATTTTCGTGCTTCTTCTGGATCCGAGAATAGTCTGTTTTGTTGTCCTGGAATAAATACTTTCAATACCGCTGGATGCTTTAGTATAAATTTATACCCTTTCTTCCATAAAATCGCCTTTGCTGTATTGAACTCCTTTCTCTTCTTTAGGAGTTCAAAACTTATATCTGGATAAATGAAGATTTTTTGCCCTTTATACTCCAGTGGCTTGTTGCCCTCTCTTACTTTTTCCATTGTCTTCTCCAGTACCTTTTCTCTTGTAGTATATCTTAGGAATTTTACTAAAATAGTTCTTGGTTTTTGTTGTGGTTGTGGTTTAAAGGCTAATGCTCTATGTGCCCTTTCTATTTCCATTTCTTGCTGTAGTTCTGGACATCCTAGGATCCTAGGGATCCAATCTTTTATAAACTCTCTCATATTCTTGCCTTCTTCATCTTCCTTAAGGCCCACTATCTTTATGTTATTTCTTCTGTTATAATTTTCCATTATATATATTTTCTGAGCTAACAGTTCTTGTGTCTCTATAGCTTTTTTATTAGATTCCTCTAATTTCTTTTTTAAGTCCTCTACCTCCATTTCTGCTGCTACTGCCCGCTCTTCCATCTTGTCCATTTTCTTTCCCATTTCTGTTAAGGTCATATCTATTTTATTCATTTTCTCTTCTGTGTTGTTTATTCTTCTTCTTAAATCATTAAATTCCTGTGTTTGCCATTCTTTAAATGACTCCATGTATTCTTTAATAAGAGAAAGTAAATCCTTTATCTTGCCTTTCCCTTGTTCTTCTATTTCACTGTACTCTTCCTCTTCCTCTTCTTCTTCCTCTGGGTTGGCCATCTGTTGTTTCTTTGTTGCCCTTTTCTTCTCTTCTTTCTTGTTTCCATTGTCTTCTGTGTTCTCTTCTTGCTGCAGGTGTTCTGCAGCTGTCGTTGCCGGCTGTGGAGATCGACTCCCCAGCTGGTCACCCCTCCCGTCGGTGTGTTTTTTTTCATGCGCGGTTGCGCACTTTTACTCGGCTCAGCGAGCCATTTTTGTAGTCCAATTTCTACCGACCCGAGGGAGCGGGTTTCTCTCTCCACCGCGGGCCTCTTCGAACAGGTAAGGCCTTCTCCTTCTTCCTCCGTTGTCTTCTCTTCCTCTCTTCTTACCGTTGATTTCGATTTTTCTTTTTTTGTCGTCATCTTCTTTCCACCTTTATACTCACTTTTCTTTAACTTTTATTTCTGTGCCTTTGTGTTTTCCTTTGTTTTTTCCGACTTTTCTGGAGAGGGCTGGAGTTCACCGTCTGGTCATTACTCCATCACGTGACTCCTCCCAGCCAGTTCATGCTTCATGTCAAATCCCTGCCTAAGTCATGAAGTTAGTGTTTTTATCCCAAATATTATAATTTTAATTCAGACATACAGCTCGGTAACAGACCCTTCCAGCCCACGAGTCCGTGCCGTCCAAATACACCAATGAACCTATAAACCCTGTACATTTTCTGAGGTGGGAGGATACCAGAGCAACCCAGAGGAAACCCACGCAGGACACGGGGAGATCGTACAAACCCCTTACAGACAGCGTTGGATTCAAACCTTAGTTCCGCAATAGCATTGCACTAACTGCTACGCTAATTGTGCATCCCATACTCTGTAGATCTATTCATAAGCTGATATACTTAATGACGTTGTAGTGCACGATCAGTAAACACCAAGACTAGGCTGAGGGAATGATACAGAAGAACCTTGCTGGCCTGGATCCAGGTATAGGAATGGAGGGAAGGGAGAGATGGCTCGACCTTTATGGGCGAGGAGTCATAGGGTATGAGTCATCATACCCTGGGTGGGCCAGCTCCATATATACAATAGCCAACAATAACTATATATAATGGAGGAAACATATCACCATAGAAGTGAAAAACTCTTAATGCATATTCAAATTTTACATCCCAAGACTGCTACTGAAAAGTAGGTTGCAAGCTTCTTCTGACACAGTGTCATTTTTAATCCCCGGAATAGCTTATTTCAATTGGTAAATTAAGATTTTAAGAAATGAAATTAGCTGTCCCTAATATCTGATTATCTATCAGGCCCGAAAGATCAGAATCACTCACCAAAGAGAAAAATAAAAGTGAGTGGGACAGTTCATGATGAGATGAGAGGACTGGAAAATGCATCGACTGCGGGAGAAAACTATACAGCATAGTATGTAGAAGTGCAAGGTAAATAAAAATTTAAAAAAATAGACTCTCAGTACCTGAAACAGCATGCACAGAAAGTCATTTTTTGTCATTCACATTGTGCCTGTGAGGCCAATGCGTCTTTAATATATTTTTCACACTAATGTGTAGATCAGTGGTTCTCAACCTTTTTCTTTCCCCTCACACACCACTTTAAGTAATCCTATGCCATCGGTGCTCTGTGAGGGATTGCTTAAGTGAGTGGGAAGGGAAGGTTCAGAATCACTGCTCTAGATTCAATTGTTACTGAAATATTTTGCTTGAGAAAAACTGTCATTGGCCTATTCCTTTTGGGGATATGAAACTGTGCACATAACGAGTCAATTAGGTACCATTAAAACAGTGATTTTCAAAGATTTTCTTTCCACCCACATACCACCTTAAGCAACCCCTTACTAATCTCAGAGCACCGATGGCTTAGGGAATACTTAAAGTGGTATGTGAGTGCAAAAAGGTTGAGAATGACTGGTGTAGATAATTTGAATTAGTGACGCCCAGTAAATAACTCAAGAGGCAGGGACTGAGTCACTGATTTACAGGCTTTTATTCACAATGGACAAGGACCTCATCCTGTGCCGTGACCTGGGCTTTCTGGGGAAGGGTCAAGGTGTTAGAGGCTTTACACAAGATCAAAAGAGGGAGGGGCCACAGGTACAGTCAAGGGATGAGGCGGAGTCAGGTAATCAGGAATAAAGCTGTTCACCACAATGAGTAATAAGGAACAAAAGCATCTAGTTTGCCAGCCCAAGCCATCTTTCTTGTTTGTCAAAAGTCTTCAAGTTTCTAATTATTAACATTGTTTGTCAAAGTACCTAATGAATTCAGCACATGTTGAAAACAACAGACGGGCTTATTTATTCTGAAGACAGATGACTTTATTTGCATAGCTGCACATTCGAGGCATCATGGTTCCACATAAATGATGAGACCTTGAATGTTTATTGGCGAAACTAAACGTATTAAAAGAAGCTCCAACACCAACTATTAACTTTCTCGGTCTGAACAGCTGTGATGAATTGATTTGAGTGATGATCAGACTCCCACTAATACATATATTAGAGATTTCCCTGTATGGATTAATTCTATTTCTCGTCAATCCCGTCCCACTTTTATGATTGCTGAAAATAACAGTAGATTTTTTCGCATCATCTTTTATTCAATTAGCAATGTCCTGTAATTGTAGAGCAATTGTCCCGTGTTTTGCTTCTGAGCAATAAGGAATACTTATCATTAAAATTTCCATAAAACAATTAACATCTTCATAGAAATTGAAGATGATCCATGATTTAATAATCCATGCTCCATTTAATAAGAGTACTTAGAATTTATAAGGACCTGCACTAATGTGATTGAAGTTCCAGTAAGCAACAGTGGAAGCATATTTTGAGTGCTGTGAAACACGAAAGTCTACAGATGCTGTGATTGCAGTAAAAATGCAGAAATACTGGAGGAACTCAGCAGGTACGTAGGAGGTAAATACATGTAACTGAGATTTCACGTCTGAGCCCTTCTTCAAGATAAGAGTAAAAAGCAGGCAGGCATCTGAACTAAAGGAAAGGCCAGGGGAAGAGTACAGACCAACACACAAAAGTTGTTAATTGAATAATGAGAGGAGGCCAAGAGAGAGGAAAGGTGAGAATTTCCTGGAGGAGATTTGTCTCTGTTAATGCAGAGCTGGGGTAAATGAAACAAGAGTGAAAAGTTGGGTGGGGGTGGGGGGAAGAGAGAGAGAGAGAGAGAGAGAGAGAGAGAGAGAGAGAGACTGAGCTAACAAAAACCAGAGAAGTGGATGTTAATGCCATCTGGTAGATGGAACATGAGGTTTTGTTTCTATAATGAGTGATCTCAGTCTGGTGATTCTTGATACCGTGGTCAAGCATGTTGGCAAGGGATGGGGAGTGGAATTGAAAAGGGTGACCACTGGGACATAGAGAAAAAATAGGTGCAGGAGTAGGCCATTTGGCCCTTCATGCCTACACCGCCATTCAATATGATCATTGCTGATCAGTAACCGGTTCATACCTTCTCCCCATACCCCTTGATTCCCTTAGCCACAAGGGCCATATCTATACTACTCTTAAATATTGACAAGGAACCGGCCTCAACTACTTCCTGTGGCAAAGAATTCCACAGATCTACCACTCTCTGAGAGAAGAAAGTTTTCCTCATCTTAGTCCTAAAAAAACTTTCCCCTTATCCTTAAACTGTGACCCCCTGGTTTTAGTTTTTCCCAGCATTAGAATCAACCTTCCTGCATCTAGTCTGTCTAATCCCTTAAGAATTTTATGTTTCTATAAGATCTCCCCTCAATCTTCTGAATTCCAGAGAATACAAGCCAAGTCTATCCAACCTTTCCTCATATCCAAGTCCTTCCATTCCTGGTATCAGTCTAGTGAATCTTCTCTGCACCCCCTCCAAGGCAAGGACATCCTTCCTCAGATAAGGCGACCAAAACTGCACGCAGTACTCCAGGTGTGGTCTCACGAAGGCCCTGTACAGCTGCAGCAGGATCTCCCTACTCCTGGACTCAAATCCTCTTGCTATGAACGCCAACATAACATTTGCCTTCCTCACCACCTGCTGCACCTGTGCGCCCACTTTCAATGACTGATGCACAGCAACACCCAAGTCTCTCTGCATAGCCCCTTTTCCTAAACAGATACCATTTAAATAATAGTCCTCTTTTCTGTCCTTACCACCAAAATGGATAACCTTACATTTATCCACATTATATTGCATCTGCCACGTCTTGGCCCACTCACCTAACTTGTCCAAATTACTCTGCACCCTCCTAGCGACCTCAACACAGCTAACCCCACTAACCACTACTACAGAGGATAGATCTGAGGTGCTCAACGAAGCAATCTCCCAGTCTGCATCCAGTCTCTCCAATATAAAGGAGCCCACAACAGGAGCACTGGATGAATGGCTCAGATTCCAGTCTCGCATGTACAAACACTGTTGCTCATGCACTGAGAATATAATTTTGTAACATTATACAGTAGATTTCCACTGTAATCCATTTTCCAGAGCCTATTCTTTGTCATGCACTTGCTACTACACAAAAATATACAGATCAGAGAGCATTGCACTTACAGATAATTCTTTAGCTGAAATCATAGCTTGAATACCTGATACTTTCTGACAATCTGATGTTTTAGCCAAATGAAAGCTATTTTCTTTGGATCCATCCAACTGGATTTAGTGACACTATGTCACTAAATTTGATTCCATAAACCAAAAATAAGATTTGCATTGATACAATCAAATGCGTAAAGCATGGATGCATACACTTTGGTCAATCTAGTCCATTCCCATTGAACACCAAGCCTACAATTACTCGCTCCGCACATTCCCCATTCTATCACCCTTACAGACTTGGGGCAATTTACAATGGCCTCCCAAACCACACATCTTTGGGATGTGGGGGGCGGTAGGGGGGTGGTGGGGGGGAGGAAGGACCAAATGCAGTCACACAAAGGTCGAACAAGTTCCACACAGAACATCTTCTGATTCAGATTGAATCCAATTCACTGGCACTTTGAGAGCAGCTCCATTAGATTCCACATTCTTTGAAATATAAAAGAATGAGCAGTAATTCTATTAAAATGTGCAAGATCTTAAGGCAGATGTGGAGATGCTTCCACCAGAGGGAGAATCTCCAGTGAGGGAAGATTGTTGCAAGGTAAGGAGAAGGTAATTTCAATAAAGTGGTGTTGGAATTCCTTTTTGTAAGGAGCAGTGACCTTCCAAATTTCTCAGTTCTCTACACCAGGAGTTTTGGAGAGTAGGTGCCCAGAGATGATTAAAGTGCTAGTAGATTTGACGACTAGATCTTTACTTCTCATGTGCAATCGAAGGGAAATCATAAAGAAAATGTAATTATTTTTCACAAATTTAACAAATGGGTTGCATTTTGCTACACTTTAATATCTAAACATCATGCAGATACATTCAAGCAAACCAAAATAATTACCCACTAACCTTGAAACGACTAATTAGATCATATCTGGTGAAGAGTTCATAAACGACAAATCTCAGCGTGTGTTCTCCACAGGCTTCACTCAAAGCAAATACATTGAAGGTCCATTTATCTATGTTCTGAAAAACAGTGTAAAAGAGACTGCTTCATCATAATTCATTTAACTTTATCAAAATAACATTGGGAAAGGAACATGAAATACACGATCAGACATTTATGGCACAGGTAGCAGTCATTCACCTCTTCATACTGAGAAAGAACTTCGCCATCCTGCAGCCATGAAGATTAAGGCCATCCTTGGGTTACAAAAGGCCAACTTATGAACATCCCAACATAGGAAACAAGCTCTCATAATGTTAAATTCAAAAGTCTGACGTACCTACATAGATACGTAAATGCTCCTGCAAACACCAGAACAAAGTTCCTCCCTCTCTCTGCTTTTAGTAACTGTTCTTTCTCATCAGTTTATGTGCTTTCAATGCCCCACGTTACAACTTTGAAAGTTTTTGTGCACTTTCTGACGTCGGGACAAAATTGACTTGAGTGAAACACGATAGGCTGCAGATGCTGTGATGGTAGTAAACACACTGAAATGCTAGAGGAACTCAGCTGTCTTTTCAGCATCTAAAGGAGACAAAGGTTTATTGCTGACACAGACTGGGAGATCACTTTGATGAGCCTCTCAGCTCTGTCCACTGCAATAGAGTGAATCTCCCAGTGGCCACCCATTTCAATTCTCCATTGCTGACATGTCTGTTCACAGTCTCATGCACTGCCAGACTGAGACCACCTGTAAATTGGAGGGACGACACCTCATCTTCCAACTGGGAGCCCTCCAACCGGATGGTATTAATCAACTTCTCTGGCTTTCGTTAACCTCCCCACCCCACCTTGCTTCCCCTGTCATCTCTCTTTTTCCTGTCTTCTTTTGCACAGACATGATAAATTCTCACGTAGTCACTTATCATATCCAATTAACACCTTTTGTTGGTCTGGATTCTTCCCCCATTGTTTGAAATCTGAGACTTTCTGATACATCCGGCTTCTGCCTTTTCTGATTTTTACTTGAAGAAGGGCTCAGACCCAAAATGTTGGCCATATATCTTTGTCTCCTATGGATGCTGAAAAGACCGGCTGAGTTCCCCCAGAATTTTGGAGTGTTTACTAAAATTGACTTGTGGACGGCGTAATAAAATGATGCAAGTTTGTTACCTGGACAGACTGTACAATCTTCTCAGGCAGTGAGCACTGGACCTTTATGACATACTGAGTAACAAAACAAAAGCTCACATACTCTCTGTGAAATATCTTAAACATCTCCCTCTTCTCTGTCAAAGGACCCTTCCTATTCATTCTGCCCAAGCCTCTCAAATATAATGCTTCAATTTAATCATCCCTTATCCTCTTGTATCACAAAGAAAACACGAACCTGGATAATCTTGTTTCTTTACAAAGATGTTCCAGCACTGGCGCTACACTTCTAAATCTCCTCTGTATGGGGCTCTAGGCAATGCTAATGGTGAATGGCAGACTAAAGGCAATTTTGTGTAATGTTACATTTCTGTTTCACTTCATGACAATAAATAGTTTCTGATTTGATCTATTTTGCTTTTGTGTTATCAATCATTCTTGTGATGAGGTAACCAGAAGGTTGTACCGATTTGTAATTGAGGAATCAGGGAGGCCAGGAGCAAGATGTTTCAAGACATGCAGAGCTGCAGGGTGAGAAATATTGAATGGATTACAGTGAAGCTTCACTCAGAAAATAGAATAGGGAAAGATTACATAGGTTACTTTTAAATGTTATTTTGTCTGCCTTACAGCTGGTAGAATGAAATTTGGTGTAATATTACATGTTCTGTATATGATAATAAAGGAATCTTGCTTCTAGTTGTTACAAATATTGTTGGTAGCTAAGGAAGCGGCTCAAAAGAAACATTAAACAGGAAAGACACTGGGATTGTAGAGCAATACACAAAAAGGTCATGCACCATCTACAGCAAGTAAAAGAGTGACCAATGTTACAGGTCTGAGCCCTTTATCAAGATATGATAAAAAAAAAAGCAGGCAGGTGGAAATGTCCCAAGCTTGAGAAAGAATGGATTAGAAATTCATCTCCATAAACACTGCATGAGAAAAAGAACATAAAATTGGGTAGGGGTCCGACCAAGAGCCAACTGTTGAGAAAGAGAAGCACAGGAGACAACCCTCTGGTCACTGACCACAGCAGTGCAGCAGCGAGGGTCTCAGCGACTGAAAAATCCCACAGAGGCTGCAGGCTGTTGGTGACGTGGTCAAAGGATTCACGCAGGCTGTGGGCTGCTGGCAACTAGCTCCTGGAAACTAGTACGAGATCTTGGACTCAAGGTGCTGCTGAGGGCAAGAAGGGCTCCCAAAAGGCATTGAAGGCTTCCTGATTGTATCGGAGGTTTGGATCTGGAGTCAGGTTGCTGATGGTTTGAACTGAAGTCTGTGCTGCTGCGGGAGGGTTGGAGGCAAATCCACGGGCACAGAGTGTCTCTGAAGGGACTCTCTTTTGCTTCTCTTTCTTCTCATGTTAGGCACACTGGGCAATGCTCCCGGTAATGCTTTGTTTGCCTTACAGCAGACAAACATTGAGGTATATCATGTTCTGTTTTTGATGGCATATAGGACTGCCTTCTTTCGGCTCAAAAACCAGCCCAAGTCTTGTATGCAAAGATGACATTTTCGAGCCGCCATTTTGGACACTGTAGTGGAGGCTTTCAGGGGACGAGTCCGTGATCCCAGAGGGTTTCACGAAAACCAACAAGGTCGGGTCAGATACAGTAATGAGCTCTCTGAACCCTTCTCCATTAACAATGCCGTGAAGCAAGGCTGCGTTCTCGCACCAACCCTCTTTTCAATCTTCTTCAGCATGATGCTGAAACAAGCCATGAAAGACCTCAACAAAGAAGATGCTGTTTACATCCGGTAACGCACAGATGGCAGTCTCTTCAATCTGAGGTGCCTGCAAGCTCACACCAAGACACAAGAGCAACTTGTCCATGAACTACTCTTTGCAGATGATGCCGCTTTAGTTGCCCATTCAGAGCCAGCTCTCCAGCGCTTGACGTCCTGTTTTGCGGAAACTGCCAAAATGTTTGGCCTGGAAGTTAGCCTGAAGAAAACTGAGGTCCTCCATCAGCCAGCTCCCCACCATGACTACCAGCCCCCCACATCTCCATCGGGCAAACAAAACTCAACGGTCAACCAGTTTACCTATCTCGGCTGCACCATTTCATCGGATGCAAGGATCGACAACGAGATACACAACAGACTCGCCAAGGCAAATACCGCCTTTGGAAGACTACACAAAAGAGTCTGGAAAAACAACCAACTGAAAAACCTCACAAAGATTAGCGTATACAGAGCCGTTGTCATACCCACACTCCTGTTCGGCTCCGAATCATGGGTCCTTTACCGGCATCACCTACGGCTCCTAGAACACTTCCAACAGCGTTGTCTCTGCTCCATCCTCAACATACATTGGAGCGACTTCATCTCCAACATCGAAGTACTCGAGATGGCAGATGCCGACAGCATCGAATCCACGCTGCTGAAGATCAAACTGAGCTGGGTAGGTCACGTCTCCAGAATGGAGGACCATCGCCTTCCAAAGATCGTGTTATATGGCAAGCTCTCCACTGGCCACCGAGACAGAGGTGCACCAAAGAAGAGGTACAAGGGCTGCCTAAAGAAAGCTCGGTGCCTGCCACATTGACCACCGCCAGTGGGCTGATATCGCCTCAAATCGTGCATCTTGGCGCATCACAGTTCGGTGGGCAGCAACCTTCTTTGAAGAAGACCGCAGAGCCTACCTCACTGACAAAAGACAAAGGAGGAAAAACCCAACACCCAACCCCAACCAACCACTTTTCCCTTGCAACCGCTGCAACCGTGTCTGCCTGTCCCGCATCGGACTTGTCAGCCACAAACGAGCCTGCAGCTGATGTGGACTTTACCCCTCCATATATCTTCGTCCGCGAAGCCAAGCCAAAGAAAAAAAGTGGAGGCTTTCATCTGCAAGATGGTGAAAGGAGAAAAGCATTCAAGCTACACTAATGCGTGCAAACTAAAAGTTGTAACGTATCCTAAGGAGGGCGGTAATAGAGCAGCAGCTAAAATGTTTGGAGCGCCACCTACAGCAAAAATTGTAAGTGCATGGAAAATTCAAGAAAAATTACTAGACTGAAAAAAAAGGGTAAATGTAACCTTCATTGTCCAGCTCCACGTTGGCCACAACTTGAGGAGTTTTTTTTTAAACTGGGTATTAAATGAAAGAGAAGCAGGGAAGATTGATCAAAATTGTGCTTGGATACTATGACATTATTTATTAATGTCAGAGATAGATTGGTGCAAATATAATTTTATGCACCAATTATGCTTTCCACCGCAAAAATTACACATTTTAAAATCTGAAATTCTGGACTTGTGTTTTAGATGTGGTATTGAGGTTGGAACATTTGTACCTTCAACCTGGCTCTGCGCGAAAATCAGATCCTTTGGGTATGACTTGCAGAAATTTTGACAAAAATTATAGCAGTGGATTTTCCATTGGAACCAGAAATGTTTTTATTGACCAATCTTATGGTTATTGGCACAAAACTATCAACATATCAAATCCAGTTTGCACTAGCGGTGGCCAGGAGACGTATTGTGGTTACATGGAAGTCTGACTCCCCCCCTACTTGTTACTCGCTGGAATATGGAAATGCAAAGTGGTGCCCCTCTGGAAAAGTTAACTTACAATCTTAGAAAGAAATATGATGTGTTTGCTAAAATATGGCAACCTTATTTGAATCATCCTGGCTAAAGGATATAATTAACTTCCCTGAAAAGGTTTAAATAATATAGTTAGATTAATAGTATTGAATTCCTGAAGATCAAAATATGGACTAATTAATGATGGCAGCTCAAGCACCCCTTCCTTTTTGGACAATTTTTTTTTAATGTTAGCAATGGGGAGGGGGGTGAGACTGTAATTTTAAAATATTATTTATATGATGTATGTAATGTTTGATATAAGTTTGGAAAAATGAAAATAAAATATTTTTTAAAAAGCTGATAATGCATAAGGCCAGGAGCTTTTGAGAAGAATTAAAGGAAAAGGATTTTACTGCGACAGGTTGGTGGTACCAGTAAAGAAATGGCACGGTTTATCAATGTGTACAAAAACATCAATTGCACAGAAAATGCCAGCAGGTTATGAAGACAAAATATTAGAATTTCATAAGTTTGTAATGAATGCATGAAAGAGAACTGGTTTTGAACTGGGCCAAATTGGGAACAAGGATGAAGTTCCAGTTACATTCAATGTATCATCCAACAAATCTGTGAGTGTTAAAGGAGCTAAAACCATCGTCATTAAAAACCACTGGTCATGAAAAGACAAACAGTACACTAGTTCTGGCTTGTCATGCTGATGGCACAAAACTGCCACCGTTTGTAATAGTTAAAAGGAAGACTCATCCCAAAGAAACACAGTGTGTTTCTTCAGGTTTATCCAAAAGGCTGCATGGACAAAGCTGGAATCGAATTATGGTTGCAGAAAATATGGTGAAGGCATCCTGGTGGACTCTTTAAAAAAGACCTGCACAGGGCATACAGAACTGAAGATGTTTAAAAAAAAAATGGCACGAGAACTGAAAACCCAGATGCCTATTATTCCTGGTGGTCTGACGAGCCAATTGCAGCCTATAGATGGGTGTATAAACAAGCCATTTAAAAATAGCATGAGAGAACATTGGAATGAATGGTTGGAGAAAAGGTCCATACACCATACACTAACGGGAGCAGGAAGAGTGAAATGCCTCACCATTATATAGATGTGTGAGTGGGTGAAGACTTCTTGGGACATTATAAGAGCTGGCGTTATTATTAAGGCTTGTAAGAAGTGTGGAATTAGTAATGCTCTTGATGGCCCTGAGGACAAAGCATTATTTGAAAAGAGTGATACCTATATTATTGATGCAGAGTTTTTGGGTTTTGACCATGATGGTGCCTGATGAATGCTCAGGCAGTGAAGACGATTTAACTCTTTGGTACAAGACACCAATGTTTTACTGTGCTTTTGTCTATGATAGGTACTTGTTTTAATGTTCTCTTATTAAAGGTTTTCTCTTGGTAATTAAACAGTATTATTATTAAAAGAGTTTTATCGATGTCCTAAATAAACTAAAACTAATTTCTCCTAAAATTTCACACTAAAAATGGGGAGGGTCTTATATGCCAGTGCATCCTATATGTGGTGAAATATGGTATATAACATTTTTAATGCATTATTATTCGACAATAAAAGGAAACATTGATCCCTGTAGCGATTCTCATCAATAAAAAGTATACCATTTTGGATAGTGTTGAGAGGGACTACATAGTAGGGAAAAGCCACAGCAGCCCAGTTTCTGGCATAGACTGTGGCTCTATAGCTCAGAAGTTAAGGGAAAAAAGGAGAGGAAAAGTGAGAGGGGAGTCATTGGTGAGGAGAATAGACAAGAGATTCTGTGGAAAGGATCTCAGATGGCATATTGCCTCCTGGGCACCAGGGTTAGAGATGCCTCTGATCAAGTCCATAGAATTCTTAAGAGAGAGGGTGAACAGCCAAATACTGTGATATATGTTGGTCCCAATTGTGGGGAGGGGGGGGGGAGAAAGAGAGAGGAGAGAGGGGGAGGGAGAGAGAGAGAGAGAGAGAGAGAGAGAGAGAGAGAGAGAGAGAGAGAGAGGAAAAGTGATGAGATCATGAAGGGTGAATGTAGGGAGCTCGGAAGGAAGCTGAAGAACAGAACCTCAAGGGTAGCAATCTCTGGATTGCTGTCCATGCCAAGCTAGTGAAGGCAAGAATAAGAATTCTGACAGATGAATGCACATCTGAGGATCATTGTGAGCTTCTCCGGACAAGGCATGAACTGTACATTAAAGATTGGTTCCAGCTGAACTGGAAAGGGACCAATGTTCTTGTGGGCAGGTTTGATAGCATTGTTGGGCAAGTTTTAAACTAGCGAGGCAGGGGGATGAGAACCAGAGTGTTAGGTCAGATGAAAAGGTAGATGGTGTGTTGGTGAAGGAGCAGATGCTGTGTTCGTGAAGGGGTAGATGGCATGGTGGTGAAGGGGTAGATGGCGTGGTGGTGAAGGGGTAGATGCCGTGGTGGTGAAGGGGTAGATGCCGTGGTGGTGAAGGGGTAGATGCTGTGTTGGTGAAGGGGTAGATGCTGTGTTGGTGAAGAGGTAGATGCCGTGTTGGTGAAGGGTTAGATGCTGTGGTGGTGAAGGGGTAGATGCTGTGCTGGTGAAGGGGTAGATGCTGTGTTGGTGAAGGGGTAGATGCTGTGGTGGTGAAGGGGTAGATGCTGTGCTGGTGAAGGGGTAGATGCTGTGTTGGTGAAGGGGTAGATGCAGTGTTGCTGAAGGAGTAGATGCTGTGTTGGTGAAGGGGTAGATGCTGTGTTGGTGAAGGGGTAGATGCTGTGTTGGTGAAGGAGTAGATGCTGTGTTGGTGAAGGGGTAGATGCTGTGTTGGTGAAGGGGTAGATGCTGTGTTGGTGAAGGGGTAGATGCTGTGTTGGTGAAGGGGTAGATGCTGTGTTGGTGAAGGGGTAGATGCTGTGTTGGTGAAGGGGTAGATGCTGTGCTGGTGAAGGGGTAGATGCTGTGTTGGTGAAGGGGTAGATGCTGTGTTGGTGAAGAGGTAGATGCCGTGTTGTTGAAGGGGTAGATGCTGTGCTGGTGAAGGGGTAGATGCTGTGTTGGTGAAGGGGTAGATGCTGTGCTGGTGAAGGGGTAGATGCTGTGTTGGTGAAGGGGTAGATGCTGTGTTGGTGAAGAGGTAGATGCCGTGTTGGTGAAGGAGTAGATGCTGTGTGCAGTGAGACTGGGAGGAAGGACAGGCAGAGAATGGAGCATAAATGCAGGGCGTTGGATGGGTTGAAATGAATGCACTTTAATGCAAGGAGTATTAGGAATAGTGCAGATGAACGCAGAGTGGATTAACACATGGATCTATAATGTGGCCATTATAGAGACTTGGCTGACTCAGTGGCAGAAATGGGTCAGGATTAAGAGGATGCAGCTTCCCCAAGATGTCAGAGCCAGTCGATACTTGGGACTGTACTTTTCCTCCTATGGATGCTGGATGACCGGCTGAGTTTCTCCAGCAGTTTTGTTTATTGTTCTTCTGTTCTTTCCCCTTCATCGCCACTGTGCTCCTTTCACACCCATCCCCAACCCTCTCACAATTTGTCCGAATTCTTCACCCACCCATCCCCTCTTTAGCTCTGGTCCAATCTGTCCTTCCTTATATCTCTTTCCCAACAGCTTTCATTATATCACCATTACCATCTTTTTATCTGGTTCCAGCACCAGTCATATCACTCTATTCAAATGTGTATGATTCATCTTCAACGATCCTCTTTATTTACCTCTCGCCTCTCTCCCTTAGCGCCTGGCACCTGCCGATCTTTCCTTTGCCCAACATTCTTCACCTCTCCCTGCTTCACCAATCCCTACTGTCCCTCGTCCATCCGCTCGCACCCTATCTACACTATACAAGCTATCTCTGACCAGTCCTGATAAAGGGTCGACCTGAAATTACATTCTTTGGCTCCCACTGAGAGTTCCTCCTGTAGATTGTTGATTGACGGAGGCACAGCTAGTTGAGAGTAAACAGTTAATAGGCTTGTCAAAAATAAATTTCTTGCCTCTTGGATTATCCTTGTAGAGCCTTTCCATTGTTTTTGCAACTGACTAGCAGGTGAAATTTATTGAATGCCATAGTACTCATGGTGACAAGAGAAATAGGACTTCCCTGAAGCTGCTTCAACCTGAGATTAAATGTTGCACACTTAACCTGCAGCTGGAGTCACTGCATGGGATAAGTGTAGCAGGTTTTCTGGACCATAGATTCCAGGGGTGACAACTCTCTGGTCTGAGGGAATCTGGGATCCACAAAGATCAAAATGTAACAATTTTCATATTGGGTATCTCTCTCAAATTAGCACATTATAAACTGGAGAACAATACCTTAAAGAGGTGCACAGGAGACAGAGATTAGATATGCACTAGTCAGAGAGAACTCCATAGTCAAGGAGACTGGTAGGTTCTTCTATATTATACTCCACATCACTACTGCCTAGCAAGACTATATCATTGCTTGGCAGAAGGAGGACTTCAGATTTATGGGACATGAGACCAGTTCTGAGGCAGGATAATTTGTTAAAGAAGGAAAGATGCTGTGCAACAGGATTGGAACGATTATCCTTGTAGAACCTTTCCATTGTGTTTGCAAATCATAAGAATTAATTTGGGGAATGCAAAAGCCTTCAAATGTTTACATAACAATTAGATAGTTTCCCCCCCCCCCCCCAAGTGATTTATAAACCAATGGCAAAAGATGGATACGCATAATGTAAAAAAATTATCAGTTTAGGATGGGATGCAGAGGAGGTAGAGAATGTTGTAGTGCATACATTTCCCTTTTTTCATCTTTCATAGCCCCAGTATTGTGCTAATTTAATGCATCCTTCATTTACCTTGTCCACCAGGAAATTCTCTCTTTCTTCTCTCTTTGGCTTAGTTTCACGGACGAAGATTAATGGAGGTGTAATGTCCACGTCAGCTGCAGGCTCGTTTGTGGCTGACAAGTCTGATGCGGGACAAGCAGACACGGTTGCAGCGGTTGCAGGGGAAAATTGGTTGGTTGGGGTTGGGTGTTGGGTTTTTCCTCCTTTGTCTTTTGTCAGTGAGGTGGGCTCTGCGGTCTTCTTCAAAGGAGGTTGCTGCCCGCCGTACTGTGAGGCGCCAAGATGCACGGTTTGAGGTGATATCAGCCCACTGGCAGTGGTCAATGTGGCAGGCACCAAGAGATTTCTTGAGGCAGCCCTTGTACCTCTTCTTTGGTGCACCTATGACTCGTTGGCTAGTGGAGAGCTCGCCATATAACACGATCTTGGGAAGGCGATGGTCCTCCATTCTGGAGACGTGACCTACCCAGCGCAGTTGGATCTTCAGCAGCGTGGATTCGATGCTGTCGGCCACTGCCATCTCGAGTACTTCGATGTTGGTGATGAAATCGCTCCAACGAATGTTGAGGATGGAGCGGAGACAACACTGGTGGAAGCGTTCTAGGAGCTGTAGGTGATGCCGGTAGAGGACCCATGATTCGGAGCCGAACAGGAGTGTGGGTATGACAACGACCTACCACAACTTTCACACTCACACCAGTCATTACCTATACTCCAGTAGCCACTCCCACTGGGACTTTCACATACACACCAGTCTTTACCTATACTCCAGTAGCCACTCCCACTGGGACCTTCACATCCACACTAGTCACTACCTATACTCCAGTAGCCACTCCCAATGGGACCTTCACATCCACACCAGTCATTACCTTTACTCCACTAGGCACTCCCACTGGGACCTCCACATCCACACCAGTCATTACCTATACTCCAGTAGCCACACCCACTGGGACCTTCGCATCCACACCAGTCATTACCTATACTCCAGTAGCCACATCCACTGGGACCTTCACATCCACACCAGTCATTACCTATACTCCAGTAGCCACTCCCACTGGGACTTTCACATCCACACCAGTCATTACCTATACTCCAGTAGGCACTCCCACTTGGACCTTCACATCCACACCAGTCATTACCTATATGCCAGTAGCCACTCCCACTGGGACCTTCACATCCACACCAGTCTTTACCTATACTCCTGTAGGCACTCCCACTGGGACCTTCATACCCACACCAGTCTTTACCTATACTCCAGTAGCCACTCCCACTGGGACTTTCACATACACACCAGTCTTTACCTATACTCCAGTAGCCACTCCCACTGGGACCTTCACATCCACACTAGTCACTACCTATACTCCAGTAGCCACTCCCAATGGGACCTTCACATCCACACCAGTCATTACCTTTACTCCACTAGGCACTCCCACTGGGACCTCCACATCCACACCAGTCATTACCTATACTCCAGTAGCCACACCCACTGGGACCTTCGCATCCACACCAGTCATTACCTATACTCCAGTAGCCATATCCACTGGGACCTTCACATCCACACCAGTCATTACCTATAATCCAGTAGCCACTCCCACTGGGACTTTCACATCCACACCAGTCATTACCTATACTCCAGTAGGCACTCCCACTTGGACCTTCACATCCACACCAGTCATTACCTATATGCCAGTAGCCACTCCCACTGGGACCTTCACATCCACACCAGTCTTTACCTATACTCCTGTAGGCACTCCCACTGGGACCTTCATACCCACACCAGTCTTTACCTATACTCCAGTAGGCACTCCCACTCGGACCTTCACATCCACACCAGTCACTACCTATACTCCAGTAGCCAATGCCACTGGGACCTTCACATCCACACCAGTCATTACCTATACTCCAGTAGGCACTCCCACTTGGACCTTCACATCCACACCAGTCATTACCTATACTCCAGTAGCCACTCCCACTGGGACCTTCACATCCACACCAGTCATTACCTATACTCCAGTAGCCAATCCCACTGGGACCTTCACATCCATACCAGTCATTACCTATACTCCAGTAGGCACTCCCACTTGGACCTTCACATCCACACCAGTCATTACTTATATGCCAGTAGCCACTCCCACTGGGACCTTCACATCCACACCAGTCTTTATCTATACTCCTGTAGGCACTCCCACTCGGACCTTCACATCCACACCAGTCATTACCTATACTCCAGTAGCCACACCAACTGGGATCTTCACTTCCACACAAAGTATTACCTATACCCCAGTAACCACACGCACTGGGACCTTCACACTCATACTGATACTTTAATTCTCCAGATCTGTTTGAATATTTCTATATGCCAGTGTCGCAGCCAATCACCCAATCAATCAGAAATGGATTGCTGATTTGATATCCCCCATTTGACACCATCACAGAAAATTCAAATTATTCCTTCCCTTGATAATGTTTCCCAACTTGTAATTACACTTATGAAGCTCAGCCATTGCCTAAAAATAAGAAAATTCAAAGCAAAATGTTGCCCAGATCACTATTTTAATATATCTACCGATGGAACAATGGTATACTGTATACTGTAAGGAAATTTATAAAAACAATCAAATATCAGGCACAATCAAAAATTCAGTTTTTGTCTTGTACCTTCATTTTGCTGAAAAGTAAATTATGGCAATAGTATTTCATACTTGCATCCATTACAACTTTCCAAAAAATTCAGAAGTGCTGAAATTGCATGTTGTAATTGAATATCTGTGTCCAATTCTGTACCTGTCACTCAATCTCCACAACTACATAACAAAACTATAAAGTCATATAGTTTCCTTCGTAAGAGAATGACAATTACTATAGAGAGAATTTAAATTAAAATCCAAAAAGTACCTTTAACACGTCAATGACTGAAGGAGGGTAGCTTAGCCCAACCATATTTGAAGTACGTCGATACATTCTGTTTAGGAACAGTTCAGAAAACACAGAATTAGTATGGCAACCTTAGATTTGCACCAATAGCTTTGGTCAGTGAGACAAGTTAAACTAATGAACTTAATTAAGATACATCCAGAGACTCTGCCTGGCAGAGGAAAGAGTCTCTCAGTGTCTACTTTGTCAAACGCACCAAGAATCACATGTGAAAATCTTTTAAAAGAAAATAATTCAGGTGGTGGAAATTTGAAATTAAAATAGGAAATGCCAGACAAATGCAGCAGGCCAGGGAGCATCTGTGGAAAAGAGAAACCAGCAACTTCTTGGGTCCAGGACCACTTTACCAAAAACATTAGAACCTTGTGTGTCTCACCAAGATGAACTCTTCAAAATCCCAATAGGTACAGCCAATCTTGTTCAATTATTCTTCATATTTCAACCCATCTATGTAAGAATTAATATGACGAATCTACATTTGACTCCGAGGCAAGTAATAGGATATGCTTATTTTAGAGGCTAAAATTGTCCATGGTATTCCAAATGAGTTGCAGTATCACCAAAGTGCTGTGAAATCTCTCCATGATGTCCTTATGTTTGTACACCTCTTGACACAAGAAGAACAACACATTTGCCTGCTGTTCCTTGACACTTATTTTCTAATGTCTCAAGAATGAATATATCTGTGATTTAAAAGTACTCTGACTTTCTATTATTCTTTTCAAATTTCAAAATTCTTACATTTTCCCACAGTATAAATGAACCCGTTATTCCACTTGCTTAAACTGTCTATATCCCTTGTGGATAATTTGTCTCATTACCAGAGTTTACTTTTCCACTGAAATTTGTTTTATCAGCAAATATGTTGTCTATCCAAGTCATTGGTATGTTGTTAATACTCAAGGAACCAGTACTGCTCCTGTAACATCTGACTAGCAAGATGGGGGAGAAAAGAAGAGTACAGGTGTAGTCTATCAGAGTGTGAACTGTTGGGGGAGACAAATCATAAAATAAAGGAGGCCATTCAATCAACTGAACTCCTTCTAGCTGGAGGAAAGACCAATCTAAATGGTATCTGTTTAGGAAAAGGGAAAATGCAGCGAGACTTGGGTGCCACTGTGCGCCAGCCATTGAAAGTGGGCGTGCAGGCACGGCAGGCAGTGAGGAAGGCGAATGCTATGTTGGCGTTCATAGCAAGAGGATTTGAGTCCAGGAGTAGGGAGATCCTGCTACAGCTGTACAGGGCCTTGGTGAGACCACACCTGGAGTACTGCGTGCCTTATCTGAGGAAGGACATCCTCGCCATGGAGGGGGTGCAGAGAAGATTCACTAGACTGATACCAGGAATGGAAGGACTTGCATATAAAGAAAGGTTGGATAGACTTGGCTTGTATTCTCTGGAATTTGGAAGATTGAGGGGGAATCTTATAGAAACATATAAAATTCTTAAGGGTTTAGACAGACTAGATACAGGAAGGTTGTTTCCAATGCTGGGAAAAACCAGAACCAGGGGTCACAGTTTAAGGATAAGGGGGAAGCTTTTTAGGACTGAGATGAGGAAAAATTTCTTCTCTCAGAGGGTGGTGGATCTGTGGAATTCTTTGTCACAGGAAGTAGTTGAGGCCGGTTCCTTGTCGATATTTAAGAGTAGGTTAGATTTGGCCCTTGTGGCTAAGGACATCAGGGTTAGGGGAGACGGCAGGAACCGGGTACTGATCAGCCTTGATCATATATTGAATGGCAGTGTAGGCTTGAAGGGCCAAATGGCCTACTCTTGCACCTATTTTCTATGGTTATTCCTACCGCCACATCATCTCCCATTGCCCTGAAAATGCTTTCATTTCAGATAAATTTCCAGATCCCAATTGAACACTGCATATGAATTTGCCTCCACTTATGTCTCTACAGGTGCATTCCAAAGCCAGGTTAAAATAAAAAACCCTTCATATATTTTTGATTCTTCTTCCAATGCTCATGTACTCATGACCGTGTGGTCAAATACTACTCTAACTTCATCTACAAGATGGCATGTGACACCACCATTGTAGGTTGGATAATGACGAGAAAAAGTACAGGAAGGAGATAGGGAGTTGAGTGGCATGGGACAGGGTTAGGACAGCCATGCGAAGGAAACAATTTTGGAAGTGGGATGGAGAATGCATCCTGATCTGTATCAATAGTGCTATGGTGGAGATGGTGAAGTGCTTCAGGTCAAAGCGTGAACATCACTACCAACCTGTCTTGGTCCAACCACATGGATCGTACACCACAAAAATACATCAATGCCTCAATTCCCCCAGAAGCCTAAAAAAATTCGGCATCCTCCCCAATGTCTCTGGTCTATTCTTACAGATGCAGCACGGAAGGTGTTCTGTCATGATGTGTCAACAGTTAGGTGCAGACATTGCAGAGAGTTCTGAGTTCAGCCTCGACCATCACGCAAACCAACCTCCCACACTTCCTGCTGCCTCGGGAAAGCTAGCCAAATATTAAAAGACCTATCTCACTACAGTCGCAGTCTCTTCTCTGCCCACATATTGATCCATGGGCTTAAAAACACACACCACCAGATTCTAGGATGGTCTCTTTCCTGATGTTATCAGACTGTTGAATAGACTTCTCATCAGGAAACCTTGCATGGTTTTAAGTAAACCTTTTATCTGTAACACTATCCTTTGTACTTTCATTTTACACTGCCTGCTATCTACTCTTTTAATGGAAGTAGTTTATCACAATCTGATCTGACTGTTGTCTTCATTTCAACTACGCCTCCCACATAACTCCTTCTAACCTTTTGTGTTGCTTGGAGGACAGTCCCGGTTTTACCACATAACTAACATCCTTATTCCTGGACTTTCTTGCACCGTCTCTAAAGATTTTATAGCTTTTTTGAGGCATGGAACCAAGAACTGGATGCATTCCTCACAACTCTTTGTTTCACTATGCATTTATATTCTTTAGAAACAAGTCCAAACATTAACATCTATTTCAAAAAACAGCAGTGATCCAGTTAGAGCCCCTGGGGAACTCCACTATCCATTTGCTCCACTCTGACGAACAATCTCTCACCACCACTCTGTTTCCAGTTGCTTAGCCACTTGTTACAATCTGCTTCATTTCAATAACCAAGCTGGGTGAAAAGTCAAGGTTTAATATTTTCAAATGTTTTTTGAAATCCCTATGCACCTCAGTCACATTTCCCTCATCAATCTTCTGTGCTGTGTCATCAGATTTTTTTTTAGCCGACAGGAGTTGAGTCAAGAGCAGGACAGTTTAAGGAGGTGAGAGGTATAAGCCATTGTGTGAGTGGGCTAGCGTTAGAGTGGCGAGTTGAGGCTTTAGCTCAAGAGGCTTCAACGAGAAGAACCGGAGACCAGTAAGGCTCTGGTGAGATTTTATTACTATTTCTTCTTTGACCTGGTCTTTGTGCCAAGGCAGAATAGTGAGGATGGCAACAGGGTGAGTGGAGCACACCTCTTGTGAGATGTGGGTATTCTGGGAGACTTGACATCTCGTTGATAGCTACACCTGTACGGGTTGCACCTCCTCACAGGCCAGGTTAGGGAACTGGAGCTGCAGCTCGATGACCTTCAACTCATACAGGAGAATGAGGAGTTCATCATAGATAGGAGCTACAGGGAATCACACCAAAGCTCCAAAGAGGCAGGAAGCTGAGTGACTGTCAGGAGCGGGAAAGATAAAGCAAGCAGGCAGGTAGTGCAGGGTAGCTCTGTGACCAATCCCCTCAATAAAAAGTATACTGCTTTAGGTACGACAACCTACCAGGGCATAGCCACAGTGACTGGGTCTCCAGGACTGAGCCTGGCCCTGAAGCGCAGAAGGGAGAGAGTGGTAGTGATAGGGGATTCAATAGTTCTAGGAGCAGATAGGACACTCCATGAACACAGAAGAGACACCTGGATGGTTTGTCATCTCCCATGTTCTAGGGTCAGAGCCATCTCAGATCAGTTTCATGGCACCTTGAAAAGGGAAGGTGAGCGCAGTCAGAATTCGTGGTACCTAATGGTATTAATATCATAGGAAAGAAGAGGGATGAGGTCGAGAAGAGAGAATGCAAGGAACTAGGTGGGGAACTCAATGGTAGTAACCTCAGGATTGGTGCCTGTGCCACACGTCAGTGAGGGTAATAATAGGATGATATGGCAGATGAATGTATGGCTGTAAAATGGGGACAGGGTTTCAGGTTTTTGGATCATTGCAAACACATCTGGGCAAGGTACGACCTGTAGAAAAAGGACAGATTACCACCTGAACTGGAAGGGGAATTAGTATCCTGGTGGGAAGATTTGCTGGTGCTGTTCGGGAGGGTTTCAACTAGTTTGGCTGAGGGCTGGGAACCAGAATGTGAGGGCAGAAAAGAGAGCAGCTGGTAGAAAGGTTGATGCAATGTGCAAGTACAGGATTGGCTGATGTAGGTACAGGGCTTTACATATTTTAAAAGGGATAGAAAGAGAGGTAAAAGTGGGGGAGTGTGTGGGAGGGGTAACATTACTACTCAGGGATGGTAGCAAAGCAGCAGAATTGGTGGATGTTGTGGAAGGACAGAAGCAGGAAGGGAGGGTTCTCTCTATTGGTAATAATCTACAGGCCCCCAAAATAGCCCTTGGAATACTGAGGAGCAGATAATTAGGCACATTTTGGAATAGTGCAAAAATAACAGGGTTGTTGTTCTGGGAGAAATTAACTTTCCAAATAATGACCAGCACTACCTTAGTGCAATAGGGATAGATGGGACAGCATTTGTCAGGTGTGTTCAAGAAGGATTTTTGACCCAGTATGTGGACCAGCCAATTGGTGGAGAGGCCATACTGGATTTAGAACTGGTGAATGAGTCTGGTCAGGTGACAGACCTCTCAATGGGGGAGCATTTTGGTGACAGTAATCTCAACTCACTGACCTTTAGCATAGCTATTTATATAGAAGGATAGGAGAAGGCAAAATGGTAAAGTATTCAATTAGGGAAGGGCTAATAATGGGATTTGGCAGGAACTGGGGAGAGTAAATTGAGAGCAGATGTTCTCGGGGAAAGACACAGAAGTAATAAGAGGATGTTTAAGACCATTTGAGTGGGATTCTGGATATTTTTGTGCCACTGAGACAAGGAAAAGATGATAGGATAAGGGAACCATGGTTGACAAAAGAGGCGAGATGGTTCATTGAGAGGAAGAAAAGGTTAGGAAGGGTCATGAAATTATTTGGTATCCAGGAAGGAACTTAGGAGAGCTAGAAGGGGGCACAAGAAGGCCTTGGCATTCTATGCATACATGAAGAACAGAAGGATAATGAGAGTACAGGTAGGGCCGATTAAGGATAAAGGAGGAAATGTGAATGGAGACAGAAGTGATGGGGAAGTCCTACATGAATACTTTGCTTCAGTGTTTACCAGAGAGAGGGACTTTGGTCAAAAAAGAGAACATTCTGGTTAGTCTTAAAAACATTCATACATTTGAATTCCCAGAGCACAACTATAATAATAAAGAATGGACATAATAAATTTAAGTTCTTTCAAAACCCCTACACTGAAACAAGGTTGAAAGTTAATATCGATGGAACAAAGTAGCTAACTCCTGAAGGGGGACAACAGAGTGCCAAAGTTCTGTATTAACATTGAACCTAGAGATTATGGTAATAGTCCTTGAACAGTCCCATAACATTTGGAATCTATTGTATGAATCATTAATTGCATACCTAATTTTTTTCAAATTTAAACAGGATATAACATCCCTTAGCCAATCTGGATGAAGGCACTGGGTGTTATCTTTGCACTTAATCAAATGTATGATTTATTTCGTCATGCTTTTATTTTGCTTCTTTTTTCTATGCTTCATTGTACTGAACAAATTTATTATTACTGAAAATTAATAAAAATATTTTTTTAAAAAAAAGTATTGATAAGTCCCGGGGTCCGGATGAGATATATCCCAGGTTACTAGAGGAAATGAGGGAAGAGACTGAAGGCGAATTGGTAATGATCTTTGCTTCCTTCTTGGCCACAGGGGAGGTACCGGAGGATTGTTTAAAAGAGATAGTAGAGAGAATCCTGGGAATTATAGACCAGCGACTCTTACGTCAGTGGTGGGCAAACTATTAGGGAGGATTCTTTGGGACAGGATAGCTTAGAAAGAAGCTTTAAGGGATAGTCAACATGTGTTTGTAAGGGCAATTAATGCCTCACAAGCCTAATGAAGATTTTTGAGGAAGTGACAAAAGAAATTGATGAAGGTAGGGCAGTAGATGTGATGCTTATGGATTTTAGTGAGGCATCTTGAGATCATGCCCATTGGTAGACTCATTCAGAAAGACATGAGGCATGGGATCCATGGAACTTTGGCTGTGTGGATTCAAAATTGGCTTGACTGCAGAAAGCAGAGGGTCGTAGAGGATGGAACGTATTCTGTCTGGAGGTCAGTGACTAGTAGAGTTCCATAGGGATCAGTTCTGGACCCCTGCTCTTTCTGATTTTGATAAATGCTTTGTACATAGAAGTGGAAGGATCAGTCAATAAGTTTGCAGAAGACACGGAGATTGAAGGGGTTGTGGTGTGGATAGTGTAAATGGCTGTTGTAGATTTAGAAGGATATAGAAGATTGAAGAATGGGTGGAGAAGTGGCAAATGGAGTTCAATCCAAGTAAGTGTGAAGTGATACATTTTTGAAGGTCGAACTTAAAGATGGAGGATATGGTTAATGGCAGGATTATTAATAGTTTTTTTTTATCTAATAAAACACCAACACACGGTACTTGCCAAAGAAAAATCATACCATTCAAGAATCTTTCCCTACCTTTCCACAAATATCCCAGCCTGCACTGCGTGGACAATGCTACGGAATCTTGGCTTCTCTTCTGTTCTTTTCAGCATCATTCCCATTTGTCTGGTAAACGTGGAGGCCAACCAGTCACGGACCTCAGAGGGAATAGAATCTGACTGGATGTCGCTGAGTTCATCTTCTGTATCCAGTAGACGTCTGTGTTTAAAAGAGTCAAATGTTGCATAAGGGGTTAAACAAGAAAGCCTGCAGACACTGTGAGTGCAGTGCACAAAAGTGCTGGAGAAATTCTTCAGGTCACGCAGCGTCCGGAGGAAGCAAAGGATAACTAATATTTCATCAAGGCGTGTGTAATGTTGGTGATGTATCTTTTCCTTTGCTACGTAAAGGTGCTGTTTGACCATGGCAAAAGGTTGAGTTTCTCCAGCATTTGTGTGGTTTTTTCAAGGCATGAGTAAAATTTAGGCAGGTGCTTGAAAAAAAAGATGAGGGGGGAGGAAAGGATCGAAGAAGAAAAAAAATGATGGCGTTGCCAGCGCTGCTGTAACGACACTGCTGCTGTTGGTGCAGACCGGGGAGAGTGGAGATACAGCACTGCTCCAAAGACCATTGGCTCAGTACAGGTGTTAAGTGGTCTGGTAAAGGATCCTACAGTGTTTTAAAATAAATTCTGCAACCTTTGGGTTGTGCCCAAGATGGCGGTGACTGTGCTGACAGCAGTCACGAGGGGTTTGCAGACACTGGGGGAGCAGCAGACTGGTGCAGGGTGCATGTACTGGGGAGAATACACCCCGGTGAGAAGGAGAAACAGAGGAGATAACCCCACAGAATGGTGACCAAGGCAGCAGATCAGTGAGGGGCTCGGCAGCTGAGAGACCCATTCAGGTACTGAGCTGTTGGCTACTTTGCAGTGGAAGAACGTGCACAGGGCTGTGGGCTGCTGAGCACTGGCATATGGGAACCAGGAAACAGGATTCAAGAAGCTGCTGAAAGCAAGAAAGGCTCCACAAAGGGCCTCAGGTGCTGAAGGCTTCGTGATCGTGTCGGAGACTTAGATCCAGAGCTCAGGCCATTGCTGGATCGAATAGGAATCTGTGTGTCTGGAGGAGTACTGAAGACAAATCCACGGACACTCATCGATTCCGAAGGGACTCTCCTTTGCTTCTTTTTCTCTTACTGTAAGGAGCACCGACTGGGCGATGGGAATGGCAACTCTTTGTCTGCTTTACAGCAAGCAGAATCCAATTTCATCCAATATTACTTGTACATGGCAATAAAGGAACCTTGACATCTCGAAGAAGGGGCAGTGCAGGCCAACATGAAAGAGGTCATATCAGTGGGAGGGCAGAAGAGAAAAAAAAGGAGCTGATGGAGGAGGGGGGTCGCTTCTCTGCATGGAGCAGGAAGGACGGGGGAGAGCTGGAGGAAAGGAGTCAGAGGGATGGGGCAAAGAGACGGTGAGGACAGGGGAGGGGTCAAATGAAAACTGGAGAAGTGAATGGAAGGAGAGAGCAGCCAGATGGGACTTTAGGTATTGTTCCTCCAATTTGTGGGTAGCCTCGGTTTGGCAGTGCACGTTGCACGGGTTTCCTTTTGTAAATGTGCATGCATCAGTGTATGCAAACCCTTTCCCTTTCTCAACGGTCCTTTTGAGATGGTCTTTGTAGCATGAAGTTTCTACTTGACCAAAACACACATGAAATTGTGCATCAAAAACCAGGAATCAATTAACGATAAAAAGAATTAAAACGAAGACCAAATCTAATTCCCTCAATGTCGGGGCAACATTCAGGAATGCTGGCCATCATATGAGTTGGTGGCAGATTTCTGCAGCTTTTTGATCCATTGGCTGATCTATACTCTCTCCTCTTCAAAGTTGCATATAGTTCAGGATCAGAATCAGGTTTATGGTCATGAACATACATCATGAAAATTTGTTGCTTTGCAACAGCAGTATTGTGCAGACCAAGGTGCAAAATTACTATAAAACAGTCAAATGGTGTCTGTGGTTCATTGTCCATTCAGAAATTTGATGGCGGAGGGGAAGAAGCTGTTTTTGTTACATTGAATGTGTATCTTCAGGCTCCTGTACCTCTTTCCTGATAGTAGCAGTGTGAAAAGGACATGCCCTGGGTGGTGAGGGTCCTTGAGGATCGAGGCTGCTTTCTTGATGGAGTGGAGACCAAGGCCCATGAAGATGCTGGCCAAGTTCACAACCCTCTGTGGCCTGCTCCTGTTATGTACATTGGCAAAAAATCAGAATGCTCTCCACAGTGCAGCTGTAGAAATTTGAGTGTCTTTGGTGATGTACAAAATCTCTTCCACCTCCTAACAAAATATAGCTGCCAGTGAGCCTTCTTTATGATTACATCAACTTGAGGTTCCCACAATAGGTCTTCAGAAATGTAGACATCTGTTACGGGCCCCAGAGGACCCCAAAACCGAGCAGCAATAGAAACTCACCAAGACAAATGGTTACTTAAACAAAAGTTGCTTCTAATTTTCCTTGAACATAAAAATAGGATCAAACGTTAACTTATTACTATTAACTTAACTTCCTTCCGATTCTAAGCGCATGTGTATGTAATGTGTGTATAAGTTCAAAAGAGTTCTTTGATTCACAGTTCAATCTCACTTCTCATTCCTCCAAGTTCACTGGTTGCAGGCAATTCTTATACTGTGCACAGAATTTAACATTTATGAATTTCACCAGGCTTTGGTGCTTGAAAGGTAAATAATTACCACTCAGGAAGGTTCTTGTCAGTTTTCAGAGAGATTTGATGCTCATTGGACACACACCAACTGATTCTTTCCAATCAGCCACGTCAGTGTCTTGCTGAAGAAACTTGCCCCATCGGGATTTTCCAAATGATAACCTCTTTACTTCAGGTCACCAGAGAGTTCCTTTTCAGTTTACCTTATTTCAAGTGAAATATTATTCAGCTAGTCATCTCCTCTTGTATGGACCACAAAGGCTTTGTACAGGCTGAACTAAGAACTCACAACCTGTCTTCAAAATGGGGTTTCAAACAAGCTTCCAAAAGCCACTGCAGAAAACCAGCAATCTCTCTCTCTCTCTCACTGTCACAGTTAGAGAAAAAATAACCTGTTTTACTCTCTGCTTGCAAAACCATATGATCTTATTAGAACAGCAAACTGCATTCAGACAGACTGTGGCACCGGACACAATCTTTTGAGTCCATTCATCTGTTGCTTTCCAAAACAATAGTCCATTGCTCCTACTTGTGAAGTCCTTACAGGCATTCTTCAAAGTTTTTGCAAAGGCACTCGGAGCCTGGAATGTCCAGCTTGAGCCAAGGTCTTGCATTTTAAATGGGTTATGTTTTGAAGTGTTTGTGACCTAACTAAACAATCTATCTCCTCCAAAAACACATCTATACACGATATAAAATATAAAAAAGCTCAAGAGGTCCTAAGTATCCCTGATATTTTGGGTGTGGTAATAATAAAATCAACCACTTGTTCTGCAACATGCAATTCTGCGTTTATACAACATTCACATATATCAATGATTTTCTGTTACCGTTCATACTGCTACTGAATATGAAGCATCTAGAATATTACAATGTATGCATTTGTGTACCACCCATAAGATACATTTGCTTCTGATTTTTTAACAAGTATGCAAGATTCATTACACGCTGTGGCTGCCATTGAGTTAGCGTGCCAGTTAACCCTTTAGCTGTGGAGGAGACCATAAATTCTAACAGTTAATCAGTGTTTATATAAGCCAACCAACATCTGCTTCAATAATAGTAATGCTTTTTTTCAGCTCAGTGTCCCATTACTGCATTGGGTTCCTGTTAAGATAGTGGCAGCGCTGCCCAGACTTGTGTGCCTCGAGGAATAGTCTCAGTTCCATCTCACTGGGAGAAATGCCTGCACAGGTTTGAAGGCAGTCACAAGGTTTGGAAGCTCAGAGCATGTCGTGATGCAGAACCACAGGATATTTATGACACCATCCCCTGAAACTGCTTATTACATTGAAGGAAAATCTGCACTGACTGCATGTTTCCCCCAAGAGCAGAGTGTGGTACATGGACGGCAACAAAACAAGTGATCAATGTGGTATGCATGTGAAACAACCATCTGCAAGACATGAATATCCTCATCAAGGGTATTAAGGATGTATTTTGAAGTTATTTTGACAGAAAGCCCTGGGGAATCAAACTCTCCAGCCTGCCTGATCTTTCAAGATCGTCATCTGCAAACAATTGCCAGCAGCTGTGAGACAGGCAGATATGAAAATAGTGATATTATTGTGGTGGCAGCTGTCCTCATAAAACAAAATGTCCTGCTAAGGGAATGCAGTACAAGTGTTTGTCATTCAGCAAACTTGCACGTCAAACCTGATCAGATCACGCTGTGAGTGTTGAACCAATGTGAAAACTTTTTTGCCTGAGCATTTTGACAACTTGAGCCTGAGAGGCAGAACGACCGTGATGATATTATCTGAATGTCCCAATGAATGATAGAATGGTAGATCTCCTCACAGCACATCTCTAGTCAGGAACAAATATAGGTCCATGCAAAAATAATGACGTACATACCGTGTCTCATCGATGTAGACTGTCTCCAGTACTGAAGCTGCATATTCCAAATTCTTCTTCAGATCTACAATCGAAGTTTCGCCTCGTTCCAACTGTTTAACCAAACATCGTAACCTAAAAACAAACAAAACCTGCTGAAAGTTCCACATTGGGGGGAGGAGACATAGTGGGAGACAAGGCTTATGGAGACATGCCTAACAATGAAATAATTAGCAGAAAATATCATACTCAGCAGGTCAAGCAGCATGACTAGAGATAGGATTGGAGCCACTATTTGAGTCATTTACTTAGAACAGAGATTAAACTAGTTTTAAAGATGTTTATAAATGCGCGAGGAGAGCAGACAACAGAGGGGAAGATGTGTGAACTGGTCGAAGGTGAGAGAGATTGATACCAATAGGGGTGGAACTTCAAGGTGAAAGAAGAGACTGCTGAGAAAACAAAGAAATAAAAGTTCAGGCAGAGAGAAGTTCAAATGTGGGATCATTATCTGAAATTGGAATGTGAAGTGATGGCTGGAACTGTGAAGTAAAAATGCTCAAAACGCCAAATACAGATAAACCCCGCTTTAAGAGTACTCGAATTACAAAAATTCACTTATACATAGAAAATCATGTTTGTTTTTATGAGGAAACGATAATGGGTTTTTTGCTTTAATAAAAATTGCCTCCCATAGTTGTTAATGGGTCTTCGTTTTATGAATTTTTGGTTTACGAACGGTTTCTCAGGAGCACTTCACCTTCGTAAAGCGGGGAATACCTGTAACTGAAATTGTTGAAATCAATGGTGAGTCTGGAATACAGCAATGACCAGTCTGATGAAGAAATGCTGTACCTTGAACCTTCATTAGAAAGTTGAGGGAGGTAAATGTCATGGTGGGAGTGAAACAGGGAGATGAGGAGATGAGGTTGCAGATAACTGGGTCAGGCTTGAGTAATGAATATGTGTTCTGGAAAATGGGCATGTCATCTTCATAGTCTCCCAAACAGTGGAGATCATATCTGATATCTATCTTGGCAGGTGCAACATGCACCAATTTGTAATTTGATGTTTCTCCTGGAAGAGTAAAGTGAGAATAGGGAGGTAGAGGTGGGAGATGAGGAGGGCAAAGAATAGATGGTGTTCATTGAAATGGATGTAATGTCATGATGGGGAGATGAGGACAGAGTTAGTGTTGAAGACAGGGGAAGAGAAGAAAGAGGAGCCATTGAGGAGGGCAGGAAGTTGTTCATGGAATGAGGGGATGGAATGGAATAAGGAGAGGGACAGGACTAGAATCTGGAGAAGACTGGAAAGAGAAGAGAGGGCGAGATTGGAAGACCTGAAATGTAAACTTCTTTTCATCACAGGTGCTGCCCGACTGACTATTTCCAATTTCATTTAGGATTTCTTGAACTTTGATTTCCAGCTTCTGCCTTCTGAATATTTTCATCCAACAAAATAAATGACCTGCACAAGAAACCACAGACTTGTGGTTGGTCTCCTTCTATTAGTATTCAACATGGCCCTCGGCCACATCTAATGGAAAGACTCTAGGTTCTATATGTACTCTTAAACAACCCATCATTCTCCATCCACTGCTGAATGATCAGATAATTTCCTGCAACTAAATATAGGGGCGATCAGAGCCACTGTGTCAGTCATCCCAAAATTCTCTTTCTCAGCAAAATCTCTGACTTCTCCATGGTGACCATGTGAACTGAAATATCTTCTTTCCAGAATTCCTTAGGTCTTTTCTTATAGCCTACTTTCCCACCTCAAATCTGTGCCAATTGTATCATTTCAGTTTACATATCCCAAATCCCGCTCATCTATGCTGATTCTGCCTGCTATTCCATTTTTGTGTTGTTCCACCTCACCAGCTCACAATTTCACACTCCTCATACCACCCATATCATTTCATCGACCTGACATTTCCAATTGTCCACATCTCTGCTCTTTCCGTGTCCATGCTGTTAAAGACTGTCCGTTCCATTTCCATGTCACGTCACTGCCGTATCATTTCAGACTGCCCACTCCATCTCTGTGCTATTCCATATTTATATTATTTCAGTTTGCATTTTCCATTTAAATGCCATTCCACATCAGTATTATTTCTGACAGGCTTTTAAAACTCTGCTAAACCAGTTCCAGATGATCTGTTTTGTGCGTCTGTGCCATTTCAGGATGCCCAATCTTGCACCATGCCATGTCACGTCAGCCTGTGCGGTGAATCTGTGTCGTGCTGTCAGTCTTTCGCTGTGCTTAGTCTGCTTTACTGACATTGGACGTGTATTATCTCTACCACTAAAGACACTCCCCTTGGGTATAACTGTGTACACACCCATTATCATTCATTAATGTACCACTAGTTTCTGCTAATAAAAGCCATGATTCCTGGTTAACTACACAGCCTTTGTCTTCTTGATTAACTGGCACTTCAGCCTACCAGTTCCACCTCAGTCACTGTATATCTCTACACTTTCCATGCTTTCATCATTCATGTACAATCTCCGTCTCTTGTCATAATCTTTTCACTACTGATTAAAAAAAAGGCAATTTCAAAAGTAAAAATCAAAAGCCATGACAAAATGAAAAATTTGTCCTTAACTTTAATATGCCTCATTAATGAAACCTTCCTGAATTTCCAGTTAGATATATTATTTCCCATCATTGAGTTGCCTAGCACAGGAACAGGACTTTAGGCCAACTTGTCCATGCTGAACAAGCTGTTTACTTGAGCTTGTTCCATTTGCCTGCATTTGGCCGTCATCCATCTGTACAATTCCTATCCATGTACCTGTCTAAATGTCTTTTAAACCCACTGTGATGCGCTAACGAACAGAAGCAAACACACAAAACATAAAGTCTGTTCAACAGGCTTTATTTGACAGAGCCAGCTGTGAGGAGAGCTGCTACAAGCTCTGAGAGTGTCTTCGAAGGGCCGGCTCTGGCTTATATTCCGGAGGGTGATTGACACCCGACCGGGTGGGGCTTGGTCCATTCAGGTCGACTGATTGACAGCTGGCCAGGTGTTGTCTTGTCCCCGTGTTCTTCTGCAGGTACAGAGGTTGACCCCTGCAGTAGGCCAGTGGTGTACCACCAGACCCACCTCCACCGTTTCCAATGGCAGGTTGTTCCATATACCCGCCACCCACCATGTGGAAAAAGTTGCCCCTCGGGTCCCCTTTAAATCTTTTTCCTTTCACCTTAAACTCCCTTAACCTGGGAAAAAAGGAGATGCCATTCACCTCATCAATGCCCCTCATAAATTTATAATCTCTTTAAGGTCCCCTCTTAGTCCCCTATGCTCCAAGGAAGAAGCCCAGCCTACGCAGTCTCTCCTTTTAACTTATTACCCTCCAGTCCCAATAACATCTCCATGAATACTTTCTCCTTTCAAGTTGAATTGCATCCTCCCTAATAGCAAGCAGAGGTGCACCAAAGAAAAGGTACAAGGACTGCCTAAAGAAATCTCTTGGTGCCTGCCACATTGACCATCGCCAGTGGGCTGATAACGCCTCAAACCGTGCATCTTGGCGCCTCACAGTTTGGTGGGCAGCAACCTCCTTTGAAGAAGACCGCAGAGCCCACCTCACTGACAAAAGGCAAAGGAGGAAAAACCCAACACCCAACCCCAACCAACCAATTTTCCCCTGCAACCGCTGCAACCGTGTCTGCCTGTCCCGCATCGGACTTGTCAGCCACCATCGAGCCTGCAGCTGACGTGGACTTTTTACCCCCTCCATAAATCTTCGTCCGCGAAGCCAAGCCAAAGAAGAAGAATAGCAAGGCCACCAGACATGTAGAGTTAGAGTTCAGAGTTCGTTTGCTTCAAAACTTTTTAAAAAGTTTCTTACCAGGGTCTGCGGGGAGGAGTCGGCGTCGGAGGCGGCCATTGGTCGAGCCAGCGTACAGGAGAGTGTGACGGGAAGGTAAGGTCTTTTTAAAGACTCTTACTGGGGACAGAGCTTAGCAGTAGGGAGAGGAGAGGAGAGGAGAGGAGAGAAGAGGAGAGGAGAAGGACAGAAAAGAGTCCGGGGCAGGTAAGAAAACTTTTTTAAAAGTTTCTTACCAGGGTCTGCGGGGAGGAGTCGGCGTCGGAGGCGGCCATTGGTCGAGCCAGCGTACAGGAGAGTGTGAAGGGGTTAATTGGTAAAAGGCCAATAAATAAGAGGGACAGCGAGCGGCCCAGCGAGTGAGTGGCCCAGTGAAGGAGTGGGACTTCCAGGCTTTGGCTCATCAGGCTTCGGCGAAAGCAGGCGGAGAGAAAGCTAAGATAGTCTTCATTACTTCTTCATTGGGGTAAGGGATGAGTGTTAAGGCTGTGTGTTGTCGGGAGTGCCGGATGTGGGAGGTCCTGGAGTCTTCCAGACTCCCGGATGTCCATATCTGCACTAGGTGTGTCGAGCTGCAGATTGTCAGGGACCGTGTTAGGGAACTAGAGCTGCAGCTGGATGACCTCAGGCTGGTTAGGGAAACAGAGGTAGTCATAGACAGGAGTTACAGCCAGGTGGTCACGCCAGGGCCACGGGAGGATGAAAGGTGGGTAACTGTTAGGAGAGGGACAAAAGAACGTAAGGTGCCAGAGACGAGCCCTGTGAATGTAACCCTCAGCAATAAGTACGCCTCTTTGAGCACTGTTGAGGGGGACATCAAGGTTGGGGGGAGTGACAGTGGCTGTGCCTCCGGCACGAGGTCGGCCCCTGTAGCTCAGAAAGGGAGGGAAAGGAAGAGGAGGGCAATTGTGGTAGGAGACTCCATAGTTAAGAGGACAGATAGGGGATTCTGCGGACGCAGCAAGGAGAACCGGATGGTGGTTTGCCTCCCTGGTGCCAGGGTCCGAGATGTTGCTGCTCGTGTCCCAGATATCCTAAAGTGGGAGGGACAGGAGCCAGAGGTCGTGGTACATGTAGGTACCAATGACATAGGGAGAATTAGAGAAGAGGTCCTAAAAAGTGAGTACAGGCAGTTAGGTAGGGAGTTCAAAAAAAGGACCGCAAAGGGGGTAATCTCTGGATTACTCCCTGTGCCACGTGACAGTGTGAATAGAAATAGGATGAGGTGGAGGATTAACACGTGGCTGAAGGGGTGGAGTAAGGGGCAGGGTTTTAAGTTTCTGGATAACTGGGACCTTTTTTGGGGGAGATGTGACCTGTACAGTAAGGACGGGTTACACTTAAATCCCAGGGGGACCAGAATCCTGGCAGAGGTATTTGCTAGGGCTACTCAGGATCCTTTAAACTAGAATGGTTGGGGGGAGGGAACAAAATAGTACAGAGCAGTAAGGAGAAGGTTAGAATGAAAACAATGAAAGTTTGTAGTAAGTATTTGAATATGGATGGGCAGGTGATAGAGAAGGGAAATGCTCTGGAAGAAGATGAAGGGCAATTGTCAGGAAAAGTAAATAATGTTGTTCTTAAAGATGAGGGAAAACAGGGATTAAAAAATGGGAAATCCCTGAAATTCATATATTTTAATGCCAGGAGTATTGTAAAAAAGGTGGATGAGCTGAAGGTGTGGATTGATACTTGGAAGTATGATGTGGTAGCGATTAGTGAGACATGGTTGCAGGAGGGATGTGATTGGCAACTGAATATCCCTGGGTTTCGTTGTTTTAGGTGTGATAGAGTCGGAGGGGCAAGAGGAGGTGGGGTTGCATTGCTTGTCAGGGAAAATATTACAGCGGTGCCTAGGAAGGATAGATTAGAGGGCACATCCACGGAGGCTATTTGGGTGGAACTGAGGAGTAGGAAAGGAGAGGTTACACTTGTAGGGGTGTATTATAGACCACCCGGAGGGGACCGAGACCTAGAGGAGCAAATCTGTAGGGAGATAGTAGATATTTGTGATAAGCACAGGGTTGTAATTATGGGAGATTTTAATTTTCCACATATAGATTGGGAAACACATTCTGTGAAAGGAATGGATGGGTTAGAGTTTGTGAAATGTGTGCAAGATAGTTTTTTAAAACAATATGTAGAGGTGCCGACCAGAGAAGGAGCAGTGTTAGATCTACTGTTGGCAAATGGGATGGGTCAAGTGACGGAGGTTAGTGTTGGCGAGCACTTCGGGTCCAGTGATCATAATGCCATCAGCTTCAATGTCATTATGGAAAGAGAGAAATCAGGGCCAAGGATTGAGGTTTTTGATTGGGGAAAAGCTAGATTTGAGGAGATGCGAAAGGACTTGCAGGGTGTGCATTGGGACAATTTGTTTTATGGGCAGGATGTAGTAGAGAGATGGAAGTCTTTTAAAGATCAGATTTTGAGAGTGCAAAAGCTTTATGTTCCTGTTAGGTTAAAAGGAGGGGCAAAAGGTTTGAGAGAGCCGTGGTTTTCAAGGAATATTGGAAACTTGGTTCGAAGAAAAAGGGAGGCGTACATTAGATATAAGAAGCATGGAGTTAAGGAGATGTTTGAAAGATACATTGAATGTAAGAGGAATCTTAAGAGAGGAATTAAGAAAGCTAAAAGAAGGTACGAGAAAACTATGGCAAGCAGGGTGAAAACTAATCCAAAAGAGTTCTACAAATATGTTAATGGTAAGAGGAAAGCTAGAGACAAAATTGGTCCCTTAGAAAATCAGAGTGGAAAACTGTATGTGGAACCTAGAGAAATGGGGGAGATATTGAACAGTTTCTTTTCTTCGGTATTCACTAAGGAGAAGGATATTGGGAGATGTGGGATAAAAAAAGCAAATTGGGCAAATATGGGGAATATAGAGATTACAAAAGGTGTAGTTTTAAGGCTTTTGAAGAATATAAAGGTGGATAAGTCTCCGGGACCAGACGGGATCTTCCCCAGGACATTGAGAGAAGTGAAGGAGGAAATAGCAGAGGCTCTGGCGGTAATTTTTCGAATGTCATTAGATATGGGGATAGTGCCGGAGGATTGGCGCATTGCGCATGTGGTTCCGTTATTTAAAAAGGGTTCAAGGAGGAAGCCTGGCAACTATCGGCCTGTAAGTTTGACGTCTGTGGTAGGTAAATTAATGGAGAAAATTCTTAGAGATAGTACTTATAAACATCTGGATAGACAGGGTCTGATCAGGAGCACTCAACATGGATTTGTGGGAGGAAGGTCATGTTTGACCAATCTGATTGAATTTTTTGAAGAGGTGACTAGGAATGTGGATGAGGGTAGCGCAGTGGATGTTGTCTATATGGACTTCAGTAAGGCCTTCCATAAGGTACCACATGGAAGGTTAGTTAGGAAGGTGCAGTCTTTAGGTATAAATTTTGAGATAGTCAAATGGATTGAACATTGGCTGAAAGGGAGAGGCCAGAGAGTGGTAGTGGATAATTGTCTGTCAGGTTGGAGGCCGGTGACCAGTGGTGTGCCTCAAGGATCTGTATTGGGCCCATTGTTGTTCGTTATATACATTTATGATCTAGATGATGGGGTGGTGAATTGGATTAGTAAATATGCAGACGATACTAAGATAGGTGGAATAGTGGATAATGAAGAAGGTTTTCTAGGATTGCAGAGGGATTTGGGCTGCTTAGAAAAGTGGGCTGAAAAATGGCAGATGGAATCTAATGCTGATAAGTGTGAGGTGCTTCATTTTGGTAAGAAGAATCAGAATAGGACATATGTGGTAAATGGGAGAGCATTGAGGAATACAGAAGAGCAGAAAGATTTAGGAGTGACGGTACATCGTTCCCTGAAGGTAGAAACTCACGTGAATAGGGTGGTGAAGAAGGCTTTTAGTATGCTGGCCTTTATCAATCATTGCATGGAATATAGGAGTTGGGAGGTGATGTTGAGATTGTATAAGACGTTGGTGCAGCCTAATTTGGAGTTCTGTGTGCAGTTCTGGTCGCCTAATTATAGGAAGGATATAAACAGAGTGGAGAGAGTGCAGAGAAGGTTTACCAGAATGTTGCCTGGGTTTAAGCATCTGGAGTATGGGGAGAGATTGGACAGATTGGGTCTTTATTCTTTGGAGCGTAGAAGGTTGAGAGGGGATTTGATAGAAGTATTTAAGATTATGAAAGGGATAGACAGAGTGGATGTGGATAGACTATTTCCGTTAAGAGGAGGAAAGATTAAAACAAGAGGACATGAGTTAAGAATTAAGGGGCAGAGGTTTAGAGGTAACATGAGGGGGAACTTCTTTACTCAGAGAGTGGTAGCTGTGTGGAATGATCTTCCGGGAGAAATAGTGGCGGCGGAGTCAATTGTATTATTTAAGAAAAGGTTGGACAGGTATATGGATGAGAAGAAGATGGAGGGTTATGGGCATTGTGCAGGGAGGTGGGACTAGAAAGGGGTGTTTGGTTCGGTGCGGACTAGATGGGCCTAATGGCCTGTTTCCGTGCTGTAATTGTTATGTTATGTTAAAATACCTGGTTCAGCGAGAAGGGTTCTTCTGTGAACAGACTATCAGGTTATCTCTAACATTCATTCAACCACATAAGGAGCACATTACAGATTACAGGATTACAATGAAAAGGAAGATCAATTAGCACCAAGCACAGGTAGCGGGAGAGCACTGTTGCAGAGTTCAGTCAGAAGTCAGGAGCATCTGTCTTCAAGCCTGTTGCTGCACACATTCACACATTGAAGCCTTCTCCCCAATGGGAGAAGGGAGAAAAGAGTGTGTCTGTGTTGAGATGATTCCATCAGTACGTTGATTGCCTTTTCTAGGCAGCAGGAAATGTAGATGGAGTCAACACCACAAATAATCTCACCCACCTTGTTGTAACATGACGTCTTAACTCCTGTGGCCAGACTGATAAAGTTAAGAGTACCATTCTTCACTGTCCTGTCTATTGGTGTAACCACATATCCAAGTCAAATACAGATTCTGGTGAGATGCTCAGAGTATTAGGACAAATGGCAACCTGTAGTCCTAGACAGAAGTCATGTCAACCATTTTGAGTGGCTTCATCTGTGAACAAACTAGCTTGAGAAAGGAGAGTATTGAAGGGGTGTTTTAATAAAAAAGTCCATAGCATGAAAATATTAAAATCATGTTTGAAGATTCATCTCAAACAAGATTGATTAAGGGTTCATCTTCTTCTTGGGCTTGGCTTCGCGGACGAAGATTTATGGAGGGGGTAAATGTCCACGTCAGCTGCAGGCTCGTTTATGGCTGACAAGTCCGATGCGGGACAGGCAGACACGGTTGCAGGGGAAAATTGGTTGGTTGGGGTTGGGTGTTGGGTTTTTCCTCCTTTGCCTTTTGTCAGTGAGGTGGGCTCTGCGGTCTTCTTCAAAGGAGGTTGCTGCCCGCCAAACTGTGAGGCGCCAAGATGCACGATTTGAGGCGATATATTGGCATTAAATCACACCAAGCTGAACAAATTCCAAAACATGCTGTTGTCAAGTAATACAGTGCCAGTGACCCTGGTTCGAATCTGGTGCTATCTGTAAGGAGAATGGAACATTCTCTCCTTGTCTGTGTGGGTTTTTTCCGAGGTGCTCTAGTTTCCTGCCACCCTCCAAAATGCACGGGGTTGTCGGTTAATTTGGGTGTAATTGGGCAGCATGGGTTTAAATGGCCGGAATTGGTTTCTATTGTACAGTAACTAAAATTTACAATGAAAAAATTGGATATTAGATTTTACTCATATTTATGGGTTTTCAGGTTAATCTCTTTATTGTCAGCAAGAGCTAATTCATTTTGGAATTTTTCACTGGTATATATGTCGGATATAGTGCGGAGTCCAGTCACAACTTCAGAGTGGGACACTTGGGACATTGAGTGGAACCTTCATGAAAAGAAGGGCTGTTTTGTTTCTACTTAGTGAATCTGTTATCTAAATGGCACAGAAGGACACTTTAGACCTCTGAATAAAAATATCTAGTTCCACATGGGAACTCAACGATGTTTCCCATGAACTGGGTGACGACAGTTGCATGAAATTCCACCAGCTTGCTGAACTCGAGCAATGCCTAATGTCTCTGCAATACATCCGTGAGGCTGAACTGTCGTCGGGATTGTTCATTTCAGAAGATGGACATCCCACAACTCAAGAGTGCTTGGGCAGATAGTTTTGCCAGGGGAAGGTAATTCAGTATACCTCTGAGGGATTCTAAATACTGATAGGAAGGTTCTCAAGTGCCATGGGGAACAAAACCACCCATTGAAGAGGGGGTGAGGGGTCTAAAAATATAGATGTACAGGAGATTCTCCAGTATGAGGAGCAGGCAGATGTGATTACAGTGTGGTAAAATTTATTTCCTGATGCCATGCAGCACGGAGAGGGTAAATTGCCAGATGTCCTGGTGCACACGACTTCCAGTGACATGCGTAGGAACATGGTTGAGGTTTTAATAAATTATGAATCTGAACGGCAACAAAATCTTCAGATGCTCACAATATACTGAGCAACCACAGGATTACTCCCAGTGACTGCAGAAATAAGAGTAGAGTTCAAACAAAGTTGCCATCACATTGAGTGTTGCATAGTGCAGGCGACTGGATAAAGGGCACAAGAGACAAAAGCAATGGACAAGTTCTGGGGAAGGCACCCACAATTTGAAGTCAAATAGAAAAATATAAAAGTGGTGGAGAAACTCAACAGGCCACACAGCATCTATAGGAAAGAATGGATGCCCAAGATATGAGGCAAAAACAGCCAGAATAAAAATGTGGAATGAGGGGGAGAAGAAGAGGAAGGAATTGGCAGAGGATGGAGCAGAAGCAAATTAAAGAGATCATGTGTGGATGCAGTTGGGAGGGTAGAAGAGACCAATGCTGGTGATGGGGAGGGTAGCCTTCAGATAGAAGACGGAAGAAAATGGGAAGGGGTGCGGGAAGAAAGGAGGTAGAGGAATAGGGAAAGAGAAACTCGGGGGGAGACATGGATAGATATGTCAGTGTGGAAAAGATGTGTGGAATTAAAATGATTGACCACTGGGAGGCCCTTGGTGTTGCAGAGGACACAGTGATTAGTGGGAAGGGGTGAATTGTCAAAGGAGAACTGGACAGAGCGGTCCTGATGGATAGTAGAGAGGGGAGGGGAGAATAAGTGAAGGGAGCAGTGTAAAAGAAAAGGGAGTGGTGAAAAGGATTCCCTGTGTCTTCACTTACCAGCCCACCATTTGTCATTTCTATTATACTCTGCAATTAACCTTTGTGGCCTCCTCTACATCGGTAAGACTGGGTGCAGACTGAGCAATGATTTATTCGAGCCATCTATCCGCTGCAATAGCAAGGACCCTCCAGTGGCCAACTATTTTAATTCTTCGCACTATTTCTACACTGATGTATCTATCCACGGCCTCATGCACTGCCAAACCAAAGCTACCCATAAATTGGAGAAACACCACCTAATTCTCCATCTGGGCTCGCTCCAACTAAATGGCATTAACATTGACCTCCAATTTTGGTTAAACCCTTTCCCCGAATCTCTCTCTCTATGTCCTTTCCTCCTGCTCCCTATCACCTTCCCTTCTTTCACCTATCAGAGAGCTACATGATCTCTGCTACACTTCTCACTTTTTTTTCTCTTCTACTCTCCCACCAAGTATCCACACATTTCTCTTACTTGTTAGCCTGTTCTTCTCCCATTGCCCCTTCCGTCCTCCTCTACTCTTCTTACCCCATGCCCCCACATTTTTTTTAATCAGACACCTGCCTATTTTTTGCTCATACTTTGGTGAAGGGCTCAAGCCCAAAACTCAACCCAGTGCCTGTGGTCTTTCTTGTCGAAGCCCAAAATAGTTATTGTTTTCCCTTTCTCCATAAATTCTGTCAGATCTCTGAGTGTTTCCAGATTTTCTGCTTTTTTTTAAATAAAAAGGGATCAACCAACAGATGCACTTTTCAACAAATAAAAACTCATCTTCTGAATGATGAGCATGTGGGTTGGTGTGCTGCTGGTGGAGGGGGAGGTCATTTAATATGGTGTGGTACCCATCTGCTACAAAGGAACACACACACTCACAATGTCGGAAGTTAAGCTCTGACCTTATTGAGGCTGGAAATGATCCTTTCATACAGTTGGAGTACCTGCCGTTTGGTTGATTGGCTAACATCAGCTGTATGAATAACAAAAACGGGATTCCCACCCACGGGAACATACTTGCAATATGAATACCCTTATTCCCCACGCTGGTGTTGCTCTGTTAGCTGGGCAGCCTGGCCAGTGCCATTTTAGGGCTGCTGGTCTTGTACTGCCCCAGCTTCCAACTGCGCCGGTTCGATATGCTAGGGTCGCATTAGTGAGTTATGCCATTGTTTATTACTTCACGTTGTGCCAACCTGATCACCACGGTTACAGGCTGCCAAATCATTTCCTCCCCACCCACCAAGAACCAGCGCTACAATTCATACTGTCCGTGGATGCAGTCCCCAACGTCTTTGGTGGTCTACCTCTGCGTCAAGGTGCTGGCGTCTCTGTGGGTTGTGTCGGGTCCATGTGTGCCACCTTGTGCCATCTATGGTGAAGACCTCTGGTTTTCCACCAATGTCCAGTTCAAAGGTGGCCCCATTGTTCTGGATGACTCAGAAGGGGCCTTTGTAGGGCTTCTGTAGCAGTGGATGGTGTGGCCCTCTGTGCACGAACACATACTCACAATCTTGGAGTTCTTTAGGGATGATGGACTTGGCTTGTCTGTGTCTGGAGGGTGGGATTGGAGCCAGGTTACCGACATTTTCCCTGTCCAGGAAGATGGTTGTATCCTCCTGTTGACCTCTGGCCGGTGGGACGATATCCCTGGGGACCATGAGTGGAGTTCTATAGACGAGCTCGACGGAGGATGTGAGGAGGTCTTCCTTTGGGGCTATACAAATCCCCAGCAGTGTCCATGGCAGTTCGTCCATCCAGTTGGGACCCTTGAGTCTGGCCATAAGGGCGGCCTTGAGGTGCCTGTGGAAGAGCTCCACCATCCCGTTGGGCTACGGGTGTAGCTGAGCACCCCAGAGGTTGGCAATGTCAGAGAATTGTGTGCCTCTGTCGGAAGTTATGTGATGTAGTAGCCCGAACCTTGCTACCCAGGATGAGAGGAGTGCCTTGGTGCAGGATCAGGTGAATGTGTCAGCCAGGGGATTGCTCCTGGACACCGGGGTGAAACGGTCAACCAGTGTGAACAGGTAGTGGAAACCCTGAGAGACTGGTGAGGGCCCCACTATGTCCACGTGAATGTGGTCAGACCTTTGTTCCGTTGGCTTGAAAGTCTGTACCTTGGTTTTGTGGCACTGCATGCACGTCTTGGGCCACTCACTGACTTGCTGGCCACCAAGCCATCTTGATTGATGGATGTGCCAGCCCGTGGATGGAGATGAAAACCCATCACCTCCATGCCGTTGGGACAATAGGTCAAACCTCTCCAGTGACCATGTCACACAGGAGGGCAGTGTTTCCTGTGCCGACTGGGATGTCCTGAAGCTGCAGCCCCATGATGGCGGTCCTGTACTGAGGTATCTCGTAGTCCTGCTACAAAGTCCAGTCCATTGGCAAGAGAGTGGATGCTCTGTCTTTTTTTTTTTGCATTTTCTTTCAAAATATATTTATTGAGCATCAAAAAAAAACTGTCAGCATTGTACAGATGTACATTGTGCTCCTATGGTTCTTTTTTTGAACAGAAAAGTCAACACACATGCACACAAATGTTCACATACACCCTCAGATACACGTCCAGATCCCCCAGCCCCGGAGCACCTTGGCACCTTTGCTGACGGTATCATCGGTATATTACTGATCGTACTGGTACAGCCATCTCACGAGTTAGCCTTTTACTCCGAAACCACTCGTAATTCGGCGAAATTACGCATGAAGGGCTGCCATTTATGGACAATTTTTCCGGTGGACCCTCTTAATGAGTATTTGATTTTCTCCAGTTTAATGAAGAAACTGATATCCTGAATCCATTGCGTAATAAATTTAAATCAATTTTTTAAAATCTAGACAAACAGCACAATGACAGGCCACTTCGTCCCACGAGTCCATGGATGCTCTGTCTTGATGGGGCGTCCACGACCACATTATCTTTTCCCAAGATGTGCATCATGTCAGGGTCACCAATTGTAGCCATCTGCTATGAAAAAACACACACACACTCGCAGCGTGGGAGGTTAAGCTCTGACTTTATTGAGGCTGGAAATGCTCCTTTTATACAGTTGGAGTTCCCACCATTTGGTTGATTGGCTGAGATCAGCTGCATGAACAACAAAAACAGGATTCCAGTCCACGGGAACATTGTTGCATATGATTACCCTTCTTCCCCAGCCTATTGTTGCTCTGTTAGCTGGGCAGCCTGGCCAATGCCATTTTCGGGCTGCTGGTCTTGTACAGCCCTAGCTTCCAATTGCATTAGTGGTCGCATTAGTGAGTTATGCCACTGTTCATTACCGTGCGTTGTGCAGGCTGGATCTTCAAGGTTGCAGGCCACCACAGTGCATGAATTACAGAACAAAACAGGCCATTCAGCCCTTCTAGTCTGTACTGAACTATTTTTCTATCTAGTTCCACTGACCAGCACCACATTCTGCCATCCATATATCTGTCCAAGTTTTTTCTTACATTTCAAAATTAAGCCTGCTTTTACCACTTCAATACTCCCATCACTTTCTATCTGAAGAAGTTTCTCCTAAATGTTCCCCCTAAACTTTCTCCATATATTCACTAAATTCATGTCTTTCATTAACGTCATTAATTGTTTGACCAGTTTGGTCCTAATTACTGATTTGGAAGATTTATCCATTAATGGATCAAACAACAATTAAAATCACCTCCTACCATAATTTTATCATATGCCTGATTTAAATTCAGAAAAGAATCCAACATAAATTACTCATCATCTAACTTGGAACATTAAAGTCCAACACACAGAATTTTTTTTTACAATTAACGATCAAAAGCCTACCAACTGACTCAATAACTGATTCCAATTTAAAATATAACTTTTTTATTAATCAAAATAGCCACAACTCTTCCTTTTGAATTAAAAGAAGATGCTATAAATTGCTCAACCCAATCTCTTTTTAATTTCTGATGTTCCTTTTCAGTCAAATGTGTCTCTTGCAAAAAGGCAACATCAACCTTCAATTTTTTAATATAGCCAACACCCTTTTTCTCTTAATTGGATTATTAAGCCCATTAACATTAAAAGTAGCAAAATTTAAATTTGCTATCAAAACATAACAATAGTCACCTCACCACACATGGCAAAGCACCTCCCCATCGCAACAACACAAACAAGGCTAAAAGATCTCCTCAAAGAAGAAAGAAACCCTGTAAAAAAATCCAAACAAAATAATTACTGTAAGCAATATTACCACTCTCCCCTCAATTATACGGGAGTGACCAATGCCACAAAGTGGCTGATGACTTCGGAAAGATCATTGCTAAACCACTTCCCCCAAAAATAACAACAAAAAGTAATATATTAAAAATAATTTCAAGTATGAAATGCTTAATCCAAATCAATACGAATTTCAATCAACTGTTGCGATTCCATCTCTTACTTTCCATTCTTGACTTTGCACCTGTTTATTATCCGGTAAAGAATTAGCAAATGTTAGAGGTTCAGCATCGTCACTAAAGAACTGAGATTGATAATCTCCATAAAAAACTTTAAGTACAGCAGGATACCTAAAAGCAAATTTATATCCTTTCTTCCACACAACAGCCTTAGCCAAATTAAATTTTTTACAACATTTATTAACTGCTTGACTCAAATAAGCATAGAAAAAACTCTATTATTTTTAACTACTAAAGGGCCCTGATTACTTCTTGTATTTTGAACAGCAACTCTTAAAATCAACTCTTTATCTTGATAACACAGACATCTAATCAAAATGGAACATGGAGTTTGACCAGGAAGAGGCTTTCTTCTTATTGCTCCATGAGCTCTGTCCAGTTCCAGACCATTCGGAAAATATTCTGTTCCCAGAATCTCGGGAATCCACTTCTGAAAAAAATGAACCGGGTCCAGACCTTCAAAATCTTCCAGAAGACAAACCATTTTAACATTATTTCTTTGACTTTGATTCTCCAAAGCATCAATTTTATTCGACAAATCACTTTTCTGAATTTCCCAACCAGTAAATGAATCCTCCATCTGTCCCATCTTTTCTTTACATTGTTCCACATCTTTACAATCAATAAATTCTTCTTCAATCTTCTTAAATTTATCCTGGACCTTATCCACCACTTTCAGACATTTTGCCATGTCCAATTTAAAAGAGGATATTTCCCCCTTCATATCAGGAAGCTGTTCTTCACAGATGAAAACCCTCGACTCATCTGAATTGCCAAATTCTCCATCTGCTTGGATAAGTCAGTATCTAAAGTTGAATCTGAATGATGAGAGTCAGACTAAAGCCTGCTGAACCATGGGCCTACCCTTGTATATGACCGTTTCCTCCTCCTCCATACCTTGGTCTACTTCTTCCAGTCTACTTTTGTCTACTTCCTCCTCCTCCGTTGATTCAGTCCGACTATGGGTGCGGACCTCTCCTCCCGTCAGTCCTGGATCACTGGACCGAGAAAGGTCAGGTCCTTCTGCAGCCTGGGCCATACCCGACATAATGCACAAGGGCAATTGTTATTCTTGGTCCGGAGGGGGACGACATTGGGTGCCAGCGCCATCTTCTGCAGGGTGAGGAGAAATCAAGTCCGGATACTAAAGTAGGCCCAAATTCTTCAGCACTGTTTAGTAGTTGTTTCCTTTGCTGGTTGAGCTTTTGTTTTCTTCATAACTGCTTCTAGAATACTTCAAAAGTAGATTTAAATAATTTTAAAACTTTAAAATGGGTTTTGAAGAGTTCTGCCAGGGGAGGTGTTTTCCCACGTCTTCCCCCTATGCCATCATGCCACGCTCCCTCCCCCCAGACTTTAGCCTCTCATCTTTAACCTATTACCCTAGTTTTTATCTCACCTAACCTCAGGAGAAAAAGCCTGCTTGCACTTTATTTCTACCCATCACAGTTTTGTATTCCTCTATCAAATCTCCCCTCATTTTTCAACACTCCCTGAAATAAAGTCCTATCCTACTTAACTTTTCCCTGTAACTTAGTTTCTTCAAGTCCTGGTAACATCCTTGTAAATCTCCTCCGCAATCTTTCAATACACCAAATTTGGCCTCACCAATGTCTTACTCAACTTCACCATAACATCCTAACTCCTATTCTCAAGAAATTAGAAATTGCATATGGGTGACACCAAGGTTCCTCAAAGTTATTGAAGCTGCACTCATCCAAGCCAATTCAGAGGATTCCCTCATGTGAAAATCATACAAAATGCAGATGCTGAAAGTTAAAACAAAACAAGCAAGTAGTAGAACAAAGCATGGCAGGCACCATCTGTGGATGGAAAAGCAGTCATCACATGATGTTGAGGCTCTATAAGGCACTGGTGAAAACTTGGAGTATTGTCAGCAGTTTTGGACTCTTTATTTAAGAAAGGATGAACTGAGATTGAAGAAGGTTCAGAGGAGAATCCAAGGGATGATTCTGGGAATGTGAGGAGCGTTTGATATTCTTGACTTGTACTCATTGGAATTTAGGAGAATGGGGGGGGGGGGGGGGGGAGGGGAAGATCTCATTGAAACATTTCAAATATTGAAAGGTGTGAACAGAGTGGATGTAGAAAAATTGTTTCCCGTAGTGTGAGAGTCTAGGATAAGAGGGCACAACTTCAGGACTGAAGGGTGTATGAGCAGAAATGCAGAGGAATTTTTCTTTAGGCAGAAAATGGTAAATCTATGGAATCTGTTGCCAGAGGGAGTTGTGGAGGCCAAGTCATTGGTGTAATTAAAGCAGAGATTGATCGGTTCTTGATTAACCAGGGCATCAAAGGTTATGGAGAGAAGGTCCATATGGGGTGAAGGGAGGGGCTGAATAGGAAAATAGATCAGCTCATGATTAAATGGTGGGGCAGACCCGATAGGCTGAATAGTCTATTTCTGCTCCAATGTCTTATGGTCCTGGTCTTATCATTTCAATTCCTGTCTTTCATATGCCTGAATTGGGCCAGCAAGTTGGACCAACAAACTTCACACCATTCTGAAGTGGTTTCAATGGAAACATAGCTGTGTGTTTTCATATTCACCCATTCATGCATGTTCAACACACGGTCATTTGAATAAACAGTGAAAAAATGTTATTGTGTCTTTTTTTAACTCTTCCTAACATCCAAGTATTGCATTTACCAATCTATATACAGTACGTATCAGACAGTAATATTTAAAACAAGAATCTCTCTTTTTTTTAATTGAATTTTCCATAATTAAATGGCTATTTAACTGCTCATTGGTTGTCTTATTTTACATGCAGAAAGTAAATTTTCTCAAGCTTCAATGTTGGTGAAAGCAAAAAATAAAAAATAAATGGAGTTTTCATGTCTTTTATTTTAAATTAAGATCATGTGGATTGCAATGACTTTATAAACCTGTAAGAAAATGTGTATAATATTTGCATATTAATACACAATTTCAATAACCTCTATTAGATAACACTGCTATCAAAATGCCCTGCAAATCTAGATAAACTTGACAATCAAATTAGGTGCTTTCAACCCAATTCATCACATGGCTTTAAGTTCGACAAGTACAAATATTCTTCATTATCGCTGTCCAGTGATGCAGCTCCTCAGAACAGGGAAATCAATTTTGATAATTCATTGCTGATTAAAAGGGCATAAACGTGGTCGAAATGTGATAACCTGAATCAACGAAAAAAGTTTCCTCCTTAATGTTACCAATTTATTTGCTAAACCTTCTAATTATAAAGAAATAAGTATCTTTTTGATAGATGACAGCTACCTTAATAGACAATTCTGAACTTAACAACATGACGACATTTATTTTCCTACTTGTAAAAAAAATGCCATCTCCAATTCAGCAGAAAAAGTTTCAGTCAATTGATATTTCATAATTCATTCTCATCCTCTCCCAAATAAATTTAACTGGGATCTTATCACTATTTTTCAGTCACATCATAAGTGGGTCTTAACATGAAGGTCAATTAAAAATATGGCCTGATTTTTCTCACCAACTTCCCACGTTGAAAAAGTGACAAAATCTCACCAATGTGTGATGTGCATTAGTTTTGAATAATTTGCCTATTAATAACTATTGCAGAAATGTGCCTTTCTTGTTGAGTTGTAAAAAGCATTAAGAAAAAATCCATCAGGCTATAAGACATTGGAGCAGAAATAGGCTATTCAGCCCATCAAGTTTTTCCTACCCTTTAATCGTGAGCTGATCCATTTTCCCTCACAGCCCTATGAAAGTATGGGTCTGCCTAGTGTAGACTAATGTAAATTGATTCATTTTAATTATTGTTTTGCTGCCTTGTTAAAGAATGTTGAGTGGGCCATAAATATGTTAAGACAAATGAGGGGCCCCATAATGTGTGTTGCCTGGCAACCCCACTTAGCTAGTAAATTTGCACTAGCCTTGAATTCCCCAGATTAACAGAAGAAATGTGATAACGTGAATCAACCAAAGCAAGTACAAAGCCCAGAAAGATGAAATATAAAGAATTAGTTACAAGCTAATACCTAAGAAAAAGTTTATCTTTGACTTAAAAATAAGATATCCATGTTAGTGTGTTTATCTTACGTTGATTGGAAAAGAGTAAACCTACGTGTGACTACTGTACCAGGTTCCAAGTGCAGGTGCCTTATCTTAGGTCAGCAAGATTTCACATTGCCAACTGGAAGATTTATAACAATCTATAATCAAAGCTAACTGTTTCAGATGATGGTACCTGAGTCAGAAAAAGGAGATAAGAAATAGAAGCCAGCTCGACCACAGGTTGAGATCATGCGAATGAAAAAGAATAGAGAAGTCATAAAGAACTGTACATAAGCAGAAGAATCTGATGGGTTGGCAGACTCACTTACTGCAGGGCCAGATGCTCGATAGCAACACACCCTGTGTTAACTGAGTTCTCAAGTTTTACAAAACTAATAAAGTGGTACTCTTAATAATGCTGTGGTCCTAAAATTTGTTCTAAGGTTAAAAGGCATGAAATCTTAACAGCCCCACTGCCTGGCCTTCTCTCCATAACCTTTGATGCCCTGGCTAATCAAGAACCTATCAATTTTTGGCTTAAATACACCCAATGACTTGGCCTCCACATACGCTTGTGGTAACAAATTCAACAGACTTACCACCAACTGGCTGAAGAAATTCCTCCTCACTGTTCTAAGCAGATACCTTTCAACCCTGAAGTTGTGCCCTCTTGTCCTAGATTCTGTCCCACCATGGGAAACAACCTTTCTACATCTACTCTGTCCAGGCCTTTCAACATTCAAAATATTTCAATTGAGATCCCCTTTCATTCTGCTAAATTCCAAAGTGTACAGAAGCTCCTCATTCCCGGAATCATCCTTCTGAACCTCCCCTGAACCCTCAGCCCAAAACTGCTCACAATACTCCAAGTGAGGACTCACCAGTGCCTTATAAATCCTCAACATCACATTCCTGCTCTTATGTTCAAGTACATGTTACAAAAACCTAGACTTCTTCAAAGTGAAGCACGTCCTTTCAACTTTTAGAAGACAAACACTTCAAGGAAATATACAGAGAAAACAAGAGCGACATAAAGATAGAATGTGAGTGAAAAAAGACAGCAAGAGAAATGAATGTGAAATGGAGGGACATTAATAGCAAGTGATCATATGTGGAGGTTTAAAATAAAAATATGAAATGCTGAATAGTCCAAGTTGAATATGGGGGTGTGGCCTTTCAGGCACACATTGCCTGTGGTTAACCTCTAATTCTTTTTGCCAATCTGGGATTATGGCAATTTGAATTATAATACACTGAACATAAATGATCCATTATCAGACCAATCCTCATTCTGATCAAGAAATTAGCCTTATATTTCAAGAAGGTCATGGATAGACACTTTGATAAGACATGAAATGTAATTTCATCCTAGGGGCTGCCCCAACCTCCCATGGTGTCAATGGAATTTTGATGTTGTCCCAATGTACCCTGTCATACATTCTTCAAATTGACAGCAGCTGTTCCTCACCATTCCCCCCCCCCCCCCGCCAACCTTCCCATTCTCCTTGAAGCCTTTTGTAAGTAGCTAGCCATGCCCCAGGGTTTCAGTGGGGCTGAAGAAGAGAATCAGGACAGGAGGTCTGCAAGGCTGAGCAGATCAAGCACAGGGAAGATAGGCACAGACAATTCTGGGTGTGGCTGAAATCTGGGAGTGGGGGAAGCAAAGCTGCAAGGAGATTGGAGAAGAGCTAGATTCTTGAGCAGCAATGCCTGGGTCGGTTTTTGAACGAGCATTTTGCACAGAGTTAGATATTGTATGCGAGAGTAAGTAGAACTAGTTTCTTACCATCAGTCATCTAAACTCTTGAGATTAATGGGAGCAGCCACTGGTGTGGAATGGTCAGTGCAAAACTATTACCGAGCCACTAACCCGGGTTCAAAACTGGCACTGCTTGTAAGGAGTTTGTAAATTTCTTCCATGACTCCATGAGTTTCTTCCAGGTGCTCCTGTTTCCTCTTACATTCCAAAGACTTATTAGGTTAGTAAGTCAACTAGTTGCATGGGTGTATTTAGACGACAGGTTAATGGGCCAGGTGGTCTGTTACTGTGCTGAATTGAAAATTGAAATAAACTTTGAATGCACTCTGAATCATTATCTGTGGTTCTTCCAGTAAAGAATGTCTCTAATCACTGCACAGACCATTGGTGGTGTGCTTTGGGAGCCAGATTTAAATTAAGACTGGTGGGAATGGGAAGCTCCTTGGCAATGTGGAGGTGCTAATTGAAAAGAACATTCTCTGCCTCATGGATGGCCCAATGCACACAGATCAATCATTGAGTAACTTTTCTCAGCGCCTGTATTTATTGGTCTTAAGATTTCACAAGGCATGGATTTGCCAACTCAAGTCAGCACTAACAGGATTGCCAGCAACAAGTCTGTTCACCAATACAAAATCTGATAGAATATCTAAGGAGGTGCAATGGGACACTAAGCTCTATGTGGATCTCAGAATTGCTACACAGCCCCTTGCTGATTCAATGAAAGGCAGAGGTCAACATAGGCAAGACAAGGACATGGTTGAATACCTTTCAATAAAAGAAACATATAAATGTCAGCACTGTGTCACAAGATTTGCCCAAAGGTGCAAGGTTGATTTATTATAGCATTTGTTGAGGTGCTCTCAACAAGCTATTGGAAACACCAGTTAAAAGGTGGTCAGATTTCCTAAATCTAGTCTGTGATTTAATGAAAAACACATTTTCCAGATGGCCAGCATTGGCAATATTTAATAATTTGTATTTATAATCACACTTTTCACAAATGTTTGAGATAATTATTGGTTTTTGGTGTTTAATTTATACCCAAAAAAAAAGCCAGCAAATTTGCATACAGCATAGGTGGACAAGTTCTACTGAATAAAACTACTTTTCAATATTATTTTGTGGAGTTGGCATTGACTCACAGCATTTTTCTCCTCTTCAAACATTTCATTTTCTAAAGTTAATTTTGATTCTGTTTTTTTTAAAATCATCCTTTTTTAGGGTGAAATCTAGGCACTTTTAACTAAATATCTCCAAAGCTATGTGTTTTTTTTCCTGTCATATTAGTTCAAGGGAATAATACCCAGCACTGTTCCCCAAATAGGCTGACAATTACCTGTATGCCGTGGCTTTCACCCAAGTGTCAGATGATCAGATTAAGTACAAGGGTAAAGGAGCAATTATGACATTTAAAAATTGGTTTGCAATGAGATTGTCACATCCAGTAAGAAAAAAGAACTTTAAATGCCAGCAAATCTTCACAGGATTTTCTGCAAATATGATTTAACAAGTGTTTGTGAAGTTATAATAGGCAGATAGAGCTCAAAAAATAGGCCCTTTCATTGAATAAGCCATGTCAACCATTTTTACTCTAATTGATTGATATGGCTTGTTCAAAAGAAAGGGCCTATTTTTTAGCCTAACTCCATTTTATTCTCCCAATATCCAATCTCCTACCCCAGATTCTACCAAATATTGATGGGCATTTAACAGACAAACTCCCTACCTACACACATTCTCAGTGTGAAAAGAAACCAGGTGGTTAGTCACAGGGCAATGAGGGAGTATGTAAATGCTATACGGAGAGCACTGGGGTTCAGGATTGGTCACTGAAGCTGTGAGGCCACATTTCTACCAGTTGCACGACTCTGCTGCCCAGTGGTCAGAAAGCTAGTGGCAATACCAAACAGCCCTTCCCAGTGAAACAATACTTGTGAATCTGCAGGGGTCATCAACTGCACCCAATCTTCCTGTGGTGGTCTCCTCTCCATTGGAGAGATTGAAAAAAAAAGTGGGAGATCGCTTCATTGAGCACCTCAGCTCTGTCTGCCACAATAGCAGGGATCTCCTAGTGAACACCCAATTCAATTTCCTGACCATTCCTTTGCTGACATGCCTGTCCACGGTGTCATGAACAGCCAGACTGAGACCACCTGCAAATTGGTGGAGCAACAGCTCATATTCCCTCTGGGCACCCTCCAACTGGATAGCATTAACACTGACTTCTCGGATTACATTAGGCAAGCCATCCCCCCTCAAAAGGCCCTTTCATACAGTCAAGAAGCCTGAGTGTAAAGGTGGAGATTCTCCACCTTTAGTCAAGAAACTTATCTCCATGAATGCTCCGTGGCTGTCTCCAAGGCGCCAACTGCAATCACTCTTAGGGGGAGGGCCTAAATGTAATGCTGCTGCAAGCAGCTGGCTGGGGGTGGGCTGATGATGTCGCGGTGACGCTGTCAGCCTGAGATGCAGGAGCGGGCATTTTTAAAACACCGACAGCTCGGTGCTTATGAATGACGTCCATTCGGCGGGCGGTGCTACGGCACCAGTCGCTCCACCTCCACTGGCTCCGGAGGATCCTATGAGGTGATATCAAATAACTAAAAATGGAAGGCTGTTCAGTTTAGTTCCTTTTAATAAATATGTAAAAAAAAATCTAAGAGGTTTCAGCTCTATTTCTTGGGTTTGAAAATGTGGCTGAATAGAGCAGCAAAAATGATCTCTCCACCTCGAACCGTCAATACTGATATTCATCATGATTCTTCGCAATGTATGTTGGTTCGCCAAGGTGAGATCCCATCCTGGCATGTGCAGCCATTACATCCATTGACTTGTGAGGAGCAGCACGGGTTTTTTGGCACGGGAGCAAAAAGCGGAGAATCAGTGGGGAAATCGCAGTAGAACGACCCAAAAAAATCCAGCTAAATTAGGTTAAATCAGAGGCCTGAGGGAGATCAAAAAATGGAGTCAAACCCACGAACAAGCCCTCTGGAGAAGGAGGGGAGTGGTAAAAGTTTCCAGACTGCCGGTGGGAGTTTCCTGGGTCCTGATGAGGGGCTGGGGCAGAGGCAGGGCGGCAAGGGCCCGAGGAGGAAGGCCTCCAAGAAGAGCCTCTGTAGTGCTTCGACAGTGCCAAAAATACAGTGGGCCTGCTGGGGTGCAGTGTCCCAGCTGAGGAGCAGCAAGACCGATCTACCTCTACTGGGGGTGGGATCAGGCGACAGAGATCTACCTTTGCTGAAGATGTGGTCCAAGTCTGGCTGCATTAATCTGGCTTCGTGGAAGCCGGGGCCTCAAAATTCAAGCAGTGCTACCATTATGCCGCTTCATGAGGTGAGCTGCATGTGACGATTGAACTTCAGTATATCAAGAGGCAGCAAATGGAAGTACCCCGCACTAGAGCAGGTAGGACCTGATTCAAACCTAACACATTGCGTAGCAAAGCCGCCACAGAAAAAGGCCAAGGAAGGGCGTGGTCTCTGTATGATGGGCATCCACTCGATCGGGGCTCAAGAGTAAGGCCTGGTGGAGAGCAGAGCCCTCGACCAGCGATTAAATTGCAAGTTGTCTGGACAAATTGGAAGAATTGGTGGTGGCTGTCGTGAATAAGTTTCCTACACCATAAGAGCAGGGGGACGATGATGAAGAGCCGGTAATGGAGGCCGAGTCACCCAAATCCACACACACTGCTCAGGTGAGCCAGGAGGATGATATTGCGGGGTCTATAACATATATGGTGTTGAATGCTTTTCAGGAGACAATATTAGAAGAATCCATCAGGAAGTATCTCTACCCTGTTAATTGCCCTCTGTTGAATCTGCCTAAGGTTAACCCTGCAGTATGGGACAATTTGAAGTTTCCCTCAAGGGCAAAAGACATGAAACTGCAAAGACTACAGGGGTCACTGGTTAAAGGTACCACTTCATTCTCACAAACACTCCCACATGATTTATTGGAGACCCAACATGATGCTCTGGGGCTGTTATCCCATGCAAACTATAAACTGAATGCCTTCAGGAAGTTGGTGATCAGGCCCGACCTAAATGTAAGATATGCTCATTTGTGCCGACCATCTAACCCTGTAACAAAATTTCTATTTGGTGATGATCTCAGCAAACAGGTGAAAGATTTGACTGAGCAGCAGAAGGTGGCGGCTGGCATGGTCAGAGGTTCAAGAGCACAGGCAAGAGAACCTGTTATATTTCACCCATATCGGAGGTATGTGGGGGAATTTAAGCGGGTTATCCGAGGTGGTTTCCCGCTCCAAGCAGCTGCAGCCAGCAAGTCTTTTTTAGGGAAACTCCCTCCATGATACAGTGGCAGCAGAATTTTCCCGCTCAAAGAGCTTCGCGGAGGTGGGCCCAGAATGCACCAACCCACAGACAAGGCGGGTTGAAGAAGTGAACACTACGCAATCACAGTTGAGTGCACTTAATACTTAGAAGGCTTTAACAGTTGGCAGTCAATTAATGCTATTCTATGATAGATGGTGTAATATTATCACTGATGCTTCTGTTCCGCAGACAGTGAAGGGGTATAAAATCGAATTTGATCACCAGAAAACCCCTCCGATAAGGAGGAAGGGTCTACATACATACATGCATATGCAGACCACAACTGACAGAGGCTGTACATGCCGAGATCATGGCATTAAAAAAGAAAAACATTATTAAACGATGTAGCCATGAAAAACATGAGTTTGTATCAAACATCTTCACGTGACCGAAAAGAAGTGGCGGCACTGGAGTGATATCTGATCTATCGGATCTTAATGAATATGTCTTGTACAGTTATTTTTAAATGGATAACATAATATCTGTGATGCCACTATTATGTAAGGGTTATTACATGGCCTCGATAGATTTGCATTCTGTCACGATCTGCCCAGCAAGTTCTTGAAATTTACCTGGAAGGGAGAGCTATGGTAGTATAAGGCCTTGCTGAATGGGCTGAGCTCGGTGCCCAGGGAATTTACCAAGTTACTGAAGCCAGTGTTTGAAAAGCTCAGGAAAGAGGGGCACGTGGTAATGGGTTGCTTAGACGATACTCTTATCGTGGGTGGATCGTTCGAGGAAACAAAAAGCGATGTGGGGTTTCTTATACATTCTGAGAAATCAGTGCTGGTGCCTACTAAGAGGTTAAAATTCCTCGGCTTCATTACTGATACAGAAGCCATGAAAGTTACCCTGTCAGAGGATAAAGCGGCAGAGATCAAGACAGCCTGCAGAGGGCTCATGACAGAATGTCGTCCCTCCATAAGAAAGGTGGTCAGGTTGATTGGGAAACTGCTGGCGGCTTTCCTGGTACAACAAGGCCCACTAAATTATAGGTTCCTGGAAAGGGACAACATATCAGGTCTTAAGGCAGCTAGGGGACATTTTGACAGGCCCATGAGGCTAACAAGTGAGGCCAGATCCAACCTGGTATGGTGGATCAACTAAATCTCTTTGGCCTACGTGAGGATCGAGCTCAGAAAGGTAGATCTAGAGATCAATTATTTGGAAATGCTGGCTGGGTTTCTAGCACTAAAGTCTTTCTGTGCAAGGGAAACTGACATTCATGTACTGCTGAGGTTGGATAACACTTCATCTGTGGCCAACCTCAATAATATGGGAGGTCTCAAATCTCCTTCCTGTAACAAGTTAGCCATGAAGACTTGGCACTGGTGCATTCAAATAAACATTTGGGCTACAGCTCCCTACCTGCGGGTCAGATTAACACACAGGTAGACCTGATATCCAGAAAATTCAATGATAGCACTGAGTGGACTCTGGGTAAGAATTATTTTAAACTGCTAGCAGACACCTTTGGCATTTGTTTGCATCCAGGCTTAATGCCCAGGTTCCGAGGTTCATGTCCTGGCTGCCAGATCCCATTGGCACCTTTACTCTAGATTTGTCAAAATATAACTTTTTATACGTTCCCCCCATTCGGCTTGGTGACAAAGTGCCTGAATAAAATACAGGAAGACGGTGCCATGGGATTGCTGGTAGTGCCAAATTGGCCTTCCCGATGTTAGTTCCCTGTACTCCTTCGGTTTATGGTGGGGCATCCATTGGTATTCACAAAAAACAAAGGTCTGCTAATCCAACCAGTCTCAAAGATATCTCATCCATTGTCTCACTTAGGTCTGTTAGGTTGCAGGATCGACATAAACACTCTGCAGTCGAGAACTCTGGGCGTCCTGTGGGCAACTTGGAGAAAGTCTACTCAGAAACAGTATGCCTCCTATGTGGAGAAATGGAAAAAGAACTGTGCTCAAATCAGACTGAATGAACAGTCAGCCTCCATCGGAGGCATACTGAGCTTTATGACTGATATGTTCTATGTGCAGGGGCCACCTACAGCACAGAGAATATAGCAAAGAGTGCACTGGCTGCTTTCTGGACGTTCCAGGCCTCTGAGCATGCGATGGTGAACCACCCCCTGATCAAAAGATTTATGAAAGGAGTGTTCTACTTGCATCCTCTGGTACCCAGATATAAGGAAATTTGGGATGTAAAGATTGTTTTGGACCATTTAAGGCTATTGGCTAGAAGATCTATACTATTAAATTGGAAAGAGGTAAATCCTCCCACTGTTTTCCAATGGTTTACCCAAACTATACTATGTTTAAATTTAGAGAAAATTAGAAACTCTGTCTATGAATCCCCTTCTAAGTTTAAGTTAACCTGGTGACCATTTATTCAATATATTTCATTTGTGGTGAGTTGATCTGGCTCTGTTTTCTTTCTAAGATTATGTATGATAATTGGGCTGTAAGATGAGATCGGAGTGATCGGCGTGGTTTAGCTATATCTGTAGGTTTTTTTTAAGTTTTTTTTAATTCAGATTTGTTTTTTCTTCTTTTTTGGGGTTTTTTTTTCTCTTTTTTCATATATTATTATTAATTATATCTTTTTTTTTAGAGATAGTTCACACCCTAAACTGATCAAAAATTTTTTTTTATGATATATTTTTATTCTGTAATATTATTGTTTAATATCTCTGTATTAATTCATTACTTACTATGTATTTTTTTATATCTCTTTGAACTGTATGTGTTTATAAATTATAATAATAATAAAAAGATTGAAAAAGAAAGAAAGGCTATTGTCACCAACTTCCAGTTTGGAATTATGTAGCCTGTCCCATAAGCTGATAATGCTAGTGAACTTGACGTCGGCCCAGAGGGTACAAAGTTTGTCTCACATTTATATGGACTATATCTATTGGGAGGGGTACTGTGTATGCATTCAAGTTACAGGCATTTTGAAACATAACAGGCAAGGGAGAATTGGGACATAATTTTCATTGTATGCATATGGAGAAGATGAAAGATTATGTGTGTTGGATTGTTTAAAAAGATACAAAACAAAGTAAATGAGAAATACCTCATTATATGTTATAAAAAGATGCATTGGTGGGCTCCCCCCCCCCCCCAACATTGGCCAGATGACTGCAGAAGGTCATGAGAGTGGCTGGAGTTGATATTTCTCAGTTTGGATCCCACTCAACTAGAGCGGCAGCGACCTTGGCAGCCAATAGGGCAGAGATTCTTACACGAGATACCCTTCGCCAGGCGGGATAGAGTAACGAGAGAACCTTTAATGGATTCTACAACAAACCTTTAAATTCAGAGGGGCAGAGTTTCACGGCTTCCATCCTACACGTGGCTGATTGACAAAGGCTGTAGAAGGGGGACCCATTGAACTGATTATGGTCTGTCAGACCACTTGAAGTGGATAAGCCACTGAGTTACAAACTCTCACACTAGCGAACCAACGTACACTGCGAAGAATAATGAAGAGTTAAACGAGCACTTACGTGTGCGAAGTTTGATGATTATTATTCGAGTAATGGGAGTTGGTGAGTCAACATGCCCACCTCTCCCTCCCCTCTTTTTTCTTGTTTATGGATAAAGATTTGTTTGTTATGTAATAAATAATGTTCAGTCACAGGTTTGTGTTTTGGTTGGTTCATCTAGTTTAGTTCATTTAAGTTCAGTAGCTTCTCCCATCCGGACTGTAAAGGAATGGCTGCACATGCGCGGATGGGATCTCACGTGGACTCACCAACTCCCATGGCTCGAATAATAATCACCAAACTTTGCACGAGTAAGTGCTCTTTTAATGTTCTGTCAACTCTCATCATAATTAATGGTCATTTCTTTCACGATTGCTTGTGGAACTTTGCTGGATTAAACTGGTGAATTATGAGACAATAATACATGATTTAATATCTAAATATTAAAGAATAAAGACCAGTATAAAATAAATCTAACCGACTTCTTGGACAGGAAATTTTTTTGCTTTGTAAAAATGATATAAATTTAATTTATCCTCTGTTGTCATCATGGATTAAGTGGAGAAAGTTTTGTTAGAAGCAAGGTGCCGTATCCATCTGCACAATTCAAGTTAAATCAAAAGACAGTAATAAGGACTGTCCTCTTTTTCAACAACAGCCTGCTGTCATCTGCCTGGGCAAAAATTTATCCATTGCCTTTACAGCGCAACGTTAAAGAAATTCTTTTAACAAATTCTATTATACTTACTCAAGCCAAGTTATCACACCAGACAATAGGGCTTCAAAAATAACAGTCCATTTATCATGCTCCTATTTTCGAGGACCCTTACAATTAATGTAGTGGTTCATGTAATTGTAGATCCTGCAGTTGAAAAGCTGTCTAATCACACTTAATGGTGATTGCAGGCTATGACAAATATTCCCTGATAAATCCTCCAGAGATTCCTTTATCTTTTGTTTCTTGCCATGGCCACTTGCAAAGTCAAACATTGTCAGTCCCATGCAATCATACAAGTGAATTCTCCATGTCAAGGAAAACTTTGTTGCATTGAACTGCCATCAGGGGAGAAGGTCACCTTGTCAGCATTTATTACCAAGGAGTGCCAAAAATAAGCAGAGAGATAGAGCAATCTCATTCAAAAAGCAATTACACAGGTCCTGAAGCAAGTTCTTGACCTGAAACATTGATTATCTCTTTCCCTCCATGGATGTTGCCCAACTTGCCGAACTCTTCCAGCAATCTCTTTTTTTAAAACTATTACATGTTTAATGGAGCATAGAATCTCTGCTCTTAAGACCTTTCAAATAGAAATCTGTAGGTCTAAACTATCCTACACAGAAATATAGAAAAAGAGAGACACACGCAAGATGCTGGAGAAATTCAGCATGTCAAACAGTGCCCAAGGAAGGCAAATGGTAATCAAGGTTTAGGGCCGATACCCCTCCAGCTGAAGGTTCTACAACCTAAGGCATTGACGGTCTATTTCTTTTCACAGATACTACCTGACCCACTTAGTTCCCCCAGCAGTTTGTGTTTGCTGCATAAAATATGACCTCTGCATAAGGATTAACTGTACAGTGTAGTTACAGATACACACTGAATGCCACTTCTGAAATTCAGTTCACCGAAATCTAAAGAGCAAGACATCAGAAGAAGAATTCAACATGCAACATACAAATACCACTTACAAGGCAGCTTTAATGTCCTACGGTATTTCACTGCTCAATGATTAAAACAATCAGTGAGGCACTGCAGATTTATTTGTACATAAGAAATAGGAGGAACTAACCTGGAAATTAGAAGACAACTTGAGAATACAACAATGGTACATAGAAATAAATAAATGTATTCCATTAGAAAAAGTAACATATAATTTATGAAATAACATCACAATATTCAAACAAATATCAGAACCATACATGAAATACAATAGAGAAATCCTACCATGGACCTCCACCACCTAAAATGACAGAAGGAGAAGACAACGAAATGAACTGTCTATAAAAGTAAAAGACAAAAATTTCTTGTTTATTTTTATTAAGTGATGACATTGTTTAACGGGTTTAATGTATCTTATAGATTGAACTTTGAATAAATGGGAAGGGGGGGAGAGGGAGGGAGGGAAGGGGGGGAAGGAGAGAAAATGACACTATATATTCAAGAGAAAAATGTCTGTATGTATTTTGGTTGGTATGGTTTATAGCGTGAAAAATTAAAAATTAAACAAAAAAGAAATAGGAGGAACTGTCCAACTGGCCCAAGGAGCCTGCTCTGCCATTCATTAAGATCATGGCTGATCTGGCTGTGGGCTCATCTCCACCTACCTATCTTCCCCCACCAACCTTAATTTCCCTTCTGTGCAAAAATCTAACCAACGGGTCTGAAATATATTTAATGAGGCAGCCTCTACTGCTCCCTTAGGCAGAGAATTCCACAGATTCACAACACGCTGGGAAAAGCAGTACCTCCTCATCTCCATACTAAGTCATTTCCCTTACAAGGCTATATCCCCTAGTTTTAGTCACTCGTCAGGGAAAACAACCTCACTGCCTCTATTATAGCTATTCCTATCATTAGTTTATATGTTTCTATAATATCCTGTCTCATTCTTCTGAATTCCACCAAATATAAATGTACAGTACAACTATGATTATCTGAAATGTTCTTTTGGAGAATTTGTCATTTTTTAAAAACAGCCCAGTAGTCACAGCAAATCACTTGTTCCAATGTTTGAACAACAACAAACTAGAAGGGAAGGCTTTTTAAGCATTAAAATAATCTTTAGTTCTCACCAAAAAAAATGTTGGCCACAATGCCAGCGCCGATCACCAAGACCTTCCAACCACTGCTGACACTGATCTCAGGGGAGGCCAGTGAAAAACTCAATGGCAAGTCCTGTCTCCCTAGTCACTGGAGCTCCCGACACCCAAGTCCCGATTCCGAATCCTCCCCTAAGCCTACTGCGCACGCACACCAGGGGTGTGCGTATGCGGTAGTAGGCCGAGGGGAGGGTTCGGACTTGGTGTCAGGAGCTCCAGAGTGCCTAGGAGGGAGGAAGGGAGGGAAGGGGATAGGAAGGGAGGGGAAGGAGGGGATACCACTGAGCCCGAGGTCCCGCTCCTGCCCGGGAGGCCGCTTTCCTTGATGATACAGAGACAAGGGATTCTTCTGACTGTTTGCGGCTGGGAGACAGTGGCACACAGTTTGAGAGGGAAAGTTGGAGAGAAAGGTCAATAGGGGTAAAGTGGTATGTGTCCTGGGTAAACTTGTACCTCTCACTTTGTTCGTTTTAGATTGGTCACAGTGTTCGAGCTACCGAAAGAAAATAGACACACACACTGAGAGCAGTTCAGTGTAAACAAATGTTTATTACAAATTCAAAAGCTGATTTCAAACTACAATATGCAAGCCCTTCCCAATAATACTTATCAACGCCTGGACTGGTCCCAACTGCCAAAGCGAGGCAACAACCAAACACTTGTAGTTGGTTGTCTGGGCGACGGTAGCAGCTTCTCCACCTCCCCCGACTGGGACGTTGGCTGGACTCTAGAAGTTCTTCTTCTTGCTGAGAGATGTTGCCACCTCTCGGAGAGTCTCAAACTTCAGCAGCGGGACCATTATTACCCAAAAACTGCTAACACAAGCACCTATTCCCAGCACAGCAAGAAAGATAAGCGAGCAAGCTAGCATGCTAGGCTTCTATCGAATAACATAATTTTCAGCTTATCACTTTGAATACAATGGTTTATTTTGCAAAAAGGCTAGGCCTCTGACAGTCTGTGACCAAAACAAGCAGGAAGATTAAATGTTCTTGGTACACAGATGTCCTTTCATCAGATAACTGCATCTCTGGCCCCTCGGTAGAATTTAGCATATGTCTGTCAATTCTAAAAAAACAAGCAGGTACTCAGCCTTGCAGAAGCAAAGGCTGCAAAAGTAAAAAACACAGTTTAAATCTTCCATTACAGTATGCAATTCTGAACTTCCACATCCCATCTCTCCATTCCCAAATCTATATCAAACTTCCAAGTTATAGCAATACATTTTCTAGCTATTGCTAAAGCATTTTGAACAAACTTGATAGATATTCAATTTTAATTTAGGTTTAACACCTCTAATATCACCCAATAAAAATAATATTGAATCCTGTGGGAATTTAACCCCCATTATTTGTTCTAATAAATTACAAATTTCCGACCAAGAGGATTTAACCTTAGGACACTGCCAAGTAGTATGCAAAAATGTATCAACTTCATGTCCATATCTGAAGCATAAATCTGAGAAAGTCAGATTCAATTTATTTAGTATTTGTGGTGTCAAATATAACTGATGAATAAAATTAGATTGTACTAACCTATACCTCACATTTATTATGATTTTCAAACTTTCTCTACAAAACTCAATCCAATTGCGCTCACCTATTTGCTTAATCAAATCTTCTTCCCATCTATGTCTGAAATTATGAACCCCTACTTTCTGAGCTTATTTGTAACAACCTATACATTACTGAAATAAATGTCTTTATATCACTGTTACAGAACAATGACTTTACTTTGTCCATGCTGGCAATAACAGACCTTGAACAAAATTTTCATGTAAGAATCTCGAAATCTGATAATAATCCAATCTGGTACTCTCGGGTACCTTACACTTCTACTTCATTCTACTAAAAGTAATATATTTCTCCGCTTCAAAATAATCCTCAATCTTCTTCACATCAAACCTCTTCCTCCAATAGCTTTATCAACCTTATTCCAAAGCTCAATTAAATGTTTCAATATAAAAGTTTCTCTACTTGCTGTTATTAATCTTGAATTCCAGTTATAAATAAAATCTTGTCAGCTTGTTTCCCCTATTTTACAAAATTCTATATTTAACCAAGCTGGTATGTAACTAAGTCATACATTACATTAATAAAATGTAACTGGGCTGCTTTACAATAGTTCATAAAATTGGGGAGCTGCAAACCTCCTAAATCATACTTCCACATTAATTTTTCCAAAGATACCTTTGCTATTTTCCTTTTCCATACAATTTCCTAACACAAGCATTTAATTCCTTAAAACATTTTTGAGGAATTGCAGTCAAAATTGAGCGAAAAAAATATTGTATTCTAGAAAAAAACATTCATCTTATCACAATTTACTCTACTCATTAAAATAATGGATAGCATTTTTCATCTTTCCAAATCTCTTATTTTCTTGCATAATAATGAATAATTTAATGTAAATAATTTTTAAAATTCTGGTTCCACACAAATACCCAAATATTTTATTCCAGCTTCTGGCTATCTAAAATCAATTGCTCTCTTACATTGTGTATAATCCCCATTTACTAAGGATATAATTTCACTTTTTTCCCCTAATTGATTTTATAACAAGATACCTCCCCATATTATTTTAATCTAACTTTAAGATAGTGCAAGGAATTTAAACTATCTGTTAAATAGATCAAAACATCATCCACAAATACATTTATTTTATATGCTTCCTGATTCACCTTAATGCCAATTATATTTGAATCCTTTCTTATTAATTCAGCTAAATGTTAAGTTGCTAAAATAAATAAAGCTGGTAACAATGGACAACCTTGTCTACTTGATCTAGTTAACTGAAAAGTTGCTGAGACTCGATCATTAATCATTACTTTCAGACTCAAATTCTTGTATAACATTTTAACACAAACTATAAATATTGATCCTTACCTACATTTTTCCAAAACTTTAAAAAGTAAATCCTATTCTCATCTAGCAAATGCTTTTTCTGCATCTAAAGCCACTTCAGCACTCAAATCTCCCCTCTAAATGTATTAAACTAATCAACCTTGCCATGTTATCTGCAGAGTTCCAATCTTTAACAAATCCAGTTTGATCCTCATGTAACTTTGGTAAATACTTTGGCAATCTATTTGCTAACACTTTAGCCACCATCTTATAATCAACATTTAATAAGCAAATTGGTCTATATGATGCTAGTTTCAAAGGTCATCTATCCTTCCTTAGTATCACAGTAATAATTGCAGTTGAAAAGGAATCCGGCAGAGAATGTACCTTCAATGCTTGATTTAACATTTCCATAAATGGGGGGTATCAAAAGGTCTTTAAATTTCTTTTTTTAAAAATTCTACAGGAAAACCATCTTCACCTGGTGACTTATTACTTTATAATGAACTCATTACTCCACTAATTTCCCTTACCGTAAAAGGAGAATTCAAATCTCTTTGTTCCTGACCATCTAAGCTAGATACGTTTATTTGAGATAAAAATATATATTAATCTTATTCTCATCATGAACAGATTCTGATTGATATAATTCAGAATAAAAGTCCTTGAATTAATCATTTATTTCTTGTGGTTTATAAGTAATGATCCCTGAACTTTTTAAAAACTGCATTAATTGTTCTAGATGCCTGTTCTGCTTCCAATTGCCATGCAAGAACCTTATGTGCTCTTTCTCCTAATTTATAATATCTAGGGTTTATTCTCCGAATTAATTTTTCAGTTCTGTATTTCTGAATAGTATTGTATTGGAGTTTTAATTAATTATTTTATTTAGAGAATTTATTTTTCAAATCTTTTTCCAACTTTTTTAATGTCTTGTTCCAACTGATTTGTGGCTTTCACGTAATCTTTTTTAATTTTAGCTGAATAATTTGTAATTGGTCCCCTTAGATATGCTTTGAGTGAATCTCATATAATAAATTTATTGTCAACTGAATTAGAAGTTATTTCTAAAAACAATTGAATTTGTTTTCTGATAACATAACAGAAATCCATTCTTTTCAGCATTGTCTACTATTTCTTGATGTGATACTTGTTGGCTACTGCATACAAATCTCCACCTGCAGTACTTAATGTTAGCAGTTCTTTGCAGCGGTACTGTCATTCTCTTGATTATAATCATTACCCTTTCTCAAAACAAAAACCCTTGACCCTTCTCTCCTAGCAACAGATCATTGATTTGCAAGTTACCTTCACTCTCCTGTCCTTAAATGTACTGTTGCTTTCCACTGTTGTGCTTATCTTTCCAAAAATTCCTTGTCAGAATCCAGGGTGCCAACGGTGAGTGGGGCTCCCAAAGGGACTCGGGCTAAATTCTTCTATTCGGCTTGAGGGAGACTTGGACGCTGAAGCTTGGGTTCACCACAGTACAGACAAGAGGCTGTGCGGCTACAGAGGTGACAGAGATGCAAGAGAGGGTGACATCAGAGGAAGTGGCAGGATCCATGGACACTCAATGTCTTTGAAAGGACTCTGTTTTGCCTCTCTTTCTCATCTCACTAGGGCACCAGATGAATGGTGCCTCTTCACGCGCCTTTACAGGCAAACCAAAGTAAACAAGTTTTATGCAGCATGTTCATGACAATAAAGGAACCTTCAGTGTGACAAATGAAGTCCACTTTTTTTTTTGCCCTTCTTAATCTATCTGTAACTTCTGACATGGACAATCACAACATTCTTCTCCAACAGCAGTGTCCTGGGGTACATTTGAGTAAGAGTTCACTGACATCTTTGCCTAATCTGTCATATTTTCTATGAGAGTGCCCCACTCTCTGCTGTATAGCAAACACCAGAGGACATATGTACAAAGTGAAGGGAAGTTCAGGGGAGACTTCAGGGGATATGTATTATACGCAGAGATTTGTGGGTGCCTTGCCAGGGATGGTGCTGGAGGCTGAACTATTCGGGGCATTTAAGAGACTCTTAGACAGGCACATGGATGAAAGTAAAAAAGAGGCCTTTGGAGTAGGGTATATTTTTAAGGATTATTATGGGTCAGCACAAAATTGAGGGCCGAAGCATATGTACAGTCCCTGCCTCTTGAATATCTAAATTTGGCTCCAAAATATATGGCACCACAAATACAGTGACAGGTCACAATCCGATGTCATCATCACCTCTCGTTATCACTCTACTCATCCCTTTTAATTTGCATTAAATACAAGTGTTATTGGTTGAAAGAATGTAAACATGGCAGGGATTACCAATGCTAGATACCTGCTGGTGCAGTACAATTTCCTGCATCAGTTGAACTTCACACCACAAAAAATTACATAAATCAAAGTCAGAAATTTCAGATGTGTTTCAGCTGCGGTGTGGTAGTTGGAACCTTTATCCACTCCACCTGATTATGTACGAAGGTGAGATCCTTCTGAGTAGACCTGCAGGACTTCTTTAAAAAAATAAATTATAAAAGTGCAGTTTCCACAAGACCCAGAATTGTTCTTTCTGGGAGATATTAGTGAAGTACAGTTTAGATTATCCAAACACCAAATTCAATTTGTGAAGGTTACTTTGTTGGTAGCCAGGAAGTGTATAACGTTTGCATGGAAGTCCGACTCTCAACTGAGTATTACACGATGGAGTTCGGAGGTGCAGAGCTGCGTTCACCTGGAGAAGATCACTTATAACTTGAGAAGGAAGGATGACACATTCATTGAAGTGTGGAAGCCATATCTGAGGCACAAAGGTGCACAGAGGTGATCTATACCCCTCCCCCCCACCTTAAAAATAAGTTAAGATACAAACCATCCTGACAGATAAATAAAAAGATTGAATTAAGGTTGTAGTACAGACGATGTGTGTTTCAATTTATAGTTTTTTTCCCTTTTGCTTTTTATAGTTTATTTAATATCTGGTGAAGGTGTGAATAATGTTTTTTCTCATATATATGATATATACATACATATTAGATATAGATATATACATACATATATGGATATTATATTGGGTGATAAGAAAATGTCTTAAATTATTTGCATATATTTGCTTGAGTCTTATAAAATAAAAATATTAAAATAAATAGATTAATCTTTTCCTTCATGAAGAATTTTGCCCTTTCCCCAATATAAAACATGCTTTTTTATTAAAGCAAACATGGCACTCAGTTCTATTAAATAAATACATATTATGTGAAACTGAAGGATTGTGAGAATGTTGTTTAACAGCTCCAAAGTACTTCAATGTCAATCTCCAAGATGAGAATTCATTTCAGGGATATTGAGTAGGAATGAAATTCACAGATGAGGAAATCTAAAGCTTGTTCTATTCTGGTACACAAAGTATATGTTTGAATTAATTATTACTGTGCATAATTAGTATTGTCAGAATACTTACAAGATCAATTACATTTTTATTTTCTATTTTTTTATCTAGCAGTGTGAGTATGCAATATTAGTGAGATGATAGATTATGATCTGTATCGAAAGCTAATCTATTGTGATGTACCATAAAGTTGTAAATGGATTACCACAGTCGTAAACCATTAGCAGAAGAAATCTGACCAATGATAGTTCCCATTTCTGACACAAATTATTTATTGTAATTAGAACACTCTTGCTTCTAGGCAAGTGGAGAATTTTCCATGCAAGATTAAACAAAATAACTCAATAAATGTTATCAGCCTTGCAAAATGACATTAACCTCTTTTTTTGAAAATATTTTGTAATATTGTATATATTCTGTTCTGTTTTTCTATTTGGCTCCCCTTAAGGGAGGGTGGGGAGGGGTTTATATACATATATATATACACACACATATATATATACATATATATATATATATATATATATATATACATATATATAATATATATATATATATAAATTGATTTATTTCTGTTGTTTCTTTGTATGCTGTTTAAAAATCTTTTAAATATAGTTTTTTTCTAAAAAAAAACAGGTTCCTGGCGCTGCAACAGTGTAGGTCTAACCGTGCCCCTCTAATTATTATGTCCCTACATTACCTTCTTTCTCACTGTTTAACTTCGGGATGATGTACTCAATTTACATGGTCGTTCTCATGTAGCACTCAGGCTTTAAAAAAAAAACTATTTAAGCTGGTGCAGATGATTTAGTCACTTGGCATTAATGAAGAGTTGGTAAGTTGGATGTGAAATTGGCTTGTTGGAGAAGACTACAGGTAATAGTGGATAATGTTTTTCTGAGGAGAGATCTGTGACAAGTGATGATGCAAGGTCAAATGTTGCTTACAACATTTGCTTGCAACATTTATAAATGATTTTGATGAACATGTCAGTGGTCTGATTATTGTATTTGTGGAAGACACAATAATTGATGAAGTTGCGGATCGTGAGAAAGGTTGACAGAGGATACAGCAAGATATACATTAGTGGGAAATACGAGTAGGAAATTGACAGACGGAGTTTAATCCAGACAAGTTTAAGGAGCTGCATCTTGGGAGGACAAATGCAAGAGAAATAAATGCAGCAAATGGGAGGTCCCTTGGGAGCCTTGTGTACAGAGAGATCTAGAGCAGGTCAAAATCTGAGCTCCCTGAAGCCAGCCACTTTAACTTCCAAACCATTCCAACAGTGACATGTCTTTCGTCAGCCTCATCTATTGTTGGGGCGAGACACAAAGAAAACTTGAGGAGCAACATATCATATTCATCCCAGGCAGTCTGAAACCTAACGGCACAAGCACTGACCTCTAAATTTTAGGTAACCCCTATCCTGCATTTGATTCCACTGCTCCCATCTCTTCTTTACCGACTTCTGGGCTTATCTTTCCCCACTCCTTTCCAAATGCTTTTTCCCCTCAACCTGTCTCTCCACCTATCAATCTAATCTATCCGCTCTGGGCCCCTTCCCCAACATTCCCCATTTATATATGTAGTTTTATCTATTCTGTATTGGTTTTGATAAAGGGTTCACACCCAATACACTGACTGACCGTTTCTACCCGGAGAGCTTGGCTGACCTGCTGAATTCCTCCAGCAATTCCTTGTTTGCAGCATCTGCCACTCTTGCATTTCCCTTCACAAGATACTACCTGCATTGGAGAGGTTAGACAAACTTGGATTGATTCAAAGTGAGAGGGTTAAAGTTTAAATGAGATTTGCAAGGCAGTATTTTTTTCTAAATAAACAGATGGCACCTGGAACACACTGTCTGGGGAGGGGGTTGAAGCTGATACAACAAAGTTAAAGATGAGCAAGCAGGGAACAGAGGGAAAGGTACCATGTTCAGGCAGATGGGATTGGTTACATTGGCATCATGGTCAACATAAACCAGTAGTTCTCAATCTTTTTTCCCCCCATTCACATACCTCCTTAAGTAATCCCTTACTAACCACAGAGCACCTATGGTATCTTATAAAGGCCTAAGTAGCGCCCCAAGAAGGGCTCCTAGTTTGTGCATTATTTATTGTTGAATATTTGCTTTCTGAATTGCACTGATTGTTTTCACTTCCTTCTTCATCGTTCCGACAGCAAGAAGACCAGAACTACACACACTACTCCAAATATGATCTTACCAACAACTGCAGTGAAACATGAAAATCTGCAGATGCTGTGATTGTAGTAGAAACACAGAAACATTACAGGAACTTAGCAAGGCTCATCACGTCCATAGGAGGTAAAAGATATATAACCAAGAGAGGAGGGGAACCTCAAAGAGATTTCGCAGTGGAGCAACTGAATGCAGTGAAACACGAATGTCTACAGAAGGGCAGATTACCAGTGACTGTAACCTGCTCCTCTACTCAATGCCCTGACCAATGAAGGAAAGTGTGTCAATCACCTTCACCACCCTGTCTACCTGTGTTGTCTCTTTCATGCACCTATGTACCTGCACTCCAGCACTCTCCAGGGCCCTCCCACTAACTGTGAAAGTTCTGCCTCAGTTTGGCATGCATCTGCTCCCTCTAATACGAATTAAACTCCATCTGCCTTTTCTCTACCCTCCAGCTCAGTTGATCAAGATCCTGTTGCAATGTTAATAATCTTCCTTATTGTGCGCAAAGCCACCAATTTTAGTGCTGGACGCAAACTTCCGAACGCACCACCTCAATTCTCAAGGAAGGTTTAGAGGGATATGGGCCAAACGCATGCTAATGGGACAAGCTCAGAGTTGTTCATGCTGTTTAAGAATGGCAAGTACTGAAATAGATTCATCAATGGCTCCAGAGCTCAGCTGACAACAGGATCAGGAAAGAAAGGAGAAATCTCAATGTGAATGATAGGGCAGCAAGAGTGAGGGGTTGGTGTTTGAGAAATGTACAGTGCAAATAAACATATGGCTCACACAACCCTGCTGAGACAGGCTGCTAAACACCAGTCAGTAGGTGAGTGGCAACAGTCACCATGTATATGAAAGGCACTAACAGTGGGATGAAGAGGCATATAAGCCTTATGTCATTTTGCAACACTCCAGTGTAAGTGTCATTTAGCATTAGTTAATGAAGTTCACTCTACTCATTGTACAGTGTCATTCCAGAGAAATGTTTCTGAAACTCTAACAACTATACATCTGAAGATGACTGAGATAATCACTGAGAACCACAATTATATCAGTAATTTTACATTTGTTCTTCATCAGGCTCATTCAAGTGCAAAGGACTACAGCTACTTTGATTCAGAATTTATTGTCATGAACATCTACAATGTAGTTTGTTGTTTTGCAGCAGTATCGCGCATTACAGATTTAAAAATGGCTTTAATGTAGTCCTTTGTGAGTTGTATAACTTTAATTAACAATTTGGTACAAATGTTAAATTTAACAAATCGACAGTTCAGTTCAGAAGTCGTTAGCAGCCAAAATAACTGCTGCCCAGCCTCGCTCTCGTCTCTCTTCTCGATGATGTCATAAACGCTGACGTCCAGCTTGTTGGTGTTCGAGCTCCCCTCTCGCAAGACCCTGATCCTCCAAGTGGCGGTTCAAGAACCAATTGGCGTGATCTGTCACATAACCCACCCCCATGGAGGTGGCTAGGTTGTCGAGATGAGAGTGGGTTTGGTCGAGATGGTGAGTGCCCTCTGCGATGGGGTTGTGCTACCTTCACTGGTTGGTCAATGTCCAAGTGTGCCGGCTTGAGACAGTCCACGGAGACATCCTTGTGTCTGTCAACCATGTAGCCAAATAGCCAAGTGCCAAGTAGCCAGGCCATTCCTGACCACAGCCCAGAGGTGAACTGCGCACCTCTGTTGGCAAGCCAAAACGGGCTATCCAGTGGGCAGAGAGGGCATGTGCACAGGCCACAGTGGAGGGCTCTGGACATCTCATGATTCTGTCCATGATGGTGTAAAGGTGGGTGACACCTCTGGATGGGGGCTGCAGTCCCACAATGTAGACATGAATGTGGTTGAAATGTCAGTGCAAAGTTCTGAAGCAGCGCCTTGAGGTGTCGCTGGATCTTGGAGGTTTAACAGGGGATGCACACTCTGGCCCAGTTGCCGGCCTGCTTGCACAGTCCGTGCCACATGAACTTGGATGCAATAAGTTCCTTTGTTTACCGAATGGAAGGGTGAGCTAGGCCGTGAATCATGTTGAAGATCTGGCATCATCAGGAGGCGGGGATAATGGGTCTTGGTTGTCCCATAGCCACATCGCAGAGAACTGTGGTGTCAGTGGGTCGAAATCTCACATCCTCTAACTTTAGGTTTGAAATGGCAGTGTGGTTGGCGACCATCTCTTCATCCTATCACTGGGCAACCACCACGGTCATGCTGTCGACACCTAGGACCAGAGCATGGATGGCATTGATGGCCTTGTGGGATAAAGCATTTGCAACCTGGTTGCTCTTGCTTGTGATGTGCTGGACGGAAGTCGTATATTCCGAGATGTAGATCAGGTGGCGCTGCTGTCCACACCAAGGGTCAGGGACTTTGGTAAAGGCAAAAATGAATGGTTTGTGATCCGTGAAATCCGCGATCTTTAGAAAGTAGAGGAAATGCCATATAGCGAGGAGCTCCCGGTCGAAATTGCTGTATTTCTGTTCGAGAAGTCTCAGGTGATGACTGATAAAGGCAAGTGGCTGCCAGCTACCATTGATCAGTTGTTCCCACACTCCGCCCACGACTGTGCCAGATGGATCAGCTGTGAGAGCAATCAGTGCATTGGCCCGTGGATGTACCAGTGTCATTGCCTTTGCCAGTGCTTCCTTGACATTATCGAACGCGATCATGGCCTTTTAGCTTGTTGGCTAGTTGGCCATCTTGGCTACTGCTTGGCTACTGCTGGCACAGAACGGTGATAGAAGTTGACTATGCTGACAAACTCTTGCAGTCCCTTCACAATAGAGGGTTTGTGAACTTGCGAACGGCCTCAACCTTGGACGGGAGCAGGACCACTCCATGCTGGTTGATGTGGTGGCCAACGAAGTTGATGGATTGAGGCCAAAATGAACTTGGCAAGATTGATCGCTGGGCCATACTCATCGAGCCTCCGGTGGTGTGTGCAGTGTTCTTGACGCGAGGGGCTAGTAAAGAAGATATCTTCGAGGTAGATGAACACGAATTGGAGGACGCAGCCTACCATGCCCATAAGCCTTTGGAAAGTTTAGTCAGCATTCTTGAGTCTGAAAGGAATGCACAGGAACTCAAAGAGACCGAATGGGGTGATGAGAGCCATCTTGGGGGTATCATTTGGGTGAACTGGAATCTGATGGCAGCTGTGTACCAGGTTGATCTTGGAAAATACCTTGGCACCATCCAGGTGTGCAGTGACGTCCTAGATGTGAGAGATAGGGTCAGCTGTTGTGACCTTGTTAAGATGGTGGTAGTCCCCACAGGGTCTCAGCCCCCAAACGTTTTTGGGACAACCTGAAGCAGGGATGCCCACTGGCTGTCTGACAGCGCACTATGCCTGCGGAACTTTCTTTGGCCAGTTGGAACGTTGGGGGAGGGCAGCCTGTATCCACGTGCATGGAGTGGCTGGCCAGTGGTGGGAATATAGTGCTTGGGGCTGGCTGTTGTGAACTGAGGAGTTATGATGTTCAGGAAATGGCTAGGATCCTGGCATACTTGTTGTCAGAGAAAGTCACCAAGCTGAGGTGGGGTGTAGTCAATTCGGCATGGCGATCGATTCAAACGTCTTGGAATTGATGAGCCACTGTCCTTTCAAATTGACCAGCAGGGAGTGCGCCTGGAGGAAGTCGGCAACCAGCAGTGGTTGTGAGACTTCAGCGATGGTAAAGGTACACTTGAAATGGCAGGAGTTGAAGTTGAGCAGGTTCATGTAGACGCCACATGTCCTGATGGTGCTGCTGTTGGCGACAGTCAGGGGAGGCTCCTTCTTTCCGAAATGATGTCACTATTCGGGGGGGGTGGGGGAGGCAACAATCTGACCTCTGCTCCCGTGTCAACGAGAAAACATCGCCCTGAATGACGATCCTAGATGTAGAGGAGTTGATCATTTTGGCTGGCTGCCATTCTGACTACTGATGGCATTTCCCAGGTGCATGCAGGGTATAGTCAGCATTGACGGGCCTCGGAGTCTCATCTTTGGTGGTAGTAGTACCACTTGTCCTTACTGGTGCTGTTCGAGGCTGTCGCCCTTTCTGTGGAGGCTGGGGCTGTCCATATCATCTGGCGAGGCACAGCCACCACCCGATTGATGGTTGATTCCTCCTGCTGTTTAGCTTGCCACAGTATGTCCTCATGGGCTGCCAGCATCAGGGGTTGGTGAAATCATCATCTGAGATGAGCAGGCAGATATTCTCAGGTATTTGCTTGAGGAAAACCTCATACATCCATCTATCAGGGCGAGCATTTCATTCATGAGCGTGAATGGTTTGTGGTCACGTAGGCCATCCGTGTGCAGCAGTTTTGCTGCCCTGTCGCGGCGGGAGAAACCGAATGTATACTTGAGGAGCATTTTTATTCCTGGTGGTTGGTGAAGGTAATTGATGATGTGCCCGCCACTTTCCTGGTCCAGCGCACTGATCACATAGTAGTACTTTGTGGCTTTGGGAGTTATCTGGCGTATGTGGAATTGGGCTTCAGCTTGTTCATACCATACTTACGATTGTGATGCCAAGAAGGTGGGCTGTTTCAGTGAAACTGCATTCTGTAGATTTGAATTGTCTCCTTCCAGCATTTTGCAATCCAAAAGAGGCTGTTTTGGATCATTGGGTCACCACTGTAGTCGTTTGTGAGTTGAACAAACACTAAATTTAATTGTTTAACAATTTGGTACAAACATTAAATTTAATAAATCGACAGTTCAGTTACGAAGTTGTCGACAGACAAAATAACTGCCGCCCAGTCTCGCTTTCATTTCTCTCTTCTCAAATGATGTCATTAGCGCTGATGTCCAGCTCCCCTCTTGCGAGAGCCTGAACCTCCAAACAACTGTTCGAGAACTAAATGGCGTGATCCAACACACTAAATTACATTTCTGTAAAGACATTATTTTAAAACAATAAATTAGTGCAAAAGAAGATTTTTTAAAAAGTGGGGAGGTGTTTGTGGTTCAGAAATCTGATAGCAGAGGGGAAGAAGCTGTTTTTGTAGACTCCTGTACTTCCTTTCTGATGGTAGCAGTGTGAAGAGGGCATGGCTTAGGTGGTGAGGGTCATTGATGATATTGGATGCTTTCTTGAGACACTGCCTCGTATAGATGTTCTCGATGGAGTGAAGATTAATACCCACTATGGGGCTGGCTGAGTTCAAAACAGGCTTTAACCTTTTCTGTCTTGTGCATTAGAACCTCCACACCAGACAGTGATACAACCAGTCGGAATGCTCTCTTGCAAGTCTTTGGCAACACAACAAATCTTCTCAAACTCCTCACCAAGTATGAGCCTTCTTCATGATGGCTCCAGGATAGATCTTCAGAGATGTTGATACCCACGAATTTTGTTCTTGACCCTTTCCACTGCTGACCTCTCAAAGAAGATTAGTATGTGGTCTCCTGGTTTCCCCTTTCTGAAGTCTACAATCGGTTCTTTAGTCTTGCTAACACTGAGTGCAAGGATGTTTTTGTTACACCACAAAACTAGCTGATCTGTACAACTCCACATTGCCATCTGTGATTCTGCCAACAACCATGGTGTCACTGTCAAATTTGTAGATGGGTGTAAAGAGAGTAGACCAGTGGACTAAGCATACATCCTTGAGGTGCATCTGTGTTGATTGTCGGTGAGGAGGAGACATTGTTACCGATCCACACTGACTGCGTCCTTCTGATGAGGATCATGTAAACACGTTGGCCGACAACTTGCATATAGTACATGTATAAAAATAAATAATAGTAGATTCTCAGAGGGATTCTATAAGCAAGGATGAGAGGTTCATCAGTTATTCAGCAGTCTCACTGCCCGTGGGAAGAAGCTGTCTCTCAGCCTGATGGTTCTGGTTCTGATCCTCCCCTATCTCTTTCCCAACAGGAGTAGCTGGAAAATGCTATGTGCAAGGTGGAAGGGATCCTTACAATTTTACGAGCAATCTTCAGACAACGATCCTGATCACATCCACGGGGAGCAGGGAGACCCCAGTGATCCTCTCTGCCACTCTTATGGTCCCGTGGATTGACCTCTGACCCAATGCCTTACAGAAACTGTACCACACTGTGATGCAGCCAGCCAGGATGCTCTCAATCGAGCTCCTGTAGAAAGTCGACAGGGTACTGGCCGGTAGCCTTGCCGATCTCAGACTTCTCAGGAAGTGCAGTCACTGTAATATCTTCCTGAAAAATGAGGGGATGTTGCGTGACCAGGATAGGTCTCTACTTCATTGGACTCCAAGGAACTTGGTGCTCTCTACCCTCACATTTAATGATGTGTAGTGGAGGTTGATCATCCTTAGTCCTCCTGAAATCCATGATAATCTTCTTTGTCTTATTCACATTGAGTTTCAGTTTGTTCCTCTCGCACCATGTCATGTAATTTTTCACTTCTCCTCTGTAGTGCGACTCATCGTTCTTGCTGATGAGGCCACCTACAGTTGTGTCATCTGCAAACTTGATGACACTGTTGGAGCTGGATCTGGCACTGCAGTCATTGGTCAGTGGCATGAACAGGAGTAGGCTCTGAGGTGCGCCAATGCTCAGCGTGACCGTGCTCGACATTTTGATACCATTCTGGACAGACTATGATCTTTCCTTTAGGAAGTCCAGGAACCAGTTACAGAGAGGAGTGTTGAGTCCCAGTGAGGACGGCTTCTCCACCAGCCTCTGGGGTATGATCATTTTAAATGCCGAGCTGAAATTGATGAACAGCAGCCTTGAGCATGAGGCTTTTCAGGCCATTTTAACACCTTATTTCTGCCTTGTGCTGCTCTTGACACAGTAAACTAGTTGGGTTTAATTTCCACTTGATTTAATAGTATTGGCAGAATGGGAACATGCCAAGCTATGAAATAAATCTGTGTTTAAGTTTATTTGTCACAAAATAGCCAGTATAGTGAGAAGGATTCTTCGGCCCACAGATTAGCAAGTTATCTCCAGCATTATATAATGCCGTGTATTTCAGATTTATTGTCCGAGTACATACATAACATCACATACAGCCCTGAGATTCTTTTTTTTCTCTGTGGGTGTGGCAGAATTACCACTAATTGGTAGTGCAAAAAAAACTGTACCCAGAGTATACATGTAAGCAAAGAACTATAAGCAGATAACAAATGCAAACAAATTATCCGTGCAATACAGAGAGAATTTAAAAAAATCAATGAAGTGCACAAGCAAGAGCCCTCAAACAAGTCTCCGATTGAGTTTGTCGCCGAGGAGTCCGATGGTGGAGTATAGGATAGGAATAGAGAGAGAAATCGATTTGTACCAAAGTAGTAGTTATGGGGTTCATTCATAACCTGATGGCTGCAGGAAAGAAACGATCTTTGAGCCTGTTGGTCAGTGCCTGCTTTCAAACTTTTGAGCTTTCTCCCTCATGGGTGTGATGGGTTCTTCAGTCTGTTGGCTGCCTTATCTTGGCAGCTGGAGAGATGGATGGACGTTCATGGAGGGGAGGGAAGTTTATGTTCTTCTCTGAGCTACATTCACCACCTTTTGCAGTTTCTTCAGATCTTCGAACACAAAATATATCTTCAGCACAGTGCAGGCCCTTCTGCATAGTGTTGTGCCAATATAATGACCCACTCTAATAATTACCTGTAATTTCTATACTGCAGAACCATTTTTCTCAGTTCTGTGCACCTATCTAATAGTTTCTTCAAAGTTTCTATTGTACCTGGCTCCTCCACAACTCTGCATGGAAAAACTTGCGTCCCCTTGTACTTACTCCCAAGCATCTGAAAACTGTGCCCCCACATATTAGCCATTTCAACCTTGGAGATAAGCTTCTGGTTCATCTCCACAATTAGTGCCTCTATCAGGTCATCTCTCATCTTCTGGCACTCCAAGGAGAAAAGACCAACCCATCCTCTCTAATCCAGGCAGCATCCATTTGGCATCCACATCTCTCCTGTAATGAGGTGACTCGAACTGAACATTATATTCCAAGTGGGATCTAATCAAGGTCTTGTACAACTGCAATATTATCTCATGATTCTTGAACTCGATCATGGTTAACGAAGGCCAGAACTACACATGCCTTCACAATAACACAATCAACCAGTGCAGCAGATTTGACAGTCCTCTGGACATGGACCCCAAGATCTCTCATTTCATCCACGCTGCTCAGAGTCCTCCCATTAACATGATGTTCTGCCTTCAAATTTGACCTACTGCAATGAACCACTTCACACTTGGCTAAAAACTCCACCTGCCATTTCTTAGCCCAGCTCTACATCCTATCAAATGTCTCTTTGTAACCTCTGGTGACCCCTCCAGACAATCCAAAACATCACCCACTTTCATGGCATCCACAAACTTGCTAGCCCACCCTTCCACTTCCTCATCCAGGTCATTTATAAAAATCACAAAGAGGAAACGTTCAAGATCAGAATCCTTCAGAACACCACTGTTCACTGACATCCATGTCAAATACGAACCATCTAAAGCCACCCTCTACTTTCTGAGCTACTCATTCAATATCAACAAAGCAAAGACTCGCAAGATTCAAAGCCTCCTTTCTTTCTAAATGAGCTTTACAATGGGAACCCAATCAAAGGTTTTAATGAAATCCATATACATTACATCCACCACTCTACCTTCATCAAAGTGCTTTGTTTTATTCTCAAAGAATATAATCAGGCTCACAATATCACCACCACCCCCCACCACCAAGGAAGTTTTACATAAAATTCATCTCATCTTGGTGAATTAGCTACCGTCAGACTTTTCAAAAGCTTCAGTACATCCTCTTTCTCAATATCAACATGCTCAAGCATTTCAATCTGCTTTAAGTCACCTCATGATTGCTAAGATCATTTTCTCTGGTGAATACTGAAGCAAAGTACTCATTAAGGATCTCTGCTACTTCCTCCAACTCTATGCACACATTTCAGCTATCATCCCTGATGGGTCCAATCCTCACAGGACTCGTCCTCTTGTTCTGCATGTACTTGCAAAATCCCTTGGGGCTCACTAAGTCCTTCTCATGGCTCTTTGTAGCTCTCCGAAGTCTCTTTTTAAGCCCTTTCCTCTTGAACGGAGATGCTTTTATACCACACACTGTGATGCATCTGACAATTATGTTTTCAATACAGAAGCCATCAAGACACAGCCCTGATTAAAAGTCATCAAACTGAAATGTTACCTCTCTTTTGCCAAAGGTTATGACTCACCTGCTTTCAAATGGTTATAAATACAATGGTGCTCCTTCAAATGACCAATAGTCCATGGAGAGTCCGTTTTAAGCAGCAAAATCTCGTATTTGACCTGGCTCCTCCACAACTCTGCATGGAAAAACTTGCGTCCCCTTGTACTTACTCCCAAGCATCTGAAAACTGTGCCCCCACATATTAGCCATTTCAACCTTGGAGATAAGCTTCTGGTTCATCTCCACAATTAGTGCCTCTATCAGGTCATCTCTCATCTTCTGGCACTCCAAGGAGAAAAGACCAACCCATCCTCTCTAATCCAGGCAGCATCCCTTTGGCATCCTATAATGAGGTGACTCGAACTGAACATTATATTCCAAGTGGGATCTAAGCAAGGTCTTGTACAACTGCAATATTATCTCCATTTATCAAAATGTCGAAAATGATTGCTAATCCTCAGTGGAAAATGAGGGAGTCTTTGAAAAACGAAATCACTTATACGCTTACTAATATTATTAGTGATTAATTCCTTATTACTTAATTAATTGCATTTAAATACAATAGTGTCCTCAGGAAATTAAAAAGGACATTTCTGGATCTCTTCAAGTGTATTATCATCCGATAGTACACATTCAACCTGACGAAGCAGCGTTTCTCCATACTATGGAGCCCACACTATACACCGTACATAAAGATCATATGCATATAAACATTTGGGATAATTGATAGGGTTATAGGATACCGTTCATCAGTTTCACATCCTGTGGGAAGAAGCTATTCCCCAGCCTGGCAGTCCTGATTTTGATGCTCCTGTACCACCTTCTCAATGGTAGTGGGTTAAAGATGGGAAAGAATCTACTCTAATTCCTTCAGCCCTATTTAGACAGTACTTCCAGAAATTTTATCTATAGAGAAAAGTAAGAACTCAGTGATCCTCTCAGCTGTTTTAATGATCCTCTGTATCGACTTCCAGCCTGATGTTTGGCAGCTACCACACCTCACAATGAGGCAGTCAGATAGGAGAGTGTCAATCGTGCTCCTGTAAAAGGTTTCCAAGCTGGAGGCCACAAGTCTTGCCCTCCTTAACATCCTCAGGAAGTGTGGGCACTGCTGTGCCTTCCAGCCTAACGAGGAGACGTGGAGAGATGGCTCATCTCCATCTCTGGTTTCCTCATCCAGTCATGTGATTGCAATGAAACTACTCCTTTACCAACTGTTCTTTTCAAGACTCAGTTTTCACTAACAGTCACTATTTGAATGTATGTTTGGAATCTGTATGATCATTTTGATATGATGGGGGCACAAAGATTAAGATGAGCAATTTATTCTGAGAAAGTTTGTTGATTTTTAATTTTCACTGAAGCACCTGGATCCTTTAAGGCAACTCCTATGAATTGTCAAACTTAACTAAATGGTATCAGTTTTTGAATAGCCTTGCTAACATAATACATCGTTCACAACAAATTTCACTTAAAAGCTCAATTCAAAAAAGGGCATAGAAGAAATAGAAATGTGAACAATTTTCTCAGATTAAAATTATAGGATTGAAATGTTGCTAACAAAAAGTAAACCTGAGATCTCTGACGACTTGTGAATCCAGCAAAGGATAACCATAAGACATCAGAGCAGAAATAGGCGGTTCAGTTCATCAAGTCCGCCCTGCCATTTAATCATGAACTGATCCATTTTCCCACTCAGCCACTCCACCCGTCCTTCTCACCATAACCTTTGATGTCCTGGCTAATCAAGAACCTATCTATCTCTGCCTTAAAAACACCCAATGACTTGGCCTCCACAACCACCAGTGGAAACAAATTCCACAGATTTACTGCCCTCTGGCTAAAGAAATTCCTCTGCATCTCTATTCTAAGCAGATACTCTTCAATCCTGAAGTTGAGCCCTCTTCTCCTAGATTTTCCCACCATAGGAAACAACAATTCTACATGTACTCTGTCTGTGTCTTCCAACCTTTTGAAAGATTTCAGTGAGATCCTCCCCCACCCCCCCCCCCCACCTCCATAATTCTCCTAAATCCAATGAGTATAGGCCAAGATCGGTCAAATGCTCCTCAAATCATCCTTTGAGAACCTAGCCTGAACCCTCTCCAAGCACGTCCATTCTTAAATGTGTCCAAAACTGTTGACAGTACTCTAAGTGAGGTCTCACTAGCACCTTAGAAAACTTCAACATCAATTTAAAGAAGAAAGTAGTTCCTGTGAGAGTAAACGCAATGACAATTTGGTAACAAGACAGTAAATGCTATGGGTATATTCTCCAGATAGTCTTGGTTTCTGGAGAAGTGCATGAGGACTGGAAAAAGCTGAATCAGCTTGGCTTCATTTCCAGTTCAATGTTATTCTTATCATACAATTGTAACGGTCATCTGGATGAAATAGAATTCCTCGGTCTTCAGTACAGAAACATCAAAACACACAAAGATACAGCAAGTTAGACAGAGTACATATATAAAAATAAATAAATATGATCAAGTAAGAGTAGATTCTCGGAGGAATTGTATGAGTAGTTTGTCAATCATTCAGCAGTCTCTCTGATCGTGGGAAGGAGCCGTTTCTCAGCCTCGTGGTTCTAACTCTGATACTCCAGATTCTCTTTCCCAATGGGAGTAGGTGGAAGATGCTGCGTGTGAAGAGATAAGGGTCCCTAATGATTTTGCCAACCCTCTTCAGACAGCAATCCCAGTAGATCACGTTCATTTGGTGGGGGAGGGGGGTGGGCGGAGTTTTTAAGGCCCTGTGGATTGAACTCTGATCCAGAGCTCTTCAGCAACCATTCCGCATTGTGATACAGCCAACCAGAATGCTCTTGATTGAGCTCGTGTATTAATCCGATGGGATGGTGGTCGGTATCCTTGCCTGCATCAATCTTCTCAGGAAGTATAGTCTCATAACACCCTCATTAATTTGGGGTATTTACACCTGACAATTTCATTAAAATTTTGGAATAGGTGTCATCTCATGCAGATTTTCAAAAACACAAGACAAAAGGGTATTTTGTAAGATTAAAGCTCACAAGTTAGCACTAATGCATTAGCATGGGCATAGGGCTGCCTAACTAACAGGAGGCAGTATGGAGGGATAAGCTGGTCATTTATAGGTTGCCAATTTATTACCAATGTGGATCAATGCTGGGACAAAGCTCAATCAAGAGCATCCTGGCTGGCTGCTGTCGAGCTCTGGATCAGAGGTCAATCCACAGGACCATAAATAGCTCCCCCCCCCTTCAAAATCAACGTGACCTACTGGGATTGCTGTCTGAAGAGGGCTCGAAAAATCATTAGGGTTCCCTTCCACCCCATACACAGCATCTTCCACCTACTCCCATCGGGAAAGAGAATCCGGTATCAGGTTAGAACCACCAGGCTGAGAAACGGCTCCTTCCCACGAGCAGAGGAGAGGAGCAATTTTCCAATCCCCAAATTTGCAGATGTAACGGATGTAGGTGAAAAGTTAAACTGCCAAGAGGATGCAGATAGTTTTCTGAGAAGTATTGATAGGTTACGGGAGTATGAAATGAGTAATTTGCATCAGTATTAACAAAGAAAGAGGACATGGAGGCCAGTGATGGGAAGCATAGTGTGGAGAATGAATGAAGGCATTTTGAGATCAAGCAAGAGATGATGTTTATTCCTTTCTGTTCATTCCTATCCAGCATAAGATGGATAGGTCCCCAGGTCCTGATGGGATCTATCTCAGTTACTGAAAGCGGAAAGTGGAGCGATTCCTTGGAATTTGATGATGATTTTTTGTATCCTTATTAGAAACAGGCAAAGTCTCAGAGGACTAAAGATTAACCAATGTTGTACTTTGTTCAAGAAAGCAAATGGGGATAATCCAGGAAATTGCATGCCAGTGAAGTTGGGGCAGTGGTGGGGAAACTATTGGAAAGGATTTACACACAGTTGGATGGAAAGACACTCAGATTAGGAATAGTCAGCATGGATTTCTGCAGGGCAGAACATGTCTGACAAATGATTTTTTTTTGAGCAGGTGACAAAGGCTGTGGATGAGGGTAGAGCACAAGATATCATCTACATGGTCCTTAGAAATGCGATTTTCAGTGTCCCTCATGGTAGGCTGTTTCAGAGATACAAATGCATGTGATCTACCATGAAATGATACTTTGCCGACAGAATTAGGTGGGCCACAAAAGACAGAAGGTAATGGTGGAAAGGTGATATTCTAGTTGGAGGCATGTGACCAGAGGTGTTTGACAGGATTTAGAAATCAACAACTCTGATCCTTGATACCTACTATATACATCTTTAAGAAAAAGGGGGGGGGGAAGAGAGAGAGAGAGAGAGAGAGAGAGAGAGAGAGAGAAGGCCCTTAAGAGAAAGCCCTTTTATAGTGAAAATTAGGTTTCCTCTGCCTTTAAGAAACTCCACTAACCTACATAAAAGATTCAAAGGTAGTTTGGCTAGTCCAACTAGCTCCAGGTTCCCTCTGCCTAAGATGGTAGTGTAAGAGGTGGAGCAAAGCTGCTTCACCTCCTATGTAAAAGGATTGCTACTGAAAGCAGCTCCAAACAGGAAGGTCAGATGATTGATGTCGTGCTGACAGTCTCATCATCCCACTGCACCGTCACGGAGCAACCGGTGGAGCTTGCTCACTCTGCCACAGTCCTCCCGCTGCTCGCTCCCCCACTCCACCCTCTCACACCTCCAACTCCAATTCCCTCCCATTGCCCACTGCCTCACGCCATTCCCCCGCCCCGCTCTCTCACACACCACCCGCTCCAGACAGGGCTGTTGAGATGAAGCAGGGCAGTGGGATCGATGTGGGGCTGATGGGGGGGGGGGGTGGAGATGGGAGCGAGGAAAGGGGAATGGAAGCGAGAAGGAGGGGATGGGAAGGGAGAGGAATGGAGGAGGAAGGCAGCAGGGCAGTGGGGCTGTCAGGCGGCAGGGTGTTGCAGGGCGGCTACTGTTGTGCTACACATCCTGTCCCCTTTTACTCTGGGAAGCAAGCCCGATTTGCCTTTTCCATCCTCTGTGGATTCAAATCCATATCTCCTTGAAAGTGACCATAGAATAGGGTGATACAGAAGTCTCTGGTTTGGTTGCCTTAATTAGGCGAGGCACTGAGGACGCGAATAAGGAAGTCATGTTGGTCAATTCCGGTCACCTCATTACAGGAAGGATGTAGAGGCTTTGGAAAGGGTAGAGACAAGATTCATGAGTATGAACAATAGGGAGAGGTTGGACAAACTTGAGTCGTCCTTCGTTGTAGGATGAGGGAAGACTTAATTTATAAACTTATGAGATTTGTCGCTAGAGCAGATGGTCAAAATCTTTCTTCCAGGGTAAAAATATCAAATATGAGAAACCCCACATTGAACCTGCATGATGAAGGGTTAAACTGTACAGATATGCGGGATATTTTTTTTCTGCACGAAGAGTGGCAGGTACCTAAAATGGGCCACCGGGAGAAGTAGTGAAATGGCAATGTTTGAGAGGCTACTAAATGGGTGCATGAATATGCAGGGGACAGAGGGATATGCATCAAATGCCAGCAGTGGAGTTGTAGTTTAAATTGGGAATCACATTTGGTTTAGATGCATGGGCCATAGGACTTGTTCCTGTGCTGTACCATTTTATCTTCTAAGTGGACTCCTTGACCCCTTAGATTCCTTAAGGAATTTGGTTGGAATTTACCTGACACACACCTCCCTTTTTCTGACCAGAACATCATTAACCAGTGGTCCCTAATATATCCAGCCTAGCCCTTCACTTTAATATAGGAATACGCTGTCCCTAGACTCTCCCTATCTCATTTTTAAATATCTCCCACTTGCCAGACATCCTGTAAATTAGTTCCTGTCTAAGGTCTTCAAAATTAGCAATATACTGATTTTACACTTTGGGGATCAGTATCTTTCTCAATAACTATTTTAAAAACTAGTCAAATTCTGGTTGCTGGTCCCAACAGTCTTAACAATTATTTGCACTACCTGATTTGCCCACAGGAGATCCGGAGTCGCACCTTGTCAGGCAGGGCCATTTTGTTTGAGAAAACCTTCATTTAACAACTTCTGCCCCATTCGATGCCTTTGCACTATGGCCGTTCCACACAACATGAGGGAAGTTGAAATCACCTCCCAGTAAGACCCTATTACTCAGACAACTATCTCCAACCTCCCCACAAATTAGATCGTGCCCACTAGTGGAGTGGTTGTATCATGCAATCCCATCAAAGTGATCGTCCCCTTTTCTTTTCTTTCCACCCATGTAGCCACTCTGGACAATACCCCAGGAATACCTTAGGGTTAAACAAGAAAGTCTATGGACACGGATTCTAGTGCAATAACAAATGTGCTCGAGATCTACAGGAAGTAAAGGTAACCAATGTTTCAGGCCTAAGCTCTTCATAAAGATATGAGCAATTTCATCACCCAGTATGTAAAAGTAGAAGACACAAATTTCTTGTTTATTTTCATTGTGTGATGACATTGTTTAATGGGTTTAATGTATCATATAGGTTGAACGTTGAGTGGGTGGGGAAGGGGGTGAAGGAGGGAGGGAAGGGAGGGGGGAAAAAGAGGAGAAAATGACTGTATATTTAAGAGGGAAATGTTTGTGTGTATTTTGGTTAGTATGGTTCAAAGTGTGGAAAATAAAAAAAAATTAAAAAATGAGTAAAATGCAGGAAGGCACCTCAATAAAAAGATGAGGGGAGAAGAGGAGGGAGGAAAGGGCAGGGGAGGAGAACGGGCTAACTGGTAAGAGGAGGTTATGGTTGGGTGGGAATGAAGAAGAGAAAAAAAGCTGAGGAGTATCCATCAAAACGTTGGTTATCCTTCACTTCTTATAGATGCTGCATCACCTGGCTGAGTTTCTCCAGCACTTTCGTGCATTGCTTGGTACTGACCATTTTCTCCCTTATCAAAGAACTCAGCTCCTCCTCCTCCTCCTCTCTAACTTGCCAGCAGCTTCTCCACCCTGGAACATGGAGCTGCCCCCACAACAACAAATTAACACATCCTCCTGACCAATGCAAGTTTCAGTTTTTCTATTACCCTTTACAAGTAACCAAAGTACAAACATTCCTAAGTGGAGCAGAAAATAAACATTGTTTAATGTTGCTTTACTCAAATCCTTCCTGCTCAACTCTCCCAGGAACAATATTGAAAGACTGGTAGTTTTCTTCATGCTTGCATGTCCAATCCTCCAAATGCACTTTTGTTTTAATTTTCAGTGACAATAAATCGCATCTTTGAGCAGCAGATAATCCCAGCAAGGATGATTGGTGGTGCAACTCAGCTGGAATGTAAATTTAAATTTGACTGTAATCAAGTGATAGAAAATTACTCAAAATCTTCACTTCAGTGTCTGTGGAATTATTACTTGCAAGGAAGTGAGCAAATGTGAAGCCAAGACCTGCTGCAAAGCCGAGTTGTAAGCTGATTATGATGTCAATCTGTGTGCAATTGCGATTTGAAGCCAGAAATATTTGTTGGAACTCCAAAGCGAGCTTTATAAATCAAAGCATGCAAAATTGAAAATCATCTTCAATTATATTTTCTTTGAGCATTTCATTAGCGTGCCTTTGGAGTGTTTGCTTTCATTCACCGTACTAATTCAGCAGCAGTAAACATGACTGAGCTAAATGTGATGACTTTCAAGAAAGAATGCTCAATTCTAGATTCCTTCATTGCCATGTAATAGTAGAGAACGTGTAACGTTACACAAATTTGCCTTCTGCCTGCCTCTGTGTCTGAAGTTTGGATGGTGCATATGCTTTATGATCATGACAGTACTGAAGTTGGAGCAGAGATTGGTTGTGTTGCTGGACATCAAAGAAAGAAAAAAGTGAAACCCAAAAATGGACAATGCCAAGCATTTATTGTCACAACTCCCATTGTAGGCAAAATCTTCCTGCATGCGGGTAGACTCTCCTCCTAATTCTGAGCCACCGTTCAGCACAAAGGGGTACCCTCCTAGGGCAATCGGTGCACCCTGGCAAGATGCCAAGAGACCAGAAAACATAGGAACAAAAATAGCCCAATAGCTATTCAGCCCATCAAGTCTGGCCCACCATTTAATCATTCCACTCACCACCACCACACTGCCCGGCCTTCTCATCATAACCTTTGATGCACTGGCTAATTAATCTCTGCCTCAAATAAACCCAATGACTTGGCCTCTACAACCACCTGTGGTAAGAAAATCCATACATTTACCACCCTCTGGCTAAACAAATTGCTCTGCCATCTGTTCTAAGCGAACACCCTTCAATCCTAAAGTTGCGCCCTCTTGTCCTCGGTTCCCCGTGAGAAACAACCTTTCCACATGTACTCTGCCATGCCTTTCAACATTCAAAATGTTTTGATAAGATCCCCTTTAATTCTCCTAAATTCCAATGAGTTAAGCCCAAGACCTGTCAAATGTTTCTCATATGATAACCCCTTCAAGCCTGTAGTGCAATTCTTTTTTGTTGCAATGTGCCTTATGTTTGTCCTGTTACTGTGGATTATGGCAAGATTGTGGAAATGAGGTTACAACAAAACAGAATGGATGCACTGAAAATACCCCTTGAGTGTAAGCAAAAATCTCAGTCAGGATCCAAATGGCAATTGGTTTAATTCTAACATAATTACACCTGTTAGCATTTTCAAGCTTACACAGAAGTGCTGAACTCTGGAATCAGCTGAGACATTGTGAATACTGCAGTCAGAATAATATCATGTCTCAGTTACAGTGTGATTGTGACCTAATGGGATCTTTTAACATTGACCACAATTCATTGCATGCTCGAAGTTTGACAACTAGTTTTCTTGGTCACCTACTTGAGGTTCTATACACAGCCCTTCGCAGACTTTTTTTTGCAATTCATGGTAATACCACTTTCTGAGAACCCCTGCATATTAGGACTGTACAATGGGGCAATGTTACAAGTCCCTGTCTCCTTGATTGAAGAGTCTTTGTCATGTTGCAAATGAGGCAGCATGCTTCAAAGTTCAAAATGATGCTCTGATCAGTGTTTCATCTTGTATTCGTGAGTGTGAGTTCTTAAGACAACACATGGATGAAGGAAAAGGTTCTTTACGTTAAAGATGTTGTAAACAGCACCATGATGCAAGCCTCCATTCTTTGGCTTGGCTTCGCGGACGAAGATTTATGGAGGGGGTAAATGTCCACGTCAGCTGCAGGCTCGTTTGTGGCTGACAAGTCCGATGCGGGACAGGCAGACACGGTTGCAGCGGTTGCAGGGGAAAATTGGTTGGTTGGGGTTGGGTGTTGGGTTTTTCCTCCTTTGCCTTTTGTCAGTGAGGTGGGCTCTGCGGTCTTCTTCAAAGGAGGTTGCTGCCCGCCAAACTGTGAGGTGCCAAGATGCACGGTTTGAGGCGATATCAGCCCACTGGCGGTGGTCAATGTGGCAGGCACCAAGAGATTTCTTTAGGCAGTCCTTGTACCTCTTCTTTGGTGCACCTCTGTCACGGTGGCCAGTGGAGAGCTCGCCATATAACACGATCTTGGGAAGGCGATGGTCCTCCATTCTGGAGACGTGACCCACCCAGCGCAGCTGGATCTTCAGCAGTGTGGACTCGATGCTGTCGACCTCTACCATCTCGAGTACTTCGACGTTAGGGATGAAAGCGCTCCAATGGATGCTGAGGATGGAGCAGAGACAACGCTGGTGGAAGCGTTCTAGGAGCCGTAGGTGATGCCGGTAGAGGACCCATGATTCGGAGCCTCCATTACAGCTCTGAATACTGTGTGTCAGCCCCCCCGGTGGGATCCAAGTCTAATCAAACAATAAGGCATTGCTAGTTGTTTTGCAACCATGATCTCAATCATTACAATCCGATGCTGTCAATGGCTACAATGATCCTGAGGCCAACGGCTGAGAAATGGTTTGAAGCTAGATCTCCAGCTGCAGAAGGAAGCAAATTTCAATGACCACTTGTTTTAATGCTCCTCAGATATGTCAAGACCAGAGCAGATGAATCAGGAGCAGGACTTGACCAGTCACTCTCTCTAGGTCGACTCATAGTCAGCCTACACATGGAGGCTGGATTAAAAAGCTGAATGAAAGGGCATTTCTTACCTTTTCAAGTGGGCCCAGAAAAGCCAGCACCGATGTCCCCTTTCAGCCTGGAGGTGGCAGGGGCATTGATGGGGCTTTCAGGAGGGGTGGCTACTGGTCCCATGACGCCATACATACGTGGCAAGCAATGGCCGACTTCATTACCCATTATCTCACACATTCTGTTTTTCCCAGAATGGTTCCAGCTGCGTGGGGGATTATGGGTAGGGTAGTCGGCCATTGCTCTGCTGCTTATTGAGCTGCTGGTGCTGACGAGCAGCCCTGAAGGCCCGGTGAGGTGCTAGAGGCTGGAGCGGTTGGCAAGGCTGTCACAGCCCACTCCAGCTGCCACCTGATGGCTCGCCCACCACTGCCCTGAAGGCCCCCATTGGCTGCCCCTGTCCTGAGGGGGGTCATGGAAGGAGAGGGGTGAGTGAGATGGGTCGCGGGCTGATGTCACCACAATGTCATCAGACCGCTCCTAGCTTGCAGCAACATTACATTCATGCTAAGTGGCGGTGCATTCTGCTGCTGAACCATCCCGAGAGGGATTGCAGTTGGCGCCTTGGAGCCGACCAGGGCGCATTCATGAAGTCCCTTCATACAGTCAAAAGGCTTGAGTATAAAGGCAGAGATTCTCCGCCCTTGCATTAGGAGACTTACCTCCATGAATGCACTCTGGCCAGCTCCAAGGCGCCGACAGCAATCCCTCTCGGGGGCATGAATGTAATGCCACTGCAAGTGGCTAGCTAGGGTCATCAGCCCGCATCCCCTCTCCCTCCAGGACCTCCTCAGGGCAGGGGCTGCCGGTGAGAGCTGTTGGGCGTGGGCTGTGACAGCCTGGCCTCCGGCTCCTCACCTGGCCCTTCAGCCATCGGGCCGACTCGTCAACACCAGTGATTCAATAAGCAGCAGAGCAATGGCCGTCTACCCTACCCATAATCCCCCACGCAGATGGAACCATTCTGGGAAATGCAGAGCGGTTCCAGCTGCATAGGGGATTATAGGTAACAAGTCGGCCATTGCTTGGTGTGTATGTATAGCATCATGGCACCAGTAGCCACACTTCCTGAAAGCTGCATCAACCCCCCAGCCTCCAGCTGGGCCTGCATGGAATGGTAAGAAATACCTTTTCATTCGGGTTTTAAGCTGGCCTCCATGCAGAGGCCAACAATGAAAAGGCCAATGGAGGGCTCCTGATGCAAGAGTGGAGAATCTTGGGCTTTTTGACTGTATGAAAGGGCCTTCTCAGACTTGCTCTGTCAGACTTAAAAGTCAAGGCTGATGTTCCACCTTGGCTCCATTTTCCAACTCTATTCACAATCCTACGCCTCTCATTCTATGCAGAAATATACTATTCTCTGTTGTGAATGAATTTGATGTCCAAACCACAGAGCCCTCAAGGGGTAGTGAATTCCAATAATTCAGTTGGCACGGTTAACACAACCCTATTAAGGCACCAGCAACTTGGGTATGAATCCACTGCTGTCTTTATTTTGTACCAACTCCCCATGTCCATGTGGGTTTTCTCCAGATGCTTCAGTTTTCTCCCATGTTCCAAAGACATTCGGGGTTAGTAGGTGAATTGGACACACGGGTGTATTTGGGTGGTGAGAGCCAGAACAGCCCGTTACCATGGACAGACAGAAAACAAGTTTATTCCTCATGGTGTCCCATCTGCCCTTTCCCAAATTCTAAGACAATAATTGCCGATTTTAGAGTCTTCAGCAAAAGAAAACCTTTTTCCTACACCCTCCCCTGCTGAAATTTTGCACATATCAATAAGACAACCTTCTATTCTTTGCAAGTCCTGAGAACACAAACTATGCTCCATCTCTTATGCAGCAAACCTACCATTCAAGCAACCCACCTGCCAAGATTGTATTACACTTTGCCTATGGTAAGGATATTCTTTTATTTTTAAAAGGATGACACACGATGCTCCTAGTGTGCTCTGCTCAAGACCCTATTTAATTGCAAAAACGCACCCTTATTCCTTCCTGCACATCTATCCTGAAAGAGCATCACGCCATTGACACACTCTCTTCCTATCAGGCATGCACCGACAATTTCTTCCCTGCAGCCATTAGACTCCTGAATAAACCAAAAACAGCGCCATCATGCTCCCTTGGCTTGGTGCCAATTGATCTTGCCATTCTATACTGCATGAATGTAAAAGATGGCCTATTAGCCTGCTGACAAAGGAACCCTTCTTAATGTATTTTGTGACAAATAAACATCGTTAAAATTTAAATCTCTCAAAGGAGACAAGAGTATTGTTACAGAAGACACTTAGAGATAAGACCTAATGGCTAAGAGTGCCTCCTTTATCTGCCAAGCCATATCCACTTTCATTCAATGCAGCTGGAGACTCAGCAAGGGCATTTCCAAAAGTGTATTCCTCCACAGGTCCTCGCAACATTCAGCTCAGTGACCGCAGCTAGTGGGTCGTGGAGCTCCAAATTCAGCTCACTTGATCTGCAAGCCATTGGGAACCTCCTCAAAGTGGAATGTGAAGGGTCTTTTTTTTTCCCCCCCTGTTGTTTCTAACAGAATTAGGTGCTGTAAACTATGATATTCCTCTGGTCCCTGCTCACAGGCTGATGAAAATGTCCCACCACCCTCCTCCCCCACCCCCCCCAATGTTTTCACCATTCTCATGGTTATGGGCCACAGCAACATACAAGTTGTTGTGGAACCAGTGGCACCAGTTCAACTCTCATAAAGCAACCTTTTGGTTTCATGTTCACTCTGGTGATTCACCAACACATGCAGAGGTCCAGACACAGAGCTTGAAGTTGGCAGGAATCACCAACAGTAGCTGGAGACTAAAGAAGCCAAAGCTCTGTTATGTTGGTTGTCTTGTCTAGCTTTGCACCTTGCCTTCAACTGGATAGAGCCTTTAAGTATCTCCATGGCAGCTTGATAGACTATTATACTTTCTTCAAGTCGATTCTGGGAATCTGAGTGCATCTTCATTCTCTATTCTTGCTCCATATTTCCAGTCAACAAGACATCACTCAGGTCAGCAGATTTCAAACCAAATTACTAGTCTCTCTTCTAAAATTGGCAGGGGTTGGTAGAGTCAGCATGGAACTGACTCAACTCTCCAATGCTGACCAAATTGGCATTCTGGGCAAGTCCCATTTACCTACATTTGGTCCCTTAATCTGCCCCAATTATCTTGCATTTCTAGGCTGTGCCCAGTTGCACATTCCCTCTGGTAACTCATTTCACCCTATGTGAAACGGTTTCCTCTCGGAACCCTTTTAAATATTTTCCCTCTCACCTCAAACCTATATCTTTGCTTTCAAATGAAAATCTATTGCTTTGGAAGAGTTCAGGTTGATTATTGATAATTAAACAATCCTTGAATCTCTATCCAAATCAAATTGCTGTAAGCATATAACTAAGAAACCAGATGTTGTCTTTGCCTTGTCGGCAGTAAAACATGAAAGTCTGCCGACACTGTGGTTGAAGTAAAAAAACACAATGCTGGAGAAAATCTTTTTCTTTGCTCTCTAAAGTCCACTGTTTGACCTGCTGAGTTTCTCCAGCATTGTGCTTTAACTTGTCAGCCATCGTTATCTAATCCAAACAGTGCCACCAGTCTTCTCAACAAGATCAAAAGAAACAATCCAATCAGAATACTCAAACTGCTCAACCATACATGCATTTCCTCAACTCTCCCCCAATCCTTTCCTCCACAAAGTAAGATATTCAAGAAAATACATGTGAACAGAGGTGTAGCATCTTCCTTCACTTCAATCTTGGCTCCCATTACTTGACTGCTTCCAAGTTCATTACAAATACTGACTACATGAAAAGTACAAACAGGTTTTTTCTTCCCCCTCTTTATCTTTCACAGATTTGGCTGCAAGGTTGGTCCTCAGTCCCCCTCTAATTAGACCCTCCCCAAGAACAAATCAGATCAAGGTTTCCATTGTTTGAAAGAAAGAATTCAGAGATACATGATGGAGTTACATTTGAAAAGGCAAAGAGTGATGTGGGATAGTTACCGAACTTTTGTGCGTGGGAGGTCACATTTCATGAACTTCACTGAGTGTTTTTTGAAGAAGTGACCAAGAGATTAATGAGGCCAGGGCAGTAATATATATTATCCACGTGGAAGAGAGCAAGGCCTTTGATTAGGTCCCGTGTGGTAGGCTGGTCTGGAAGTTCAAATCGCATGGGATCTTGGAGAACTGGCCCTTTGACTAGGGATACAGAAATGTCTTGATGGTAGGAGAAAGAGGGTGGTAGTGGAGGGATGTTTCTCAGATTAGAGACCTGTGACCAGTGATGTACCGTAGGGATTGGAGCTAGTTCCACTGTTGTTTGTCATATATATTAACCACTTGGAAGGCAACACAATTAGCATGGTTTGAATGCTTGTGAATGATACCAAAATTGTTGGTTTTGTGGACAACGAATGTTATCCAAGATTACAATTGGAAAAGTGGGCCAAGAAATATCAGATGGAATTTATTTTGGACAAGTGTAATTTTGCACAGCTTGGTGGGTGAAACTAGAGCAGGAATTGTAATGTACATAGTAGGCCCATGGGGCAGTTTGCAGAACAGGACAACTTGGGGGATACAGGTGTATAGTTCCATGGAAGGTGGCATCACAAATAGACAGGTTGGAAAGGCATTTGGCATGTCTGCCTTCATTGGTGAGGGCAATGAGTGCAGGTAAAGGTTCCATTATTGCCATGTAATACTACATTTAGAATGTAACATATTTGAAATGCTTTAATTTATGTCTACCGTAAGGCAGTCCGAGAGTCGCCACTTTACCAGCGCCCATTATGGAAACTTACAGCACCTAGTCTTCCTAGACAGTTTCCCCTCCAAGTACTGAGCAGGACTGCCTGATTAGCTTCCGCGATTAGATCAGACAACCCCAGGCATAGTCAGGCTATTATGTGCAGCTTGGGCATCATTTGCAGCTGTACAGGATGTTGGTGAGACCACATTTGGAGCATTGTGCACAGTTTTGATCACCCAGCTATAGGAAAGGCATCATCAAGCTGGATAGGGTGTAGAAAAGATTTGCAAGACTGTTGCTAGGACTTGTTGGCTTGAATTATGAGGAAAGGCTGGGACAATGTTGTCATATACTTCATTTATCTTTTACTATTCGCTTTAGTTACCAATTTCTCTCTGTAAAACTGTATTCTCTTCACAGCTTCCCCTCCTCTCACCCACTTTTCAACTCCCAATCCATTTTAAGATGATCATGGAGAGTAGTTATGTTCACAGTGTAACCCTGACCACAGTAGATCTTTCTATGCCAAATGTAATAGAAGGTCAGGATTAATACAACAGCACCCATCCACCTTGCTGTTAGGTTTTCAGGTATCACAAAAAGCCTTATTGCAAATAATAGAGAACCTTAACAAGACCTCATCTTGAATACTGCATCCAACTTTCATCTTGTTAGTTAAAGGAAGTATACACCAGCTGAGAGAATAACAATGAAAGCAAACTGAAAGAGGATTTGAGAAATTAAGCAGGACTTCAGAAAAATGGGTTATAATTGACCTATTGTGGAAATTTAACAATGTATGCACAAGAGAGAATAATCAGCTATGATCTTTTTGAAAGGCAGAACAGACTCACAAGGAACAAATACCGAAACATATTGTTAATGTTAGAATATTTGCAGTTCCACCTGTCCGATCACAAGTGGTAAGAACATGCCCAAAGATCTGAGATAACACTGAACAGGATACAGCGAGAGCCCATTACTATTAGTTTCAGCAACGTGAAGCACATCAGCAGTCACTGAGCACGACTAATGATCATACATGAGATTCCCAGCCAGGAACTGGCAGTATCTGAAATGATTTACACCTGTATGCAATCTCTTCACTCATTCAGTAGTGAAATTATCATTTTTCTGCCACAGGTACATTGTGATCCAAAAGCCTGCAGTATTTTACATTATTTTTCAGTGCCAGCTGTTCAAACAATTTCAAGTCTGTGCTTCATCCAGTAATTCTTCACTTCGATCATGCAGCAGTTCTGCTGAAAACAACATCAAAATTTGCCTGATGGGCCCCTCTTAGTGACCGTACAGTAAAATATCATTCCCACTTCACCTTCAGATTTGCCGACACCACCACAGTAGGTAGGCTGGGAATCAAACAACGACGAGACAGAATACTTCAAAGAGATTGGAACTCCAGTAGCACGGTGCCAAGTTTACATCTCTCAATGTCAAGAAGATGAACAAGGTGATCATGGAAGGGGTAGACACCAAGTCTCTGTCCACATTAATGACATTGAAGTGAAATGAATAGATAGCTGCAAGTTCTTGGAAGTATCTCTAAAGACCCGACTTGGACCAAGCACGTTGAAAGCAAATCAACACTTCTACTTTCTTAGAAGACTAAAGCAGTTCAGCACATCCCCCATGTCCCTCAACAACATCTTCAAGTGCGCCTTCATATTTAATGGATGCACGGCAGCGTGGTATGGGAGCTGCTCTGCTCATGGTTGGAAGCGACAGAAGGTACTGAATACAGTTCATCACATAAAGCAGACTTCCTTCCCCATAATGGACTCTATTAAAATCTCCCTATGCCTAAGGTAGCTGACATACCAAGGAACCCATCACTATTTCCACTCTACACAAGGCAGAAGACTCAGGAAAATGAAGGAACAGGCTTGAAAACAGTTTCTTCCCTGCAGCCACCAGGCCCCTGGATGAACTCCAGAACAGTACTCTCATGCTGCCCTTGCTTGGTGCTAGCTTTATTTTTCTCATTGTAACTCTATTATTTGAAATGGTGCTACTTATTATGTCTGTATAAATGTTAGACTTAATCCGCTGGAAATCTCACTGTACCAGGTAAACTTCATGTTCAACTGAGCATTCCAACTACATCTTATTGTGTGAAAGGTTGTCCAGGCTGGGTCATCTAAAGTTGCAATTCTAAACCTGCATTTTGTGACCAAAGGTGGATGATCAAAATATATGAAATGATTATGAACAAACTTAAAACAAGATCATATATTCCATGTTTTTTTGAAAATAAGTCATTGTTTGTAATTTACCCTTACCCAACACTATACACAAATGAAATTGCTAATTATATATAACAATACCATGGCTATAATCATGCAATATGATGGGGGGGTGGGAGGTTATTCTGTTGAATTCCGAGAAGTGCATACATTCTTTGGCTTGGCTTCACGGACGAAGATTTATGGAGAGGTAATGTCCACGTCAGCTGCAGGCTTGTTTGTGGCTGACAAGTCCGATGCGGGACAGGCAGACACGGTTGCAGCGGTTGCAAGGGAAAATTGGTTGGTTGGGGTTGGGTGTTGGGTTTTTCCTCCTTTGTCTTTTGTCAGTGAGGTGGGCTCTGCGGTCTTCTTCAAAGGAGGTTGCTGCCCGCCGTACTGTGAGGCGTCAAGATGCACAGTTTGAGGTGATATCACCCCACTGGCGGTGGTCAATGTGGCAGGCACCAAGAGATTTCTTGAGGCAGTCCTTGTATCTCTTCTTTGGTGCACCTCTGACTCGGTGGCCAGTGGAGAGCTCGCCATATAACACGATCTTGGGAAGGCGATGGTCCTCCATTCTGGAGGCGTGACCTACCCAGTGCAGTTGGATCTTCAGCAGTGTGGATTCGAAGCTGTTGACCTCTGCCATCTCGACTACTTCGATGATTGAGATGAAGTCGCTCCAATGAATGTTGAGGATGGAGCGGAGACAACGCTGGTGGAAGTGTTCTAGGAACCGTAGGTGATGCCAGTAGAGGACCCATGATTCGGAGCCGAACAGGAGTGTGGGTATAACAACGGCTCTGTACACGCTAATCTTTGTGAGGTTTTTCAGTTGGTTGTTTTTCCAGACTCTTTTCTGCAGTCTTCCAAAGGCGCTATTTGCCTTGACGAGTCTGTTGTCTATCTCAAAACGGCATACATTAATCATAAAGTAAATCCCTACTTTGGTTGGTGAAATTAGCCTCTGGGATTTTGCTACCAGTGGAGGCCACTTTGTTGGGTGTATTTAAGGCCAAGATTGGTATGTATCTGAATATCAAAGGGTATCAAAGGTTATGGAGGGAAGGCAGGGAAGAGGGAAAGTGGGAGAATGGATGGAATAGAGGAGCGGACTTATTGGGCTGAATGGCCCAGGTCTGTTCCTATATCTGATAGTCTTTTGGTCTAATTGGTCACATTGGAAACAAAGTACCAGTTGAACAAAAAATTGTCACAGCTTGAAAATAAATTGAGGGAACAACCAACACTTTGTTTAATAGTTTGACCGAAAATGAAGAGTTTGTGGGATGGTGCATTCATTAGTCCACTCACTTAAGCAGTGCCCCTGATAATCAAGTTCTGATGCCTTTCAAAATGGGAGGATGATCAGAATCTACTTTTAGTCAAAATATTATTAACTGGCATGTTCTGGTTGAGTTGAAAATCATGTTGGAGTTGAAAAGTGGGCATTGCACTTTGGTTTACACCAGGCAAAGGCAAGGGAAAAAAAATGATTCCGGGAAAATGTAATAGCCAGTGCAAATTTTCTGCCAGACACCAAGGCTCAAACAGGATTAATTTGGATTTTCTCCAGTTAACTCGAATGGTCTCTTTATGAACCAAAGATCTCAGACTACTGTGATACACGGCTGGACCAAATACTGTTAGGTCTGCTTTGTTCATGAATGAGTGAGACAAACACCAGACTGAGTCGAAATCAGGGTTCTTTGTTCTTTATTACCGGATTGTAACACTTGCGACTAACAAAGTTAGTCGGAGAATGCATTCTGCCGTTATCAGCAAAATGGTGTTTTTTTTATACCTCAGGATATGTACTTAGTAAATTATCATACCATGACATTGTCCAATGAATAAACTGTTGCTACCCTTCTCTGTTAGTCTGCTGCTCATCATTCTTGTTAGTGCAAAGCTTATCTTGAGTGTACAAGGTCACATCTGCATTCTGTTACTCCTTAGTACTGGGTGACTCCTTCTCCGGTCCCATCTCATGATGTTTTTACCTTACAATACTAATATTAGTTGAAACACCAAAATGCTGGAGCAACTCAGCTGGTTTATTCAGCATCAAGAATCTTTTTTTACAAAAATATATTGACGATGTTTCGGGCCTGAACGTCGGCAATATATTTTTGTCAAAAAGATCCTAGATGCTGAATAAGCCATCTGAGCTCCTCCAGCATTTCAGGGTTTTTTACTACAATCACAGCGCCTGCAGCCTATCGTGTTTCTCTCACATCTGTTAGTTGAGATGCATTACATTCTCTGTTGCTAGCACTACTTGCATTTTGACTCTTTGCCATCAACAGCACCAGAGAGCCCACAGACAACAATGGGTTAAGTCAGGGCAACTCTGTGGCTCTTTTCTCAGTGCAAGAAAACTCCTTGTGGCAAAATGTTCCTAGCTTAATTGAACAAAAAATTAGCAGCTTTCACTCAAAAGAAAAGTCTCACTTGGTATGTCAAAGATGCAAGATTCACTCATGTTGCATTTTCAGCTGATTGTCAAGTCACCTTTATTCATTGCTCGCACGGTAAAGAGGGGATAGCATTTCTCCAGGACCGTGGAACATATTTACATAAATACAAGTCAGAATAGAAATTAAACACATTAAAATATTAAGACATCTACAGTAAAAGTACATGGTACACAATCCACATATGTTCTGGAAATCCAGGAGCCTGATGGCTTGGGGGAAAAATGTTACCCAATCTGGATGCAAGGACCCGAGTGCCAAGGTACCTCCTACTGGATGGTAGAAGGGAGAACAGTTTATATGAGGGGTATGTGGAGTCCTTCACAATGTTTATTGCCTTTTTCTTGCATCAAGTGTTGTCGATGTCCTTCACGACTGTGCGACTGACCTTGAGAGATAGCTTTAGACCAGCCATTTTCTTGGCATGGCCCCCTTAGGGCTCTGCTCAAAGTTTATGGGCCCCCTTCCCAGTGAAGCAGTCATGATTAGTTCGCTTCTTCCAGACTTCTCTCCTACTGACTACACAAAATTCAAAAAATTATATGATTTCAGCCCATTGCCTCTCTTAAATGTGCTGTGGCCCGACGGGGGTGGGCCATATGGCCCCTGTTGAATTTTAAATTTAGACATACAGCACAGTAACGGGCCATTTTGGACCATGAGTCTGTGCCCCCCAATTTATACCCAATTAACCTACACCCTTGGTACTTTTTGAAAGGTTGGCTTTGGGAGGAAACCAGAGCCCCCAGGGGAAACCCACGCAGACATGGGGAGAACATACAGACGCCTAACAGACAGAGCATGATTCAAACACCAGTCCCAATCGCTGGCACTGTAAAGGCACTGCACTAACCGCCACGCCATCCGTACCATTGAGAATGGGTGATCGAGAGAATTCAGCCAAATGATCTGAATTTGCCTTTGCAGGGTAAAGGGCACAATGCTTTTAAACAAAATGATAACATTACTGCATTCAAAATAATTGGTAGAAGTTATATCTGATACTATTTATTGTTATGTAAGAATTTATGTAATACTACACAATTATTAGTTTGCCATAAGGCAGACAAAGATTCGATATTAGCATTGCCAGACGCCTTCGGTCATAGAAAGAGAAGCACCCCCGCAGCCACACAAGGTCTCCAATTCAGTTCAAACCGTCGGCAACCCAAGCCTTCAACACGACAAGGAAAGCCTTCAATACCCATGGCCCTTTGCAAGCCCTCCTTGCCATCAGCAGACTCCTGAATCCCGATATCTGGTTGTCATGAGCCAGTCTCCAGCAGTCTGCATTTTTGGGTCAAACTGAAATGCAAATTATTTCCCACTTGGCTGTTTCCAGCATTACTTTTATTTCAGCAACTGCAGTTCGCTGATTCAAGCTTCCATAGTATACATCCAGAAGAAAAGGAGGATCTGAGAAGCAATTAATAATGTAATCAATAACCATTTAACTAAATCACACATACAAAAATCTGCAATTACTTTCCCCAGACCAAGGGTGAGCAATAGCAACAAGAACCATTTAAAATTGTACGACTAAATGCAAGTCTACCAAGCGAAGAAACTCAGTTTGCTATTGTTTGCTGTGTGATGAATCATCTTGTTTTTCAGTAAGCCTTTCTGCAACCAGTTGACTCCAATGACGAATAAAATCAGGTATGCACTGGCTGTTGAATACAATGCACTAAATTTCCAGAAATTCTTCATAGAGGACCAATCTCAGATTTCACATAAACTGCCTAATAAATTCTTGCTTCATCAACCAGATGTAACGTTCTACCAATTTTTGCTTTAACATTTTACAGTAGGCCTTTATTAGGCATTCTTTTATGGAAGTAGCACACTGCTTAGTGCCATGCAGGAGTTGTGAAAGATCACAAAAATACAGTGAACATTGGCACACATTAAAACTTAAAAACCCTTGAGCTGCTTTAAACTTGCGTGCAAAATGTAGCAAGGACCCTAGATTTAAAATTCCTCCAGTCCAACAATTTTCAGCGTCACAACCCATAAGATTTAGGATCATTTGAATCATGACTGATTTGTTTTACCTCTGAACCCCATTTTCCTGCCTTCTCCTTCGACACCCCTAACTCATCAAGAACATCGAAACATAGATACATAGAAAATAGGTGCAGGAGTAGACCATTTAGCCCTTCAAGCCTACACCGCCATTCAATTTCGCCACGGTTGATCAGTTCCCGGTTCTTGTCTTCTTCCCATACCCCTGATCCCCTTAGCCACAAGGGCCAAATCTAACCTACTCCTAAATATTGACAAGGAACCTATCAGCCTCTGCTTTAAATAGATCCAATGATGCTCTCCACAGCCATCTATGGCAACAAATTCCACAGATTTACCACCCTCTGGCTGAAGAAACTTCTCATCTTTGTTCTAAAGAGATGTCCTTTTATTGCGAGTCTGTGTTCTCTGGTCCAAGACTATTTCTCAACTGGAAGCATCTTCTCTGGCTGGCACAGTTAGCATGTTGCTATTACAGCGCCAGCAATCCGGGTTTGAATCCATACATTAGATATAAGAAGCATGGAGTTAAGAAGATGTTTGAAAGATACATTGAATGTAAGAGGAATCTTAAGAGAGGAATTAGGAAAGCTAAAAGAAGGTACGAGAAAACTATGGCAAGCAGGGTGAAAACTAATCCAAAAGAGTTCTACAAATATGTTAATGGTAAGAGGAAAGCTAGAGACAAAATTGGTCCCTTAGAAAATCAGAGTGGAAAACTGTGTGTGGAACCTAGAGAAATGGGGGAGATATTGAACAGTTTCTTTTCTTCGGTATTCACTAAGGAGAAGGATATTCGGAGATGTGGGATAAAAAAAGCAAATTGGGTAAATATGGGGAATATAGAGATTACAAAAGGTGTAGTTTTAAGGCTTTTGAAGAATATAAAGGTGGATAAGTCTCCGGGACCAGACGGGATCTTCCCCAGGACATTGAGAGAAGTGAAGGAGGAAATAGCAGAGGCTCTGGCGGTAATTTTTCAAATGTCATTAGATATGGGGATAGTGCCGGAGGATTGGCGCATTGTGCATGTGGTTCCGTTATTTAAAAAGGGTTCAAGGAGGAAGCCTGGCAACTATCGGCCTGTAAGTTTGACGTCTGTGGTAGGTAAATTAATGGAGAAAATTCTTAGAGATAGTACTTATAAACATCTGGATAGACAGGGTCTGATCAGGAGCACTCAACATGGATTTGTGGGAGGAAGGTCATGTTTGACCAATCTGATTGAATTTTTTGAAGAGGTGACTAGGAATGTGGATGAGGGTAGCGCAGTGGATGTTGTCTATATGGACTTCAGTAAGGCCTTCGATAAGGTACCACATGGAAGGTTAGTTAGGAAGGTGCAGTCTTTAGGTATAAATTTTGAGATAGTCAAATGGATTGAACATTGGCTGAAAGGGAGAGGCCAGAGAGTGGTAGTGGATAATTGTCTGTCAGGTTGGAGGCTGGTGACCAGTGGTGTGCCTCAAGGATCTGTATTGGGCCCATTGTTGTTCGTTATATACATTAATGATCTAGATGATGGGGTGGTGAATTGGATTAGTAAATATGCAGACGATACTAAGATAGGTGGAATAGTGGATAATGAAGAAGGTTTTCAAGGATTGCAGAGGGATTTGGGCTGCTTAGAAAAGTGGGCTGAAAAATGGCAGATGGAATTTAATGCTGATAAGTGTGAGGTGCTTCATTTTGGTAAGAAGAATCAGAATAGGACATATGTGGTAAATGGGAGAGCATTGAGGAATACAGAAGAGCAGAAAGATTTAGGAGTAACGGTACATCGTTCCCTGAAGGTAGAAACTCACGTGAATAGGGTGGTGAAGAAGGCTTTTAGTATGCTGGCCTTTATCAATCATTGCATGGAATATAGGAGTTGGGAGGTGATGTTGAGATTGTATAAGACGTTGGTGCGGCCTAATTTGGAGTTCTGTGTGCAGTTCTGGTCGCCTAATTATAGGAAGGATATAAACAGAGTGGAGAGAGTGCAGAGAAGGTTTACCAGAATGTTGCCTGGGTTTAAGCATCTGGAGTATGGGGAGAGATTGGACAGATTGGGTCTTTATTCTTTGGAGCGTAGAAGGTTGAGAGGGGATTTGATAGAAGTATTTAAGATTATGAAAGGGATAGACAGAATGGATGTGGATAGACTATTTCCGTTAAGAGGAGGAAAGTTTAAAACAAGAGGACATGAGTTAAGAATTAAGGGGCAGAGGTTTAGAGGTAACATGAGGGGGAACTTCTTTACTCAGAGAGTGGTAGCTGTGTGGAATGATCTTCCGGGAGAAATAGTGGCGGCGGAGTCAATTGTATTATTTAAGAAAAGGTTGGACAGGTATATGGATGAGAAGAAGATGGAGGGTTATGGGCATTGTGCAGGGAGGTGGGACTAGAAAGGGGTGTTTGGTTCGGTGCGGACTAGATGGGCCTAATGGCCTGTTTCCGTAATGTAATTGTTATGTTTTTATGTTTTATGTTTTATTGTTTGTAAGGTGTTTGTGCTGTTACAAGCCCAGAGGACCCCAAAATCCAACAGCAATAGATATTCACCAAGACAAATGGTTACTTAAACAAAAGTTGCTTTTAATTATCTTTAAACGTGAAAACAGAATCAAATTTTAAATTTTTTAAAATATTTTATTTACAATTTTAAGTCATATAACATTATATAATTAAATTTTAAAAAACCACAACCTCCCTCTCTCACCCTACTAACACTCTCCCTACCCACCTACAAAGAAAGAAAGAAGAAGCTCATCACTAAAAACAGTCATAATCAACTTTTTAGCTGTGGAAACTGAGGCATCCACAGGAGCAGGTTGGGAGATCAAATTTTAATACCAAGAGTTGTTAAATATGGGCTCCATAATTTTACAAAAAAATGAAATTTATCCCTCAAAAAATAATATTTATCCCTCAAAACTCTAACTTATTACTATTAACAACTCCCTTCTAATTCTAAGTGCACATGTATGTAATGTGTGTGTAAGTTCAGAAAAGTTCTTTGATTCACAGTCCAATCTCACTTCTCATTCTTTCAAGTTCACTGGTTGCAGGAAATTCTTATACTGTGCACAGAATTTAACATTTATGAATTTTACCAGGCTTTGGTGCTTGAAAGGTAAATGGTTACCGCTCAGGAAGGTTCTTGTTGGCTTTTAGAGAGAGATGTGTTGCTCGTTGGGCATCCACAACTGATTCCTTCTGATCAGCCACTTCAGTGTCATGTCAAAGAAACCTGCCCCATCAGGGCTTTCCAGATGATAACCTCTTTCTTACAGGTCACCACAGAGTTCCTTTTCTATTTTCCTTATTTTAAGTGAAACATTAGGCAGACAGCCCTCTCCTCTTGTAGGATCCAAAAGGGCTTTGAACAGGCTGAATTAAGAACTCACAACCCGTCTTCAAAATGGGGCTTTTCCTCAAGCTTGTCCTGTTCCAGTCCCAGCTGCTGCTGCTGAACTGTAGAACTGAATTCACTCTCTCACTCACTCAGAGAAAAACCACATGAGCCTCTTCGAACAGCAAACTGCATTCAGACAGACTGCGGCTCCGGATCTAATTTATGAATCCATTCATCTGTTGGTTTCCAAAGCAATAATCCATTACTCCACAGCATGTCCAATTAACACCTACTTGTGAAGTCCTTCATAGGCATTCTTCAAAGTTGCAAAGGCACTCGGAGCCTGGACTGTCTGGCTTGAGCAGAGCTCTGGCATTTTAAATGAGATCTTTGTTGTGAAGTGTTCCCCTTTTAAAACATATCTATAGACAATATAAAATATAATCTGTCATAGTACATTCTCCCTGTGTCTGCATGGGCTTCCTCTGGGCGCGCCAGTTTACTTCCACCTCCAAAATGTATGGGGTTTTAAGTTAATTTGGGTGGCACAAGTTCACATGGCCATAATCAGTTGTAAATAAAATTTACATTTAAGCTCTTTTAATATTTGGCATTATTTGAATGATATCCCTCACCCCCCAATCAAAACAGGTAAGAACAGGCCCAGAGCCATCAAACACTGCTAATACATTAACCGTTTCATCCACTGATCATTCTTCTCTGGACCCTCTCCAAGAGCAGCACATCCTTCCTTACATATGGGACCCAAAAACTGCTTACAATACCCCAGATGTGCTCAGCATTACAGCCTTGGCTTTATATCCTAGTCCTCTCAAAATGAATGCTCACATTGCATTTGCCTGACTCAACCTGCAAGTTAACCTTTTGGGAATCCTGCACTAGGACTTTCAAGTCTCCTTGCACCTTCACTTTCTGAATTCTCTTCCGATTTAGTAAAGTCTACTTTATTTCTTCTACAAAAGTACACGAACATACACACCACAATGCTGCAATCCATCTGCCTCTTCTTTATCCTTTGCCCCAACCTATCCCAGTTCCCCTGCAGTCTCCCTACTTTCTCAAAGCTACCTGCCCCTCCACTCATTTTAGTATCATCTGCAAACTTGGCCACAAAACCATCAATTCTGTCCTCCAAATCATTTGCATACAGTATTAAAAGTAACGGATCCAACACCAACACATTTAGAGCACCACTGGTCACCAACACCACCCAGAAAAGGTCTCCTCCTTCCCAACACCAGCCAGAAAAGGCCTCCTCCTTCCCAACACCAGCCAGAAAAGGCCTCCTCCTTCCCAACACCAGCCAGAAAAGGCCTCCTCCTTCCCAACACCAGCCAGAAAAGGCCTCCTCCTTCCCAACACCAGCCAGGAAAGGCCTCCTCCTTCCCCACACAAGCCAGGAAAGGTCTCCTCCTCCCCCACACAAGCCAGGAAAGGCCTCCTCATTCCCCATTACTAGCCAGGAAAGGTCTCTCAGTCAGCCAATCTTCTATCCATGCCAGTACCTTTCCTTAGAACACTTCAATATTTGCAAATATGCTCTGATAAAACAAAACTTCATTGAACACTGAAGCATCATTACAGTTTGAGCCTTTTACAAACCAGAAGTTTCAATACTTCACCAATTGTTGTACCATTAACAGCCCAAGCAAATTCCTCCCCTTTTTATTAAAAAAAATCCTTTGAAAATATTTTTAAAATTGCTGTCCCTTGGAAAAACTACCAAGTTGCACAAGCAACTATATTTTTAATTCAGTTTATTTCGATAATATCCGAGGGTGCTTCCAGGCATTTCTCAACATTAGAAGGAGCTCTACAGGAGGAAAGTGTTGATTGGACGTTGGTGATGCAGTTAGGGAGAGGGTTGAAGGTGCATTTGAAGTAGCCTGCATGGGTTCAAGCAAGACTTTGCACAAGCTCCCATGTGGCAGACTAGGAAGTTAAATCAGAGAATCCAAGAGAGATTGACAAATTGAATCTAAAACTGGCTCAATGGCAGGAAACAAAAAGTAATGGTTGAAGGATGCTTTTGTGTCAAGATAGTCTTTGCCAATGGGATTCCACAGGGATGAGTACAAAATACATTGTTTTTCATGATATCTTGCTGATCATGTCGCAAGAGGAGCATGATAAAAGTACAGTAAAACCCCTATTGTCCAGAATTCAAGCAACCAGCAGCTTTAAGCTTCTGGCAAAAAAAAAATCATGGAAAATAAATAGGTAAAAAATACAAGTGTTTAAAATTGGCACCAATCTCAAGCAAAAAATCCACTTATCTGGCATCTACCAATCCTCTTAGTTGCTGGATAGCAGGGGTTTTTACTGTACTTTGTAAATGTAAGATTGACATCAAGGATCATAGCTTGCAAGGAGATATGACTAGGCATTATGCAGAAAACAAGGAAATGGAATTTGAGGTATGAAGTGGTTTATGTAGTCACAGGTTCTTCAGGCTAACTTGGTCCATGCTGACCAAGCCCACCCCAGTGAGACTAAAGGAGAGGATAGCAAATGGTACAAGGGAAGAGGACCTTCACAAAGTTAGGCTAGGGATTTTTAAAGGCAGGAGAGCAACTCAAAAGGGGTATTAGAAAAATATATGCAACAAAACAGTGCAGGACAGACGCTTCAGCCCACGTGTCTATACTAAACACCCAAGTTGCTTATTACACAATCTATCCCCTTCATGTTTTTGTGACTATCTAGAAGCCTCTTAAATGTTACTGTGGTATTTGCTTCCACCATTACCCCTGGCAGCCTGCTCCAGACACCTACCACCCATGTCCATTTGTTTCTTACCCCATACTCCTCTTTAAGGGGCCACAGTTGACGTAGTGGTTAGCACAATGCCTTTACAGGGCCAGTCATTGGGACTGGACTGGAGTTCAAATCTCTAAGAGGTCTGTACGTTCTCCCTATGTCTGCTTGGGTTTTCTCTGGGGGTACCACAGGTGTAGGTTAATTGGGTGGCATGGACTCATGGGCCAAAATGGCCTGTTACTTTGCTGTATGTCTCAATTTTAAAAATAGATTTAAAACGAATCCCCACTACCTACCGCGAAGACACTCAAGTATGTGACATTTTCACTCTGGGAGAAAGCCAAAAAACCAACAACGTACAGAAAGCAAACCAAATTTGCCCAGCTTCTCCCCATACTTCATACTCTCTAGGCAATCAGGCAAGATCCAAGTTGACCTCTTCTGTACCTTTTCCAAAGCCTCCAAACCCTTCCTCTAATGGGTGATGAGAACTGCACACAATATTCAACCTAATCAACATTTTGTGCAACTTTAATTCTCAATGGCCAACCCAAAGAAACACCCTCTTTACCACCTTACCTACTTGCATGGTCACTTTCAAAAATCTACAGACCTGAACCTCCAGATCCCTCTGCACATTAATGCTTTTAAAAGTTCTGCCTTTAACTGTTTACATTCCCCTTGCATTTGATCTCAAAGTGTAACACCTCACACTTGCTCAGGATTGAAGGGTGTTCACTTAGGACAGAGATGTGAAAATATTTCTTCAGCCAGCAGGTGGCGAATCTGTGGAATTGGCTGAGACAGGCGGTTGTGGAGGCCAAGTTCTTGGGTGTATTTAGGCAGAAATTGATAGGTTCTTGATGAGCCCGGACATCAAACGTTATGGGAAGAAGGCTGTGCTGAGTGGGAAAATGGATCAGGTCATGAATAAAAAGCAGGGCAGGCTTGATGGGCTGAATAGCCTATTTCTGCCTTCTGATCTTATTAAACTATCTGCCATTTCTCTGCCTACATCTGATTCTGTTCCTGGTGTTTTCTTTGATAGCTCTCTACACTGTCCCCAATTCCATCAATCTTTGTGGCACCCATCCATTTTTTTTTGTCTGTTATTTATATACACCACAAATCAGAGTTTAAACACTGCATTCTCCATCCAGAAAAATGGCCTTTCACCACTACCCCTCTGGCTTCTATGGGCCAACCAATTCTGAATCCAAACTATCAATTCACCATGCATCCCATTTGTCTGAACATTCTGGAACAGTCTACCATGAGATATGCCTTACCAAAGTCTGCGTAAATAACATCCACTGCCCTACCCACAAACACCTTCATTACCTCCTAAAAAAAAATCAAGTTTGTAAGACCTGTCCAACATAAAATCATGTTGGCTGTCCCTCATTTGACCATGTTTTCTAAATGCACATAAATCCTATCCTTGTATTTTTTTCAATAGTTTCCCTGCAACTGGCGTGAGGATCACTACTACAGAATTTCCTGCATTATTCTCATTTCCCTTCTTGAATGGTGTAACATTAGTTGTTATTTAATCCTCTGGGAATACAAAGATCTCAGTCAAGGCCCCAGAAATCTCTTCACATGCCTCTTTCAATAATCTGGGATTTATTACATCAGGCCTTTGGGACATGCATCTATTTCTTGATCTCAAAATACCCTAACACATTAGCCTTCTCCAGACTATGCAGCATATCACTAATCCCCACATCATTCTCCTTGGTAAATACTGATGCAAAGTACTCAGCTGGGACCTCACCCACTTCCTCCAACTCTAAGCACAAATTCTCTCCTTTGTCCTTGAGGGGTCATATCCTTTTCTGAGCCATTCTCTTATTTTAAGTGCAAGTATAATGTCTCTTGGGATTCTCTTTAAACCTGTTCTCCAAGGACATTTCATGGATCTTTCAGTATTTAATTTGGATATAAAGCATGACAACAGGTCCTTCCGGCCCATGAGCCCATGCTGCCCAATTACATCCAATTGACCTACAACCCCTCCAATGCATTGACCTGCATTCACTGCCTTCCATAGCTGCTTCTGATATCGAGCAGTGCAGCTCCCACACCACACTGTAATGCATCCAGCAAGTACGTTTTCATTGGTGTACTTGTAGAAGTCATTAAGGGGCAAGGAGGACTTGCTGAGCTTCATTTTTCTTTCTTTTTATTAATCATAAATATAATTTTATTAATCATAAATATATATATATTTTTGGAAACAAACTATCTATATCTATATATAGATATCTATATCTATATCTATATATAGATATAGATATCTATATAATATATACATATATATATATATATATATATATATATCTATATACACATCTATATATAGTAACCTTTTGGAATGGCCACCTTAATTCAAATGCAAGCATGATCTATCTTTCTTTCTTTCTTCAGATATTGGTCAGTCAAAAGTGACCATTACAATGGCCTCAGCATCACTGCTCTCGCCTGACAAAGAGAAGCAACTGAAGTGACCATCTTCCTCCAAAGTCACTTTAATTCTGTCTTTTTAGATGACCCTTTGTTGAATACTAAAATGCTGTTAAATGATTTGCTTGAGCAATACATGGTTCTTAGTTTAAATTTCCCAAAACCACAAGTCATCAAAGCAGATAGCCCTTTCTGTTAAAACAGATGTCCTTCTGAGCAAACATTCATCATTTCAGTATTTCAATGGAACAATAAGCAACCTGTTGTATAGCTCTGAAGTAAGAGACGGGTTGTCTCCAGAATGTTTCCAGTTGCAAACCCCCAGAGTAATTCTCTAAAATATATGTAGCGGTAGCTACAAGGGGAAGTGAAATGAGGAAATTACACACTGTAAGTCGCTTCCATTTCCAACAGTCTTATTTTTTGAAAAGCCTGCGCTGCGCCTTATAAGGCGACCCGTAAGTCCTGCCCATGCGCAGGCAGTGATGTTACAGCGCAGCTGAGCGCACATGCACGGCCCGCTTGATTATGGAAGACGCACCCGGCAACGCCTTCTTGATACAACTGCTCTCCTGCCATGGCCGTAACAACACTGAGCCAATTCGCCTGCGTTCCGATGTGCGCCACCACACAACCCTCCCAGAACCAGCGCTAGCATTCCATTACCCCCGGGTTCAGGGGGCCGGACCCTTGGGAGGTCTTGCCCAGCGCTTGGGTTGCACTGGCTTGACCAGCTGGCTGAGGTCGAGGTGTGCGGGCTTCAGCTGTGAGCTGTGAACAGTTCCTTCCTACCTCCAATGTCCAGCATGAAAGTTTTGCCCGTGCTGCGGAGTACTTTGTATGGGCCCTCGTTGTTTCGTTGGAGGGGGCAGCGGAATGTGGTCTGTGGCAGACAAAAACAAAGTCTGTGGTTAATAAGTCCTAAGGAATGGACACGAGCCAGCACCCGTGGTGTGAGGGTGGGGGTGGGTGAGATGGAGGGTAACCTGTTCTGTAGTTTCTGCAATGCTGCTCTCCCCTCGGAGTCCAAGTCTTGGGACGGTGGGAAGAAATCACCTGGCAGGATTAATGGGGCGCCATATACCAATTCTGGAGAGAAGGCCTGTAGTTTGGATGCCCACTAGGGCCTAGAGGAGCTCATCCACCCAGCTGGGGCCAGTTAAACGGGCCATGAGAGTTGACTTCAGGTGGCGGTGAAAGCGTTTGATGAGGCCATTGGATTGTGGGTGGTAGATAGCGGTGTGGTGCAGCTTAATGCCCAGGAGCATTGCTAGCTGTGTCCGATGTAAACTGCCCCTCTGTCGGTGGTAATATGAGCTGGTATCCCAAACCTCACAATCCAAGGTGTGAGCAGTGCCCTGGTGCAGGAATCAGTGGAAGTGTCTTTTAGCAGGCTGGCTTCTGGCCATCTTGCGGTGTGGTCTACCACCGTTAGCAGGTACTGGGTGTCCCAGGAGACAAGGAGACATAACGTTGACAAGTATATGCTCAAACCTCCTTTTCGGAGGGTCGAATTGGAGGTCGGACACTGGGTGCAATTGCAGGCTGGTTGGGCAACTTTCTACCTCACACCATGCCATATGAACATCCCTACAACCATGAAGGTTGTGGTCTTTATGGATGGGTGGGTGAGGTCATGCATGGCATGGAAAACCTGGCGCCTCCATTGATGTGGCATGACCGGGCACTGTAAGCAAGTGGAAACATCGCACAGCAGTGTGTCGAAGTTGTCCGGCAGGCTGATGTCCTCAAAGCAGAGCCCAGTGATAGCTGTGCGGAAAGTTTGCATTTCCTCATCCTCTTTTTGTGCTTGCGCCATTTGGGAGTAGTCCAATCCAGGGGACAAGGTTCAGATGGTGGGTCGAAAGAGGGTGTCGGCCACAACATTGGCCTTACTGGAGAGGTGCTGGATGGCAGTGGTGAACTCCGATATGTACGATAGATGGTGTTGCTGACGTGCTGACCAAGGATCCTTGACCATAGAGAAGGTGTGCGTGAGGGGCTTGTGGTTAGTTAAAAACTGAAGAGCCTGCCTTCCAAAAAATAGTAGAAATGTCTAATAGCAAGGTAGAGTGCCAGGAGTGCTCCCTGTCGAGCCCGCTGTATTTAAGCTCCGGGGGTGTAGACTGTGGCTGAAAAAGTCCAATGGCCTCCACTGACCATCAACAAACTGTTTAAGGTCACCCCCAATGGTTGTTGCTGATGCATCAATGGTGAGGGCTGTGGGCACATCTGAACTGAGGTGTACCAACAAGATGGCGTTGGCCAGGGCATTCTTGGATGTGGTGAAAGCTGCGTCTGTCTCCTCTGTCCAAGCTAGAATCTTGCATTTGGCCGCCATCATGGTGAATAGTGGTTGTGTGATGTGTGCTGCCCCTGGAATGAAGCGGTTGTAGAAATTAACCATCCCGGTGAATTTTTGGAGGCCTTTGAGGGTGTTAGGAGGGGGGAACTGGTATTTAGCTGTGACTTTTTCCGTTGATGGTGCTGCCCCGTCTGAGCTGATAGTGTGGCCTAAGAATTGTATGGAGTCTTTCCCAAAATGGCACATTGTCAAGTTGACCGTAAGGCGTGTGTAGAGTCTGTGGACATAGTTTTTGTGGCTCTTCATGGTCCTTGCTGGCGATGAGTATGTCATCCAAGTAGATGAACACAAAGTCCAAGACTCTTCCCACCGTGTCCATTTACAGCTGGAAAGTTTGCACCACGTTCTTGAGGCCAAATGGCACATTCAGAGTCCGAATGGGGTGATGATAGCCGTCTTTCCAATGTCGTCTGGGTGGATGGGAATCAGGTGATAGCCATGCTCTAGATCACACATGTCAAACTCTGGCCCGCGGGTCAAATTTGGCCCGCAATATAATTATATTTGGCCCGCAAGATCATTTCAAAAATGTATTAGAGGTGGCCCGCTGGCCACCGCGCCAGTATAGCTCATGCACAGCTAATACTACAAATCCTAGAATGCATTGGCGTCAGCCCGCTAATCGCCCCCACCTCCTCTGTTTACGTTGCAGGGTCTCACCGTGGACTCTGGTTTTGGGGCCTGGCCGGTGTCAGGGGAAGCCAAGGCCGCTTCCCAGCGCCCGGAACCGGAGGCCTCGGGCCTGACCTCGCCAGGACCGTTGCCCACTCCCCCTCCCTGCCGCAGGCCGACCCGCGACTCACGGTGACGGGACCGCTGATCCGCCGAGATGCCGCCCTGCAGCGAGAGCCAATGCCCCCGCACTGTCGTTGTCCAACCTGATCGCCCGCAAACCCCGCCCTCCCACACACAGGCCTGAGTAAGGATTATGAACTTTAATCTCAGGATAAAATGATCTTCCAATAGTTTCATGTCACAGTGATAAATATATCCCTGTTTAAAAATGGTCCTGCACCTGGATACAAGCTCATTAGGCATAAAACTTGAAAAGTGTGTAAATCAAAGGATATCTGTACCAATGGAAAAAGGGCATGGCAAATAACCCTGCTAGAGTTCATGCCCACAATCAGTCACCCATTTGATTGTTTCAGGAATCATGTTATTCTCCCACATTCTCAATAGCCCTCAGATTTTACTATTCGACAGCACACTAGCAACATTTGACAAATCCTCTATAGAGAAATATTATTTATTGAATATTTTATTTCTCATTTGTTAATGCTTCTGGAAAGAGTTTATCCAAAACTATTATTAAACACTTATTTTAATAAGAAAAAGTTTAACATTACATATGTTGAAAGAAGAGAAAACATGCAGATGTTGTTGAAAATTTTCAATAAACATTTAGTTCGGCCCTCGACTTAGTCCAAGTTTTTAATTTTGGCCCTCCGTGAATTTGAGTTTGACACCCCTGCTCTAGATCAACCTTTGAGAAAACATTCGCACCTTGCAGATTGGCCGTGAAGTCTTGTATATGCGGGACTGGGGAACGGTTGGGCGTGGAGTCGTTTAGGTGGTGGTAATCTCCACAGGGCTGCCACCCACCTGAGGACTTGGGGACCAAGTTAAAAAGGGACGTCCACGAACTGTTGGAGCTGCAGACTATGCCCAACTCTTGCATCCAAGAAAATTCATCTTTGGCCAGTTGTAGTTTATCCAGGGGGAGCCTCCTGGCTTTGGCGTAGAGCAGGGGGTCTTGGGTCAGGATGTAGTGTTGCACCATATGCTGTGGCATGGTGGAAGTAAACTGCAGCCTGAGGATGGATGGGAATTCATCCAGGATGTGACTGTACTCATCTTTTGGGGACCTCACCGTGGCCACGTTTGCGTTGCGAGCTTTGGTTGCTTTACATTGGATGGTTTGCAATGTCTGGGCATGGACCAGGAGTTTGGCCTTCACGTCCACCAGCAGGGTGTGAGCTCATAGAAAGTCTGCACCAAGGAATGATGTGACCACAGCCGTGAGTGTGAAATTCCAGCGGAAATTTCTCTGTTGAGTTGTATTTGGATGTTGCATGTGCCAAAGGTCCTGATGACAGTGTTGTTTGCTGCCTGGAGGGTGGGACCTCATGGGCACGTTCATGTCCCCAGGGTGGTTGGCAGGATGACACTGAGTTTGGCACCTGTGTTGACCAGGAACTACCGGCCACTAGCCTTATTGGTGTGGCCAGCTGTCATAGCCATTAGTGGCAGCTGGCCTAGGCATTTTCTGAAAATGAGCAGGGTTGCCAGCATTTTGGCGCTTGTGGCCCCCAACGTTGGTGATAAAAACACCCATTAGTGTTCGGTGCCTCTGCTGGTTTGCTGGGGTGCAGTTACGCTTGGGTTGGGTGGGGCCCAGTCCACTGACCCGGACAACCTAACTGGTTCACGGCGACCTTGTTTTCTCATTTTGTGTGCCACAGAACATCTGCTCTGGCCGCGACCTTACGTGGGTCTGAAAAATCTTCGTCCGCCAACAGCAGTTGTATGTCATCTGGTATCTGTTCCAGTAAAGCTTGCTCAAACATGAGACACGACTTGTGGTCATCTGCTAGTGCGAGGATCTCATCCATAAGGGCGGATGTTGTTCCGTCTCCTAAGCCTTCTAGGTGCATGCGCCTGGTAGCGCGCTGTCGTCTGGACAGGCCAAAAGTGCTCAGGTGGTTTCTTGAGAGCTGGGTATTTCCCTTCCTCTAGAGGGTCGTGTATCAGGTCATCCTCCCTGGCCACGGTCTCTCGGTCTAGGGAGCTGACGACAAGGTAAAACATTGCAGAGTCGGAGGTAATCTGCCTGAAGTGAAATTGCACTTCCGCTTACCTGAACCAAGTACAAGGGTGAAGCATCCAGAAAGTTGGCAATTTCATAGCCACTACGTTGACTGCTGCAGCGTCCATGATGTAGAGCTCGTTGGGGTCACCAATTGTAGCAGCAGCTACAAGGGGAAGTGAAATGAGGAGACTACACACTGCAAGTCGCTTGCACTTCCAACGGTCTAGTTTTGAAATGCTCGCGCTGTGCCTTGTAAGGCGGACCATAAGTCCCGCCCCTGCACGGGCGATGACACCACAGTGCAGCCGAGTGCAAGGCCCGCTTGATCGCAGAAGACAACACACCTGGCAGCGGCATCTTGACGCGGCTGCTCTGCCTGCATTCCGTAAAGAATAACATAAGCCTATAGCAATACATTTTCAACAATTCATCACCACCAGTGGCTCAGCAGGTAAATGCAGTAGATTGCAACCATAAAACAATAAAGCCCCTCATTTGAATGAATTGATCTCAGAATGGAAGAACAACTATATCATCAAAATTGAGTGAGGTAATGCAAGACCCAATCATGATCCGTGGTCTTTCTAAGGAAAATGTGATTGTTGAGCAAGAATGAACAAGGATCAGGAACACTGCTCCTTAATTTTAGAATTGTCCTTCAGAGGAGGTCATTAGTTGGCAAATCACAAGATTTCTTTGGATCAACACACAATTGTACCCCAACCTATTGTGAGGAGGTATATTATAATTTATATTACAAATAAATATGCTTCTAAAGGAGATAGATTGTGGGTCTTTAAGTGTAGGTCACTTAACACACAAACACCTCACAAAACAGATCTCATCTAAAATGCAAGAGCTTTGCTGGAAGTGAGAAGGAGAGAGGAAATTCAGTTGGAGTTCTGCAGTGGTTTTAGAAGCTGCAACATGATAAGTGGAGAACTTGTTGAAACCCCATTTTGAAGACGGGTTGTGAGTTCTGAGTTGAGCCTGTTGAAAAACCCTTGTGGTCCTTACAAGAGGAAATGTCTGGCTCAAGTATTTCTCCTGAAATAAGGGAAACAAGAAGAAGTCTGTGGTGACCTGGAAGAAGAGGTTATCATTTGGAAAACCCTGATGGGGCAAGTTTCTTCAGCAAGACACTGAAATGGCTGATGGAAGTAAATCAGTTTGTGTATGTCCCACGAGCAATGAATCTTCCTGTGCAGAAACCAATTACTTTTAAACACCAGAGCTTAGTGGAAATTCATAAATGTTAAATTCTGTGCACAGTATAAGAATTGCCTGATATCAGTGAACGTGAAGAAGTGAGAAGTGAATGACTGGACTATTAAATCAATCCTAAACATATACACATTATATACACGGGCGCTTACAATTAGATGGGGGTTAAGTTAATAGTAATAAATTAAAGTACGATCCTGTTTTTACGTTTAATGAAAATTAAAAGCGACTTTTCTTTAAGTAACCATTTGTCTTGATGAATTTCCATTGCTACTGGGTTTTGGGGTCCTCTGGGCCGGTAACACTGTTCAAATAAATTCTGCACTGGTGCACTTTCTTGACCATTGCATTGACGTGGGTACTGGAGATGTTCATACTAAGGAACTTAAAACAACCTATGAACTCCTCACCTCCATTAATGCAGACAGGGAAAAAAAACTCCATTCCTCTTCTGAAGTCTATAACCATTTCATTGATCTTACAGTCATTGAGGGAGAGGCTGTTGTACCAAGCCACAAGTCGCTCTTTATATCTTCTGTACTCTGACTCATCTTTGTTAGAGGTCATGCTTATGACGGTGGTGCCCTCTGCAAACTTATCGATGGAGTTGGAGCATTGTTTGGCCACAGAGTCAGGGGTGCACAGCGGGTATAGTAGGGAACTGAGTACACATCCTTGTGGAGCTCTGATTTTGGCCTGTGGGCTAGAAAGCCATGGATCAAATGGCATAGAGGATGCCAAGGTCAAGGTCATGGACCTTGGGGATGAGTTTGATTAGGATTATTGTGTTGAAGGCAAAGCAGTAGTCGACAAATAGATAGTTTACTATAGAGATACAAGAATATCAGAGCCAGAATCACTAGGGTGAGAAATAGCTTCTTCCCACGGACATAGACACTGCTGAACGACTGAATGGAATTTTCATACAAACCCTCCAAGACTACTATCTATCCAACAATTTTTTTTTTTAACAAATGTATACAAAAACTGCATATGTATCATTTGTCTGCACATGTAGACCTCCACTTATGATGGAGGTCTACATTCCAGCAATCCCATCGTAAGTCGCAAAATCTTAAGTCAAGAAAGGGCGGTGGGATCAGTGTGGGGACCAACACAGGTAGAGAGCAGGACAGTGGGATCAGTGTGGGGACTGACATGGGGCTGTCGGGAGAGAGCAGGGCAGTGGGATCAGTGTTGGGACTGATACAGTGCTGTCCGGAGACACTGAACATAATAGCCTAGCTAAGATTTGAAGTGCACATTGTCACTTGAAAAATCCCAAGTCGGGGGACTATCTGTATATATGTAATGACTGGATGTGTTTTTGCACTGAGGACTGGAGAATGCCATTTCATCAGATTGCACCTGTACAATAAGATAAATAAACTTGAATTTAGGAAAGACATCACCGGGCTTTGGTTTAATGCCACACATGCATACAAAACAAAAGCAGCAAGTAATTGACAGACCGAAATGATGCCACAAGCAGCAAATTAGATCAAAGCTCTGGTTTTACCATATCTAATTGAGAATTATGGAGGATAATTAAGCAGCTAACGGAAGGAGACTGCCTCAAGAATTTTCCCTGTCCTCACTCACAGCAGACGCCAGTATGTGAATGCCAAAGCACTGGAGCTTTCACAGCTACCTGCACCCAGAGTGTCAAGCTTATAAAGCAAAGCACAAGAATTTAGTCACAGGTTGCATTTATGATTGGAAGCTCAGGGTCCTGATTATTGTTGAACACATTAATAAATTCTATATGAATGTAGGAGAAATCATTAGTTACTTTTCACATTTTCAATCTCTCATTGCTGCAGTTGGAGCTTCCCATCTGCTTCAAAAGGGCATAATTACTCTGCCCATTAAAAGCAGAGTGAGCTGCCTCAGTGACTATCACCCAGTAGCATTCACATCTTCTGTGATGAAATGCATTGAGAGCTTGGTCATGGCCAGAATGAACTCGTACTCAAGTAAAGGTCTGGGCCCACTGTAATTCGCCTATTGTCACAATCGCTCCCCAGCAGATGCAAATATCACTGGCTCTCCATTCAACTCTGGATCATCGCAACGACAGCAATAAGTATATCTGGCTTCTTTTTATAGACACAGCTAAGCTTTCAACACCATTATACCCTCAGTGCTGGTCAATGCTCCAGAACTGGACGTCCACACCCCCTGTGGCAACTGGATCCTTGACATAGTCATCGGAAGACCACAGTCAGTTCGAATTGGAAGCAACATATCCTCACTGGCGATCAACGCAGGCGCACGTCAAGGATACGTGCTAAACCCACTGCACTACTTGATCTAGACGTATGACTGTGTGACTAGGAACAATTCAAATGCCATCGGCATAATTGCCAATAAAGATCTGTATAGAAGGAAGATAGATCAGCTCATTGAATGGTATCACAACAATAACCTTGCATTCAACATGAGCAAAACGAAAGAGCTGATCATGAACTTCAGGAGGGTGAAGTGTTAAGAACTTCAAATTTCTGGGTGTCAGCATCTCTGATGATCTATCCTGGGGCTTCCAGGGAGATGCAATCATGAAAAAGGCTTTCCAGTGGCTATACTTCATGGAGTTTTAGGAGATTTGATACGTCACCAAAGATTCTTGCAAATTTCGACAGGTGTACCATGGAGACCATTCTGATTGGTTGCATCACTGTCTGGTATGGAGGTGCCAAATGCACATGACAGAAAAACTACAGAGTGCTGCAAACTTGGCCAGTGCCTTCACAGGTTTCAGTCTCATTCCATCAAGGTCATCTAAAAGAGGCAGAGTTTTAAGAAAAGACCCTCACCACCCCCGACCATGCCCCCTCCACACTGCTGCCATCTGGCAGGAGTTACGAACACACCCAGTGGCACAGGATCAGCTTCTTTGTCTCTGCCATCAGATTTCTGAACGGTCAATGAACCACAGACACTATCTCGCTTTCAAATTTTTGCACTATTTTATTTTTTTAATGTAATTTAAAGCTGTATTTGCACCTGTAAAGCTGCCACAAATTAACCAATTTTGTGACATATTTATGGCAATAAATTCTGATTCTGAAATCATATGAAAATTAGCAGTGCTGTTGATAGTTCTAAGCTATAGGATGATGTTATTGAATTATATTATACAGGAAAGCCCTGCTTTATGCGATTTTTTTGTCCCAATTTTGACTCGTGCAAGACAAATTTGTATGAAGCGTTTCAAAGGGAATAATTACAATGAATCCCCATTCTTTCAGACATAAAAATGTTTTCAAAACAAATTTTAACTACATATAATGCCAATACTGGTAAGGTTATAAAAATAATTATGATATTTTTCATTTATTTCTTAATTAAACTATTTTTTGAAAGAATTTGTCCAAAGTTGACTGCACATTTTTTTTTTCCTCATTATACAATTTCCTCATTATACAATTTCCTACAGCTTTTGCTAAATTGCTGCAGATGTCTGTGTTTCTTTCCATGTTAGGATCGACATTTAAATCAAAATCCTTGGTGGCTTCAACAAGTTCAAATCCTTGTTGAAAAATTTCTGGGAATTTTGCAGCAGCATTTTTATCAGCGCTGGCAGCTTCCCCGGTAATTCTTACATCATTGCATAATCCTGTTCGAGGTTTAAAGTGGTCAAAACAAACCTGCAGCAAAGATTTCCATATTCCCTTGAAATTTACTTATTTTGAGCATCAAAAAGATGTTTAAGGCTTTGGTTTGTATGATTTTTTGTACAAAGTGGTATTCGCCTTTGGTTACAATCTTCAATCCAAAGATGAAGTGGCTGTTCCATTTCAATCATTAATGGATTTGTGTTTTTTTGCGTGCTTAGAGAAACCAATGCAACTTTATCTTGTTCTTCATATTTGTGTAAAATTGTCCGTACCGTTGATTCATTGTAGCCCGGACTCGTGTCTGATTTTTACATTGCTGGAACCATCTTCAGGTCGTTTAATGACTTGGTTTTTCTTCTAAAGTAATTGCTTTTCTTTTCCTTTTAATATCACTGTCAGATTCTTTTTCACATTCTATTTTATCCATATTTAATAGGGGGCACACACTGAGTCTGACTGTCATTTACACATATTTTATTTAGGGCCATTCACTGGTTACTCTAGTTTTTCAGAAATTTCCAGAGCGATTTTGTGGTAACTGAATAATTACATGTGTAAAAATGAAATGGTCGCAGTTTTCCAAATCATGGTAACTGAATTTCGCGTTGATTGAAGTAGCGTATAAAGGGATTTTACCTGTATTATACAATAATATAGTAGAATATTTTCATGTTCTGGGTGCCTTCGAGCATAAGAAAATGTAACGCTGTATATTTTTGTGTCCATAAAAAAAAAGTGAATTTTGAACATTGTTCAGTTGGTAAGATGGCCAGAGGCATGGCAGACCATATTTAATCCAAGTGTGAGGGGCTGTATTTTTGGAGGTCTACATACACCATCAATCTTAGAGCCTGTCTAATCCTGAGGAACAAAGGGACATTGGGAATACAAGGCCAAGGATTCAGGAAGATGCTAGGTCAGGTTTATCAGGCGAAAAGGCAACGGGGTACCTGGCTTTTATTAGCTCGACCAGGGATGTAAGAGTACAACTTTATAAAATATTGGTTAGGTGACAGCTCGATTATTGTGGACTCTGCAAAGTAAAGGATGGCACTGGAGAGGGAGTAGATGAGATTCACCAGGAGATTACCCAGGATGGAGCATTTTATTTATGAGGAGATAGGAGAAAGATTGTTTTTGTTCTCCTTGCCTCAGAGGAGAAGACTGGTAAAGGTACAGCAAGGTATGAAGGGTGTTGATGGTAAGAAACTATTCGCATAGAAGATGTATCTTTAACTAGAGGGTTTGCATTTCGAATGTGATCAGAAGTTGAGAGATCAGAGGGAAAACATCCTGAGGATGTGGTGGTGGAGCAAATCAAGTTCACGTTTATTGCCATCTGATTACAACCCTACAAAACAGCACATCACCAGACCTGAGTGCATATACACACACACACACACACACACACACCTATGGGAAGCAGTTTCCCAGAATGGCAGTCCTGGTTTTTATGCTCCTGTACCTCTTCCTTGAAGGTTGTGCCTCAAAGATACTGCAGGCTAGATGGTCATGGTCCTCAGTGATCCTCTGAGCCCTCTTTCAGCACCGCTCTCTGTAGATATTGTCAATATAGGGAAGGGAGAGCACAGTGATCTTCTCAGCCATGTTAATCACCCTCTAGACTTGTGCTCTCATTTGATGCTTTGCAGCTTCCATACCACCCTATGATTCAGCCAGCCAGGACACTCCATTGTGCTGCTATGGAATGTTGTTAGGGTAGTGGCCAGAATCCTTGCCTTCCTCAACTTCTTTTGGAAGTAGAGACACATCTAGACAAGCACTTGAATGACCAAGGCTTTGGACTAAGTGCAAATGGAATGAGGATGGATAAGTGCTCAATGGTCAGTATGTGCTGAAGGGCCTGTTTCTATGCCAAATGACTGGTTCTCAACATCATCCAGGACAAAGCATTCATTCCTTACACCATAGCTCCTTCCTCTACACATCTGGCTTACTTCAACAGCATTTCCCTCACACTGCAAAAGGATGTCAAGGACAACAGTTACATGTCACACCCCATCTTGATTTAGGAGATATAGCACCGTTATTTCTTAATCACTGAATTTAAAGACCGAAACTTTCTCCCAAAAACATCATGGGATACTTTCCAAAAAGAATCGCTGGCTTGCCATCACCATCTCAATTCTGGGCAGGCAATAAGAGCTAGTGTTGACATCAATTAATGCATTATGACAAAAAAAATCAAATGCCTAATAGTCAAAAGCCCATTGTTTTACATTTTGCTATATGGTTATTTATTATTCAGAATTTCCATTGGTTTCAGGTGTTCAGCACCTGAGGAATGATACGGGCCGTATTTCGAAACAACAAATTCCTTTCTTCCAGATTTATTTATTGTTCTGCAATATTACATGTTCTGTACTATTGCACAAAATTGCACAAAAAAGCAAAGATTAGAAAGGCAAAAGAGAATCCCTTCAGAGTCAGCGAATCTCCGCGAATTGCCTCCAGCGCTCCTGCACAGATTCCTGTTCAATCCATCAGCAAAACAAGTTCCAGATCCAAACCTCTGAGACAATCACAAAGCCTACCGCATCCATGGCCCTTTTGGGAACCTTCTTGCTATCAGTAACCTCTCAGATCCCGGTTCCAATACTTGGTTCCCATGAAACAAGCTCCAGCAGCCTGTGCGGGTCCCCTGACCGCAAGTCACCTGCAGCCCGTGCGACTCACTCACTGATCTGCTGACGTGCCACCAGCCAATTGCAAATTACCTGGCTATCATCATCAAGTAAAAATCAGTGAACACAAAATAAAGGGTACAACATGTCCTGCTGCAGCACAGATTTCACCTTCTGTGACTTAAATGGAAATTACCTTTGTATGCGGAGTATAGAATACACTACCGGTCAGGAAAGGTTTTCTTGGCTTCTGTGTTTGACTATTTTGAATTCCATATGTATGTACAATTACTTTTACCTTCCTACCACACCTAGGATAGAAACACATACAATAAGAACTACTCACACTCCGTTCTGTCCCTCTTGGCCCAATAACTAGTTTGCTTTGAGTGTTGCAGATTTCTGCCCAAAGTGAAAATGGAAGCAGAAACCCACCTGTAGGTCTAGCATTAAAGAGATATTCTCATGGGTGGATTAATTCTTACAAATAGATGATGGATCACCCATCAATGCACACAAGCAATCCAAGAATTAAGTCAAGACTTCAAGGATGGGAGTGTTGTGATGGGTTCAGACCCTCTCGTTATAAAAATGACCTGGAGCCTCGAGTCACATTCGTAGCTTTTTTTATTTTACCGTATATTTAGTGAATATCTACATGTGCAGGCTTTTTCCTGCTAGTCCTGAGCCTCTCTCTCCAAGATGTGGAAGTCCCGCCCTGTGATGTTGTCGACCTGCTCAATTTCCCATCAATAGTGTTACACAACATTCCCTTACTTTGCGTTCAGACCCCCCTTTTCTGTGACTTCACCCGCTACGGTTACCTTTACGCATTCTGATACAAATACATATACAACATTTACAAGTCTTTCTTGACTCTGGGTGTTTTACAGTCTCTACAGATTCGGTCTCCGTGGTCACTCTACTTCTCGTCCAGACCTCCATCTTATTATGCCAGGCAAATTCTGTGCTTCAGTCGGCAGAATCTCTGGACCTGCCTTTGCAGGAGTGTCCATTTCTGCCCCATGCTCTTGTTACTTTTCGCCTGGAGACTCTGGAATGGGAACAAGTGTTGGCGATTCCGTCTCAGTGTCCCTTGTGGTCCACTAACCATGTACGGCCATGGGTGGGCTATGGTGCACGTAAGTTACTGTATTTTGTTGTCTTGCATCGGAGGTCCACCTCATCTCTTGGTGCCGGCTTTTCCAGGTCACTCATTCAGTGTCTCTCGTTATACCACTTTGCATTATTACACCTCTTTTCCCTCTCCTCATTCTGGAGTTGTTGCAGGTCTGGGAGTTCTGACTGCAACCTCTCTGGAAGGGTTGGTAGAGTTGTGCGAAGGTGATGTCCCATTACCAATTGGGCTGGACTGTAGCCGTTGTTCAGTGGTGTGGCTCTGTTTGCCAATAGTTCACGGTAAGGGTCTTTTGCTTTCTTGAGCAGGTTCTTCACTGTTTGTACTGCTCGCTCTGCCTCACCATTGCTTTGTGGATACTTAGGGCTACTGGTCACATGCTCAAACCCATAATCCACTGCAAAGGCTTTCAAGATTTGTTCAGAGAATTGTGGACCTTGGTCACTTACTAATGTCTCTGGAATGCCATGCCGTACAAACATCGATTTTAAATGTACAATTACATCAGTAGTTCATGTCAGGTTGAGTTGTGTTATTTCTATGAATCTAGAGACATAGTTCACCACGAATAAGTATGTGTTCTCTCCAAAAGTGATAAGTCTGCGCCAAGTTTATGCCATGGCCTGTCAGAAAATTTACTCGGCATCAGCGGTCTCTCACATTTGTCGTTTTCTGGATGCACTCTGCACCTCAAGACAATCTCGCTTATTTGATTACTTAGACCTCGCCACCACACCATTTGACTGGCAAGCTCCTGGCACTTTACACCCCCCCGGTGGCCCTCGTGTATTTTCTCGAGTACCTTGTTCCGCATGTTAGCTGAAATAACTAATCTCATACCACGCAGGAGTAGTCCATTGTGCACACTTAGAATGGCTCTCATTTGCCAGTAGTGTTTGACTGGTACTTGTAACTGGTTTCTGCCTGGCCAGCCTCCAATGCAGTATTTCATGTCCTGCGTGCACACTCTGTCAGCGCATAGTTGCTCTCGGAGCTCTGTCAGGTATCTGTTGCTTGTTGGGAGGTTTTCCATCACCGTCTCGACATAAATATTGGTGTCCTCCATGAGGTCGTTGTCAGCATTTGCGGTTCCATCTTGTAGTGGGGAACGAGAGAGCGTATCCGCAGTTGTGAGGTTCTTCCCAGGTGTGTGTGAGATCGTGTATGATTCTCATCAGCCTCATCCTGAACCTCTGTATTGTGGCGGCAGCGAATTCAGCTCTTGCCCACCGAGCAGACTCACAAGTGGTTTGTGGTCCGTCTCCAACTTGAACTGTAGTCCCAAAATAAAGGCATTGAATCTCTCGAAGCCCAAGTCAGTGCCAATATGCCTCTTTTTACAGCTACTCGGACCATTGCTCTGTTTCTGTTAGTGATCTGGAAGCATAAGTGACTGGTGATCAATTGTCTCCATCCTGTAGTAATACTGCTCCAAGTCCATATGATGAAGCGTTCGCTGATGTTCTCAGTTGCCTGTTTGGATCATACAACTGGATTACCGATGTGGATGATAGCTCGAGCTTAAGGTAACTAAATGTCTTCTGTTGCTCACGTCCCCAGCTCCACTGGTTTTTCTTGGGCAACAAGTGTTTGTCCTTTTCAGCCAGGTTTGGTATGAACATCCCTAGTTGGTTCACCATACCGAGGAAACATGAGCTCGCTAATGATTATTGGCTCTTTCGTGTCCTGCACAGCTCTTGTCTTGTCTGAGTCCCTGCTCATGGTGTCAGCTGAGGTGATGTTACCTAGAAATTTCACTTGCCTCTTTTCAAACTCGCACTTCGCCATGTTGAGAGTGACCCCTGCCTTTTCTGCTTGATTTAGGACTGAATGGACCCTCACGTCGTGTTGGTCTTTCGTTGTCCCCCAAATGAGGATATCGTCCATGTGGCAGACAACTCCTTCCAGGCCTATGGTAACCCCGATCGGTCACCATTCTGTGCTAGAAGTGTTCAGGGGCAGAGGAGATACCAAAGAGTAGGTGGTTAATGTCATGATAAATGTCATGTAGAGAGCCGATTCTTTGAACAAAGGAATTTGCCAAAACCCCACGTTCGCGTCCAATTTAGTAAAATATTGTGAAGGAAGTATAAATTTTTCTCGGCGCACTGATCCATTCAAGGGTGTCAACTCCACACAAATGTGAACATCTTTATTCTTTTCTGGTGCGTCCACCATGCTGCAACACCATTTCATAGACTCTTCTATGCAGCTGATAACTCCAAGCTTCTCCATTCTTTCAAGCGGCAATGGGACCCTTCGAGGTACTGTCAGTGAAAATGGTTTCACATCAGGCTTGAGTTTAATGACATTCAGCTTCTGTACTAGTCCAAGTCCATTGCAAAGTTTGGAGTATGCCTTCCTGACCGTCTCTTGGTCTAGGGCATCCAATTTGGCCACTAGCTGAAGTCTCACCAAAGCTGGTCTGCTCAACAGCGCCACTTGTAAGTCTCTCAGCATATACGCTTCTTCTGTGGTGCTCCTTTCTCTGTATTAGAGCATTTCTTTTGCCAATTCTAGGACCATTAATTTCACTCCCCTGGACCGTAGAGTGGCCTCTGTGTTTTTCCTAGCTTTCCATCTCCGGGTATAATTCTTTTGAACACCTGCTCAGGAATGGCTGTAACATCGGCCCGTGTCAATTTTGAGGTCACTTTGCTTCCTCCTACGTTAATATTGGCCAACCAGGGCTCCTCACCTGATGCTATTTCTCCGAGGAGCAATCTGTCCACATCCTCCACTACCTCATTCACCATGGGGGTTGACCTAAAGACTTTTCCGTAGTGACCTCGTTTCTGCAGTTGTGGCATTCTGCACTCCTAATTGGGAATTAAAATGCTGGCTGGAACGGGAGTAGTCTTGCACTCTACTTTGCTCTGTGTCATTGCTTTAACTTTCTTCTGTCCTGGCTTCTGCCTTTTAACTTCTGCTGCCTTCCTCTCTTAAGTTGCACTCCGTCTACTGCCAGTTCGCTCGCACACATTTCTCGCAAGTCAGTTTGCTGCTGCTTTATCGCCTCTGACTGTCTAGCCATTGTGACTTCTTTCATGAGGGTGAGGTCTTTGTTGAGTTAGATCCTCTCCAACAGTGACAAATCTCTCAGACCTAGTACTAGTCGGCCGCTTAAAAGTTCATCATGAAGATGCCCATATTCACTGTTCTCTGCCAGTGTATACAAGGCTGTAATGAACGCATCTACTGTTTCTGCAGACTTCTGCACTCTCTAGTAATATTTCACCCATTCTACGTTCTTCTTAGGTACAAAATAATAATCGAACTCTCTCCGTACTGCATCGTACTGCTGCCGCTGCACACCCGTCAAGTCTAGGCCCCGTAGCACATTGTCGGCCTAGTCCCCCATGCAGTAAACCAGCGTATTCACCTGGTTAGCTTTAGAAGAATTATTTAAATTACTTGCAAGCGCTCGAATCTCCTTATCCCACTCCTGTGGCTTTGAGAAGTTGAAGGGTTCTGGAGATTTTATTGTGAAAGTCGCTATTGGAGGAGCTGCCACTCCCAAATGGGGTGCTTTTACATGTTCAGGCCTGTCCTCCATATTAGCTCACCTCTTTCACTTTTATTCTTTCACAGCCCGTCCTTCTCTGCATGGTTCAAAGCTCTACTTCTGACACCATGTCGTGTTGGGTTCAGACACGCTCATTATAAAAATGACCTTGAACCTGGAGTCGTGTTTGTAGTTTGTTTTATTTTATCATGCACTTAATGAATATCTACATACGCAACCTTTTCCCTACTAGTCTTGAACCGGTCTCCGAAGATGCGGAAATCCCGCCCCAAGATGTCATCAGCCTGCTCGATGTCCGACAAGTAGTGTTACACCACAGGGAGTATGTAATAGAACAAGTTGTCATCTCACACGTACAGATGTCTGCATCACTTCTACATATCTCCAAATGAAATCACATCATTGCATACAAAAGTGTGATAAGATGTGGAAATGTATTTGGTTTATATTTCTGGCTCTTGGTACTCCCTGATGGAAGTCTAGATCTTATTTTATTGATTTAGCAAGAGCTTCTATGATTTTTTTTCCTCTCTCAAGATTTATTCATAACCTGGCAAATTTTACAGCCAATCAGAATCCCTTTTATTTTTGATTCAGAATCGTGTTATATTTTACATTACATAACCTTGAGGGGAAAAGGTTACATTTTAAAGGGTAGGGTCATCAGGCACTTTAATTAAAAGCCATTTTCAAGGTACTTGTGTACGAGGATCTGCAACTGTGATCACAGAGACTCTTTGCCATGATCCAACTATATAATTGGCCTCTTTTACAGTAGAGCAGCAAATTGAATTTTTGTTTCATTTTTGATTCTGTTTGCCCTTAATAAATACAAATCAAAATTAATACTAATTGCACTCATATTTACCCTGAATATATTTAATCTATTAGTGTAAAAAAAAATTGAGCCCATAACATCAGCCTGACAGGTTCAGTAGACTCGTGTTACAAATTCAAGATTCCTTTATTATCATGTAACAAAAATAGTGTAATATTACTTGAAATTGCCTTTAATTTGATGCAAGGCAGACAGATTCACCAACAGCAGAAAATGCCGGGTACCTCTTACAGCCAAGAAAGAGAAACAATAGAGGGGCCCCAAAGCAAATGATAGGTCCCACAGTTAGGTGTCACAAATAATAATTTAACATGCAACCAACATGTCAACTACAGCTGACAACAGATGATTGGTCACAGAAACCATAAAATTAGAGTACAGAAACAGGCTACCTCAGCCCCTATAGTCTGTGCCAAACCATTTTTACTACTCCCACTGAACAATGCAAATAGCCCTCCATACCTCTATTATCCAGGTACCTGTCCAAATTCTTCTTAAATTTGAGTCCACATTTACCTCTTCAGCTGGAAGTTCATTCCACACCCCCTCATGTTCCCCTAAACCCTCTGGTTTGTATCTCACCTCCCCTCAGTGGAAAAAGCCGACCTACATTTACTCTGTCTATCCCCCTCATAATTTTAAATACCTCGATCAATTTGCTGCACACTTTCCATCTTATTGATATCCTTCCTGCAGTTAGGTGACCAAAACTGCATACAATACTCCAAATTTGGCCTCACCAATGTCTGTACCATAATATCCCAATTCCTATACTCAGTAATTTGATTTATGAAGACCAATGTGCCAAAAGCTCTCTTTACAACCCTATCCACCTGTGACACCACTTTCAGGGAATTATGTAACTCTAACCCACTCTACCGCACTCCTCAGTGCCCTACCACTTACTATGCATGTCCTTTCAATATGCAACACTTCACTCTTGTCTGTATTAAACTCCATCCCGCATGTTTTAGCCCACTTTACCGGCTGGTCCAGATCCCTCTGCAAGCTTTGAAAACTTCTTCACTGTCCACTCCACCTCTAATCTTAGTGTCATCTGCAAACTTGCTGATCCAATTACCACATTATCATCCAGATCATTGATATAAATAACAAACAAATGGTCCCAGTACCAATCCCTGAGGCATACCACTAGTCACAGCCCTCCAATCTGAGAACCAATCTCCTGCCCAGCCATCGTCAAATCCAGTTCACTACTTTACCACGAATATCCAGCATCTGAACCTTCTTGACTAACCTCCCACGTGGGACCTTGTCAAGGGCCTTACTAAAGTCCACATGGACAACATCCACAGCCTTTCCTTCGTCAACTTTCCTGGAAGTCTCTTTGAAAAACTCTATAAGATTGGTTAAACATGACCTACCATGCACAAAGCCATGTTGTTTATCCCTAATCAGTCCCCGGCTATCCAAATCATTTTATATCCAATCTCTCATCACACTTTCCAATAACCTACCATTTCTGTCAGGCTCATTGGCCTATAATTTCCAGGGCTACTTTTGGGGCCTTTTTTAAACAATGGAACAACATGAGCTTCCCTCCAATCCTCCAGCACCTCACCTGTGGTTAAGGACAATTTAAATATTTCTGTCAGAGACACTGTAATGTCTCCCTCAAGATCCAAGGGAGTATCTTGTCAGGACCTAGGGGTTTATCCACACTTATTTGCTTTAAGGCAGCAAGCATGTCCTGTTCTTTAATCTGTATAGGTTCCAAGACTTCACTGCTTATTTGCCTTACTTCCCACGATCTCTGTGTCTGTTTCCTAAGTGAATACTGATGAAAAAAGAACATTTAAGATCTCCCGCATCTCTTTTAGCTGCATTCAAAACCGGCCACTCTGATTTTCAAGGGGACCTATTTTGTCCCTCACTATCCTTTTGCTCTTAATATATCTGTAGAAACCCTTAGAATTTTCCTTCACGTTGTCTGCCAAAACAACCTCATGTCTTCTTTTAGCCTTCCTGATTTCTTTTGAGGTTTTTCTTGCGTTTTTTAATACTCCTCAAGTACTGCTGCTTTGGGTCTGTGAATGCAGAGCTAGGGTAAAGGAGAGAGAGGGAAGGGGGGGGAGAGAGAGAGACAGAGTGCAAATGAGAATGAACAAACACACTACAGGAAAGGAGACATAGGGAAAGATTGGGGGTGGGGCTAACTGAAACCAGAGACGTCATGTTCGTGCCGTTGGAGGGAACTAATGTGAAGATGAGGTGTTGTTCCTCCAGTTTGTGGGTGGTCTCAGTCTGGCAGGGCATTAAACCATGGAAAGACATGTCAGCAAGGGAATGGGGCAGGGAATTGAAATGGGTGACTACTGGGTTCAAATATAGACCAGTCACCCTGAATCCATTCTGGAAGGAGGGCCTATACTTGTAGAAAAAATTAGAAAATGAACAGGCAGAGTCAACATAGTTTCAAGAAAGAGAAATTGTTTTTGATAACTCGTGCGTTTTGAAGGTTTTTTTTAAATGGGAAATCTTTCAATGCAGCACATCAAATGCCCCACAGGTACCGTCAAGTGAAAAGTCCCATCTGGAGAACAAATGTCACAGACACGCAGAAGCTGAGAAGGCATGGCATACTTACAAGAGATAGAGTGAGAGGAGACGTAATCTAGTTGATTGCGGGAATCAGTGGGTTGGCAGTAAACATCAGCGGACAGATTCCATCCTGAGCTGGAGAGATCCAGAAAGGAGAGAGATATGTTGGAAGTAGCCCCAATGAATTTGAGGGCAGGGTGGAAACTGGTTGCAACTGGTCATTAAGATTGACAAGTTCTGCATGGATGCAAGAGGAAGCAGCAATGCAGTAGGCAATGTTCTGGGGAGTAATGAGAGACTGCTCCATGTAGCTATGAAAATGCAGGCGTAGCTGGAACCCAGGCAGTTGCATGTCAGTTTGCAGAACGTGAAAGATATGTTATTCAAGGTAAGAAGTTGTTCAGTGTAAAAACAAATTCTGTAAGGTAGAGGAGAGTGTTATAGAGGAGAACTAGTTAGATCTTTGCTCTGGAATGAATTGATGACATCAAGACCTTACAATTGGGGACTGAGTGTCCAATGCAAAGATGAGACAGAGGACCAGGGAACTGGAAGTTGTTAAAATGGGCGGAGAGCACGTGAAGTGTCCTGGAAGTAGGCATAAACAGACAAGGGTAAAGCAAAATGTAGTAAAACACAAAAAATCTGCAGTCACCATGTTTGAAGTACAAATACAATGCTGGATAAACTCAGCAGGTCAAACAGTGTAATTTATGTAGCTCCACCCAAAACATTGGTTATGTATCGTCACTGTTTGATCAGCTGAGTTTCTCCAGCATTGTGTTTTTACATAAACAGACATGACCTGGGCCAGGAGGTGGTAAAAGATTGAGTCAAGGTAGGAAGAGATAAGTGGGGCAAGTACATGCAGAAACAATGGATCAACCAGGCCAGCCCTGGTTGCTTAACTTAAGCTGAAAGTAAAAAGGAGAGGCACCTTTGTTTCAAACCTATTCTGGGCAACTCTTTCTCCCCTACATCAACAATTGCATGGAGATGACTCTGTCATCATCCCTCAACATTTCAGTCAGCTACAACCCGATCTCTTCGCAAGTGATCACTGGGGGAAGCCAGAAGTAGAGATGGTGAGTAAATTTAAATTCCTGGGAGTCACCATCTCGGAGGACCTTTCCTGGACCCAACATAAGAATTTCATCATGAAGAAAGCATGTCAGCACCCCTGCTTCCTTAAAGGTTTGCGGAGATCTGGCATCAGAAACCAGGCAAAACGCTCTCCACCATCTACAAGGAGCACAGCCATTGGAGACTAACACCAATCATCAAGGATCCACACCACCCAGGACATGTTCTGTCCTCGCTGCAGCCATCAGCAAAGAGGTATTAGGTGCCACAAGACTCTAATGAGTCTAATGGCTTTTCACATAAATTGATTACTGAATACTTATTTTTTTCTGTATTTGCACACCTTGTTTATATATCTCACTTTTGTATAGTTATCTTTTTCTTGAGTACAGTTTAAAATACTGATCAGTAGAAATTCTGCCTCGCCTGCAGAAAAAAGAATCTCAGGGTTGTTTGTGATATCATGTATGCACTCTGACAACAAATGTGAACTTGAACAAGTCACATCTTCTCTTCCCAACTTTTCTCATTTTTTTTTCAGGAATCACTCTCTCCACGAATCTCTCATCCTTCCCAACCCATTTTTCTCCTCCAAATTAATGGAGCAGTAACATCTGCCCTTGCACTCCATCCCTCACCTCTGTCCAGAGACAAAAACAACCATCATAGATGCGAGAAATTTACGTGCATTCAGTGTTCTTCATGTAGCCTTCTCGACATCACTGAGGCCAGGCACACACTAAGCAACAGTGGCCATCCAGCCATTTTGTGTCTCCTCTTTATTCCTACTTCTCCTCATGCCAGGGTGAGATGAAGTGCAGTGTTGGAGAACAGCACCTCATATTCTGCCTGGTTCATCTACAACACAACACCATAAACACCAAATTCTCCAATGTCAGGTAACCCTAACCCACTTGGTCCCTTTTTCTCTTTTTCTGATCTACACAGGTCCCCTTGGTTTCCAAACCCCTTCCTCCAGCTGCCTGAAACCCAATTTATTTCCTCTCTCCCATCTCCTCCATCTGGCCATCATCAAAAAACTCCTCCCACAGGTTCCTCCATCCCCTCCCTCTCTCCACTATCCCTTCCTTATTTTGTTCCAGCCCTCACCTTCCTTTCATATCAGATTTCATAATCTGCAGATCTTAGTCTCAATTTTCCACCTCCCTGCATCTGTTGCTATCTCCACCATTCCCCCCTCCTCCACACCTGTCTATCTGCCAAGCAACCCATTGGCACCTGGATTCACAGGTCACTTGCCAGGTCTTCTCTCAACCTCCCCCTCCACCTCTATATTGGCTATCTTACCTCTAGTCTTTCAGTCCAGATAAAGGGTCTTGACCCAAAACATCAATTATCCACTTCCCTCCTCAGGGGCTGCTTCACCCATTGTTCCAGCAGTTTATTTCTTACTCATTTGCTACCAGAATCTTTTTCAACTCCAATTATTACGGTTATGCCAAAGGAAGATAGATATCCATTAAAGTCAGCATCTTATAGACTAATATCATTATTGAATGCAAACTATAAAATTATTGCTAAAATTTTAGCAAATTGATTAGCTAAATATTGACAAAATTTAATTCATTGGATTAAACAGTGTTTGTTAAAAAGCAACAATCTGCTGATAATGTTGCTAGATTGATTTAGCTCAGAAAAGGGGGACTTAAGTGTGGCAGTAGTTTAAGATGCAGAGAAGGCCTTTAATAGGCTAGAATGGGATTTTATGTTTAAGGTATTGGAAAAGTTTGGCTTTGGACCAACATTCATAAATTGAGTTAAAACATATAAAAATCCATCTGCAAAGTGGTGATTAATGGACAAATTTCTAGTTCTTTCCAATTAACTAGATCGAGTAGACAGGGCTGTCCTTTATTACCTGCTCTGCTTATTTTGGCAAAAGAGCCTTTAGCAGAGTTAATAAAACAAGAGTTTTAAGTTTAAGGGTATAAAGGTCAATGAAGAAGAATACAAAATTAGTTTCCTGATGATGTTTTAATTTATTTGACAGACCCTATGAATTTGTTGTGTAAATTACATACAAGACTGGAAGAACATGATGAAGTATCTAGGTATAAGGTTAATTGAGACAAAAGTGAAATTTTGCCTTTAGTCAAGCGTAACTATACTCAGTGCAGAAAGGCTACTCATTTTGGTGGCCAGATGCTGGAATTAAATATTTAGGTATTCGGCTCAATAATGATTTGAATAATTTATATAAACTAAATTATTTACTATTACTTAATAACGTTATTGAGGATTTGAATAAGTAGAATAACTTACCTATAACTTTAGTAGGTGGGGTAAATTGTATTACGTTGAATGTTTTCCCTCGAGTTTAATATCTTTTTCAGTCGATCCCCATCACAATACCTCAAAATTTTTTCAAGGACTTGAATATGAGTGTTAGAAAGCTTTTATGGAAAGGGAAAATGGCAAGAGTTTCTTTGAAAAAAAATGACTTGGAAGTTTGAATTGGGATGTTTACAACTTTCCCACTTTAAGAACTATTAAATGGCCGCCCAACTGAGACTTATTAATGTAATGTTTGGCATAAATAAATTCCTGCTTGGGTTAATATAGAACTTAATAAAAAAGGAGAAATTAATATACAGGATTTTATTTGTAAGTGGAATTCAAAATTGTTGGTGGGAAGTAGAGATAATCCTGTTTTGAAATATCTAATTGAATTATAGAATAAACTTGATATGAAATATATGCACAGGTTCAATTTCAGGAAAAATCCCTTTATGTCAAAATAGACATTCCATTTTCTACGAATAATCAAAATTTGAGGAATTGGATGTGGATGGGTATTGAGAGGATAGAGGATTGTTTTGAAGCTGGAAGATTTATAACATTTGAACGAATTAAGAATAAATTTAATGTGCCAAATAATACTTTCCTTTGCTATCATCAAGTTAAAGCTTTTTTGACCGTTGTGGTTTAAAAGTTGTTAAATAAAATATTTTTTAAAAAAACAAGGGGGGAGAAAAATTCCAAAACTGAGCAGAAAAAATAAATCTTGTAATGGGGGCCGACTCCACGTTTTGTACCGTAGAGCTGGACACCCTACGGGAATATCCCTCTTCGAAAGTTTGCCTTTTCCAGAAATAAAGCAGCAGCCCTCAACAAAGGGCCAAGTATAGTGTAAACTGGGTGTCACATTTGCATGGTGACTCACTCTCCAGATGGCTGCTCCCAAACACGACAGAACCCGGAGAATCTCCTCATCCACCAACCTCCGTCAAGTACAACCTAACACTTGCTATTGTTCCCATGGCCCTAAGCTTAATAATTTTTTTTTAAAATGCTCTGTTTGAATTATCTGATGATGTTTTATTGACTACATCTCAAAACTAAATTTTATATTTTACTTTATTGATAGCCAAACTTGCATTTTTTTTTAATTGTTTGCATCATTACAGGAAAAAAATGAATAGAATATTAATCAAATATTTGTATCGCCAATGATACAAAAAAAAGTAATTTTGATTAAATGGAAGGATAACTCTCCACCTACACACATACAATGGTTAAATTATATTAGTCCTGTTTAAGTTTAGAAAAAATTAGATAATGCCATTAAGGATTCAAATACTAATTTCTTAAAGATATTGGGTCCTTTCATGGACCATTACCATAATCTAAAGTTTTAAAACTGATCTAAACTTCAAAGCTCTGATGCCAGTTTCCAATTTGTTGTCACTTGATGTCCACATGTTACGTTTTTTTTTCTAACCTTGCTAAAGGGGTTTTGATCATATGGGTTTTTTTCCTTCTGCAATTGTATCCTAAAATATAACTGTACAGTTTAATTTTGCAGAATTGTAAATTTTAATTAAAATATTTTAAAAAGAATCACAAGCTACTAACTGAATATAAAGTAGAATCATTTAATGAGTGAACCCGTGAGGTGATTGTGAAACATCAGGGAAGACAATCATTGCGCAATTTTAAAATTCTACTTCAAAATTTAATAAATCTAGAAAAAAAACTCATCTGTGACTCAGCTGTTGCACTTTAGCCTCCAAGTCTGAAGCAGACTTGAGCAGAATAATCTAAGCTGACTCTCTAATACACTATTCAAGCAATGTTGTATTAGTGGGGGAAGTCTTTTATCAGATGAAACATTCGAAAACATCTCATCTGATCTTAAGCAATCATCCAACACAAAATCAATCTCTGCTTCCGATCATTAACTTCAGATCCAAATTGTCCTGGATCCAATGGGCTTTTACCTTTTGAGCCATACTCACATATGGGGGCTTGTTTGAGGTCTTGGTAAAATCCAGGCAGGCCTATATCTAGACATTCACCCAAGAAAATGGATCAAATCCCTCATACAGGATCTCCCCATAAAACCAAACCATCTATTTGATTAATGTCTTGATTAGTTCTGTTTCTTTAAGTTTTTTTCCCCCTAGTAGATTACCCCTAATACTAGACCTGTAATTACCCGGCTTAAATTTGCTACCCTGCATTTGCTGTCCTCTAGTTATCCAGCACCTCTACTGCAGCTAGTATAGAATCGTCCCTGACGATTTATCCACCCTTATGCTAGCTTACGCATCCAATGCCACCTCATTTTCAATGGTAATCAGTTTTAGAATTCTGCTGTTCCCCAAAGATTCTAACTACAACATTCTTGTGAAAAAAAATTCCCAAAAACCTCATCTTCATCCACCCATTCCATGCACAAATTGCAATTCTGTGGTCCTTAATCGGCACTAATCTTTCCTTGCTTACCCTATTCCCCTTCATATATGTACAAAAGTGCTTTGGTATTTTCCTTAATGTTGCCAGCAGTTCCAGTTCATATCCACTCTTCGCCTTCCAAAGTACAATAGATGCTTTCAGGTGGCCAGAATACCCAAATGTAAAGCCGCCTAAAATATCCGAATGAACTGTCGGGAGGCCACCTGAAAGTGGAGAACCTGGCCCCCGAGGAGCATTAACCTAACCCTCCTCGGGGAGGTAGATTCTCCAGCTAGGACCGCTCCCCCTAGGCACCTGAAAGCAGCAAGGGAAAGAGGCTAGCAGCTTTCAGGTGCCTAGCAGCGAGCGGGCTGTTGACAGTTAGCTGGTGACCCACTGACAGCCATCCTCCCCGCTCCCGACACCTACCCTCCCCACTCCCGACATCAAGAGCAAAGGATACATCAATAGGGAGCAATGCGCAGAGATATTGTCCTCGTGAAAACAAACCAACAACTGTTTCGTGGACGACAATTAAAGTTTATTTCTTTTCCATTATTTTCATGTACTGCTGCTACAAGATGCTCCATAAACAAGCCACAGTCCACAGGAGCCATGTTCGCTCGGACGTGACTCTCCTTCAGCCAGCACATTCAGGTGACAGAAAGGCGTCTTCTCTGCAGCCACCTGAACATCCCAGCTGCATCTGCCGGTGCATTATCGGTGTCCAAGCACCTGAAACCCCACCTAGATGCACACCTCATTACCAAGATCCCAGTACTGATCCCTGGAGAACCCCATGTTGCAGACTTGCCATCGCAGGAACCTCATTCCACTACCTTCTACTTTCTATCACTAAGCTAGATTTGGACCTGGTTCACCAACATACTTCAAATCTCTTGTGCCTCAATTTTCTGGTCCAGGCTTCTCCGAGGTCTTTGTCAAAAGCCTTACTGAAGCCCATACAAACATCTACTGTCCTGCATTCATCAGCCTCTTTGCATGTGTCCTCAAAACAACTCAGATTTGTGAAGCATGATTTTCTTTTATATGGTGACTCCTCCTAACCAGTCTCTGCTTTTCAAGTGAACATACACCCTGTCCCTCTGAACTTCGCTACTGCCTTGTAGTTTTAAGGCTTAACCCTATTGCCTTATTGTTTGCACATGGAGACAACATTAGCTATCCTCCAGTCTTCTGGTATCCCAGGCGGAGAAATTCCTCCCAGAAACTTATTGGATGTCCCTGAAATTCAGTCAATCTGTGAATAAACATTCTCACAGTGCCACTCTAAAGATCCATTTTAGATATACATTAGCTTGCACTTGTAAATAATGATTATCCAATCTCATTCAATAAACTTGAAGACATCCTGGAATAACAAAATAGTTAAAATTAAAAAACTGATCATGAAGCACAATAGGTGTGTCTGGAATTCCCAACAGGGTGGACAGCATATTGTATTTCAACTTTGCTGCAATGACAAAATTAAAACATTATTCATCCAGCTATTCATTCTGCAAGGCCAGACCAAAGACTTTTGTTCTGTATATTAGTTGACATGTGAGCTCTGAACACCATTTACAGTAATCATCAATTTGCCCTTCGGATCACTGTCATTCTGAATAACCAAGAAATTCTGAGAGATATCCTGCAAAAATCAAATCATATTTGGATATAGGATGAAGTTAGCTGTTGATTGAAGAACAATCTGGCAATTTATACAATTGTGCAGTCACCTTTCCACCTCAGAATGTGATTTTGACATCAAAATTTGAAGCAGAGCCTACTATTAAGTCAACTCAATTAGATGTCCTTCCTTGTTATTCCAGTTTTGTCTGGAATCAAATTGCATGTGGTGTTCAAAGAAAGATTAAAATCTTCTACTTTTTTTTTAAATTACACATAATTCACACTCCTTACTTAAACTCTAAACCAACACTGTGATTAAGCAGAGTCCAAACTCAACCATCTGAAAATATCTGCACATGCATGCCCGTTCCAACACAAAAGCGAACAGAAAATAATCTGCAGGAGGAACTCAGCAGAATGGTCAACGTTTGGGCCAGGATCCCTTATCAAGCACAATAGTGTACTTCTACTCAATGATGGGACTTTGTAGGCAAATGCAGGTAGAAAAAGTAAGAGGACATGAAGCCGATCAGGCAGAATAGGTTCTTTGTTGGTAAGGAGATACTTTGCAAAATTTCATTGGTTTAAAGCAGCCCTTCGCAACCTTTTTTCAGCTATGCCCCTCCCCCTTCCCCCCACCCAACACCCAATGACTCTGTTCAAAATTTATGGGTCCCCTTCCCCGTGAGGCAGTCACATTTTGGTTACTTCCGTACTTCTACTGCCAATATTTAAAAGAACTTTTTTTTTAAATTCTGCTACACAAGGCATTATGCTGTGTGTTGTTAAATGTCCTGTGGCCCCCAGAGGGAGTCATGGGACTTCCATTGAGAATGGCTGGTTGAAACAATATTTTCTTTAAATTATTAGCCAACAAATTTTGCAAATAAATGAGAAAAGATCATTTTTTTACTGCTTCTTAAAAAGGTAGTGAACTCACACTTCAAGCCCAAGATATTAAATCCTTTGGATCCAAAATGATTTGGTGACTTTACACAATGTAGAAACAATCTTCTGGAGGTCACTTTCTGAATAAAAATTGTATGGCTTTTCTGGGGCTACCTTCCTTTCACCCAACTGAGAATGCAGATGAGATTTCAAATAAGAGGTTAATAGAAAAGGGTGCTGCAGAACAGAAATTTAAAAATCAGGATGCAAGAGTTCAGCAGTTTGGAGGCACACTTTTCTGAGTAAAGGCTTTTGATAACATCTGGTCATTGTCATTAGACAATAGACAATAGGAGCTGGAGTAGGCCATTTGGCCCGTCGGACCAGCACCGCCATTTTAGATCATGGCTGATCATTACCATCAGTACCCCTTTCCAGCCTTATCCCCATAACCCTTAACTCCGTTACCCACAAGAGTCTTATCTAACTCTCTTTTGAACATAGTCAGCGAATCCGCCTCTACCACCCTCTGTGGCAGAGCATTCCACAGATTCACACTTCTCTGGGTAAAAAAATGCTTTCTCATCTCCGTCCTAAAGGGCCTACCCTGTATTCTTAAACTATGCCCTCTAGTCCTCGTCTCCCCCATCATTGGGAACAAGTAATCCGACTTCACCTTGTCTATCCCCCTGATGATTTTGTATATCTCAATCATGTCCCCCCTCATCCTTCTAAACTCCAATGGATACAAGTCCAGTTTTTCTAGCCTTGCTGCATATGACAACCCTGCCATCCCTGGAACTAACCTTGTAAATCCAAACCTTGGATGTTTTCTAGCCTGATGAATAACTCCAACATTTTATTTATTGATTAAATCGCTATGTCTCGTACTTCTGACCTTTCAACCATTAAAACTCAGCAGGCATGCTATTTATTATATTAAAGCTAACAGAGACACTTCGATAGTGCTTTAAAGATAAAGGGCTTAAGTAGCAATTGCATACAATGTAGATGACATTTAAGACATTCTATGCCCACTCCATAAATTTTCTCCCCCCGTTTTATTGAATATCCAGCAAGAACCCAAACAGTACAGACAAGGAACATTCCCCATTTTCTCAAAGCCTCTGCCAAGCCAGCAGATCTCGATGTTGTGTAGCAACAAGGCACACACCAATTAATTACCATGCTTTTGGGGATTAAATGAGAGGCAGTGAAGCAGGAACTATAATTGAAAGAGCTTTTACTGATGGGCCCAAATGAATGCTCTCCACACCAAGAATTGGTCTTTAACACAATGCCATCGTGGTTTAGAGAAGAGGTTGCAAGACATCAGTTCACGGTGAGAAAGGTTAATGGAATGTAGCGTAGCACTGGTGAGACATTCCCTGCCCTACACTTTGGAGCTCCATATTGAAGGAAGGGTGTACTTGCATTTGAACAAGAAAGTCTGCAGATGCTGTGATTGTAGTGTAATACAGGAAAGTGATGGAGGAACTTCCATCATTCAATGGAAGCAATAATATAAAAAATATTTATATTATATAGATATAAAATATAATTATATATTTATATATAAACAATGTTTGGGGACTGAGCCCTTTGTCAAGATAGGAGCAAAAAGCAGGCAGATGCTTAAATAAAAAGGTGATAAAGGATGGAAGAAGGGCAGGGGGAGAAACAAAAGCCAACATACAAGAGATAATGGGTGGGAATGGCTGGGAAGGCACATGAGAATAAAGCTGAGAAGAGGTAGGGCAAGGGGTAGTTCTCTGAATGGAGAGTAAAGGGGATTGGGAGCTGGAGAAAAAGAGAGGGATCAAGAGGAACAGGGAAGGGCCTAACGGAAATTGGAGATTGCAATTCATGCCATCTGTTCTTCCTCCAATTTGCAGTGGTTTGGTAGCGCACAAAGCCACAGTCACATATGTTGGCACAGGAGTGAAACGGTTGGCCACTGGGAGGTCACCGCTATTTGACTAGAAGTTGTGTACTGCATGCAGTGCCCCCATTGTGGCCTCCTCCTCATCTATGAGACTGGACACAGACCGGGAGATCACTTTGTTGAGCATCTTCTGTCTGTCCACTGTGATAGCAAGGATCTCCCAGTTGCCAACTATTTCAATTCCTTGGCCATTCCCACGCTGACATGTCTGTCCATAGTTTCATGCACTGCCAAACTAAGGCCATCTACAAATTAGGAGGAAAAGCACCTGGTCAGTCTCCAACCGGATGTCATTAACAGTGATCTCCAGTTTTTGTTAGTCCCCTGCCCTGTCTCTCTTTCCCCATCCCACTGTCTCCATTCCTCCAACTCCCCACCCCCTTCCCCCTCCATTCAGTGACTCCCCCCACCCCATGACCAGAGCATTTTTCTCCTGATCTTAAAATTCCTTTATTGTCTTGGAATAAAACAGGTGGAATGTTACACAAAATGTGATTTAGACTGCTGCAAGGGTCATCAGTAGATATTGCCAGGTCCCTTTTACATTCAGAGAAAGAGAAGCAAAAGAGAGCCCCCCCCCGCCCCACCCCCACCAAATCCCGGTGTCAACGAATGGCCGTGAATTCACCTCTGCAGCCACACAGACTCCATTCCAAACCATTGGGAGCCCGAGCTCCACATCCAAATATAATCAGGAAGCCATCAGCGCCCTTGGCATCCTCGCATCCTGGTTCTGATACCTGGTACCCCTTTTGCCAGTCTCAAGCCAATCTTTAGTAGTCCGCAGCCTGGCAAGAATCCTTTGACTGCAGTTGTTAGAACCACGCATCCTGCCTGCACAGTTCCTCTCTTTAAGTCGGAAACAGCCTGAGTGTTCTTCAGCCACAGAACCCCTGACTGGTCTTCAGCTGTGGCCACCGTCCCATGAATCATCTCCTTTGCTTTTCCTTCTCAAACAGGAAGTGGGTCCCCCTGTTTTCTGGTGCCCTGTGCCAGTCTGCTTCCCTGAAGTCTGCGACCCCTCGAGGCTACTGCAGAACACCATGTGCCTAGACCATGCGGTCAAAGGATTTCAAAATAAACCTCTATTGGCTCCTTTAACAGGCCATTTAAAGCCTATATAGGGTCATCAGTAGTTAGACTCAGTGGTAGAACCCTATGGGTATGCGCTGTCTCCTCTCCTCACTCTCCAAGGGTCCCCCTAGTGGCAGGGTTGCCATTGTAGCACCACCACCATAACCAACTCTGGCCTTTTTGCTGTTGGCCTCTCTCCTCCCCCTGCCCAGTCTTCCCTCCTCCCCTCATTGTGTTTTTTAAATACTGGTGTCTGCCTGCTTTCTTCTCATACTTTGTCAAACGGTTTCTCCAGCACTTTTGTTCACTAAAGATGTGCTTGCATTAGAGGCAATGCAGAGAAGTTTCACAATTTCCTGGAATGAAAGGGTTGATACGTGAAGCAAATTGGCCCCATACTCATGGAAGCCTAGAAGGATCAGAGATGATCTTGGTAAGAAAAGAAAATATGGGGGAAATTGAGGGATAATTTCCAAGTGGGATTTATCTGAAGCCAAGGGCATAGTTTCAGAATAAGTAGCTGCCCAATCCTGATGGAAAAGAGGAAGAATTCCTTCTCTCAGAATGTTGTAAAAAATGTGAAATCCTGTAGGCCAAAGATTAATGATAATGAAATCATTAAAGATTCACAGTGCACAGAGAAGAAATTGCTCATCTTTATCTTTGACCGCATTTCAGTAAACTCTGCCCTCTCTTTCTACATTTTCCCATGTGGATGAATGTCCACTCAGCATCTATCCTGTTAATTCCTTTGGGTTCCACAAACTTCGATGAACACAGTTAAACAATAAAATCCCCAGACACTATAATTGTAGTTTCCACAATTGCATGAGAAATTCAGCAAATTAACAGTGTCCTACATATAGCAAAGATAAAGATGCATAATAAACTCCATGGTGGGGGGAGGGAAGTGTTGGGGGGAGGGACGTGTTGGTGGGGAGGAGCAGATCTACAGGAGAGTGGTTTGGAGGGAGGGCACAAAAGAAAAAAGGAGGGAACCGATAGGAAGAAGGGAAAAACTCTCTGAATGTGAGGGAAGAGGAAAGGAGGCAGAGATGGGGAAGAGAAGGAGACACAGGAATGGCCCAACGGAAACTGGAGAACTCGCTGTTAATGCCATTTGGTAGGAAAGTTCCCAGATGGAATATTAGATATTGGCCCTTGGTACCCACCTCTGTGGTCACAGATGCCACACTTGCACCCATGCCACCAATCAGGGCTCCAAACAGTCCAAGTGAAGCAACATTTCACTTGTGAATCTGCAGGGTTCCCCACTGAATCCTGATTCGGAGAGACCGAATGCAGACTGGGAGGTTATTTCACCAAGGACCTTCAGTCTGTCTAAATGGCAGGATTTCCCAGTGGCCAACCATTTCAATTCTGCATCTCACTCCCACACCGACATGTCTGTCCACACCGTAATTCACTGCCAAACCAAGGCCACTCTTAAATTGGAGGTGCAACAGCCAATATTCTGTCTGGGCATTCTCCAACCCGATGGCATTAACATTGTTCTCTGGTTTCCGTTGGGCTATTCCCCTGTCTCGTCTCCCTTCCTTCCCCCATTCCTCTGTCTCCATTCCTTCAGCTCTCCAGTCCTTTCCTTCTCTATTCATCAAGCTATCTCCCTCTCCCTCAGCTATTTTCTCTTGTTCCCTCCCACCCAGATCCATCTATGACCTCTTGCCTGTGACCCATGTGCTCCTCCCCCTGCTCATACTTCCGTCATTTTATTCAGGCACTCTGCCTGCTTTTTGCTCACACCTTGATGATGGGCTCAGGCCTGAAACATTGGTCATATCTCTTCACCACATAAAGGATGTTGTGTGACTTACTGGGTTTCAATGAACACAGGCCCAACTGTTCCTCAAGCCAACCTCTCATCTCAGGAAGAAACAATGGGAAACCTTTGCCACATTAGCTCCAATGCAAAAATATTTCTCCATAAATAAAGAGATAAAAGATGTATGCAATACTTCAAACCTGACTAACCCACACCCCAAACAACTGCAGTTCATCCTTTACTTAATTTTCTCCTTTCTTCCTTTCATCTGGTTTTGTTATTTTACTACATGAGGCAGCAAGTAATACACTCCAATTATTCTCTGTAAAAGAAAGTTTAACTGAATCCTTTTTTTGGATTTATCAGTAAATGTCTTTTTCTTTTAATTTGTGTCCTCTAAAGTAGCCAAAAGTCATGGTACATGTTGGTAACAATAACATAGGTGGGGAATGGGATAAGGTCCTTTGAAATGAACACAGGACATAATGGCAGAGGTTAAAAAGTAGGACCTCCAAGGTGATGACCTCCGGATTACTTTCCACATCACGTATCAGTGAGAGTAGCTATCGGAGGACAGAGCACATGAATGTGTGGCTGAGTAGCTGGTTCAGGAGGGTGGCTTTCAGATTTATAAACAGTTAGCATCTCTTCTAGGCAGAGGTGACCTGAACAAGAGTGAGGAGGTATACCTAACCTGGAGGGGCATCAATATTCTGACAGGGAGATTTGCTCAGTTAACATAGTGGTCAAGCAATTCAGCAAAACAAAACACTTACCTCTGGGAGGTCTTCTTGTACTTTCTCCTAAAGGAATGAAATGAACATGAATCAGGACAATGGATTTTTACGTACTAAATGTTATTAGCGTACAAAAGAAAATTGTGTCATCTAATAATTCTTACAGTATTGAAAATAACCTTTACAAATTCTAAAGGAGACCGGATTCTGCATTATTCATTTTTAAATATTCCACAGGTTAAAAGTCTTGAAATATTTTCTAACTTTACCTTCAGAATTAAATTTTCACCATCTAAACTTGTTTCCCTTATTGATCTGATTTAGTAAGCAAGCCTGTTCTACATCATTCATTAATAGCATGGCTAATTGTCAATGCCAACATCATCTACGCCCTCCTCCAATAAATCTTAATCTACTCATGTCTGTTTGGAAAGAACTCCATGATTGAACTTCCAAAGCCCACCAAGATAGCAAATCCCTAAAATTTAAGTAAAATTGCAGAAAGAAATCTCATCCCAGTCCCAAATAATCTAAATCTTTGTACTGAAGCCCCTGGTTCTAGTCCTTTACCACAAGAAATATGTCCTGTACATCAAGCAGTTGAGGGAAGTCTCACCAAGGTCTCCTCTCTTTCTTCTCAACTCCAAGAATACACCAAGAGTCTATTCAATCATTGCATTCACAGCAAATCTACTGTTCTTGAACTAATCGCTAAATTCTCTACAAGCAAATTCCTTAATGGACAATTTTTAAAAATTCCATAGTCAGGATTGTGTCTCACAAAAGGCTCAAAATCATAGTAGGTGATCTTTATTCTTGTATTCAAACCTTCTTTGAATAAAGGTTCTTGCCCACCTAATGATATCCTGCACCTACATGTCAGATATCAGTGGTCTGCATACATGGACACCTGGACCCTTTAAAGATAATTATTTTCCAATCTGTTGCCATTTAAAATCTACTCTGCTTTTCTATTTTGTGGATTAAAGTGGATAACTTTCCAACTTCATAAACTATCTGCCATATTCCTACTCAGGCAGTTCAAAGTGCTCTAATTCCATCGAAATTTCCTATTTCCCAGTCACCATCCCACCTGAGTTATGTAGCAATGAGCTGGCTCGAGAACACAACAATAAGATACCTCAGAAGTGATCAAACATTTAAGTTCCATACATGTTGGAACAGGGAAACTCGGATCGATCTTGAAGACTGACAAAATAAGTAAAATTAACTTGAAGATCTTCATTTCTTTGAACAATATTGGGCAGAACAGTTAGAATAGTGATTATAAGAATGCTATTACAGTGCCAGCGACCTAGGTTCGAATCCAGTGCTGTCTACAAGGAGTTTCCTCCAGGTTCGCTGGTTTCCTTCCACCTTCCAAAAATATATGGGGGTTGTAGGTTGATTGGAGTATTGGGGTGGCATGGTTTCATGGGCTGTTACTATGCTTTATCTCCATTTGTAATTTAATTTCAATTTAATAATTTTATAAAGCTCAATGAATAACTGAAGCATAAATACATTTAAAAATCCAAAGTTCTGGAAATACTCAATAGGTCAAGCAGATTTGTCGAACAAGTTGACGATCAACTGAATGACTTTAGGGAAAATGCATCAGGTTACAGACCATAAAACACAGCATTGGAAGAAAAGTGAGTCAAGTAGTATGAGTGGAGGCAAAAAGAGTCCATAGACACAAGAATTAGGATCAGGAGACAGCCATCTGGACCGTCGAACCCGTTCCATCATTTAATGAGAACGCGACACAAGCTCCACTTATCTGCCTTTTCTCTATAACCATTAATTGTAAAATTCTAATTGTGTATTAAATACCTTTCATTACATAGTCTCTAGTGCTTCCTTGGACAGAGAATTTCAGATTCACTGCCCTTAAGAAAAAATAAAGCAAGTTCCTCCTCATCTCCATCCAGAATCTACCCCTCAAATCTTCAGGCTATGTCCCCTAATCCTAGTGGAAGATTTAGGATGACAACCTACATTAGGACCAAGGAGGAAAACAAGAAAAAAAAGGCCTTTATATGAAGTACAAAATGGGAGGAGTAGCTTTACAAAAGCAGGAGTCTTGCTCGATGAGGGTCCTATGTTTTTAATTTTAGTCTTTAATTTGGTGTGAAGGATTGTGCCCAGTGCTCCCACATATTACTAAGCACAAGATGCTAATTATCAATTATATTTTAAAAACAATTTGTCCAAATGTTAATTCCATACTGATTGGCAAATTAAGCCAATTGGTTTGCCACAAAATAGATTCCATCTCCAAATATGGAAAGGGTGAATCCTTGGATAAAGTTTGCAGAATTCCCAATATGGGGAGGAGATGATAGGTGGGGTTCGATTTGGGAAGGGGATGGGAGAACTGAGCACAGGAAGAAGAAAAGGTTGATCGGTCAATGTGTGTGAGAGAACTGGAGATTGGAAGAGTCTAGCGCTGTCTGTAAGGAGTTTGTACGTTCTCCTTGTGTCTGCGAGGGGCTTTCTCCAGGGGCTCCGGTTTCCTCCCACTGTTCAAAATGTACCAGGGGTGCAGGTTATTGGGGTGTAAAGTGGGCGGCACGGACTAGTAGGCTGCTGTATGCCAAAATTAAATTAACAGCATCTTGGTTTCCACTGGGGTTAACTGACCATCCAATGTTACCAACACTGAATTTTCTAATTTCAGATAACCCCCACCCCCAGTGTTCATCTCCCACACACTCACCTATCCACCCAGTTTTCTTCTCCCTGTGTTCATCCTTCCCATTCCTCTATCTGCACCTGGCTCTGTGTCTCTCTCATCGCAGCCCCATGTGGTTCCACAGATTATAGACCAGTCTTGGTTTCCTTCCCCTCCCCACCCACCTGACTCCTCCTCATCTGGTCCCACCACCTGCCAACACTCACCCCACCAGCTTGCGTAGCCGGGTCAATCTACTCAGCTCTGACCTTGATCTGCTGGGTTCTTCCAGCAAGCTGATGGGGGCGGGGGTCATGTATTCCAACATCTGCTGTCTTATTTATGTCCGCGTTATGAACCTTGGTCGGCAGACGTGTGCGCCTTTGCAATCCCGTGTCAAAGAGGAACATTTTTATACGAATCAGAGAAAAAAAATGCGAAAACTCCCGACACTTATTTTTAATCTGCACAATTGCGGATTTTGGGAATTCTGCAAACTTTATTCACGCAATCGCCCACCTCCCTGTTTAATTGGGGGGGGGGGGGGTAAGACGAAGAACTTGGAGACGGAAAATATTTCGCGATAAATCTATTTGTTTAACATGCCACTCAGAATTCGGTCAGGTTGGGTTAAAACATTTGGATCTTGGAGTACAATCATTTCTCACACACCGGATTGAAGACGGATTTGGAAAACATGATCGAGCAAGTTTGAAAAGCCACAGAATAAATGCGGGGAAAACCTGTTCCATATGATCTCGGTGACATGTCCATACGGGGTTTCCAATATAATCTTTCCTACTGCAGGCTAATCGCTCTCAACTTCCCATCTTGACAATGAACCCCTCTCGGATACAATGAACTGGTCTTCCCCCCCGGTGGCGAGCGCACTCCAGAATTCGCCCAAGTGCAACACGCATTGTGGTGACGGCCAGGGCCAAACTGTTAGACCCTCGGCTCTTCAAAGTATTCAACCTAGCCTTCGCCTCCAAACAGGGGAAGCCGAATTCAATCGAGAGTAATGGTCTATTTTAAAATACAGCAGTTATCGTAGATCCATTCAACAAGCTGGGCTGGAAGATGATGAGAATTTGTAATGCCCCAGTGCAAAACGCTGCGAGCAGAGCATTTAGACTGCACTAAATCTAATTCATGATTAAACATCTCCTTGGCCACGCGCGGGTCAAATTACACACACATCAGTTGTTTTTGTCAAAGTAACCCGATAGATTATTTTCTCCCAGTGTGGTGATTTAGGCACTCTGGTCAAAGGTGGGGATGGGGAGAAGAGGGGGGGGAGGAGGAGGAGGGGAGGGGGAGAGGAGGGGAGGGGAGGAAGGGGGAGGGGGGGAGAGGGGGAGGGGGGGAGAGGGGGAGGGGGGGAGGGGGGGAGAGGGGGAGGGGGGGAGGGGGGGAGAGGGAAGAGGGGGAGAGAGGGAAGAGGGGGGGGAGAGGGAAGAGGGGGGGGGAAGGAGGGAAGGAGGCCAGCTGACTGGTGCGGTACTTCATTACCCAAACAGTTCCCACTTATGGGAACAGGTGGCTGCGTTCAGCGACCAGCCCTATGCGGTTTTATTTGTTCCAAAAACGTACATTTGCAAAATTAGAAACCACGCTCGGTGATTGCAAAGTATGAAAAAGTAGAATAAAACGGACTAATTTAAAACGTTATGATATTCCATTCACTTGTAAACCATTCGTGCCTTTCCTTGACATTGTGAGGGGCGGGGGGGGGGGGGGTGAAGAATGAAGCGTGATTTAAAAGTCAGACTATACTTACAGTCCCCTGAGCCGCAGCCATATTTTTTCTATTTGCTCTGGTTGGAGGTATTTGAGAGAGTTGCTCTCAAACTCTTCGATTTCCTTAGTTGGCGACTCCATTACCTTAAACTCCGAGATGCAATTAAATGCCTAACTTTCGAGCAGCAAACGACTGTCCATCATTTTTGCCCTGTTGCAACTTTAACGCAGGAAAGGAGCGGCTATGCGTTAACATTGGAGTCTCCAGACATCTGTCGGTTCCCAAACCAAAAAAATCTTCCTACCCATTCAGATGCGAGACAGGGGAATGAAATGAGCCGGCGAAAGCGCCACAAGCCCAAGCCCCGGTGACAAGTGAGTGAGGGCGGGGTAGCACATGCGCGGCTTTCTCCGCACATCGCTTCCCAACGCTTGGTCTTGCGGAGCCCTGGGACCACGGGGCAATGTTCGGGCAGGGCACCCGCGCAGGGGAGGAAGAGTCGTCATCCAACGGGAGGCGGGGGGCTTCAGTAGATCCTGAAGACGCGTCGGTGAAAGTGAGCAGGTACCAACCTAACCTAGGGCAGCAGCAGGTGGCACCAAAGGGAAGATGTCATTCTGATCCGGCCAATTTTACACCCCATGCACCTGGGCTCCCTCTTCCCTCAAAGCAATCAAATCTTTGTGGCCATCTTATTCCACACAAAGAAATGCTTTTCTTTTTTAAAATCAGGGTCATGAGGAAGTACTGAAGGGAGAGAAAAAAAATTACTTTCCAGCAATCTTGTCATTAATTTAAAATTCTTCCATATTTTCCTATTCCATCAAGAAGGTTTACATTTTCTCCATCTGACTGGGTGAGAAGGGATAGAAACTCACTGGGGCGGAGATTGATTCCAGACAACAAAGGTTCTGGGGGAAGTGGGGCTGTGAATCAGCTAGCTCGTGATTGAATGGTGGGGCAGAGTCAAATGGGCTGAATGTTCTATTTTTGCTCCAATGTCTTATGAATACAACATGCAGGATCATAACTGTTGCTGATCTGCCAGTCCTCTGGCTTGTTAGACCAATCAGTTTTACACGAGTCAACCTCCACACATTCTGATTTCAATTTTGAAATGCATGTCGAGATATAGGTTGAGTATCCTGTAGTAAACCCATTGGCTGATTGTAGCGGTGGCCCCTCCCACAGGGGCCTGAATAAAGGTGGCTGTCCCTCAGCCCTCTCCTCAGTTCGGGACAGTCGACCAGCAGGGATGTGCCTTTGTTTAGTCTATTGAGAATAAAAGCCTATCAGTTTTGCTCAACTTCAGTCTTTTGAGTCGTTGCATTTTTAAACTGCCGCACCTGGGTAGCCAGGTGTGTTTAATGAGTCAAAGGTGCGCCCAGCTTCTTTTACCTGCGGGGGGGAAATCGCCCCATTAAATCGCCAGCCCGGTGATTTAAGGGGGATCCCGCCCTGTGATGATGCAGTGAATGACGCGACACGCACTCACCAGAAGAAATTAAGTAAAATATTTTAACCTTACTCTTCCTGGGAAGCATGTTTAAACCACAATATAATATCCCCTTTCCTGACCTGCACTGCTGAGTTCCTCCTCTACATTTGAACTTGACACCAACATGCTGACTGGTGATGTACACACGCAAGCGCTAACGTCACCGGAATAAGCGGGTCGGCCATTTTTGTTTTCAAGCTACCGGTGGACACAACCTAGGTAAGTTTAACTGGGTTCCCTGACTCCCTCAGAGGTAGGGCAGGGTCCCAGTTGATTTAGGAGCATGCTGACCAGGTTGGATCCTTTCAAGCTGCCTTGTGAGTGGGATGCTAACCAGGCAAATTGCCCGGTTGACACTATTTTATAAGGCAGCTTGAAAGCACCTATTGATGGGGTATCAATTTTATTTGCAATAGCTTTGACAATGAACAGATCCTGAAGCCGGAGAAACTGGAAATCGACCCTCAATCGCCTGAGGCATCGACCAAGTTTGAACTCTGGCCATTGTTTGGTCAGAGAATGACAAATTACAGGAACTGCTCTCAAGCCGCACCACTGGTGTATCCAGAGGCAGACATATTGAAAAGCCAGTACCTGAGAAAGGTGAACAAGATCTATGCCAGACATCTCCTAGTGTCCCGAAAATAGTGACACAGAGAGTCATATGCTGAGTACCTCCAGGCCCTGTGAATCCTTGGATAGGCCTGTGAATGCAAGGCCGTAAAGGCTGCGGAGTACATAGGGGTGCCTAAGTCGCAGGCATCAGGTCCAATTATGTCTGCCAGAGACGACTAGAGCAAGGAGAGCTCAGCCTGTGGAGGGCGATCGAATTGGCAGGCACACTGGAAGTGGCCCTTTAGAACATGGAGGCCTACTCAACTGACAATGCGGCCGCCTTGTGATTGCCCCAGGCACTGCCAACTGGGGACACGTTGTCACCATCATGTTCCACCAGTGATCCAACCATAGCAGCCATACTCCGCGAGTGCCTAACACTGCTACCACCATGTCCCGCCAGCAACCCAACCACAACCACTGTACTCTGCCAGCACCCAAAGTGCTACTTCTGCGGCCTGGGCAAGCGCCCGAGGAAATTCTGCCCAGTGAAAGATGCAGTCTGCTCCAGCTGCAGGAAGAAAGGGTACTATGCTAAGGTGTGCAGATCAAAACCACCCTCTGCAGGGCTGCCATATTGGACACTACCATCATGGGCACTAGCGGTGCCATGTGCGGGTCATAGTGGCCACCATCTTGGGTGCCATCTAAAAGAGCCAGCAGTGCCACGTGGGGGCCACCCCCTTGGATGCCACCATTTACTGACTCAACATTCAAACTCTCCAGTGTAGCGACAAGCAGTGATCCCACACTGGCTTCCATCACACTCGACCAGGGCAGTCCTCATCAATGCGCCATATCAACGATGGACATTCAGGTAAATGGCCACGTGAGGAGTTGCCTTTTCGATAGTGGGAGCACAGAGAGTTTCCTCCACCCCAACATGGTGCAGCACTACTCCCTTTTTGTAAAGCCAGTAAGCCAAAAAGTCTTCTTGGCCTCAAGGTCACATGGCAGATGTCCGTGGCTACTGAGTAGTGACTCTAACCATGTGGGGCACAAACTATAGAAACTTTAAACTTTTGATGATGTCACAGCTATGCGCTGCCATGCTACTGGGACTGGACTTTCAATGTCACCTTAAAAGCATGACAATGGAGTACGATAATAATTAGGAACTAAGTCAATGCTTTCTTAAAACTATTGATTTCAAAGTGATGGTGAAAAACAAAAAATGTTAACTTGCACATAAATTAAATAGCATGTTGAATTTTTCCATCAATTTTCTTTAAAAGTTCATTCAGTCAAGTTCCATAATCCAGGACCCCTAAACAAGACCAAAACTGATTGTTGGCCTCAGTACCACATTGCTCTGAAGATCTTTTGATTTCTTTAATGTACAAAATTCAATCAATCAGGAATAAACTCAGCAATTGAACCTTCAGTCATTTTAGGCTAAGAATTCTGAACATTCCTAACCTGATGCACAACTAGGTGGGATTTTTTGGTAGGAAAGAGGATAGAAAGAGGCCTCAAAGGGATATAGACAAGCTGATTCAGTGGCCAAGTGCATGGAGGTGGAATATAATGTGCAAACCTGAAGTAACCCACACGGGAGCACAAAACAGAAAAGCAAACTTTTTTTCCAACAGTGAAGGATGTGTAATGTTGATGTTTAAAGAGACTTGGATGTCTTTTGTCACTGACAGTCAACACAGGCTGCAGCAAGCAATTTAGGAAGCAAATAGTATGTTTGCCTTTATGAGAAGTTTGAATGAAATAATGCTTTGCCCTAATTAGCTATAACCTTGGTGAGACCACACCTGGAGTATTGTGTAGAGTTTTAATGTGACCTGAAAGAAAGGATATAATTGGTATAGAGTGAATACAGCAAAGACTTACCAGAATAATTTACTAAATGATGAAAAAGTGATAGAAGAAATCTGTACCTCCAGAATTTGGAAAAATTTAAGAAGATGGCATTGAAACTGACAAAATTCTTACAATGGTCAACAGGATGGCAGCAGAGAGGACAATTCTTTCAGCAGATTGAATAAGTAGGAGTAACAGTCGTGTAAAAAGCTGACAATAGACAGAATTTTTTCCAGGCACAATTGCATTTTTCCATTACTCTGCCCTGAGTGTTGCAGAAGCTCATTCGTTGAGTTCATTCAAAGCAGAAATCAGTAGGTTTCTGGGAATCCAATGCATCCTGATGAATGGTGAAGCAGGTTCAAACAGCCAAATAATCCTTCCCTGCTCCTCATATCATTTTTAGTTCTTTCGATGAAGAACTGTGTTCCATTCTCTGCTTTAAATGGTCATCTCTTCATTTTGAGACTCAGTCAAGTCACACAAGATTCCTTTATTGTCAGGTAATAGTACAGAGCATGTGGGGCTGAGTGCGAGAATAGATTATCTCACAATGGAATGGCGGAGCGGACTCGACGAGCTGAATGGCCTACTTCTGCTACTATATCTTATGATCAAAAATATTATTTGCTTCATTAATATCCTGCTGTACCTACATGTTAAATTTCAGCTCACATGTAGGTAAACCAACATGAATGAATGAATGAAGTTTATTATTGCATATGTACCTGCAATGAATAGATGCCATGACTCTTACTTGCTGCATCTTCCCAGATACATAAAACACGAGGAAAAAAAATCATGATATAAAAAGGAAGTGAAATAAATAACATTAAAAAAAACACCCACTTGCCACAACATGTTTTTCTGTGTATTTACTACAATCCCAGCATCTGTAGACTTGCATTCACTCCATTTTTATTCTTATTGTTTAAAACAATACTCTGCTCTTAAGTAGATGACTTCACATTTTTCATATTAAATTCTATTTGCCAAAGTATCTCCCATTCTCACAGCTTATCTACATCCACTTGATGTGGCAGGGAATGATAAGAAAGCAAAGTGAACAATAGTCAATGCAGCACATTGCAATGCAGCCCTCCAAGACTCCCTCGTCCACTCCTCCCTTCCCACCAATCGCTCCCTTGGTACCTAGCCAAGTGATTGCAGGAGGTGCGCCCACACCTCCACCCTCATCATCATTTGGGGCCACAAACAGTCCTTTCTAGTGAAACAACACTTCACGTGAATCTGCAAGGGTCATCGCCTATATCTGACGCTCCCGTTATGGTCTCCTCTACATCAGCGAGACTGAGTGCAGACTGGGAGAATGCTTCCTTGAGCACCTTCGCTCTGTTTGCTGCAATAGCGGGGATCTCCCAGTGGCCACAGTTTTCAATTTCCCACCCCATTCCCTTGCTGATGTGTCTGTCCAGACTGACACCTGCAAATTGGAGGCACCCTCCAACTGATAGTATTAACATCGACTTCTCCAGTTTCTGTTTGCCCCCACCCCATCTTTCCCCTTTCCTCTAGCTCTCTCTCTCTCTCTCTCTCTCTCTCTCTCTCCCCCCAACTATCCCCTTTCTGTTCCCCAGCTCTGTTTCCACAGAACCAAAAACAACCCCCTCCCCCCACCCCAGTCAATTTTCACCTTCCTTCTTTCCTCGGTCCCATCCATTTCCAATTGACACCTTGTGTCTGTTGGTCTATACTCCTCTCCCTGCCCATTCTTCCCAGCCTTTTAACTCAGATACCTGTCTGCTTTTTACTCACACCTTGAAGAAGGGCCCAGGCCAGAATAGTTATCTCCTATGGATGATGCTAGACCAGCTGAGTTTCTCCAGCATTTCTGTGTTTTTACTACATTCACGTGAAGCAATTTTATATCTTCATTACAATTCACTGCAGTCCAGCTTTGTGTCATCAGCAAATTTAGATACATCACCATTAATTTACTCATGATGTAGATTGTGAACAGCAGAATCAGAATCAAAATTTATTGTCAGGAATATGTCACAAAATATGTCACTTTGCTGCAGTATTACACAGTGCAAATACATTTGTGCAAAAATAAGAGCAAGTGAGATAGTGTATGTGGTACATTGGTTCAAAAATCTGATGGCAAACATGAATACGCTGTTTCTGTACATGTGTGTTCATCTTCAGGCTCCTGTACCTCCTCCCTGATGGTAACAGTGTGAAGGGGGCAATGGCCTGGATGGTGAGGGTCTTTGAGGATAGATAGAAGCTGCTTTCTTAAGACACCACCTCTTGAAGATGTCCTAAATGGAGTGAAGAATAATACCCATGAAGGTGCTGACTAAGTTCATAACTCTTCTTCTTGTCCTGTGCCCTGGCACCTCCATACAAGCCAATGATATAGCAAGTCAAAATGCACCCCATGGTACAACTGTTGAAGTTTTCAAGCGACTTTGCAAGTTCAGCACAGACTAGAAGGGCCGAAGAGGCCTGTTTCTGTGCTGTAATGTTCTTTGATTCTATGAATCTTTAGAGAAAGGCAAAATATCCTCAAACATCCCATGAAATATAGCCGCCAACAAGCCACCTTCATGATTACATCGACATGGAGGCCCCAAGAGAGAGCACATCCCAGCACCTTTTTAGTTATGCTTTTATTCCAACTGTTTTCTGACTGCCAACCATTCAGTCTGCCCTCTAATTCATTTTCATGACCTCCTGTCTGTCACCTGATCGAAGGCCTTCTCCAAATTCAATATATTAAATCCTCTAGTTCCACCAATCTATTCTGCTAATTACAAACTGAAAGAGTCAACTGTTTCCCCAAATCAGATTGCATTTCATAAATCCACAATGAATCTGCTCAAAAACAGAAAATGCTGCAAATGTTCAGATCAAGGAGCATCTGACCTACCAAGTTTCCTATATTTTGTGATTTTTTTTTCAGATTTCCAACATTGACAGTTTAGATTTTCATTTACTATTGATTCTCTCCAGTTTTTAAAAAGTTTTCTTATCATCTCCTTAATAACTTCTTGCAGTTTATTTGGCATTGATGTCAAGCACATTGATCAGTGTTGTCACCCTGCCTCTTCTTGAATAGTGTGACCTTCCCATCCATATGAACCAGTCAAAAACTTGGAAGATCTACAATCTCCATAGCCATCTCTTTCAACATATTAGGATGCAGGCTATTTTCACTAATTAACGTTTCCCTGTCTCTAGAAGGGAGAATGAGAACACTTTGGCAAGTAGGATTAAGTAAAACTCAAAGGCATTCTATGGATTGGTGAAGGATAATGGGAGTGAAGGTAGAGTTGCTTAAGGATAAAGGAGGGGACGTGCCTGGAAACAGTGGAGTTAGGGAAGCTCCTAAATGAATACTTTGCTTTAGTGTTCATCAGAGTCAATTGGTCAAGGTAAGGTCAACAAAGAACAAGGTTATGTTCTGGAGCATGTTGAGGTAAAGAAAGAGGAAGTTCTGGATATTCTTAAAAACATTAGGATTCATAAGTTCCTGGGACCAGATGAGATATACCCCAGGTTACTACAGGAAGTGAGGGAAGAGATTGCTGGAGAGTTGGTGATGATCTTTGCATCTCCTGGCTATAATGGAGGTACTGGAGGTTTGGAGAATAGCAAATGTAGTCCTCTTGTTTAATAAAGGGAATTATGGACCAGTGAGTTTTATGTCAAGATGGGCAAACATTTGGAGAGGATTCTTAGTGACAAGATTTACAACCATTTAGAGAAGCATAATCTTCTCAGGGATAATCAGCATGGCTGTGAGGGGCAGGTCATGCCTTACAAGTTTTTTGAGGAAGTGACAAAAAGAATGATGAAGGTAGGGTGGTAAATGTGGTATATATGGATTTTAGTAAAGCATTTGACAGGGTTCCCCATAGTGGACTCATTCAGAAAGTCATGAGGCATGTGATCCATGGAGGCTTGGCTGTGTGGATTCAGAATTAACTTGCCTGCAGTAAGCAGGGAGTAGTAGTAGATGGAATGTATTCTGCTTGGAGGTCAGTGACGAGAGAAGTTCTGTGGGGATCTGTTCTGGGACCCCTGGGGGGGGGGGGTCTTTGTGATTTTGATAAATATCCTGGACCTGAAGAAGTGCAGGGGAAGGTTAGTAAGTTTGCAGATGACACCAAGACTGGAGGTGTTGTCATGGGTAACAGCAGGATGTAGACAAGATGCGCAGTTGGGTAGAGATGGAGTTCAATCCAGATAAGTGTGAAGTGATGCCTTTTGGAGGATCAAACGTGAAGGTGGAATACATGGTTAATAGTGTGGAAGAATAGGTCAAAATCAAGGTTGTTACGCTGGTTGATAGGTAGTTAAGAATGCTAATTTTTGTTATGGCCTTCAATAGTCGAGGATTGGGTTCAAGAACTGTGAGGTAATGTTGCAGCTCAATAAAATTCTGGTGAGACCACACTTGGAATATTGTGTTCAATTCTGGTTGTCTCGTTACAGAAAGGATGTGAAAGCTTTGGAGAGCATGCAGAGGAGATTTACCAGGATGCTGCCTAGGTTAGAGAAGGTGTCTTAAGAGGCAAGGTTAACAGAGCTAAGACTTTTCTTTGGAGTGAAGAAGGATGAGAGGTGACTTAAGCGAGGTCTACAAGATTATGAGAGACATAGATAGAGTGGACGGCAGCACCATTTTCCCAGGGCAATGGTAACAAGTAGCAGAGAACATCTGTCTAAGGTGAGGGGAAGAAAATTTCAGGGAGATTTCAGGGATAAGCTGATAAGCTCTTTACACAAAGAGTAATGGGTGCCTGGAATGCATTGCCAGGAGTGGAGGTGGAGGTCGGCAAATTAGGGATGTTGCAAAGACTCTTAGATACATGAATGCAAGAAAAATAGAGGATTATGAATGTGAGGCAGGGAAGGTTTTGATTGTTGAGTCGGTTTATAGAGGTCAGCACACATCGTGGGCCTAAGGGCTGCGTTGAAATGTTCTGTCTTTATGGAATGTTAACACAGAGTATCTGAGTGTTGAAATCCTTACAACCAATTACTTCAGAGTAAAGTATGGTATAATGGCTCATGTGAGGAAAAACTAAGTGTGGCTGTTAATGCACAGTTGTAACATCTTTTTCTGCACCAACAAAATGTCTTTATAAGTTACATAACCAGCATTCACACCAAGGAAGTGAAATTTTGTCACTGAAAAATAAGGTGTTGTGACATTAAGTTGTTCACCCTTCAGTGTTACAGTATTAGTACTTATTACACTTTGTTCTGTCTTGATATTCTGGAAAGAAGGATATGACTAATTATGTGGAAAAAAAGCACAACACACACAAATGCTGGAGAAACTCAGCAGGTCAAACAGTGGCTTTATGTAGCAAAGGTGAAGATACATCACCAACGTTTCGGGCTCAAGCCCTTCATCAAAGTGTGGGGGAACATGAGAGAAGTCTGAACAAAAGGAGGGGAAGGGGGGGAATTATATTTTTTCAATTCTTGTGCATAAATACAGATATACTGCACATAAATAATACTGCATCAGCGAGCATGTCTATGTGTATCCATAAATCTCTGAGAGGAGTGGGGCTGAGTGGGAGAATGGACCAGCTCGTGATGGAGTGGCGGAGTGGACTCAACGGGCCGAATGACCTACATCTCCTCCGATATCTTATGGTCTAATTCCTATTAAATGAAAAGTAAGGCTCATTTATATTCTTAGAATGAACTTCTCTCTCTCTTTGATTGAAACAACCACAAATAATATATGAAGGTTAACAATGTCAAGCACAAAATCTGGCCTCAGGATATCAAATATTTTACATTATGAAGAAACTTACCTCAAGTCATATAATGACTATTAGCCTGCACACCATTGCCAAGTTTGGATTTCACCCAAACCACTCATTTCAGAACACCACAGCCTTTGTCCACACATGGATCATGGAGCTGAATTGTGGAAGAGTAACTGCTCTTTTATGGCATCAAGGAACCCAGATAAAACTGAAGTCCATGTGTATCAAGGAGTCAACAGTACTGGCTGCAATTGTACCTTCCACAATAGTTGAGATGGATGGAGACTAATCATTCCAGTCCCTAAGCAATACTGCAGAATCTCCTTAGGGCAGTATCCTGGAACCTTCCAAATTCAAATGATTTGTCAATAATCTTCCTTCCACTAGAAAGCCAGAAGTGGGAATGTTCACCAACAATTATACAATGTTAAATTCCATTTGCTCTCCCTTTGCAAATGCACCACCAAGCAGTAAAGGTTTAAATAATAAACAGACAGGGACTGAAAAGTAATAACCACCACAAACTTACCTGTGGGAAGTGTACTGACTGGTTGCATCCTGGCCTGGTCTGGAGGCACCAATACATCTGAGGAGAAAGACCTGCAAAAGGTAGTGGACACAGCCCAGTACATCACAGGCAAATCTCTCTCCACCATCGAGAGCATCTACGTGGAACGCTGCCATCGGAGAGCAGCAGCAATCGTCAATGATCCATGCCTCCCAGCACATGCTTTGTCCTCGCTGCTGCCATCAGGAAAGAGGTATCGGTGCCACAAGACTCGTACCACCAGGTTTAGGAATAGTTGTTACCCCTCCACTATCAGTTGCCTCAACCATAAACTCAATCAGAAAATAATGTAAGGACTCTAAAATTGCACATTGTTCATGATTGAATATTTATTTTCAGTATTGCACAGTTTGTTTTCATTTCTCTCTTTTGTATACCTGAGTACAGTTTACAGTTACCAATAAGTAGGAATTCTGCCTCACCTGCAGGGAAAAGAATCTCAGAGTTGTATATGATGTCATTTATGTATTCTGATAATAAATTTGAACATTGAAATGTGACAAATCTCCAACAAGAATGAGTCTAACCACTTAGACAAGTCATTAACATTACAATCAGCAGGTTCCCCTCCATCAACATCCTGGGAGTCACTATTGATTGCGTAAAGCCACAGAAATACTGGAGCTGGAAGAGCAGAGCAAAGGCTGAACTGCGTGAGACTCATTGTCTGAAATCTACATCTTTATATTATTTGCAGGCACTTCTTTGCATGGAATGCAGCTCCAAAAACTCACAAGAAGCTCAAAACATCCAGAGTAAAGCAGCTCTCTCGATTAGTACTTATTCCAACATCCCACATATTCATTTCCTAGTCCATCAATCCATAGTTGTGGCAAATGTGAACCATCCACACATTATATTATAGTAGTTCATCCAGACTACTTTGTCTCAAACATGTGACTTCTCACACTATGAAGAATAGAGGTAAACAAGTCAAGTTTATTGTCATCTAATTGCACAAGTACAACCCGACGACACAGGATTCTCCAGTCCTCCAGTGCCGACACACAACCAGACATAACACACAATCAGACAAACCATACATATGCAGGATAAGTATTCATATATATAGAAATAAATATTGTTTCATAAATATGAGCAGTTCCTTTGGTCATTCAGCGTTTCCACTGCCCGTGGGAAGAAGCTGTTCCTCAGCCTGGTGGTGCTGGCTCTGATACTCCTGGATCTCTTCCCCGATGGGAGCAGCTGAAAGATGCTTTGTGTGGGGTGGCAGGGGTACTCCATGATTTTGCACACCCTCTTCACACAACAATCCCAGTAGATCACTTCAAATGGGGGGAGTGGGGGGGGGGGGGGGGAAGGGAGGACTGGAGAACACTGTGTTGTCGGGTTGTACTTGTGCAATTAGATGACAACTTGAATTATTTACCTCTATTCTTCATAAATGGGAAATGTCACATGTCAGTTGACCAGTCTTCAATCCATCCTGATGTACTGTCTACACTAGCCATTCTCAATGGGGATCCTACAGGACCCCTGCCTGGTTTTCTTTTACCTCACATAAATGATTTTTAATGTAGTTAGCAGGAGATAAATACAGTCGAAACCAAAACTTGAGTGCCTCATGATGAAGGGGGCCATAAACTTTGATCAGAGTCCTAAGTGGGGACAGAGTTGAAAAAATGGTTGAGAATGGCTGGTTCTTAATGATAGGTTGCCCACTGCCCTCTCTGCAAATTATGGCTTTTTTAATTCAACATTGCCTTCTGAATGAGTTCCAGGTATCAGGTGAAATGGGCTGTGCATTCTTCCTTTCCAGATACCCCTCATGAGAGGAAATGGCAACTACCATGTCAAAGGTCCCTTAGAATTAAGCATTTCAATAAGATTTCTACTCATTCTTTAAAGTTTCAATGGGTTAAGACCCAATCTGTTCCTTTGTTCTTGATCAGAAAACTCCATCCCTGGAATTAAGATAGTGAACCCACATGAAACTCCCTCCAATGGAAGTATACTCCTCAGTAAATGAGATCAAAACTGAATGTAGTACAGCATGCGTGACTTCACTATAATCACACTAACCTTGTGTGTCAGCCACTAATGTGGGTGTCCTTACCACAAAAGGAATGACCTAGAAATTCAGCTGTGAAAATAAAACTAATACAGATTATCCAATGTAACGCATTTCTCCACTTGTGATTATCTCAATCTTTACTAGTGTTTGCACTTTTAGGTTTTAGTGAACCCTGTAATACATCTCCAATCAAGACTCATTCTTTCAGTCTCTGAAAGCTTTAAACTCTTAGCTATGCTCTTGCTCTCTTGTTCCTTTAAATTCTAACTACTCATCTGTTCGCTGATTGCTTTAAAATCTTGGCCTGCTTTAAAATTGCCATCTTTTCTCTTAGTTACTTTTAACATATCCTCTATTGTATCATTGCTTTAAATTGAACCACTTTCTTATTTCTTGCTATGTCAAAACATTGCATCTGTTGTTTTATAATCTCACTGTCCCCACTCATTTATTCTTTTATTGATTTAAACTGTAGACCCCCAATTGTCTTAAATCTGCAGTCTGGTTTCTTCTTCTCTGAGAGCTTTAAACTCTGTCTCAGACTCAACTCAAGTGATAATCTTTCTGCTGATCTACCCGTCAATCTGTTTTCTCAAAACTCTCACCCTATTCTGCATCCAATAAAGAACTCAGCATTGTTCTCTTACTATCCGTGGCTTCAAAATTTTGGCCAGAGCATTCACTGCTTTAAACACTGCTCATTTTTTGCTCCTATAAACTTTATACCCACTGTCTCATTTTATACTATCAGCATGAACACTCACTGCTTTAAACTGAACCATTACCTCACTGTATTAAGTTCACAACCTTTCTTCTGCTTTGTGAACTCTTCCCCTTTCTCAAGCAATTGTCAGCCCATTATCATATTCTTGAATCAATTAAACAGTTTCTACCCATTTCTACCCCTTGATTTCTTTCACAATCTCCCACTGTTTCTATTCTTCTGTTTCTACCTTTTTTCACCCCTCTGTTTCAACCCCTTGTTTTTTTCCACTTAATTGCTTGCCTTCTGTTTCTACTCCTCTATTTAAACAATTTTTTTTTACATACAACTTGTGATTTTTCTGTTCTGAAGTGTCTTCCCACATCCCAGGTCTGCGCATTCACGCAGGAACGACCAAATCTCCAAATTATCGTATCACAACAAAAGTTTAGACAGAATTTTAAGAGGCTGGACATCCTATACATTGTCCCATTGTTCACTGATCACCTGCAGTTCAGACTGCAAGCGATCCATGAAAATAACTAGGGGTCAAGATGGTAAAATGTCAGAACAGGAATGAGTCCTTATTCCCATTCCGATCTTTTTACACAGAGAGCATTTGGGAAATTGGGAATCATTTCCTGGAACCATAAATTTGCACTAATTTATAACAATATTTGCACTGTATTGCTGCCACAAAATATCAAATTTTGTGACATGTTCATGCCAATAAATTCTAATTCTACCATGTTGTGAATAAAATGTAAATATTTAACCTGGTAGTGCAAGTAAAACACTAAAATTGCAGAACAGAATGTTACAGAGAAACTGCATATAAAAAAAAAATCAAGGTTGGCTTGTGAGAACAAGAGATTATCAAAATATGAGAAGTTCATTCAAGATTCTGATAAAATGGGGAAATAAACAGTCCTCGAATCTGCAGACACATTTTTAAAATCATGCATCTCGTGCTTTAAAGGAAGAGGGAGATGTGAGGATGATTAGGGAGGTACAGGTCTTTTATTTTGTTGACTGGTTTCTCAGGACAGTGGAGCATGATTTGTATGATGGCTTGGACTGCACCCACCTCTCTCTGCAGTTTCTTCCAGGTCTTGGGCAGAGCAGTTTCCATCCAAGCTGTAGTGCATTGGGAGAGGATACTTTCCACTGTGCATCTGTAAAAATTAGTGAGTGAATTTCCTCAGCCTTCTGGGGAAGTAAAGTGTGCTATCTTGGCCACAGCATCAATGTGATGGTGAAGAGAGTCTATTGCCATATACTTAAGTACAATGTATAAGTGCTCTGAAATTCTGGTTTGCTACAGCAGATGGATTGCAGTGGGACCAGGACAGATTGCCTAAGAATTTAAAGCTCTCACCTATCTCCACCTCAGCACCACTGATATCATCCTACTTCCTATTATCAATGACCTAGTCATTCATTTTGCTGTTGTTGAGGGATTAGTGTTATCCTAACACTAATCTATCTCCTTCCTGTCTTCAGTCTTGTTATTGTTTGAGATACACCCTATTATGGTGGTGTAATCGGGGAACTTGCTAATGGAGTTAGATCAGAATTTGGCCAGAGTCGGCATGTATAAGGAGTATGGGGCTGGGTGCACAAGCTTTCTGGTCACTAGTGTTGAAGAGGAACTGTTGTTATTGGGCGACATTCTGCAAATGCAGAAGCCCTGATGTTGATGGTTAAGCATTGACTTGTGTTGTCCCGGTTGTGCTCTGCTTCTCGACTAAATGTGGAATCCAGAGGAGCAAGAGGTCAGCAATTTTGCTCAATCCACACAGACCATCTCACAAGTTTTGACCTGCCGCAGGATTTACAAGCCCACTCACTTGTAAGGACAGGGGCAGCAATGTGGAAGAACCGTAAAATAATGTATGTTGCAAAATTTAAATGTTTTAGACTGGCAACCAATTAATTTACATTTTTGATTTTTTTTTAAATGAAACCTGAAAGAGCACTTGCAGAGTCAAAAACTATTATACTGTGGATCAAGAGCTGGGAAGTTTTAATAAACGAAAGTTCAATTTTTGGAGAAAAGGAACTCCGGATGCTGGAATCTGGAGCAAATAACTGCTGGAGGAACTATTACAGAGTCACTCACAAATGGTTTGATTTTTTTGCTAAACTTTATTTTTGTTAATCAAGGGCGTACAATATCAAGTGACTACCTCCCGTACCATAAATTTCCATGACCATGACCTTTCAATTTAAGAAAATGTCTGGAAAGGAATATGGTGCAAGTAAGTGATTAAAAAGTGGTACGTGTAGAATTATTCACTTTGGGGTGAAGCAGACATTTTTCAAGTTGAAATACACCACTAGCAATTAATGTTAATCAGAGGAATTTGATAATCCATGTCCAAATCAGTGAAAGACAATGTTCAACTTTGTCAAGCTATTAGGAAGAGAAATAACATACCATTAATGACAAGGCCAAAATCTAACTAGTAATCTAATGGGTAACTAGTGCACCCGCAAGAAACCCACGTAGATATAAACAGATTTTGAAAATTCCACAAAGAACATAAAACTGGGGCCTTACATGATACAGGAGTGAAATATGAAAGTCTGCAGATGCTGTGATTTGTCATAAAAATGCAGAAATGCTGGAGGAACTCAGCAGTTTCACAGCAACCATAGGAGGTAAAGATATATTACCAACATTTTGGGCCTGAGCCCTTCCTTAAGGAACATGATCCAGAAATATCAGTTATGAACAAGCTGGCTCTAACACTGCTAAAAAAAATTCTAAGTACTCCAAAGCAATCAAAATATAAATGCTGAAAAGTTAAAAGGCATCTTTAAAAATAAAAAAAAATTACACAAGTAATTAAATACTTGTAAATCAAGAGCCATCATTTAAACCCAGTGAAATCGGGACCAGTTTTCAGAAATCGGGACCAGTTTTCAGAATTCATGGACCTTTGCTGCCCTCTTGTGCAAGAAATTTAATGGAAGTAAGGCAAATTTCTTAAGACACGACACAATGCAAAACAAGATATTTCCAGTCAATTGCAGACTCAGAAGCTGCTTATGTTCATCATAACCTAACTCATAGGAGTAACTTGGCTCCCAAAGCCAGCTCTGGATCAACACCACCACATAATACACAGGAGCTCCTCACAAGCCCTGTCTTGTGTAATGCCATCACAATTCCCAAAATGTTAAAATTGTTAATATTGCAAATATCTGTGATTGTCTTGAACTGTTACATTAATACATGCTTGAAATTTATTAAAATCAGATAAATTGTTAACATTTAATAGATTCTTAGAACATTAAAATGTTTTGACCAATAGAAAACATATTTGAATGGACTTGTGACATGTTTTTGGGAGATAAATTGCATGTGACCTACACTAACAAGTATTTCCCAAACACTTTGAAACAGATTTTGTTTGAAATGCTGGAGTTCTGCTGGTGTTGGACCTGTTGGGGCCTCAGAGCCTTTGCAAAAGCTTTGGAGAGTGCCCAAAAGACTTCACTAATGGACTGTTGTTTAGAAAAAGGCAACAGATGAAAGAGTTGGTTGCAGCCGCACACAGTCTAAAGGGGAACTTGCTGTTCTAAGAGGGTCATTTGGTTTTGTAAGCAGAGAGAGTAAAAGAGGCTTTCTCTCAGAGAGAGAGAGAGAGAGAGAGAGAGAGAGAGAGATCACTTCTACAGTGTTACAGTCAGTAACAGCAGCTGGGACTGGAACAGGACAAGCTGGCAAGCTTGTGGGAAAACCCCATTTGTAAGATGAGTTGCACCCACCCTTGTGGTTCATGCAAGAAGAGAGGACTGGCTGTCTAATGTTTCACTTAGGATAAGAGAAACAAAAAGGAATTCTGTGGTGACCTGAAACAGGTTATCATCTGGAGAACCCTGAGGGAACAAGTTTCGTCAGCAAGACACTGAAGTGGCTGATGGAAGTAAATCAGTTATGATGTCCTGGAATAACAAATCTCTCTCTGGAAACTGACAAGAACCTTCCTGAGCAGTAACCATTTACCTTTCAAGCACCAAAGCTTGGTGAACTTCATAAATGTTAAATTCTGTGCACAGTATAAGAATTGCCTGCAACCAATGAATTTGGAGGATGAGACGTGAAATTGGACTGTGAATCAAAGAACATTTCTGAACTTACACACACATTACATACATATGCATTTAGAATTAGAAGGGGGTTAAGTTAGGTTAGTTAAGTCAATAGTGATAAGATAAAGTGTGAATCTGTTTTCATATTTAAAGATAATTAAAATCAACTTTTGTGAAAGTAACCATTTGTCTTGGTGAATATCTAATAGATATAATAATAATAATAGATAATAGATGGGTTTTGAGGTTCTCTGGGCTCATAACAGATTCCAGAAACAAACTTCCTTCAATTTGCCTCCTTCCTTTGGGGTTGTTCCACTTCACATTAAGTGAATAAAGTGACTTTAATTATTGGACATGGGGTCAGCACAGCTGCTATGAAGATTACTGGTGGATTCTATGAGGTGTTAAAGAGCTCTCAAGAAATTCAATGTATGTGCACCAGGTCTTCATAAATGATTCAGTTAATATCACCCTCCAGGCAAAGTAGTAGCTTCATCAATCTATTCTATTCATTATTAAGGCACACCAGAAAAGAAACAACAGCTCTTGTTCACTATTTAGATTAAAAATATTGCCTAATAACTCAATTTGAGAATTGGCAAAGGATTTGCAGTGGTCACTACAACACCAAATAACTGGTGTTTCAAACAATTTCAGAATGTTTTAAGATTGCCACTGTGCTCACAGGTCAAAATGTTGACTTCATCATGTTACAACATTACTTATGATGGATGAATAAGTAGCTAATCAACATTTTCAACAAGCTGACCTGCATCAGTCTTGAAAATATACAAACATGTAGATGTACCTTGGGATATTATCCAAAGTGGAAATGTGTAAATTAACATCATTATTACTCAAATTTAGTTGAAAATCTGGATCAAACATTTAAGCAGCTTCTCTTGAATGCTCAGTGGCACTCTTTCTAATCAATCAGCTGATGTAATTTCATCATGCAATATAAGAGATTAATATCCAACAAAAAATGAATTTCCAAGTGAAAGATCTGCTTTTGAATCATTGGAGCATCTCTTCACATTATGATAAACTTAAACTTCCTTCCTTCTATGTTTATTTTCTGGAACATTTATGTTTAGAATAGATATTAGAGAGATTTGCCAGAATTTTTAATGATCAGAATCAGTTCGTATATGTGTTTGCATTGAGGATCGGAGAACACTGTTTTTCAGGTTCTACTTGTGCAATCAGATCATAAATAAACAAACTTATTTAAAAATATCACATTTGTGAGACATTTAAAGGGGTGACGTTAAAGATTTGACAAGGCCAGATCGTCAGACATATTGACATGAACTTCAGTTAAGTTTTTGATGACCCAACTTGGTAAAACTTATCTTGAAGGTTAGAACCCAAGGGTTCAGGTCAGCAAGCTAACTGCATGCACATTTGGCTTGCTCAAGGAAGCAAAGAATGATTGTGGTGTTTTTTTTTGAGATTGGATGCCTGTGTCTAAGAAGGAAAGGTGCAAAGTCCCCTGTTTATCATTTACATTAACAATTTCAATGGGAATGTAGGTGGCATAAATTGCACAGTGGACATTTATGAAGGTTAAGGTCAGAATCAGGTTTATTGTCATGAACATGTGTCACGAAAATTGATGTTTTGCAGCAGCAGTATTGTGAAGAACAAGATGAAAAATTACTATAAATTACAATTATTTAGAAAATAAATATTTAGTGCAAAAAGAGCACAAGTGCGGTAGTCTCCATAGGTTTATTGTCTGTTCAGAAATCTGATGGCAGATGGGAAGAATCTGTTTTTGTACCATTGAGAGTTTGTCCGTAGGAGAAAATATATTGCTGGCATTTCGAGCCTGACCATTTATTTAAGGAATCAGCAAGGAAAGGAGATTCACAAAAGGTGGTGGATATATGGAGCAAGCTGCCAATGGAGGTGGTAGAGGCAGAATACCTTTAATGCTTAAAAAAATGAATAAAGAATAATTATTTATGATTCATTATTTCTTGAAGAAAGGCTCAGACCTGAAACATCAGCTGACGTTTTTCTTTATCTCCTGTAGTCACTGCAAGACCAGCTGAGTTCCTCCAGCATTATGGTCTGTTTTTACTATCATGGTACTGGCTGAGTTTACAATGCCTATACCCTTTTCCTGTCCTGTGCTCTGCCCTATCTACACCATATAACAGAATATCAATTGGGAGCATTGGCAAAGGAAAGGCAGATAGAATTTATAATCAGACAAGTGTAAAATTACGCAGTTTGGAAAGTTAAGCCACTTCAGGACATGTACAATTAAGTTGAAAAGAGACACAATTACAGAGCTGAAAATGGCAGCATATACACAGGGTGATGAGGGTAGCATGTTTTTTTAAATTATTTTATTTATAAATTTTAAACCAGTCATAATTACATGACATTCAATTCCAGAAATTAATTCAAAAAATTATGTATGTGGTATATGTAATCCCATCCCACCTCCTCCCCAACACCTAGAGAAAGAAAAAAAAACCAGAGGATGCCAAGAAAATCAAACATTTATACTATAAAATCTATTGGAGTGAAGTCTTCAGAGAGTTTATTAAACATGGAAACCTAAATTTTGTAAATATGAGCTTCATATTTAAAAAAAGAGATATTTATCTCGCAGATTTTAAGTAATCTTCTTTAATGGTATACAACTGCTAAATTCTGCATGCCATCTTTCCATACCCAACTCAATTTCTGACTTCCACAATATTGCAATACATTTCCTAGAAACTGCTATGCAATTAACACAATCTCAAAACAATCTTCAATCTTCTTAATACCCAACCATTTCCAAATCTTCAAAAATTGGTTATCCATTGAAAAAGGAATAAGCCTATTTTGACACAGGCATTTTCCTAGATATTAAACCTTTCATACCAATTTCATTATCAATATTATTCCACAACTCAATCAAATGTTTCAAAATAGGTGATTCCCTACTTCCTAGTTACAATTTAGAATTCAATTTATAAATAAAATCCTAGGGATTCATACCCCCATGGCATTAAATTCTATAAAAACCTAAGATAAAATATTATCTAAGCTAAACAATACATTTATAAATCTCAACTGAGCTGCTTTACAATAATTCTTAAAATGGTAAAGTCGTAAACTCCCTAATTCATACTTCCAAGTCAATTTTTCTAAAGAAATCCATGGCATTTTATTTTTCCATAAAAATTTCCTAACTGCCGTATTTAAATCCTTTAAAATTTTTTTTTTAAAGTAATTTATATTGGGATTGACTGAAAAAGATATTGAATTCTAGAAAAATATTCATTTTAACACTACTTATTCTGTCAACTAAAGTAATAAGTAAATTATTCCACTTCTTTAAATCTGCCACAATTCTATTAAGCAAAAGTAAATAGCTCAATTTATATAAATTTTTCAAATCATTATCAATTATAATAACTAAATATTTAATACCTACATCAAGCCACCTAAATTTAATAACCATTTTACAATCTGTATAATCACCTACAGCTAAGGACATAGTCTCACTTTTTTCCCCAGTTAACTCTATATCCAGAAACTTCACCATATTCTTTCAATATGACCTGCACTTAGAACAAAGAATTTATAAGATAAGTTAAATAAACCAAAACATCATAGGCAAACAAATTAATTTTATATTCTTCCTGGTTCACCTTAATTCCTTTAATCTTAGAATCTTGTCTAATAAATTCAGATAAAGGCTCAATTGATAAAATAATCAAAGCCTGAGACAAAGGACAACCTTGTCGACTTGATCTAGTTAATGGGAAAAAAAAGCAGATGTTTGTCCATTAGTAAAGGATTTTTGTATAAAGCTTTAACCTTTTTATAAACCTAAAACCAATACCAAACTTCTCCAATACTTTAAACAACAAATTTTATTCTAATCTATCAAAAGCTTTTTCCGCATCATGAGTTACCGATATGCTACGATCCTCTCTTTTTTTAAGAATTAAATTAATTAAAATAATTAATCTTGCAATATTGTCAGGTGAATATCGTTTTGCAATAAATCCTGTTTGATCCATATGAATTAAATTAAGCAAACATATAATCTATTTGCTAAGATTTTGGCAACAATTTTATAATCCACATTTAATAAAGATAAGATGCAGGATTCAACAAGTCTTAATTTTTTTTGGTATAACTAATTATTGCTGTTGAAAAAAGATTCCGGTAAAGAATCGGATTCCGTCTCTTGCTTTAACACCTCCATAAATGGAGGAATTAAAAGATCCTTAAATTTCTTATATAATTCAGACAGAAAACCATCTTCTCCTGGAGATTTACCATTCAGAATTAACACTTCATTAATTTCTATTATTGTAAAAGGAGCATCGAAATTTCTCAGATCTTGATATGTCAAGCTAGACAGATTTATCGGAGATTTTTTAAAAATTATCAGTCTTAACTTCATCTCCAGTAAATTCTGATCTATACAAATCAGAATAAAAAAACCTTTTAATATATCATTAGTTTCTCTAGAATTTTAATAATGATCTTTGAACTTTTACTAACAGCATTAATTATGCTAGACAATTGCTATTTTTAACTGCCAAACTAAAACTTTGTGTTTTTTCTCCTAATTCATATCATCTTTACTTAGTTCTATCAATAACTTTTTCAGACCTATAGGTCTGGATCATATTAAAATGAAACTTTAATTAATTCCTTTCTTTTCTCTTCTGTAGATTTTTTTCTGTAGTACTTTTCCAAATCCTGTATCTCCCTTTCTAACGAATCAACCTCTTTCATATAGTCTTTCTTGAATTTAATCACCATCTATAAACCAATTGTTCCTTTTCCAAAAATAAGTACATCATTAAAAGTGGTGAATGATTATATAAAATTCTAGCCTTGCAATCCACATTCATAATGTTTCCCTGCAATTGTGCCAAAAAAATTAAAAATCTATCCTAGAATAAGAATTATATCTATGAGAATAAATAGACCCTTTCTTTAGGATTTAATCTCTTCCAAATATCTATTAAATTCCAGTCTTTCATTACATTCAAAATTGCCTTTGTTGCTTAAACTCGAATAACTGATTTGGTCATTTTATCCAAAATTGGATCTAAACAACAATTAAAATGCCCTCCTACCAATACGTTTTCCAAATGTCTCAGCTAAATACATTAAAATATCTCTGATAAATCCTTCATCTATATTTGGTGCATAAATATTCATCCAATTTTCAAAAAAAAATTGACTATTTACTAATACAAACCTTCTCACAGGATCAATAATCATTTCATGAATTTTAACAGGCAATGTTTCCTTAAATAAAATTACCACACCTCTTGCTTTAGAATTAAAAGTTGAAACTACCAGTTGTCCAACCCCTTCTTTCAATTTTTGATGTTCCTTCTCAGGTAAATGGGCTTCCTGTAAAAAAGCAACATCAACTCTAATTTTCTTCAAATAAGCTAGCACCCTCTTTCTTTTTATCAGATTATTAAGCCCATTAATATTACAACTTTAAAAAGTCAGTTTTACTATTTTCCATTATACTAAATTCAAAAAATTCCTAACTCCCCTCTGCCACTCCTCTTGGACCCCCCACATCATAAAATCATGAATTACACCTGGCATCTTGATCAAGAAAAAAGAAAAAGTTAATACCCCCACCCCCCACACCAAAAACACTGTCGAAGTATCAGTACTACCATCCTCAATCATGCAGGAAGCGACTCTCACCGCTAGGTGGCATATAGCTAGGGAAAGTGAAGGAAAAACCCCACCTCTCCAGAGAGAAAAAACATACAAGTTTTGAATAGCCATCATCATCTTCAGATAAAGGTCTCAAAGTCTCTGTTAACGATCATCATCATCATCATCAAGGCGAGCAATTTCCTGTTTTAACACCTCCTTATCTGATATTTGCATCTCAATTTGTGGAATATCTGCTGTTAATAAATCAATTTGTGATCCATGTTATTCTTTGGAAGAGAATTCACAAATTCTAAAGCGTCATTATTGAAGAATTTTGCCTGATTATTTCCCAAAACACTTAAGTATCGTAGGGTGGCAAAAAGAAAACTTGTATCCCTTTTTCCAAAGCTCAGATTTTGCAGGATTAAATTCCTTTCTTCTTTTCACCACATTCACATTTAGGTCTGCATCAAAGGATACTATTTTTTTATATATAAATCAGCTGCATTCAAAGGACCTTGAAATTGATGAGCTTTCTGAACCATTACTCTCAAAATAGTCTCTTGATCTTGTTAACAAAGACATCTAATCAAAACTGAGCATGGTGATTGACTCAGCAACAGTTTCTTTCTAAGCGTGCTGTGACCTGTGTGCTCCATCCAATTCAAGTTCATTTGGGAAAATTTCAGGTCCCAACATCTCCGAGATCCAGTTTAGAAAAAAAATGCACTGAGTTGGGACCTTCTAATGTATCAATTATTTGTAAAAGTTATTTCTTATCAATGCTCCACACCATAACTGAATCTTCTAACTTGTTAACCACATCTTTACACTGATCAACTTCATCACGATAGTCTTGTAAATTTTCTTCAACTTTTTGAACTTGAATTGACATGACTCTTCATCTCCTCAATTATCTTCATTTCTCCTTTAAATTATTCAAATTTAGTATTCACATTACGTCTAATAGGCCCATTGTGTAAATCCATTTTCTGACTCATTGCTTGCAGGTGATTCATCAATTGCCTGCCCATACCTTGCACCTTAACTTCAGGTAACTTTACCTGAACAACCTCTTCCTCAAATTGAGCCTATTGATATTGTTCTTCTGTCTCCTCCTCCAGTTGCTTTCTTTGGTCTTCCTCCTGCCCCACATCACTGTTAGATGAAAAAAGTGCTTCTTGCTCTGCCTCAGAGTACAAAGGGGGCATATCTTGTAATTCAACGCATGAGAGCTGATTTATCAGTCTCCCACTGCAATTTTATTTAATCCATTCTCTGTATGCACGCTTGGTCTTGTAAATTTTGTTGTTCCACAGTATTCTTCGAGACACCGGCACCATCTTCGGCTCCCCGGAGAAGTGGTGCCGGGGGTCACTTGAACTCTTGCTGATATCAATCTCGCCACCTGTGGAGGAGGAGAAAATATAGCCAGAGGCTCCAACATCAAGGTTGGCCCAATTCTTTCAAATCTTGCGACTTCTTTTTGAACCAGTTTTCTAGTTGTTGGAGGCTTTCCCTTTCTCACAGCCATAGTGCAGGCAAGAGTTACAATAACTTTTAACTAACAAAAAAAAAGTTAAAACTTATTTTTGTTCAGTTAATTAATTCTCCCAGGGGAGGCACTTTCCCACATCCTTTGCTCACACCATCATGCCCCAGGTAGCATGTGCTTGTTATCACCTGCCATGGCACTCTGTACAAGAGTTGGGACATTGTGCCATAGTTGTACGAAACTATTATCAGACTATACTTGGGAATATTGCATGTGGTTCCAGTCACCAAATGAGAGGAATAATGTGATTAGGCTACAGAGGATGTTGCAAAGATTTTAAAAATCTTTAAGGAGAGTTTGGATATGCTGGGACTGTTCTTTTCTGGACCAAAGGAGGATGATTGATAACTTTATAGAGCTTTATAAAATGTGTGGCAAAGGGGATCAGAGAAGCAGATTTTTCCAGAGGGAGATTGATATGGAGCAAGCTACCAGTGGAGGTGGAAGAGGCGGAATCATTTCTAATACTTAAAAAACTTTGAATTAAGAATATTTATGATTGAATATTTATTTTGTATTGCAGTTTGTTTACTTGTTTTCTTTGCATTTCTCTCTTTTGTATTGTTACAAGATCAAACCAGCAACCACAAAGAAGGCATATCACACAGGGGTAAAGATGAACAATTACTTTATTAACAAAATTCGCCTTCAAACTTTAATTCAAAAAACCTCCCTTTTATAACAATGCCCACTGGTTAATATGGAAATTTCAATAACAGTGTAAAACTAATAAATTCCTCAGCCTAAATATAACATATGTAATTAAAGACCAAGCTACACTTCCAACCAGCCCACAGATAAACTTAGACACAAAACAAACACAAAACACACAAGACTCATAAAACTTTGATCTCAACCAAAGCAAAGATCATAAACAAAATTCAGTTTATTTGGTAAACTGAAGCCAAAAGATCTTTGAGAGAGAGTACAAAATTCGACATTGTCTTGTGTTGTTTACAGAGAGAGGAACAATGGTTTGGTCCGGATCCTTCCGAATGTTCATCCTTTCCAAAATGCCCAACATTCTAAACTGCCTCCCAGACAATGTCTCTGCTTGGGCCTCTTTCCACTTCACAGCACAGCCAGTGATGTTTTGTCTTCCAAGTCCAGAAATGTTTCCATCATATTCTGCACTGCCCAGTCCATCTCCCACTCTTTCAGCAGTCCACCTTCACCTTGGCTCTCCAAGGCAAACTGTCACTTTTTAAACATAAAACCACACAACACATAGGTCAATACACAACACAGAACTCTGTAACACCTCCCCTGCTAAACAAAAATAACAATTTGGTCCACAAGAACAATTTTTTTAACAATTAATGTAAGTATTACATTAATAAAATAAAATAAACTCCAATTTTTATAGTATGTGATTAGATTCATATCTACCCAGATTAACATCTTGACAATCTGTTATTACATTATTAATCCCCTTTATGTGTGTAATAATTAAATCATACTCTTATAATATTAAGCTCCAGTTCAATAACTGTCTGTTCTTATTTTTCATTTTAGACAGAAAAACTAATGGATTATGATCAGTATAACAGTTTTTGAGCAGTACAAATATACACATCAAAATGTTGCAACGGTAAAACAAGTGCTAATAACTCCTTCGCAATGGTCGAGTAATTTTGTTGAGGGTTGTTAAACTTTTTCAAGAAGTATGAAATAGAATGTTCTCCTCCATCACATCCTTCTTCTGTAACAGTACAGCACCAACCGCTTTGTCACTGGCGTCCACGGCTAAAGAGAATGGCTTTTCAAAGTTAGGGGACACAAATACAGGCTGATGGTATAAAATTGCTTTTAACTTCAGAAACACTTCCTGGCATGCATCTGACCAGATAAATTTTTCTTTCTTTCCAAGTAGTTTTGTTAATATGAGTGCAATTTCTGCAAAGTTTTGAAAAAAATCTACTATAGTAGCCAATCATACCTAGAAATCTCTAAGAGCTTTCTTATTACTGGGGATAAGGAACACAGTGATAGCCAATATTTTCACTCCAACCAGTGCCACCTGTCCTACCACATAACCCAGATAAATTAGAGTGGCATGTCCAAACTCACTCTTGTGCAAATTCACTATGAGGTGTACTTCCACCAGTCTCTGAAACAACTGCTCTAATTCAAGCATATGTTCTTCCCATGTATCCATACTAATTACTAAATCATCAATATAGGTTCCTGTGTGCTCTAAACCCTGAATTACTACATTAATCATTCTCAGAAATGTTCCAGGTGCATTTTTCATCCCAAAAGGCATAACATTATACTCATACAATCCCGAAGATGTAACTAATGCAGAAATCTCCCTGTTTCTCTCTGTCAAAGGAACACACCAGTATCCTCTTAAGAGATCAATCTTTGTAAGAAATTTAGCCTTCCCCACCTTATCTATACAATCATCTATTCTGGGAATAGGGAACGTATCAGTCTTTGTCACCATGTTTACCTTTCGATAATTTGTACAAAACCTAATTGATCCATCTGGCTGAGGCACCAGTACACAGGGTGAACTCCAATTTGAACTTGATTTTGGGATGATATCATTTTTTAGCATATAATCCACCTCTTGATCCAACAATCTGCTCTTTTCCTGATTAACTCGGTAAGAATGCTGCTTAATAGGCTTAGCATCACCGACCTCCACATCATTACAAGCCACAGTAGTTGTTCTAGGAACATCTGGGAATAGATCCTTAAATTTCTAAGTACTGTCTTCATTTCTTCCCTTTCTGATTTAGTCAAATGCATTAACTTGGTGTCTAGGTTTGTCAAAACTATAGAATTTTCCAGCCTGGGGCTTATCACTTTCTGTGCTCCATGACCTTCCACGAAACTTATCTCCATCTTACTTTCCTCTATAACTAGCACCTTGGTTGGATTCCTAGTCTCTTCCTCAGTCATTTTCTCAAGGTAAGGTTTAAGCATGTTCACGTGACAGACCTGTCTCTCTTCGATGATCAGGCATCTCAAAAACATAGGTGACCTGGTTAATTTTCGATTTCACCTTATATGGTCCTGAAAATGGAGCTCTTAAAGGGTTTGACTGCATTGGAAACAAAACCAATACTTTATCACCAGATTTAATGTCCCTAATTTTTGCTTTTTGATCATACCGAATTTTCATTTTTCCCTGAGCAGTTTTTAAATTTTTCCTTGCCATCTCGCAAGCCTGATGTAATGTTTTTAAATTTGAAAACATAATCCAACAGATTTGATTATATATCACTATGTATTCACTGATCAAGAATAGTAATGGACCCCTGACTTCATGACCAAACACCAACTCAAATGGACTAAAGCCAAGAGACTCCTTAGTTGCCTCTCTAACAGCAAACAATAACAAATGGATTCCTTCATCCCAATCCTTATCATTTTCCATCCAATAAGCCCTCATCATTTTTCACAGTTAAATGGAACCTTTCCAAGGCCCCTTGACTTTCAGGATGATAGGCAGACAATACAATTTGATGGGCTCCCAATTCATACACCACCTGTTGAAATATTCCAGACATAAAATTACTCCCTCGGTCCGACTGAATTTCCCTTGGTAGGCCAAACAGTGTGAAAATTTTTAGCATAGCCTTCACAATCGTCTTTGCTTTAATGTTTGTCAGGGGAATAACCTCTGGAATCCTTGAAGCTGTGCACATGAGTGTTAACAAATATTCATTTCCTGGTTTGGTTTTTGGCAATGGGCCAACACAATCCACTATCACTTTTGAGAAGGGCTCACCGAAAGCAGGGATGAGTTGTAAAGGTGCCACTGGTGGTCCTTAATTAGGCTTGCCCACCAGTTGACAAGCGTGACAGGTACTACAAAAGTTCACAACATTCTTTCTTAATTTCGGCCAATAAAACTGTTTCCTTATCTTTTCTACCACCTTCCTCGCTCCAAGACGACCTCCTAAAGGTGTACTATGAGCCCACTTTAATATTTCATTCCTGCAAGCTTTAGGAATTACAACTTGCCTTATTACCGCCCAGTTTTCACTGGCAGGTATCACTTGTGGTCTCCACTTTCTCATCAATATTCCATCTTGAACAAAGTAACCTACTGGCACAGTTTCAATTTCCTGGTTAGACAGAATCTTATTTCTTATCCCAGCAACATCAGGATCATGCTTTTGGCTAGCTATTAATTCTTCTCTTGACAACAGCAAAGCTGGATCCTTAGATTTGTCCTCAATGCTTGCTTCCACTACAGGATCATCACAGACTTTCTCTATCTCTTCCTTTTTTCTAGACATGGCTCTAGTAATGGCACACGCAGGGTAGATTTCCAAATTCTTTTCGGACTCATAAAGCAATGGCTTACTTGTGAGTTTCACCGCAAGTATGACTTTACCCTCTGCTAAATCATTCCTTAACAAAAGATAAACTCCATCCACCCGCAGACTTGATCTTATCCCTATCGTAACCGGGCCATTAACTAAGTCTGATTTCATCACTATTCTATGCAAAGGTATAGGCTCTGCTTCACCACCAATGCCTTTAATTAAATTCACATCTCCAGTATCGGTCTCCTCACCAAAATTCAAAAGGTTGCTTAATACAAGCGATTGGGTTGCTCCAGTATCCTGCAGGATTTTAACTGGCACTTGATTGGATCCTCCTTTAATTGAAATGAAACCTTGTCATGAATGGTTTAAAAATATCCCTAACTTTCTCACTCTGAACATAGGCAGTTGGTTCTTCCTTTTGAGTACAGGACAATTTGCTATTATGTGCCCTGCCTTCTTACAATAGTGGAAAATAACACTCGAAAAAATTTCCTTCACCCATTTCTCTTCCTCTCTTCCTTTAACCTAGATTTTTTTTCTACTCTACTTGGATTATCAGCAGTATTCCTTTGAAAGGTTTTCCCTGGTGTCCACTTAAGACTTGTGGGTTAAAGCATATTTCTCTGCGAATTTAGCAAATTCTTACCAAGTTTTTATATTTTTATCTGCCAAGTACACTTGAATATTGTCAGGAACACAATTTTTAATCTCCTCAATCAGAATGATTTCCCTCAATAAATCAAAGTTATTTTCTACTTTCATTGCGGCACACCACCGATCAAAACACACAACCTTCCTATAAGCAAAATCCAGGTAAGATTGGGTTGCTGCTTTTTTTTAAAATCCTGAACTTTTGTCTATAAGCTTCTGGAACTAGTTCATAAGATTGGAGTACAGCCTGCTTTACAAATTCGTAATCAGCTGCGTTTTGTACAGTGAGACATGAATACATCTGTTGGGCTTTCCCTTTGTAGCAGGAGTGACCACTGGTCTGGTGGCCAATTTAAATTTACAGCTACTTTCTCAAAATGCTGAAAATACTGGTCTATTTCAGCTTCCTCAAATGGAGGAACTAACCTCTACTGATCAAAAACCTCTCCTCCTGACCAGTACGTGGGTTTTGGGCTTCTCCCTCTCCTTGGGTTAGGTTCAGCTTTAATTTAGCTAGTTCTAGCTCATGTTTCCATTCTTTAACTCTCTCCTCCCTTGCAGGTGCTCTCTCCTCCCTTTCTGCCTGCCTTAATGCTTCCTGTTCGGCTTTCCTTTCTATCTTTTTTCCTCTCTCTTCCCTTTCTGCCTGCCTTACTGCTTCCCGTTCAGTTTTCCTTTCTGCCTCTCTTTTTTTCTTCTAACTCTAGCTTTCTCATAGCCAACTTTACTTCCTCTGAGGTTTTCTCCTTTGGAAACTGTTCTAATGCAGCTTTTTCACATACCCCCTTTCCTACATAGTGCTTAACAATCTTTTGAGCAATTTCCTTTTTCATCGCAGTTTTTACTGTAAGAAGTTTTAACTTGCCAACTATAACCATTAATTTTGACTTTTTGACCATTTTTAAGATAACCACTGAAGGGTTAGCTATGAACTGATCAATATTCATAGTTGCTGGTTTTTCTGGTGGTGATTTATACACTCGCCGTTTATTTTTAATTTCATGCTGGAGGTTGAGTCAAACTCAGACAACTGATAACTAAGCACAAGTCAATCATCCCTAAAGCTTCCAAATTGGTTTGATCCCGGTTGATTCCCACAAATTATGTTACAAGATCAAACCAGCAACCACAAAAAAGGCATATCACACAGGGGTAAAGATGAACAATTACTTTATTAACAAAATTCACCTTCAAACTTTAAATCAAAAACCCCCTTTTATAACAATGCCCACTGGTTAATATGCAGATTTCTAAAACAGTGTAAAACTAATAAATTCTCCAGCATCAATATAACATATATAATGAAAGTCTAAGCTACACTTCTAACCAGCCCACAGAAAAACTTAGACACAAAAACACACAAGACTCACAAAACTTCGATCTCCACCAAGGCAAAAATCATAAACAAATTTAGTTTGTTTGGTAAACTGAAGCCAAAAGATCTTTGAATTTTGTGCTCTCTCTCTCTCTCTCACTCAAAGTTGTCTTCTTGTGTTGATTGCAGAGAGAGGAACCACAGGCTTGGTCCGGATCCTTCTGGCTGCCTTTGGAATGTTCATCCCTTTTTGAAATCCCAACATTCTAAACTGTCTTCCAGACAATGACTTATGCTCTGCGCCTCCTTCCACTCCACAGCACCACCCAGTGGTGGTTTGTCAACCAAGTCCAGAAATTTTTAGATCATTTTCTGCACATGCCCAGTCCGTCTCCCACTCTCTCAGCAGTCCACCTTCACCTTGGCTTCCTAAGGCAAACTGTCACTTTCCAACACAAAACCACACAACACAAAGGCCAATACACAACACAGAATTGTTTGAGTAGTTTTTGCACCACTGATAAGTAGAAATTCTATCTGGCCCACAGGAAACAAATCTCAGGACTCTTTGATGTCACAGTATACTCCGATAAGAACTTTTTACAAGCAAATAAGAAGGAAGGGTTTAAAGGGAAATGGGCCAAAAGTCAGCAAATGGCATGTCTGGATTAGCATCTTAGTCAGCATAGATGTTGGGCTAAAGGGTCTGTTTGCATATTGTGCATCTAAGAATTCACCCAAAGTAATGCTGCATACATAAAATACAAAACTTGCCAGGTTATCCTGAATGATCTTTTAATAAAAACCCTCACCCAAATGTACCAAGTCATCCTTCCTTGAGCACTGAAAATGTAGCACACAATTTGCTTCCATAAAACAGCACAATGTTGACTGAATTCAATTTTACAATTTCCATGCAGAAAAAGCACAAAATAGGCCCATTGTCAGAATTAAAATCTCATCTTGAACACATCAAAATTGCTTTTTGTCTTGTATGAAACAAAACATTTATATTTCACTGAAATGTAAAATAAATATAACCAAAAGAAAGAGCCTACTTTTATAGCAGGGGTGGGGGGTGGGAAATGGAAAGAAGGGGGTGTCAATAATTAATGGTCGGTATCCAAATTCTCTCCTTGCTGGTCATTCAATGATCACTCATTGCTCATTTTGCCAGATATTTTGATTCCCATGCACCCCAATTCTCTGACCGCAAGGAAAGCCTGGCGATTTTTGACGACGGCGAACCTTTGACTACCCTATGGCAGACTAAATGCAATTTTGTGTCATATTACATCTGTTTTATGACATGACAATAAAAGAATCTTGAATATCCACCACAATTGCAGGCTAAAGTTGTGATTTTAAAAAAAATTAACTAGAGATTCACAAGATAATTTTCAAATACAATTTTTATTAAAATGCAAAATCACACAATGAAAACTGAAGTCATAACTGAAAGAAAATTTTATTTTTTTTTCTTTAGAAAAAGAATCAAGTTTTACATACAATTGGTCATGATTCACCTCTCCTGATACAATCATTCTTTGCTCAACATACAAAACTTTTGGAAATTCTGTAGAAATTAAATTTTAGCAGGGCAGAACAAAAGAATTCAAAACTAGAGAATCAGAACTTCACAGTTGAAAGTCAGATCAATCCACTCATACTTCCGGGCCTTCACCACCAGGTATAAGCTGGAAAGGTTAAAGATGTACAAAGACATACTGTATTAAATAAGCACCCACAACTGGCAAATTACAGGAATATATATTAACAAATACAAGGTACAGAAAAAACAAAGAGGCCATCTTGCATTTAATTGCACAGTAACATCCCTGTTATCCAGAAGGCAAGCAACCAGCAAAAAAAGTGAAAAATAAATGGGTAACAGATACAAAAGTTTAAAATTGACTCCGTTCTCGCAACATTCAGTCTCAAGCAACTGGGAAATCCCATCGCTGTTGAATACCAGGAATTTTACTGTATGTCAAATTTACACATTTTAAAAAATGTTTCAGTGACTCATGAAATTGTAATTTTTAAAAAAAAACAAAACTGTCTTGATTTCATGGAAATTTTCATCAAGTCAACTTAAGTTTTATTACAAAATAAAAGTATGGCCTGGGAAACAAAATAACTTTCAAGACAATGTATGAATAAATGCAAAGGATTTATGAAAAGATATTTACTAGATGAGGTGGGATCAGAATTTGTCATATACACAAGAAATTCTTACTTGCTGGAGCCACATAGATACTGAGGTAAAACACAATAGCTTGCAGACACTGTGATTGTCGTAAAACACAGGTCCTACAGCATCCATTGGAGGTAAAGATGTATAAAAATGTATAACCAACGTTTTAGGCCTGAGCCCTTCTTCAAGATACACCAACTACAATTGTTTACCACAATATCCCAATACAAAAAGACAGTAAATATTCATAGTTGAAATTTGTGCAGAGATACACAGAGAGCATGACATATAGTCAAAACCATAAAAGAAGAAAGTAAAAGGAATTGGCAAAGCAAAAGAGTAACAGAAAATTAAATTTTAGGAAAATACAATAATGTATTCTGCAGGCAGAATATTGACAATGAGCTGCCAGAAGAGGTGGTGCAACAGTAACATTTAAGATACATCTGGCCAGTACTTGAATGAGCAGGGAATAAAGGATAAAGAATTAATGCAGGGAAATTGGTATAGGCAGAGATGGATAGGCTCTTGATTAGCCAGGGTATCAAAGGTTACGGGGAGAAGGGTGGGCAGTGGGGCTGGGTCAGAAAATGGATCAGCTCATGATTAAATGGAGGGCAAACTCAATGGGCTGCATAGCCAATTTCTGCTCCTATATCTTACGGTCTTGTGTGCACCATTGAGAAAGTGGGCCTTTTCTATTCTTTAGAATGCCATGAGATCGGGCAGCAATTTTAACATAGTAGAAAGACTGGACCAGAACTGCAGTCAGCACCAAGTTGCGTCCAATAAACTAGGGACTTATTTCCTGGATTCATTTATGTTGACCTGCTGATCAAAGACCCCCCCCCCCCCCCCATCCAAAATGGATAGGCTCTGAACATCATCACAGCCTGACTCACTAAACAGCTGAAAGATTGAATTAGCTGAACCATGTTTTTATGCCGTCAGGGAATTTTCAAGGACGTTTGAATGTCTCGCATTGTCCTCAATGAAAACTGCAAGACATTAAAACCCTGGTACATGCACCCTCCAGCAAAAACATCGAGGAAATTAATTAAAAAATTAAAATAAATAAGAATAAAATAGTAAGTAAAAAATAAGTTTAATGGTTTATATATTCATACGTGAAGTTTATTCAGTGTAAGTGCAGTATAATTTTTTTTTCTTTTAAACTGTTTATTCTAATGCAGGCATATTAGACAATGCAGGAGCAAGTCTCAAGCTACTGGAAAATATCCTCATCAGGCATCTACCAGGCCCATTGGTTTTGGATACAATGGTTTTTACTGTATATCAATGTTTCTCAACTTCTAAAGCTGTCTATAAAAAGACAAGCTGTGATTTCAACTTCCAATTTTGACTAGGAATGCTGAAGTGTTAGGGGTTTGGATGGGTAAATTCTCGTGGGTCCACGAGAATTTTCCACAAGGGAAGCAGCAATACTGTACCGTATACTGGGGAGAGATGCTGGTCGGATATCTGATGTGTCACTTGGTGAATAAGAATTAATATAGTTACGAAAAATGACTGGACCTCAGGCTGAAATCTTAAATTGGGCAAAGCCAATTTTGATCTTGGGCAGAAGTTAGCAAAAGTTGACAGGATGCAAATATTTGAGATTAAAAGCACAACTGTCAAACGGGAGGAGTTCTCAAATGTAATAAGGAAATTCCAGGACAAACACATACCCAGTTGGGTAAACAGCAGGAATGGCAAGGAATCGGGACCCTGGTTAACAGGAGAAACAGAGACCCAGACAAGAAAGAAAAAGGAGGAATATATCAGAGGCATAGGAGGTCTAATGAATCCCTTGTATAATGTAGAAGCACAGTAAAGAGTGACATGATGTTTTGGCAGAGGGTGTATGAGAGAAATCAAAGATTTTGTGTACATTGAGATCACAAAAGTCATGAGGAAAGAACAGGTTCATTTAAGGATCAGGATGGGCATTTCTAGTCAATAGACAATAGGTGCAGGAGCAGGCCATTCCACCCTTCGAGTCTGCACTGTGATCTTGGTTAATCATCTACAATCAGTATCCCATTCCTGCCTTCTCCCCATATCCCTATCTTTAAAAGCTCTATAACTCTTTCTTGAAAGCATCCAGTGAATTGGCATCCACTGCCTTCTGAGCCAGAGCATTTCACAGATCCACAACTCTCTGGGTGAAAAAGATTTTCCTCAACTGCCTACCCCTTATTCTTAAATTGTGGCCTCTAGTTCTGAACTTCCTCCAACATTGGGAACATGTTTCAAACCTCTAGTGTGTTAATCCCTTAATAATCTTAGATATTTCAATCAGCTCCCCTCTCATCCTTCTAAATTCCAGTCGCTCCAATCTTTCCGAGGAGATGGGGAAGATTTTAAATTAACATTTTTTTGAACACGTTTACTGTGAACCAGGATAAGCAGGAATGAGGAAGGAAACTAAATATTGCCCAGAATATGTCAGTACCAGCAATAAAGATCATACATCAAGTGCATGCAGAACATTGTAGGAAGGACATTGTTGAGATCTGAACAGGCAAAAATTTTAACTCATTGCTGAGAACAGGAGAACACCCCAGGTCTGGAGGATGGCAAATGTGGAACTGTTATTTAAAAAGAGCTCTAAGGATAATCTACGTACCTACATTCCTGTTTGTTGGAAATCAGAGGCAGGAAAGCCACTGGAAGATTCTGAAAGAATTTAGATGATCAGGGGAAAATTTATGGATTTATATGTGGAAAATAGTGTCTCACAAACATGAAGGAATTAAAGAGGTGGCAAAGAGGGTAGACAAAGGCAAGGCAGTTGATGTTATTAAGACTGACTTTAGTAAGGCATTTGATTAGGCATATGGGATAGGAGGCCAGCTAGCCAACTGGATTTTTAAAAAAAAGGCTGAATGATTGAAATCTGAGTGTGGATGTAGAGGGCAGTTTTTCAGACTGGAGGATCATGGCTAGTGAATTTCCTCATGGTTTGGTACTAGTTCCCTTGCTTTCTATAATAAACATAAATGATTTGGACAAGGATGGCAAGGTAAGTTTGCTGAAGACACTAAATATGCGCTATGCTGGGTACCAAAGGTTAACTGGGTTTATAATTGGTTATAGATCAGATGACATCTGGGCAGACGCAGTTTAATTCAAGTGCAAAATAATGCATTTGGGTAAATCAAACCAGGGTGGGATGTTTTCTGCCAACAGTAGTGCCCTAAAGATTGTTATGGCGAAGAGGGACCCAGGAGTGCAGTATATAGCTCTAAAGATGGCAGCATATTAAAGAGTGCTTGGGATGCTCGCCTTCAGCAGTCAAGGCAGTAAATAGAAGTGGTAAGACATCATACTGAAGTTGTACAAGTAAGTGGTAAGGCCACACTTAGAATAGTGTATACATCTTTGGTTGCTGAGCTATAGGAATGATGTTACAAAGTTGAAAAGGGTACAAGAAGAGGCTTATATAGGTGTTGCCAGGATTAAGGAAGTTGAGTTATTGTTGGGACAGGTAATACTGGACCTGTTTTCCTCAGAGCACAGGTGGATGAGAAAGGATTTTATTGAGGGGCATAGATAAGTGAATAATGATACCACTTCCTCAAGTAGGAGAATCAAAGAAGGCACGACTACAAGTTGAAGGAGTGCCACAAGGTGACAGTTCTTCAAAGGATGGTGGCATCTAGAAAGAACTGCCAGAGTTGTAGAAGCAGGTACGTGAGCTTACTTTAAAAACCTGGATAATTACATGGCTGAGCATGACTTGAGGCTTATGGGCCAAATGCAGAAATGGAACAGGAGGCCATGTTGTTCAGCAGGGACAAAATGGGCCTGTGGGCTTGATTCCATGCTGTGGAACTGATTCTTAACCACAGGCCACCTTAAATATTACTTCACCGATCGCAGACCACCTTACAGCAAACCCACCAACCACTGGTTGTGGGAAATAGTTGATGAGCTTGATCCCCTTTCCAGATCAGATTTGTGCTTTGGTGGAAAAACAGATATACAACTTTGTTTTACATTCTACTGGTTTATTTATATCACTAATATTTGTCTACAGATTACCTACAATCTACCCACAGATAGCCAGTAGTTAATGGGCCAGTTTAGAAATGCTATCATATAACAGTAAAATTTGCTGAAAGGATAGAAATGTGTTGCATAATGTGGGTTGGTATATTATGTAATATCTTAGCAAGAAAAGGAAGGTGATCTGACTATAAATGGCAGAACGGAGAGACTATGATTTAAAAGGACAATCCACAAGAAACTAAAAATGCTGAAGTTAGAAATTTGGGGCAGTTTAAAAAAAATAAGACTTGAGTGCAATTTATACTATGGCTTTAACTGATGGGACAAAAAGACACATCTCTTTATCCCCAACAGACAACATTGGTTATCTTTTACTTCCTATAGATCTATAGGATCTGCTGAGTTTCCCCAGTAATAAATCTTCGCTCTGTCCACGTCAATGACTGGGATCTCCCAGTGACCAACCATTTCAATCTACATCCCACTCCCGCCCATTGCCTCATGCACTGCCAAACTATGGCCACTTATAAATTGGAGGAGCAACACCTAATATTCTGTCTGGACCCTCTCCAATCAGATGGCATTAACTACAATTTATCTGGTTTCTGCTAGTCCACGCGCTGTTCTCTCTCACTTCCCTCTCCCTCTGTCTTTCTTCCAGCTCTCCATTCCCTTCCCTCTCCATTCAGTCATACCCCTTCCCCTTTATGCTGTTGTGCTTTCCCTCCCTTAGTCACATATTACCTCTTGCCTGTGGGCTTTTGCTTCTCCCCTCTCCCCCATCATTTTATTCTGGCACCTGCCTACATTTTGCCTATACCTTGATGAAGGGCTCAGGCCTGAAACATTGGTTATGTATCATAATCTTTGCTCTACAAAATATGCTGTGTGAACTGCTGAGTTTCTCTACTACCATGTTTTTACTACAATCACTGCGTTTTGTAAGACTTTTGTGTTTCGCTCGAGTTTCCACAGTATATTGCAAATCTGTCTGTTATATATTGTACTGCCATTACATACCATAGTTATGTTGTTTCCATTCAATAATATTTGGTCCAGTTTTGTGATTCTTCTTCCTTCTGGCGTGATCTCACTGTAGAAGATCAAGAGCGAAAAGCACTGTGAATTTAGTTAACAGTCACAACACCAAACTGGATTACAAACTCAAAAATGGATTAGGGTGCAAGATCTCAATTAGAGTCAAATTAATCAATAGAATTATTAATGGTCTGTCAGGACTGGCATTTAATTCCGTTACACAGAATGAGCAACATTCTGCATTAGGAAGTAAAATTGCAGAACACAGAATATCCAACATTATAAGAACAAAGAGCAAAAGGTAACTAGGGAGAGAATATGTCTCATTAAGGATCAATGCCTGGCAGAGTGGAGGTCTTGTATATTTCACATATGTATTTAACACAGAAACCAAGGAATTAAGGAAATGAATAGCAAGGTCTTGGAACAAATCTATATTACAAAAGGGGTGGGAGTGGAGATCTTAAAGCACAAAGGTAGATAAACCCCTCAGGTTCTGATTAAGTATATTCTAGGACAGTGTGGGAAGGAAGAAATTTCAGATCACTGGCAGAGTCATCAATTTCATCTTTAGCCACAGGCAAGGTACAGGATGATTGGAGAGCAGTTAATGTTGTGCCTTTCTTTAAGAAGGGCTGCAAGGACAACCCAGGGTACTACAGGAAAACCTGACAATAGTGGTTGGAAAGTTGCTGGAGTGGATTCCGAGGGTCAGAATTGATCAGTACTTGGAAAAGCAAGGCCCATTTAGGGACAGTGAGCACAGACATTGTGCATGTGTGCTCACAGATATGATTTTTTTCCTGAAGCAGTGAGGAGGAATAACAAGGGTAAAGTGACAAACATTGTCCACATGGACTTCAGCAATGCCTTTGACAAGGTATTCATGGTAGGCTAGTCCAGGTTATATTGCGTAGGATCCAGGTGGGCTGGCCATTTTGATGCAGAAATGGCTTAAAGGTTGGAGTTGGAGTGTGATAGTAAAGGGTTGTTATTTAGATTGGAGGCTTGTGACTAGTGGTATGTTGCACAAATCAATGCTGGGTTAAAGAACTGGATGGCAATGTAGTGAGCAATGGTGAGCATGTTTTCAGATGACACCAACATTGCTGATATAGTGGACAGTGAAGGTGGTCATCTGAAATCGCAATAGGATCGAGATGTGGAAAGTGGGCCAAGGAATGGCTTATGGAATTTATCTCGGACAAGTGCAAGGTGTGGCATTTTGCTCGGTTTAACCAAGTCAGGATTTGCTTGGTAAGTGGTCGGGCCTAGAAGTGTGCTGGAGAACAGAGACGTGAATGAGACACAGTTAGATATGAGATTATCACTCATGACATTGAGTACATGAGTTGGGATGTCCTGTTCAAGATATGGGTGAGATCACACTTGAGGCCTTTATTTTATGCAATTCTGATAAGTTATTATTAAACTAGAAATGGTATATGGAACAAGTTGCCAGAGTAAAGGGTACGAAACATCTAGACAGGTACATAGATCAGAAATGTTTTAAGGGATATGGGCCAATCCATTCAATCATTACTAGTAGGCAACTTAGTTGTCATAGACATTGAGCAGAAGAGTGTTTCTGTGCACTATGAAATAATGTCATTGACAAAATCTTGATGCAGTGGCTTTCCTTGAGAATGAATCAACAACTTACTTCAGTACAAGAAATCAATTAAAAATGGTTCAGCTAAAGATCTGTTCAAGGAGTGATTCCTTGGAGACCTCACTACAAGCCCATCCAGAAAATAACATTCACAAGATGAAAAGTAAATTGATTGTTCAGTAATTCATTGGATAATTAAGGGCAAACATTGACTTCATAATAAGAAATATACAAAAAGGCCAAGAACATATCCATTCAGGTTGTCTGACTAGAATACCGAATAAGGTACATTAAGCTGTGCACATGTTTTAATATTTCTAACTAGATCGATCTGCAATAAAAGCAATTAAAATTAACTTACAATTCTGTGACATCTTCGAGTACCATGTCCAAAGATTAGAGTTAAGAAATGTAAGGTGTTGTAAATATAATTAGTTTATTAACATATTGATATCAATCATTATCAGTCCAGCAGAGCGTAGATTCTGCAGAATCTATACAACAGATGTTAGTGAGCAAGAAAATTAGGGGGAAAATTAACATGGGAGGAAAAAAGTGTTCCTTGGAATTTAAAGATCGGCTAATAAAGAATAGAATTATAAAAACAAAATAAAAGATGGAAACGCCTGGCAGATTAGGCAGAACCAATGGAAAAAAACAGCTAACATTTGGGACCCATTTATCCACTTCTGGTGACCATTTACAGACCTGAAATTTTACCATTTCTTTTTCTATTCCTATTCCCAATATTTTCTGTTTCATTTTATTTTACTAACAGTTATTCAATTCAATTGAAATTCAATTAATTCTACAAGGAAGGAAATCAATCTGCAGCTAAACAAGAAAGTGAATGTTTGCAATAGATTGGAGACCAATAGAGACTGAAGACAAGTGGTGGTGGTGCAGACTGAGGGAGTGTGAAGCCATTAATCACTACTGAATTGTCTATTGGTGGTGCAAAGCACTCAGACAAAGATACAAACAATAATGCTGGAACTGCTTAATTTAAAAAAAATCTTAAATAGAATGATTTTAAAACATCCACAGAGATAAAGCAGAGTTAATATTTGCAAGTTGACATTTCATCAGAATTGGCATGTTCTGATTAAAACTATTGTTATTTAAAATCCCAGGGTAAAAATAGCTGCTGGAGACTCTTAGCAGGTCATGCAGCATTTGTGTGTATTGGGGGAGCAGCGGTAGAGGTGAATATTGAAGTATTGAATTCAAGAGTAGGAAGGTTATGATGTACAAGGCATTGGTGAGGCCAAATTTGGAGTACTGTGAACAGTTTTGGTCACCAAATTATAGGAAAGATATAAACAAAAGAGAGAGTGCAGAGAAGGTTCACGAGAATGTTGACAGGATTTCAAGGTTTGAGTTACAGGGAAAGGTTGTGCAGACTAGGGCTTTTTTTCTCTGGAGCATAGAAGATTGAGGGGGGGACTTGATAGAGGTGTTTAAGATTTTAAAAGGGACAGACAGAGTAAATGTGGATAGGGTTTTTCAATTAAGAGTGGGGGAGATTCAAACTAGAGGGCATGGTTTAAGATTGAAGGGGGAAAATTATAAGGGGAACATGAGGGGAAATTTCTTTACGCAAAGGGTGGTAGGGATGTGGAATGAGCTTCCGGCAGACGTGGTCGAGGCGGGATCATTGGTTACATTTAAGGATAGACTGGATAGTTACATGGAGAGGAGAGGACTGGAGGGGTATGGACTGGGTGCTGGTCAGTGGGACTAGGAGGGTGGGAATTTGTTACGGCATGGACTAGTAGGGCCAAACTGGCCTGTTCTGTGCTGTAAATGGTTATATAGAAAGGAGATAAAAATGCACATTTCGATTTGAGACAATGCATCAAGTCTGAGAATGGAATGGGAAGAAAGTTTGCATAGAAGAGGAAAGGGTGAGACAGGCCAGTGGGTAATCGATGGGCTGAGAAGAGGTGAGGGATGATGGGCAGATGGAACCAGATGGGGTGGGATGATTGAAGAGTGATTGAAAATATTCAAGGCAGAGAGATCAACAGATATTTGAAGTACAAGCTAGGCAAGGGGAATGTGGAGACAACCAGAAAGAGATTGTGCATTTGAGACTTGTTCAGACATGATCTTATTGAATAACTGAGCTAGCTTGAGCATTTGGTTGGTTTAATTCTGCTTCTGGATCTTAGGAAAGTCAACAGCTGTGTGCAGCTGGGGACAATGAGGCTGTGATGAAAATATTTCCAGAGAATGCTGTCTATGACTAAATAACAGGCAGTGGTGGAGACAAGGTCCTGAAGTAAGTGCAAAATAGTGCAAGAGAGCTGGAATGCATTGTAGAGGTCAGTTCACCAAACATCAAGAGTACCAGCCTAGTAAGCATGTCTGGTGTCACTGATGGTCTTGGTTGTCAGCAAGCAGAGTGCTGCATACTCAGGAAGGGAGGAACAAGTCAAGGCAATGGAAAAACTGAAGTGGTCAATGTCATGCAGGCAATTAGCTTTGAATACATCAATAGAGAGTGTGTCCAAGTAGATCAAGAATTCTGAAGATAGAAGAGCCGACAATCTGGGATGAAGGCTCAACCAAAGAAAATTGCTGTGAGTCGCACCATAGAAAATTCAATATTGTGTTCGGCCTACAATTCGTTGAGTTGGGATATTTGGTGATAAAGCCAAGACCTTTGCTGAGACTCTCCAAAAGATGGTTAAGACGAGGTAAGGGATAAAATGGAAGGAAGAGATTGTCAAAATAAAGAAGGAGAATTCAGAGGAATGTTAGAATTGAAATTTTGTGATCCTTTTGTATGTATCTGTGTCAAGGGATACCAGTGACATCCTATGTAAAACACAAAGTCAGCATGCAGGCACAGCAAATAATTACAATGGCAAACAGGTATCCATTGTAGAGGGATAAGATAACCTTTGATTGTCTTTGCACAAGTACAACAAAATACATCAAACAAATAAGATATAAAAACACAATAAAACAATACAATATGCAATGTTTGGTGTTATTCAATTCACGTATGGCTCTGGGGTAAAAACGATTTTTAAGTCTGTCTATCCATGAGTTAATGGACCTAAAACGTCTACTGGAGGGCAGCAGGTCAAACAGATGATGACCAGGGTGGCAAGGGACTTTCTGGATTTTGGCTGCTCCACGAAGGCAGCAAGAGCTGAATAAATCCCCCAAAGAGGGCAGTGCACAGCTGATAATCTTCTGGACAGTATTAATGACCCTCTGGAGGTCCATCTTGTCTGCTACCAAGCAGTTGGCAAACCACAGCAGAATGCAGTAGGCTAGCACACTCTCGATGGAGCAGCGATAGAAGGACACCAGCAGTTACTTCTGTTTGATTTTCCTGAGAATCATCAGGGCATGCAGTCGTTGCTGTACCTTTTTAACGACAGTGATGGCAATGGTAGTCAAGGAGAGATCTTCAGCAAAATACATACCTAGAAACCTGAAAGCAGTGACCCTTTCTTTCCACACAGTCCCCGTTGATTATAATGGGTCTGGAACTCTACTGTTCCTCCTGAAGTCTATTGCAAGTTCCTTTGTTTTTGAGGAATTACAGACAAGATTGTTCTCTGAACACCACGCTGTCAGTCTTTGGACTTCATCCCTTTAGGCCATCTCGTCTCCTCTTGAAACAAGTCCAATCGTCTGCAAACTTGATATTAGTAGAATACATGTGGCGTAATCATGAGTATAGAAGGCTCAATACACACCCTTGTGGAGAGCTGATACTGAGTGCAAGGGTAGAGGAGGATGAGTGGCAATTTTAACAGTCTGGGAGCAGTTCATTAAAAAGCTCTTAATCTAGAGACAAATAGATGGGGAAAATCCTAATTCAGCAAGTTTTTGTAACCAGTCTGTATGGGATGACAGTGTTAAAGGCAGAGCTAAAGTCTATAAAAAGGTCCCCGGTGTTCAAAGTGGATCAATGCAGTGGCGATGTCATCCATTGGGTAAATTGATATGGATCAAAGGTGGGTAAGAGGCTGGCTTTTATGCATTGCAATATCAGCCTCTCGAAGCACTTCCCAATGGCCAGTGAAAGTGCTACCGGACAGTAGTTATTGAGGCCACTGATGGCATTCTTCTTCGGTAGTGGAATGATAATGGCAGACTTCAGGCAAGGTGGGATGATGGATTTAGACAAGGATAGGTTGAAGATCTTTGTGAAGATTCCTTCAGCACCCTTCCTGTCACACCATCAGGGCCAGCAGCTTTCCTTTATTCACCACATTGAGCACCCATCTCACATCATATTCCTTCACAGCGGGGAGTTGGCTGTTAAGAGGCTGATGAGGGTATTATGTTCATCTCCACTGTCTTCTCCTCAAATCAAGCAAAATGATTAAGATCCTCGGCCAGCATGGCATCAGCCCCGACAGTCATTCTGTTACTTGTTTTATGATTGGTGAAATGTTTGATGCCCTGCCACACACTCTGTCGATCATTATTGAAGAAATGATCCTCAATCTTCCTCTTATAGGCCGCTTTCACATCCCTGATGCCTCCCTTCACGATAGCTCTCGAGGCACTGCATAGTGCTCCATTGCCAGACTTAAATGCGGTGAGAAGGATCCTTGAGAAGAATTTTGACCTCTTTTGTCATCCAGGGCTTCTGGTTGGAATACACCCAATTGTGTTTGTCAACAGTGATGTTGTCAACACAGTTCGGAATGTAACAGCTGATATGTACACCTCCAAATCCTGATGCACAAAAATATCCCAATTGGTCCTTTCAAAATCAATCCTGCAACTGCAAGTAAGCTCCTTTGCCGGCCACATTCTAACAGTGTTTATAGTGATTGAGCTTTCCCTCAAAGGGGAGTGTATGCTGGGATTAAGAGTATGGTTAAGTAATCCAACTGGCCTACGTGTGGTAATGTATTGACCTAAAGCCATTCTTAATGTTTGAATAAACTCTGTCTAGTGTCTTTTCCCCCGGTAACACATTTAATATGCTGTTTAAATTTTAAACTGCCTTTAAATCTGCAGTTAAAATCTCCAGCTATAACCTGGGCTGCTTCAAGGCAGGAGCTCTGTTGTAAATCTAAATATTTGAGAAGATAGCCTAAAGCTATAAACAAACAATAGTAAACTCATGGAAGGTGAATCTTTGGCTTGGCTTTGCGGACAAAGATTTACGGAGGGGTATGTCCACGTCTGCTGCAGGCTCGTTGGTGACTGACAAGTCCAATGCGGGACAGGCAGGCACGGTTGCAGCAGTTGCAAGGGAAAATTGGTTGGTTGAGGTTGGGTGTTGGGTTTTTCCTTCTTTGTCTTTTGTCAGTGAGGTGGGCTCTGCGGTCTTCTTTAAAGGAGGTTGCAGCCTGCCGAACTGTGAGGCGCCAAGATGCATGGTTGGAGAGTACCTCTTCTTTGGTGCACCGCTGTCTCGGTGGCCAGTGGAGAGCTCGCCATATAACACGATCTTGGGAAGGTGATGGTCCTCCATTCTGGAAACGTGACCCACCCAGCGCAGTTGGGTCTTCAGCAGCGTGGATTCGATGCTTGCGGATTCTGCCAGCTTGAGTACTTCGATGTTGGTGATAAAGTCATTCCAATGAATGTTGAGGATGGAGCTGAGACAGCGCTGATGGAAGCGTTCTAGGAGCCGTAGGTGATGCCGGTAGAGGACCCACGATTCAGAGCCGAACAGGAGCGTGGGTATATACAATGGGTCTGTACACGCTGATCTACATTGAACTGTCAGGTACTCCAGGTCAGAACAATGACTATCCCGAGATTTTCACATTTAATGCATCAAATGTTAAGTACATACATGCATAATCACCACCCCCTCCCCTTGTTTTTAAACCATTCTTTGTCAATTGCTGCATCTGAGATAAGTGGGTGTAGCCACCCCTCCGTTATTAACAGAATACAACAGACCTCAATGAGTTTAAATTCATTCATTTGTTGGTGGTGGATCTGGCATTGATAAGAAAAATACTGATAATGGTGGTTTGTGTGATTGCCTCCTTAGCCCCTCTAGTATGGTGAACCAGCTTCCGCTTCCTGTATCTCTTCATCCAACTCCTGCCAGACCCAACAACGATCCACAAAGAGCCCTATATTCTATCTCCTCCAGCACATTACATGAGTACAAAAACACATCCGCGATGATCCTGCTATGGGCAGGATCATCCTGTCGGCTGTAGGTAGGGTTCGCACGTCCAAACCAGACATAAACAAGCAAACATATGCACAAAAACACACATTGAATGCATCAAAAGGAAGAGTATCGAGCCACTACATCTATGCACACCACCATCTTGAAGGAAGAAAGTGTAAACGTATTGATGTAATTGTACAATGCTTTGGTGACACCACACATGGAGATCACTTACAAATTTGAATTATTACTTATGGTGGCACATACTTGTATTAGATGTTGTTGAGATTCATTAGGATGATATCTGGGATGAAGATGATCCTCAAAGGGGGATCTTAAACCATTGCTAAAGTTCAGAACAAAGGGTCGTAAATTTAACACACATCGGGAGAGATTTTCCCCTCAAATCCCTGTTAAAACTCCTTCTCACTTAAACCCACATCCATGCCATGGGGAATTGATTCCAACTATCTGTCTCTTATAATTCTATATACCTCCATAAGATGACCCCTCAGCCTTCTTCATTCGCAGAAAAATAAGCCAAGTCTATTCAATCCTTCCTCTGTTTCTCCAGTGAAATCACATCTTCCTCCTGTGCTGACCACAACTGCACAGAATACTACATGGTTGAACCAGTGAACATCCCACCTTTCTAAAAAAAATATTTTACTTATGATTTTCCAAACTTAAACAGTTATCAACATTATCGGTGCCAATGTTAACCATATCTGCATTGACTACAATTTACAATTATCGATTTTTTTCAGTTTTCTGCAGAATTCTTTTTTCATCTCCCTTCCCCCCAACCCCACCCCCCCACATTAAACATTTAACGAACCACAATTACACACAACATTTTAGACACTCACAGCAAAGGTATAAGAAAGACTTGAACATCCAACCTTGACCTTAATCACTGACCCGACAGTGAACATGCCATATGATCTATTCATTCTACCACTGTCAGAATCGATGGATTTGAATGCCAAGATCTCTCTGGTCATCAACATTCCTTTATGCCTACATCCTCCCCAAATTCTGCATCACTTCAGATTTGTCAGGATTACATTTCATCTGCAGATATTCAACCCAACATTGTATCTGATCTGTAGCTTGACAACTTCCCTCATTACTGTTACCTTTAACCATTTATTTTAAGTTAAAAGGTGGGTCCCACCTTGGAATATTTTTCTTTCACATTGAAAATCTATTTTTCCTCACCTGTTGAAATGCATCTATGAGGATAACAGGCCTTCCACCACTCTGCCTCAAAAAATTAAACCAGAAAATATTCTTTTTCATATTGGTATTAAATCTACACCCCATTCTCCCAAGAAGAAACATTTACCCTTACTCACCCCTCCAAGAACTTAAAGCTTCAATTCAACTGTCTCTAATCCCTATGAGGGCAAAGACCTTTCCTTGCAGGACAATTCCTCCACATCCAAGAAGCATGTAAATGAACCTTCCACAAGCTGATTCCAATAAAACTGTTCTTTAAGCAAGGGAAACATAGCTGCTTATAACATTCTAGAATGGGATCTCAGATTCCTTGTACAGTTGCAGAAACACTTCTCTACTTTTATATTCCAACATTCTAGAAATGAGGAGCAAAATTCCTTTTTGAATCTTTTACCTACTGTACTTAAAGGTTAATTTTGTGTTTCATATGCAGGTATTCCCAAATCTGCATTGCCCTTTCAGCAATTTCGCTCTATTTAAATACCATTTCCTTTGTTCTTTCAAAGGGGTGGCACAATAGAGTTGCAGATTGTGCAATGCTGTTTCCAGCGCCAATGACCTGGGTTTGAATCCACTGCTGCTCATGTATTCACTCATCCTCCAAAAGCATAGAGTATTTGTCCGTTGATTCGTGCATTTGAGCAACATGGGCTTGTAGACTGGAATGACCTGTTACCATGCTGTATCTCTAAATCAGTGGTTTTCAACTGTTTTTCCCCCACTCACACACCACTTTAAGTAATCCCTTACTAATTACAGAGAACCTATGGCATAGGGATTATTTAAAGTGGAATGCAAGTAGAAAGAAAAAAACTGAAAACCACTGCTCTAATAATTTTGCTCAAAAATTTGTCCTAAATATTTCCATAAACTTTAAGCTCAAAATTTGCCTTTCTACCTTTTTTAAATCTCCAAAATTAGTTACTGCATTTTTGCTTCCTTCTTCCAAATCATAAATATTATTTGTAAACAACTGTGTTTCTGACATTGATGCTCATGGTACCTCAATGGCCACATGTTGCCAAGCTACTTCCCATTTATTTGTCAATCCAGGCAATCTCAATCTGTTGAATTCAAAATAGAGAAGCGGGGGAAATTTCTTTAGCCAGAGTGGTGAACTTGCAGCCACAGGCAGCTGCAGCAGCCAAGTTGTTGGGTGTATTTGAGGCGGAGATCATCAGGCATCTGAATAATCAGCATATCAAAAGTTATGGGGAGAAAGCAGCGGAGTGGAGAAGAGTAAAATTGATGAGCTCATGACGGAATGGTGGAATGGATTTGACAGGCCGAATGGCCTACTTCTGCTCCTATGTCTTATTACACAAGACCTTAAGATACAGGAGAACCAAATTGAAACAACTCATCCAACAGCTTCAAATTATAACATAATATTGGCTCCCTCAATCCACTCTAGTTGAAACTACCACAAAAACAAGTTACATTTGATAATGTATCCAAGATAGTACATTAGATTAAAAGTAGGGCTCATAGTAGCATGAAAATGGATCAACACGAATATGATTGGAGAGTAGTTTATCGGGTATTTCACTTTTCACTATATAGAAGCAGGAAAGAAGAGCAGAAATAGACTAGTTGTACTCAAGTCTGCTCCATCACTCACTACGATCATGACTGATCCAATCTTCGCTCAGCATCACTTTCTCCTCTCTCCGTGGTGCTCATCTCTCTTCGTACTTGAATGTCCATTAATCTTGGCCTCCAATATTCAATTACTAACAAAGCTTTAGGCATGAGAATTTCCATTACAACCTTTCAGAGAAAAATATTCTCATCTTTATCCAAAATAACTCCTAATTGAAAATCTATATTTTTACCTATCTAGATCTAAATATCTTTACTATGGAAAAAAGCCATCTTCAGCATTCAACCTGTTAATTTTATTCATCCCAGGGACCAATTCAGTGAAATCAGTAAGTTTTCTGCACTTCCTGAAATGCAAATGCATTCTTCTTGAAAACAGAACACCAAAGCTATGTGTCCTGCCCCAGGGAAAAGTCCCATTGGCATTCTCTAAAGTTGCATTAAAAATTCCTCTTTCATACTCCATTCCCTTTGCAATAAAGGACAATTCATCAAGGTGACAGACATGGTGGATAGCAAGATCTGGAAGGGATATACTGATATGCTAGAGCACAGATATCAAAATGGTGATGGTGTTAGGTCTTTTGAAGAATATAGCTGTGTTAAGGTTTCTCATGCCCTCTGGGATCTATCCCAGGCTGTTAATCGAGGCAAGAGGAGATTGCTGGACCCTTGACAGAGACCAAAAATAATTTAGTATATTTGCTATTTCCCACAATTAACTCCATCTCATTCCCCCAGGAATGAATGCTCATTTTTGCTTGCGCCTTTTGTATATCTGTACAAGAACAGAACAGGAGAAAGAATAGGCCTTATGGCCTGTCAAGCATGGTCTGCCATTCAATAAGATCATGGCTGATCTGTCTGTGAACTCCACCTGCTCCCCATTACCTATAATTCCTCTAGTCTTCAAAAATTATAGTAGAATTACAGAATTAAAAATTAAAATTCAATTTAGCTTCTTTGCTTTTATTATTTTAACAATTGCTAGTTTCTAAATTTTTTCCAGTCCTTTGGCCTGCCACAAAACTTCAGTCTTGTGTACTTTTATTGTCAATTTAATATCTTCCTCAATTTTCTTCGAGCTCTGGATTGTGCATCTTTCACATGGCCTGATCAGCCCCACCCCACCCTCCCCCATCAGCACCTTAGATCTCTAACCCTCAGACCCTCTCATCTCCTCCCAACTCTCCACTGACCCCTCTCCCCCTCTGGCTTCCCCTACTCTCTACCTCCCCCCACTGTTCCCAACCCTCCACATCCCCCACCCTCCTCCCAACACTCTCCACAACATTGATTCCCACTCTGACCCCAGTTTGGGTTTTACCATCCCATCTGACATTTCCCTGAGAGACGGAAAGCTCTGCCTTCAGTAGAGGCGTCATCTCTGTCTCCCTTTGCCTACACCTCCAGCATTGTTTTTTCATGTTTCTCATGAAGCCTTTCTTTCTCACCAGAACAGATCCTTGCCAAGATTTATGAAATCTGTTTTCAAATTCTAATCAAGTATCTAACCGATTAATCCATTTCCCCAAAGCACTTTGGCTTACTGCAATTTCATACTTGGGAGTAAATGGATTGAATGTTGACATTCCATACTGTCTGTGGAGTTGTTCATTATCCCTGTAAGCTTGTGGAGTTCTTTCAGGTGATTACTTCCTCTCACATCCCATGCAAGCTAGTAAATTCATTGGTCGCAATAAATTGCAAGTGTGTAGGTGAGTAGTAAAATCTGGGCGAGTTGATAGGAACACAATGATTGTAAAATAGGATGAATTTAAGTGGATAGTTGAGGACTAGTGCAGACTGAGTATGGAGAGAGACCCATTTCTTTGCTATATATCCGTGACTATTATTTAATCCCATCTCATTGAACAATACAAGATGGGGTAGAGTCTGGTCAACATATTTCTCCAGTAAACCATTCTAAGTACACTCTATAAACTTGTTCTCAATGCCACTCGATAGTTTGATTTTGCAGTTTAAGAAAATTAAATTCACCCATTACTGCAATACTTTTCTTACAAACCCTCATCATTTCATTATGTATACACTGTCCAAAGTATTGATGATTTGAAGGCCTAAATGCTACACCACCAAATACCTTACTTTTTTTTAAATCACTACCTGAACTGATTTTACTCCCAAGTATCAATCTGCTCCATTACAACCATCTCTTCCTTTGTTGACAGACCTAACCACTTCCTTTCCTTTTATGGCATAATTTCTAAATTGTCAATACTCCAATATATATTTGGTTCCCAGCATTTAAAGATGAGAATTAAGGTGTGACAAATTATGCTAAAAGTGGCCATAATTGACGGTGAGAAGAAAAAAATTCAAGTGTACGGGGATATATCAATGGACAAATTAGGTGGCCACCAAAGTGGTAACTCAATACAGAGGGTGGAAAGTAAACAAGGTAATACATTATTAATGCTAGGATAATAAAAAGTGTGAGCAATAATGGTATCTGAATAGCCCATTTCTGCCTCTGTATATTATAGTCCACAGATCCACAAATTTCTAAAAGTAGGACAAAAAAAAAATCACTACGTTGTTAAACTACCACACAGAAACGGGCTTGAGGAACACAATTCAAGAGCAGGAAGGTCAAACTATAATTGTATAAAACGCTAGCTAGGTTACAGACTGAGGAGATAAAAATTACCAGTTATGCATTGAATCTAGGGAAGATACCGCCAGAATTTTTTAGTAACTTTGAGAACAGACCATCTTGGACTGGGACTATTTCATTACGATTAACAAGGAGAAATTTAATCAAGGTGTTTAAAGCAATTATAAGCCAAGAAGGAAAAGAATAAAGGTCTTTAAAAAAACGATAGGTCAAGAAAGAACAGAAGAATAGAATTATTTTGATAATTTTGTGATATGAAGTTAGGTGATGTTAAGTTCAATTATACGAGTCTTTATCTGAACCCTTGGGGAAAAGTGTGTTCCGAATTTCAGATATTTCCGGATTTCGGAAAGCCAGATTTAAGCCCATCGGAATTGTGCTGCCGTATCCACCCCCACCCACTTCCAGTGGGCCGGTCGCCCGACGCGCGCTGCCGGTCGCCCGACGCGCGCTGCCGGTCGCCCGACGCGCGCTGCCGGTCGCCCGACGCGCGCTGCCGGTCGCCCGACGCGCGCTGCCGGTCGCCCGACGCGCGCTGCCGGTCGCCCGACGCGCGCTGCCGGTCGCCCGACGCGCGCTGCCGGTCGCCCGACGCGCGCTGCCGGTCGCCCGACGCGCGCTGCCGGTCGCCCGACGCGCGCTGCCGGTCGCCCGACGCGCGCTGCCGGTCGCCCGACGCGCGCTGCCGGTCGCCCGACGCGCGCTGCCGGTCGCCCGACGCGCGCTGCCGGTCGCCCGACGCGCGCTGCCGGTCGCCCGACGCGCGCTGCCGGTCGCCCGACGCGCGCTGCCGGTCGCCCGACGCGCGCTGCCGGTCGCCCGACGCGCGCTGCCGGTCGCCCGACGCGCGCTGCCGGATTTTCGAGCTTTCCAGATTTTAGATGTCCAGATAAAGGATCATGTACCTATATTAGAAACATTGATAAAAGAAACAATGAATTTGGGGGAGGATGAAAGTCATTGCCTGAACAGCACCTAACAGCCTGAATACACCTGGGATTGTTTGATCTCAGAAGCTAAGCAGGCACAATACTTGGAGGGGAGACCCGCCTATGAACACCAGGTTTCTGTAAGGGGCACTGGGCAAAGTGGTGACTCTTTGTCTGCCTTACAGTAGACAAAGGTTAAAGAGTTTCATGTATGCTACATTCTAAATGTAGTATTGCGTTACAACAATGGAACATTTACCTTTAGATAGCGATGGAAACAAAATCCCTTTCATACCACCATAAAGGACACAACTGACACTCTACAAGAATGTAGCATCATGGACCAAGAGCTGGGAATTAGGTCTAACTTCAAGTCCTTTTTTGCATTCAGGGAGGTCTTATGAAAAAGTGGAAAGGTTTTGGAATGAACTGAGTTTATTATTAGGACAAATTATGAAGATAAAGATATCAAAAGATCCAAGAATATTTTTTATGTGCCGCGATATCATGGAAAAATGATAAGAGAAGTGTAATTAAGTAGATGGTATAATGAAAAATTGTATAATTTTGGGAAAAAATTACTTATAGTTTAAGGAATGGAGTGGAAAATTTTTATAATATTTGGAAACCATATATGGATTTTAGGGATAATTTTCCAACCTCCTCTTCTATCTTGTCCACTCCCCTTAATTAGTAATTTTTAAATAACAATTAATGATTGTCTATGCTAATATTATTGTATATTAAATGGTAGGTGTTTCTTTTCTTACTTTTGGGTGGGGGGGATGGGGAGAAAAATAAGTTTTCTGTATCATTGGCGATGGATATTTAATTAATGTTTTATTCTATTTTTTTCCTGTAATAATGCAAACAATTAAATAAAATTTAAAAAAGAATGACATGGACAAAATAGCCATTGTGCCATAAACATCCACCAATGTAACCTAGATTTTAGTTTGTGTGAATTCAACTAAAATTCTGGAAGGAACCTTTGATTTGTTCTACCAATAAATGCAAATATAAAATATTTTTTTTATATGTCCTCTTCAATCCACAGTTCAAACAATGCACTTCTGTCAATTCCCATATTTGCTACAATCTCTGCAGAACTTTAGGAAGTCCCTTCAAAATGCATTTTGGTACTCCATAAAAGTCACAGATGCAAGCTGTGCATTTTTTCATTTCCCCCTCCCCAGATTAATTTCTAAACATTTACCATAACATTAAAGACATCTGAATGATCCCAAGATCGTGTTATACGGCGAGCTCTCCACTGGCCACCGTGACAGAGGTGCACCAAAGAAGAGGTACAAGGACTGCCTAAAGAAATCTCTTGAGGCCTGCCACATTGACCACCGCCAGTGGGGTGATATCGCCTCAAACCGTGCATCCTGGCGCCTCACAGTTCGGTGGGCAGCAACCTCCTTTGAAGAAGACCACAGAGTCCACCTCACTGACAAAAGACAAAGAAGGAAAAACCCAACCCCAACTAACCAATTTTCCCCTGCAACCATGTGTGCCTGTCCCGCATCGGACTTGTCAGCCACAAACGAGGCTGCAGCTGACGTGGATATTTACCCCTCCATAAATCTTCGTCCGCGAAGCCAAGCCAAAGAAAGACATCTGAATGTAGCTGATCTCACACCCTTTAAGAAAGGAGGAATACTGGATATAGTATTCAATTAAAACAAATATTTAATGTTCAGGAGACAACATACCCCAGATGCTGACAACTGGAGCAAAAAGCAATCTGCTGGAGGAACTCAATGTCGAGAAGTATCAGTGGCGGGATATTTTGGGTGAAAACCCTTCATGAAAACTAATTGTGGAGCGGGGAGACGGCCAGTATCATGTAGAAGAGATTAGGAGGTGTGACACAGATATCATTTGGAAAGGGTGAAGGATGACGATTTATAACTTAAAGCATGGTTAAAAGTTTCACAATGAGAATCAAATGTTAGAGTTAAGTGTTAATAAATGGTGCACAAAAGCAAAACTGGATCAAAACAAAAGTAAGACAAATCTAGAGAATAACGGTGTTTTGTTATTCTGGGAAAGAAGATGGAACTTCTGCAGGTTCCCACCAGATTTATAGACAGGTAACATTCTAAAGATTCACACTATTACCAATTTAATTGCCAAAAGTTTAAAATAGTTCATTCAGCTCCTTAACGGTTTGAAAATTCAACAAGATCATAGCTGATCTATCACAACATCATTTTTTAAACCAGAAACGCACTGTCCGATTACTTTGGCATGCTAAAATATTACAATACCTCCTTTGAGTGCAATCAATGACTGAGGCACCACAGCCCTTCTAGTATAGAATGACAAATATCTAACATCCTTGAGTGAAGCAATTTGTCATTTCAGTCAAAAATGGCCAACTGCTTATTTAGTGACTGTAAGCCAACGTAAGACTTCTTGGCCAGGGAAAATGCCCACATGCATCTCCTGTTAAGCCCTCCTCATAATTTTATGCTTCAAAATTCAAGTAGAGACCAAGCCTCCTTAACTTGTCTGTAAACCTGCCATTTCAGGAATAACTCTGGTAAATTTTGCTGTACTCCCTGGTAAAACAAATATTTTCTCCTTTGTGTCAGGAGAGTAAAACTGTACAAAAACACTCCATGTGTGGTCGCAGCATCCGGATCATTCAGTATTCAGTTGGAAGTCCTAAAAAAATCCATTCATAGCAAGTAAAACATAAAAGGATACTGACAAAATCATCAAAACCTAGTAATGTTCCTACAATTTCTTTGTCATTTTTCATAACAATATGGATGCGTGAGCCAATGCACTTGTCCACCAGTTCTGAAATAGAAGAAAAAGATTGAATCTGTAAAAGGAAAAAAATACAAATAAAACATTTAAACGTGCATTGATTTTAAAAAAATCATTTATTTAGATTGCAGAATCACAACATCGGTTGATTAGAATGGATCATTTACACCGCCTCGCATTTCTTCACCCAACCATATTCAGGCATTCTCCTCATCTAGCCCCAATACCATCAAATCCATCTCCTCTCCCCTTCCTCCATCCTACAATAATGATCAAGAGTACAAAAACATTCATTACCAAACAGTCAGAACAAATGAACTGTACCAGTAAAAACTTATCGAGAGGACCCCACTGCCTGAAAAAAAGCAACCAAAATACCAAAGGACTCATCACACCCCAGGCACACACTTTTCCCATCAGGGAGAAGCTTTCACAGAATGAAACATACACCAATGGGTTTCTTCACTTTTTTGCCACAGCTATCAGACTCCTGAATGAACCATATAACAGTGCTATCAGGCTTCCCTTGCTTGGTACTAACGGATCTTTCTTTACACTGTAAATTGACTCGGTGGTTGTACTCTTTAGATGACATTTCAGATTTTTTGTCAGCGTAGATACACGATGTCCCTGAGATTCCTTTTCCTGCAGGCGCGGCAGAATTACCGCTTACAAAAAACCTGTACTCAGCATATGCAAGTAAACAAATAAAGAAATGTAAACAAACTGACTGTGCAATACAGAGAGAAAAAAACAGATACAAAACTAAGAATGAGGGGTCTGATGATGATGGGGTCTGAACCTGATAGTACAAGTCTTGTCTTTCCTGATGGTAGCAGCAAAAACAGAGCACATGCTGGATGATGTAGATCTGAAGGTAACAACCCCCGTAGATGCACTCGATGATATGGAGGCTTTTACCCGTGACGTCCTGGGCTGTATCCATTACCTTTTGCAGGACCTTCTATTCAAGGGTATTGGAGCCGTGATGTAGCCTGTCAATACACTTCCCACCTCACATCTGCAGAAATTTGTCAGCACTTGCAATATCATACCAAACCTCCACAAACTCTTGAGGTAGTTCATACAGCTATGAAAATGCCTGCCATAGCCCACCACGAGACTCGCAGAAAAACCCTTCTCATTGCACTATCTATAACATGACAAATAAACTTAAATATGTTTTTAAAGCCGGGGAAGCATTTAAAAGATACGCAAGACTTTTTTTTTAAAAAACGACAGTGGTTGGCTCTTGGAATGGGCTGCCTGGTATAGAAAAGTGTAAGCGAACATCTGCAATAACATATTTTAAGAGGCTGTTAGACGCATTAACGTGGAGGATATTAAAGGATATGCATCACCTCCAAGTAGTTTTAATTGGTTTTCGACATGATATTTAGAGCAGACATCGTGGGCCTGTTTCAATGAAGTCTCTCTATTGTAAGAGACAGTTAACAAATCAGTCTCTAATATTTTAACTTCAGATTTTTAAGCATCAACAAGAACGTTTTCCTTTGCTGCCAAAACAACGCGCTCTGTCAAGCCCAGCCCCAGCTCGAGCCCGAACCCTTACCCAGCGGCAGCAGCTGCGAAGGATTGGTGGAGTTCAGCGCCATCTTCCCGCGAACGAAAGCGAGGCTCCCGTCGACCAACCAAAAGGGAACCGCCGCGACCAATCAAGAGCCCCCTCGGGGCCCTCGCCGAATCAAAATGTGCAGGACAAGAGCGCATGCGCGTGGTGTCAAACGGCTCAGCCCGCCCTGGAGGGGAGGTGTGTGAAGATTTCTAATCCAAACTTTTCTCAAAATGTCCCTTCGGTTACATTGGGTGGACGGAACCGAGCCTTCTGCTGAAACTCGTAGTGCGCAGTTTGTTTTTAAACTGATTGAAAAGGATTGGTGAGAGTTCCATGTAGATAATGGTTAACCTGGGAAAATCTCCATTAACCAGTGGGTGATCAGATTTAAAATTGCTTTATTGTTGTGTAATAGTACAGAACATGAAATTGCCTTTTGCCTGCCATAAGAGAGTTGCCATAAATGGTGCCTGATTCTGCTTATAGAAAGGGGGGGGGGGGGGGAGGGGGTGGAGAGAGAGAGAAATAAAAGAGTACCTTCAGAATCACTGAGTGTTTGGGGATTCACCCCTAGTGCTCCCACAGCCTCTGCAACTGCACAGACTCTTGACTGAACCACCAGCAGCCTGAGCTCCAGATCCAAACCTCTGGCACAATCGGGAAGCCTTCCCTTCTTCATTGATACCTGCTTCCCGTGAGGCAGTCCCCAGCAGCCCAGAGACCACGCTGCTCCCCTGACCACAAGGAGCTTGCAGACTTGAGTGGGTCATTCAAGCTGTCGAGCCCCTCGCTGGTGCGTGGCTGTGGTCACTGTCCTGTAGGACAGGCACAGAAATTTGGTGAGGTGTGATTGTGAGGGAATGAAACTTGGGTAATTGGATTTTGGTGAATAAATTTATATTCTATTACTCCTGCAAAATTAAATTGTAAGCTGGAGATCAGTGTTTGATGTGAACAAGTCTAGCTTCACTAAGAATATTTTCAACTTCAGGGGAATTCCCTTTGTTGGATGTTCCTGCTACAGATATTATCCCATAGTTATTCATACCTGGATCTGAAGAAAATACTCATTTGTGGGTGTGCCTTATAGAGGGTTGTGCAGTTGGTTGTGCCCCCAAGGTACCACAACTTATTTTTTTGTTATGATGAAGAATTCCAGCTGAAAATGTAGCACTGATGCTGCTTGACCTGTTTAGTTCCTGCAGCATATTGCTGAATCAGAATCAAAATTTATTATCATGAGCATATGTCACAAATTTGTTTGGCGGCAGCATTGTTGTGCATTACTAGGACAAAAAATTGCCATAAATTGCATTTCTGTAAATTCATCATTGTTAAATATTAATAAATTAATACAAAAGAAGAGTAAGTTAGTGTCTGTGATTCATTATCTGTTCAGAAAGTACCAGTGGTTTAGGTGTAAATTGAGTGGCAAGGACTTGGACTGAAATGGCCTGTTTCCATGTTAAATTAAAATCTGATGTTGGATGGGAATAACCTGTTCTTGTAATATTGGGTGTTCGGCTTCAAGCTCCTGTACCTCCTTCCTGATGAGAATGGGACATGGCCTTGGGTGGTGAGGATCCTTGATGAGAGACTGATTTCTTGAAGCACCACCTCTTGAAGATGTCCTTAATGGAGTGAAGACCCATGCCCATGATGGTGATGGGCAAGTTTACAACTCTGTAGCTTTTTCCTGTCCTGAGCCTTGGCACCTTCACACCAGCCAGTGACACCATCAGTCAGAATGCTGTACCTCCAAATTCTATCATTTGCAATCTCCTCTATATCTCCAGTTCTTCCTGGTGGTGTTTATAGGTGTGAATAACTACAGTGTTTTGTGTAAATGGAAGACATCAGAGTCACAGTGCACACATGGTCAAGAGAATGAATGTTTAGGTTGTGGCTGGGCATTCAGTGTATTCAAAATGGTCAGAATTGCACTCGTCCAGGCCACTAATTTGCACTTTCTATCTAGAAAGTCAGGAGGTGAGTTACATGCCAAGTGCTACCCAGTCTCAGCCCAGCTCTTTTGATTGAAGTAACTTTGTGTCTCAAGCAACAAAAGAGATGGAGGAATTCAGGCAGTTAGCAGCATCCATGGAAAGCATGAAAGTGCATTGCTCTAGTTTTCCAGCATCTGCAGACATGTCTAACTCCTCAGTCTGTCATCCAGTTAAGTAGTTTCTGATTATTGGTGACCCCAGAATATTGATGGAAAACCTTTGTCAAGGGTAAACAAACCAGTGGTTAAAATTGCTTTTGTTGAGGATTGAGCCTGGCAATTGTGGCATAGTATGACCTTGAGATGGAAGGTCTTTTGTAAGCATTGCCACATTATAAAAGTTATTAATTTTGCAGACCTTTCTCAATGTACAAAGAGAGAGAGAGAGTAAAACATGAAAGTCTTCAGAGTCTGTGAGTGAAGTAAAAACATCATGCTGGAGAAACTCAATAGGACAAACAGCGTACTTTATAAATCAAAGATAAAGACATATAACCAACCTTTTGGGCCTGTGCCCTTCATCAAGGTGTGTGCAAAATACAGGCAGGTGCCTGATTAAAATTATAGGGGGAGGAGCACAGGCAAGAGGTAAACGCTGGAGAAGCTGAGCAGATCGAACAGTGTCCTTTATGTAGCAACGATAAAAATACATAACTGACATTTCAGGCTTGAGTCCTTCATCAAGGTCTGAGAGAATGCTGACAGGAGTCTGAACAAAAAGGTAGGGGGAAGGCAAAGGCAGGAGATGATAGGTGGAGAAAGGAGGAAGGGGATGATAGGTGGAGAAAGGAGGGAGGGGATGATAGGTGGAGAAAGGAGGGAGGGGATGATAGGTGGAGAAAGGAGGGAGGGGATGATAGGTGGAGAAAGGAGGGAGGGGATGATAGGTGGAGAAAGGAGGGAGGGGATGATGGGTGGAGAAAGGAGGGAGGGGATGATGGGTGGAGAAAGGAGGGAGGGGATGATGGGTGGAGAAAGGAGGGAGGGGATGATGGGTGGAGAAAGGAGGGAGGGGATGATGGGTGGAGAAAGGAGGGAGGAAATTATAGGTGGAGAAAGGAGGGATGCTGGTTGTGGTGTGCTGTTAGACAGAATCAGACACACACAAGGTAAAGACTACAACAGGCTTTAATCCACAAAGACTTCCACAGAGCCAGGCTGGCTGTGGCTGCAGCAACTCTGTGTGAGGCCTTGGAAGGCCAGCGCAGGCTTATATCACGGAGGGTGATTGACACCCGACCGGGTGGGGCTTGATCCATTCAGGCTGACTGATTGACAGCCGGCCAGGTGTTGTCCTGTCCCCTTACACTCCTGCAGGTACAGAGGTTGCCCCCTGCAGTAGGCCGGTGGGTAGGTAGAGGGGAAAGGAGGGGAAAGAAAGGTGAGGAAGTTTAGCAGAAAGAAGTCAACGTTAAGGCCATCTAGCTGGAGAGTACCCAAGATGGGAAATATGGTGTTCCTCCAACAGGTGGTCAGGGTGGAATAGTACACAAGGCCACAGACAGACATGTGATGTGGGGTGTGACTCATGATTTAAATGGTTGGCTTCTGGATGTTGCTGTTGCTGACGGAGAGGAGATGCTGAGCAAACTCATCTCCCAATCTGTGCCTGGTTTCTCTGATGTAGAAAAGGCACACAGGGAGCACTGGATGCAGTAAATCAGTCCTGTGGTTGTACAAGTAAAGCGTTGCTTTGCCTGAAAGGCCTGTTTGGGGCCCTGGACCATGGTGAGGGAGGAGGTGTGAGTGCAAGTGTTGCACCTCCTGCGGCCACATTGGAAGGTGCCGGTGGGTGAGGGAGGGGGTGCAAGGGGTGGCAGTAGGTGGGGACGGATAAGTGCACAAGGGAATCAGGGAGGAAGTGGTCCCTACAGAAGGCGGAGAGAGTGGAGAAAGAAAAATGTCTCTGGTGGTGGGATCCTGCAGTAAGTGCCTGAAATTCTGGCAGATAATGTGTTGGATGTAGTGGCTGGTAAGTGAGGATAAGGGGGATTCTATGTTTATTGTGTCTGGGGCAGATGAGTGGGAAATGGAGGAGCATTTTGCATTTTTACTTCATCCACGGTGTTTACAGATTTTTGTGATTTACGGCAAGAGGTAAAAGGTGGATAAGGGAGGGAACAACAGGGGATGGGGAAGAGGGGGAAAATTGGGAGTGCTCGTAGAAACTGGAGAAGTCGAGGTTAATGCGATCTGGTTGGAGAGTGCCCAGACGGAATGTTAGGTGTTTCTTCAATTGCATGGCCTTAGTTTGGCAGTACACGAGGCCTTGGACAGACATGTTGGCTTGGGACTGGGGCAGAGAACTGAAATAGTTGACCACTGGGAGATCCCGGTCATTGATGCTCAAGAGTGAAAATACTCATGATCTCCCAGTCCACATTCAGTCTCTCAGATATAGAGAAAGCCACAATGGGAACACTGGATGGAGTGAATGACTCACATAGATTTCACAAGTGAAGTGTTGATTCACTTGGGAGGATTATTTATGGCCCTGAATGTTGTTAAGGGCGTTGTTGTAGGTACAAGTGTGCCACTTCCTGCAGTCCTAGGGGAAGGGACTAAAGGGGAAATTAGTGGATAGGGATTAGTGGACAAGGGTGCCACAGATGTAGTAGTCCTTCTGGAAGGCAGACAGGAGATGATGAAACTGTTGGTGGGATAGTGTTGTAGGTAACGGGAATTGCCGAGGATAATATGTTGGATGCAGAGGCTGGTGGGGTGGTAGGTGAGACAAGGGGGATCCTGTTTGCCTATAACTTTAGTGGGCAGGGTTTACTGTGTTTAAAATGAATGTGTTTCCAAGACTTCAGTACCTCTTCCAGACACTGCCCTTGCATTGCCCTGGATAAGAGAACATTTCTATAGAATGGGTCTCTATGGAAAAATTGACCTGGGATGACAGACTGAGCAGATTACGAATGCCAGATTTCAAGAAATGCTATTGGGCAGCCCAGTCGAGATACATCACCTCACTCTTTGAAGGGGGATGGGCACAAATTGATCGCATGTGGTAGGTGAGAAGGTTACAGGACTTTATGAATGGAATATTAATTTTTATTTGGAAAAGCAGGCAGCCCTATACTAAAGCAAATTATCTTCATTTGGAATAAAATTAACCAATATCTAGGAATCAAAGGGGGAATGTCCCCCAAAACACCCCTGACTCTGAATAGATTAATACCATTGACGGTAGGTGACAAGATCTTGGACACCTGGCATCGTAATGGCATCAAGTGTGTACAGGACTATTAGTGCGTAGAGGGCAGCTCATGTCGCTTGAACAACTCGGGCATAAGTATGATTTATCAAATAAAATGTTACACTGCTACCTTCAGATAAGATCTTTTCTGAATAAGATGATGGTGGAGGGAGAGAATAGGGTGGAGCATGTGAGGGGGGGAAGAGAGAAAGGAGCTCAGAGGAAGTCAGGGAAGAGGGGTAAGAAAGATTTGTCTTTGATACAAAAGGGAAGTGATTGGGAAGCTTGAGTCTTCAAATATTGCTTGGCTGTGACCATCTTCTTCGAAAAAACACATGGCTTCCTCTCTACATCAACTCACCTGCTATCTGCATCTTCTCCATTTCCCATACATCTACCCTGGCATCTCTGCCCCTAGATGCAACAAAAACAGGATCCTCCTTTTTTTGGAATAATTTATTTATGATTTTCCAAACTTAAACTCAAAAAGTTATCAACATCAATGTCTGTCGATACTCTATAACCTGGTTGAGTTTCTCCACACATTTGTGTATTGCACAGTATCTCAGCATCAACAGATTTCATGTTTACCTGCTGTGGAGTTTAATTGCTGAGCACATCTTATAAGGGGATTTAATCTTTGAAAGACACCAGATAGTTCATCTTGTGCATCAGACTAGGAGCAAATGAGCAACTTCTGAAAGGCATGGTACAAGCTTCAGAAAGTTACCACAGGAATTCACCTGTGAACTTGAACCCATCTTGTGCTGAATGAAAAGTTTGGATGATGGGAGTCTCTAATATATGGTGATAATTCTACTTATTTTCCTGAACAATCTGGATGCTATGGATAAAATTAAGAGTAGATACAGTATCTTGAAATGGTTTATGAAAGGGAAATTGAAATGATTGGGTTGAGTCAACAGTGTTTTCTGATGGAGTCTGATTGCAGTTAGTTTGAATTAGGCCTATGCTGAGGGAAGTGTTCATAAACTTCAGTCCATTCTAGTGGATGTCACTTGGTGACTCTGGCAAAGAGTTTGGACTATGCAGTTTGTTGGACAATTCTTAACATTGTCAAAATATGGAATACATGTGGACATATTTCTAATTTTCTTTTTCTTAAAGCAAAATCTTTCATTGTTCTGCATTTCTTTCGTGAAAAGCAGGTTTTGCTGATTTACTGTAAATAGTTTCTGCCTTAATTAAAAATCAGCTTTCCCCAAATCTGGTCCCTTTCCAGCAGTGGTGAATTAAACATTAGGGTGAGTGGGCTGAAGTCTTGAGGCCCGGAGGGTAAAGGGGCCCTGAGCCACCCAAGATATTTCAGTACTTTTGCATCCATTATTTTTATTATAAATACTATCTTGTTATCTAAATTAGGGTCTTAACATATAAACATTTAGAAGTAAACAAGTAATGCTTTTAGGGACTTGCTTCATGCTGCAGTGTGACTGTGATTGTGTTTACCATCTTCATTATGACATTGTTAAGTCACCACCCATTGCACAATCCGACGAGTTGGCACAAACAGTGAACAAGTGAGACTGAGGTCTGCCTCAAGTCCTAAAGCTCAGAGCTGACACTGCTGCTGCGGCCGAGCGTTACCTCCGTATTCTGAAATGCGCCTGCTGCTGCAACCATGGCATGGTTTCTTATCAGCGCTCAAGGGCTGCTGGAGGGACTGCATGTATGCCAAATGCAGGCTGCCAGGATGTAGCATAGTCATAGCTGCACGTGGCTCTCCGGCAGCAGCAGGCACAAGAGGAGAATGAGGCCAGGGAGCTGCAGTACATGCACACTGGAGGAGGGACTGCCAAAGCCGGACTAGTCATGGCGGCGGTTGCTGTGGCCAGCAATAGCATCATCCTGGCATCGAGGCCTGGCTTGTCACCCTACAAAATCTTTGGAGTTGACTACAAGAAGCAGAAAGAAGGTAAGTCAGTAACTGCTTCACCTGCTTTCACAGTTTGTGGGAAAGTTTCTTTCTTATCTCTGATTAATTCTTCAGGTTCTTGTTCATGATTTCTTAGCTTGTTTGGTTTGAATGAGTTTCTTAGACTATTTCTGATATGGTTCACAACAGACAATTACTACACAAAGGTTGCAGTCAGGAAATCAATAACCCAATTTGGATTCTTCAGTTGCAACGTTTTAATCTTTTTACTGTTGGTTTAACATTTCCAATTTTAACTCATCAACTAGTATTCTATGTAACTGCTATAGGTCCACTATCGCTGAATAATTACACCGTCATGATAATAAGGTTATTGCCAAATGTATTTTTGGAACGGCTTTTTGCCAGTTTAAGATTGTCCAGAAATTAAAGGCATGGTGGTATAATCAATTCATGTGCAAATTTTGATCAAACGTCTAAATCAAAATGCTCAACTGGAAAACAGCATGTTCAACCATTTATTAATAAAATGTTTGAGAAATTTTATCATGTTATTTATAATGGGGGCCATGGGGTGGGAAGATCAGGGGGGGGGGGGGGCCTTACTAATGCTCAGCCTAAGGCCCAGGTGGTAGTTAATCTGCCATTGATTTACAGTTGTTATAAGACCAAAGAGTCTGAATATCCCTGGCAAGCTAAGCAGGCACATGACTGGTCAGTACTTGGAGGGGAGACTGCCTTGGAACACCAGATGCTGTAGGTTTCTGAGAGGGGCACTGGACAAAGTGGCGACTCTGCCTTACAGTAGACAATTTTTAAAAAAAATTCATGTATGTTACATTCTAAATGTAGTATTATGTGACAGTAATGGAACTTTTACCCTTTATAAGATATAGGAGCAGAAAGAGGCTTTTCAGCCCATTGAATCATTTAATCATGAGCTGATCCATTTTCCCACTCAGCCTCACTGCCCGGCCTTCAACCCATAACCTTTGATGCTCTTGCTAATCAAGAATTTATCAATCTCTGCCTTAATATACCCAATGACCTGGACTCTTCCACTGCCTGTGGCAACAAATTCCACAGATACCTAAGCTGATAACCTTGCATCCTGAAATTGTGCCATCTTTTTTTAGACTATCCCACCAACATCTACTCTGTCCACACCTTTCAATATTTGAAATATTTCAATGAGATCTCTCCTCATTTTCCTAAATTTGAACAAATACAGGCAAGAGCTGTCAATCACTTTTCAGATGATAATCCTTTCTTTCCTGGAATCATCCTTGTAAACCTCCTCTCTACTCTCTCCAACCTTTCTCAAACGAAGAGCCCAAAACTGCTCACATGGACTGGAGCTGTTTCAGGGAGGCAGCCACCTACAATGGTCATATAAACATAGAGAAGTACACGAATTCAGCGACTGGCTACATCAGCAGGTGCATTGAGGATGTCACCGAGATCAAATTCTTCACAACCAGGGCAAACCAGAAGCCATGGTTGGATGCAGAGTTCTGGGCACTCCTCAAAGCTCGTGATGCTGCCTCCAGACAGTGAACAAGATGGCATGAAGGTTGAAAAATAAAATTTTCAAAAAAAAACACTAAGATCAGCCAGGGCTGAACTCACACTTGCAAACTGGAAAGCAAAGCATGAGTATGCACAGAGGATATGCAGACAGCTGTACCACACCAGTGACACAAGACTCATGTAGCAAGAGATCAAGAGCATAACCGATCACAAGACAACCTTGCAAATTAAAGACAATGACACCTCCCTTCTGAACAGACTGAACATCTTTTATGCACAGATCGATGGGAAGAGCAGGGCACACCCAAGAAAGATTGGTGTCGCCATGATGGATGAGTCTCCTGCATAGCTGCATCCAAGGTGATCTCATACCATGTAGCAGGACCTGACAACATATCAGGTCAGGTACTGAAGAACTGGAGAGACTAATTGACACATCTTTATGGAAATCTTCAACTCCTCACTGCAGTAGTCCATCGTCCCATCATATTGGGTTTTGACAGCCACCATCATGCCAGGACCAAAGAGGATGACAGTTACAGACCTCCACGATTATGAAATGTTTTGAGGATCTTGGTGATGGCACACATCAAAGCACACCTCCCAGAGACTCTGGACCCATTTCAATTTGCCTATTGAAGAAACCGTTCCATGAATGATTTTCTAGTGTTGTTCCTTCACTCTGTCCTGACCCACCTGGAGATCTATACCTCATTTCAGCAGCCTTGTAGAGAAGCTCTCCTTGCTTGGGACTCAGCACTCTTCTCTGTCACTGGATTCTGTACCTCCTAATAGAAAAACTAGTCTGTCTGGGTCGGAAGCAGAAAATGGAGCACCATTATGGTAAGCACTGGCATACCTCAGGTCTGTATGCTCAACCCTCTCCTGTTCACACCACTGACCTACGAATGCGTTGTCAGATTCAGCTCCAACAGAGTCATGACAACAATTAGTTGATCTCTTCCCTACAGAGAAGAGGTGGAAGATCTCATGAACTGGTACGAGAATATCAACCTGAATCTCAATGTGGACAGATGAAGGAGATGATCAGCCATAACACTACCAACACCAGTAGATTTCCTGTTATACCATGGGCTCTAATCTTATTAAGTAGTCTTGTATGTGGCATCTTGTCAAAGGCTTTTGAAAATCCAAATACACAATATATCCTTCACCTAACCTTCTGATCGCTTCTTCAAAGAATTTCAATATGTTTGTCAAACAAGATTTTCCCTGAAGGAACTCTTGCTGGCTTTGGCCTATCTTGCATGTGCCTCCAAGTACTCCAAAACCTCATCCTTGACAATCCCGACTCCAACTTCTTCCCAACTGCTGATGTCAGGCTAATTGGTCTATAATTTCCTTTCAGCTGCCTCCTTCCCATCTTGAATGGCGGGGTGACTTTGCAATTTTTTTTAATTTAGCCATACGCATGGTAACAGGCCATTTCTGCCCATGAGTCTGTGCTATCCAATTTACATCCAATTAACCAACACCCGCCCCCAGCCCCCAGTACCTTGTGAACAGTGGGAGGAAACTGGAGTCCCCTGGAAAACCCATGCAGATATGAGAAGAATGTACAAACTCCTTACAAACAGCATGGGATGCTAACTCTGGTCCTGACAGCTGGTGCTGTAAAGGTGTTGCACTAACCGCTATGCCAACTGTGCAGTCAACCTTATCCAGCCCTCTGCGACCATACCAGAATCTACTGATTCCTGAAAGATCATTACCAATCCCTCCACAATTTTTACCACTGCTTCTTTCTGAATCTGGGGTGCCATCTATTCTAGTCTGTGAGACATCCAACCTTCGACCATTCCGCTTTCTGAGCACCTTCTCTCTTGAAATAGTAACTGCACTCACTTCCCTTCCCTGATGCCCTTCAACATCTGGCACACTGCTTAGGTCTTCCACAGTGAAAGCTGATGCAAAATACTCATTTGGTTCCTCTGACATTTTGTTGCCTCCCATTATCAGTTCTACAGTATCATTTTCTAATGCTCCTCTACTTACTCTTGCCTCTCTTATTCTTCATCTACTTAAAGAAACGTGTGTGTGTGTGTGTGTGTGTGTGTGTGTGTGTGTGTGTGTGTGTGTGTGTGTGTGTGTTTGTGTGTGTGTGTGTGTCCTCCAGGGGTTGTAGGACAATTGTGTGTAACTGGGCAACATGGGCTGGAAGGCCTATTACCATTAAATTTAAAAACATATAATTTAATTTAAAACTTCATCATTTCCCTCTTGTGTGGGAAAGGAAAAATGTTTGGTGGGTTCAAATGCATCTGGAAACAGGGTTAATGCAGAAATCATCTTTATTGAAACACTCGCAAGCAGATCGCAACAGGAATAACGTGCATGTATTCTCAATCACACAACACAGTACAATCCATTCACAATGGACTTAATTCTACCGATACTAGCAAATGTTTATACATGTTTATCACACCCAAGGACTACAATAAGCTACCTGCCATTCCTTGTCTAACGTGGGCACAGCTCAAATGTTATCTACTACAACAGCCCCGACCCCTCTGTAGTGCACACCTGCAGTGTTGTCCACATCAGAGTGGCAAAAGGGGAAAAGCTCCAACATGTGGTGGACTTCATAGTACAGTAAGCTGGAGGGTCTGATCCAGGTAATCACGAGATGATTAAAAGGGACATTGGTCGGGTGTGCACCAATGGGTGTGCAGAGTTCAATCTTAAATGCCAGGTGATGTGACTTCTAACTAGGTTCCAGATGGAGAGGTGACTTGATCCTCCACAATCCACATTCCCACCAGGTTCCAGACAGGGAGACGCATGACCCTCCACGCTCCCATCAGGTTCCAGATGGAGAAGTCACATGACCCTCAAACTCCACTCTACACCCTTCTTATGAATTTTTTAGTTAGCTTTTGCAAGTTTTTGAAAACTTCTCAATTCTATCATCCCATAAATTTTTGCTTTTACGATGGTTTTGACTTCTGTTTTCAGCCACAGTTGTCACATTTTTTCCATTTGAATATTTTCTTTTTTTGTCATGTATTTATCCTGCACCTTTGTTATTTCTTGCAGAACCTTCATCCATTGCTATTGTCTCAACTCGTGACCCCTTGCAATGTACTTTGGCCAGTTCCTATCTCATGTCACTGTAACTCCCTTGACTCCACTGAAATATCAGCACATCTGATTTTATCCTTGTTAATTATCAAATCAAACTCAGTCATATTGTGTATTCAATCATGTTGTATTTCTTCCTTTCAGATACAATATTAAATAAATGTTTGCACTTCATTCCATGGTTAACTAAAGCTATCTTCTTACATGTCTTATTAGGGATAGGATATGGTCTTGCACAGACTCCACGTTTCTGGCAAGGCAATTTCCTTACCCCTTGAAGTATGAAAATTTTAAAATTTCACCTTAAGATCACATTTCCTTTGTTCTAATACTTGTCTAATTTCTAACTGCCATCGGGGCTACTATAAAATGCCTTGAATTTGAAAAAAAAATGGTAACTAGGAAGGGCAGCATCAACAGAGAGAAAAACATTTTAATATTTTGAATTAATGTCTGTTCCTCAATTTTATTTTATTTTCCACAGATGAGTGGAATGAAGGCTGATTTTCTCTTGTATTTTAAATTCCAGCATATTTAAATGTGCATTTCAATTCCAGACCTCCTGGAGTCTTGATCAAGTTCATTATCACCTGATTGAACAAGTACAACTCAACGTAACAGCCTTCTCTGGTCCTCCATGCAAAAACACATCCAGACCAAACACATATACAGACAATGCATATGCATTACAGATATAAAACTTAATAAATATTGTTTAATAAATAGTGAAGTCTTGCGGGGTTTGTATGGAGCAGTTCATTCAACAGTCTCACTGCCTGTGGCAAGAAGCAGTTTCTCATCCTGGTGGTGTTGGCTCTGATACTCTTTTATCTCTTCCCTGACAGGAGTAGCTGAACGATGCTGTGTGTGGGGTGGTAGGGGACCTCAAATATTTTGCAACCCCTCTTTAAACAATGATCCTGGTAGATCACATCGATTTTTTTTGGCAGGGGAAAGAAGGGAGGAGGAGGAGGGAGACCCCAGTGATCCTCTCTGCCATATTTATGGTCTTGTGCATTGACCTCTGATCTGATCTACAACAACCGTACCACACTGATGCAGCCGTTCAGGAGGCTCTCATTAGAACTCCTGTAGAAGATTGACAGGATGGTGGCCAGTAGCCTGCCCACCTAAGTCTTCTCAGGATTTGTAGTTGCTGTTATGCCTTCCTGACAAATGAATGTCCATTTCTATTTGATTTTATATCTGAAATCTCTGAAGCTTGTTTGCCTCTTTAAATGATTTTATTCTTATTCACCTCTGTTATTCTTTCATCTTTGCAATTTCTATTATATCTCTTGCAGCCAATTAATTAGCATATTTATTTTCTGGATGTGATTTTTCTGCCTGATAATTGCTCAGTGTGTGCTCCATACAAGCTTTCTTTGTACAGTGTATTCCAACTTGTCTCACTTGGGTTCCTTTTGTGCCTTTGACTGTTGGTTCAATCTAGTAACCTATTTTAAAAATCTATCATGATATTCAACCTGTTCATTATGCAAAGGGGTCTCCAACTTACTCCAGCTTCATGACACTATAGACAACTTCAAATTGGAGCGATTGAGACAGGGCCCAGTCTTCACAAATAATAATATTGTGTGTTCTATTCATATCTATTCTACCAAAGATTTATTCATACTATTAATGTAACTTTTGAATATATTATAAAAATATTTTTCTAAAATCAAACACTATTTTGCACAAAGCACTAAAACTGTAAACAAGTTTTTAAATTCTACTTTGTCAACTTTCCAGAAACTACAAGTGTTTTAGCCAATGTACTGTCACTTAAAGAGAACTTTGGAAGATTATATTTTACTCTTTAAAATCCTGACTTGCAAAAAAAAAAGCTCTAAGATTGTTGACATTGATCCTAATTTTTTAAATTACATTTGATTACAGGATGTTTGCAAATGATCTCCTCTGAATAATTTTGTGCAGTTGTTCAGCATGCCTAAGGTTGCTGTTTCCTCCCCACAGATATTCTCTGACCTGCTGAATAGTTCTTGTTTTTTTTATATATTTCTGTTCTCATTTTATGCTTAATTAGACCACCTCTATACTCTGAGGTTTTCCCAATTATTTTGTCCAATATGTATTCCATAATGACTCTGCTGGCATTGCTCAGTCTTTTGTAAAATTTTAACATCCCCACACCAAAAAAGCAACTTGCTCTTCCTCTGATACCACACTTCTGGTTGAAATGTAATGGAAAATTACGCTTTGACGTTGCACTGTTTCACTCCATTAAGTAGTCCAATTTGAACACAGATCCCTTAAATCTTCTTTCACTCTGTACCATTGTCATTACTTGTGTAGAATAGCAAAAGGACTCCACATATCTGCCATATTCCACATTCAGATTTCTCGAATGGTCTGGAGAAGGAGATTTTTTTGCCCCCCCATTCTAATCTTGCTCTTATGTATTTTTTAATCACAAGATTTTCCACAATGTTGCCTTTTCACACTCTTTGCTTTTATCATTTTGTTTTCTGTTTCTGTACTCCTAAAGGTTTTCTATTGTGTAGACCTCTTAAAACCTATTCAAATGTTATTTTTCCAGTCTGAATCTCAATTAGCTCTTAAAACCTATTTAAACTTTATTTTTCCCGATTTGAATCTCAATTTTTTCTCCAGAAAAAAAATGGATCAGGAGCATTAATTTCTTTCATTTTACTGAAAATAATTACCTTGAAACAATTTAAGTTTTTAAAAAATGGTGTGTTTGCACTTGCTATTCTTCAATATTACCTCCAGTAACAACCATGTCCATCGCAATTGTATTATACAGTTAATATTTTAATTCATCCTTTCCATCTATACTCATATTAACTAATCCATAATCTAACTTTTATTGTTGATGCCATTATGTACTATTAAGTAATTAAGAATAAAAAAATAATAATTATTAATAATAAACATTAAGTATGATGCTATTATATTACTAGTATTTTTGACGTGAGTGTCCTGACCTGCTGGTAGTGTGGTAGGGTTGCTGTAGAGAAATGAATTGGAGGTCAGACTATAAAATCACTGGAGTGTCTGGATTGTTGTCTGGCAGCTCCAGGCTAAGGATCAGCTTCTTCTTACAGGCAGCAAGAATCCTGAATGATTAAAGGAACTGCTCACATCTACCACCTGATACTCTCATATTCACAAAACAATTTTTATTTATTTGTACATAGACTTGTCCTGCACATGTACTGTTTGTATGTATGTGTGTTGTGTCTGGTTGTGTTTCTGAATGTTTTTCACCAAGGAGTGGAAACGCTGTTCTGTCAGGTTGTACTTGGACAATCAGATGACAATAAACTTGACGACCGCAGCCCAAACTCTACAGACTTGTTCTCCTATAAATTCTTAATAATTTTATTTCAAAAATAAATGTTCATAAAAATATATTCAAATCAGTAAATATGACTTTATTTTACATTCTCAATGTTGTCCAGTCCACACAATCCTAATGCTGTCATGTAAGGTAATCAAGATAGAGCATTTTATGTATAAATCACAAATGTTACTTGCATTGTCTCTTTCCCCAATCCACTCAATATACATTTACAGGAGCCAGACCCTCCGTGAACAGTGGTCGCAGAACTTCAGCTTGCAGTCCTTCCCCAAAAAGCCTTTGTGCAACAGGTTTTGATGGATCCCTTAGCGTGTACTCCTTCAGCCATGAATGTGCCAAGCAGCAGCATTCACAGACATCTCATCATCCAAGACCACAGTTCACCTTTCAATGAGGTGGGGATCTTCCAGCAGCACTTGATGTTAGTTTGAGTCTGCATCCCTGGGAACAGTCCTGCGGGTAGCTGCCCATGAACATCTCTCAGAAGCCCCTTTTCCACTGGCACCTTGTCCCAGGAATTAACTGGGACAAGAACCAGTGGAAAAAGAAAACTGTCAGCACGCTGGTTTCAAAGGATGTAATTTGAAGCTGGGAATTAACCACCTTTACTCCTACTCATATCCCTGGCGTCAGCTGACAAAACCAATGGACAAGGGACTGCAGAAAGTCACCTGTTTCCAGTTGAAGGTCGAACACTCCTATCTTCAGAGATGAGTTATGTCCTAGTTACAGGTGGCCCAGTGGAAACGGCACAAAGAGCTGGACAATTAACTGGGATGCCAGTGGAAAAGAGGCTTGAGACTCTTAATATTTATTTTAAATATTTGTATATGTGCTGCACTTGTTTGTATGTATGTTATGTCTATATTGTGTGTTTGCACTGTTTAATGCAGTGCACCAAAGAACGCTGTTTCCTCTGGTACAACTGGATGATAAATAAACTGGAACCCTCTTTCGGATCCCACTAATTTCTGGGCTGAAAGAATAGTTGCCTTTCCATTGCCAAGACGTGTACGAGTGCAAGTGCTTTGGATCGTTAATGGAATGATTTGATACATTGGTGTCCCAAAAAGTAAGCAGCTCATTGCAGACTTTGGGGGCGGCCGGCAAATGTCATTGAGGATGTTTCAAGAGTATTCTGGATGAGGATGGGCAAAGCGTCCAGTTTGCCATGTTACCCACCCTTTGATTGAAGTCCTATCGTTTGCAACATCTTCCCCGGCTGGTTTGTGACGTGTGCCCTTTGTGACGTTAATTGTCAAGTTCTGAGATTGTTTCAGTGAAGTGCATTGGGCAAAATTCAGTCGGCTGCCTCCGTGGGGCTTTGGCCGAATGCATCGTGGATGAGAGCTCAGAAGCATATATCCAAATCCAAGGGCGCGACTGCAGAGAGAGAAAAAAGGTGCCCTTCTACCGAATCTTCAGGACCACTCCGAACCGGTTGCCCCTCCCTGAGAATTGTTTACCCATTATTTAGCCGCCAGCGTTTAACGCTGTATCCCCAAAGCGCTGTAACCCGGAATCCACGACTGAGACATTTCCGTCCAAAATTGGTCCGTCGCCCAGTGGTCCTGAGCTTGATTTTGTTCTGAACCCCACTTATGCCAATGGAGCGTGGAAACCGATCGCAAGGCAAATTATCGGCCGGTACGTGTAGTAAGAAGAACGCTTGTTTGAACTCAGATGTTGACGGCCGGGTCACTTTGCAGCGGGGTGCAAACATGTCAATTTCACTTTATTTCAGTGTCAGCTGCAGAATTTGAGACACTGAATGAAAGTTATATAATGTCCAGCAGAAGTTTATGTAGACTTGTCCTTGTATGGCTATTCCTGAAGCGGGCAGGCGTTTTTCATATTTCAAATAATCCTTTACGCTTGGGGTTTGCCATTTGACAAAAGTGTCATTTTATAATGTGAGCGTGTATCTTCGGAGTAAAGGTTCTAATTATGGTCACGTATCACTACATTTAGAATGTAACATGCATGAAATTCTTTAACTGTTGTCTACCTTAAGGCGGACAGAGTTGCCACTTTGTCAATCGCCCCTCATAGAAACCTACCTCGGTCTCTCCCCTCCAAGTCTGACCAATTCCTGAGTCAGCTTAGCTTCTGGCAATCCCAGACTTAATCAGGCTATTAAGGGGTAGTTTGAATAGTGAGAAAATGCATTAAAATATTCGATAATAGTTTGGGCAAAAGCATGTTTACAAACTAAATTTACTTGAAGTTAGGTAAATGAAATTATTAACACATATTTCATGGTGCTTTTGTTTTTCAGACCCTCCAAGAGTAACAGAGGACAACTTTGTAAGTGTGATTGTTATATGATCTCAAATCAAATATTGGTGGGGTGATGTCATGTCCCTTAGAAGATGATGTGTCTAACTATTTTGGTCTGAGTTAATAAAGCATCTGGGATTGTTTTACCGGGGCCACACCCAAAGTGTGGGAGGAGCTTCATGAGTCAGGCAGCATCTGTGGAAAGCAATGGGCATCAGTCAATGTTCCAAGGCAGGAAACCCTTCATCAGGAATAGCAAGAACCTGGCGGATGCCCAAATGTCATAAAAAGCAGGGTGGGTGGGAGAAGAGCAGGAGATGGGTGAATATAGGTGGGGCAGGCGGGGGAGAAAGGAAAAGTTGGAGGAAGGGGCAAGGAAGACAGGAAAGATGCTGGAGGAAGAAATATGCAAGCGATGGACAGATTGGGAGGATGGGGCAGGAGCAAGAGAATGCCTATTAATATCGTGTGAAAGTTGATAATTGATTTTTGCAAACTTCCAACAGGGCAGCATGTTGTTCATGCCACTCACTATTACTGAGTTCCCGTCGAGCCTGCAATCTCTTGACCTTTATATAAGAAGAAGCTTGCAGTGCTGGCACTTACTGAGCAGCAGGGAAGTTGTAGCTGATAGACACATCCGCAGAATTTTATAAATATATTATTTGCCAAAAGTTGAGTGCTCATTAATCAGTTGGGCAGGGCATCAATGAGACTATATTTGGAGTTCTGTGTGTGGTTTAGGTCATTATCTCAAAGAAAGACATCAATAAATTGGAGGAGGTGCAGAGTCACCAGGATGTTGCCAGGATGGAGGGTTTGAGTTATAGAGAGAAAGTTCTGTCAGCAGGGTCTTTATTCTTGGGACTCTAGGAGGCCAAGGGGTGGCCTTGGAGGTTTATAAAATCAAGGGATAATGTGCTATTCACACTCTTTTGCTCAGGATAAACAATTTTGGAATGAGGGGGCATAGGTTTAAGGTGAGAAGGGAGAGGTTTAAGAGGCTCAATGTCTTCACTCAGAGGGTGGTCTATATCTGGGATGAACTGCCAAAAATAAATATTGAAGTGCAACACTAGCAACTAGTGTTTGAATCCAGCACTGTCTGTAAGGAGTTTGTACATTCTCCCCATGTCTGTGTGGGTTTCCATTTTCCTCTCACCTTTCAAAACATATGGGGGGTTGTAATTTAATTGGAGCATTTGGGCAGCGCAGGCTCATGACCCAGATGGGCCTGTTACCATGTAGGATGTCTAATAACATTTAAAAAGTGACTATCAGAATGATGCTGAAAAAAACATTTGGATAGGAAGGGTTTAGAATGTAGTGGACCAAATGCTGGTAAGTGGGGTCTGCCCAGAATGTTAACTTGCTCAGCTTGGATGAGTTGAGCTGAAGAACCTATTCTGATTTGTATCCCCCTCTGAAACTCTGCATAAGTATTAATCAGAAAATAATTCATGAGATGGTGGTGAGTTTGAAACTTTCTAAATGCTAGGCACTCCACGATCTATATCCCAGAGTTTTGATCTAGGTGACAATAGAGATAGTGTTTGCTTTAGTTATCAAATTACACAAATCTATAAAAATTACACAGATTCTGGAATTCTGCCTGTGGATTGAACATTGACAAATGTAAACTCACCTTTGAGAGAAAAAATAGAGCTATCAACTTGCCATGTAGTAGGAAAAATGCTGGAATCTACAATTATGGATTAACAACAAAATATTTAGAAAATTATAATAAGATTGAATTGAACTAGCATTGATAATGAAAGGAAAATCCTGTTTAATTAATCTAATAGGAGTTCTTTGAGAACGTGACATGTAGAATAAAGGGAATGTGGTGGGTCTCGATAAAGTTGCATGTTAGGAGGTTGGTCGACAACGTTAGAACACAGAGGGGGTTAATGGACGGAAAGTAAAGAGCTGAGTTGTTGGATCCTGTCTCAGGTGGACAGACTGTCAACTTGTACCCAGTGCATGATCTGGGTCAACAATTTGATTGAGCAGACCAAATGTGATATGTTGAAGTTTGCAGGTGACGCAACCTTGTTGGGATTGGGTGTCACAAAGAGGATAGAGACTGAAGATTCAAGATTCCATTATTGACATGAAATACTACAGAATACGTAATATTACACAAAATTTCCTTTTGCCTGCCTTAAGGCAGATAAAGAGTTACCATTAGTGTTGCCTAGCACCTCTTACAGTAAAAGAGAAAGAGAAGCAAAAGATAGTCCCTTCATGGTTATTGAATGTCCATGGATTTGCCTCAGCACACCTGAAACCTTTGCAGGAACATGGACAATCTATCGGCAATCCAAGCTCCAAATCCAAAACTCCAAATCCAAAACTCCAACACGATTTGGAAGCCTTCAGAGCCTGAGGCCCTTCAGGAGGCCTTCTTCTCCTCAGCACCCTCTTGAATCCCGTTCTTATACCTCTTGGTTCTCATGAGCCAGTCTCCAACAACCAGTGAGGGTCTCCAACCACAAACTGCCTGTAGCCTACGTGGATCCTTCACCCGCTGAGCCCCTCGCTAGTCCACTGCCATGTTCACTCTCCTGTCGGGTTGTCTCCTCTATTTCTCCTTCTCCATGAGGGAGTCCCCCCACCCCTGGTTTCTGGTGCCCTGCACCAGTATGCTGTTTCCCTCAGAGTCTGCAATCGCTCGAGGCTGCTGCCAAGCGCAGGCACCACCATCTTGGGCCCAGACCCTGCAGTTGCAGGATTTTAATTTAAAAACACCGGCTCCTTTAATGGGCTGTTTATCTCCTGTTCAGAGCCATCTGCCTTAGGACCAGTCAGCTGAAGCCTTTGGAGCAGCGCTTTGTCTCCACTCTCCTGTGGTTCCCACCGGTGGCAGTGCTACCATTCTTTAGTGGAGACTTCAAGGGAATGTAGAATAAGCTGAATGAGTGAGTGTGAACATGACAAATACAGTAGGAGAGGCCCTACAAGGAAGGTGACTACTGCAGCAGACTCAGAGACTGAAGGACTCACACTAGGCTGCCAGAGATAGGCTCCTAAGCATCAGGTTTCAGAATCAGGATGCTTGAGGGTCCTTCCTGATGACAAGCAGTTTTCTCATCATATTGGAGGTTTGGAACTAAGAACAGAGGTTCACCAGGTGGAATGATCAGGAGGTAGTGTGGTTGCAGAGGTTACAGATGCAGGTGATGCATCCATGGGCCCTCGGCTTGGAAAATGTGCACAGACACTTGGTGTCTTTAAAAGGACTTCTCTTATTGATGAGGATGTCAGGTTAGTGCTCTTGTGTTTTCACAGCAAATTAAAGTTAAGTAATTTTGTGTGTCTTGTAGAGAAAAATAAAGGACTTTTGAATAATAAGGATAATGTGAGGTCATTTGTTTGCATAAAATTTAAAAAGAAATTAAAAATGGTAATTGATTGGATAATGTTGATGTTCAAAGGAACCCAAGTATTCTTGTACAGGTGTCACTGAGCCGTGATTGAAAAAATAACACAACTTGGATGCAAACATCCAAGGAAACACAGTTAATCAGAAGTAGAAGCAGGTAGGCAGAGCAGGTGGGATGGTTCTGTTGGTACAAAATGGAATCAGATCTTTGGAAAGAATATACAGGCCTCCAAACAGTAGCCCAAATGTGGCATGAAAACTACAGAGGGAAATGGAGAAGACATTCAAAAAGGCCAATGTTACAATCGTCGTGGAGAATTTCAAGTAAAATCACGGTGCTGGAGAAACTCAGCAGGTCAAGCAGTGACCTTTACATAGCAAAGATAAAAATACATAACTGACATTTCGGGCTTGAGCCCTTCATCACAGTATGCAAAAATGTTGGCAGGTGTCCAAATAAAAGGTAAGGGAGAGGTGTGGTCTCAAAGGCAGGAGGTAATAGGTGGAGAAGGGAGGGAGGGCACAGCAGTAAGCAAGAGGAAGAGGGATGGCTAGGTGTATATAGAGCGGGAAGGGGTGGAGATCTGACAGGGGAAGGGGAGGGCGGAAGGAGAGTAAGTTAGCAGAAACCTCAAGAGTCGATGTTAATGCCATCCAGCTGGAAAGTGCCCAGATGGAAAATGATGTATTGTTCCTCCAATTTATGGGTGGTCTAGGGTGGTGGATCTCAACAGCCAGGTTGATTAGGAAAGGCAAGTTGCTGGATCCCAAGAGAAGGAATTTATAGAATGCCTTTGTGATAAGACTATAAGACATAGCAGCAGAAACAGTATGCTCAGTCATCGAATCTGCCCCATCATTTAATCAGGAGCTGATCCATTTTCCCACTCAGCCCCACTGTCTGTTTACATCATCTTTAGAGTAAAGAACCTTTTCCTTCATCCATGTGAATACAAGATGAAACATGGTGACAGAAGTGGGATGAAGGGAATACTTTAAAAGGTAAAATCTAAAGTCAGTCACTGATCAGTGAAGAGAAGCTAACACAGTGAAAAATGGAAGGATTACATCCACCAGCGAAACTTCAGCTGACAGGTAATGTGGCTGAAAATCAGAACAAATTTAAAAAGCATTTTGGATTGCATTTAGTGGCAGTCAGAGCTGATGGGAAAAGTAATAAAGTGAAAGTGTCAGTTTTCTTACATGTCGTGGGTGATGAAGTCCTGGAGGTGTTTCACATTTGCTGCTGAAGGAGACAAAATGAAATTGGAAAAACTAATGGAACAGTTTGAGGCATACTCCATACCTAAATGTAACGTGATATTTGAGAGGCACAGATACAGAAAATGGAAGAAAGTATTGATCAGTATATGACTGAATTGAGAAACAGAAGTAAAACGTGTGAATTTGGTGGACTGACCGACTCGCTGATAAAAGGCAGACTTGTGTGTGGTATTCCTGATAATAGTCTAAAGGAAAAGACTGCTAAAAGAGTAAAATCTAGACCTGAGAAAAGCCACAGCACTCTGTAGAGTGACAGAAACTGTAAAAACGTAGGCAAAAGAGCTGTTCAGTGAAACTAGCTGCAACTTGAGCAAGGACAGACATAAACCGTTTAACAAAAAGAGAGGCATGGCCAGTGAACAAAAATGAAAGGGACAATTGAAAGCCATGTTGTCGGTGCGGTACACACCTACCAAAAAAGTGTCCAGCATATGGTAAAAGATGCAATATGTCCAGCAAAATAACCATTATTCCCGTTACTATAGGAACCAAGTGCAACAAAGCAAGGTTCATGCAGTAGATGAAAAGGAGATAAAAGAATTCAATGTAGATATTGTGACTAAAAGAAAACAGAGATTGGATGTTGAGATTAAAAGTGAGTGAAATATACATTTAAATTAAATTGGATAATGAAGCACAAATGAATGGAACAAAAGTGAAGGTGACAGGATATTCAGGTACCGATATACCAATGCAAGGAGAATGGATGGTTAAAGTTAAACACAAAGAGCATATTCTTGTGTTCATCATGGTACCAAAGGATATACAGGCCATATCAGGTTTAACAGCTTGTGAGAAACTGAACCTGGTAAAAAGAGTCCTTGATGTGGAAAGCAAAGGAGAGACAATCTATGATGAACTCATGTACAATGACCTATTTCAGGGTCTAGGCTGCCTTGCAGGAGAACACATGATCAGAATGGATAAACGTGTGCCACCGATAATATATTCATGCAGAAAAGTTCAATTTAGGCTTCAAAAGTAACTTAATGTAGAGTTGGACAGGATGGAAAGCCTGAACATGATTCAGAAGATAGTTGAGTGGATGAGTTCACTCGTCATTGTGGACAAAAAGAATGGAAAGCTTGGAATTCGCCTGGATCCAAGAGATCTAAACAGAGCAATAAAGAACACTTTAAGCTTTGACACATGAAGAAATCGTGTCACAATTTGCAAATGCAAAGTTTTTCAACCAGTTAGATGCTACATCAGGATTTTGGCAGGTGAAGACTGTGCACGTTCCGTAGTCTATTTGGCAGATATCGATTCCTAAGGTGACCATTCGGAATTGCCTCAGCTCCTGAAGTGTATCACAAAACTATCCACATGGCCTATAAGCACCTGGATGGAGTTGCCACCTCAATGGATGACATCATAGTATGGGGAACCACAAGAATGGAGCATGATGAGAGACTAAGGAAAGTGCTGGAAGCAACAAGGAAAGTAACCCTGAAGCTGAATAGAGAGAAATGCCAGCTTGGGGTGACAGAACTAACATTTGTAGGAGATATTATTGGCAGTGAGGACATCAGGTCAGATCCCAGAAAGGTGCCCGCCATTGGGAACATGCCAAAGCCACAATGCAAAAAGGACATACAGAGGTTTAATGGAATGGTCAACTATATGGGTGTCTTGGGTAAACTTATACTTTGTTCGTTTTAGATTGGTCATAGTGTTCAAGCTACCGAAAAAAATAGACACACACACCGAGAGCAGTTCAGTTTATACAAGTCTTTATTACTAAATCTAAAGCTGAATTCACACTACAATATGCAAGCCCTTCCCAATTATACTTATCAATGACTGGACTGGTCCAAACTGCCAAAGCGAGGCGATGACTGCACACTTGTAGTAGGTTGTCTGGGCGCCGGTAGCAGCTTCTCCACCTCCCCAGACCGGGACGTCGGTTTGAAATCTTGAAGTTCTTCTTGCTGAGAGATGTTGCCACCTCTTGGAGAGTCTCAAACTTCAGCAGTGGGACCATGGCTTATATTACCCAAAAGTTGTTTACTTCAGATCTTATCTCTTTGAACAAATGATTTAATTATCTTCAAGGTCTCCTGACAGTCTGCGACCAACAAAAGACAACATCTCTTGGCCTCATGGTGGAAGTTGGATAATGTCTTCTGATTCATATGCATCCCTGGGCCCCATAGTGTAAATTTAGATAATGTCTTCCTATTCAACTGCATCCTGGGCCCCATAGTGGAATTTAGGTGTGTCTACTAAATATGCATCTTGGGCCTCATAGTGGAATTGAGATTATGTCTTCTGATGCAACTGCATCCCTTCTTTCACAAGCTAGTCTAAATCCTCCATTACAATGGGTAAGTTCATATCCAACCTCTCAGAAAAGATGGCTCCATTGAGAAGACTAACAAAAAAGAACATTGAATGGGAGTGGAATCACGAACATAAAAAGTCATGGAGTGAACTAAAGAAACTGCTCACAGAGGAACCAGTTCTGAGACCCATCAATATGTCATCAGATGCATCACATAGTGGGCTTTGTCCAGTTCTTCTGCAAAAATAAGATGACTGGCAACCCATTGCGTATGCATCACGCTCAATGACAGACATGGAGACATGATACGCTCAAATTGAAAAGGTGCTGTTCAGCAACACATATGCCTGTGAAAGATTTAATCAGTTTGTATCAGGACAAGCAATCAGTGTAGAGATTGACCATAAACCCTTGATTGCATTGTTCAAAAAGCCATTAAATGAATGTCCACTTAGAATACAAAGAATGATGATCAGGCTGCAACGCTATACACTGAATGTGGCGTACACTCCGGGTAAGCTAATGTACACACCAGACACATTGTCTATATCTGTTGACATGAGAGAGCCCGCTAACACCAAAATGGATGAAGACGTAAACACCTTCATGGACATGATCACAAGTGCACTGCCCATATCAGATGCAAAAATGGAGCTCATAAAGTCAGAGACAAACAAAGATGAATCACTGAGACAACTGAGAAAAAACATCTTGGATGGATGGCCCAACATGAAGCAAGACTGCTCACCTAATATTTCAGAGTTTTGGAACTGCAGGGTGGAACTATCAGTGGTTGAAGATATCATCTACAAAGGAAGTAAAATCCTAATCCCAATTAGTCTGAGAAAAGAGATGCTAAAAAGGATCCATGAAGGATATCTCAGAATCAAAAAATAGAAGAGCACGAGAACCAATGTACTGGCCAAGATTCAATGATATAACAAATGAAGTGTCAAATTGTACAATATGCCGGAAATATAAAGCAAGCAATCCTGCAGAACCACTAAAGCCACAACCAGCACCATACAGACCTTACCAGAAGGTATATGCTAACCTATTCAAATGTCAAGGGAAGGACTATCTTGTAGTCACAGACTATTACTCCCTGCATCCAGAGGTGTGTAAACTGAACATCACCACTGCAGATGCTATAATAACAGGTATGAAAGCCATATTCTCCAGACATGGCATGGCATGTGAAGTCTTCACGGACAATGGACCTCAGTTATGCAATTTACAGTTCTGATAGTTTGCCAAAGAGTGGGACTTTGTACACACCATGTCAAGTCCTAATTTTCCCACAATCCAACGGTCTAGTGGAAAAATTAGTACATACAGTGAAAAGACTGATGTACAAGACAAAAGACAGTGGAATGGACTTCTACCAGAGCATGCTAGTACATCGCACAATGCCACTCAACTGTGGTATGTTACCACAGTCTCCTGATGGGACATAGGCTAAGATCAAACCTACACATTCAGGAGAACGTCCTAAAAACAAAAGAGGGGGAGATGAAGTTGTTCAAAGAACCACAGAAAGAAAAGCAAAAGTATTACTTTGACAGAGAAACAAAAAAACCTACCTGAACTCTACACTGGTGACAAAGTAAGGCTAAAAGACAAAACAAACTTATGGAACTGTCCTTAGTGAAGTCCAACCAAGATCATACACCATTCAGACAGATGAAGGTGCTGTCCTGCGAAGAAATCGTTGAGATCTTCAAATGGTACCAGCCATAGTAGATGGAAAGATGAATACTGTTGAACAATCTGAATACATCATCTGAGGCAACAACTCAGATTAAAGAACAATCAATCAGGAGATCGTCAAGTCACGTGAATCCTCCATTGAGCAAATCTAAAGAGCCCTGTTCTAGAATGAAATAGTGCTATCTTATTCACTCCAAGTTTTAGTGTATGTAAATGTGAACACACAAAACAAGTTTTAAAAAGTTAACAATGTTGATAATAATGAGAATGTAAGTTCTGGTGTTAAAGTTAAAATTGCAGAGTTATACAAAGAAAACATGTTAGTTAAAAGTAAGCTACTTTTGTTTTAAGAAAGGGAGATGTAATGAGAGTGATCATGGTTGCAATGCAACTAGCAATGTCTTACCATTTGATTATACTTGGTTGCCAGCAGAGGACTGACACACAGAGCAGGACACACAATATGCAGAGCTGTAATGGAGGCTTGCAGCCTCATGGCATGCCTTATGGTGCTGTTTACATCAACTTTAAAGTAAATAACCTTTTCCTTCAACCATGTGCTGTCTTAAGAACTTGTCCATATGAATACAAGGTGAAACAGTAAGGAAATGGTTACGACTCACTTTGCTTTAAATTTAAATTACATTTTTAAATTAGATGTACATAGTAACAGGCCCTTTCGGCTCACCCCCTCCACACTGCCAAAATTTATCAATCAACCTACAAACACCACATGTTTTGGAGGGTGGGAGGAAGTTGGAGCATCCAGGGAAAATCCATGCAGACACAGGGAGAACATACAAACTCCTTATAGATAGCGCCTGATTCGAACCTGGGTCACTGGTGCTGTAATAGTGTTGGGCTAACCGTGCAGTATTGAGATAAGTGAGATTTGCAAGGCCTGCATGTGCTACATGGAAATAAGAGGGGAGAATGTGATTCCTATGTTTGCAAAAGGGTGTTAGCCTCGATTCTAAAAGGTAATGGCCTACTTTACTGTCATTCATATGATGGCAGATTTCCAACACCAAATAATATGAGCAAGGTGGAAGGTCTATATAAGGATCAAAGCCACTGTCCTGTGTCAGAACACAAAATATCATACTATGATAGTCTCTCTTCAGAATCAGAATTGATTATTGTCATGAGCATGTCACAAAATTTTCATTGTTTCATGGCAGCATTACAGTGTAAATATTGCTATAAATTACATTGGGGGGGGGAACTAATTAGAGCAAAGAAGAGAAAGTGAGATAGTGTCTGAGGTTCATTCAGAAATTTAGTGGTGGAGGGAAGAAGCTGTTTTTGTACCATCCCATGTGCATCTTCAGGCTCCTGTACCTCCTTCCTGATGGTAGTGGTATCCTGGGTGGTGAAGGTCTTTGAGGATGAAGGCTGCTTTCTTGAGATGCTGCTTCTTGTAGATGTCCTAAATAGAGTGAAGACTGATGCCCCTGAGGGCGCTGGCCGTTCACAACTCTCTGAAGCCTTTTCCAAGTTCTGTGCATTGGTATCTCCATACCAGACTGATGAAACCAGTCACAGTGCTCTCCACGCAACAGCTGTGAACATTTGCAAAAATCTTTGATGTACTAAATCTCCTCAAATTCCTCACAATAACATAATGTGAGTCTTGTACAAAGTAAAGAGAGCAGCATAAAATTGCCAGATTGTTATTGGGACTAATTATTTTTAAAGTATATTTAACTTATTTAGGTTCTTGATTTTTAGTTCCAAACTTCTTTGGATGGGTTCAAACTTGTGTTTTGGGTGAATTGTACAGAACTCTTACTGTTAGTCATGTAATTTAAATATGGCACTACTAAAGTGTGTGATATTTCAGTTTTTCCCTTATTCTTCAACTTGATTGGCAGCTCAGCCAGTATGATGACATCATGATAGGTCCTCCTTTGGGGTGGGGGGAAGTTTCACTCGTGGTGTACTGGCTAATCAAGAACCTCTCAATCTCTGCCTTATATACACCCAGTGACTTGGCCTCAACAACCACCAGTGGCAAAATTCCACAGATTTACCACCCTCTGGTTAAAGTAATTCTTCTTCATATCTTTTCTAAGCAGGCACCCTTCAATCCTGATTGTGCCCTTGACCTCGACTCTCCCACCAAGGGAAACAAACTTTCTACATCTTCCTTTGATATGATGCATAGTTTTACTAATTCTTATTACTGTCATGTCTAGGAAGACTACTTGGTTACAGATGATTTACTGGTGGATTATTTCAATCTATTTCTCAGTCTACTGGTAAGTAGTTATTTGTCAAAAAGTATAAAGTTGTGCTTTGTAATTTGTGTAATTTGTCTGAAATATAATGTTCTGTACACAAAGAAGGATCATGTAACTAAGAAAGTTATGGTAAAAGTTGAAATCTAATTTCGACATTTTAGAAAAATTTGGACAGGTACATTGGTAGGTTATGGAGGACTATGATCCAGTTGCAGGTCAGTGAGATTAGGCAGAATAGATGGGCTGAAGGGCCTGTTTCAATACTGTAGTGTACTATGGTTCCATTTTTATCAATATATTTATTTGCAATATTTGTTTTTCTGGATTAATACATGTTATTCAAGTTCAAATTTATTGTCAGAGTATATACATAACATCACAAGCAATCTTGAGATTCTTTCACCTGCGGCCAGGTAGAATTCTACTTATCGGTAACTAAGCTACTCAAGAAAAAGATGCATATACAAAAAGAGAAATGGAAACTGTGCAAATAGAGTGATAAATAATAAGCAAATTATTTATTCTCATTCTTCAATTAATCCCTATTGAGTTTGTTGTTGATGAGTCTGAAGGTAGAGGGGTAGCAGCAGTTCCTGGACCTGGTGGTGCAAGTCTTGTAGCACCGATACCTCTTTCCTGATGGCAGCGGCGAGAACAGAGTGTGCGCTGGGTGGGGTGGGTCCTTGATGATCGCTTCTGCTCCCCGACAGCAGCGTTCCCCGTAGAAGTTCTCGATGGTGGGGAGAGATGTCCTGGGCTATGTCCACTATCTATTGTAAGGTTTTCTGGTGAGAGTTATTGGTTTTTATATATCACTCGAGCTTTTAATATGGTCATCTTCTATTTGTATTGAAATGTATTTTCATTGTTTGGACTCAATCTGGAACAAATTTTGTGAAAATTGCCATGTACCTTTTTGGCCGCTTTGGATATATTTACATGGAGTGAGTTTGGGACCCACTGACAAGTTTGGGGAGTTAAATTTGTTGATTTTCTCTGGTACTGACTCCACAATCCAATAAGATGGGGGTGTTCAGTCTTGCTCAGACCTTTGCTTTATGCTGCAGAATCACTAACTTTCACAGATATTTTCAAAATAACATCTGTGACGGTTTTGACAGAAGACGATCCTGCCACCAGCTTTGCCTCCTGCCAAAAACTGCAGGTGACGTTGGTCCTTTGCACTGTGCCAATGGAGCGGAGTTGTCACCACGATTCGCCACTGGACTTAAGTATTGGGGACCAGTGAGAGAGGCCCTTCCTAACTGAGCCAAGTAAACGGCAGCATGGCATGGAAGGATGATTCTTGGCAGCAGTCGTGGTCCAAGGTGATCTGGCCCAAAGGTGTATGCTGGTCATTGCCTATTCTGCTTCCCCCTGCTGAGTGAATATGAGGATTTTGGTTCGAAGAAAACTACTGAGACAAGACGGATGAGGTACGATATGTCCGTCAACAATTCTACCTTGGTTGAACTCTCGACCAATTTCACTGAAAGAAAATACTATCAGGCTGTAGTACACAATGAGAAAACCAGCATGAGGGGATAAACCTATGTGACATCATCCTCACCATTGGCCTGCTATGGTTATGTCTGTGTATAGGGAGGAACTATTCTCCTGGAGAAAATGTTCTGAGATGACAGTGAGGAAACTTGGACTCATTTCGTAACCTGGCCATGGTACTAAGTGGGATGGAATGCCACAAAATCAGAAATTTGATTCCCCAAAATTAGATCATATTTGCAGGCTAAGAACTGAAGCAGCATTCTATTAACAGAGATACCGACTTGCAGCTAAGCTGATACCCCCATCCAATTATGATTTGCAGTGCAACATTAAATAACAAATAGGAGCAGAAGATATCCTGCACATTCATTGGGATTGAAAGCAGATCCGAGCATTGAACGTACAAGACAAAACCTGATCAATGAGAATTGGGGGGGGTGGGGGGAGAAAAAAAGTTCTTTATAGATTAACTCATGTCATTTACAAGGGAATATGTTTGTAAGGTAATCGTCTGCTGCTCCAGAAGATTATCAGGCTAATGTATTAGGTTAAACTGTCCTTTCCTGCTGCATCAACGACATGTGGGAAGTAGCGATATCAAAAACAGGAAGGCACAGTTCTGAGTTGAGTATTCAAAAGTAAATGAAAATGGCCGACCCATTTATTCCAGTGACTTCAGTGCTTCCACTTGCGCATCATTGGACAGCCAGCATCTGAACATACGGCAGTACTTCTGGTGAGAACACGTCATTGCATGGGCAGGATCCCCCTTACATCGCCGGGTTGTTGATTTAATGGGTAGATTCCCCTGCAATTTAAAAGGAACTTCCAGCACATTTACCCCAGAAATTGCACCTTGGTCCTAGGAGGGCGATCCAGGTGCTCCACTGTTTTTTAAAAAAAGGTTAAAATTTTAAATGAGAAGTGAAAGGTATTTCTTTTACACAAGGAGTCCCTGAGGTGGTGGAATCAGATACTGGCAGTCCCTGCATTCCACCCATTGCCCTCAACCTGTGACTTGGACTAACTCACCTTCTCTCTTTTCTCAGTTCTGATTGAAGGATGTTCAACTTGAAATTTTTTTTACTGTTCCTCTTTTGAGAGATGTTACCTGACCCAATGAGTTTTTTCAGCAGTTTTATTTTGGGTTTCCAGCATCTATAATTTTTGATTTTCAATCAATGTTGAGCTGATGTAGTAGATTCCATTTAGAGTTCCCAAGTGCACAATGAATCAAAGATGTCTGCATAATTTGACTTTTCATGGCAAAACATAGAAAGCTATGAGATAAGTATTGGTAAAATTATTAGTATAGAAAGATACTTTATGTCTGGCATGGACATGGTAAACTATGTGGCCTGTTCTGTGCTCATATGACTGGCAAAACGGAACCTCTGCCCTGAAAATCATAATTTACCAGGAAATTAACAGGATCTACAAAATCAATTATTTGGCTTCAAAGGAAAGTCTGAGGCTGTGTTTTCAGTGGTGAGCACCTTATTTTTGACTCGATTTTCACAAAGGTATGCCTGGAAGGCAAAAAAAAAATCAGTTGTGTGAGAGATCAGTAGGATTGCTAACCCAAGGACAGTAATGTGGCAATGACCCCCTAAATGGAAATGTATTCGCTGTTATCGCTGTCTTCATGTGTTTTCATTAGATAGACCAGTCTGAGACACTGCAGTCTGAATATATTCACAATATCTTCAACATCTCATTCTGACAGGGCATGGTACTCACCTGTTTCAAACAGACCCTAAGAAGAGTGTGGTAACTTGGCCTAAATGACAATCGACTGTGGCATTCACGTCCACAGTGACAAAATCTTTTGAAAAGCTGGTATTGAAGCATATCGGCTCCTGTCTGAGTGGCATCCGTTCCAATTTGCCCACCATAGCAACAGGTCTATAGCAGATGCCATCTCAATGGCTCTACACCTAAACAGCAAAGATGCTCTTTTCAACTACCATTTGCCATTCAACACCATCATTCCCTCAAAATTGATCAGCAAACTCCAATACCTGGAATTCAATATCCCACTGTGTAATTGGAGCATGAATGTTTTCACCATGATCAGTGGGGATTGATGAGAATATCTCCTCCACAATCTTCATCAGTACCGGAGCACCACAGGGCTACATTCTTAGCCCTCTGCTCTACTCGCTATACACCTATGACTGTGTAGCTCGGTACGACAACAACACCACCTAAAAATTCACTCACAATGCCACAGTAGTGGGTTGTATAAAATGGGTCGATGAATTAGCATGTAGGATGGAGATTGAAAATTTGGCACTATCAACAATCTCACACTCAGTGTTACCAAAACCACGGAGTTGATTCAAGGAAGGAAAAACCAAAGGTGGACAATCCAGTATTCATTGGGGGATCAGAGGTGGAGAAAGAGAGCAGATTTTAAGTTCTTGAGAGTTACTATCTCGAAGAATCTTTCCTGGATCAAATTCATTAATAGCATCATGAAGATAGCTTGTCAGCTCTTCTGCTTCCTCAGGAGTTTGCAGAAGTTTGGCATAACATCGGAAACCCTGGTAAATTTCTACAGATCTGTGATAGCAAGTGCTGACCGGCTGCATCATGGGATGGTAAGCGGATACCAATACTCTTGAGCGTAAAACCCTGCAAAAGGTAGTGGGCACAGCTCAGGACATTATAAGCAAAACCTTCCCCACAATTGGGAACATCTACAGGAACACTCCCATTGGAGAGCAGCAGCAATCATCAAGGATTCACTCGGTTCTTACTGCTGCCGTCAGGAAAGGGTACACGTGCCACAAGACTTGCACTGCCAGGTTCAGGAACAGTTGCTATCCCTCCACTATCAGTCTTCTCAACAACAAACTCGGTCAGAGACTCATTTAAGGACTCTTATTTTTTCACTTTATTTTTTTTCCTCTCTGTCAGTTTGTTCAGTCAGTTTGTTCACATTTGCCCAGTCAGTTTGTTCACATTTCTTTATTTGTTTACATTGTTATGAGCCCAGAGGACACCGAAACCAGCAGCAATAGATATTCAGCAAGACAAATGGTTCAATAAACAAAAATTGCTTTTAATTATCATTGAACATGAAAATAGAATCAAACTTTAACTTATTGACTTACTTAACCTAACTTAACCCCCTTCTAATTTTAATTGCAAGTGTATGTCATGTGTGTGTAAGTTCAGAAAGTTTCTTTGGGTCACAGTCTAATCTCACTTCTTATTCCTCTAAGTTCACTGATTGCAGGAAATTTTTATACTGTTAACATTTATAAAATTCACCAGGCTTTGGTGATTGAAAGGTCAATGGTTACAGCTCAGGAAGGTTCTTGTTGATTTTCAGAGAGAGATTTGTTGTTTCAGGACATCCACAACTGATGTACTTCCATCAGCCACTCCAGTATCTTGCTGACAAAACTTGCCCCTTCAGGGTTCTCCAGATGATAACCTCTTTCTTTCAGGTCACCACAATTCCTTTTTGTTTCTCTTATTCCAAATGAAACATTAGACAGCCAGTCCTTTCCTCTTGCATGAACTACAAGGGCTTTGACCAGGCCGTCTTACAAATGGGCTTTTCATAAGCTTGTCCTGTTCCACTCTCAACTGCTTCTGCTGGCTGTAACACTGTACAAGTGATCTGTGTGTGTGTGTGTGTGTGTGTGTGTGTGTGTGTGTGTGTGTGTGTGTGTGTGTGTCTCTCTCTCTCTCTGAGAGAAAGCCTGTTTGACTCTCTATGCTTGCAAAACCATATGACCCTCTTAGAACAACAAGTTCTCTTCCAGACAATCTGTGGCTCCAGCACATCAATCCATTAGTAAAGTCTCTTGAGCACTCCTCAAAGTTCTTGAAAAAGCTGTGGAGCTAATATGTCCAGCATGGGGCAAAGCTCCAGTATTTTAAATAAGATCTGTTTTAAAGTGTTTCTATGTACCTACTCTAACAAACCTTTCCCAATTTATCTCCCAAAAACATATCTATATACTTTGTCACAACATGTCTCTGCATCTTCTTGATTACAGTTTTTAGCCTCAAGCTCACTTTAGCAGTGGTCAGGAAATACATAGCAGTTACTTGGAAACCTGATTCCTAACCAATTGTGTTCCTCTGGAGAAGATCACCTATAACATCAGAAACAGGTATGATATCATTTCAAGAATATGGAGTTCACACCGAAGGTACATCAGGGAAAATCTTTAATGATTCCCCCCTCTTGTCTCTTCCCCATGCTGCTCGCAGTGCAAGGGACCCTAGATAAGTCAGGTTATTGGTCCCTTGATGGAAATAGGATTTATCCTAGGTGAAGCCAATCTTTTCTTTTTCTTCTTCTTTCTTGGGCAGTTGGGAGGGTTCTTGTATTATTCTTCTTTCTATTATCTTTTTCTCCCTTTGGTTCAACATGGACAATGAATTTGCATTTTTGTAACATTATTGTAAATTTTCTTTCTTCATAGTAATTGAATCACACGTTGACTCTTTTTTAAATCGTTTTCTTTAATATAGACATGTGGATCAATATTTGAATTATTTTGTTAATGTAATGGATATCAATATTTTTCCTTTTGATTATTCTTCATTTTGACTGTATGTTGATTGAAAATTCTCAAAATTAAATATTCCAAAAAACAAAGTGATAATTCTGCCTCGCCTTCAGAAAAAACGATCTCAGGGTTGTACTCTGACAATAATTCTGAACTTTGAAAGCACACTATCAAAGCCCATGCCTGCTTATTATCACTCTTCAAAGTTTCCCGCCATAAAGATATGCTCCAATAGATATATCAATGCACAAAGCTTAATTTTGTAAGAATATTATAGGAATAATAGAAAAATGTTTGGCCTGGAAGTCAGCCTGAAGAAAACTGAGGTCCTCCATCAGCCAGCTCCCCACCATGACTACCAGCCCCCCCACATCTCCATCGGGCACACAAAACTCAAAACGGTCAACCAGTTTACCTATCTCAGATGCCCCATTTCATCAGATGCAAGGATCGACAACGAGATAGACAACAGACTCGCCAAGGCAAATAGCGCCTTTGGAAGACTACACAAAAGAGTCTGGAAAAACAACCAACTGAAAAACCTCACAAAGATAAGCGTATACAGAGCCATTGTCATACCCACACTCCTGTTCGCCTCCGAATCATGGGTCCTCTACCGGCATCACCTACGGCTCCTAGAACGCTTCCACCAGCGTTGTCTCCGCTCCATCCTCAACATTCATTGGAGCGCTTTCATCCCTAACGTCGAAGTACTCGAGATGGCAGAGGTCGACAGCATCGAGTCCATGCTGCTGAAGATCCAGCTGCGCTGGGTGGGTCACGTCTCCAGAATGGAGGACCATCGCCTTCCCAAGATCGTGTTATATGGCGAGCTCTCCACTGGCCACCGTGACAGAGGTGCACCAAAGAAAAGGTACAAGGACTGCCTAAAGAAATCTCTTGGTGCCTGCGCCACATTGACCACCGCCAGTGGGCTGATATCGCCTCAAACCGTGCATCTTGGCGCATCACAGTTTGGCGGGCAGCAACCTCCTTTGAAGTAGACCGCAGAGCCCACCTCACTGACAAAAGGCAAAGGAGGAAAAACCTAACACCCAACCCCAACCAACCAATTTTCCCCTGCAACCGCTGCAACCGTGTCTGCCTGTCCCGCATCGGACTTGTCAGTCACCAACGAGCCTGCAGCTGACGTGGACATTTACCCCCTCCGTAAATTTTCGTCCGCGAAGCCAAGCCAAAGAATTATAGGAATATTTAAGTACATAAAATTAGGATAGAATTTATTTATTTGTTTATTTTTCTTATGTTTGGATTGTTAGAAGAAGCATGGTTTACACTGTAAAGCATTCTAAGTTTGCAGTGCATGTCCACTTTGATCCCAGGCTAGCCATTATATCATTACTGGAACTCTGAGACATAGTCTCAAGATTCAAGGGAATACATTTAATTCAGAGATGGAGAGAAGCTGCTTTTGCCAGAGAGTAGAGAATCTGTGGAATTCTTTACACTAGGAAGCAGTAGAGGTTGACACATTTGTTTAAGATGCACAGATAGGGAATTAAGTTGTGGGGAAAAAGGCGGGTGAATGGAGCTGTGTCCGCAGTCATTTCAGCCATGATCTTATTGAATGATGGAGCAGGTGGCTATGTCATGGTCCTATTCCTGCTGTTCTTATGGGGTGTTGGCTTTGCTCATCATTCAGCCTTGGAATTAGTTTGGTGATTCCCATAGGCACAAAGTAGGAGCGTCCTGCATGATGAAGGAGTGAAATTAATTGTTCAGGTCATGGGTTAGGCTGCACTTTGAATGCTGTATGCAATTTTGGATATGGTGACTTTTGAAAAGGTACAGATGAAGTTTTCCAGGATATTGCCTGGTTTAAAGGATATGAGTTATGAGGAAATAATTGGACAAACTTTGATTATTTTAATCTGGAGCAGAAGTGGGTAAGGGTGATCTGATAGAGGTGTGTAAAATTGGGAAAAGAATTGATAGGGTGAACAGTCAAAATTTTATGCCTAGGGCAAGAAAATCACACATCTGTGGACAAGAGTTGAAAGTAAGGGTCAAAGTTAAGGGATTTGTACTTAACATGAATAATACAAGTGCCTTTAACAGGCTGGCAAATACAATGGTGAAGTACCATGGTAACATTGAAGAGACTTCTAGATAGACACATGAATATGGAGGGAATGGAATGTATCCATCAGGTGTAAGAAACAGATTTTTAGTTTGATTTGGATGTCACAGACACATGGGCCCAAGACTCTGTTTTGTTCTGCACTGTACTTTTCTGCTCTATGACTTGTATGGCAGATTTTAGTGACCTTTGTGAAGCAACAATGCCTAACAAAGTATTAGATATTGCTTACATATGCAGCTGCAATGAGTCAGATGTGTCAGAATTATTCATGTTGACAGTTAGCCCCTGATGTACCAATCCTTACCTTGAATGTTACAACAGCAGATTTCATCCTTGTCTAGGCAAGAATAGAGGTGACAGTAACGTTCTGGGAAACAGAATGGTTGCAGCTGCTTGGGGGATTATGGGTAGGGAAGACGGCCATTGCCCTGTCAGGTGGTGCCAGTTGCCCCGCCTCCATCGGCTCCGGAGGGTGCGATGAGGCGCTGCTCAACATGAATGTGACACAAGAGCTGACCTTTAGGGCAGCTCCATGAAAGGTACGTTTATATCTTTCCCTCTGTGTTTAGAGCTGGCTTCCAGGCGAGGCTTGGCATGTAAGGGCGTACTGTCTGATAAAGCAACAAAAAGGAGTTCATGACAAATAGCAAGAGCTCAATGAAGCATAATGCCTGAAGATATACTAGTGAAATGAATGAAAGCAGGATGATAAATAAATGCAATGGAAAAGAATTGGAGTGAAAGTCAACACCAACATCTGAACAACATTTGAAAGAATAGCAAACAAAAGAAGTGCCTTCAGAATTCCTCTTCTCCATTTTTTTCTTAGGTGTACTGAACAGCACAAGGTCACAGAGCATGTCGATATTTTCAAATATGTAGTTCAGACCAAAACATTCCTCTGGGAATTACATTGTTGGCTCTCATTTAGCAATGACATGGTTCACTAGCTTCAGTGTGCACTTACATAGTGATGCCCTGCAATATGATGCAGTTGCTGGCCTCTCACCATCAGAATCAGAATCTGATTTATTGCGATGAACATTTGTCACAAAATCTGTTGTTTTGCAACAACAGTATGGAGCGGAACAAGTGGAAATATTACTATAACATTACAATTACGTAAATTCAAGATTTTTAAGAAAAATAAGTTATGCAGAAAAGAGAAAAAATGAGATAGTGTATGATGTGTTCATTGTCTGTTCAGAAATCTGATGGCAGAGGGGAAGAAACTGTTTTTGTTATGTTGAGTTTGTGTCTTCAGGCTCCTGTACCTCCTCCCTGATGGTAGCAGTGAGAAAAGGGCATGGCCAGGATGGTGAGGATCCTTGATGATGGAGGTTGCTTTCTTGAGGCATTGCTTTGTAAGGATGTCCTTATTGGAGTGGAGACAAATGCCCATGAAGGAGCTGATTTACTGATAATTTAATAATACAGTAAAACCCCTGGTATCTGCCACTTTTGGGGATTAGTAGATGTTGGGTAAGTGAATTTTCCTGTTGCTTGAGATTGTGTGTTGTGTGATTGGTGAGGTGCACCAATTTTAAACTTCCATACTTTTTCCTATTGATTTTCTGCGATTTTTTTTTTTTTTAATGCCAGTACCTTTAGATTCCCAGTTGCTTGAATTCTGGATAACAGGTGTGACAGAGTATATAGATATGTGTTTGGGAGATAAATTGGGAAAGGCTTGTTAGAGTAGGTCATATACAAACACTTTAAAACAGATCTTATTTAAAATACTGGAGCTCTTCCCCATGCAAGACTTATCGGCTCCACAGCTTTTCCAAGAGCTTTGAAGAGTTCTCAAGACACTTCATTAATGGATTGTTGTTTACTAAAGGCAACAAATGAAATACCTTGTTGGAGCCACAGATTACCTGAAAGAGAACTTGTTGTTCTAAGAGTGCCATGTTGTTTTGCAAGCAGAGAGAGTCAAACAGGCTTTCTCTCAGGGAGAGAGGGAGAGAGGGAGAGAGAGAGGGAGAGAGAGAGGGAGAGAGAGAGGGAGAGAGAGAGGGAGAGAGAGAGGGAGAGAGAGAGGGAGAGAGAGAGGGAGAGAGAGAGGGAGAGAGAGAGGGAGAGAGAGAGGGAGAGAGAGAGAGAGAGAGGGAGGGAGAGGGAGAGGGAGAGGGAGAGGGAGAGGGAGAGGGAGAGAGAGAGAGAGACACACACACACAGATCAATTCTACAGTGTTACAGCCAGCAGAAGCAGCTGGGACTGGAACAGGACAAGCTGGCAAGCTTGTAGAAAGCCCCATTTTGGAAGATGGCCTGGTCAAAGCCCTTATGGTTCATGTTTTTTTTAAAACTTTATTTAAAATTTTATGACATGAATAAAATAAAAATTACATTTAAAGAAATAATAAAAAATAAGATAATAAAAATTAGAATTCTACATCATTAAACTACACAAATTAACCTCCCAATAATTATAACACAACATTAATCATCTAATTTAAAATTAATCCAACCCTCCCCCCAAAATAAAGGGTGAAGAATTAATTAACAATGTTGTAAATAAAATAGAAAAAACCCCACTTACAAAAAAAAGGATAAAACTTAACAAAAAAAATTACTAACAACAAAAAAAATATCAATACTAAAATAATACCCTTAAACATATATTTAAATCAAACATAATTCATGTATTTAACAAATGAAATCCACTTTAAAACTAAATTCATATATTAAAATCATATATCAACCACATATCTGTTATACAAAAAATCATAATTAATAATACATAAATACAGAATTTCCATTAATACCAAGTTTCCTTTATAATTCATCGAGAGAACAAAAACATCCCTTAGAAAAACAATCAGATAAACTTTTTATTCCCTTCCCCTCCCCTTATATAAAAAAAAGAAAAAAAAGTTCAAACTCTTATAAAATTCTCCATATTTTTCATTTATAACATCTTCAAAATTCTCTATCAAAATTAACTTAATTTTATTAAACTCTTCTTCCTCAATGTATTTGTACTTAATTTTCTTCTTCTTCTTAACCTTTCCCCTCATCTTCCTCTTCATCTAATTCAACATCCTCAATTTTTGACTTATTATCTTCTGTGACATCATCCTCTTAAAAAAGAAGGAAAAAAGAGAAAAAAAGGAGAGAAAAAACCTCCTAATTCCCTCTCAATCACAATCAAAACAAAAAGAGTTTAAAAAAAAAATTATTTATTTTAAAAAAATAATTTTAAAAAAACCTTCACTTCTTAACCCAAAAATTAAAAAGAAAAAAAAAACAGGTCGGAGGTCACAACTACCTCCTCCTGTTTAAACCGCCCAAAGCGGTAACTCCCCCAAAATATTGGGTGTGAGATAACTCACAGGTAGCTGATGACTTCTGGAAACTAGTGCCCACCCAATTCCCTCTCCCAACTCCCATTTCATTAAACTATCATCATTATTTAAACTATTTAAACTCTTTTCAAAAAAAGGATAAAAGATTTATTTTTTTTAAATCAACGTTACCACTTCGATCACCATTGCTTCCATTTCTTTTAAAAATCTGGATACCACCTTACATCTCTACTCTCTTTGGAGACCTTGAAGGACTACATCATTCCTGAAACTGCATGATTGGTAGAGACTAAGCAAAGTCCATAACCTCTTTAGGATTGTCAAAGAATTTTGGCTAATTTCCATCCTAAAAAATCTTCAGTACCGCAGGATACCTGAATGTTGCCCTATGTCTTTTTTTCCACAACCGTTCTTTCACAGAATTAAATTCGCGTCGTAATAGCATAGTATTAAATCTCCATCTTGAAGCTTTCTGAACATCTTGTGAACTCAAATATTCTAATAATAATAATGAATGATCCGAAACCAATCTAGCCTTATACTCCACAGATGTAACCCTATCTTGCAAATGTACTGATATTAAAAAATAATCAATTCTAGAAAAAGAATTATATCGCGAGGAATAAAAAGAAAAATCTTTCTCTGTAGGATTAACTCTTCGCCAAATATCAATTAAATTCAAATCTGCCATCATATTAATCACTTGGATTGCCATCTTCGACTTCTTAATTACTCTTGAGTACTTATCCAATAAAGGCTTCAACACCACATTCAAATCTCCCCCAACATCACATTAGAGTTCGATTGTCCAAGTAATAAAGACATATCCACAACAAAAGCTGTATCCTCAACATTAGGAGCATAAACATCAAGCAAAGTCAATGCCCTCATTAAAGATTGTACAATTTAATTTTAATAATCTTCCACCATTTTTCTCTTCACTCTGTAACTAAAATGGTAGATTCTTATGTACCAAAATTGCCACACCTTTTGCCTTAGAATTAAACGAAGAATAAAAAACGTGCCCAACCCATTTACGTTTGAGTTTCAAATGTTCCTTATCTATTAAATGAGTTTCCTTTGCCATTGCGACCACCGTTTCTTCCATTTCTTCCAGAAATCAAATTCCCTTCTTGCAGCTCTGCCCTCTTTGGAGACCGTGGAGGACTACGTCATTCCTGGAATTGCGTAATTGGTAAAGACAGCAAAATCCCATAGCTTCTTTAGGATTATCAAAGAACTTTGGTTGATATCCATCCTGAAAAATCTTCAGTACCGCAGGGTATCTAAATGCTTCCTTATATCCTTTTTTCCACAATAATTCTTTCACAGAATTAAATTCACGTCGTTGAAACATAATTTTCTGACTCAAATCCAGATAGAAGAAAACACGATTACTCTGAACCATCAAAGCAGATTTGTTTTGCTGTGCATTTCTAATAGCCATACGTAAAATAGTCTCTCTATCACAGTAATTTAAACAGCGAACCAGAACAGGTCTTGGATTCTGTCCTGAAAAAGGTCTCCTTCTCAAAGCTCTGTGAGCCCGTTCCAATATTAAACCTTCAGAAAACTTATCTTGTCCCAACACTTGTGGAATCCATTCAGTGAAAAATTTTCTTGGATCTGGCCCTTCTATGCCTTCTGGCAAGCCGACAATTTTCACATTATTCCGTCTGGATTGGTTCTCCAAATAATCAACCTTTTTTGCTAAATTTTTATTCTGAATCTGTAACGTTTCAATTGTTTTATTCAAATCTTGCAATTGATCTTGTACATCAGTTAATCCTTGATCACACATCTCAAGTCTTTCAATAGTTTCAACTTTAAAAGCTCCATAATCAGCCATCTGTTGAGTATTGACATCCACCAATGCATTAATCTTAGAAGTAAGATTATTCATAGAATCACCTAAATGCATCATTGAAGAAAATATCTTATGTTCAAGACTCTTGAAAAGTATATCAACATCAGTAGATCCAGACATGGTGGGATTCTGCTGTTCTTGTGGAATCAGAGGACCTTCTATCCCTTCTTTTAATTTAGTAGCTTTTCTTGCAGTTTGACTCCGTGTAAGAGCCCCTGCCACAGACCCCCCAGAAGTATCAGGAGGCTGATGATCAGGATTATCTTTGATCCAAACCTCCTTTAAAAGCTTTGTTACGTCAGTATCTGGAAGAGCTGATATAACTGGTGGTTTAGCAGTCAAATAACAACACTTTAACTCTCCAACTGGTGGCGCCCCAGCTAATTCAGCAAAGTCTCAGTAGATGTTGTTTGAAATACTGGCATCCGGCCAGCCCTTTGTTCTAAAGGCAGCTGAAAACGACTTTCAGAAAGACTTACGGAATCAGAACGGAGCTCCAAGGCCGAATTCTTCGCTTGTTTTCCTGGATCCATTTCACGCTGAGTTGTGGCTTTTTGTAAACAAGCAGGCTCAGATAATTTCGGAAAATATAATTTTTTAACAATCTGCTGATGTTTCCTTTTACTTTTTTTTTAACAAATGTACCATTAGGTATTAATTCAACATCTCATACTATTTATAAACTTTTTTAAAAAGTTTTAACGGGCACTTAAAGACAAAACAATAAGTTAGAGTCAGGAGAGGACTGGAAGGCACGTCTGTTCCTTACGCCATCTTGCCACGCCCCCCTTTATGGTTCATGTAAGAGGAGAGGACTAGCTGTCTAATGTTTCACTTGGAATAAGAGAAACAAAAAGGAACTCTGTGGTGAGATGAAAGAAAGAGGTTATCTTGAGAATCCTGAAGGGGTAAGTTTCTCTGAAAACCAACAAGAACTTTCCTAAGCAGTAACCATTTATCTTTTAAGCACCAAAGCCTGGTGAACTTTATAAATGTTAAATTCTGTGCACAGTATAAGAAATGCCTGCAACCAGTGAACTTTGAGGAATGAGAAGTGAGATTGGACTGTGAACCAAAGAACCTTTCTGAACTTACACACACATTACATACATGTGTGCTTAGAATTAGAAGAGAGGTTAAGTTAGGTTAGTTAAGTTAAGTTAAAATGTGATTCTATTTTCATGTTTAAAGATAACTCAAAGCAACTTTTGTTTAAGTAACCATTTGTCTTGGTGAATATCTATTGCTGCTGGGTTTTGGGGTCATCTGGGCTCGTAACACAGGGGTTTTACTGTATAGATTTCTTTGAGCTCCTCACTCACTCTTGACCTGTTCTCCACTGTTGTTAGAAAGGTTACAGTATCATTTTCTGTGATGACAAACATATTTGTTTCATTTATTTTCCAATTCCTTGTTGGCTCCAAGCAGATGTGAAACAGATGGTTTATATTGTAGGGGAAAGAGATGTGAGGGATGAACCTTGTAAAGAAGGATATGGACTGTGCTAATGTGGTAACAGGGAACTGAAGTCATGGTGAAGAGTAGAACCATTGAATGCAGAAATGATGGCTCCCATGTTCGACAATTTGTTGTCATAGCTGAAGGGTGATAGTAGGGATGAGCTCCCACTGCTACTCTTCATGGCATGCATCTCAACCAGCCCCTGACAACTGAGTCTAACTCCTGGCCTTCACGTGACAGGAGAAGGGGCAAAGGCAGGCCACTGGCGCCTTGAAGCAAGTTGCTCCGGGAGATGGGACTCGTTATCAATGGATGGTAACTCACCAAGGAGAGAGAAAACTCCTATTTCAAACCTCTGCTGCCTTGTGGCTATACTTGCTCACGTAAAAGGCTTTGGGAGTAAACCTTGAGGAAAAATCAGAGTCGGAGTCTCGAAGGCGACTGACTGCTGTTATCAGCACCGGCTCCGCAACTCCTGCGATATTGCTGATACCAAACTGAATCAACTGTTGTTATTCCTTTGGACCTGTCATTAGTATGGAGAGGGGGGGGTGGGTCCCCAATGTATGGGCAACATATCAGCTCTGCCCTGGCTTGTGCCCTAGAGAGGCCACTCCAGCTACTACTAAAGGCGCAGTACCCATGGTCGACCCCGACTGACAGAGGCCACAAAAATTGCTGTTAATAGGAAATTGGATTTTTTGTGAAGTAAGTTACAATTATAACATGCACCATTGTTGTAAATAGAAACTTAGATCGATTGTTAACTAAGTTAAACTTAAAGCATCCTATTCATTAATCCATCTTTACCTTGCCAGAAACTAGATCTTTGTAACTCCCGTTTGGTCATCAAAACAGTCAAACTAAGTTAATTAAGTTTCTGTAATTGTGTCCATTGAGAGTATAAAACCTGTACCAAAATCATACTCAGGTGATCACTTTTGACTGGTCTCCTGATGTGCATCAGTTTTAATAAATCACTCTTTGTTTTGAGCATCAACTCTGCAAGGTTTTTCTAATTTGCTCCTATAATTTACAAATGTCTTAAATCCTGACCTTTTTGGGTCCTGATAGAACCAATATCAATTTCAAACTGCCTCTTAACTATGTGACAGTCAGAAAGGTAACATTCTGTGAAGAAATACTTGCACAGCAGGCATCGTGTGTGTTGTTGCTCTCTAGATGCAATGGAGATGGGGAAGGCTATTGACGGAAAGGACTGAAATCATGCATTCTTGAGAGTTCTGTGAATAAGGTCATGACAGGAGAAAGTCCTGTATGCCAGGACTGGCAAGGAAAGTGATCAGGTGCACAGAAGAGGAGCCAACGCCATCTCTACCAGGAAAGAATCTTCCCTGTCTATGGAGCAAAGATTTTTTAAAAAGTACAGCGAGATAATAAATAATAGTGGGTTATTCACTGTGGATGGAAGAGCAGGTCCCATTGACCAAGCTAGAGAAGAGCAGTCTCTCTGTGGCTGGAAGAACAGAGGCCAAAAGAAAGGGGGAGCACAAATCATGTCACAATTTGCACAATACGAGTGACCCGGGTTCGTTTCTGGCACTGTCGGTAAGGAATTAATATGTTCTCCCCACCCCCCCCCCCACTCCTGGGTCTGTGTGGGTTTCTTCTGGGTCCACTGGTTTCCTCCCATGTTCCAAACATGTACAGGGTTAGTAGGTTAATTGGTCACATGAGTGCAGAAGAAATGCTGTATTTCTAAAGTAACATTAAATTAATTAAATTCCAGATGTGAGACCTGCTGAAACCTGCCAGAGATACATGTTAACAAGAGAGTCAGCGCAATAAGCCCATCAGACAGACACCCATTTTCCCACAACCATTCCATGGGCTTCATTACCATGGAGTGACAAGTCAACCTAGTCCATGTTAAATGTTGGAATTATATTGTCCTCTAGCATCTCCTCGGGCGTGTGTTCCAGATATCAATCATCCTAGGTGAACCGAGACGACTTCAATTCGCCTTTAGATCCATACTTACTGAAGACTTGTGCCCTCTGCTTTTAAATACTTCTGCTAAAGAGGAATGTCTGACACTACTTACCTTAACTCGTCCCCTCAATTTTATTTACCTCAATCATGTCTCCCCTAACCCTTATCCATTCCAAAGAAATCAAACTCTTTTCCCATTTATCTGAAATGCTCCACTCCAGACAACAGCCTGGTGAATTGCCTATGCGCGCGCACACACACGCACACACGCACACACACACACACACACACACACACACACACACACACACGCACACACGCACACACACACACACCCCCCCCCCCCCCAGCTAAATGCATCCAGTTGTGGTTCAACCAATGTTGTAGCAAAGCATTATTGTTACTATTGTCCCAGTTGATGAAAGTAAGTATATTATAATAGATAAAACCCCACATGAAAGTCTGCAGATGCTGTGATTGTATAAATACTTCTGCAGCATCCGGAGGAGATAAAGGTATATAACCAATGTTTCGAGCCTGAACCCTTCTTCAAGAAATTATTTAAAAGCAGACAGGTGCCTGGATAAAAAGGCTGAGGGCGGAGTGAAGAAGAGGCAGGGAGAGGAGCAGAGGCAAGAGGCCATAATTGGACATGGATAGGAAAGGAGAAGAAATTGATCAGGGGAGGGAGTGGCTCTGTGAATGTAGATCTAGATGAAAGAAGACAGAGGTAAAGGAAAAGAGAGGCAGAGTTAGAGGAAAGGAGACGGTGGAGGCAGACATGGGGGGGATTGGCAAGGGGGCGCAAAAGGAAAGATGTTAATGTCATCTGGTTGGACAGTGCCCAGGGGGAATTTGAGGTGTTGTTCCTTAAATTTCCAAGTGGTCTCAGTGTGACAATGCCTGAGACCATGGACAGACATGTTGGCATGGGAGATTCCTGTTATTGAAACAGACAGTGCAAAGGTGCTCAATGAAACCCTCTCCCAGTCTGTGCCAGTCTCTGATGGAGGGCACAGCAGGAGCACCGGGGGCAGTAAATTCACAAGATGTGACTTCATTTGGAAGAACTGCCAGGGGCCCTAAATGTTGGTGAAGGAGAAAGCGTGGGCATAAGTGTAGCATTCTGCGGTCATATGGGTAGGTACCAAGGGGGTGATTGGTCAGAAAGGAAGAGCGTACAAGGAAGTCACAGAGGGAGTAGTCTCTGTGGTAGGCGGAGAGGGGAGGGGAGGAGAGGAAAAGATGTGCCTGGTGGAGGGATCATGTTGTATGTGGTGTAAATGATGGAAGATGGTGGGGTGGAAGGTGAGGACGGGAGGGGAATCCTGTCCTTGTGGCGGAGGGGGCCAGAGCAGATGTGTGGATAATGGAGTATACTATTATCCCTTCTTAACCACCTTTTCATCCTGTGTTGTTTTTTTTTTCCAAGGATTTTTAGCATGCACACTAAGGTTCTCTGTTTCTTCCTACCACCATTTAAAAAAATTTATTTATAGCACAGTAGAAGCTGATTCCAGCCATGTATGTTTTGGTGGGTGGGAGGAAACTTGAGCACCCAGGGAAAACACACACAGACACGGGGAGAATGTATAAACTGCCTACAGTGTTGGATTTGAACCCGGTCGCTGGCGTTGCAATAGTGTCATGCTAACCACTACACTAAACGTGCCTAAATGTATCCATGCCTCCAGATGTATCCAACCACTGTACATTAATCAAAAGTATGCTTCTGGGTCATGGTTGCTTGGCTGCAGCCTCGGTCGTGAGCTCTCCTCCAATTTTCCTTTGCTGGCAAGGTCCGTTATTTTCTGTCTCCTCTCATTATTTCTCCCCCAACCCCAACCACCAAGGCAGTCCTGATGAATGAAGAATGGGGAGAAATTAGTGGAAGTAAAGGAGGATGATGAGCGTGATGAAGAAAATTGTGCCTCTAGCAATGAAGCACCAGTTTCTAGATTGGAACCACGAGGGACAGCTAACATGTGTTGTACAGGGAGCGATTCCAGGTACCAATGGACTAATGAAGTCAGATGAATTCAGATTTGGTACCTGAATGGACTTGGGAGAGTTGGTTTGGGAGGGAGGGGAAAGTACATGCATCTGCATTACTCTGGGGCCCCTACATCATAGGAAGAGAAATAGGCTTTTCAGCCCAAGGAGAATGCCTCCCCATTTAACCGTGAGCAGATCCATTTTCCCACTCAACCCCACTGTCCGGCCTTCTCCCCACAACCTTTGATGCCCTGCTAATCAAGAACCTATCAATCTCTGCCTTAAATGCATCACAACCACCTGTGGCCACAAATACCACAGATTCACCAACCTCTGGATAAAGAAATTCCTATTCTTCTCTGTTCTAAGCAGACACCTTTCAGTCCTTTCAAATGTTTCAATGAGATCTCCCTTCTTTCTCCTAAATTCCAATGAGTACAGGCCAAGTGCCTTCAAATGCCCTCATTTGATAACCCTTTCATTCCTGGAATCGTCCTTGTGAACTAAGATGATGGTTAGTTTATAATCTGCAACGTGGCACACATCAAGGACGCCCATTAAGCTCTTTATTATTTGAACCATTGGCAATTGCATTTCGTGAGTGCGAGGACATTTTGGGGAAATGGCAGAAAGGGATTGAACATAAGGTTACTCTTTCTGTAGATGATCTCTGTAGATGATCTCTTATTTTATATTTCGAATCCAATTATCTCCTTTCCCCATAATTATACAATGGCTTTCACAATTTAGTCAATTCTTGGAATATGCATTAAAGTGAACTTCTTCCATTGAATTTTTCTGCAGTCGTGCAGTGATTTTCCCTTTTAAATTTGTTAAAAATCAGTTTACCTACCTTGGTACTACAATTACAAATAAGCATCTTTTTAAGGAGAATTATCTTGCTATGTTTAAATAAGTGAAACATTCCCTGTCCCAATGGTCACCTTTGTCTACAACTCGAGTTGGCCATATAAATTCTATTAAAATAAATATTTTGCCTACATTTTTATCTTTTTCAATCTGTTTGATCCTAATTCATTTTTTTTACTTACTTGACTCGGCCATATTGTCATACATATGGAAGCGTAAGCATCCTCACATTAATAAAGTTTTCCTTCAAAGATGGAGGAATGACTCTACCTAACTTTAGATTCGACTGTTCTGTGCAGTCAATATACAAAGTCTTACGTTTAGGTCCTTCTTTCATAATCATTCTGACTGCTCATTTTGGCTATAAATGGAGCTGAAATTCCACCCCCCCCCCCACCCCCTCAAATCTTTCTAATTCAGCATTTCTTGGCTCTTCTCTTCTATTTACAACTAAATCAATCAATGATCCCATTTAAATATTCTGAGAATTTGGGCACAATTTAGCAAACATTTCACATTTCCTAATTTTTCTCTCAAATTCTATTGTATCCAATCACTTTTAAAAATTTTATTTGACCATCTTAATTTATTAATTTGTCTACAATCTTCATAATCTTCCTAACTCTTTTCCCAATTAACCTTATATCTCGATAATTTACCATGTTTATTCAATAAATCCTGTAAAGACTTCAATGAAACCTTTGAATTAGTTAAGTATATCAAAATATCATCTGCAAATAGACAAATTTTATATTCATTTTCCTTCACTCTATTTCCCCTAATACCTAAAGCTTGTCGAACCGCCTGAGCTAAAGGTTCAATCACTAAAGTAAATAAAACAGGTGAAAGAGGGCAACCTTGTCTTGTAGAATGAGATAAATTAAAGGATTTTGAAATCTGACCATTCATTAACACCTTGCTTGCTGTAGGTCCCGCAAAAAAGCCTTAACCCAACCTCTTAAAAAAAAAATGGGCCAAAATTAAATTTTTCCAATACTCTAAACAAAATTTCCATTCAACACGATCCAAATCTCAGTTTTTTAGATATTTTCAAGTCTGGCATTTTCTTGAATCAAAAGTTTTTAATTTTTCAAGAGAGTCCAAATCAAATTTTGTAGATTTTTGTTTTTAGTTTAATGCCTTCTTGTAAAGATCAATAAAATATTTTAAAAAGAAAAAAATATGACAGTTAGATTTTGAAGTGTTCAAGGCTAGGCTGATGTCTCTCTGGCACATTATCTGTCCATCCAGGTGGAGGTCCAGTTATGTGCTTTTTCAGGGAAGGGACTTGTTTCTGTGCTGTGATGTTCTCTGGCTCTATCGTTTGATGGAAGTATCACCTGACACTTCTCAAGGTGGTGATTGTCCATTACACAACAGTTCAGATATGAATACAGGAGTAAAGATGTCAGCAGCTTCTTTGTTTACAGAGAGTTCTGCAGATGAACTGATTGCCCTCTGCATGTATAAGCACTGCATGTGAGCAAATGCCTTAACTCACTTTATGTCACATAGACACAGGACATTGCTGATACTGGAATCTAGAGGAATTTAGCAGGTCAAGCAGCATCATTAGGAAAGAAAGAATGGTCAATGTTTCAGGCCCAACCTCTTATTCAAGACTGGGTGATGAAATGTTCACACTCACATACTTGTAGGATTATGTAGCTATGTTTTCATACTCTGGTGGTAAATGGAGGTGAAATATGAAGAGGTTGGCATCTTGTGTTGGGAATCAACAAATGTGCCAAGTGTTTGTTAGAATCTCCTTTCAATGAAGGATTCCCAATCCGCATGGCTGGATTCCATCTCCATCCTGCACAGTGGCTATGAAAGGAACCAAACCTTAAGGTTACCTTTGGAATCATCTCGATTCTAACCCAATCCGCTTGGCTGGATTCCATCTCCATCCTTCAGAGTGGCTGTGGAAGGAACCAAACCTTGAGGTTACCTTTGGAATCATCTTGATTATATTTTGACATTCACGCCATCAGGCATCTGAGTTCCTAGCTGGTTTTTCTCAATCTTTGTTTGGACAAGTTAGTGAAGTTTGATAAGTTTATTTATCCTAAAATGCCTAGGATAATGAAAAAGGTTCTTCTACAGACAGCATTACACACATCTCTCTAAAAGGCATAATTTACAGAGTATAGAAAAGGAAGATCAATTAGCACCAAGCAAGGGCAGTGTGAGAGCACTGTTGTGAGGTTCATTGAGGAACCTGATGGCTGCAGGGAAGAAACTCTTTAAGCTTGTTGATGTATGCTTTCATACTCATAAGACCTCCCCAATGGGAAGAGGAGAATGAGAGTGTGTCTGGGGTGTCATGGGCCTTTGCTTATATTGGCCACTTTCCCAAGCAGTAGGAAAGCAAGTATGTTTTTGATGGACAGCTGCTGAAATTGTTGAGTAACAGAGGTGATGGGGGTGGGGATGCATGCTGCACTATCTTTACCTTCTTGGAAAGTAGAGACATTTCTTGACTGTTGCGGCAATGTCCTTGTGTCAGGTCAATAGAGATATTTATTCCTCAGAACTGGAAGCTAGCACTCTTTCAACTTCAGCACCAGTAATGTGGACAGAGGTGAGGACTCTCCTCACCTACCTGAAGTCAATGATCATCTTCTTCGGCATATTGATGTGAGAGAGGCTGTTATGCAACTAGAATCCCCTCCCTGTATTCTGTCTCATTGTTAATGCACACAATATAGTACACATGCTATATTGCATGTTGTTAAAGAAAAGCTGTGGGAGATCCCCAAGAGACCAGGCATGACTAAATGAGTGAGAAATACTGAGCTAATGTTACAGATGGATGACTGGCATTCAACACAGGCAGAAAACAAAGAGCGAGTCCCCCAAAGATGGCAAGTTCAGTACTGGATGGCTGCAACTTACCTGGATGAAACATGTGTTATTCTTCTCACTTTTATTCTGGGCTACTACTTTTTGTCTGCATTTGCTCCATAACCTTCTCAACCTTTCCTATTTGTAATAACTGTACAATTGTCTTTTGAACCTCAATTTTTCATGTTCGTGTTCAAGTTTATTCTCATCTGATTGTACAACCCGACAAAACTGTGTTCTCCGGGCAAACACACATACAGACGTTAGACACAGAGAGACATATACACATACAGACAAACGATACATAAGCAGGGCATTTCTACATGCACAAAATAAATAAATAATTTTTAATAAATAGCACAGTCTCAGAGGGTTTTGTATGAGCAGTTCATTCATTGTTACTACAGTTTCCTATGGCAGCTCAGAAGCAGACTACTATCTGAGTAAAAAAGATTGCCCTTCAGATTCCTCACCTTAAACCTATGCTCGCTAGTTCATGAATTGGCTTCTCTGGTGGAAAAAGAATTTGAGCACTCATTTTTTCCACGCTCTTCATGAGTTTAGATACCTACATTTATAAATTGAGGGGCAATATTGTTTTTGTCCTGAGATTTGTCTTGGCTTCTGTTTTCATTGGGCACTGCTTTCTTGTCTCTTTTTTACTTTGCCCATTCTAACTGCTAAGTTGTGTACTTTTTCATCACACTCCTTTCTCATTTGGCTAATAGCACTGTGGTCAAGCAGGAAGGAATTAGTTGCTCAAACAACACTGCATTGTCAATCTCCATAAATCCTCCTGCCTTCCACATCAATTTTCAGACTCTGATTCTGTCCAAAAGACCCCATTCTGAGACAAAAGACCCTGCATTGTGCTTTCTATCATTTTATTTCTGGTGATTGGGGAACATTTATTCTTTCTTATTTTTCTTCAGGTAAGGAATCCCTGGTACCTTTTTTAATCTTCAGTAAAATGTTAGGGGTCTTAATGTACCCCATTCCCTACAATCCCTCCCTTCCCACCTAACATTCAGCCGTACGCCAACTTGGCAAAAAAAAGCCATCAGATAATATGTCATTGGTGAGAGCAAATTATCCTTTAATTCATGAAGTCTCCAGATCAATCCAGAATCAGAATTTATTGACATAATCATGTGTCTCGAAATTTATTGTTATGCAACAGCATTACAGATGTAAAATTGGTATAAATTACATTTAAGAAATAAATTAGTACTGAGGAAGAGAAAAGTGAGTGGTGTCTGTGGATCATTGTCCAGTCAGAAATCTGACGGTAGAGGGGAAGAAGCTGGTTTTGGACCATTCTGTATTAGTGTTCGGACTCCTGAACCTCTTTGCTGATGGTAGCAGTGTGAAGAGGGCATGGCCTGGGTGATGAAGGTCCTTGAGGATAGAGGCTGCTTTTTCAAGACACTACCTCTTGTAGATATCCCCGAAGGAGTGAAGATTAATGTCCACGATGGCGATGGCCAAGTTCACAACTTTCTGTAGTGAGATGGCATCTTGTATGGATGAGAATTAATTTCTGCCTTTGGATACATAAACATATATTCTCTTCTTGTTTCAGAGTTTTCCAAAGCGATTTTGGTATAACAAAGAAAGACAGATTTTTGAAATTGTTGACAATGCTGAGAAAAATCTTTTGGAGCAGCTGAAAGGTTTGGTGCAAGCTTACACATCTAGTGACCCCTTCTACAATGTGACGATTAAGGCAGCGAAGCAGAGTCCTACAAGTAAACAAAATAGCACTGCTCAGGAACAGAAATTTGATGACAAATTTACTGTAGAGGTTTGTAGATGATTCATCATATAATTATTGCTTTTGAGTATAATCTGTTGAAACAAAAATCATTGTAAATGTCACACATTCAGAAGAAAGTCATTTATAATTTCTTTCAATAGTGATCTGAATTTAACCCTCACTCAATATACTTGAAATTTCAGCTTTAGGTGTTGTGTGGCCTGTCACTTCTTTCCAATTCGTCATAAAAAGGAAATGGCATGTTAGTTTAATTTAGACATGCAGTACGTTAAAAGGCCTTTCCAGCCCATGAGCCCATGCCACCCATTTACACCCAATTAACCTACAAATCCCATATGTTTTAGAAGGGTGGGAGGCAACTGGAGGAAACCCACATGGACACAGGGAGAACGTTCAAACTCCTTACATGCAACGCCGGATTAGAATCCATGGCGCTGTGCTAACTGTGTCGCTCAGTTGTGTTAAATTATAATAAAACTTTTGAGTAGACGATATTTAAGAACATTGTGATGACCAGCAATGAGGGTAAGCCCAAACAGGAAGAGCAGCTGGAAGAAAATGTTACCTCTGGTTCACTGCAGGAGAGAGCTGTTATGGAGTCCAGAGGACCCCAAACACCAGCAGCAATAGATATGCACCACAACACAGGGTTACTTAAACAAAAGTAGTTTTTAATTATAATTAAACAAGAAAACAGAATTAAATTTTAGCTTATTACTTAACCTACTTACTTAGCCTACCTAACCCATTTAATTCCCCCTCTAATACTAAGCGCAGGTGTGTGTCATGTATATTTAAGATTAGAAAAGTTCTTTGGATCACAGTCCAATCTCGCTAGTGGCAGGCATTTCTTGTACTGTGCACAGAAGTTAGCATTTACAACGTTCACCAATCTTTGATGCTTAACAGGCAAATAGTTACCACTCAGGAGGGTTCTTGCTGGTTTTCAGAGAGAGAGAGATTCCTTTTCCAGGACATCTGCAACTGATTTCTTCTCAATCAGTCATGCTGATGAAACTTTCCCCCTTCAGGGTTCTCCAGATGATCCTCTTTCTTTCAGGTCATCTTTCAGACCACCAGTCCTCTCCTTTGACCAGGCAGCTTTCCAAAGTTTGCCAGCTTGACCGTCTGGAACTGATTTCTGTGACTCTTTCTCTCTCACTCCCTCCCTCTCTCAGAGCAAAACTGTTCTGTCTCTGCCTGCAAAAATCACGTGCTGTCCTTGGCAAGCTGTATGTTGATACTTTTGCAAAAAGCACTCTGCAAAAGTCCTGCAAATATTCTGAGTGTTAAAATGTGTTTGTGTGCAAGCTGCTCTAGCAATTCCTCCCAAACCACCTCAAAATACTCTGTCACAGAGCAATATCTTGTATGCCACCACAAACACTCATTGCGCAGAGTGATTATACCAGTCACTCTTTCTTTACTACCATCTCCTTCAGGAACATCATAAAGAATGGGGTGCAATTTGGCAGGAGAGATGTTGCTAGCCTTGTCTTTAGAGAATGTTGCTGTTCTGGAGAGAGAATCTGTCCTGGAACATCAAGAGGAGAATCTACAATTTAGGTTAAGACACCATAGAGGTGGATTACACTTTTGGAACTAACCTGTAGGCAATTTGCTGGACGAATTCAGCAGGCTGAGCACCGTCTGTGAGTGAAAAAAGAATGGTCGCTCTTTCAGCCTCGAGATGATCGTCTTAATGAAGGGCTTGGTCTAAAATGTTAAACATTTTCCTCCCACTGATGCTGCTCGGCCCACTAAGTTCCTCTAGAAGCTTGTTGTTCGGTTCAAGTTCCACCATCCTCTGCGTCTCTCCTTTGTATGCTGTTGGCTGGAGGAAATTTATAAATCAAATTTACAGAGATATACAAAACCCTTGATGCAGAGAGTATGTTTGAGTTAAGAAGTGAGTACTTCAAACTTTATTAAGGAAGACTATTTTGCCAGAATCTAAGCAATTAGATATACAATAAAGATCTGGTTGGGCTAACAGTTGGTGGAGGAGGTCCCAGAATAGCAATGACATTAAAGTGGATAAATTGCTATAAACACACCAATCAGTTTCACCTCATTAATGGGGAAAATTCAAGATTTAATAATCAGGAAACTTAAATAGGTGTCATGTGGATAAGACCATAAGATATAGGAGCTATTGGGCACGTTGAGTCTGACTGCCATTCCATCTTGAGCTGATCCATTCTTCCTCTCAGCCCCACTCTCCTGGCTTCTCCTCATAATCTTTGACTCCTTGACTATTCAGATACCTATCAATCTCTGCCTTATACACCCAACAACCTGGCCTTCACAGCCACCCATGGCAGCAAATTCCAGAGGTTCACCACTCTCTGTTAGAAGAAATTCCTCTGCATCTCTGTTTTAAATGAGTGCACTTCTGTTTTTTTTTAATTTATTTTTAAGAAAGCAAGAAACTATAAATAATTTTAAAAGAGGGAAAAAAAAACCCAAAACCACTGATTAGGTCAGCACTAACTCCCTTGTTTAACGAGAAGTGGCCCTCGCCACTAGTGGCACGAAGCCTCAGAAAAGAAATCCACCCCCCGCCCCCAAACAGTGTATCATAGTTAAACTTTAGTCAATCAGGTATGGTATGCTTCTTCAAGGTCTCGATTAGCTTGATCTTCATCAATTTCAACTTGAACTTCAGTCTGTAGCCCCCCAGATGAAATCTCTTCCCTCTTCCTTTCTTGATCTCCTTCTTTTTGAAATACAGATGAAGAACCATCATTTTGCTTGATGTTGGATAGTGAATTAGCAAACTCCAGAGCTTCAAATTCATTAGAAAAAAAATTGGGATTGCGATTGTCCATAAAAAAAACTTTAAGGACTGCTGGGTAACAAAATGCAAATTTATAACCCTTGTTCCACAAAACAGATTTAGCTGGATTGAATTCTTTCCTTCTTTTGACAATTTCATTACTCAGATCTGCGTAGAAAAATACTCTATTATTCTGAATTACCAAAGAGCCTTGTTGTTCCTTTGCCCTTTAGACTGCCATTTTTAAAATCATTTTTCTGTCTTGATAACATAAACATTTCATCAAGACAGAGCGTGGCGGTTGCCCTGGATACGTTTTTTTCCTTAGAGCTGAATGTGCCCTGTCAAGCTCCAAACCATTTGGAAAATTCTCTGATTTTTTTCAAAAGTGGATACCTGAAATATTGAGATTAGAGAATTTTGATGATTGCCTTCAAAATCTTCAGGCAGTCCAACAATTTTCACATTCTCCCTTCTGCTTTGATTCTCCAGTTTATCAACTTTTTGCAATAAATTCTTTTTCACAACTTCCTAGGCTGTAAAATAATCTTCAATTTTGTTAATTGTATCTTTACATTGTTTCACATTCATAGGACAATCATGAAAATCTTCAATTTTTTGAACTTTTGTTTTAATTTTATTCACAGATTTATTACATTTTGTCACATCTGTTTTTATTGCAGTTATTTCTTCTTTATTCACTTCCAATTGATTTGTAATGTCAGCTTTAACCTCAGCAAATTTGGCATCCATTTTTTTACTAATTAAATACATTTTTTCAAAGATTTTTTCAAAAACCTGTCGGTCAAGAGGAGTTGGGGTAGCATAATATGCACCCACTTTATCTTGGACATCTTGATCACCTGCATCGATCATCTTCTGTTTCTTCTTGAGATTGCTGCACAAAGCTTTCTTCCTCTCCCTCCAATTCTTCTTTCTCTTCCTCTGTGGAGGTTGTCAGAGGCTGAAAATCCGATCGGGCTTTTTGTTTAGCCCGCGTATATCCAGCCACCGCTGTTGATGTCGGGTCCTCTGTTCCCTCAACAGCGCGCATGTGTGCTGGCTCTGGAGCCGACTCAACAAGTTTTTTGTGTGCTCCAGCGCTACCCTCCCTAGTTCACCGAGAGGGCAGAACTGGAGTCTGAATTTGAACCCGCGAAGTCTACGTTGCCCTGGGCTGGAGAGGAACTAAAATTGGTGGCTGTCTTCAAGGTGGATCTTCTAACAAAGTTACTTCAGTTGTAGTCGGTTTTTTTGAAGTTTGAGATTTAGCTTTTCTCGTAGCCATTTTCTTACACCTCTTAGAAGCTGAGTTATAAACAATTAAAGTTAAGAAAATTTTTAAAAATTCGGGTATTAATTCATTCTGTCAGGAGAGGCATTTTCCACATCATCCTCCTACGGCATTATGCCACACCTCCCAAATGGGTGCCCTTCAATCCTGAAGTTAAGCCCTCTTGTCCTAGACTCCCCACCTTTGGAATTAACAAGGGAAAGCCAACATCATTTTAACAAAGGCAAATCATACCAAGCTTCATGGAGTTTTTTTTTGTTTTGGACAATGAGGAAGTTGATGCAATGTGCTTGAGCTGTCAAGAGTTATCATTTAACAAGCTTGAATAGAAGCAGGTATGAAATTGGTTGGGTAACAGGAAGTGGGGAGTAGCAGTGAAAGGTTTATTCCCTCGATTAGATGAATGTATCTGCCTCGGGCCATATTTAATTGTGAGAAATGCAGTGTTACATTCAAAGGGCACAAATAATAAGTGATAATGAGTTAAAGGTGAATAGTTTGTATAAAATAGCAAGGCAAGTATAGAAAATTGTTTAAAGTTCAAATTTATTATCTGATAACACAAATACAACCCAACAGAACAGCATTCTGTAGTTCTTGGTGAAAAGCAGGCAAACATGCAAGTATTTATATATGCATATGTAAAAATAAATAAATGTTTTTCATAAATAGTAGAATTTTGGAGGGTTCGTATGAGCAGTTCATTTAATTGTTCATCAGTCTCACTGCCTGTGGGAAGAAGAAGTTTCTCAGCCTGGTGGCACTGGCTCTGATATTCCTGTATCTCTTTCCCGACAGGAGCAGCTGGAAGATACTGTCTGCAGGGTGATAGGGGTCCTCAACGATTTTGTGCACCCTCTGCAGACAACAATCCTGGTAGATCGTGCCAATGGGGTGAGGGAGGGAGACCCCAGTGATCATCTCTGCTGCTCTCACAGTCATTTGGATTAACCTCTGAACCAATTCTCTACAGCAAACATACCAAACGGTGATGCAGCTGGCCAGGATGCTCTTGAATGAACTATAGAAAGATGACATAATGGTGGCTGGGAGTCTTGGCCACCTAAGTCTTCCCAGGGAGTGCATTCGCTGTTACTCCTTTTAAATTGTGGCGTCGAATAGATTCCGGAATGTAACTTTCTGAGGTCACGCGATCATCATTTATTGGGTCATCAGGCAAATTCAGACTTGGAAAATCTTGGATTCCTCTTCTGCAAGGGCTCTAAATTTGTGAAAAAATTAACCACTGATTTCACACAAAGCATTGGTTAAAGCATTAAATTCAAAAGCGAGGACTGCTTTTAATGGTGATATTGTTTATGAAATTATAATCAAATAGTGTAAGTCTTTGATTTGTCAGAGTGATGTTCCACTGGTCAGAGACTGTAATTTTACTTAAAAATTGCTAAATCTATAGACCGGAGATTTGTGCAGAGTTCCACTGCATATTTCTTCAGTTTTCTCTGGATTTTAATTAAATCTGATCTTTCATTTAAATGTAACTCGTTATTTAGAGGAATTATAATGTGATTAACAGAAAAAAACTAATGAAAATTCGCATTATGTTTATCAATTATAGTGCCTGGATCGGGAGCAAGGTGTTTCATGGATAAGAAGTGAAAGACTCCCAGCCTTCCTGAAGAGTGACTGTTATTTTGAGTACAGGTAAATACTGAAACGATACGTTTTCCTTATATTGACTTTTTCCCCTCCTAGTGCATGTTTATTATTTCATGCACAAAGATGCAGTGTTAGAGGATGAAGTAATAATACTGAAGAATTGCTGCAGCATTTCATCAAAACTCTCCCAATGCCTATAAGAGCATTGCCATCTATTCTATTCCCACTCTCTTCCCTCATAGCCCAGAAAATGATCATCTTGCAAATGCCCATTCACCTTGAAAAGGAAGGGTTTGCAGGAAAAGACTAAGACAAGCCTTGATGGACCAAATTGCCTCCTTCCATGTCTCAGTCTTTCCATTAATTTGTGAAATCTAGCCATTATTATATTTCATTTTCTAAATTTGTTTTCTATTTGGTTTCCTATCACTCTACTTTCTTACCACTGTGACATGGACTACTTCTTCACTTAAATATAACACCAACATTCTTTCTTTGGCTTGGCTTCGCGGATGAAGATTTATGGAGGGGGTAAAAGTCCACGTCAGCTGCAGGCTCGTTTGTGGCTGACAAGTCCGATGCGGGACAGGCAGACACGGTTGCAGCGGCTGCAGGGGAAAATTGGTTGGTTGGGGTTGGGTCTTTCCTCCTTTGTCTATTGTCAGTGAGGTGGGCTCTGCGGTCTTCTTCAAAGGAGGTTGCTGCCCGCCAAATTGTGAGGCGCCAAGATGCACGGTTTGAGGCGATATCAGCCCACTGGCGGTGGTCAATGTGGCAGGCACCAAGAGATTTCTTTAGGCAGTCCTTGTACCTTTTCTTTGGTGCACCTCTGTCACGGTGGCCAGTGGAGAGCTCGCCTTATAACACGATCTTGGGAAGGCGATGGTCCTCCATTCTGGAGACGTGACCCACCCAGTGCAGCTGGATCTTCAGCAGCGTGGACTCGATGCTGTCGACCTCTGCCATCTCGAGTACTTCGACATTAGGGATGAAACATTACTTCTGCTCCAAATCCCTAGTTGTGCCTCTGCTATTTCTTTCTATAGTTATCTTAGGAAAAAAATCGAAAGCAACCTGTCAGAAATGTAATGTTCCATTGAGAGTTTGATGAAAGTAATCTTTCAGGCTCAAGTATTAGCGTTTCCATTTTTATTCCTGGTATGTTCTCAAGCTTGTGCTTATTGACAAACAAGATCAGGGATTTGAAGACATCTCTGTTTTCCCTCAAGTCCCACTTCTGAAGAGAGTCAGATTCAATAGAAAGAAGATGGCCAAAAAGAGATTGATGGTGCCAACTCCACTCCAGGTGTTAGAACATATCACCCACATACACCCACCAGCTTAGATCTGATGCTATTTATTGTCATGCAATAAAACGGAATTGTAATATTTCACACATTGTCTTTAGATTACCAGAAGGCAGACAAAGATTTAGCATTAGCATTGCCCAGCTCCCCTTCTGCAGTCAGAGAAAGAGAAGCAAAAGAGAGACCCTCAAAGTCACCAAGATTTACCTCCAGCACTCCCACAGCCTCTGCAGCCACACAAGACTCCAGCCCAGTTCAAACCATCACAACCCGAGCCCTGATCCAATCCTCTGATGTGAGGAAGAGGCCTTCAGCGCCAAGATCCTTCAGGAGCTCTCCTTGCTCTCAGCACCCTCTCGAATCACATTTCTGATGTCTGGTTCTCACAAACTGGAGATTAGAAGCCTGGGTGGGTTCCTTGTTTGTGTGCATCCTTCACAGCTGGCCTACTGGTGCTCTCTGTTCCTGCACAGGGGCAAGTGGATCAAATGTGGCAAAGCCTTCAAAGATTCTGAAACCTAAAGCCCATCCTAATGCACTGACACTGTTGGAGGTGACTATTTCCCTGGCACATGCATTGTGTGCATGTTAAATAAGGAGAGGAAGTCTGAGCATGTTCTGTGTGACATTCATGATCCTTTTCTGAAAGGTTCCAAATGGAAAACTATGCAATCACTAGTGATCATCTTCACCTATGGTGGATAAATGATTGCCACTAAATGGGACCCAATGACTATGATTGAGATCTTTGATGAATGGTCAGAATCACCTTCCTTTGTAAACTTCCCTGGAGAGTTTGCTCTTGATTTTCACCATCCTGTCAACTTCCTTCAGGAGATCTATTAAGAGCTTCCTGGGTGGCTGCAACACAGCTGCTGTAGAGGATTGGATTTGAGGGCAATCCAAAGGACCGTAAGAGTGGCAGAGAGGATCATTGGGGCTCTTCCTCCGCCCACCCCTCTACCCAACGTGATCTACTGGGATTGTTGTTCGAAGAGGGCTCGCAAAATCATTGAGGACCCCTACCTCCCCACACACAGCATCTTCCAGCTACTCCCGTTGGGAGAGAGATACAGGAGTATCAGTGCCGGAACGACAAGGATAAGAAACAGCTTCTTCCCGTGGGCAGTGAGACTGCTGAATGATGATTTTCTCATACAAACCCTCTGAAAACCTACTAACTATTTAACAATATTTATTTATTTTTACATATGTTTTTCCGTACTGCACATGTATCATTTGTCTGTGTGTGTTTATCTGTCTGGATGTCTGCTTTTGTGCAAGGACACTAGAGGATGCTGCTTTATCAGTTCGCACTTGTACAATCGGATGATAATGAACTTGAGCTTGAATTCCCATTGATTTCTTATTTACAAAAGCTCCTTAATGTTGTATGCAAGGTGGTCATTCCAACTTGCATCTGCAGTTTTTCCCTATTGCCATTTTGGCAAAAGACCGTATTGTGAGAAGTCAAATGAGCACCAGTTCATATTCTTTATCTGAATAAGTGTCCACTGATGACACTTTAACCAAATTTTTCCATTACCTTGCCCAAAGTCATAGGTAGGACCTATGAAGCAGTAATTGGCATGGTTTTGTTACTTTTTCAGACCAGCAACATTTGTTGGTAATTTTCCACCCTTTCAAGTGCAAATGTGTGTTGTAACCTTCCAAGAACAGCTTGGCGGAAGGTACAGATGGTTCTGAAGCACACGTCTTCAGTATCACAGCGGAGATGGTGGGGTCTATTTCTCTCTTGTCACCTTTAGGGGATGACAATTGGGTACGCTCCATGTGCATAAAAGCTCATTTTTGTGATAATTGTGATCATTAGATAAATACAAATAATCAATAATTTGACTGCTCTTGGTGGTGCTGCCGGAACTGCAATGGCAGCACTGCTTCTGATGCAGACCCACAAAGAGTGGGGAGTGGAGACACAAATACTGCCCAGTCCAACTACCAATGGCTCCATGCAGCCTTTAAATGGCCTGTGAAAGGAGATCACAGTGGTTTATTTTAAAATCCTGCTACTGCGAGGTCTTGTCCCAAGATGGTGCCGTCTTTATTATGCAGCAGCCTTGAGGGGTTACAAACCCATGGAAAGCAGAGGACTGACCAGAAAATGGGGAGAACACCTCCCATCCAAATGAACACCTCCCATTTGAGAAGGAGAAGCAGAGATGACCTTAAGGGATGGAGACCAGTGAGGGGCTCTGAGCCTGAAGAACACACAGGCAGTTGGTGACTCGAGGTGAGGAACCCTCACAGGCTGCGGGCTGCTGGCTACTGTGGTCAAAGGACTCGCCCCAGACTGGCTGAAGGGATACTAGGTATCGGAAGCAGGATGCGATAGGATGCCAAAGATGCTGAATTCTTGCTGATTGTGTCATAGGTTTGGACTTGGAGCGTGGGTTGCTGTTGGTTTGGACTGAAGTCTGTGTGACTGCAGAAGCAATGAGAGTGCTGGAGATAAATCCACGAACATTTAGTGACTCTGAAAGGGACTTTCTTTTGCTTCTCTTTCTCTGACTGTAAGGGGCACTGGGCAATTTCTGTGGATGGTGTATCTTTGCTTGCCTTAGACTAAATGAAATTTCATGTAATATTACACCAGTTTTATTAATGACAATAAAAGAATCTTGAGAAATATTTTCAGGTAAAGCCTTGCCTTTTGCCTTATTACTGTAAAACCTTCTTCACCGAGGTTATGGATGGCCATCTCCTTCGATTACAAGTGACCCACACTACATGGAGGGGTTTCATTCCTAGATACACAAAAAGTAATCTGTGCATGCATCAAGGAATGAGAGTTGAAAAAATAAATGCAGACAAAATTTGTTGTACCTTTCATATTTTATTTTTATTTATTAATTTTCTCTCCACATAAATTTTGTGAGAGTGAATTTTATTCTGTATCTTGGATCCTTGTCAGTGATTTGTTAGTTCCCTGAAGGAAAATTTCTGCACCCTGATCAACCATAATGTCGCTTGTACTCAATTGGCCATGTTTTAAAATGATTTACCGTCCTTATTTTATTTGCCATCCTTTCTTACCCAGCATTTCCACTGGTTCATTCAACTTTAACTCGTCATTGCCCAATTATTTATTTCTGTTCTCTGCAAATTCCATCCCTCCTCCCCAACATCTCCTGCGCTGATGATCTGAAATGCTGTATCTGAAATGGAGAGAGAAGTTTTGGAGGAATAACTAATCTTAAACAGATGTTGGACAATTTCCATGATGAAGCGTGGTGTAGCAGTTAGTGGCACACCATTACAGCCTGTGATCGGGACCAGGGTTCGAATCCCACTGCTGTCTGTAAGGAGTTTGTACGTTCTCCCCGTGTCGGCAAAGGTTTTTCCCGGGGGCTCCGGTTTCCTCCCATTGTTCAAAAGTGGCGGGTTGTTTGTGTAATTGGGCAGCATGGGCTTATGGGCCAAAATGACCTGTTACCGTGCAGTATGTATACATTTTAAAAATATATAAATTCAAGTATAGTTTGGACAATTATGGACAAAAAAACTTTGTGCGAAGAAACGTAAATGGTCTTGTCAAAGAACCACTGCAGAAATGGCAGGCTGGAAGTCCTCTTTCTGTGTTACGAGTCAGAGCCAGAAGCAAACATTATTTTGGTAGTTAATAACACCATCGTGTTTTTCTCCAATTGGATCAGAAAGTTGAAACAGTTTCAAACTTTTGTCACTCATTCAGAATATGAGTTGATGCAGAGCAACTGATCATGCAATGCTATTTGTTCTTATTAGCTCCATTACAAATCTGAGTTGTTTCATGTTCTCTGTGTGATTAATGTGATTGGATTAACTTTCATAGGTTATTCATACTTGTGTTGTAAAGGATGAAGTTGCATATCTGTAACCTGAAATATTTTCCCTGTTATCTAATGCAGACTTGCCAAGCTGTTGTCTCAGTTGGATTGCAACACTGGCCCTGGGATACCACAATTGGATCAATCGCATATCCCATGGCATTTTGAAACAGAGGGGATACCTGCACCTATAATTGAAAACAAGGATGACGATGCCATGAAAAAATTGTATATTTGCCTTGGAGAGGTAAAGATCAAAGTGAGGTGACACCAGTGTGCAAAGAGGCATTTTTCTCTTCCTCCATTGCTCATTGATGCCACAACTGGAATTCTTCACCATTACGAATAGAAAAGTATGAGGGAAGCTAAATTAGTGACTAAAAGCCAACAAATCAACTGGACCTAATAGCAGTGGTTTTCAAACTTTTTCTTTCCACTTACATACCACTTTAAGTAATCCCTATGCCATGGGTTGTCTGTGATTAGTGAGGGATTGCTTAAGGTGGGATGTGAGTGGGAAGGGAAGGCTGAGAATCACTGCTCTAGACCCAATTGTTACTGAAATACTTTGCTTGAAAAAAATTGTTATTGGCCCATTTCCTTTAGAAATAAAACCGTGCACATAACGAGTCAATTAGGTATGACTAAAGCAGTGGTTTGCAAACTTTTTCTTTCCACTCACATACCACCTTAAGCGGGGGCGTGGCAAGATGGCGTAGGGAACAGACGTGCCTTCAAGACCTCTCCTGACTCTGATTTATTGTTTTGTCTTTAAGTGCCCGTTAAAGTTCTTTTAAAAGTTTATAAATAATAAGAGGTGCTGGATCAGTGCCTAGTGGTTTATATGCAAAAAAAAAAGGTAAAAGAAAACATCAACAGACTGTTAAAAAAACTACATTTTCCGAAATTGTCTGGGTCTGCTTGTTTACAAGAAGCCAGGACTCAGCGTAGAATGGATCCAGAAGAAGACGTACAGAATTCGGCATTGAAACTCCGTTTTATACCGGTAAGGCTCTCTGAAGGTCGCATTCAGCAGCTTTCAGAACAAAGGGCTGGCCGGGTGCCAGTATTTCATACAACGGCCACTGTGAGTGCTGTTACTGAGACTTTGACAGTTGAATCAGCTGGGGCGCCACCAGCTGGAGAGTTAAAGAGCTGTCATTCGACTGCACTGCAAAATGCATCTTCAATTACAACGGTTTTTCCAGACATCGATTCAGTGAAGATGATTAAAGAGATTTGGCTTAAAGATAATCCTGATCTTCAGTCTCCTAGCATTGCTGGGGGGACTTTGAGAGGAATTTTTATACAAAGAAAAACTGCTAAAAAAGATACTAAATTAAGGGAAGAGACAGAAGGAACAGCAAGACCCCATTATGCCTGAATCTACTTCTGTTGAAGTGTTTGTTAAGGATCTTGAAGATAAGATGTATTCTCTATTGAGTCACTTAGCTAATTTTGTGAACCTGTTTATTTCCAAGATTAATGCGATGGTGGAAGTCATTAATGGAGCTTTTAAGCTTGAAACCATTGAAAGATTTGAAATGTGTGATCAAGGTTTAGTCGATGCACAGGATCAACTGCAAGATGAAAATAGAATAATTGAAACATTGCAGATCCAAAATAAAAATTTAGCAAAAAAGGTTGATTATTTGGAGAATCAATCTAGACGGAACAACTTGAAGATTGTTGGTTTGTCAGAAGGCATAGAAGGACCAGATCCAAGAAAATTTTTTACTGAATGGATTCCACGAGTGTTAGGACAGGATAAATTCCCTGAAGGTTTAATACTGGAACATGCTCATAGAGTTTTAAGAAGAAAATCTTTTTCAGGACATAATCCAAGACCTGTTCTGATCCGTTGTTTAAACTATTGTGACAGAGAGACAATTTTACGTACGGCTATTAGAAATGCCCAGCAAAATAGATCTCCTTTGCTGGTTCAGAATAATCCTGTTTTCTTCTATCAAGATTTGAGTCAAGAAATTATGTTTCAATGACGCGAATTTAATTCTGTGAAAGAACGGTTGTGGAAAAAAAGACATAAGGGAACATTCATAAGGGAACATGCTTCCATTTCTTTTAAAAAACTGGATCCCACTTTACATCTCTACTCTCTTTGGAGACCTTGAAGGACTACATCGTTCCTGAAACTGCATGATTGGTAGAGACTGAGCAAAGTCCATAACCTCTTTAGGATTGTCAAAGAACTTTGGCTAATTTCCATCCTAAAAAATCTTCAGTACTGCAGAATACCTAAATGTTCCCTTATGTCTTTTTTTCCACAACCGTTCTTTCACAGAATTAAATTCGCGTCGTTGAAACATAATTTCTTGACTCAAATCTTGATAGAAGAAAACAGGATTATTCTGAACCATCAAAGGAGATCTATTTTGCTGGGCATTTCTAATAGCCGTATGTAAAATTGTCTCTCTGTCACAATAGTTTAAACAACGGATCAAAACAGATCTTGGATTCTGTCCTGAAAAAGATTTTCTTCTTAAAACTCTATAAGCACGTTCCAGTATTAAACCTTCAGGGAATTTATCCTGTCCTAACACTCGTGGAATCCATTCAGTAAAAAATTTTCTTGGATCTGGTCCTTCTATGCCTTCTGGCAAACCAACAATTTTCACGTTGTTCTGTCAAGATTGATTCTCCAAATAATCAACCTTTTTTGCTAAATTTTTATTTTGGATCTGCAATGTTTCAATTATTCTATTTTTAACTTGCAGTTGATCCTGTGCATCGACTAAACCTTGATCACACATTTCAAATCTTTCAATGGTTTCAAGCTTAAAAGCTCCATTAATGACTTCCGCCATCGCATTAATCTTGGAAATAAACGGGTTCACAAAATTAGCTAAGTGACTCGATACAGAATATATCTTATCTTCAAGATCCTTAACAGACATTTCAACAGAAGTAGATTCAGGCATAATGGGGTCTTGCTGTTCCTTAGAGACCACGGGATCTTCTGTCCCTTCCCTTAATTTAGTATCTTTTCTAGCAGTTTGACTTCGTATAAAAATCCCTCTCAAAGTCCCCCCAGCAATGCCAGGAGACTGAAGATCAGGGTTATCTTTAAGCCAAATCTCTTTAATCATCTTCACTGAATCGATGTCTGGAAAAACCGTTGTAATTGAAGATGCATTTTGCAGCGCCACCACTATAGCAGTTGAATGACTACTCTTTAACTCTCCAGCTGGTGGCGCCCCAGCTGATTCAACTGTCAAAGCCTCAGCAACAGCACCCACAGTGGCCGTTGTGTGAAACACTGGCACCCGTCCAGCCCCTTGTTCTGAAAGCTGTTGAGTGCAACCTTCAGAGAGCCTTACCGGCTTAAAACAAAGCTTCAATGCCGAACTCTGCACGTCCTCCTCTGGATCCATTCTACGTTGAGACCTGGCTTCTTGTAAACAAGTAGGCTCAGACAATTTCGGAAAATGTAGTTTTTTAACCGTCTGTTGATATTTTCTTTTACCTTTTTTTTGCATATAAACCATTAGGCACTAATCCAACACCTCTTATTATTTATAAACTTTTAAAAGAACTTTAACGAGCACTTAAAGACAAAACAATAAATCAGAGTCAGGAGAGGTCTGGAAGGCACGTCTGTTCCCTACGCCATCTTGCCACGCCCCCAATACATGTATTATATCTGATTTAAATATATGTTTAAGGGTATTATTTTAGTATTGATATTTTTTTGTTAGTAATTTTTTTTTGTTGTTAAGTTTTATCCTTTTTTTGTAAGTGGGGTTTTTTGTATTTTATTTACAACATTGTTAATTAATTCTTCATTCTTTATTTTGGGGGAGGGTTGGATTAATTTTAAAATAGACGATTAATGTTGTGTTATAATTATTGGGGGGGGTTAATTTGTGTAGTTTAATGATGTTGTATTCTAATTTTTATTATCTTATTTTTTATTATTTCTTTAAATGCAATTTTTATTTTATTCATGTCATAAAATTTTAAATAAAGTTTTAAAAAAAAAACATGCCACCTTAAGCAATCCTTTATGAACTAGAGACCACCTATGGCATTGGGAATACTTCAGGTGGTATGTGAATGGAAAGAAAAAGGTTGAGAATCACTGTAATAGCCTGCTTAATTCAAAAAGAAGTAACTTCAGGACTGCAAATGTTGGTCAATAAAAATGAAGACTGACAATGGGGAACAAGTTGGCCCAAACTCATGTGAGGAAAATGAAGGAACTGTTATCTGATGAAGTGTTTAAAAAAAAAAAGCACTTTAAAAAAAAATGCTCAAATGGAGTGAAACATGGGCTGCATGAAAGGAGAACAGTTGGGCAGATTTTACCATTTACTGAGGATGAAATTTGCAGGGTAGGTTGTAAAGAGGTATTCATTAAAGTGCCATGTTAAAGGTTGATGCAACAAAGAAAGATTAATTGATTAGGGGATGGTAGAGTAACATGAAGAGATGATTGATGAATTGAAAGTATGAATGACTGCTTAATTTTTAGTACAACAGGCTGTAACTAATGAAGGACTAACATTTGGGACTCATCTACTGATGGTATTGACAGAAGGAGATTGAAAAGTATCCAGCTTCATTGATAACATAAAGGGAAATTGATCTGAGGAGAACATGGGCGTTTCAATGTATATGGACAGTTAAGTGCTGGAGGAGAGAGCCACAAATAGAATATATTATGGTGAAGCATGATATTATAAGACCACAAGATGTAGGAGCAAAAATATGCTGTTCAGCCCAACGAGACATCCCATCATTTATTCATGAGCTGATCCATTTTCCGACTCAACCTTCGTCGGGAGCTGTGCTGGCTGGCACTGATGATGTAAGCGATGTGACGCACGGAGCAATAGCACGCACACGCGCAAGTGTGTTAAGCATCAGTATACGGGTGATGGGTCTCAGATGCGGGAGGAGGGGAGTGAGAGGGTCAGGCTCACCCACGTGGCAGTGAGCCAATGAGAAGGTCAGAGGAGATTAACTGGGTGATGTTTGGGGAGTTGGAAAGTCAATTTGACGGTGTGCTGAAAGAAATGAGCGAGTGTATTCTTTATTTGTAACTGTGGTAAATCAGTGCCGTAATATGTGGGTGACCCCATGAGTTCACAGGACCTTCTAATTTAAAATGGATAGTGATGAGGAGAAGCCCCTTACAGGAGCAGTTGGGGAGGTCGAACTCCCCCCTCCTTTTTTTATTAATAATGCTCCAGCATGGTTCACGATCCTCAAAGTACATTTCTCTGCTGTCAGTATGATGAGTGAGAAGACAAAGTGGAGCGTCTTCCAGAGCAGATTGCCCGTGAAGTGGAAGATGACTGAGTGGATCCAGATGGTAACCTCCCATACCACATGCTTAAGGTGGCTATTCTGAAGTGTGCTGCCCAATTACTAGCTGATGAAAGCCTAAGTGAAAGGCAGCCATCACAGATGTTGAGGAGGTGGCGCAGGCTAGCTGGAACAGACCCTGTCAAAGGCAATTTTTGGAAACCGAGGTTCCTTCATTGTTTACTTCGTTATGTTCAAGAGCATTTAGTGAGTGTCTTTTGCATGTTCACCCTTCATCATTTGACAAATTATGCCGACCTTGTTATGTCCATGACGTCCGCATTGATTGGCTTCTTCCCCTCGTCAACAGGATCAAATGGAAATAGACCCACTGCTTACTGCAGCTTGTGATGCACCAGCACCTTCTCAATCAGAGATAGTGCCAGCACCTTATTAATCAAAGATAAGTGAGTTGGAGCAGCAAATAGCAGCACTGACTACGCAGGTCCAGGATTTGGACACGCTACAGAATTTCTCCCGTTGACCTGGTTGGAATCCGGGTGGTCGAGGATATGATAGAGGCGGCGGTCGGCATATTTGATGGAAGCATCGGAGATTTGATGCTGCTGCCTGGTACTATCAGCCACCTTGCGACTTATACAAATGGCAGCCAGGAAGTGAACATGTCCAGCAGTAGAGGCAACTGCTGCCCATGGTCAAATCAGCCGCCATCCTTCCCTCAAAGACCATGTCTCGGATGTTCAATTTCTTGTCAATTTCACTGCAGAAATTTCAGTGGTCCCTCCAATCACAGAGGAACGCAAACACCCCAAAATGTCTTGTGTTCTTTCAGCCATGAATGATTCTCAAATTCAAACATATGGCCAGAGGTCACTCACACTGGATTTTTATGCCAAGAAACTTATTCGGTGGGTTTTCATGATTGCAAATTCCACTCTGGGATCAATTTCTTGTCACATTTTTCTTTGTTGGTAGATTTGAAAAATCACCGCAGCTTTTATATGCAAGTGAGCTGCATCTGTCATCCCTCCAATGTCGCCAAGCACCTGACGAGCCTTTAACCTGGCTCCTGTCCTTTCCGAGCCTTGCTCAAGTGTTTCCCTCACCTAGTGACCCCATTGTATCGTCACACAATCATTAAATATACAATAACCCACCATATAGAAACTCGGGGTACTCCAGTGGTAGCATGGGCTCGTAGATTATGCCTGGACAGCCTGAAAATTGCAAAATCAGAATTCGACTGCATGTAAGAGTTAAGCAAGGTCCACAGATCTGACAGCTGCTGGGGTTCACCATTGCATATGGTTCCAAAAATATTTCCTGGGAGTTGGCGGCCTTCTGGTGATTATCGTGCCCTGAATTGTTCTACCATGCCTGACCAATACAACATCCCCAATTTACAAGACATTTTGTCAAACCTCCACTGCAAACATGTATTTGCAAAAGTAGATCTAGTACGTGCTGACTATCAGATCCCAGATGAGCCTTCTGATGTTGAAGATGGCAGTTATTATCCCTTTCACTGAGTCCTGCCAAATGCTGCAGCATCTCTTGTATCCCTTACTGAAATACTAAAAGGATTCGATAAGGCCGTGTCCGAAAGACCATTAACTTTTGGAAATGATGCTGCATGTGCTTTCAACAATGTGAAGACTGCTTTTGCTAGTGCCACATCGCTTGTACATGAAAAGCCCAACACTTTGCTCTCTCTTACCACAGATGCATCTGTCAGTGCTATGGGACCAGTGTGAGAACAACGAGTCCCTGGGCAATTGGAACCTCTGACGCTTTTTTCCGCCAAGCTGTCACTGGCTCAGGCAAAGTATAATATGTTTTGTCAAGAACTCTTGGCCATCTATCTTGCAGTGAAACATTTCCGCTTTTTATTGGAAGGTTGTCCTTTCACCATTTAGACAGGCACCAACCTCTTGTGCATACTATGAATACAAGCACACATCTCTACTCTCCCAGAGAGACTCGACACTTGGACTTCATCTTACAGTTTTCATCAGACATACGGCACATCCAAGGAAAAGCAAATGCCGTGGCCGAAGCCCAGTCTAGATGTGACATTGATGCCTTACATACAACTGCTGCCATTGATTTCATCAACATTGGCTTGTGCACAGCTCACCGATCCCAATCTCATCCGATGTTGCCAGATCAACTCCAGTCTCCATCTTCAAGATGGACCCTGGATGAATCGAGTGAAAAGTTGGTCTGTGATTTTTCCAGGAAGACCTAGGCCTTTTGTGCTGGCAACTAAGAGCCAGGAGAATTTTGAGTCTCTTCACAATCTATCAAATCCTGGTAGAAGAGCATCAATCAAACTAGTTAGAGGACATTGTATGGGATGTTGGATTATAGGCAAGGACCTGCTTGCCGTGTCAATGCTCCAAAGTCTCCAGACACACAAAATCCAATCTGAGGGATTTTGTTCTGAATTTACAGCACATGCACCTAGACTTGGTAGGCCCGCTCTACCATCTCAAAGATGTACTTATCTGCTCATGTGTTAAGACTGGACTACCAGGTGGCAGGAGCCATTCCTCTCACTGACTTCTCTTGTGGAGATGGTCACTAGGGCTTTCATAAATCATTAGATTCCATTTTTCGGTATTCTAGACACTATTACAATGGATTGAGGATCTCATTTAGAGTCAGGATTGTTCCAAGCTCTCACTAATCTTCTGGATACTACCCGTATTTGCACAATGGCTTACCATCCACAGGCCAACGGCCTCATTGAGTGTTTCCATTGACAGTTGAAGGCAGCATTAACAGCAGGTGGTGATGCAGTTACGTGGAGCGATCGTTTGCCCATGGTTCTCCATGGAGTGCGTATGCAGTTAAGGAAGATCTTAGATGTTCAGCAGCAGAGGTAGTATATGGCACTACGTTAACCTTACCATGTGAGTTGTAAATCCGAGTCCAGGCACAACACTCTATGATCAGCTAGTTATTTTGTTCATATTCGGGAAAACATGAGATTGCTCCAACCTACTCCTACGCGGCAGGTGTCTCCTGCAGTGCATGTTCTGAATGATTTACAACACTGTACTCGTGCGTTCCTCTGGCTTGATGCTGTTTTCAAACCACATCAGCCCATCTATGATGGTCCTTTTCAGGTATTATGATGCCACCCGAAGACATTTGTGATGGACAGGAATGGAAAAGCTGACATGATTTCCATCAACATGTTAAAGCCAGCGTATATCGACGGTCCACGTTCTGGTTTTGAACCAGAGTCAGAGAATCCATCGCACCCTTATCAGTCGTACCTTGATTTGCTGGTCTTGCACTATCATATGAGATCATGTCGAACTGTCAGCCCTCTGGACCATTAAGTTCCAATCAATCGCCTCTTTGAATGGCTCAGAGGCTTGGGGGGGTGGAAACGGGTGTTACGATCGCGTACTTACCTTCATCGGGAGCTGCGCTGGCCACCGGTGATGATGCAAAGTGATGCAACACAGAGGAGTAATAGCGTGCATGCGCAGGTGTGTTAAGCATCAGTATATGGGTGATTAATCTTAGATGCAGAAGGAGAGTGAAAGCATCAGGATCATCCATGTGGCAGTGAGCAGTGTCGGAGGGATTTGGCTGGATTGTATTTGGGGAGTTGAAGAATACAATGTAGAGTCCAGTGAATAATAAAAGAAAGTCGACTTTATGATGTGCTGAAAGAAATGAATATTTGTTTGTACCCTGTGATAAATCAGTGCTGTTACAAGCCTCACTGCCTGGCTTTCTCCATGTAACCTTTGTTGCCCTGGCTAATCAAAACCTATTAATCTCTACCTTCAATACACCCAATGACCTGGCCTTAACAACCACCTGTAGCAACAAATTCGACAGATTCACCACCCTCTGGTGAAGGAAATTCCCCTGCCCCCCCTTTCAATCCTGAAGTTGTGGTCTCCTGTCCTTGAGTCTCCCATCATGGGAAATAGCCTTTTGTACATCTGCTCAATATATGCCTTTCAACATTTGATATGTTTCAATGAGATATGTGATATCTCCCCCCCACCCCCCCCACCCCAATCTCCTAAATTCCAAATTTCATCTGATAACCCCCTCATTCCTGGAATCTTACTTGTGAATCCACTGGGGAATGGAGAAACAGAATCTCAAAATATTCAGATAGGTTTCTCTGCACATGAATCACAGAGTTAGCCTGAGGGCATCAAGAAGGCTTGGATTGTATAGATGGAGATTAAACTCCATGCTACTTAAAAGACATGATTTTAGAGAATTAATTGAACGACAAATTAAAATGTACTTTGAAATAAATAGGAAATCAGTGAAAAAAAAATTTATACTATGGGACGCAATGAAAGCATTCATCAGAGGACAGATAATAAGTTATGTAACTAAGATGAAGAAGGACTACAATCGAGAAATAGAACAATTGGAAAGGGAAATAACAAATACAGAAAAAGAATTAGCAATAAAGGAAGATACAACTAAAAGAAGAGAATTGACAGACGAGAAAATAAAATATGAAACACTACAAACATACAAGGTGGAGAAGAACATAATGAAGACAAAACAGAAGTATTATGAGCTAGGAGAAAAAACGCACAAAATACTAGCGAGGCAGCATAAGACAGAACAAACTAAAAGAACGGTATTGGCATCAAGGAAAAAGGACAAACAAATTACATATAACCCAACGAAGATGAACGAAAACTTCAGGGAATTCTATGAACAACTATATCAAACTGAAAACGAAGGGAAAGAAGACAAAATAGATGAATTTCTAACTAAAATTGAACTACCGAAATTGCAAACAGAGGAGCAAAATAAATTAATAAAACCATTTAAAATAGAAGAAATACAGGAGATATTAAAAAAACTACTGAACAGTAAAACACCGGGAGAGGATGGAGTCCCAATAGAATTCTATAAAACATTTAAAGACTTATTAATTCCTCCTCTCCTGGAAGTAATGAACCAGATTGAAAAAACACAAAACATACCAGATTCATGCAAAACTGCAATAATTACAGTAATACCAAAGACGGGAAAGATCCACTAACACCAGCATCGTATAGACCAATATCTCTACTTAACACAGATTATAAGATAATAGCTAAACTATTAGCAAACAGATTGGCCAACTGTGTACCAAAAATAGTAAAACTAGACCAAACTGGATTTATTAAAAAAAGACAAACAATGGACAATATCTGTAAATTTATTAACTTAATCCATGCAGTACAAGGAAACAAAACTCCAACAGTAGCGGTTGCTTTAGACGCAGAGAAAGCCTTTGACAGAGTAGAATGGAATTATTTATTCAAAGTACTACAAAAATTCAACCTACCAGAGAAATATATTAATTGGATTAAAGCAATATATAAGGGTCCATTGGCGAAGTGACAGTAAATGGATATATATCAAACCAATTTAAATTAAGCAGATCAACAAGGCAGGGATGTCCACTATCTCCCTCACTGTTCGCATTGGCTATAGAACCACTAGCAGAACTGATAAGAACAGAAAATAAAATGAGGGATAAAAATAAAAGAGGAATATAAAATCAGTCTATTTGCAGATGATGTTATAATATACTTAACAGAACCAGAAATATCAATAAAAGGATTACATAAGAAATTGAAGGAATATGGAGAAGTATTGGGGTACAAGATCAATGCAAATAAAAGTGAAGCAATGCCAATGAATATTGCGGATTTCCCAAAGTTTAAGAAAGAATCGCCATTTAGATGGCAAACACAAGCAATTCGATACCTAGGTATACAACTAAATAATAATCTCGGCCATCTATATAAACTAAATTATCAGCCATTAATGAAAAAATTACAAGACGACTTAGAGCACTGGAAAGACTTACCACTAACACTGATAGGAAGGATAAACTGTATGGCGGTGCTGGCTCGACGGGCTGAAGGGCCTACTCCAGCTCCTATTGTCTATTGTATTAAAATGAACATCTTCCCAAGGATACAATACCTATTTCAATCATTACCAATTCACCTAACAAAGAAATTCTTTAAGGAGCTAAAGAAAATAATAAGGAAATTCTTATGGAAAGGGGGGAAACCGAGGATAGCACTAGATAAATTAACAGAATGGTGCAAACAAGGAGGCTTACAACTACCAAACTTTAAGAATTATTATAAAGCAGCCCAATTAAGATAACTATCAGATTTTTATCAAACAAGGGAAAAACCAGATTAGACCAGATTAGAGCTAGATAAAATAGGGGAGAAGATACCTGAACATATACTATATAAGTGGGATGAAAAATTGGTGCAACATAGGAATTCACCAGTATTGCACAATCTGGTCAATATTTGGAAGAAGATTCATGTAGAAAGAAGTAAAATAAATTATCAACTACCAAAATTAATACTGACGCAAAATCAACTAATCCCTTTCACAATAAATAACCTTTCCTTCAGAGAATGGGAGAGAAAAGGGATCAAAAGAATAAAAAATTGTTTTTTGGGAAATAAATTATTATCTTTTGAACAAATGAAGGACAAATATAATATAACTCACAGTACAATGTTTGCATACCACCAACTGAAAACCTACTTGAATGACAAATTGGGAAACAGTCTGAAGTTACCAGAAGGAAGCAATTTTGAATATGTGATTACAGACACAATGATAATTTAAAGAATTATAACAAACATGTACATCAAACTGAAAGAAAAGGAGAATGAGGAAACAAACTGTAAACCTAAACAAAAATGGGAACAAGATCTAAACATAAAGATAAAGAATGAAACATGGGAAAAGCTATGCTCCGGAACGATGAGAAATACAATAAACACGAGGTTACGCATGATACAATATAATTGGTTACACAGGCTATACATCACACCCCAAAAGTTAAATAAATGAGACCCAACAGTATCAGACAGATGTTTTCGCTGTAAAAAGGAAACGGGAACAACAATACCTGCAATTTGGGCATGTGAGAAAGTGAAAAAATTTTGGGAAGATCTAAACCAGATAGTAAATAAAATCACAAAAAGCAATATACCAAAAAACCCAGAGATCTTCCTTCTAAGTAATATAAGAAATAAAGAATTTGGACTCGATTTGGATGGAGCACAAAATAGATTTATTATGATAGCCTTAGCTGTAGCAAAAAAATGTATTATGTCAACCTGGAAATCAGAAGACAACTTGAAAATTCAGCAATGGTACATAGAAATAAATAAATGTATTCCATTAGAAAAAATAACATATAATTTAAGAAATAAGATCACAATATTTGAACAAATATGGGAACCATACATAAAACACAATAGAGAAATCCTACCATGGACCTCCATCACCTAAAATGACAGAAATAACCTAAAATGACATCTGCATCCTGCAGATGCCAACATCTCCAATAATCCACCAGATTTAACTCTTTTCATGAGGGCTACAATTGTTTTTGCTGCCCAGGCTCTTGTTACTTTTTTTTTCAGATTTATAAAATGCCAGATCCAGGCAAAAATTAAAATCCCCTCCATTAAGACATTTTTGTTCCCTTCTTCCATTTTGGATAAATTCTTCATTGCCAAAATTGTGGGCATATATATTCATTAGTGTCCAGGGTTCCAAATATATTTGACTGTATTCCATTACATATCTTCCACCTGGATCTATAATTGTGTCTTCCACCTTTACTGGAATATTTTTCCCTGTTAAAATGGCCTTGGAGTCAAAGGAGGACCCTATCAAATCCCTCCTAACCCCATTTTAATTTTTGATACTTGTTACTTGTAAGATGGGTCTATTATAAAAAGACCACATCCACCTGCATTTTTTTTAATGTGTACTAAGACTCTCTTCCTCTTCACCTACCCATTTAAGCCTATAACATTGAAGCTCAAAACTTAACTGCTACCTCCATTGACCCGGTACTTTTTCTCCAGATTCCCTCCCTTTATCTCTCTCTCAAAACATTTTCCCCTCTCCCAGTCCACGATGTTTGTCCTTTTGGTTCTGCCGACCACATTCAAAATAAATTATGGAAAACTAAAACAAAAGGTAAAAAACAAATAAATAATGTATTGTAGTGGGCCGACCAACCGTGCAGTTGAACTGCCCCAGTCATCCTTGTTACTTTCCAATATACAACCAGCAAAAATGAGATGATTGTCCTTTTGGTTCTGCTGACCACATTCAAAATAAATTATGGAAAACTAAAACAAAAGGGGGGGGGGGACATTACAAGATGGCGTAGGGAACAGACATGCCTTCCAGACCTCTCCTGACTCTGATTTATTGTTTTGTCTTTAAGTGCCCGTTAAAGTTCTTTTAAAAGTTTATAAATAATAAGAGGTGCTGGATCAGTGCCTAGTGGTTTATATGCAAAAAAAAGGTAAAAGAAAACATCAACAGACTGTTAAAAAACTACATTTTCCGAAATTGTCTGAGCCTACTTGTTTACAGGAAGCCAGGACAGCGTAGAATAGATCTAGAGGAGGACGTGCAGAGTTCGGCATTGAAGCTCCGTTTTAAGCCAGTGAGGCTCTCTGAAGGTCACATTCAAGGGGCTGGACGGGTGCCAGTGTTTCGCACGGCGGCCACTGTGGGTGCTGTTGCTGAGGCTTTGACAGTTGAATCAGCTGGGGTGCCACCAGCTGGAGAGTTAAAGAGCTGTCATTCGACTGGTATAGTGGTGGCGCTGCAAAATGCATCTTCAATTACAACGGTTTTTCCAGACATCGATTCAGTGAAGATGATTAAAGAGATTTGGCTTAAAAATAATCCTGATCTTCAGTCTCCTAGCATTGCTGGGGGGACTTTGAGAGGGATTTTTATACGAAGTCAAACTGCTAGAAAAGATACTAAATTAAGGGAAGAGACAGAAGATCCCGTGGTCTCTAAGGAACAGCAAGACTCCATTATGCCTGAATCTACTTCTGTTGAAATGTTTGTTAAGGATCTTGAAGATAAGATGTATTCTCTATTGAGTCACTTAGCTAATTTTGTGAACCCATTTATTTCCAAGATTAATTTGTGTTGTTTAATGATGTAGTATTCTAATTTTTATTATTTTATTTTTTATTATTTATTTAAATGAAATTTTTATTTTATTCATGTCATAAAATTTTAAATAAAGTTTAAAAAAAAAGAAAACTAAAACAAAAGGTAAAAAACAAATAAATAATGTATTGTAGCAGGCCGACCTCCCTAGTTGAACTTCCCTAGTCATCCTTGTTACTTTCCAACATACAACCAGCAAAAATGAGATAAATGATTAAGTGATCTGCTCTAATGGTGTTGAGATGTGAATGGTGTCTTGGGCATTCTTGGTGTTCTTTGATTGGAATTATAGAATTATAGCACCCAGAAGATCATTTGCCAGCTGCCAGAAAGTGCTCTGCAGTCAGTTTTTATTTACTTCTTCTCAGTAAACCTGCATTGCTGGCAAGACCAGCAATTGGCCATGTCCTGTTGCCCAATGAATTGAGTGACTATCTGAATAATTCTTCTTTTCTTTGGCTTGGCTTCACGGATGAAGATTTATGGAGGGGTAATGTCCACGTCAGTTGCAGGCTCGTTTGTGGCTGACAAGTCCAATGTGGGACAGGCAGACACGGTTGAAGCGGTTGCAAGGGAAAATTGGTTGGTTGGGGTTGGGTGTTGGGTTTTTCCTCCTTTGTCTTTTGACAGTGAGGTGGGCTCTGCGGTCTTCTTCAAAGGAGGTTGCTGCCTGCCGAACTGTGAGGCGCCAAGATGCACAGTTTGAGGCGATATCAGCCCACTAGCGATGGTCAATGTGGTGCAGGCACCAAGAGCTTTCTTTAGGCAGTCCTTGTACCTCTTCTTTGGTGTACCTCTATCTCGGTGGCCAGTGGAGAGCTCGCCATATAACACGATCTTGGGAAGGCGATGGTCCTCCATTCTGGAGACGTGACCTACCCAGCACAGTTTGATCTTCAGCAGTGTGGATTCGATGCTGTCAGCCTCTGCCATCTTGAGTACTTTGATGTTGGAGATGAAGTCGCTCCAATGAATGTTGAGGATGGAGCGGAGACAATGCTGGTGGAAGCGTTCTAGGAGCCGTAGGTGATGCCGGTAAAGGACCCATGATTCGGAGCCGAACAGGACTGTGGGTATGACAACGGCTCTCTATACGCTAATCTTTGTGAGGTTTTTCAGTTGGTTTTGCCAGACTCTTTTGTGTAGTCTTCCAAAGGCGGTATTTGCCTTGGCGAGTCTGTTGTCTATCTCGTTGTCGATCCTTGCATCCGATGAAATGGTGCAGCCGAGATAGGTAAACTGGTTGACTGTTTTGAGTTTTGTGTGCCCGATGGAGATGTGGGGGGAGGGGGGTGCTGGTAGTCATGGTGGAGAGCTGGCTGATGGAGGACCTCAGTTTTCTTCAGGCTGACTTCCAGGCCAAACATTTTGGCAGTTTCTGCAAAACAGGACGTCAAGCGCTGGAGAGCTGGCTCTGAATGGGCAACTAAAGCGGCATCGTCTGCAAAGAGTAGTTCACGGACAAGTTGCTCTTGTGTCTTGGTGTGAGCTTGCAGGTGCCTCAGATTGAAGAGACTGCTATCCGTGCGGTACCGGATGTAAACAGCGTCTTCATTATTGAGGTCAATGGCTTGTTTCAACATCATGCTGAAGAAGATTGAAAAGAGGGTTGGTGCGCGAACGCAGCCTTGCTTCACGCAATTGTTTATGGAGAAGGGTTCAGAGAGCTCATTGCTGTATCTGACCCGACCTTGTTGGTTTTCATGCAGTTGGATAACCATGTTGAGGAACTTTGGGGGGCATCCGAGGCGCTCTAGTATTTGCCAAAGCCCTTTCCTGCTCACAGTGTCAAAGGCTTTGGTGAGGTCAACAAAGGTGATGTAGAGTCCTTTGTTTTGTTCTCTGCACTTTTCTTGGAGCTCTCTGAGGGCAAAGACCATGTCAGTAGTTCCTCTGTTTGCGCGAAAGCCGCACTGTGATTCTGGGAGAACATTTTCGGCGACACTAGGTATTATTCTATTTAGGAGAATCCTAGCGAAGATTTTGCTTGCAATGGAGAGCAGCGTGATTCCCCTGTAGTTTGATTTCTCGCCTTTGTTTTTGTACAGGGTGATGATGATGGCATCACGAAGGTCCTGAGGCAGCTTTCCTTGGTCCCAGCAGAGCTTGAAAAACTCATGCAGTTTGGCATGCAGAGTTTTGCCGCCAGCCTTCCAGACCTCTGGGGGGGATTCCATCCATACCTGCTGCTTTGCCACTTTTCAGTTGTTCAATTGCCTTATATGTCTCATCCTGGGTGAGGACCTCATCCAGCTCTAGCCTTACGGGCTGTAGCAGGGCGGAATCTTGAACTGAGCGGTTGGCACTGAAAAGAGATTGGATGTGTTCTGACCATTGGTTGAGGATGGAGATCTTGTCGCTGAGAAGGACTTTGCCGTCTGAGCTGCGCAGCGGGCTTTGGACTTGGGGTGAGGGGCCGTACACAACCTTTAGAGCCTCGTAGAAACCCCTGAAGTCGCCACTGTCCGTGCTGAGCTGGGTTCGCTTGGCGAGGCTAGTCCACCACTCATTTTGCTTAACTTGAGTTATGACCTTTCCCTGATACCTAGCAATATCAAGTGCCTGGCACTGCCTTAGGAAAGGACTATGTGATACAATTTGATTCTCTGATATCTATCATGCCATCTGCCTCTCCTTTAGTTGACAAAACTTGCAAATCTGATGCATTTTGCCAGACCAAATGTTGAGAAGAATGTGTTGTACAAATAGATTGTTTTTATAACTACCTTCTGTTGTGTTTCTGGTCACTATTTTTAATTCCAGATTTCTTTAATTCTTAATCCTAACCCCAGATGATTCACCTGGCAAGATGGAATGGATCAATCATACACACTTCTTTGCCATGATCATGATGTTACCCTATCTGCAGTTCCACTTCCTTTCAATTTCTTCCCTGACATTTTATCTGGTATAAATGATGGCACAGAGAAATTGAAAAGTGCCAAATATGAGTAGAATACTGACAGGGCAAAGGAGATGCCGTCATGATTCTTCAAATACTTTTTGTGGTTTATATGAGCTTCAGCTGTAAATGTCTAATTATTTTTTCTCGTGCTTTGTGCAGCTTGATGCGTTCTTTATAAAATAACAGGTTATAAGGATATTGGAGTAGATGGAGGCTATTCGGCCCATCGAGTCAGCTCTGTCATTCCATCATGAGGTGATCCACTCTCCCACTCAGCCCCACTCTGCTGCCATCTCCCCATAATCTTTGATACCCTGTCTATTCAAATACCTATCAATCCTTGCCTTAAATACACCCAACGACCTGGCCTCCACAGCCACCCGTGGTAGCAAATTCCAGAGTTTCACTGTTCTCTGGCTGAAGATATTCCTCTATATTAAATCCTGTAGTTGGGCCCTCTTGTTCTTGACGCTAAAAGAATCTTGAATCTATTGAGAGTAATTCATTGTCATGTAATAACAGAAAATGTAATATGTCATGAAATTTCCTCTCATCTGCCGGAAGGCAGACAAAGAGTAGCCATGAAGATTGCCCAGTGCCTCTTACAGTAAGAGAAAAGAAGCAAAGGAAAGTCCCTTCAGAGACACTGAGTGTCCATGGATTCAGCCTCTAGTGCTCCTGCAGCCTCTATAATTCCACAGACCCCTTTTCTATATCCATTTGTAGCCTGACCACCAATACGATAAGGAAGCCTTCAGCACTTGAGGTGCCCTTGTCCTCTGCACCCTCTCAAATCCCGGTTCTGACACCTGGTTCACAGAGGCAGACACCAGCAGCCCGTGTGGGTCCTTTGATTACAAGACAGCAACAGCCTGCATGGCTGAGCCCCTCGCTGCTCCACTGCCATAGTCACTGTCATGTAGGGTCATCTCCCATGCTTATCCTTCTCAATGTTGGGGGGTGGGGGGGGTGCACTTAGAATTAGAAGGGGGTTAAGTTAATAGTAGTAAGTTAAAGTTTGATCCTGTTTTAATGTTTAAAGAAAATTAGAAGCAACTTTTGTTTAAGTAACCATTTGCCTTGATGAATTTCTATTGTTGCTGGGTTTTGGGGTCCTCTGGGCTCATAACAGTATGATGAATGTCCTTTTGAAGGAGGTGGGGACCTCATATCATGTTACCAGTGAGAGGTTGAAAATGTCTGCAAAACCTCCAGCCAAACTGAAGGATATATCAGCCTCAGAAACTAGGAGCAGAGTCATTGAAGACTGTGGGGACTTCAGACAGTGCATCATTATTTTCTCTTTCAAAGTGAGCAATAGAAGATATTGAGCTTGTCTGGAAGTAGCATAATTAATTATGCTGTTGTAGCATCAGCTACTAAGCAAGAGACTCACAGCCACCTCGTTGGCTGAGTGGGACTGAGTGGGAGAGTGGATCACCTCATGATGGAATGACAGAGCTGACTCGATGGGCCGACGAATAGCCTCCATCTACTCCAATATCCTTATAACGACTGTTTATTTCGAATCCCGCACACGCCCCTTTAAGGGCAGCGTGACCTCTGCCCCCGCGTGGGTGGTGATGTCATAACGGCTGCCCTCGGCGCGTGCTGGTTTAAAGCCACGAGGCAAGGAGGTCCCCCGACAGCACCATCTTCTCATGGCTTCCCCACCATGTGGCGGTACAAGCGGGGCTGGTTCGCCACGAGTATGTGTGCCACCACACAACCCCACCCCCCCAGAACCATCTTACGCGTCCTGCCATTTGGGCGGATGGACTCGGCGCTTCAGCTGAGCTATTTGGATCAGTTGCAAGAAGTCCAGGTGTGCCGCCTTCTGGCGGTCTACCGTAAATAGTTCACTTTTACCCCTGATGTCCAATGTGAAGGTTTTGCCGGACCGCTGGAGGACTCTGTACGGGCCTTTGTAAGGGTGCTGCGAGGGCACAGCATGCAGGCCGCACCGAACGAAGACTAATTCAGCCGCATCCAGCTCTTTGGGCAGTCGGGTTGATTGGGTGTAGTGGTGTGTCGGAGGCGGGAGAGGGGCAGCGAAGCGAGTTTGTTATGGAGGTCTGCAAACAGGGTCAGGTGGTCGGTCGCAGAGGCTTTTTCCGGGCTGAAGAATTCACCAGATCATGACAGTAGTGCACTGTACACCAGCTCTGCGGACGATACCTGCAGATCCTCCTTTGGAGCCGTCCTGATGCCAAGTAGGATCCAGGGGAACTCGTCTGCCCATCCGGGACCAGTGAGGTGAGCCATGAGGGCTGACTTCAGGTGGCAGTGAAATCACTCCACCAGCCAGTTGGCTTGCAGGTGATACACTGTGGTGTGGTGGAGCTTAAGCCCCAAGAAAGCTCGCCAACTGAGTCCAGAGGGCGGAAGTGAACTGAGCGCCTCTCTCACTGGTGATGTGTGCCAGGACTCCAAACCTAGCGATCCAGTGGGTGATCAAGGTCCTGGCGCACATCTCAGCGGAAGTGTCTTTGATGGGGATGGCTTCCACCCATCTCGTAGTCCGGTTGACCACTGTCAGCAAGTAGCGTGCCTCCCTGGACACCGGTAGAGGGCCCACAATATCAACATGGATATGCTGGAACCTTTTAATCACCGGGTCAAACTGTTGAATCAGGGCCCTCATATGCTGGTGGACTTTGGAGGCCTGGTACTGTGTGCAGTTCCTGGCCATTTGGGCGACCTCCTTCTTGAGCCCGTGCCATACAAACCACTCCACCACCATCCACACTGATGTTTTGACCGAGGGGTGTGCCACGTGGACAATGCTGAAAGCCCGCAACCTCCACTGCGGCGGGATTACTGGGAGCAGTGAACCAGTGGAAATGTCGCAGAGCAGCATGTCCGGTGAGGCGGAGCCCAGTAATGGTGGTAGGGAGGGCCTGCATTTCCACGTAAGCTCTCTGTGCCTGCACCAGCTGAGTGTAGTTTAGGCCGGGGGCGAGGCTGTCGATTGTGAGTCGAGCGAGCGCATCCGCCACGACGTTGTCTTTACCTGCCCTGTGCTGGATGTCAGTGGTGAACTCCGACACGTAGAAGAGGTGGCGCTGCTGGCAGCCCAACCAAGGATCTTTAATCATAGCGAGGGCCTGCACGGGTGGCTTGTGGTCAGTGAAAGAGGTGAACGGCTGCCCTCCAGGAAGTACCGGAAGTGTCAGATGGCCAGGAGCTCCTGGTCGAAAGCGCTGTACTTGAGTTCTGGAGGTACCTGCTAAAGAATGCCAGCGGGCACCACTGGCCATCGACCCACTGTTCCAGTACAGCCCCCAACGGCCGTGCCTGAGGCGACTACCGAGAGTGCAGTGTGGGCCTCTGGGTTCGGGTGAGCTAAATGTGTGGTGCTCGTCAATGCATCCTTTGTTGCTGTGAAGGTGCCCTCTGCCTCTTCCGACCAAGCCAGGATCTTGTCTTTCACAGTGAGCATGGAGAATAACGGCCACATGATGCGGACCGCGCCGGGGATGAAGCAATGATAAAAGTTCACCATACCAATAAACTCTTGCAGGCCCTTGAGGGAAACTGATGCACGGCCATGACTTTCGCTGGTGCCAGGGTGGCTCCGGCCGCCGAGATGGTGTGCCCCAGAAACTGTAGCATCTGCTTGCCGAGCCCATTGACTGTGAGGCCAAACTCTGCCAAACGGGCAAACAGGATGGGGAGGTGGACCTTGTGCTCCTCGTGGTCACGGCTGGTGATAAGGATGTCATCGAGGTATATGAACACAAAGTCCAGGTCCCTGCCCACTGCATCCATGAGGTACTGGAAATTCTGGGCCCCGTTTTTAAGTCTCAAAGGCATCCGTAAGAACTCAAACAGCCCGAACGGGGTGATGATCACGGTCTTAGTGATGTCGACAGGGTGGACCAGGATCTGATGATAGCTCTGTACCAGGTTGACTTACGAGAAGACCTGGGCGCCGTGGAGGTTTGCTGTGAAGTCCTGGATGTGCGGGACTGGATACCTGTCTGGTGTAGTCGCGTCGTTCAGGCGCTTATAATCCCCGCAGGGTTGCCAGTCCCCGGAAAACTTGGGGACCATGTGGAGAAGTGAGGTCCAGGGACTGTTGGACCTGCGGATGATCCCCAACTCCTGCAGGCGGCAGATCTCCTCCTTGGCCAGCTGTAGCCTCTTGGGCGGTAGTCGCCTGGCCTTGGCATGCAACGGGGGGCCTTGCATGGAGATATGGTGATGGACCCCATGCCGGGGCATGGCAGCAGTGAACTGCAGTTGCAGGTATGTGGGAACTCATTGAGTATGCTGGAATACTCGTCCCTGGGAGCGGTGATGGCGGCTATCTCTGGCCTGCAGGCTTCAGTGGCATCAAAGTGGAGTGAATGGAAGGTGCAAACGTTGACCAGCCATTTGCCCTTTACATCCACCAGTAGACCATATGCCCTGAGGAAATGGGCCCCCAATAACGCAGTACCCACTGAGGTACTGCACGAACCTCCAGCGGATAGATGCCTTGGGCATCAGTTGCCAATTGATGAGAAGGATTTTTGTGACTTACAGGCAAATTTGAAAAATTTGTGTTCAAGAGGACTTTCTGCTCCATTTTCTTGCCCCAAGGAGGAATTTGACATTGATGGGTTTTGGGCACCAATACTGGTCAGATTGAGCAACTCATGAATGAAATATTTAGGGAATATAATATCTGTGGTGAGATTAGCTGCAGAAAAATGGAAAGAGAGATCTATCAGAGAAATATTTCATCAATCTCTGTTAGCTGAGAATGGACCTGATCTGACAAACATGTAATTGAATAATGGATAATCAGTGATGGTTTATGAATATATCTGATAAAGGGAAAGATAAAGCAACAGTTGCTCTTTGGATGATAAAAGAGAGTTTAAGAGGAACCAGAAAAAGACAGCAAATGTGAGGTTGATAACACCCAAAGATCAAAAGCATATAAGAGTTTTGTAAGGGATTTTTAAAAATTATTTGGGCCTATATAGTATTGTGTTGAGTGAGCGCATGCTGGGACAGGATTATGCACAAGAATATGGTTGAGATTATATTCCTGGTGATAGTGAGGTTGTGAAGGAATAAAAAATGATCTGCCCAAAAAGTTGGCTGGAGAGTGATTTGGCTGAGTTGAGTTCTAATTTTATACCTTACCCTCAGGTCACTAATCCCATTTGAAAATACAAATGCCATTTGGGCCTGGGTTTTTTTCCCCTGCCTACTGATGTTTAATTGAATTTCTGACAACTGTATGAAAGCCTTGCCTTTAACTTGGAATCAATTATTGTCACCGCAGTGTAGCAGCTGACATTTTCCTTGCTCTCTTTGCCACGATCTGAACCTTGCATCTACCCATAACCATCCTATTGGTCTGTCAGAAACATTGTTATGACATCAGGTGATTACGTAGGCCTTCTTGTTAGCCTTCCACATTGTGGCATCCTTGTGGCTGACAGTTCTTACTTTTAAAGTAAAATATCACGTCATAAATTGCAGTTTTCACATTGTTCTGGTGCTCCTCCTCCCACCTGATCTGACACAGATATCTTTATAGTTCTCCCATCTACTACCTAAACCATTTGATCCAATGCTTAAAACGTGGCAAAAGCATAATTCTGAATTCTATACCGGGTGGTCAGCACAACTTTAGTCGCTATAATGGGATTATTTGACATGAAGAGCATTTCAAGTTTAAATCAGTTTCAGTGGGATTACATACTAGAATGACAAGGTGAGCAAGGCAGTTAACACAATAGTGTTACAGTGTCAGTGATCCAGGTTCAAATCCGGTGTTTTACGAAGAGTTTGTGTGTTCTCCCAACGTCCGCATGGGTTTCGTCCTCCCACATTCCAAAGAGGTACGAGGTTAGTTGGGTCACATGGGTGTATTGGGTTGTGCGGGCTTGTGATCTGAAAACAGGGCCTGTTACCGTGCTATATCTCTAACTTTAAAAAAGATAAATTAAAATACTCGCTATAATTACAAAGATGAAAATGTCTCCTTAGGCTTCGGTGACCCAAACTAGAGCACTGTTCACAGAAGCAAATGGAAAAGCTGCTGTGAAGATGGTAGAGTCAGACCAAAGACCTACGATCACCATGAAGACACCTTTACATCTTACTTCAGACATACCAAATTTAGCGGAACATGACCTGTCTGGTAAGATGCAGATAAGATTTTACTTTTTTTAACCATAATAATTTACTATGCAAAATCTTAGTGAATGAATTTGTTTCAACAAAGACATGAGGTAAGAATATTGTTTAAAATTTGTTCAGTGTCTAAAATGGCGGCACTACCAGAGCTGCAGCACTGCCACTGGTGCAGGCTAAAGGAGAGCTGGGAGTGGAGACATAGCATTCCCATGCAGGGCTCTACTGCTGACAGCTCTGTACAGGCTTTAAACAGCCTGTTAAAGGAGTGTTTTATTTTAAATCATGGGCCCAAGATGGCAATGCCTGTGTTCAGCAGCAGCCTCGGTGCAGGATGGGGGTTACAGACTCTGGGGGGAGCAGAAGGCTGCCGCAGGATACCAGTAGCAGGGAGGAAACCCCCTGTTGAGAGGGAGAAGCAGAGAAGATGAGTCTAAGGACGATGGCCATGGTGATGGACCAGTGAGGGGCTCTGTGGCTGAAAGACTGACACAAGCGATTTGCAGATGTGGAACCAGCTGTGGACTGCTGGCATGCTGAGGTTTAAGGGCTCACAATAGGCTACGGGCTGCTCGAGCCTGGCTCATGAAAACCAGGTATCAAAACTGGGATTTGACAGGATACTGAGGGCAAGGAGGGCTCCCGAAGGGCCCTGGGTGCTGAAGGGTTCCTCATGGTGTCAGATCTGGTCCTGGGTTGCCAATGGTTTGAACTGAACAAGTCTGAGACTGCAGGACCACTTGAGGTGAATCTACAGACACCTGGTGACTCTCTTTTGCTTCTCTTTCTTGGACTGCATGGGGCTAAATCTAAAGTCAAATCTTTGTCTGCCTTATGGCTGACAGAAGGCAATTTCATGTAATATCACATTTCTGTTTTATTACATGACAACAAATAGTATTCGATCTGAACATGTTTTAAAAGATACACAAAAAGACAGCATTCCACCTTCTCATGCTCAATGGTTACAAGAGGTTATGTCCTTCCAAAGTTTAGAAAAAGATCAGACATAACGCCAAAGATATAAAGATGAGCGTTTATAAGATGTGGGACCTTTCATGAAATATTAACATAATTTAATGAATTAGCGTGTTTGGATGGCTCCTGAACAGCATCGTATGGTTCCTGAATGTTGACCTTCGTTTCTTATGTATATTAGATATGCAGATTTACCATGTTTAGAGGGAGGGGTTTTGATTAATAGAGGCTTTTAAAAATAATATTTTGATATAATGGGTTTGATTGGGAAGGATGATCACGATGTATGATCGAGGATTTATTTGAAATGTACAAATTATCGATCTTTTTTTAATAGTCCAGCTTATGCATTAGATTTATATGTATGTTTTTTTTAATTATCCTCATTAAGAATATTTTAAAAAAGAAAGAAAAGATACACCTGCCAAGAGATTGTATAACTGAAAAAATCTGGGAGTCAAGGACTAGTTAGAATGCCGAGATGCAGTAATAATTGTTTGCTCAACCTCTACAGGCAGAGAGGAGAATTCCTCTGAGAGTCTTTCAGCTTGTCCGAGTTTTTGAGGTAGTCAGTGATTGACAACTGACAGATACTGATTGACAACTGAAAGATACTAATTAAACCCATGTGTGGATATGGCTCACAGCCAAGTAACTGTCCTTTCATTCAGTCCTTCCCTCAGAGAGTTGTAAACTCGTGGCAGCCTTGTCTCTGGATCCAAGATTGGCCTGCTGATAGTGGGCCAAGGGCAGTAGTGAAGGATTGCTTTTCTGATCAGCTGGTGGATACCGAAAACAATTACAATGACTGAATGGTATTTGGACAGGGATTTGCTGAGGAAACAAATGCAGTGTTCCAATGTCCCAATGTGGGGAAAATGGGATTATTTCAGATAGGTATTCACAAGACCACAAGACAAAATAATAGAATCAGGCCACTAGGCCCATTGAGCCTGTTCCGTAAATCTACACTAAGCTACTCTACACTAGTTCCAATTTCCAGCCTTTTCCCCATATCCCTTGATGCCCTCACTAATGAGATACTTGTCTATTTCTTGTTTAAATACTCCCAGTGATCTGGCTTCCACTGCTGTATGTGGCAGTGAGTTCCACAGATCCACAACCCTCTGGCTAAAGAAGTTCTTCCTAATCTCTGTTTTATATGGATAACCTCTGATTTTCAGACTATGACCTCTTGTCCTCGATTCACCCCAAGGGAAACATCTTACCCGCATCCACTCTATCTAAACCTTTCAAAATACGAAATGCCTCTATGAGATCTCCTCTCATTCTCCTATACTCCAACAGGGCTGTTTTTGTGCTTTAGTGTTCTGTGACCCTCTGACCATTGAAATAACTGGAGTCATTCCTGGAATATTATGAGAATCTTTCATCCCTAATTAGCCCCTGAATAGTGGGTTGCTCAATCACTTCTCAGGCCGGGCATTGGCAAGTCCAAAGTTTTAATTGTGATCTATGCATGTGGAACTCATTACTGGCCAAGAAAGGGAGGGAGACGAAGATGCGAGCTATAGAGATGGGGGATTTAATTGTTAGAGGATCAGATAAGAGGTTCTGTGGAAGGGGTCAAGAATCCTGGATGATCTGTTGCCTTCCAGGTGCCAGGGTCTAGAATATCTCAGATTGAGTTTTCTAAAGAGGAAGGATGAGTAGTCAGATATATCACGTCCATGTAGGGACCCAATGACTTGAGTACAAAAGGTGATGAGGTCCTGCAAAGAAGGTTCAGTGAGTTAGATGCTAAGTTGAAGGACAGGACATCCAGGGCTGTGATCTCAGTATTTCCACCCGTGCCATGTGCGAGTGAGGTTAGAAATAGGAAAATAATGCAGCTTAACACATGGATAAAGATGTTGTGCAGGAGGGAATTCTTCAAATTTCTGGATCATTGGGCTCCCTTCCAGGAAAGGTAGGACCTATTCCGACTAGATGGTTTGAGTCTGAACTGGAGGGGCACTAATATCTTTGCAGAATGTCTTGCTAGTGCTGCTCTGAGCGATTTAAACTAGATTTGCAGGGGAATGGGAAAAAGAGGGCCAGAGCAGATTGTGGAGTGGAGTAGGAAAAAAATGAGCTGAAGACTGCATATAAAGACAGAAATCAAAGGATTGTGCATGCTGGAAATAATGTTCTCATGTGCATCTATTTCAATGCAGGGAGTATTGTAGGAAAGTCAAATGAGCTTAACGTGTGGATTGGCACATGGAATTATGATATTGTGGCCATTAGTGAGACTTGGTTGCAGGAGGAGCAGCTCAATATTTTCAGGCTTCTGTTGTTTGAAATGTGATCGAGTGGGAGGGATGAAAGAGGGGTGTGTGGCATTGCTAATCAGTGAAATGACCACAGCTGTGCTCAGACCGGTGTGACGATGTTATTAATCTTTAGTTACATGTACTTGGAGCTGTCTGAGGGCAAAGACCATGTCAGTGGTTCCTCTGTTAGCGCGAAAGCCGCACTGTGATTCTGGGAGTTTCAGCAATTTAATGAACCATTCAATTCTAATTTCAATAAAGAATCTCTTCAATTTTTATGGTTGTTTACCCAGTTTCAACCAACAATGGAATACCAGACATTTTGACTTTCAAAATCATTTCTGTGTGTGTCTGAGGTGTCTGTACCCCTATCTACCCAAGTACATGTTTTTTTCTTTCTTTGGCTTGGCTTCGCGGACGAAGATTTATGGAAGGGGTAAAAAAGTCCACGTCAGCTGCAGGCTCGTTTGTGGCTGACCAGTCCGATGCGGGACAGGCAGACACGATTGCAGCGGTTGCAAGGGAAAATTGGTTGGTTGGGGTTGGGTGTTGGGTTTTTCCTCCTTTGCCTTTTGTCAGTGAGGTGGGCTCTGCGGTCTTCTTCAAAGGAGGCTGCTGCCCGCCAAACTGTGAGGCGCCAAGATGCACGGTTTGAGGCGTTATCAGCCCACTGGCGGTGGTCAATGTGGCAGGCACCAAGAGATTTCTTTAGGCAGTCCTTGTACCTTTTCTTTGGTGCACCTCTGTCACGGTGGCCAGTGGAGAGCTCGCCATATAATACGATCTTGGGAAGGCGATGGTCCTCCATTCTGGAGACGTGACCCATCCAGCGCAGCTGGATCTTCAGCAGCGTGGACTCGATGCTGTCGACCTCTGCCATCTCGAGTACCTCGACGTTAGGGGTGTGAGCGCTCCAATGGATGTTGAGGATGGAGCGGAGACAACGCTGGTGGAAGCGTTCTAGGAGCCGTAGGTGGTGCCGGTAGAGGACCCATGATTCGGAGCCGAACAGGAGTGTGGGTATGACAACGGCTCTGTATACGCTTATCTTTGTGAGGTATTTCAGTTGGTTGTTTTTCCAGACTCTTTTGTGTAGTCTTCCAAAGGCGCTATTTGCCTTGGCGAGTCTGTTGTCTATCTCATTGTCGATCCTTGCATCTGATGAAATGGTGCAGCCGAGATAGGTAAACTGGTTGACCGTTTTGAGTTTTGTGTGCCCGATGGAGATGTGGGGGGGCTGGTAGTCATGGTGGGGAGCTGGCTGATGGAGGACCTCAGTTTTCTTCAGGCTGACTTCCAGGCCAAACATTTTGGCAGTTTCCGCAAAGCAGGATGTCAAGCGCTGAAGAGCTGGCTCTGAATGGGCAACTAAAGCGGCATCATCTGCAAAGAGTAGTTCACGGACAAGTTTCTCTTGTGTCTTGGTGTGAGCTTGCAGGCGCCTCAGATTGAAGAGACTGCCATCCGTGCGGTACCGGATGTAAACAGCGTCTTCATTGTTGGGGTCTTTCATGGCTTGGTTCAGCATCATGCTGAAGAAGATTGAAAAGAGGGTTGGTGCGAGAACACAGCCTTGCTTCACGCCATTGTTAATGGAGAAGGGTTCAGAGAGCTCATTGCTGTATCTGACCCGACCTTGTTGGTTTTCGTGCAGTTGGATAATCATGTTGAGGAACTTTGGGGGACATCCGATGCGCTCTAGTATTTGCCAAAGCCCTTTCCTGCTCACGGTGTCGAAGGCTTTGGTGAGGTCAACAAAGGTGATGTAGAGTCCTTTGTTTTGTTCTCTGCACTTTTCTTGGAGCTGTCTGAGGGCAAAGACCATGTCAGTGGTTCCTCTGTTTGCGCGAAAGCCGCACTGTGATTCTGGGAGAATATTCTCGGCGACACTAGGTATTATTCTGTTTAGTAGAATCCTAGCGAAGATTTTGCCTGCAATGGAGAGCAACGTGATTTTCCTGTAGTTTGAGCAGTCTGATTTCTCGCCTTTGTTTTTGTACAGGGTGATGATGGTGGCATCACGAAGATCCTGAGGCAAACAATAGATGTTTGCTAAGAAACATCTGTGTACACAGAGGACTTTTGGATTCAATCGTCAGCAGACAGGCTGAAATCCTTTGCTCATAATTAATATTTTTGAAGTGGTTTGAAGAAACCTCAAAGGCAGCAGTGATATCATGTAATCTTTGACACTCCAAAAAACATGCATTTTAATATTGCATTAAGATTCATCTGGAGTCAGAAATCCAGTAGCCTCTGGTCAGAGAGGTACTCTTCATGTTGTCAAGGGAGGAACACAGAATTGCAGTGGCTTCGGAAAGGATGGCAACTTTACTGCTTCTCTTGGTCAAATGCTGCAGTGGCATTTTAAATAGCCACTTATGACTGACCCAATTCTGGGTAAAAGAAAGCAAGAGCATTCTTGTTTCTGGATCATAACCATGTGATGGTTACTTCATCAGACTCATATCTGAGGTTTTGAAATTGTTGCGGAAGAAAAAAAATTCTCAATTCTCTGTACAAGGGATGTAAACCATTCGTATGAAGAAACAATTCCCTGAGAACAGCTCCACAAGAATTTTGTGAGTTTTGAGAAGTCTGAGGCCTCACACCTACTCTATAATTACCTTTAAGCAACAATTTAATGAATTTGAGTTTCAACACAAAACTGACTGAACTTTAAAAATTGTTTCTCTTAACAATTGTGCCTTAACTGTAATGGTTTTGGGCCCTGCATATCTCTCTCTCTCTCTCACACAATTATTAATAGTTATGAATAATTGTTTTTATGATATCATTGTCTTGGTGAATTTCTATTGCTGCTGGTCTAGGTACATAACACAGGCCACATTACAGGGCTCATCTACTGAGGCTATATGGGTGGAGCTGAGGAACCACATTAATGGGGTTTTATTATAGACTACCCAAATATCAGTGAGAATTGGAGGAGCAAATCTACAGAGAGATAGCAGGCAGGTCCAGGACTTTAACTTACCAATATATTGACTCGGACTCCCATACTGCTTAAAGTTTGTCAAATGTTTTCATGAAAGTTTTCTAAATCAATATGTCTAGGCACCAACTAGAGAGAGTGCAATACTGGATCTTCTTTTGGGGAATGAGACAGGGCAGGTGACAGAAATATGCGTAGGGGAACACCTTAAGCCCAGTGATCATAATGCCATTAGTTTCAAGTGTTATGAGCCCAGAGGACCCCAAAACCCAGCAGTAATAGATATTCACCAAGACAAATGGTTACTTAAACAAAAGTTGCTTTGAATTATTTTTAAACATGAAAACAGGATCACGCTTTAACTTATCTCTATTGACTTAACTAACCTAACCTAACCCCCTTCTCATTCTAAGCGCACGTGTATGTAATGTGTGTGTGAGTTCAGAAAAGTTATTTGATTCACAGTCCAATCTCACTTCTCATTCCTCGAAGTTCACCAGTTTCAGGCAATTCTTATACTGTGCACAAAATTTAACATTTATAAAGTTCACTAGGCTTTGGTGCTTGAAAGGTAAATGGTTACCACTCAGGAACATTCTTGTCAGTTTTCAGAGAGAGATTTGGTGTACGCTGGAAACCCAGCCACTTAAGTGTCTTGCTGACTTAACTTGTGCTTTCAGGGTTCTCCAGATGATAACATCTTTCTTTCAGGTCACACAGAGTTCCTTTTTGTTTCTCCTATTCTCTCTCTCTCTCTCTCTCTCTCTCTCTCTCTCTCTCTCTCTCTCTCTCTCTCTCTCACCCCCCCCCCCCAGAGAGAAAGCCTGTTTGACTCTGTCTCTGCTTGCAAAACCACGTGGAGTTCCACTCCAGACAATCTGTGGCTCTGACAAGTTCTTTCATCTGTTGCCTTTTTGTAAACAACAATCCATTAGTGAAGTCTCTTGGGCACTCTCCAAAGCTTTTGAAAACGTTCTGGGGCTAATATATCTAGCATTAGCAGAGCTCCAGTATTTTAAATAAGATCTGTTCCAATTTATCTCCCAAAAGCATATCTATATTCTGTCACACAAGATGATTACAAATACAGATGGGTCTGATCCTCGGTTTGAGATTCTAAATTGGTGAAAGGCCAATTTTGAGGAAATGAGAAAGGATTTAGAAAGCGGGTATTGGGATAGTTTATTTTCTGGCAAGGTTGTGCTCAGTCAGTGGAAGACCTTTAAAGATAAAATTTTGACAGTGCAAAATTTGTATGTTCCTGCAATGCAATGTTAACAGGCATAGGTAACCTTAGGTTTTGAGGGATGTTAGAGATCTGGTGGAGAAGAGAGAGAGATATATTGCAGGTTCAGGAAACAAGGAGCAAATGAGATACTTGAGTATAAAAATCCAAGTAAAAGCTCAAGAAAGAAATCAGGAAGGCTAAAAGAAAACATGGTTGTTTTGGCAGACAATCTGAAGTAAAATCCCAAGGGCTTCTTCAGGTATTTTAAGAGCAAAAGGAGAGTTATGGACAAAATTGGACCTCTTGAAGATCAGAGTTGTTGGCTATGTCTGGAGCCATAAGAGATGGGGGACATAAAAAAATTTTTTTGCATTTGTTTTACTCAGGAAACTGACAGAGACTAAGGAAGTAATGAGGAGGAGATGCTTGCTTTCTTAAAGTGAATAATTGTGGATAAATTCCCTAGGACCTGACAAGGTATTCTCTTGGACCTTGAGGCTAGTATAAACTTGCATGGGCTCTGGCAGATATATTTAAAATGTTGTAAGCCAGGGCTGAGGTAACTGTAGTTCATATTGTTCTGATGTTTGAAAAAGGCGCCAAAAGTAACCAAGGAAATTATAGGCCAGTAAATTATTGGAAGGTGTTCTAAGAGACTGGATATACATGTATTTGGACAGACAAGAACTGATAAGGGATAGTCAACATGGCTTTGTGCATGATAGGTCGTGTTTAACCAACCTGATAGAATTTTTCAAGGAGGTTACCAGGAAGTTGATGAAGGAAATGCTGTAGATGATGTCCTCATGGACTTTAGTTAGGCCTTTGACAAGTTTCCATGTGGGAGGTTAGTCAGGAAGGTTCAGTCACTTGGTATTCATAGTGAGGTAGTAAACTATATTCGACATTGGCTTTCTGGGTGAAGCCAGAGACTGGTAGTAGATAATTGCTGCTCTGACTGGAGGCCTGTGACTCATGGTGTGCCTCAGGGGTTAGTGCTGGTTTCTTCATTGTTTGTCATCTCGATCAATAATGCAGATAATAATATGGTAAATTGGATCAGCAAGTTTGTAGATGATACAAAGATTGGAGGTGTTGAGGACCATGGGGAAGGGTTTCAAAGGTTGCAATGGGCAGTGGCGGATTAACCATGAGGGTGAGTAGGCTGAAGCCTCTACTTAGTAAAGGGTAGGGTGCCTGGACTCTACTTACTGCACTTGCATGGGTGAAGCCAGCGGTGACTCTGGGCTAGAATTGGTTTCGCACCATTGCCAGAATGACGTGAGCAGCAGTTTCTGGGAGCCGGCAGCATGAAGATTTTGCAGCAACAACGGCATGTCTGTTTTCCTCCACCTTCCCAGCAAACTATTAGTTTTTTAATGTCCAATTCAGTTGCAGAGTCATTAAAAAGCTAATAGCTTGCTGGGAAGATGGAGAATGATTGGGGGGTGGAGTCAGTGACTTTTCCTTGCCCAACGGGACAGAACCAGGGGACAGTAACCTCTCCCTGCCCAGCGGAATGGAGCAAGGGGGCAGGGATCTCTCCCTGCCTAGTGGGACAGGCATTGGGTTGGGGGGGGATGCAATCTCTCCCTACCTAGCAGGATGGAGGATGGGCTGCAGGATGTGGCATCTCCCTGTCCAGCGAGCCAGGGGATAGGGCCGGGGGAAGCGACATTTCCCTTCCCAGTCGAATGGGGGACGGGGCCATGGACTCAAACTCTCACTGTTCAGTGGAACGGGGTCAAGGGCAAGAGGAGGAGAGACATTTTTTGTCAGGAAATTGAAGAGGCACCCTTTGCTGGGAAAGTGACTGAACCTTGATGTCCACCTGTAAAGGGAAGTATCAAAGCAGGGGTGTGATCGAGGTGCAGATAGTGAGTTCTGAGCATATGTCAACTTTCTCTCCTTCTTCTTACCTCCTTCTCCTTCATCCCTCTCTTTACAGGTACTTTCAGGTGTGTTGGCTGTTTCCAGTACTTCCTGTTTAATTCAACATTTGTGCAGAATGTTAAGAGGTCCAGGCGGGGTAGGAGGGACAGAGTATGTTGCAACTCTGGGGCACAATCTTGCAGTCATGGAGAGAGCAGAGATTATATTTCCGTTTTTCGAGGGCACTATGATGGGACTGGAATAAACCCTGAACTTTTTGTGGTTGTAGACCAAGACCTGGGAAATAACAATGAACTGAGATTGCTACTTACTTCATTCTTTACAGCAAATTCCCATCACCAGTGAAACGACCGCTAGTTTAATTACATCTTATAATCACATATTATCTCTCCACTCTGCCCAGGTCAATCCATTCTAACACCATGAAGTACAAATAGTACAACCCATTCCAAATGTTAAAAGTGTTAAACAAGAAAGTCTACAGTTAGGATTGAGTCCAATATACAAACGTGCTAGAGGAGAAGCCGAACTCCCATTTGCAAATTGAGTTTTAAAATCATAATTCTGGAGGAACTTAGCTGGTCTCGCAGTGTCCGTAAGATTACCGATGTTTCGGGCCTGAGACCTTCTTCAAGGTATCTTGTACCTCCTGTGGATGCTACGAGACCGGCTGAGTTCCTCCAGCATTTCTGTATTTTACCACAGTCACAGCATCAGGCAAAAGGTAGGAGCAATGAGGCAGGGGGGAAAGGTCAGGGGGGCCCTTACTACATCTCAGCCTAGGGCCTGGGTTGTAGTTAATTCTCCACTGCCAGCTGGTTCTGAACCAACTGGAAAAATTGACTGCAAAATGGCAGATGGAATTTAATGGAGACAGTATGAGGTGGTGCACTTTGGAAGGACAAACCAAGGTAAGGCATGCATGGTAAATGGTAGAGCACTGAGGAGTGTGGTAGAACAGAGGGATCTAGGAATACAGATGGATAATTCCCTGAAAGTGGCATCACAGGTGAATTGGGTTATAAAGAGAGGTTTTGGAATATTGGGCTTCATAAATCAAGGTATTGAGTACAGGAGTATATTTCATTGGTGAGGCTGAATTTTGAGAATTGTGTGCAGTTTTGGTCACCTAACTACAGGTTAGGACTTTATTTCTTGGAGTGTAGAAGAAAGAGGGGAGATTTGATCGAGGTATTTAAAATTATGATGGGTGTGGGCAGAGTAAATACAGTATTTATGAGGCTTTTTCTACTGAGGCTGGTGAGATACAAACCAGAGGACATGGGTTTAGGGTAAAAGGGGAAAAGTTTAGGGGGAACATTAGGAGGAACTTCTTCACACAGAGAGGGGTCAGAGATGGAATGAGCTGCCAGATGAAGTGCTAATTATGGGCTCAATTTTAACATTAAAGAAAGATTTGGATAGGTACTTGGATAGGAGAGGAATAGAGAGATATAGACTGGGTGCAGGTCAGTGATACTCAGTAGAATAATATTTCAGCAAGGACTAGAAGGGCCGAAAGTATTGTTTCGGTGCTATAACGTTCGATGGTTTTACTGGTTGAAGCCAGTTTATGAGATACATTTAAATGAATTTGGATCTGGCCCAATTTGCCAAATGGATCAAGGTATCGGGAGAGAAGCAAGAATACGCTAGTGAAGATGTATGAATGACCATGATTGTATTGGAAAAAAATTGTTCAGGCAAGCCATGGAGACTCTCTGTGGGCTACAGAAATCTCTACTACTACTAGTCTAAAATATACACCTTCCGACCTGCTTTCGCTGCATTCAGCAGCATGCACTTTTCCTGGTGACAATGAGTTGCAGAACTGCATTCACGAAATTCAGATCTTGCATACAATGCCTGAGACTGGAATGGGTCAGCTTGTTGGTGCCCATAATGGTCAACGCCTACACCATGGACAAGGCTGGACAGGTGGTATGAGGGCAGCATTCAAACTGGAGGATTGTGACCTCCCCTACCAACCACACTGCTGGCGAACGCTCAGTCACTGGAAAATAAAATCAATGACCACAAAGCTGCTCTATCAGAGACAGGTGAAATAAATCTCAGTTGTTTGCGGCTTCAAGACCTGGCTAACAGAGAACACTGGATGTAAATGATCCAACTGGAGGGTTTCTCCATTCACAGACTGGATTGGAACTCAGGTTCTAGTAAAGAGGGAGGGGGTAGCATGTGCTTTTTAGTTCATACTGGTTGGATGTTGGGATCAAACCCAACCTCATGTTCCACTTATTTAGAACAAATATTGATTAAATGTAGACCTTTCTCTTTACTTCGAGTTCTCATCAGTAATTCTCACCGGAGTTATATATCTCCTACAAGCAGGCACTTGGGGAGCTGCATGATGTTGTTTGCAAACAAGAAACGGCCCATCCCGACACATTACAAATTATAGTCAGAAACTTTAATCAGGCTGGTCTGAAGATAACCCTGTCCAATTACCAGCAGTATATAACCTGATGTACCACAGGTCCCAGCACACTTGATCACAGCTACACTAAGCAAAGAATACCTATTATTCTTACCCGAGATCACATTTTGGCAAATCATTTCATTTGGCAGTGCTTCTGCTACTTGTATACAGACAGAACCTAAAAAGCAAAGCTCCAGAATCAGGACAACCAAGAGGCAGTCGCGGAGGCTGAGGAACGGTTACAGGACTGCCTCAAGCCAATGGATTGGGTAGTGTTAAAGAACTCAGCAGAGGACCGGAATGATTACACCAGGGCCGTTAGGGACTTTATTAAAACAACTCTGGATGAATGTGTCTCCACTAGCTCATTTAGGATTTTCCCCAATCGGAAGCCCTAGATGAACAATGAAATCCAGAACCTGCTGAGAGCCAGATCAGAGGTGTTTAAGTCTGGAAATCAAGGACACTACAAAAGGTGCAGGTATGACCTACAGAGAACATCTCCTGGGCAAAATGGAGATTCCAAACTGGAATGGAATCGACAAGCTGTGGCAGGGTTTAAGTGACATAGCCTGCTATAAAGCTAAATCCTGTGGTATTAGGGACTGCAAAGCTTCACTCCAAGTTGAGCTCCATGCCTTCCATGTCTGAATTGACCACCAGATCAAGGAGGAACCATTGCACACCCCCACAATACCTATAATCTGCACTTACAGAGTCAGTTTACAGTTCCAGAGGAGTACAATTTACACTACTGTTAAGTTGAAGTTCTGCCTGGTCTGCATGAAAGAGAATCTGAGGGTTGTATGTGATGTTATGGAAGTAATCTGATGATAAACTTGAACCTTGAACTTTGAATGGTGGTGGAGTCTCCAAGGTGGTGAATGGGTTTCTTTCTCCTGGAGCTATTTTCTATCTTTGCATGTATTATGTGTCATCTTGTTTTAGCTGTACAGAATGCCAGCATGTTTTCCCGTGTGTATGTAAATGCACACGTACATTTTATGGTCCTTTGGAGCAGTCACATGATTTTCAGTAGCTGTTAAAAGTCTATAATCAGAGGAAAGGAGTTAATGGTGTTGTTTTGTGAACTGTGCTTCTGACCCGAACCCACACTTTAGTCCTCAATTAACTATACTCAGGAGAAGGTCAGAAGCACCATCCCCTCCATTCTAACCAAGAAAGGTCAAAGAATTTTCATCAATCTCTCTAACCCATTACACTTTCTTTCCACATAACATTAGATAAGAGCTGGCACTACATAATGATAGAATAACATAATGAGTAGACTATTTAATGCTAGAGGTTTGTTTCTTTGCTCACATAATTACATAATTTTTTTTTTTTATCTTGGGAGTTGACCAAGTTGATTTCAACTGGCTCTTAACATATTAACATAGAACATATGCAGCACAGTATGGATCCTTCGGCCATTGTTATTTCCTGCCAAAAAAAGTACTAAACCCTCTCTACCCCATAACCCTCTCTTTTTCTTTCATCCATGTATCTATCTAAAATGCCCGATGTTTCGACTTCCACCACCATTCCCAGCAAAGCATTCCAAGCACCCACAACTCTCTGTGTAAAAAACAAATCTCTCGAGATGTCTCCCCTAAACTTCCCTCCTTTCGCTTTGTATATATGTCCTCTGGTGTTTGTTGATCCTGCCCTGGGAAACAGGTGCTGGCTGTTCACCCTATCTATACCTCTCATAATCTTGTAGACCTCCATCAAGCCTCCTTTCATTCTTCTACGCTCCAAGGAGGAAAGATCCGGCTCTCCTAACCTTGCCTCATAAGTTATTTCCCAATTGAGGCAACATCCTGGTAAATCTCCTCTGCATCCTCTCCATAGCTTCCACATCCACATGAGGTGACTAGAACTGAAGGCAATACTCTAGTTGTGGTGTGAACAAAGATTTGTAGAGTTGTAACAGACCTCTCTACAACTCCCTGAATTCAATACCCCTTTTAATGAATCTCAGCATCCCATAGACCTTAACTATCCTATCAACCTGTGTGGCAACTTTGAGGGATGTATGGATTGAACCCCAAAGTCCCTCTATTCATCCACTCTTAAGCAACCGACCATTAACCTTGTAATCATCCTTCTGGTTTGTCCTTCCAAACTGCATCTCCTCACACTTTTCAGGATTGAAATCCATCTACCTATTTTTCTGCCAAAATCTGCATCCTGTCTATATCCTATTGTGGCCTTCAACAACCTTCAACTCCATCCACAACTCCTCCAACATTCGCGTCATCCTCAAATTACCGGCCCATCCTTCTGCCTCTTCATCCAGGTCACAAAGTGCAGGGGTCCCAGAACAGATCATTGTGGTACTCCCCTAGTCACTGACTACATTCCTTCCACAACTACTCTCTGCTTTCTTCCTACAAATCTATTTTTTATCCATACACCCAATTTTCCACTGATCATTGTGGTACTCCCCTAGTCACTGACTACATTCCTTCCACAACTACTCTCTGCTTTCTTCCTACAAATCTATTTTTTATCCATACACCCAATTTTCCACTGATCCCATGACTCATGACTTTCAGGATGAGTCTCTCATTGGGGGACCTTGTCAAATGCCTTCCTAAAATCCATGTAGACCACATCTACTGCCCTACCCTCATCAATTTCTTTTGTTACCTCCTCAAAAAAACTCAATTAGAGGTACAACCTTCCCTTCACAAAGCCAGGCTGACTATCCCTGAGTAGACTGAACTTCTGCAAATGCTCATAGATCCTATCCTTAAGAATCCTCTCCATTAGTTTACACACCTCTGACATAAGACTCATTGGTCTATAATTCCAAGGATTCTCCCTATTACCTTTTTTAAACAAGGAGACTATATTTGCCATTCTCCAATCCTCTGGCACCTTCCCTGCAGCCAAAAAGGAATCAAAGTTCCTAGCTACTGCCCCAGCTATCTCTTCTCTCACTTCCCACAACAGCCTGGGGTATATCATATCCGGATTCAGGGACTTATGAATCTTGAATATCCAACACTTCCGCTTCATTAATCTCCACCTTGTTCAGCACACAGGCCTGTTCAATTTGTCCTTGTGTCGCTGGGTGATCGGCTTTAGGGTCATGTATCTCCTTCCTCATGGTAGCAGTGTGAAGTGGGCATAACCTGGGTGGTGAAGGTCCTTAAGGATAGAGGCTGCTTTCCTAAGAGACCACCTCCTGTAGATGTCCTTGAATGAGTGGAAATGATGCCTGTGATGGCACTGGCCAAGTTCACATGTCTGTTGTTGTCTTGTGCACTGGGACCTCTATACCAGATGATGACGCAACTAGACAGAATGCTCTCCCAGAGACACCAATACTTCCAAGCGTGAAGCCCTGCAAAAGGTAGTGGACACAGCCCAGAACATCACAGACAATACCCTCCCTACCATCAAGAACATCTACAGGGAACGCTGCAATGGATCATCAAGGATCCACACTTCCCAGCCCATCCTCTATTCTCGCTGCTGCCATCAGGATTGAGGTATCGGTGCCACAAGACTCACACCACCAGGTTTGGGAACAGCTGCTACCCCTCCACCATCAGACTCCTCAGCAACAAACTCAATCAGGGACTTATTTAAGGATTCTTACTTTTGCAATTCATTGATCTTTATCCTTCTTTGTATTGCACAGACAGTTTGTTTACATTTCTTTATTTGTCAGTGAGCCCACCTCACTGACAAAAGGCAAAGGAGGAAAAACCCAACACCCAACCCCAACCAACCAATTTTCCCTTGCAACCGCTGCAATCGTGTCTGCCTGTCCCGCATCGGACTTGTCAGCCACAAACGAGCCTGCAGCTGACGTGGACTTTTTACCCCCTCCATAAATCTTCGTCCGCGAAGCCAAGCCAAAGAAAGAAACATGTGTACATTGTGTACAGTTTTTTTTTGCACAACCAATAAGTCATAATACTGCTTCTCCTGCAGAAAAACAATGGCTGAGTTGTATGTGATGTCTTGTATGTTCCTCTGACGAAAAATCTGAACTCTTCTCTATGCTTCCTCATTGCCATCTGGGATTCTGCTGACAACCATGGTGTCATCGGCATATTTGTAGACGGCATGTGAATTGTGCCTGATCACACAGTTATTGGTGTAGAGTGAGTAGAGCAGTGGGCTAAGATCGTCAGTGAGGAGGAGATATTATTTCCAATTTGTACTGACTGTGCTCTTCCATTGAGGAAGTCAAGGAACCACTTGCAGAGGCCCAGGGTTTGGAGCTTGTTCACCAGCCCTGTGAGTATGATGGTGTTGAAAGGTGAGCTGTAGTTGATGCTGAATGGACTGATGTATATATTGCTGTATTGCATCTGCTTTGCAGCTATTGTGAAGTAAGGCGAATTGCGTCGCGTTCAGATCTTTACTTAGATGTAAGTTAATTCTGGCCATGAGCAATGTCTCAAAGCATTTCATCACAGTTGATATGAATGCTGCTGGATAATAGTCATTAAGGCAGCTCCCTCTGCATTTCTTGGGATGATTGTCGCCCTTTTGATGCAGGTAGGAACCTCAGACAGCAGCAATAATAGGTTGAAAATGTCCGTGAACACCCTGGCTTATTGGTTGGCAGAGATTTTCAATACCCTGCTAGGTATGCCATCAGGCCTTGATGCATTGCTAGGGTTCACCCTCTTGAAAAGTTTTCTGACGTTAGCCTCAGAGACTGGTATTACTGCAATGTCACTTCAACGGGCTTTCTAAAATATATATTGTTGAGTTCTCCTTCTCAAAGCTAGCATAAAAGGTGTTCAGCTCATCAGGTAGTGAAGAATCTCGGCCATTAATTGGGTTTGGCCTCACCTTGAAGGACGTAATGACCTGCAATCCCTGCTCTAGCTGGCAAATATCTGACTCTGTCTTTTGTGTCTCTGGGAATTGCCTCTTTGCTGTTCTGATGGCCTTCCGTAGGTCCTAACTGGACTTCTTGAGGAGATCTGGATCACCGGTCTTAAACGGCATTAACCTCACCCTCAGCAGGTTGAGACTCTTCTGATTCATCCACAACTTCTGGTTGGAATACTCCCAGTAAGTATGTGTGCGCACACAGTCATCCACGCAGGTGTTGATGAAGTCAGTAACAGCCATGGCATATTCATTCAAGTCTGAGCCTGTGTCCTTGATTTTAAATCACCCAAATGCCACCCAATTACACCCAAATTAACCTACGATCCCATACGTTGTGAAGGGTGAGAGGAAATCGGAGCACCCAGGGAAAACCCCATGCAGACATGGGGAGAATGGACAAACCTCTTATAGTCAGCGACGGAGTCGAACCGGGGTCGCTGGGCACTGTATTAAAGTTGACCTAACCGCTACACTAAACCATGCCGCTTGAAGGAAGGTTAATGGAACTAGGATGGAAATGGGTGTACCCAGGTAATTTAGAAACAAAGGTTGATAGTGGGAAAGGCTGTAAACAGTGGCCGTTTCGGGAGCAATGGTGCGGGTGCAGGAACTGCTGAGGCATGTTTCCATGAAGGGCAAAGAAAGAACAAACCAATTCAGAGCTCCATGGAAGCTCTAAATAATGCAGAGGATGTGCTTTAAAATAATAGCTGCTTATGCTTAATACCAACAAGAACTTGACTGAAATGAATTAGATGGGAAGTGAAATCTCAAATAACAAAGCCTGTAGTGATTTCAAAGAGGAGGCGTTTGAATAAACAGTCCTTGCTGACTAACCACTGTGTCTGGTGAATTGATTTAGAGGCTCTATTGGAGTAGTTGCTCCGAGCCAACGTTAATGGGAATCCAAAAGTGTCCCGTGGACTGTAAATAATCAAAGGAACATCCAGGAGAAGTAGAATGGGAACTTGCACATGGATGCTGAAGGCAACAATGATACTAAAATACTTTGCATCTACCCAACGAAGGGCCCAGGCCCGAAATGTTAGTCACCAATGGATGCTGCGTGACATGCTGAGTTTCTCCAGCGTGTTTGTATATCACACTCAACCCCAGTATCTGTCGAACTTGTATACATGAAACACAAAAGTTTGCAGACGCTACGATTGCAGTAAAAATACCTTGAGGCAAGGCTCAGGCCTGAAATGTCAGTTATATATCTGTAGCGCTGTCGATCAACCACATTAGACAGAGAGTTGTGATTAATAGACTTTAACCACCTTAAGAATTTAACACATCTCACATGTTGCTGGCCTGGTTCTAAGGCAGGATTTTGGGTGTAACAGCCTTAATAGGGATTTCCAGGAGGGAGGAGTCACAGATTCAGAGGGTGGGCCAGCTCATGCTCTGCATACATACAATACATACAGTGGTTGCATCACAATTACTTTTACCTCCTATGGACCTGCTGGATTCCTCCCACATTTAAGTGTTTTTACTAACTTACATCTGTCTTCACCAGGTAAGAGAGTATATCCAAAGTAAAGATAAGGGAAGAGTTATGGAATACTCTTAGAAACTGATAGCATGGAGATACTAGAAAAAAATTGTTTAAAATCAATAGGACTAGATGAATATATCACAATATTTTCAGGAAAGCATCAGATGGAATCAAAGGGCCACTGAGATAATTCTTAAATATTCAATGGATAGAGAGGTGACAGGATGAGAGGGTGGCACAGTTGGCGTAGCGGTTAGCACAATGTGGTTACAGCGCAAAGTGATTGGGTCCGGGATTCGAATCCCGCACTGCCTTAAAGGAGTTGGTGCGTTCTCCCCGTGTCTGCGTGGGTTTTCCACGAGGGCTCTGGATTCCTCCCACCATTTGAAATGTACCCAGGGGTGTAGGTTAATAGGATGTAAATTGGGCAGCATGGACTCACGGGCCAAAATAGCCTGTAACCATGCTGTATGTCTAAATTTCAAAAATACCGCGTACTCCTTAAAAAAGGGAGTAAGGATGCAGGCCGGTCATTTAACCGTACTGGTGGGAAAACCTTCAGAAACATGAGTCCAGGACAGTATTGATTCTGAAGAATCAGTACTGCTTGCTGCCTCTTCTCTTTTCTTTTTAAAATGTTTTTTTTATTGTGTTTACCTTATAAGCATGAATACAGAATTGACAATTATATAATAATTCATTTGTATACAAGTAAGCACACGCAAAACAAGCCAATGAAATATGTAGATAAAACTACATCAATAATTGCTTATAATATATCAAAAACATTTAATTGCAACCATGTTAAATCCATATATTGAAATAGCAAATAAAATAAAGGAAAAAATAAAAAGAAAACAATACTAAAAATTAAAACTAACTCTAATCTATCCCCTTCCTCTAATCAAGGTTACCTTTAAATTAATTTGAAAAATCAATAATGTGGAACTACTGGCAACTCCTGGAGAACAGGCAATGAAAGACTGGAACGTACAATAATTCTTAATTCTTCCAATTATAAAACAATTCTAAGAATAAATTGAAAATTTCCATCTTTTAATATATCTAATTTTCTCTCAACTTAAATAGGTCATTACATCATATAACTACTGTGTATGAGCAGGAGATGAATCAACTTTCCATTTCAGTTAGATTGCTTGTCTGGCTATCAACATGGTAAGAGCTAAAACTTTTTCCCGAGATGCTAATATAAATTTATCTGAATCACAAGAAAACCAAACAAAGCAATTAACTGGCAAGGTTCCAAATTAATCTTAAGAATCATTGATAAAATTTGACAAATGTCTCTCCAGAATCTCATTAAATTTTGGCACTCTCAAAACATATGGATCAGAAAAGGTTAAAAAATGTTACACTTCTCACATAGTGGATCAATATTTGCATAAAAGCAAGATAATTTAAGTTTGGACATTCAAATTCTGTGTACCTCCATAAATTGTAATAAGCAGTGCCTTGCACAAAGTGAGCAATCAATTATCAAGCTGAGAGGAGAATACCAATCTTCATCTGAAAATGTTAGGTTCAAAACTCATTCCCCAATTACTATTGATCCTAGCAATGAGAGCTGAATTTTAATCCAATAATTTATTATAAATATATGATATTAATCCACCATGAAAATAAAACCATTAATTAAAAAACAGATCAAGAAATTAGTGTTGGAAATTTACAGAAAATTCAAAATCATAGACTACAGAATGCCTAATTTGTAAATATCTTAAAAAAAGTATTTTGGAAAGATTAAATTTAGCTGATAATAGTCCAAAAGAGGTAAAATTATCTTGAATGAAGAGATCGTTAAAACTTTGGATACCTATTCTATGCCATTCCTTGAAACCTGCATCCAACAAAGATGGTTGAAAGAGATGGTTGGAGGGTTATTGGCGGAGAGCGGGAGGTTTGAGGTAGTGGAGTTGTTCTAAAGGCCGACATGGCCTGTTTCCGCTCCGTAAATGGTTATATGGTTATCTATAATTGGACTAGCCAGTGAAAAACCATTAATTCCCAATAATTTCTTAAATTGAACCCAAATTCTCATTAACAGATTATGTGCTAATTTGGAAATGGTGAAAAAGATCCCAAAATTGCCAACATAGAAGTTTTTATGTTCTATGCAATTCCATTTCTACCCAAGAGGGGCGATTCACTGACTTATCCAAATGTAATAATAAAGGTAAATTACATATGTTAATCTCCCAATAGTACAATCTAAAATCTGGAAATGATAATCCTCCATTTAATGTGGTCTTTTGAAGATGGGATTTTTCTTCCCCTGCTCTTTTCTTCCATATCCTTTCTGAATATATCCTCTAATGTTTTATGGTATCTGGAAAATAATGGATTAATTAAAGCCTGCCCTCCCACTTTTGTTTGGAACAAATAATACTGAAACAATTTGACAGCTGGAGACACTGCTAGAGCTACTGTAATGGCTGCCTCTGGTGCAGACCACGGAGAGTGGAGTCATAGTGCTCCTAGAGGGTCCAACTGCCCTGTCCGCATGCTGACGGCTCTGTACAGGCTACAAATGGCCTGTAAATGGAGCTGACGGTGGTTTTATTTAAAAATTCTGTGACCACAGGGTCTATGCCCAAGATGGCTGCACCTATGATCGGCAGCAGACACAAGGGGTTGCTGATCCCGAAGAAACAGAGGGCTGGTGCAAGGCACCAGAGAAAGGGGAGAACAGCCCTTGTTCGAGAAGAAGAGGCAGAGGAGATGTCCCATGAGATGATGACCACGGCGGCAGACCAGTGAGGGGTTCAAAAGTTGAAGAAGCACACAGGTGGTGGGCTGTTGGTGAATCGAGGTGAGAACCCCACGCAGGATGCAGCCGAGGGATTCACACCGGGCTGTGGCCTGCTGGAGATTGGCTGAAGGGGTGTGAGGTATTCAACTAGGATGCTAGAAGATGCCGATGGCACTGAAGGGTCCCTGATCGTGTCGGAGCTTCATGTCCCGGAACTTGGGTTACTGATGGTTTGTACTGATGGTGTGGCTGCGGAGGCTGGGGAAGCACTGGAGGCAAATCTTTCTCTTTCTCTCACTGTAAGGGGAGCTTCAAGCAATTTCTGCTGATGGCGAATCTGTTTGCCTTACGGCAGACTAAAACAAATTCCATCTAACATTACAGTCTTTCTTACATAACAATAAGTTGAACGTTGAATCTTGAACGTTCTGATGATGCAACAGACAGTGATTGAGGCAATCTATTTGTTATGTACGTGGACTTAGGGAAGGCTTTTGATAACAGATCACAACTTGGCTTATCAGCAAAGTTGAAATACATAACTTAAAAAGAGTATTGATAGCATGAATACGAAGTTGGTTCAATAACAGGCAACAAAGAATTGTGATGCATGTTTCCAACTTCCCTCACCAATGGACAATGAACCACACACTACCTCACTTTTCTTTTGCACCAATTTTTAATGTAATTTATAGCTAAATTGCAACTGTAATTTTGCTGTGAAGCAAAGAATTTCATGACCCATGTTCATCAATAAATTCTGATTCAAAGGAGTGCATTGGACACCTCAACTATGTACTGGCTCTCATTGAATTCCCATTCCCTCACTAATTATGCCTGTAATCTATTCCCCACACCCCTACCAATCCACCCACCTCTCCACATTCTACCACTCTTCTTCGTAGCAGGAGCAACTTACAATAGCTTATTAATTGATCAACTGACCCATTTTTGGAATATGGGAAGAAACCAAGGCAGCCGGAAAAAAAACCCACATAATCACAAGAAGAACTTGCCTGGCAGGCAGCACTGAGGTCCAGATTGAACCTGTATCACTGACACCGACAGCTCTTATCAGCTGCACTTTTGTGCCACCTGCTGGTTGTTCTTCAGATGGGAAGATGGTGAATGGTGGTGTTCAGTGGGCAAGGTTGTCTGTCAGTTCTCCTGCAGTGGAAACTTATGAAGACAGGATATGAACAATTTCTAAGTAAAGTGAAACAAGCTAGCAGAGTCAAGGTGTTTGAGGCAATAGTAGGCATCCCTAAAATTCTTGAGTCAAATATTGAATAACACTGGGTGCATGCCTGAGGAAACATTTGATAATTTCTTGATTTTCTTACTCTCAAATGGTTTGCCCAGTTTCCAAAGTGCCAAATGGTTTATTTCCCGAATTAATTAATGTATATTTCAGTTTATAAATCAAGTCATGAAACCCTAAAGATATACTTTTGAGACCTTAAATTTACCAAAAAAAACCCAGATTGACATCATTTTGGAATATAGGTCAATACTGGAAGCACCTCCCCGCTGATGCTCCCCAACACCTCCCCACCGCTGGGCGCCACCATAACCGCTCCTACCTGGAACCTTGAGGTCACCGTTTCTGCTCTGAGATTCCTGGCTCCTGCCTGGAGCCACAATGTCTTTGGTCCAGCTCCATAGGCCTTCGGCGTTGCTGTCTGGTAGGCCAAGGTTTTTTTTACTTGCTTAATTTACAGCTTTGTTACTTGTGATTAGGGTGTTTAAATTTTTTTAAGTTGTTCCTGGGAGGTCTAGACATCCCGAAAAATGGATGTCAATTTATACGCCAAAATATATGTTTTTTTTTAATGTTTATACCTCTACCTCTTCCTTCTCATCACTGGTATATGTGTTGAATAACTGAAATGAGATTGTAGAACTCGGTTTCCAAGCCAGATGATTTGAATTCCCAGGTTGCTTGACGTTCCAGTTAAACTGGCTCTCAGAAAACTTTGTTCCATGGGACAAAATGTAAAAATAAATGATTTGAAATGACTAATAAATGAATAACAGAAAAAAAATGTTAGAAATGAGAGGAACTTAGCCAGGAAAATGGGTATTTTGTATCAGTCTTGTTACAAAACAAATCCTAGAAGTAGCTGTAAATGATCAGCAAATGCCAAGACCTGGGCCTTAACAATCCCCTTTTGTTGGATTTCCTCACCTCCAGGCCATAATCAGTGAGGATTAATAAGAACATATCCTTCACAATCTCCATCAGTACCAGAGCACCACAGGGCTGTGTTCTTAGCCTCTACTCTACTCACTTTACACCTATGACTGTGTGGCTCAGTACAACAACATCATCCAAAAATTCACTGACAATAACACAGGAGTAGGTTGTATAAAAAGGGGCGATGAGTCAGCATATGGGAGGATAAATGAAAACTTGACTGAATGGTGCACCAACAATAACCTTACACTCAATGTCACCAAAACCAAGGAGCTGATTGTTGACTTCAGGAAAGGAAAACCAGTGATCACTTGGGAATCAGAGGTGGAGAGATTAAGCAAATTTTTGTTCTTGTAGTGGGGGGGGTCACTATCTTGGAGAATCTTTCCTGCATCTAACACATGAATGGCATCAATGAGTTGAGACTTCCTCAGGAGTTTGGGGTATGACATTGAAAACCCTGACAAATTTCTGCAGATGTATGGTTCAAAGTGTGCTGACCAGCTGCATCACCATCTGGTAAGAGGACACCAATTCCCCCAAGCATGAAGCCCTGCAAAAGGTAGTGGACACATCCCAGGACATCACAGGCAAAATCCTCACCACAATTGAGAACACCTACAGGGAACGCTGCTGTCGGAGAGCAGCAGCAATCTTCAAGGATCCCTGCCACCCAGGACATGCTCTGTTCTCGCTGCCATCAGTAAAGAAGTAGAGGTGCCACAAGACTCGCACCACCAGTTTGAGGAACAGCGGCTACCCGTCCACCATCAGGCTCCTCAACGACAAACTCAATCAGGGACTCATTGAAGGAGCCTTACTTTTCATTTTTCTCTCTGTATTACACAGTCAGTTTGCTTATTTTTCTTTATCTATTTACCTGTGTACCTCGTGTACAGATTTTTTTGCATGACCAGTAAGTGGTAATTCTGACTCACCTGGAAAAAGGAATCTCAGGGTTGTATGTGATGTCATGTACGTACTCTGATAATAAAACAGAAATCTAAATTAAAAGTGAGGAAGGAACTCAGAAAAATTGCCATCAGCAGGGCATTGGTGATAAAATATTGGCACCTAGGGCTGATCCTGATGGATTTCATCCAACAGACTTAAAAGGAGAGGGTGGTCAGAAAGTTGATATGTTAGTATTAATTTTTCAAGCTCCCCAAGTAAAGTTCCAGTAAAATGGAAGTCCTTTTCTCAAAAAGAGAGGGAGACAGACACCAGGAAGTACAGTCTGGGTAGCTTAATATTGATGATTGGGAAAATGTTAGAGACTGTTATGAAAGACATTCTAACAGGTGTTTGGGGAAAAGAAATACAAGGAAATCTGAAAATATGAAAGGGAAATCACATTTAACCAATTTATTGAGCTGTGTAGAAAAAGTTGGATACACTATGGGGAAAATGGTGAAATGTGAGTGTCCTCATGAATAATTCACAATTTTCTTTTAGCACGGTAACACGCCCTTCCCGCCCTTAGGCCTGTGCCACACAAATACACCAACTAATCTACAAACCCTGTACATTTTTGGGGGGAGGAAGGGAACCGAAGCACCTGGAGGAAACTGGTGCAGGTCACAGGGAGAATGTAGAAACTCCTTACAGACAGTGCCAGATTCGGATCCAGGTCCATGGTGCTGTAAATAGTTTTGCACTATCCACTACGCTAACGGTGTAGCTCTATACATGGAGATACAGCAAATAATTAGGAATATTGTTTATTGCCTGGAGAATTCAACAGAAAATGTGGAGTTTTACCTCAGTTATGAGGCCACATCTGAAGTACTGCGTATTGTATTGATCTCTTTGTTGGAGAGATTATGTTAATTTGTTGGAAAGAGCACAAGGTTTGCAAGTCTAATATCAAAAGTTTTTTGAGGAATGATTTGGCAGGCTACGTTTGTATCAACTCAAGTTTACGAGACTGACAAGGTCTCAATGGAAATATTTATGATCCTGGGGGCTTGACAGAGTGGTTCCAGAAAGGATGTTACCTCTTGCAGGAAAAGCTGGAACAAGAGCTCACTATTTATATTTGTTCACCCATTTAAGACTCAGAGAATGTTAGCATCTTTTTCCTGAGGGTCCTGGGTCTTTGAAACTCTCTTCCTTAAAGGTCAGTGGAAGTGACAAGTGGATGCTGTGTATTGCATTTTCAGATGACCTCTGGCAAGATGCCGCACATGAGCCTACTTTTCAAGATAAAAGCCCATGGCATAACAGGAATGTACTAGCAAAGGTAGAGCTTTGGTTGATCGACAGGAAGCAGAGAGTCAGAATACAGGGAGCATATACTAGTTGGCTGCCAGTTACTAGTGGTGTTCCACAGGGGTCAATGTTGGAATGAATGGCTTTGTGGCAGTTTGCAGATGATATGAAAGTAGATGGAGGAGCAGGTAGTGTTGAGGAATGAGGGAGGCTGCAGATGAACAGGAGAATGGGCAGAGAAGTAGGAAACGAAATACAATTTGGCAAAGTGGACGGTCATGCACTTTGGTGGAAAAAAAAAAAGGGCAGACTATTTTCTAACTGGGGGGAAAAGTTGAAAATATCCAGATGCAAAGGGACCTGGGAATCCTCATGCAGGATAGCCTGAAGGTAAACTTGCAGGTTGAGTCATTGGGGAAGAAGGCAAGTGCAATGCTGGCATTCCTTTCGAGGGGAACAGCATATAAGAGCAGGGATGTGATGTTGAGGCTTTAAAGCACTGGTGAGACCTCACTTGGAGTATTGTGAGCTGTTTTGTGCTCCTCATTTAAGAAAGGATGGAGAGGGCTCAGAGAAGCTTCACAAGGATGATTACAGAAATGAAAGGATTATCTTGTGAGGAGTGTTTGACAACTCTTGACCTGTACTCATTAGAATTAAGGAGAATGAGGGGGGGATCACATTGAAACATTTCAAATGTTGCAAGGCATGGACAGAGTAGTTGGAGAAAGGTTGTCTCCCATAGAGGGACAGTCTAGGACAAGAGGGCATAACTTCAGGATTGAGGGCTGTCCACTTAGAACAGAGATGTGGAGCAATTTCTTTAGTCAAAGGGTGGTAAATCTGTGGAATTTGTTGCCACAGGTGGTTGTGGAGGCCAAATCATTAGGTGTATTTAAGGCAGAGATGGATAGATTATCCAGAGCATCAAAGGTTATAGGAAGAAGGCTGGGCAGTGGGGCTGAGGGGGAAAATGGATCAGCCCATGAATGAAGGGCAGGGGCAGTCTCTCTGGACCGAATATCCGATTTCTGCTCATATGTCTTACGGTCTTATAATATTTTCAGGCCACAAAGGATAGATAGTTGATAAGCAAGTGCGTGAAAGGTTAATATGAGTTAACTGAACTGTGGAGTTGAGGTTACAGTATGATCACTCATGAAGTCATCAAATAGTGACCTGCTTTTGCTGATTCTTTTTGTTTCCATGTTATCCTACCCAGATGGTTGAAAAGGGAGTGGTGGTTCAATAGGACTCACACATCTTTCTTTTATCCTTTTCCTAAAAATGAAATTATATTTTTTATTCTCCAGATATTTTGCTGCTAACAGATATGATGGACAGAGTTGAAGCTGGAAAGCTGCCCATTCGGTCCCAAAATGACAGATATTACTCAGATTTAGAGAGTGATCTTGATAAATGCATCAGAGCTTTTTATAGACCAAAAGTTGTGGATAATGAAATATTTGAATTTGTGCCTGAAGACCCTTTGGAGACACCAGGAAACGTTTTTCTTGAAGTGAAGTCAGAAAACATGAGTGAGTGCAAAGTTGAAAAGGAAGAACGACTCAGATCCGATGATAAAACAATGACTCATGAAGATAAGATCAGGACGGATATTAATACAATAGTCCAGAGTTCAGGGAGTACCCAACCCTCTGTTCCTGATGTGAATAGACCCTTTGCAAAGGGTACTATGGAGACAAAGGCTGGTATTGGAGTAGAGCCTAATATTTCAAAACCTTCTCAAGTAAACAAAGAGAGCTTACTAACAGTGAACAACAATATAAAGGATCATGTACACACTAATGCAGAGAACTTGAATGTGGAAAGTACAGAGTCTGATTCATCAAGTGAAGCTGATATCAGAGATTGCTGCTACCCAACAGCAAGTCACAGATATAATTTCAAGAACAGAAAGGGTATTGAAAAATTCAAGAACTTTATTCAAGGAACAGCTGGTGAGAAATACTGGTGGCTGTGGATGGATGTTGAACGACTAAAGATCATCGAAGATGACTGGAAAAGACACAGGTGAGTCAGCATTTTGTTTCACAAACTTACACAGTAGAAACCTTCATGAGTGAGAAAGGAGATTAAAGCATAGAAAAAAACAAAAAAAGCCTGTACAACAATTAGTTGATTCACTCAGTGAGTGCCAGGCTGAATGTGGAAAGTAGAATTGTTGGGCGGGGGGGGGGGGGGGGGAGGGGGGGGGAGGAGTGAAAGGAAAATGGTCAAAAGTTGAAATATCCAAGATCTAGAAAGACCTTTAAAGTTGGAGGATAGTGAGAGGAGGAGTGGTGGAGCTGAAGATGGTGATCTGCGCAGAGAGGAGTGCTGCTCTGTTGGTCTTTAACAAAGAAGTGCATGCTGCTAACAAGACTGTGGAGAGGAGGAGTTTAGGATATTGGAATAGTTATGTTATTAAAACAGGCATCTATGTTAAAAGCAAATTACACCTGATCAGAATAAAGCACATCCTATATTAATGAGAACAATATAAATTATAGAATGGCCGGTCATATTCTTCTCATCACCCAAATACATGGGCTGGGGCATGGCATATGTGACACCCATCTTCCAAAAAGGGTGTAAGGTAACTACAAGCTCGTCAATTTAGGCTCTGCACTGAGAAGCCGTTAGAAACCTTGGAGAGCCAGCATTGATGTATTGAAAACAAAGCATATTTGATTAGCCTGTTAGAACCTCTTAATGAGCTAATAGAAAACATTAATGGGACAAATATACAAGAAGCTATCTGCAAGGATTGAAGCCAGTGTAATGAAGGGGTTGATTTTTTTTAAATCGGCTCAAGGGTGAAAAGAAAAATTGTTTTGCACAGTGAAGATGTTGGCTGTCTTATTCCCAGGGAACTAGCAGAAGAGCATATATTTTTCTTATATGTATTAGATTGTAGCAAGAAGCTAAAATTTTAAAATTTTAAAACCCCATATTGGAGGTTGTGGAAATAATACTAATAAATTTTAAGAGGACATTGGATGCAGATAACTTTGTTCATTATCATCTGACTACATATACGACCAGAAAAAATAGTGTTTCCCCAGACAACAGTGTAGACACATACACACACAAAACACAGCACATGATGCTTAAAATCACATGCATTCATAATGATATAATTTTAAATAAATATATGTAAATATTTTGGGATGATTTACTCAGTTACAGGATACTGTTCACCAATCATGCAGCCTGGCAGTGCTGATCTTGATGCTCCTATGCCATCTCCTTGATAGTTGTGGGTATTGTGCACTGGATGGAGAGGGTACTTTATAATTCTTTGAGCTCTATTTAAGCAACACTCCCAGTCAATAGAGGAAAGGGTCAAATGGCTTCATACTTCAGTCTGGTTGTGATTTTATAAATTACTCTGGCAGCATCTGGATCCTTCACAAGGCAGCTGAAGAAGTGACTCCAGCGAAAAGAGAGAATGCAGAGAATAGCAGGGAATGCTCGCAGCACGCAACTGCTGAGCTTGTCATTCAAAGGAACATTGTGGTCTACAAAAGTGACCCTGAGGTTACTTTCATTTCTACTTCTTCTCTGATCTGTCTGTTTTCATGCTCTTCCACTGTCCCAGCAGACGATAACCTTTCAAAGGCACAATGTGGACAGTTTCATCATCAAAACAGATATAATGGAGGCAGAAGTGCTGAGAGAAGGGGGCGGAATCCTCACGGGGAGCAGGGACGAAGGAGATGTGCTCATGGACTCTTGGAATGGATATTGGTTGCTTACCTCTTCAGATGAAGCCAGAAAAGTAGAGCAGAGACAAATTAGATGTGGAGCCCTCTGAAAATGGGAGCAAGGTTGAAAGAGGCAAAAGTCCTGGTTATAGTTTTGAGTTTTATATGAGAACAGGGAGCAACACTGGTACAGTGGAAATTATGAAGTGGGAATGGAATTATTCCATGATTCCCATAAAGGGCTAGGTATAACTTGGACTCATGAAGATTATCCTTGATTTAAGTTTGTTTATTTGGCACAAAAATACCTTGTAGAGTGAGAAATATTCTTCTGCGAGCAGATTGACGGGTTATCTCATTCATTCAGCTGCATTACGAGCACCATTGCAAGGTGTAGGATTGTAATGAAAACAAAGGACAATCAGCACCAAGCAAGGGCAACATGTTAGCACTGTTGGGGTTCATTCACGAGCCTTCGCTCATGGATCATCCCCTCTGGGGGCTTTGTCCTGGTGGCTTTCAAACAGGTCTCGCCCAGTCACAGTGATGGAACAATCAGGCAATAAAGGATTTTGTGAGCACGATAGAATCAGGGAGTGACTCATCTGTTGTACAGTATTCTCAAAGTAGACATTGCAAATTCATTGCCTAGTTTGATATGGCCCATCCAATTTTATTCTAACTGTCTTTCAACTAAATGGTCATTTGAAAGAGCAGTTAACTCTTAACCACATTGTTCTGTGTTTCGAGTCCTGTGAAGAATTTAACTGGATTTTGCATTTCCTCTCCTGGAAGTGCAATGTGTTCCTTGGGCTTTTACAACAATCTGATTGTTTCATAGTCACCATTAGTGCCAGAACGTTGCTTTTAGATTTCCATATTGTCTACTGAAATTAATTTAAATTCTATAGCTTCATTGACGGGATTTTAATTCACTTAATGTTCCAAGTCATTTTTAGATTGAATTTCCCAGTCTATTTCCAATTAAACTAAACTTGCTGAAAGATGAGCAAAATTCACATTGGATTTGGATCCATTGTTTGTCTGAATCTGTACTGCGTCTTTGCAATCCTTTGGAGGCATTTCTCCATATTTTTAGATGGATTTGATTTTCTCTGCACCAACTATTATTTGTTTCTTGTTTCAAAGGTACCTGAACGTGATGCAGAATCGGTATCTGTTCAGCAGTGGTGAATATTGTATCAATGCAGAGGCACGAGAAAGGTTAGGTCTGTCATACTCATCACAATGGACAGTGGAAAAATTGTGCCAAACTCAGAAAGATATTGTGGAACCCCTTCTTTTATACTGGTGAGCACAGACTTGTGTTTAAAGTATTGTTTCTTAGGCAAAATGAAAATACTGTGAATGTGTTAACGAAGAAAAAGAATGAAGAAACTGCATTATGAATTAGTTGACCCAATGAGATATATAAAACACCAAGTGTATAAAAACATAGGAAGTAAAATACGAAAGCCTACAGACAACATGATTGAAGTAAAAACACAATGCTAAAGAAACTCAGCAAGTTAAACATTGTACTTTGTGTATCAAAGATAAAGATACATAACAAATGTTATGCCCTCATGAAAGTATGGACAAAATGTAGGCAGGCCCCTGAATAAAATGGTGGGGAGAAGGAGCACAGTCCCACAGGCAGGAGGTAATAGGTAGATAAAGAAGGGAGGGCATCCCAGCAAATGGGGAGGAGGGATGGTTCAATGAATGGAGAGGGAGGGCGTGTTGAACTAAAGGATGGAGAAGAGAAAGGAAGAATGGAGAGTAGGCAAGCAGACACTGGAGAACAACATTAATGGAGAATGCCTAGTCAGAATATTAGTGTTGGTCCTCCAATTTATGGATGGCCTTGGTCTGGCAGTGCATGAGGCCATGGACAGACATGTCAGTGCAGGAGTGGGGAGCAGAACAGAAATGGTTAGCCCTATCATTGATGCAAACAGAGCAAAGGTGTTCAATGAAGCGATCTCTCGTTCTGCGTCCAGTGTCTCCGATGTAGAGAATCACCACCATTCAGGGCCGCAAACAGTCCTTCCAGGTGAAGCCAACACTTGTGAATCTGCAGGAGTCATCTATAGCATCTGGTGCTCCCGTTGTGGCCTTCGCTACGTCAGGATCTTCTCCCCCATCCACGTAAAATTCACGCATCTCCAGAGGAAGAATCCTCAGATTGTCCACTAAATGAAGAGTGGAGTCTGTTGGGAGCACTCACCCATGACTGAGGATTTGTCAGCCAGGTCAGCCCCTCCATTGGAAGTTCAAGCAATGGTAGTGTGGTCTGAGTGACAATGGATGGGGGACCATTGTCAACCCTAAGGTCACCAGATGTGCTAGTTTGGGACATCCTCCCCTCTCCCTCACAAATTTGTATCCAATCATCCAAGAATGCTCCTGGTGGTGGTATGGTTAGTGTAGCAGTTAGTGCAATGCTGTTACAGCGCCATTGACCCATGTTCAAATCTGGTGCTGTCCATAAGGAGTTTGTATGTTCTCCGAATGTCTGCATGGGTTTCCTCCGGGGGCTCTGGTTTTCTCCCATCCTCCAAAACATGCGGGGTTGTAGGTGAATTGGGTGTAATTGGGCAGCAGGGATTCGTGGGCCAGAAGGGGCCATGCTGTATGTATAAATTTATTACACTGTCTTTCAGTAGCGATGAAAAGTAGCTAAATATTACAAAAAAAGTGAATTATCACATAAATTACTACAAGAAAAAGAAATTTTCATTTTTATTTTTCTTTCAAACAAGAAGGCCCACCAGCAGTTCTACTTTGTGAGGAGTGTGAGGATGTTACTAAAGACTCTTGCAAATTTCTACACTTGTACCATGGAGAGCATACTGACTGGTTGCATCATTGTCTGGTCTGGAGGAGCCAATACACAGGACAGGAAAAGACTACAAAGAGTTGGGAAGTCAGCCAGCACCATCATGGGCATCAGTCTTTACTCCATTGAGGACATCCACAAGAGATGATATCTTAAGAAAGTAGCCTCTATCAAGGACCCTCACCAACCAGGCCACGCCCTCTTCTCACTGCAGGAGCCTGAAGATGAACACACAACATTAAAAAAGCATTCCTTCCCCTCCATCATCAGATTTCTGAATAGACAACACACCACAGACACCACTTTCTCTTTCTTTTGCACTAATTTATTAATTTTTTTCAATGTAATTTTTAGCAATATTTGGATCTGTAATACTGCCACAAATCAGTGAATTTTGTGACAAGTTCGTGATGATAAGTTCTAATTCTAATTCTGATTCCATTTCAGGGGTCCAAGGTACTGCCTGAACCAAGGATTTCCTATTAGGCAAACTGGTATTGTGCTGAAACATTGGGAGGATCGTCACTTGAGACCCAAATCTCTTGTCGGACCTTTTCTGAAGACTGCTGACAAACCATTACTTGGTGCCAAGGTGGGCTGTGCTCCAAAACTAGTTAGTATTACACTGAATTCTTGCAATAAGCTATCTTTGGTATTTGGATTTCTTTTTTGGGGTTTAAAATATGTGACACACTGTAAGGATCTGCATTTCTAAAATAAATTAGCCCCTGACAAAAATTGCCTTTAATAACTTAGAGCAAACATGCAACTTATTGTAAAGCATGGACAAATGCTGCAATCTTGCAAAGTCCCACTGTTTTGGTTGCAACTCTAGCTAATATGCCAAATCTATAGTACATAAAATATATAATACACCAAATTAATTTACTTGCATGATATCTCAAAGAAAATCTCATAATTTAAATATCTATAATTTACCTCAATTACCAATTTGAGGTGATTCATAAAATAATTTTCAACTTGTTACAAGCATTGAGGACCCCAAAACCCAGCAGCAGGAGATATTCACCAAGACAAATGGTTACTTAAACAAAGGTTGCTTTTAATTATCTTTAAACATAAAAATGGAATCAAACTTTAACTTATCACTATTAACTTACTTAACCTAACTTAACCCCCTTCTAATTCCAAGCGCACATGTATGTAATGTGTGTGTAAGTTCAGAAAAGTTCTTTGGTTCACAATCCAATCTCACTTCTCACTTCTTCAAGTTCACTGGCAATTCTTATACTGTGCATAGAATTTAACATAAGTTCACCAAGCTTTGGTGCTTGAAAGGTAAATGGTTACCGCTCAGTAAGGTTCTTGTCGGTTTTCAGAGAGAGATTTGTTGTTCCAGGACATTCACAACTGATTCTTTTTTAATCAGCCACTCCAGTATATCTTGCTGACAAAACTTGCCCCATTAGGGTTCTCCAGATGATAACCTCTTTCTTTCAGGTCACCACAGAGTGCCTTTTTGTTTTTCTTATTCCAAGTGAAACATTAGATAGCCAGTCCTCTCCTCTTGCATGAACCACAAGGACTTTGACCAGTCCGTCTTCCAAAAAGGGACTTTCCATAAGCTTGCTAGCTTGTCCTGTTCCAGTCCCAGGTTCTGCTGGCTGCAACACTGTACAAGTGATCTCTATGTCTTTTTCTCTCTCTGAGAGAAAACCTCTTTCTCTCTCTCTACTTGCAAAACCATATGACCCTCTTAGAACAGCAAGCTCTACTCCAGACAGAAGATGGCTCCAACAAGATCTTTCATCTGTTGACTTTTGTAAACAACAATCCATTAGTGAAGTATCTTGAGCGCTATCCAAAGCTCTTGCAAAAGTTGTGGAACTGATATGTCAAGCATGGGGCAGAGCTCAGGTAAACAAGATTTGTTTTAAAGTGTTTGTATGTGACCTACTCTAACAAACCTTTCTCAATTTATCTCCCAAAAATGTATCTATATACACTCGATATACTCTGTCACAAATTCTACAACCAAACATAATTTTGAGCTTTACAATCAATTCAAGTAGATGAATGTTTTTGTAAAAAAACCCTCCTCTACTGCCTTGCCTTAAGGGCGTCATATCTGTTGGTGGATAGAGTTATTTCCACTTTGCTGCCTTGAATGGTACTGAATCTTGAGAATCAAAAAGACTACAGGTGCTGGAAATCTGAACCAAATATACAGAACATTGGAGGAAAAAAAACCCAGCAGTTCAGGAACAGTGGGTGGCGCATTGCCATTTACAGCGCCAGCGACCCAGGTTTGAATCTGGCGCTGTCCGCAAGGAGTTTGTATGTTCCCCCCATGTATGCGTGCGTTTCCTCTGGGTTCCTCCCATGTTTCAAACCATTGGGCTTGTAGGTTAAGTGGTGCACTTGAGAGGCATGGAGTCATGGGATGGAAGGGCCTGTTCCTGTGATGGATGTCACAGTTTAAATCCGTGCAAAAAGAAACAGCATTTTATTATCTGCAGTCCTTTTCCTGAAATGGAAGAAGAGAGAGGAGCAAGTTAGTTTTCAGGGAGAGGATGTGTAGAACCAAGAGAATTGGACTTACATACTGTGAGTACCCCAACCAAAAGCCATGCACGAACCAAAGGATTCACAGCTTGCTGAGGGCTAGAATGATGGTGCTTCAGACCAGTGATCCAGATCTCTATAGCAAGATCAGGTATGACCTATGGAAGGCTATCTTCATAGCAAAGAAGCAATTGCAAGTAAAGTTAGATATGCGCCAGCTATGGCAGGGCTTGCAGGCCATTACACCCAACAAGGCAAATGTTAATATGATAAATAGTTATGATGCCTCATTACCCAATGAGCTGAACATCTTTTATGTTCACTTTACCAGTGAGAATCCCTGCAGAAGCTGACTTCCCTCTGATATCTGTCTCAGAGACCAACGCCAGAACATCATTCAAGAGGGTGAACCCCAGCAAGGCATCAGGCCCTGATAGCGTACCTGGCAGGGCACTGAAAATCTGTGCCAACCAACTAGCTGAAGTATTAATTTTCAGTCTCTCACGCCTGCATTCCATGGTTACAACCTGCTTCAAAAGGGCATCAATCATACTATGAAGAATACAGTGAGCTACCTCAATGAATATTGGCCATTAGTACTCACATCTACTGTGTTGAAATGCTTCGAGAAGTTAGTCATGGCCAGAATTAACTCCTATCTAAGCACCATGGGTAGGACATCCTGCTATTTGTCTATTGTCACAATTGTTCCAAAGCAGATGCAATCTCTCTGGCTCTCCCCTCAGCACTGGTTCACCTGGACAACAGGAAAACATACATCAGGCTGTTTTACATTGATTACAGCTCAGCTTTCAATGCCATTATTCCCTCAGTACTGGTCAGGAAGCTTGAAAACCTAGGCTTCTGTACCTCTCTCTGGAACTGGATCCATGACTTCCTCATCAGAAGACCAGAGTTAGTATGAATCCGAAAGAGTGTGCAGTGAACTGAGATTCATGGAAGATGGGTTGTGCTGATGCCTGGTTTCTCCACCAGGCTCTGCCCCCATCGACCCATATATAACCCAGGTTTCCCGTCTAAACCCAGAGCCCTACTGAAGTCCCCTGTAAGACCCTACCCTTTGTGTTAAGCTAATAAAAGTATGTGTTCTTCCCCCAGTCGTGAGAGCTTTTATTCGCGCTACAATTTTATTAGCTTATTAACTAGAAGATGGAGGTGCTGCTCAAGCCGAGTTTGCTCCTGATCGACCATCTGTCCCCAGGTGCTGCCGAGGAGTTTGCTTACTGGCTGGACTGCTTCCAGGCCTACCTGAACGCGACTAGGGATGTGTTCAACAAGAGGTCGGCCCTCATTTCCAAGGTAGGGACTAAGGGGTATGCAGTCATTCGGGACTGTGCAACCTATGAAGCTGCCATCATGGCTTTGAAGGTTCAGTACCTGAAGTCGCAAAACGAGGTCCTAGCGAGGCATCGACTCGCTCTACATTGGCAGCGGCTTGTAGACCTCCCCTCCAGAATGGGAATACATTCTTTCTCACCATCATTGATGACTACTCCCGCTTTGTGTTCACTATCCCATGTCCAGACACCTCCCCCTCCTTGGTTATCAAGGCCCTAGATTCCATTTTCACCCTGTTTGGGTATCTCGGCTATATCCATAGCAACTGGGGCTCATTTATAAGTGAGGAGCTACATCAGTACCTGCTGGCAAGGGGCATTGCTTCCAGCAGTACTACTTGCTACAACCCCCGGGGGAAGGGACAGGTTCAAAAAGAAAACAATATGGTCTGGAAGGCTGTCAAATTGGCCCTCAAGTCAAGAGGCCTTCCAGACTCTCACTGGCAGGATGTCATACCCATGGTGCTCCACTCCATCCGGTCGCTACTCATTACAGTGACCAATGCGACTCCTCACAAGCTTTTCCTCAATTGTGAACAGAGATCGGTATCGGGAACCACACTCCCAACCTGGCTCACCACACCAGGTCTGGTTCTCCTAAGAAAGCACGTGTGGAGAAGCAAAACTGACACCCTGGTGGAGAGGGTGAGACTGCTCAATGCCATCCCAATGTACACCTATGTGGAGTACCCGGATGGCAGGGAAGACACCATCTCTATCAGGGACCTGGCACTTGCCAGAACAGAGAATCCATTGCCTCAGGTGACCCATGAGTTCCAGAACCCTTTCTCACCACCTCCAATCAGGGCCTCAGGAGGAAGAGTCATCCCCCTCCGTCATAGAACTGGAGACCCTACCACCCACTGTGCCTCCCCTACGAGGGGACCAGAAGACCCAAGGACCAAAGGTGCTCCTCCAGGATTTCCAGACCCCTAGATCATTTAAATCTGTAAATAATTGTTTTTTGGGGTTTTTTTTGCTGAGTCTGTGTTCTCTGTCTTCATCCACAGGCCTTAATTCTGCAGGAAGGGGTGAATGCAGTGAACTGAGTCACTGGTAATGGGTTGTGCAGATGGCTAACTTCTCCCCCAGGCTCCACCCCCATCTACCCATATATAACCCAGGTTTCTTGCCTAAACCCAGAGCCCTACTGAAGATCTTTGTAAGACCCTACCCTTTGTTATCAGCTAATAAAAACATGTGTTCTCCCTCCTCACATTCAATGCAGCCATGCTCTAGGATGTGTGCTTATCCAACTGCTCTACTCTCTCTACACCAGTGGTCCTCAACCTTTTTCTTTCCACTCACATATCACTTTAAGTAATCCCTATCCCATCAGTGCTCTGTGATTAGTAAAGGATTGCTTCAGGTGGTATGTGAGTGGGAAGGGAAGGTTGAGAATCACTGCTCTAGACCCAATTGTTACTGAAATATTTTGCTTGATTTCCTTTGGAGTTATGAAACTGTGCACATAACGAGTCAATTAGATATGATTAAAACAGTGGATTTCAAACATTTTCTTTCCGCCCACATCTCACCTTAAGTAATCCCTTACAGAGCACCTATGGCAGGGGGTATGTGAGTGGAAAGAAAAAGTCTGAGAACCACTGATCTACATCCATGACTGTGTGGCTGGGCGTAATACAAATACCATGTACAAATTTTCTGATAACACCATCATTGTCGGCAGAATGACAGATGACAACGAGGAAGCGTATAGGAGTGAGCTAGATCAGCTGGTTGAGTGGTGTCACAACAACAACCTTGCACTCAACATCAGAAAAACTGAAGAACAGATTGTCGACTTCAGGAAGGGAAAACTAGAACACAAACCAGTCCTCATTGAGGGGGTCAGCAGCGGAGAGGGTAAGAAACTTCAAATTCCTGGATGTCAACATCTCTAAAGATCTATCCTGGGACAATCTTGTCAATGCAATCATGAGGAAGGAATGTCAGCGGCTATATTTCATCATGAGTTTGAGGAGATTTGGTATGTCACCAAAGACTCTGACAAATTTCTACAGGTGTACCAGGGAGAGCCTTCTGACTGGTTGCACCACTGTCCAGTATGGAAGTGCCAATGCACATTGCAGTAAAAGACTACAGAGGTTTATGAACTCGGCCAGTGCCATTATGGGAATTAGTCTCTACTCCATTAAGAATGCCTCAAAATAGCAATCTCTGTCCTCAATGACCCTCATCACCCAGGCCATGCTCTTTTCTCACTACTACCATCAGGAAGGAGGTATGAACACTAGATGCTGAAAAGACCAGCTGAGTTCCTTCAGCATTTTGGTACGTTTTTACGACAATCACAGTGTCTGCAGACTTTTATGTTTCACTTAAACACTACAAAAACAGCTTCTTCCCCTCCACCATCAGATTTCTGACAGACAATGAACCTATGGACACATCACTTTCTCTCTTTTCTTGCATTAAATCTTGTATTTACGGTAGTTAAGAGCACATTTTACTAATTTGATGCAAACCAAATATTGAACCTTGCTACTCATGTTAGGGGCTCTGGGATGATCCTCAATGCATCTGTGCTCTTTCACTTAGATCTGTAATCCAGAAAACCAGGTCTGTAGCTGTGGTGCGCTGAGGTAGCAGTGAGCAAGCACAAAGCTCAAAAACTGCACAACAGGCTTTATTCAGGTAAAAGTTTGAACACCATTTTATGCTTCGGTGGGTCCTGGAGGGCCGGCTCAGGTTTATATTCAGATCAGCTGATTATCTCCAGCCAGGTGGAGTCAGCCCCTTAGATGGTCTTCCTGCAGGCACAGAGATCGCCCTCTGCAGTCGGCTGGTGGTCGTATCACCACTCTTCAAGTGATGGTGATGGAACACATCAAAGCACACCTCCCAGAGATGCTATGGAAAAAAAAACATTCCACAGACGATTCTATTGCATTTTAACTTCTCTCCATCCTGTCCCACCTGGAGATTGACACCTCATATGCCAGGCTCAGCATTTAATATTATCAGTCCCCAGAAGCTGATGGAGAAGGTGTCCTCATTGGGACTTATAACCTCTCTCAGTAACTGGATCCTAGACTTTCTAATGGACAGACAATAGTCCGTCTGGTTTGGTAGAAGGATGTCAAGCATCGCCACAAAGAGTACTCACCCCATTCCTGTTCATACTAAACTTCAACTACTCTGTAGTGGAGAGAGCGGAGAACACCAAGTTCCTTGGATTTCACTTAACTAGTGACCTATCGTGGACACTCAACATCTCTCCACTTGTCAGGAAGCCGCAAGAGCGACTACATTTCCTGAGAAGAATGAAGTGGGCAAGGCAACCAGCCACCATCAGTTCAACCTTCTATAGGAGCTCTATCGAGACTGTCCTGGCCAGCTGCATCACAGTGGGGTACTGCTGCTGCAGAGAAATGGATCAGAGTTCAATCCACAGGACCATAAGCATGGCAGAAAGGATCATCGGAGCAACCCCCCCACCCCAATCAACATGATCTTCTGGGATCATTGTCTGAAATGGGGTGCACCAAATCATTGAGGACTCCTTTCACCCTACACACAGCATCTTTCAGCTGCTCCCATCGAGGAAGAGATACAGGAGTATCAGAGCCAGCACCACTCGGCTGAGGAACAGCTTCTTCCTGCAGGCAGTGAGACTGCTGAACAACCAAAGGAACAGCTCACACTAACCATCCGAGACTCTCATATGTACAAAATAATATTTAATTATTTATTTGCATAGATGAAATGCTCGTCCTGCATGTGTATTTTTTGTCTATATGTGTTTTATGTCCAGTTGTGTGTCTGCATGTTTCACATTGAGAACCAGAGAACACAATTTTGTCGAGTTGTACTTGTGCCCTCCTGTGTTACTCATTGAACCAATGTCTTGCTGTCTTGATTTGAAAATGTGGCTAAAATGTTGGATATACCAGACTTAAAAAATTTATGCAACCTCACCGCAAAACATTTAACTACTGCGAATAGGTTGAAGTTGCACAAGGCTTAGAATAATATGAGAATTTTAGTCGTCTTGCTACAGGAAGGATCTTATGAAGTTGGAAAGCATACAAAAAGTTTTACAAATTTGCTGCAATGTTTGGGGAAGTTGAGTTGTCTTTAGAGACTAGAAAAGCAGAAGTTATTTTCCTCACAGAACATGAGATTGAGAAGGGATGTTATTGAGATGAATAAAATTATAGGGGCATAGATAAGATGAATAGTGACAGTCCATTTCTTGAGTGGTAGAGTCTGAGATTAAAGGGAATGACTATAATGTGAAGTGGGAAGGATTTAGAAGGGGTGAGAGAAGAGAGTTCTTAATTCAGAGGGTGTTCGGCATATGGAATGAGCTGCCAGACAGAATTGTAGAGACGGGTACATTAGCTTCCTTTAAAGCAGCCCTTCTCAATGGGTGCCCGACGACCCCCCCCCCACCCCCACCAACCCCCAAAACCAGGGACCACAGCATATATAAGTAAAAGCCTTGTTTTCATTTCAACTCGCGTAACAAAATATTTTTTATGTGTTTTATATTGTCGGTAGGAGATAGGAGAGAAGTACAGAAGAACCAACTAAGCTTAACTGCTTCACAGGGAAGGTGGCCCACAAATTTTGAACAGAGTCCCAAGGGGGCCATAGCCGAAAAAGCGACCAAAGTGGCTGCTTTAAAGAATGCTTGGATAATTATATGGAATGGAGAAGTATGAGCCTGATGTGGGCAACGGGCATTAAAGCAGGGCATGGACATACTGAGCATGTGAGCCCATTTCCATGCTGTAGGACTATGTGACTCCATGTAAAGCATGTAAAAGGGATATGAACTTAGTCATTTGGGAAAGCCTATCATATGCACGTCATCTTCAGTTTAAATGACAATGAATTAAAATTAATTGAAGTTACATTTTTGAAATATTTACAACAGGACAGTAACTGGCAAGAGGAATACCAAGGGGAGAAAACTCATTCAAAAGTGCCTGTTCACATGACCCAAATAAAAGTTTTACCATCTAAGGAGCTCTTAAAGGAGCATGGCCCTGAAGACAATCTGCAGAGTATGGAGTGAGTTTCAAATCATGTGTCTCATTACAATTTTAATATCTAGCTGATAATTTTAGTGTTAAGACAGTGACTGGTGGTAAAATGAATTTTTGCCACTTTTGGATATGTATCGTTAACTTTTGTGAGAAATGAGATTTAAGCAATTATTATTCAAAGTAACCCAATTCAACTTGCAGCCGAAAGAGCATGGTTTGGAGAAAATTGAATGGCTGTCAGGTTAACTAAATTATTAATTAACCATCCAGTCACAAATATCACAGAGGGCAGCAGAATTTAAAAATAAAACTGGCGGTACTGCTGGAGCTGCAGAAACAGCAGGGCTGCTGCCACCCATGTGGACCCGGCTAAATAGAGAGCGGACACAGGGCCCCAGTGAAGATATGGATACCTTGGAGCCACTTTCTCCTGTGTGCCATTTCAATGTCCACCACAATTTATGGCCAAATATGGCAGGATTGCAGAGGTTTACTACGATCTGTTGCATGGTATTTTTAACCATTCAGACTGCTTTACGAGGTTGGCACCAGATTTTTAGATGTGCCTGCTGCTGCCCTCCTGCGTTGCTCATTGAACCATTGTCTTGCTGTCTTAATTTGAACATGTGGCTAAAATGTTGGATATACCAGGTTAGAATGCCATAGTCTGTGATGTTACGTGTTTCAGCTACCGTGCCTCATGGAGCTGTGAGATCTTTTCATCCCATTTCGCACTATTGTCCTCTCACGCAAAACAGTTGAAAAGTTCAGCAATGAGCTTCGATGGTCTGTTTGTGGCTCTAAACCTGAGCTTTCTGTGGTCAACCACTACACCACAACCAACCATCCCTGCAGTGTGCTCAGCCTCATCCATTGTCAGGGTGAGGCCAAGTGTAAACTTGAGGATCATCATGTCATATTCTTCTTGGGTGGCCCTAAACCTAACAGCATGAACATTAATTTTGCTAATTTTGGATAACCTACCCTCCCCCATCTGATTCCACAGTTTCTATCCCTTTATATGTCCTCACTCTTGCCCCTCCCTCCTGTCCTTTCAAATAGTTTCTCCCCCTACTGTCTTTCCACCTCACACATTACTGGTCCCCTCCCCCAACTTCTTCCCCCTTTAAAAATGTCGATCTTTAATCACTGATAAAGAGTCCAAACCCAGAACGTTCATTGATTGCTGGTTCCTCCAGCAATTCTTTGTCTGTTCCAATGGACTGTTGTTTGAGATAATAGTTTGATTGACAGGTCCCACTGAGGCTTTTGAGGAGTATGCAAATTATTTCCCTTTTCATGGAGAAATAAAACTATTCTGTTCTAGGACCCTTGCAATTCTGCACCCCACAATTGAGTCTACTCTCAGCTATCATTCTTCAGTAAAAAAAAAGATCCTATCTTATCCAGTGCATTCACCAAAAATGTTTCCCATGATATTGTTCTTAGTCTAATCCACATGTTCCTGAACAATGATGGAGCCAAATTTGAGAGCTTCCCTTTCTATTTAATTTGTGCATGTGTTCAGATCCTTCAATTCCTCCTCCTTGGGTCGCTCAACTGACATAGAAACAAAGAAGATAGGAGCAGGAGTAGGTCATTCGACTCTTCGAGCCTGCTCCACCATTCAACGAGATCATGGCTGATCTTAAAGTTCAGTACCCCGTCCCCGCCTTCTCTCCGTAACCTTTAATACCCTTATACTGAAGAAATAGATCTAATTCCCTCTTAAATAGATTTAATGAACATGCCTCTACTGCCCTCTGAGGCAATGAATTCCACAGATTCACCACCCTCTGGGTAAAGAAATTCCTCCTCATCTCGGTCCTAAATGGTTTGCCTATTATCCTCAAACCATGGCCCCGGGTTCTGGATTTTCCCATCATTGGAAACATCCCATCTGCATCCATTCTGTCCAGTCCTGCCAGAATTTTATATGTCTCTATGAGATCCCCTCTCAATCTTCTAAACTCCAGCGAGTACAATCCCAATTTGCACAATCTTTCCTCATAAGTCATTCCTGCCATTCCAGGTATCAGCCTGGTGAATCGCCTCTGCACTCCCTCCATTGCAAGAACATCCTTCCTTAGATCAGGTGACCAAAACTGCACACAATACTCCAGGTGGGGTCTCACCAAGGCCCTGTACAGCTGCAGTAAGGTATCCTTGTTCCTATACTCAAACCCTCTTGATATGAAGGCCAACATACCATTTGCCTTTTTAACCGCCTGCTGTACCTGCATACTCGCCTTCAGAGACTGATGTACAAGTACCCCTAGGTCTCTCTGCACTTCCCCATCTCTTAATCTATTGCCATTCAAATAGTAATCTGCCCTCCGGTTTGTATTACCAAAGTGGATAACCTCACATTTATCCACATTGTAGTGCATTTGCCATGTATCTGCCCAGTCCCTCAATTTATCCAAATCACATTGGAACTTCCTGACCCCTTCTTCCGTGCACACAACCCCTCCTAGCTTAGTGTCATCTGCAAATTTGGAGATATTACATTCAATCCCCTCATTCAGATCATTAATGTAAATTGTGAACAGCTGGGGTCCCAGTACAGATCCCTGTGGTTCCCCACTGGTCACCGCATGCCACTCAGAAAATGAGCCATTTATCCCAACTCTCTGTCTTCTACCTGCCAGCCAGTTCTCAATCCACATCAATACTTTGCCCCCAATCCCATGAGCCTTGATTTTGGAAGGCAGTTGTTTATGCGGGACCTTATCGAAGGCCTTTTGGAAGTCCAGGTACACCACATCCACTGGCTCACCCCCATCTATTTTACCTGTCACCATCTCAAAGAATTCCAATAGATTTGTCAAGCACGATTTACCTTTTGTAAATCCATGTTGACTCCGTCCGATCCCTTCTCTGCTAGTCATATGCTCCGCTATTACATCCTTAATAATGGATTCCATCATTTTGCCCACTACTGATGTAAGGCTCACCGGCCTATAATTCCCCACTTTTTCTCTACCCCCCTTTTTAAATAGTGGGGTAACATTAGCTACCCTCCAATCCATGGGTACTGATCCTGAGTCTATCGAGTTCTGGAAAATAATTCTTAAAGCATCTGCTATCTGAATGGCCACTTCCTTGAGTACCCTAGGATGTAGATTATCAGACCCTTGGGATTTATCTGCCTTCAATCCCATCAATTTCCCCAAGACCATGTCCTTAGAGATACTGATTTCTTTCAGTTCCTCCCTTGCATTAGTCTCTATGTTTCCCAACATCCTTGGGAGGTTATTTGTATCCTCTCTTGTAAAAACAGAACTAAAGTAAGAATTTAATTGGTCTGCCATTTCCTTATTCCCCATTATATATTCCCCTGATTCCGACTGCAAAGGACCTACTTTTCTTTATCTTCAAGTAACTGTTTCCGGTCCATGTTTGTCCAATGATTCCTCACATTACCAGCCTATATCCACTATACAACATTGACTCTTTGTCCTTTTTCCATGTCAATTCAATGAATTCTGATCACTGCCTCCATGTGCTTCCCCACAGTCAAATTTTCCAAATGCCCGAGTTCATCCTGTAAAACTGTGTCTCTCTCTTTCCCCAGCTCCACATGCTCTGCACTATTTCCATGAAATTTTCTTGAGTTGCATTTCAAGAGTTCTATACCTTTGCTTGATCTTTCATCTATTCTCTATTTCCTCAGGCATAATCTCTTCAGCTGTTGTTATGAGCCCAGAGGACCCATAAACCCAGCAACAATAGATATTCACCACGACAAATGATTTCTTAAACAAATGTTGCTTTTAATTATCTTTAAACATGAAAGCAGAATCAGACTTTAACTTAACTTAATTAACCTAACTTAACCCCCTTCTAATTCTAAGCGCACGTGTATGTAATGTGTGTGTAAGTTCAGAAAAGTTATTTGGTTCACAGTCCAATTTCACTTCTCATTCCTCCAAGTTCACTGCTTGCAGGCAATTCTTATACTGTACACAGAATTTAACATTTATAAAGATCACCAGGCTTTGATAATTTTAAATGGTTACCACTCAGAAAGGTTCTTGTCGGTTTTCAGAGAGAGATTTGTTGTCGCAGGACATCCACAACTGATTCCTTTTTAATTAGCCACTCTAGTGTCTTGTTGATGAAACCTGCCCCTTCAGGGTTCTCCAGATGATAACCTCTTACTTTCAAGTCACCACAGAGTTCCCTTTTATTTCACTTATTCCAAGTGAAACATTAGACAACTTGTCCTCCCCTCTTGCATAACCACAAGGGCTTTGACCAGGCCATCTTCCAAATGGGGCTTTCCACAAGCTTGCCAGCTTGTCCTGTTCCAGTCCCAGCTACTGTTACTGTCTGTAACACTGTAGAACTGATCTCTCTGTTTCTCTCCCTATCTCTCTGAGAGAAAGCCTTTTTGACTTTCTCTGCTTGCAGAACCACATGACCCTCTTAGAACAGCAAGCTCTACTCCAGACAGAAGGCGGCTTCGACAAGATCTTTTATCTGTTGCCTTTTGTAAACAACAATCCATTAGTGAAGTCTCTCGGGCACTCTTCAAAGCTGTGGAGCCAGCCTGTCTAGTATTAGCAGAGCTCTAGTATTTAAAATGATCTGTTTTAAAGTGTTTGTATGTGACCTACTCTAACAAACCTTTCCCAATTTATCTTCCAAAAACATATCTATATACTCTGTTACACTATGCCTTAATTTGCCATATGTTCCCATTCTCTGGAATGTGCACAGGCAGAAAACCAAGCATGGTTCTCTTTCAGATCTCTTTCATCTCCATTCTCGCTACCACTCATCTGCCATCAAGAACCTCCTTATTCTGCCTCCTTATTCCTACCTGTACCATTGGGAACAATATGGAGCTCTGGTTCTTCACTCATATCCCTCAGAAAGGCTGTATCTATTTTGTGACATTGTTGACCTGGGATTTGGGAAGCAATATTCATGGTTCCTTTATTGTCATCTAATAGAACATGCAATATTACATAAAATTGCCTTCTGCCTGCCATAAGGCAGACATTGGCGTCACCCGTCACCCCTTTCCATAAGAGAGAAGGAGAAGCAAAAGAGAGTCCCTTCAAAGTCACTGAGTGTTTGCAGCCTCCTGGCATCATATTTTTGGCCTTAAAACACATATCTGTCCTAACTATTGAATTTCCTGTCACAGTGGCTCCTCTACCCTTTTCAACAACACAATATACAGTTGAGTCAACCTTGGTTCTGGAGACATGATTCTTGGTATTGTCTTCACCAATCTTCTGAAGTGAATTCCATGTAGAAAACACTGCAGCAAGGATACTTGCACTCTGTGTCTGGTGTCTCTGCCTGTGCACACTTCCACTTTGGGATGGTACTTCCTGGAGTGAGCTGTCAAAGCACCCTCATCGTCATTAACACACTGCAGCTGAACAAGGTTCAAGAGCTTCATGTTGAGCTCACACTTGCTTACTTAGGTGAAGGCATTGAAGTTATTGCTGCTACATTTGCTAATGACATCAAGATAGATCGGAAAGTAAATAGTGGCGAGGACAAGCTGCAAAGGGTATGGACACATTAAGTCAGTGCAGAAAGATGTGGAAAAGTATGATTAGTTTATTTTGGCTTAAAAAAAATTCCTTTATCTCCATGATAAAAGATTGACGAATTCTGAGATGTAGGGGCTCTGGGGTGACCATAATTTGCAATAAGAGATTTACCAGGCTGCTGCCTAGATTAGAGAGAATCAGATACAATCGGAGCATCTAAGGATCTTAACGAAGTATAAATGAATGTGCATGTAATAGAGGGATATGCATTATGTGCAAGCAGTAGAGTTTTAAGCAGTAGGGACCGGCCCCGGTCCGGGCAGTATGGACCGACCTAGGAGGGGAGGCAGGCCCCTCCAGCCCGGGTAAGAAACCTGCATAGGAGAAGGCCACTCCGATATAAAACCTACGACCCAAGGACCTCGCTGCCACGTCCCAGCTTGCTTGGCCACGGCACACGAACCATGGGTGTAAAGGGTGGGGCCAGTACTGCGCGCACTGCACTCCACCTAAAAGCTCCTTTGCGCAGGCCCGAGGACAGGTCCACGTCCTCCCCCTCCACGTCCTCCCCCTCCACGTCCTCCCCCTCCACGTCCTCCCCCTCCACGTCCTCCCCCTCCACGTCCTCCCCCTCCACGTCCTCCCCCTCCACGTCCTCCCCCTCCACGTCCTTCCCCTCCACGTCCTCTCCCTCAACGCCTTCCCCCTCAAAAGATGCTCACAAACTCAAGCTAGCATGCTGGAACATCAGAACCATGCTAGACAAGGCTGACAGCCACCGACCTGAACGTCGGTCTGCCCTCATTGCACATGAACTCCTCAGACTTGACATCGACATAGCCGCTCTCAGTGAAGTCCGCCTGGCAGATGTAGGCAGCCTCCAAGAACGCGGCGCGGGCTACACACTCTACTGGTCTGGCAAGCCTTCGGATGAACGACGCCTATCTGGTGTAGGCTTCATGGTCAAGAGCTTCATTGCCTCCAAACTCGAAAACCTTCCGACAGGCCTCTCGGACCGAATCATGTCCATGCGACTCCCCCTTCAGAACAAGCGTCACATCACCCTCATCAGTGTCTATGCTCCAACCCTCCAGGCGGAACCAGCAGAAAAGGACAAGTTCTACACCGACCTGCGCAACCTCATCCAACGCACCCCTACAGCCGACAAGGTTGTCATCCTGGGCGACTTCAACGCTCGTGTCGGCAAAGACTCAGAAACCTGGCCAGGAATCCTGGGCAAGCATGGCGTCGGCAAGTGCAACGACAATGGGCGCCTCCTGTTGGAGCTCTGCGCAGAACAGCGGCTTGTCATTACAAACACCCTTTTTCAGCAGAGGGACAGCCTTAAGACCACCTGGATGCATCCCCGATCCAAACACTGGCACCTCCTGGACTACATCCTGGTGCGAGAAAGTGACAAACGAGATGTGCTCCACACCAGGGTCATGCCTAGCGCGGAATGCCACACTGACCACCGGCTGGTTCGCTGCAAGCTCAACCTTCACTTCAAACCAAAGCCCAGGAACAATAAAGCCCCCAGAAAGAGGTTCAATGTTGGAAACCTGCAGCCAGACGAAGCGAGAGGAAACTTCCAGACAAACCTCAAAGCAAAGCTCGACGATGCAACCCGCCTCACGGACCCGTCCCCTGAAACCCTCTGGGATCAGTTGAAGACTACCATACTGCAATCCACTGAAGAGGTACTGGGCTTCTCCTCCAGGAAAAACAAGGACTGGTTTGACGAAAACAGCCAGGAAATCCAGGAGCTGCTGGCAAAGAAGCGAGCTGCCCACCAGGCTCACCTTACAAAGCCGTCCTGTCCAGAGAAGAAACAAGCCTTCCGTCGCGCATGCAGCCATCTTCAGCGCAAACTCCGGGAGATCCAAAATGAGTGGTGGACTAGCCTCGCCAAACGAACCCAGCTCAGCGCGGACATTGGCGACTTCAGGGGTTTCTACGAGGCTCTAAAGGCTGTGTACGGCCCCTCACCCCAAGTCCAAAGCCCGCTGCGCAGCTCAGACGGCAAAGTCCTCCTCAGCGACAAGATCTCCATCCTCAACCGATGGTCAGAACACTTCCAATCTCTTTTCAGTGCCAACTGCTCAGTCCAAGATTCCGCCCTGCTCCAGCTCCCTCAACAGCCCCGAAGGCTAGAGCTGGATGAGGTTCCCACCCTGGATGAGACATATAAGGCAATCGAACAACTGAAAAGTGGCAAAGCAGCAGGTATGGATGGAATCCCCCCAGAAGTCTGGAAGGCTGGCGGCAAAACTCTGCATGCCAAACTGCATGAGTTTTTCAAGCTTTGTTGGGACCAAGGTAAACTGCCTCAGGATCTTCGTGATGCCACCATCATCACCCTGTACAAAAACAAAGGCGAGAAATCAGACTGCTCAAACTACAGGGGAATCACGTTGCTCTCCATTGCAGGCAAAATCTTCGCTAGGATTCTACTAAATAGAATAATACCTAGTGTCGCCGAGAACATTCTCCCAGAATCACAGTGCGGCTTTCGCGCAAACAGAGGAACTACTGACATGGTCTTTGCCCTCAGACAGCTCCAAGAAAAATGCAGAGAACAAAACAAAGGACTCTACATCACCTTTGTTGACCTCACCAAAGCCTTCGACACCGTGAGCAGGAAAGGGCTTTGGCAAATACTAGAGCGCATCGGATGTCCCCCAAAGTTCCTCAACATGATTATCCAACTGCACGAAAACCAACAAGGTCGGGTCAGATACAGCAATGAGCTCTCTGAACCCTTCTCCATTAACAATGGCGTGAAGCAAGGCTGTGTTCTGGCACCAACCCTCTTTTCAATCTTCTTCAGCATGATGCTGAACCAAGCCATGAAAGACCCCAACAATGAAGACGCTGTTTACATCCGGTACCGCACGGATGGCAGTCTCTTCAATCTGAGGCGCCTGCAAGCTCACACCAAGACAAAAGAGAAACTTGTCCGTGAACTACTCTTTGCAGACGATGCCGCTTTAGTTGCCCATTCAGAGCCAGCTCTTCAGCGCTTGACGTCCTGCTTTGCGGAAACTGCCAAAATGTTTGGCCTGGAAGTCAGCCTGAAGAAAACTGAGGTCCTCCATCAGCCAGCTCCCCACCATGATTACCAGCCCCCCCACATCTCCATCGGGCACACAAAACTCAAAACGGTCAACCAGTTTACCTATCTCGGTTGCACCATTTCATCAGATGCAAGGATCGACAATGAGATAGACAACAGACTCGCCAAGGCAAATAGCGCCTTTGGAAGACTACACAAAAGAGTCTGGAAAAACAACCAACTGAAAAACCTCACAAAGATAAGCGTATACAGAGCCGTTGTCATACCCACACTCCTGTTCGGCTCCGAATCATGGGTCCTCTACCGGCACCACCTACGGCTCCTAGAACGCTTCCACCAGCGTTGTCTCCGCTCCATCCTCAACATCCATTGGAGCGCTTACATCCCTAATGTCGAAGTATTCGAGATGGCAGAGGTCGACAGCATCGAGTCCACGCTGCTGAAGATCCAGCTGCGCTGGATGGGTCACGTCTCCAGAATGGAGGACCATCGCCTTCCCAAGATCGTGTTATATGGCGAGCTCTCCACTGGCCACCGTGACAGAGGTGCACCAAAGAAAAGGTACAAGGACTGCCTAAAGAAATCTCTTGGTGCCTGCCACATTGACCACCGCCAGTGGGCTGATATCGCCTCAAACCGTGCATCTTGGCGCCTCACAGTTTGGCGGGCAGCAACCTCCTTTGAAGAAGACCGCAGAGCCTACCTCACTGACAAAAGGCAAAGGAGGAAAAACCCAACACCCAACCCCAACCAACCAATTTTCCCCTGCAACCGCTGCAATCGTGTCTGCCTGTCCCGCATCGGACTTGTCAGCCACAAACGAGCCTGCAGCTGACGTGGACTTTTTACCCCCTCCATAAATCTTCGTCCGCGAAGCCAAGCCAAAGAAGAAAAAAAAAGAGTTTTAATTGAGTTCGGGCATCATATTCAGCATAGACATCATGAGCTGAAGGGTCTCTTCCTGTGCTACACTGTCCAATATTCTAAAAGGCTTGTGCCTTTTACTGGAAGTAATTTGGAAAGCCAAACAACATTTATAACTTGGGAAATTGGATTGAAATGCTGAAGGGTTATGCTTTGCAGAGCATGTTGAGTCATCATCTGTCATACTATGTAAGGTATTGACAGCAGTTCAGGAGTTTACCAGGCTCACTTCGGGAATGGCTGGTTATCTAAAGGAGAAATCCCGCACAGGCTGTTTGATTCTGTTGAAGCTGAGAAGAGTGAGAAGCATCTTGTGCGAAACATACAAGGCTCTGACGATTTTGCTAGGATGTATGTGGAGGGCATATTCTTTCTTGTGGAACAACCTTGAAGTTGTGGTTACAGTTAAATGTGTTGGTCATTGAAGATGAGGTTGAAGTGTCCTTGAATATTTTTAAGACATTGAAAGGTAGATTCTTAATCAATAATGGGGAGAAAGGTTGCAGTGGATAAATCAGAATGCAGCATTGAGATTACAATCAGATTAGTTGTAATTTGGTGGAGCTGTCTCCCAGCGGCACATGCCCAACTGCTCCCAATTCATTTGCTCAGAGACCCCAGTAGTTGCCAAGGAGACAAGAAGGATGTGTGTATTTTTGACTGGATTAGAACTATGTCTTGTGTCTCTCAACTAGAAAATAATTAAATTCTTCTCTCACAGTGTATTTAACTCCATGCTATTTTACTGATTTAATTTTGCAGTAATTATTATTTTCCTTACTACTCTAATCCTGTACATTTCTTCGAAGATCAGTTAGTCACTTTTTTCCCTCTCTCACTGAATGTGCTTTGCTCCGCAATTCCTGGCAGAAAACACAGAGTCCATAAAACAGGTCATTTGGCCACTGAGCCCGCATCAACTATAAAGCTCCCATTCGCACTAATGTCCCTGCATTCCCATCAGCTTTATGCAGGTCTTACCACTCATCTATATGCCCGAGACAATGTACAGTGATCAATCAGCCTACTGAGTTCCATATCTTGAGGAAATCAGAGCATCCTGCCATAAACCATGTTGTTATAAGAAAAACCTGCAAACTCTACACAGACAGCGCCAGAGGTAAGGATTGAACACAGTTCACAGGAATGGTGCTGGAGAAATTGTTGGTAATATGTGCACTTATAAGTGTTTAATTAATGTCCCTAGTAGCATAGAGCATTCCTGCTCTGAGTCAAGGAGTGGTGGGTATCATATCATTCTTCTTTGATTGTTCTATGTACCCAGTCCATTTTGTGTGTGTGTGTGTGTGTGTGTGTGTGTGTGTGTGTGTGTGTGTGTGTGTTTCATCTCCACTGTGATTTTCCCATGTTTGTCTATAAATTGTACACATACGTTTCATTGCTGGTGCAACTTTACCATGCCTACTATAAATTGTGGGTGCTCTCCCTGCTACCATTTTTTCACGCCCGTATTTTGTAAATAAAATAATTTATTACAAAATTGCATTCAGAGTTCTTGCTTTTGAAACCCATCGAATTTGTTTTCTCACTCATAACTATTGGTACTGCGAGCAGTGTGGTCCCAAGATGGCAAAGAGAAAGAACCGAGCACACATTGTGCCCTTTATAGTGTTGGAGGGCTATGGTGGTGGGGGAGGGGGGAGAAGAAACGGTCCAACCCAGGTTGTTCACAGAGAGTCAATGGCTCAGTGCCAGCAAGGTTAATCTGATTACAATGGCCCAAAGCCAAGTACAGGCAGGCTAGAGAATCCAGCCCAGGTAATTTACATGAAGCCAGTGGCTTGGCGCCAGCAAGGTTAAGCTGATTACAAAGGCCAATGGCCCAAGGCCGTACAAAGGAATTTCAGTTGACTAATGGCAAGATGTACACTAATAGGTGGAGCGGGGCCAAACCTTGATTGGCAGGTGGTGTGCCTTCCGACAAGGTAATAGGCAGTGCTGTCACGTGACAGCCTTGACCCTTCACAATACAGGGCCCATACTTTGGAATTCATTACTGTTTATTATTATATTGGCCCTAAAGGATCTTTATAACTGTACAAGTGTACTTAGGCAGACAGTGTGATGAGGACCTGTAAGGTTGGCACATGCACAGAAATGCCGTAAGGACATCATCCTTCTGATAAAATCAGTTTCAGGAATCGTCAGCGGCGGTGCATGAAGAATTAAGTGAATGGATTGCTAATCCCTCGAGATATTTGCTGCTGTGGAAATGGAGCATTGTGATGACATTAAGGATTATTCAACAATCGATCAGTGTTTGTACTTTCGTGGTGTACATACCAGACCATATTTCAGGGTCTGGAGCTTGTTAAGGAATAAACAATTGTATCCATTGGAACCCAAATTATTTTCCTTCCAGTCATTAATAATTATATAGATATATATATATATATATACTTATATTTATATATATATGTGTGTGTGTGTTAATTAATGCCTGTACACTGATAGAGATAAATTATCATCTTGGCTTGGAGAGTCCAGGGCTTGGTATAAAGGTTAGAGCCAAGCCCTGGGTCCTTGGGAAATATTTATAAATGTGAAGGTTGTAGGTGATGCTCTTACACAAATTTAATTAATGGTGGTATTATTCATTTACTATCTAATATTGATAAATTAATATTAGTTAAATTGAGGATAAAGGCAATAAACAAGTATTTGGTATGATCTCAATTAATGGCTACATTGAATCCCGCTGTTCCCGTGTTTCAAAGAACTACTGATAGACAGGTGGGGTGTGGCGATGCAAAGGACTTGGACAGACGTGTTTTGATTGAGGTCTTCGTGAAGAGTACTAAATAGATGATCAAGACTTGAAAATCAAGATTTTCTTCATCAGAAATGGATAAAACTAGTACAAAGAAGCCAAGGCAGCTGAGAACAAATATTGATGAAGCTCCTATTCAACCGGGAATATTGGGTGAAAGACCTAAAGGGAGCAGTGCAAAAAGTCGCGACGGGACCGAGAGAACCAGGTCAAACTGAGAAGTCGAGTCAAGAATTGAGCATCATCCTGGAGAAAATGGGAAAGGATCTTTCCTCGAGAGATTTTGCAGACCTTTCTCATGATTTTGGGCTCTATGTAAATGCCTCTTTCAGGGCAGGAACATTTTGTGTGCGTTTTTAAAGGGGAGGGATCATATTATTTAAAGACACAGAGATTTTACTGTTTAAAATGTTTTAATTATGGATAAAGCATTAAATTTTATTAGTTTCAATGTTAATGGAATTAACGGAATGGTGAAGCAAAAATGGGTCTTGGCGTACCTAAAAAAAAAATTAAAGACAAATATAGTCTTTTTAAAAGAAAGACATCTTACCAAATTGGAACATGGAAAATTAAAAAAGAGGATGGGTGGGGCAAATAATATCATCTTCATTTGGATGAAAAGCAAGAGGTGAAGTGATTTTAATTAATAAAAATATACCAATAATAATAGAAATTACATTAACCGATCAAGCTGGAAGATTTGTAATAGCACACTGCAAAATTTATGCGGAATCATGGAGGTTTATGAACATTTACGCCACAAATTATGACGATGAAGTCTTTATGAAGGTTATATTTTTAAAAACTGCAAGGGGAAGGCAAAATATATTGATTGGAGGAGATTTCAATTTTTGTTTAGATCCAATACACTGACAAATCAGTAAGAACAATAACTAGGGGAAAAGCTGCAAATACAACATTATAATTTAGAGTGATTTAAATTTAATTGATATATGGAGGTCTCTCAAGCCTTTAGAAAGAGACTATTCATTCCACTCAAGGGTACATGATTCACAAACAAGGATTGACATTTTTTAAATGTCTGCCCAGTTACAAAGTAGAATGGTAAAAATGGAGAATTTTGGAAAAAAACTTTTATCAGACCACTCACCAATAAAGATAATAATTAACTATCACAATAATAGAAAAGCAAGAAAATATGTTCAGATGACGCTTCAATGCTACATTATTAAAATGGAAGGATTTTTGTGAATTTATTAAGAGACAGATAGAAATATTTTGTGAAAACAATCTTCCTTCCACTGACAACAGTTTTCTAATATGGGATATGTTTAAAGCTTATTTGAGAGGACAAATTATTTCTTACACTAAAAGCCTTAAGAGAGAATATACAAGAATTTAGAAGGTCTAGAGAAGGATATAAAAGAATTGGAAAAAGAATATCGGATATCAGTAACACAAAACAATATAGAATATTAGAAAACAAAATGATACAATATCACACCACAACCATATGGAACAGAAAAAAATTATATAAAAACTAAATAAAAATATTATGAACTAGGAGAACAGGCATATAAAGTATTATCTTGGCAAGTTAAAGCAGAGGAGTCATCCAGAATGCAATAGAAGTAGAAGCTGATACTATAACATAATCAAAAAGGAATAAATAATATGTTTAGACAATACAGTGTGAACCTATAGAAATTAGAATTAGTAGGAGATGAAAACGAGATGGAAGAAGTATTAACAAATGTTGAACTTCCTAAACTAGAAGAGAGAGAAAAAGATTATTTAGATGCATCATTTACAAGGGAAGAAATAGAGAAAGCTTTAGTACTTTATAAGCTAATAAATCCCTTGGGGAAGATCGGCTCCCTTCTATAAACAATTTAAAGATTTGTTGATGCCTCTGACAAGGTAGTGGAGACCCAAACACTCCCGGAAACCTTTTCAACTGCTTTAATTACAGTGCTATATAACCGTGTCTGCCTGTCCCGCATCGGACTTGTCAGCCACAAATGAGCCTGCAGCTGACGTGGACATTTACCCCCTCCATAAATCTTCGTCCGCGAAGCCAAGCCAAAGAGAAGAAGATATAAAAATGTACAACTGCCTATGAATCTAGGTAACAAAATATTGAATTCATAGTTTGACAAAGGAATAAGATACGTTGATGATTATTATATGGAAGGATCTCTTGTGTCTTTTGAACAATTGAGAAATAAGAATGGAGTAGCTAATGGGATATTCTTTTACTTTCTCCAGTTAAGATAATTTTTAAGAGAAAGATGGAGACCAAATTTGACCCCACCTGAAATTAGTGAGATGGAACAAAGGATTTGGCTGGAGGACACACCTCAATTTATATCTAAGATGTACTTTGCTCTCCAAAATAAAAGTGAAAAACCAGGTTTACAGAGATCAAGAGATTAGAGTTGGATTTAGGAGTTGCAATAATGGAAAGATGCTGGTGTTTGGATTGCATGACATCAATTATAAATGCAAGATATGGATTAGTACAATATAATTTTCTACACCAGTTATATCTCACACCATAGATATAATGTAAATCAAAATTGGAAATATCAAAGATGTGTTTTAGATGTGGTATATATGTGCAAAAATAGGAATGTTTGCACAGGCTATGTGGTCATGTATGAAGGTGAGACCTTTCTGGTAAGATATTACTGAAATACTAACAAGGATAATGGGGTTGGCCTTCACAGATGACCTGGAGCTTTATCTTTTAGACAACTTTATTGAAATAAGTAATAAACAGTCTCAATTCCAAATTTCATTTCTTAAAATAACTTTAGTTATGGCTAGGAAATTTATTGCAATTACTTAGAAATCTGACTCCACTCTACAGATAGCATGGTGGAAGACAGAAATGACACATATAATTTAAAGAACAAATATGACATTTTTATAAAAATATGGCAACCATATTTGGATTATGTAGGGGTCCAAATATAATAAAAAAGTGCTACTATTACAAAAATATGTGACCTCCCCAATGAAGAGTTTCTTTTTTTAACCCAACTGTAAGCCCTGACAGTCTATGAGTTTGTACAGTGAAGGTGTTATAGAAAAAACAAAGCAAAATATAAACTAAAAGAACTACTACTATACTATCCAATGCTTAGAGGGTGTATTGATGTTATAGGACTTGTAATCTTCTCTTCTTTGGCTTGGCCTCGCGGATGAAAATTTATAGAAGGGTATGTCCACGTTTGCTGCAGGCTCGTTGGTGACTGACAAGTCCGATGCGGGACAGGCAGGCACGGTTGCAGTGGTTGCAAGGGAAAATTGGTTGGTTGGGGTTGGGTGTTGGTTTTTTCCTCCTTTGTCTTTTGTCAGTGAGGTGGGCTCTGCGGTCTTCTTCAAAGGAGATTGCTGCCCGCCAAACTGTGAGGCGCCAAGATGCACAGTTGGAGGTGAGATCAGCCCACTGGAGGTGGTCAATGTGGCAGGCACCAAGAGATTTCTTTAAGCAGTCCTTGTACCTCTTCTTTGGTAATAGTACAATCTTTAATACCTCAATTATCTACTAAATAGTCTTTAATATTTTCCCACAGCCAGCTTCTCATTTCAGACATCAGTGTTAGATCTCAATTCTCAAGATCTAATGAAGCTTTTGAAAATCTACAATTATGGCGAACAAAGAAGATTCACAATTTAGATAAATTAGTAAGTACACAGCTGAAAATTCAAACCAATACTGAGAAAATCCCCCACACAAGAGCATCTTCTTTACAGTTAAGTGCTAAATAGAAGGACAAAAAGTTTATTCTGAGCACAAGGTATTGGAATCATGTTCTCCTGTTATATGTTCAAAGCCTACTTGATTTAATTCAGAAACTGGTCTTGAAACAGATGTGCAATACCTAGCCCATATAAATGGTTGGAGATTAAGATTGTTCTTGGAGAATGAAATATTCTCCAACTGCAATATGTTTGAAGATGACCTGATTTGATTCTGAAACTGATCTTGAAAGAAGTGGACATATTTTATTCTATATAGATGAAAAATATTGAAATTTAAAAAGGAAAATGCCCCAAACATTCTCCATTCAATGTGGACATAAAGTTGTATAATCAGAGATTCTTGGTGAGATGTTGCAGATTTATTAGAAAAGTAGATGAAAGCCTCATCCAGGCTTAGCCACAATAGATTGTCCCAGAATGTCCCTTTCTATACTCCCAATTGGATCGATTAACTCCCATTCCTTTCATATTTCATGTCTGGCTTTGTTCTAAAGAGGGGTCATCAGATTTCCTGCCTTTCTGAATTAGTCAGTGTGCTGCCTAATGTCAGCTGAATACAACCTACAGGGAGTCGTTGTGAAACATATAATTTCATCTGGATATTCACTTGCAATAATCCTATCTGAAGCTCGAGAATCTTTTATCACTAATCAGCTTCACTTACCCAATCACCAGTATCTGCCTCCACTAACTACACTAAGCTGTGTTGTAAAGCAATCACACAAGACTTCAGTGATGGTACCTTTTCCTATAGTTGTCAATTCTGCCATATTTGTTGTTTGCAATATCAATGAAGTTATTTCAAATGTAATTTGCCTGGAGCATTCTCATTTTCCTGTACCATAGTAGCCAGATACATCACTGGTTGCCAGCAATCCCATAAATTATCTTCCAATAGAAGCAAGTAGAGTGACCGTTTGTACCTGTGCTAGCTCTTTCAAAGACTAATCTTTAATCTTTTGTTTGTTTGTTATCCAGTAAATTTTCCATAATGAGTATTGCCAACGCTCCTTAATGAATTAAGTTCGGGTGGAATAGTCCAAATTCTTTCAGCTCTGTGAGAGATAACACTGGACAATGAAGACTTTAGCTTCCTGGACACTTTTGCATGTATTTTATAGATTTTGGGCTGCTGATCACGAAAATCACCTTAAAATTTTCGTATCATGTACCTTTTTTAAAAAGAAGTACCTATTTTTGAGATTTCCGGTCATATTTTAAGTTGACTAGTCATATTGCCCACGGAGCATGCTTTTTGGTCAACCCAAGCATGCCTGAGCAAGCACTCAGTGCAAGTACTATGCAAATGTTGTCTTAGGCCTGGGCATGCTTAGTCAGCATAGCTACAGACAGGCTATAAAAGAAGCTCACATAAACAGATGCTGTCCATTACATTGATGTACATAGATTGAATGCATGTTGATGAACATGTTCTTCAGGCTATAGCCTAGTGAGTGTTCTTAACAATAGCATTTATTGACCAGAAAAAGTCACTACAGCAGAAATGTCTCATTAATGTTGCCACATCTGCAATGCATTCTGTTACATTTGTAGCGAGTATATGCTTAAGGTTTAAAGATGCAGCATAATTGCATAATTAAGAAAGCCTATGAGGTCTACTTCAGTTGTAAAATTGGTGACCAAGACAAACCCTGGGCTCCTCACATTTGTTGTGTAGCATGTGCTCAGAGGTACATTATGCAATTCAACAGGCTAAATTCAATAAAGGTAACTTTAAGGTTTCTCCAACTTCTTACGTGATACAGCAAATCTGAAATTATCTTGTTCAGTTTGAAGTTGTCTATCAATACCTAATTTTTTAAGGAAGAAAACCTTTTGAAAAAAATTGTTGTCCACTGTACTTTCTTCTCATCTCCTTCTCTAGATCTTTTGCTAATGAATTTTAATCCTTCATCTCTATTTATTGATCTTTCATGATCTTGAAAAGATATTCTCACAAAATCACAGAACAATGAATCCTGGAAGGAGGTCATTGGCTCGTTGTGTCTTCAGGCCTTTTTATAGTGGAACAGGTGGATATTCTCCATCTTTACATCGATTCAACCACCTTCATAAAAATACCGGTGGCGGAGGCTAGATGTGGACTCCGATCCTTCCAGAGGAGTTGTCTCACAAGTGAAGTAAGTTGCTCCACCTCACTCCATAAAGGAAATGCCGTTGAAGGCGGCTGATTAGGGGTGGGATGATGATGTTATGATGACGCCGTCAGCCCGTGACCCAAGAGCCACCACTAGGGCTCCTGTGGTGATCGGTGCTGAGGTTAGGGCTCCCTCCTGCTACCCGGAAATGTCTTCTTCCCATTCCCCCTCCGCCCCTCGCTCCTTCACCAAGGCTGCCGAGATCGATGAGCTGAAGGTCAGCGAGGAGTCAGAAAGAGTGGAATAGACTTGTAAGGTGATGAGAAGTGAAGGGAGTCTGGCCCAAAGAGCGTGGAGGCCAGCAGGGGAAAAGAGAGATGGAGATGCTGAAGCCAAAGGGCAAAGATGCCCGGGAGGAAGGAGGACAGATGCTGAGGAGTGGACACTAAGAAGCACAGCCAGGGAGTCTAATGGATGAAAGAGGGGAGCAAAGAGCCAGCTCAATGTGCCAGAGAGGCAGCACCAGGCAGGAGAGCTGGAAGAAGGATCTGCATTTCCCAGAGTGGTTCTAGCTGCATTGGGGATTATGGGAAATGAAGACGGTCATTGCTCAGCGCACATTTGACCTTATAGTGACAGGCGGCGCTCCTGCACCACTTGTCCAGAGGACCCCAAAAACCAGCAGCAATAGATATGCTCCACAACACAGGATTACTTAAACAAAAGTAGTTTTTAATTATATTTGAACAAGAAAACAGAATTAAACTTTAACTTATTACTATCAACTTACTTAACCTACCTAACCTACTTAATTCCCCCCCCCCCCCTCTAATACTAAGTGTGGGAATGTGTAATGTATATTTAAGATTAGAAAAGTTCTTTCGATCATAGTCCAATCTCACTGGTCGCAGGCAATTTTTGTACTGTGCCCAGAAGTTAGCATTTACAAAGTTCACCAGTCTTTGGTGCTTAACAGGCAAATGGTTACCACTCAGGAGGGTTCTTGCTCATTTTCAGAGAGAGATTCCTTTTCCAGGACATACGCAACTGGTTCCTTCTCAATCAATCTTGCTGACGAAACTTGCCCCCTTCAGGGTTCTCCAGATAATCCTCTTTCTTTCAGGTCACCTTTCAGACCACCAGTCTTCTCCTTTGACCAGGCAGCTTTCCAAAGTTTGCCAGCTTGTCCCTCTGGAACTGATCTCTGTGTCTCCTTCTCTCTCCATTTCACACTCTCCCTCTCTGAGAGCAAAAACTGTTCTACTCTGCCTGTAAAGATCACATGATCTCCCAGGCAAACTGCTGAATGTTGCTACTTTGTTGCTCCTCTGCAAAAAGCACTCTGCAAAAGTCCCGCAAAGACTCTGTGTGCAAGCTACTCTTGCAATTCCTCCAAAACCACCTCTAAATACTCTGTCACACCCCGCCTCTCTCATCTCTGGAGGACGTCTCCTGACATTGCTCTCTATAAAAGCAATGCTGGAGCAGTCTTATAGGCCTCCTCCTTAAAAAGGTAAGTTTGCTTTTTTTTCCCAATGGAGCTGGCCTCAATGTGACGTTGTTCCATAAAAACACCTTTTGAGAATCCAATCTAGCTAGTCCTACTTCTCCACCTTCTCCCCATGGCCTTGCAATCATTTTCCCTTCAGATACTTATCCAGCTTCCTTGCGACAACTGGGGATTGGAGGGGTGTAGAAAAGAGAGGCTAAAGCATGGACAAACTGGGACTGTTGGCCTGTTTCCACACTGTTAGACTCGATTACTCAATGACAAACGGACCTAGTATTCCTATGTGCTGGTCCCAATCCGGATGAGTTGTTACCCATGTGGCTTTCAGTCCCACACCCACCACAATGGCTCTCCCAAGCCACTTCCCGACATCATAATCAGTTCTCTAGACTTGTCTTCTTCTTCATTATCCTCCTGTTTCTGTGCTACATGGCACCAGAAATTTTCAGGATAATACAGTTTCTGAGTTCTTTCTTCTTCCATTTCTAAGCAATGATACCACAATGGCAGTATGAGCAACAGACCCCTTTCTGTGTCTGCCTTGACAGATGCGAATCACAAAATACCAAGCGGCTGTGTGCAGTTATAAAATGGATGACTTACTGCAAGCCCTTCAACGTGAAAGAAGAACTGGATATATCTTCACAATTTTTTGTGAACAGATAGGAAATCTGGTAAGGAATTTAAGCCTTAGATTCATGAGTAGAATCTTCTTTAAATTTATTGTATGATTAGTTTAAGATCATGACCATTAAAACAGCCATTACTTTCAAGCTGGTAGGTTGTGAGGGTTTAATGCATTTACAAGATTTACATGTAAATTGTCGACACTTTGAGAATTTATCATGTGCTTTTAGTGTTACATTTTTTTTTCTGTATTGAGTTGTTAATCAGTTATAGTTTTATGCGCTGAGTCGCTGACTTTACTGCCAGGATGTTCTTCCTGTATTGCGGCTCTGCAAAAGTTTTCAAAGCAGTATTATTAGGGAACACTTGGCATGGAACACTTCATTTATCCACAAGACAGAAATAGGCAATTCAGCCCATCGAGTCTTCCCTGCCATTTAATCATGAGCTGATCCATTTTCCCACCCAGACCCAGTCCCCGGCCTTCTCCCTGTAACCTTTGCTAATCGACAAACAATCAATTTCTGCCTAAAGTATACCCAATGACTTGGCCTCCACAACCACCTGTGGTAACAAATACCACAAATTCTCTGGCTAAAGAAATTTTGCCACATTTCTATTCTAAGATGATGCCCTACAATCCTGAAGTTGTGCCCTCTTGTCCTAGACTCTCCTTTCATGGGAAACAACCTTTCTATATCTACTCTGTACAAACATTCAACATGTTTCAATGAGATTCCCCTCATTCTCCTAAATTCCAGTGTGTACAGGTCAAGAGCGGTCAAATATTCCTTATTCCTTTTTGTTCCCAAAATCATACTTGTGAACCTCCTCTGAACCCTCTCTCATGTTAGGACATCCTTTCTTAAATGAGGAGCCCAAAAAATCTCTCAATAATCCAAGTGAGGCATCACCAGTGTCTTATAAAGCCTCAACATTTCTGCTCATATAATTCTATTCCTCTTCCATTTGCTTTCTTCACCACAAACTCAACCTGTAAGTTTACATTCAAAGTATAATGTACGAGTACTTCCAAGCCCCTTTGCATCAGGAAATTTTCAATTTTCTCCCTATTTAAAAAAAATAGTCTGCCCATTTATTTTGTCTACCAAAATACATGACCATGTGGCAGCTACTTCGGTAGGGCTACTAAAGCAATGCACACACACACACCAGGTTAGTCAACATAAGACTGATTTATTTGGACTTTACGCTTCTTTTATATACCGCATGTCCTGGGCTCCACGGGACAGGGTGGGACATCACTATGAGTTTGCTGCCAATCCATGAGACCGGTAGGTTTAAATTAAGCCCTGTGAGTGTCCCGTGCCTTCCAGAAGGAGGTGCAGCAAATCAACGTACCATTTCTCGGCACGCAGCACCATTCATGTGGTCCATTAGGTGAGTATTTAGCTGTCCGTATTATGGTTCCACACGCCCTTAGAACTGCACTGGCGACAATTTGCAATACTGCACTATGTGCCCGCTCGGCCCACTACACGGCCGCTACTTTCCAACACTGTATTTCATCTGTGTTTTCTCTGCTCATTCTCCTAAACTGTCCAAGTCCTTCTGCAGCCTCCCTGTTTCCTCAACACTACCTGCTCCTCCACCTACCTTGGTATCATCTGCAAATTTGGCCACAAAGCCATTCATTCCATAATCTAAATCATTGATATATGACATAAGAAGAAGCCCTTCTGCTTAACTGTCTGTCTTTTGATATCTTTGGATATTCAACTCCCAATGGCATCTATCCTTTTACTATTCGTTCATGTTGGCAATAACATCATCCCTGCTAATCTGTAACTGCCCTACGAGGTCATCCACTTTATTTCTTATGCTGCGTGCATTTAAATACGAACACTTTAGCCCTGTATTTGGTACATTTGATTCTGTATCTCTATTGCATTGCAACTCATTGCCAGGCCCCATCTGCCTGTCCTTCCACACCAACTCCCTACCAGCTGTCCCTATTTGTTCACCAACAGCCCTTTCCTCTGCCTCTACAATGGGAATCTAGTTTAAATCCTAAGTAGTCCAGTTGCAACCTGCCCCACTTGTACAGGTCACCCCCTTCCCCAGAAAAGTTCCAATGATCCAACAACTTGAAACCCTGCATCACCTCCTCAGCCATTCATTTGTCTGTAATATCTTCCTGTTGTGACCTCCCCTAGCTCCTGGCACTTAGAGTAATCCACCTTCAGCCTCATTCCCAACTCTCTAATCTTACTTTTCAGACCTCTGCCCATTCCTACCTATGTCATTGGTACCAATATCTTCCACGGCCTCTGGTTGCTCACCCTCCCCTTGAAGAACACTCTTTATATCTTTATAACTATCTTTAGATATTTGCAAATGAGGCATTTTCTTCATTCTCAGATTTCTGATTTATCTGGAGCTCCTAATGTGATGAGTTTTTTTTTGTTTTGCAGCCTTCTTGGAAAGTTTTAACATCTATTATTTATGTTAAGTTACTATGTTTAAGACAGGCCCCGTTACTTAGAATTAAGAATGCCTGGGAATGGGATTTAAACCATTCAACATTAGATGAAGTTTGGGATTTAATTTTTAATTTGGTCAATAAATCATCAATATATGCTTGTCATTGTTTACTACAATTTAAAGTTGTACACAGGGTGCACATGTCCAAAGTTAAATTATCTCGATTTTATCCAGATACAAATTCTTGCTGCGATAAATGTAAGAGTGGGAAGGGGTCTTTAATTCATATGTTGTGGACTTGCCCTGGTCTGAAAAATAGTGGATAGATGTTTTCCATACTTTATCTTTACTTTTTGACATATATTTAGAGCCGAATCCTTTGGTTGCTTTTTTTGGAACAATGGGAAAGGATGATGTTCTTTTGACTTCAGTTAAATGCCGAACTCTATCCTTTGCTTATCTTTTAGCTAGGTGAGTGATAGTACTTAGATGGAATGATGTTGCCCCGGCCAATCATGTTCAGTGGCTGAGAGCCATTATGTCATGTTTGAACTTAGAAAAGATTCGTTAATCAATTGATAATTCAGGTATAAGATTTCAAATGTTGTGGGGGTCATTTATAAGTCATTTTCTCAGTCTTCAGTATAATATATATTTGATCTTCATTTGGTTTTTTATCTCTGTTTTCATTTTATTATTAGATAAGCTTATTATTATACAATGTGAATAAATTAAGGAGGGGGTTTGGATTTCTACCTAATCGGGAAAAAAATATTAATATGTTTATGAATTGTAGAAATGTCTTACTATTTTGTAACTTTTTTAATGATTGAATCTGTTATTTACACTTAACATTCCTCAGTGGTTTTTTATGCTTCTATGGCTTTTTTTTTGCTTTAAAATAAAACTAATAAAAATATTTTTAAAAACAGAATGTTCTGCATCTGACCACCCAGGAGACAACACACAATCCTAGTGGCTCTTTTGTGGTTGCAGAATCTCCTATGTGTTCACCTAACCATTGAGTCCCCTATGCCTATCACTCTACCTGACTTCACCCTTCGTTTCTGAGGATCAGAGCCAACCACAGTGCTGTTAGTTTGGTTGCAGCCTTACCCAGATAGGTCATCGCCCTCAGCAGTATCCACAAGGGTATTCTTGTTGCTAAGAGGAATGACGACAGGGTGGCCCTGCACTAACTTTTTTCTTCCCTTACCTATCTTAGTGTTTACCCATCTACTAGCTGAATCCTGCACTCCAGGTGTAACTACCTGCTTAGAAGTCTCATCTATCACTTCCTCAGCCTCCTGGATGATCCTCAGTTCATCCAACTTCAGCTCCAATTCCTTTATATGGTCTTTCAGGAGCTGGATTTGGCTGTACATCCCCCAGGTGTAATCATCAGGGAAAACATGAGATTTCCAGAATTATCACTTCTTACCGGAGGAGCATTCCACTGCCCTGGGTTCCATCTGTACTCCTTATTCTGGGTTACTATAAAAACTTCTTGCCTGGCGTTATCTGAAATGCATCCTCAGCCTCTGTTGCCGAAGCCTCTTGAGCCAAAGCCACAAATTCCTACTCCTACACTGGGTCACTCGCACATTGGCCGCTCCAACAATGGCCACTTGCTTTAAGCTTCTCTTTTTATTTGCTACTGACTCTATCTGAGCCATAGACTCCCACCAATCATCAGTCTGCTTCACTTTTAAATTCCTCTGAAACAAAGCACAGTTCCTGACATTCTTTTTCTTTGGCTTGGCTTCGCGGACGAAGATTTATGGAGGGGGTAAAAAGTCCACGTCAGCTGCAGGCTCGTTTGTGGCTGACAAGTCCGATGCGGGACAGGCAGACACGATTGCAGCGGTTGCAAGGGAAAATTGGTTGGTTGGGGTTGGGTGTTGGGTTTTTCCTCCTTTGCCTTTTGTCAGTGAGGTGGGCTCTGCGGTCTTCTTCAAAGGAGGTTGCTGCCCGCCAAACTGTGAGGCGCCAAGATGCACGGTTTGAGGCGTTATCAGCCCACTGGCGGTGGTCAATGTGGCAGGCACCAAGAGATTTCTTTAGGCCGTCCTTGTACTTTTCTTTGGTGCACCTCTGTCACGGTGGCCAGTGGAGAGCTCGCCATATAACACGATCTTGGGAAGGCGATGGTCCTCCATTCTGGAGACGTGACCCATCCAGCGCAGCTGGATCTTCAGCAGCGTGGACTCGATGCTGTCGACCTCTGCCATCTCGAGTACTTCGACGTTAGGGGTGTAAGCGCTCCAATGGATGTTGAGGATGGAGCGGAGACAACGCTGGTGGAAGCGTTCTAGGAGCCGTAGGTGGTGCCGGTAGAGGACCCATGATTCGAAGCCGAACAGGAGTGTGGGTATGACAACGGCTCTGTATACGCTTATCTTTGTGAGATTTTTCAGTTGGTTGTTTTTCCAGACTCTTTTGTGTAGTCTTCCAAAGGCGCTATTTGCCTTGGCGAGTCTGTTGTCTATCTCATTGTCGATCCTTGCATCTGATGAAATGGTGCAGCCGAGATAGGTAAACTGGTTGACCGTTTTGAGTTTTGTGTGCCCGATGGAGATGTGGGGGGGCTGGTAGTCATGGTGGGGAGCTGGCTGATGGAGGACCTCAGTTTTCTTCAGGCTGACTTCCAGGCCAAACATTTTGGCTCTCTGAACCCTTCTCCATTAACAATGGCGTGAAGCAAGGCTGTGTTCTCGCACCAACCCTCTTTTCAATCTTCTTCAGCATGATGCTGAACCAAGCCATGAAAGACCCCAACAATGAAGACGCTGTTTACATCCGGTACCGCACGGATGGCAGTCTCTTCAATCTGAGGCGCCTGCAAGCTCACACCAAGACACAAGAGAAACTTGTCCGTGAACTACTCTTTGCAGATGATGCCGCTTTAGTCGCCCATTCAGAGCCAGCTCTTCAGCGCTTGACGTCCTGCCTCCTGACATTCACCATCAAGGAAAAGGGAGTGTTTGAAGATCAAGGTTTCAATCCAGGCACAAAGCTCATGGTCTACCAGGCAGCAGTGATCCCTGACTTCTTGTATGTTTCTGAGGCATGGAACACTTGCATCCAAGTGGTACATCCAAGCCCTGGAGAACCATCACCAAAATCACCTCAATAGAGTCTCTTCAAACCTGCCAGCAAGAGAAAGAAACTGCCAGCAGGAACTCAGCAAATTCTATGCCCAGAATGCCAACTTGTTCAGCAAGTTGGACTGAAGGACTTCGTCTGTGCTGTGTGACTCTGACTCCAAGTCCCAGACATCCCTCTTGGCAGCCTTGCTCAGCTTCAGTCTATTTCGGCAGTGCATGAGGTGCTAATGAGATCACCTTTAGCAGATATTAATGGGGCAATCTGTTTGAAACATTGCCATGCATGCTGTGTGGGACCAGTAAAGCTGACTTAAGAATTTGTGCAGCACCATTTTGGTGGTTGAGTTTATGAATTTCCAGCGCATGAGGGTTCAAGATGCAGGAGGAGTGAAAGTCCGTCACGAAGTCATCATCAGGCAAAAGGGAAGGAGAAATAAATTGAAGTTTTTAAATTCACATCATTAAATTCAACAATCTCATAAATTTTACATGGAACATTTAAAAAATTACAGCACATACAGGCCCTTCAGCCCACGATGTTGTGCCAACCATTGTAGACGTATCAAAAGAAACTAAACCCTCTCTACCTCATACCCTTTATTTTTCGTTCATCCATGTGCCTATCTAAGAGTCTCTGAAATGCCGCTATTGTTCTAGCCTTCACTACCACCCTGGCTGTACACTCCAGGCACCCACAAAAGTTACCCCTGATATCTCTCCTCAGCTTCCCTCCCTTCACTTTGTACAGATGTCCTCTGGTGTTTGCTACTCCAGCCCTTGGAAAAAGGATTTGACTGCCTACCATCTCCACGCTTCTCATAATCTTGTAGACCTCTATGAAGTCACCTCTCATCCTTCTTCACTCCAAAGAGAAAAGCCGTCGCTCTGCTCACCTTGCCTCATAAAACATATTTTCCAATCTAGGAAACAGCTTAGTAAATCTTATCTCCACCCTCTCCATATCTTCCACATCTTTCCTGTAATGATGTGATCAGAAATGAACACAATATTCTAAGTGTGGTCTCACCAGAGATTTATAGAGCTCCAATATTACATCACAACTCCTGAAACTCAGTCCCCTGACTGACGGAGCTCACCGTACCATAGACCTTCTTAATTATCCTATCAACCTGCACGTCATCTTTGAAAGATCTATGGATTTTGATCCTAAGGTCCTTTTGATCTTCCACACTGTCAAGTGTCCTATCATTGACTGTGTATTCTGCCGTCAAGTTTGATCTTCCAAAATGCATCTCTTCGCTCTCATCCGGATTGAACTCCATCTGTCACTTTTCTCTCCAACTTTGCATCCTGTTTATATCCTATTGTAACCCATGACAACCTTCAAAGCTATCCACAACACCTCTGTTTCATCTGCAAACATACTGACTCACCCCTCTACATCTTCATGCAGGTCATTTATAAAAATCACAGATCAGAAAATATCCCTATGGAACTACACTAGTCACCGACTTCCAGGCAGAATACATCCACTCTCTGCTTTCCACAGGCAAGCCAATTCTGTATCCACATAGCCAAGGTTCCAAGGATCCCATGCCTCATGACTTTCTGAACGAGTCTGCCCTAAGGGACCTTGTGAAAATCCTCACTAAAATCCATGTACCACTCTACCTTCATCAATTTCTTTTGTTACTTCTTCAAAAAACTCATTTAGGCTCATGGGGCACAACCTTCCCCTCACAAAGCCACACTGATGATCCCTGAGAAGACTGTACTTCTCTAAATGTTCATAAATCCTGTCCTTGAGAATGCTCTCCATTAGTTTGCCCACCACTGACGTAAGACTCTCCGGTCTATAATTCCCTAGATTCTCCCTGTTACCCTTTTCTAAACAAACAGACCACATTTGGCATCTTCCAATCCGCGAGCACTTCCCCTGTGGCCGGGGAGGAAGCAAAGATCATTGCCAATACCCTAGCAATCTCTGTCCGCCCATCCCATAGCATCCGGGCTATATCTCATCTGGTCCCGGGGACTTAACATTCCTAATGTTTTTAAGAAGATCCTGCACTTCCTCTTTCTTAATCTCAACATGGGCCAGCCCATAAGCTTGTTTTATTCTGACCTCACCTTGACCAAGGTCCTTTTCTCTGGTGAACATCGAAGCTCATATTCATTTGGGATCTCCCAAACCTCGTCCACCTCCAGACACATTACCTCCTTTATCCCTAAGCAGCCCCACCTTAATCTAGTTGCCAATGGTTTCTCAAGGCCATTTCTAGCTCTCCTAAATCCTTTTTGAAGTTCCTTCCTGGTTACCATATAATTCTTTACATTTGCACCTCCTCATGTTTCTTCCTGTCCTGTTAACTTCCATTCTAACCTGCAGTGTTATCTCTTTTGTCATTTAACTCCATGGTGCTTTTCCTTCCCTCTTTTGCTACATCTTGTCACTTGTAGTATCCCAAAAATGTATGAACCCTAAATGAGATGGAAGCTTACATCTGTTTTTCCCTCACCAGCTGACCATAAGGGTACAAGACATAGGAACAGAAATAGGCTATTCAGCCCATCGGATCTGCCCTGCCATTTAATCATGAGCTGATCCATTTTCCCACTCAGTCCCACTGCCCGTCTTTCTCCTCATAGCCTTTGATGCCCTGGCTAATTCAGAAACTATCATCTCTGCCTTACATACACCCAATGACTTGGCTGCCTAACCTACTGAGTGTTTCTATGTTTTTTTCCCGATTTTACACAGAATAACTCCTCTGATTGCAAAGTGTTAACTATTTTTCCCATTATTTTTCAGTTATGGAGCAATGCTGTGAACCTGTGGTACGACTTGAACGAATATCAGCAACTTTTCAGGGCAGAAATCTTCCAACCTTTCAAACTCAGGAGACAAGCTCAGGCAAGTCATGAAATTAACACTGGTGTAAGCTTCAGCATCAAGGAGTATGAGTCATCATGGTTTCCTTGAAGGAAAATTATGCCTGACAAACTTATTGCAATTGTTTGAAGAGATCACAGGTCGGATAGACAGGGGAGATGTAGTGGATGTTGTGCATTGGGATTTTCAAAGGGCCTTTGACAAGATGCCACACGTAAGGCTGCTCAACAGGATGAGAGCCCATGGAATTACAGGAAGGATACAAGCATGGGTAGAGCATTGGCTGGTCAGCAGGAAACAGAGTAGGAATAAAGGGAACCTATTCTGCTTGGTTTCTGGTTCCCAGTGGTGCTCCGCAGGGATCGGTGTTGGGGCCGCCTCTTTTTATATTGTATATAAATTATTTGGATTTTGCAATAGATGGTTTTGTGGTTAAATTTGTCGATTATACCAAAATAGGTGGTAGGGACAGTTGCGCTGAGGATATTGAAAGGCTTAGGAGAGAGGGCAAAGAGGTGACAGATAAAATACAATGTGGGAAAATGTATGGCCATGCACTTTAGTAGAAGAAATAGATGGGCAGAATTTTATTTAAATGGAGAGTACATTCAAAATTGACCTCCAGGTTGACCTCCAGGTTGACCTCCAGGTTGAGCTCCAGGTTGAGTTGAAGGTGAAGAAGGTGAATACAATGTTAGCCCTCATATGTAGAAGGATAGTGTAGAAGAGCAGGGGTGTCATGTTGAGACTCTGTAAAACACTGGTGAGACTGCATGTGGAGTACTGTGTACAGTTTTGAATGCCTTGTTTGAGAAAAGACGTGGTGGTGATGGAGAGGGTTCAGAGATTTACTAGAATGATACCAGGGATGAAAAGGTTAGCAAATGATGAATGATTATAGGCTCTTGGACTGTGCTCTTTGGAGAACAGAAGGATCAGGAGAAACCTCTTTTGGCATTTCAAATGCTCTATGGCCTGGACAGAGTAGATGTAGCAAGGATGTTTCCCATGGTAGGGGATTCCAGGACAAGAGGGCTTAACTTCAGGATAAAATGCCATCAATTTAAAACAAGTGAAGAAAATTTTATTTAGTCAGAGAGTCATGAGTCTGTTGCCACAGGCAGCTGTGGAAATGAGGTTATTGAGTGTATTTAAGGCAGAGATTGATAGGTATTTGATTAGTCAGGACATCAAGGGTTACAGAGAGAAAGCTGAGGAGTGCAGTTGTGAGAGGATGGATTACCTCATGTTTAGACTCGATGGGCCAATAGGCCTACTTCTCTTCTCTTTTGTCCTGTGATCTTGTGAATTGGAAGCATTTGGTCAGCGTGGGAAAAGGAATGAGCAAATACTCTCATGTTCCGTCTGGGCACCCTCACAACCGATGGAATTTGCATTGACTTCTCAGGTTTCTGTTAGCCACTGCACCCCCCCCCCCCTGATATTTCCATATCTCCTTTCCTCTGTTTCTGCCACTTTCTCTCCTTTTCCAAATTTCCTCAATCTCAGTGGAAAAAGCCTGTTTGAATTTATTCTATCCATACCCCTCATAATTTTGTACATCTCTATCAAATCCCCCCTCATTATAGTTTCTAACCTGTTTAACCTGTCCTTAAAACTCAGCTCTGCATTCACAGAGCCAAACTGCCCCATTCCCCTTCTCACCTTTCCTCTCTCCTGGCCTCCTCTCCATATCGAACTAACACCTTTTGTCTATTGGCCTGGACTCCTCCCGCTGTCCTTTTTGTTAATTCAGGCACCTGCCTGCTTTTAACTCGTACTCTGACAAAGGGCTTAGGCCTGAGATGTTGGTTATATATCTTTACCTCCTATGGACATAGCGAGACCTGCTGAGTTCCTCCAGCATTTTCATGATTTTACTGCAAGCACAGCATCTGCAGACTTTTGTGTTTCACTCCATCCAGTCTTGTGGCTTCCTTGAATCCTTCCCAGCCAACTCTAAGCCACGCTGGTCAATCAGGGTGACTTCTCATTGACAAGTCCAAACATGTCAAACAGCAGAGTTAATGTAGTGTAGTGATTAGCACAACATGATTACAGTACCAGAAACCTGGGTTCGAATCCGGTGCTGTCTGAAAGGAATTTGTACGTTCTCCCTGTGTCTGCATGGGCTTCCTCTGAGTACTCCAGTTTCCTCCAAAGACATACAGGGTTTGTAGGTTAATTGATCATATGGGTGAATTTAGCCAGTATAGGCTCATGAGCCGGAAGGCCCTGTTACTGTGCTGCATCTCTAAATTAAATTAAAATTAAAAACTTCCATCACAGAGAGATAAGGTGAGAAAGAGATGCACATTGGCCTTCATAAATCAAAGATTTGAGTGCAGAATTGGGGATGTTATGTTGAAGTTATACAAGACATTGGTGAGGCCAAATTTGGAGTATTGTGTTGGGTCTTGTCACTTACCTGCAGGAACAATATAAATAAGATTAAAAGTTTGCAATGTTTATTTGCAAGGATATGAGAGAGCTGAGTTTTAAGGACAGGTTAAACAGGTTAGAACCTATAATGAGGGGAGATTTGATAGAAATGTACAAAATTATGAGGAGTATGGATAGAATAAATTCAAACAGGCTTTTTCCACTGAGATTGAGTGAGGCAAGTACTAGAGGTGAAGAGTAAAAGGTGAAATGTTTCAGGGGATCATTAGGGGAAACCTCTTCACTCCAAGGAAGGTGAGAGTGTGGAACGTGTTGCTAGCGTAGGTGGTGGATGCAGGTTTGATTTTGACATTGAAGAGAAGATTGGAGAAGTACATGGATGGGAGGGGTACAGAGGGCTATGGATTGGGTGCAGGTCCATGGAACTAGGTGGAGTACTAATAGTTCAGCATGGACTGGATGGGATGAAAGGCCTGCTCCAGTGTTCTGTGTTCAAAAAGAAGCATGCGATGGAGTTAAAATTCTACAACATGTGCAAAAACTCTGACTTACATATACGTCCTTACTCTACCCCCCTTCTCTCATCATCGCATTTGACCCCCAACACCTGCCGACATAATCAGCATCAATAAATATCCAAGTCTTGGTTTGCAACCTATTAAAGCTATTTAATTTTCATTGTGCTTGGATGTTGGAATGTGGGGTCTCAAGAATGTTTCTTAGAAGTGGTGTGAATTGCTCCACAGAATCTGATACATTTCAGATATTTTGAGTGCTTGTATTTAGCTGGTGCATTTTTAATAGCTATCTCATTAATATACTGTCTTTTGAAAATTTTCAGTTCCAATGCTGTAAACATGGTTATTCTCACTAACATTGTACAAGTTCAAGTTTATTATCATCCAATTTTACAAATACAACCTGACGAAACCGCATTGTCTGGTCCTCAGTGCAAAAACATGCCAACACACATCCAGACGTAACACCCATGCAGATGAACAATACATATCCAGTATGTATGTACATAAATAAAAAGGAATAAATGTTGATTTATAAATTGGAGAGTCCCAAAAGGTTTGTATGAGTAAATTTTACATGTGAACAGTTCCACAAAATAACAGCATTGAATTAATTGAAAGATATTGGGGCAAAATTATGAAATGTTTGGCAGAAATAATGCTATTAATTCCTTTTCAAGTGGATTCTGCACAATGGTCACAAACAAACTTTTCCTCAAACTTCGATATAGCGATATCCATGGCCTCTTGTGCAACTGCCCCCTTGATTTCCTGCGCTGCAGATCACGTGGAGTGAGGACTTCCTACAACTTCTAAAGAATGCGTGCTTAGACCTCTGCTCTACTTGAACTACACCCATGCCTGTATGGCTAAGCACAATTCAAATGCTATCTCTAAATTTGCCAATGACAGTACGGTCAGAGGCAGAATTACAGACGGCAATGAAAATGTGTACAGAAGTGAGATAGATCAGCTGGTCGAGATGTCACAACAACAACCAGAACCCTAACCAGTCCTCATCAAAGGACCAGCAGTGTAAAGAACTTCAAATTCCTGGGTGTTGACATCTCTCAAGATCTGTCCTGAGGCCTTCATGTCAATGCAATCACGAAGAAGGCTTGCCAGCTCCTATATTTCATATGGAGTTTGAGAGATTTCTATAGGTTCAAGGAGAGTTTTCTTCCTTTTCTTAACAAATTATTAAATAGCTCTCTCTCGCACTGTTTTAACAAAATAATCCTCTTTTCCCTGCCTTTTGTCCTTGTAACACTGCATCCTCTACTTTTGCTTCAATATTTCACTACCTGCCGTACTAAAGTATAAGTTGACACACACAAAGCAAAACTTTTCACTGAAGATCAGTGAAAACAATTCAATTCCCCTTCTTGCCATGGTTGGGATGAACTGCATTAACCAATGGCTGTGTTACCTAAGTGGCTCAATACCACAGCAATTATATTTTAATAATTTCTCCCCTTTCTTCAATTCAGAATATTTCTGTTATTATTGTAAGATTTAGATAAATAGACCTGGCAGAATAGCTCCTCAGAACTTTTGGGTGACTGAGTTGCCTGACTTTGCAATTAAGTATTTTTTTAAAAACCCAAAATGTTTGTGTTTTGTTAAGGAAACTTAAACCTAACTGACTTCAGAATTTTTTTTTCTTAATACATGTATCTCCATTTGTTATAGTACATATTTGCTACATATATTGTTGATGGGTCGCCATCAGATGTTGAATTAGATTCTGAGAATAAGAAACATATCTATAAAATATTGGAGCCACCTTTTGAAGATTTATTTGATCAGATTGAGGAATACACTCTTATCTTGCTACTGGTACCTTGGATGCACATGATTGAAATGGACAAGTCAAGATTCAAAAAGGTAGAATCCATTTATTCAACTAACATTTGGAATCGGTTTAGAAAATAGTCACTTGTATTTCAATTTTTATTTTAACATCAAGATACAACATGGTATAACCTTCTGGCCCATGAGCCTATGCTGCCAAATATCCAAATTAATTTACAACCCTGGGCACTCTCCAACCAGGTGGCATTAACATCGACTTCCAGTTTCAGCTAACCTGCTCTCCTCCTCTCCTGCTTTCCTTCATTTTCAGTTCTCCTCTTTCCCTTCACCTAGCCATCTCTCCTCCCCTTGATCCTTTCCCTCCCTTCTCCACCTAGCATGTCCTGCCTTTGTGACCACACCTCCCCTCCCCCCCTTTAGTCTTTTGTTGAAGCCTGAAAAGTCACTTATGTATTTTTTCCTTTGCTATATAAAGGATGCTTTTTGACCTGCTGAGTTTCTCCAGCATTGTGTGTTTTTAATCTACAACCCCTGTATCTTTATGGAGGGTGGGAGAAAACTGAAGCACCTGGAGGAAATCCACACAGGTCACGGGGAGTCCTGACAGACAGCTCTGGATTCGAACCCAGGTCACTAAGGCTGTTATGGCTCTTAAAGCCAGGGCATGAAAGCAGTGATGCCCGAGGGAGCACTGGTCTTCCAGCTCCTCTGGATATGATGGCTAAGAATAGGTGAATATAAGCAGTTCAGTGACTTTGGCAGATCATTTGTCATTGGAAGGGAGGAACTCATCAAGTTCGTGTTTATCATCATCTGATTGTACATATACATTCTGGACCATGGTGCACATACAAAAGCACACAATGCAAGATAAATATATATAAATATTTGGAATGATTTTCCCAGTTACTGGATACTGTTCATCAGTCTCACAGCCTGTGGAAGTTGTTCCTCACCTTGGCAATCCTGATTTTGATTCTCCTGTACCTCCTCCTTGATGGTGGTGTGCTACTTCGAAAGGATCTTCTAAAATTATTTGAGTCCTATTTAGATAGCACTCCCAGTAAATGTCGTCTAAAGAGGAAAGGGACATGCCAGTGATGTTCTCGGTGAGTTTAATGATTCCCTGTATAGAGTTCTGGCCTGATGCTTTGCAGCTACCAAACCACACAATGATGCTACCAGACAGGACACTCTCAATTGTGCTCCTGTGAAGGTTGTCAAGTTAGGGGCTGGTAGCCTTGTCCTCCTCAACCTCCTTAATTATATTGCACCTTGTCTGAGTAATGAGAAGGTGTTGTGGGTCCAGGGTACATTGTCTCTATACATCAAAGGATTTTGTGCTCTCCATTCTCTCCATGATGGAGCCGTTGATGTGAAGTGGAGAATGGTCAACCTTTGTCCTAAAGTCCATAATTATCTCCTTTGTATTGTCCACGTTGAGACTCGGGTTGTTGTTCCTGCACCATTTTATGAGCCTTTCCACCTCCTATCTGTAATGTGACTCATCATTGTTGCAGATAAGGCCAATTACCGTTGAATCGTCTGCATATTTGATGCTTCTGTTGGAAATGAATCTGGTATTGAGTCAGCAGTGTGAACAGTAGCTGGTTGAGCACACAGTCTGAGGTGCGCCAGGGCTCATTGTGATGGGGCTTGAGGTTTTGCTCTCAACCCAGACTGCCTGCTGGCTTTTGATCAAGAAGTCCAGAATCCATTTTCAGGGAGGCATGTGGAGTTCCAGAAAGAACAGTTTATCCACTCTGGGGTATGGTTGTGTTCAATGCCGAGCAGGTCAATGAACAACAGCTTAGCATATGAAGCATTTTTCTCTTGGTAGGTCAGGAATGGAGGGGCAAGGATATTACATCATCAGTGGACTGATTTTGATGGTCGGCAATGGGTCCAATGTCGCTGGGATGTGTGCTTTGCCTTCCATCACCAGCCAATCCAATCAATTCTTGATTGTAGATGGCAGTGCCACTGAGCGGTGGTCATTTATTCTGGCTAAAATTATTGTAAATTTATCAATCTTTATTTGAATGCAAACCTATTTATATTGTTTATTATTTACTAATGGTTAGTTGCTTCCAAGACTGATAGACAGAAGAATGCATATTGGACATATATGTTTGAATGTAAATTACCTAAAATATATTCAGTTTTATGTAAGTTTATTTGTCACTTAATACCCAGTACAGTGAGAAACATTCTTCTGCAAGCAGACCAACAGATTATCTCAAATATTAATTCAGCTGTATAAAGGGCACAACCACAGAGTAGAGGATTACAATGAAAGGAAGATCAATTAGCACCAAACAAGGGTGGTGTGAGAGCACTGTTATGGGGTTCATTCCTGAACCTGATGGCTGAGGCAAGGAAATTAAAGCTTTATTAAGCTTTCTCCGCAGTGGGAGAAGGGAGATGAGAGTGTGTCTAAGGTGTGATGGGTCCTTCAGTATGTTGGCTGTTTTTCCCAGGCAGCGGGAGATGTAGATGGAGTTCATAGAGGGAAAGGGAGGTTGGAATTCTGTTCTGTACTGCCTTCTGAAGCATCTCCAGATCTCGAGCAAACTTGCCACTCTACCACGCTGCAATGCGTCCAACAAGTCTACTTTCGATGGTGCGCACCTGTCGAAGTTGTTGAGGTACAAGGGGGACATGCAGTTGTAAAGGAATAAGTTAATAAAATATATGTTCAAAAAAGGGGATAAGATTAGGTAGCTTAGGCCACTTTTCACAAGCAAACATCACATTACAGAAACAGAACGAGAAACAGAGAGGGAGATAAAAGCTCCAGCAGTCAGTGAAAGGCTGGAAAAGTGAAAAGCTTGCTAAAGACCCCATTTCAAGACGGGTTCTGATTTCCGTGTTCAGCCTATTCGAAATCTCTGTAGTGGCTGGTTGTTGTGTTTCTCTTGAAATAGGGGAAAATAAAAACTCTTTGCAGTAACCTGGAAGGAAGTGTGTTTCTTCAGAAAGACACTTTGGTTGCTGATTGAAGGAAAGGAAATCAGTTTGCCTGTCCAACAAACAACAAACATCTCTCTGCACCCACCAAAGAACTTCCTGACTGGAAACAACTTAAGGCACCAGAGCCTATTGAATGTAATGACTGTTTAATTCTGTGCACAGCACTGAAAACTGTCTGACACCAGTTAACAAGAAATGTTGAACACACACACACACACACACACACACACACACACACACACACAGACACATACACACACACACACACACAGACACACACACAGACACACACACACAGACAGACACACACACAGACACACACACAGACACACACACAGACACACACACACACACACAGACACACGCACACGCACACACACAGACACACACAGACACACACACACACACACACAGACAGACAGACACACACATACACACACACACACACACACACACACACACACACACACACACACACACACACACACACACTTAGAATTAGGAGGGGGTTAAGTAACTTAATAGTGGTAAGTTAAATAATGATCTTATTATTCTGTATTAAGAAAATGAAACCAATATTGTTTAAATAGCAATTGTCACGGGGAATTTCTGTGCTATTGGTTTTTGAGTCCTTAGGTCTCGTAACACAGTACTTCAAAGAAAATAGAGGCATTGATGAACTTTCTTGGTTATCCTGCAGATGTGCTTGTGCTTGTTCCTGGCCAGGTCATTGATAATAGCTATTTCCAAGAATTTGAAGCTATCTGCTGGTTGACTGAAATTCATCAAAGTGCTATTGTTGATTTTGTTAATTGATTCTAATTTCATTTCCAGGTTGAGCTTGTAAGAGAGACTCGACGTTTGAATTCAGCATACTACAAGAATCTTCAAGAGTTACAGAAAAAGATTTGGCCAAACCAGGTAATTGGGCTCCATCCATTTTTGGGGAAATAACATTAGATCCATTTTACACATACATAAAGGAAGTAATTAATCTCCCTCCTTATTTGCCATATTGACCTTTTTAAAAAAAAACTCATGGTTTTAAACATTCTAAATTTGTTATTAATGTTTCAAATATTTGCCCTGTTTTCTACGTTATCCAAAGCCAATTGCTTCTTATTCAGTACATGACTTGGTAAGAAATAATATTTGTATGTTGATGCAATGATCTATTAATTAAAATTTAATTGTGTATATTTTTCTGTTTATATCTAATACAAATTTTTGGAAGAGAAGGAATTTTCCAATGCATATACATTGTAAGTGCACCCTTTCCTCTTGACCCATTTGGGAAATCTTTTTTTTTTGGGTAGAATTACACTTCAGTCCAATCTAAGCAAATCAGATCAATATGAAGGGCTCAGGCCTGAAATGTTTGTAACCCTTTGCTTTCATTCGATGTTGCTTGACCTGCTGAATTCTCCCAGTACTTTTGTGTATTGCTTCACAGGGTCTGCAATCTTTCCGTTCAGCAGTGCTCTCTCCAAGGGATGCCTATCCCGAAGAAATTTTTCTCCTCTCTTCAAAGAGTCTCCTCTAGCTCTCTCTCTCTCTTCCCTTTTCTCTCTGACTCCTTTCCCCCAGCTCTACTTCCACAGACCCTCACCCCAGTAAATTTTCTTTTCCTATGTCCCATCCATACCCAATTAACACCTCCCTCTGCCCATTCTTCCATCCCCATCCCCAGCTGTTTAATTCAGGTGCCTGCCTTCTTTTTACTCATTCTTGAAAGGCAGCATGGTTAGATAACGCATTGCTGTTACAGCACCAGTAACCCTGGTTCATATACAGAACTCTCTCTTAAGTTTGTACGTTCTCCCTATGTCTGCATGGGTTTCCTCCGGGTGCTCTGGTTTCCTCTTACCCTTCAAAATGTAGAGGTTGTAAGTTAATTGGGTGTTAATGGACATCACAGACTCATTGGCTGGAAGGGCCTGTAACCATGCTGTATATCTAAATGTAAAATTTATATTTAAAGGCCTCAGGCCTGAAATGTCGATTATATAACTTTACCTCCTATGGTGGAGAGGAACACAATAAGGAAGTGGTGTGAGATAGCACCTATTGCATGTACAATTGGACACAAATTGGCAGATGTGCCATGTAGACACCAAGGAGCTGGATTTTGTGCCAAACCTGTTTCCTTTTGAGGCCATCAATACAAAACAGCCTTTGCCCAGACTGATGGAAATGTCCAACTTGCTATCGCAGTAGAAAAGAGGGAATCCCCATTTATATGTGATTTTAAATCTTCTTAGGAAATTGTTCTTCCTGTTCATTCACCCAGCCAAGTACAACTTCCAGCTGATCCCAATGTTGAAAACTTCTGGCAGAAGGTTCCAGAAAAATTCCATCATTACACATTGGATACATTGATTCGGGATCCCAGAGAAAGCAAAAATTTCCAGGAATTCCTCAGACAAAATTTTTCAGGGTAAGTGCCTGTAAATCATTGTATACAATGTCTTGTGGAATGGAAACACCACAGTAAGAGCTGGACACAAGTAAAACAAAGTGATGGAGGAACTGTTATTTCTCTGACCCCTGCTCCACCACCTCTCAGCTCCTTCCCTCGCCCACCTGAATCTACCTAACACCCACACATCTGTACTCCTCCCGTACCCACCCTGTGCACATTATTCAGATGTCTGCTTATATTTTTGGCATTCCCGTTGAAGGCTGAGGCCCAAAACGCCGACTGCCTATGGCTTTCCACGGATGCTGTGTCACCTCCTGAATTCCTCCAGCACCTTTGGGTGTTGTTCTCCTTGTTTTTACCTCCTTCTGTAACCACAGTAAAGGTCCCCATCCATATTTTCTCATTTTGTTTTTTTGAAATGATGCCAGAATTTGCATCAGACTGTGGCCCCACATTTACCCTCTGCTAACTTCGACACATAAATAGCACCTCTACAGCCACTGCTTAAATTTCAACAGACAGCACTGTGTTTAAAAAAAAATGCTATTTTAAAGAGAAAAAGTCCTACTTAAAAGTGAGGAATGAACTACCGAGAGAAAATATTTATTCATGTCCGATATCTATCAAATGTTCACCTGGCGTGACGAGGAATATGAATTGAGGGTGACAGTGCTGGAATCCTGAATGGCAAACAAGACAAATACAAATAGGTGAAGCAGGATCCAGGGAGAAAAAAGGTGCAAATGATGCTTTGGATCAAGTCCCTGCATCAGGGAAAGTTTGCCTCTTGGGGCGCAGTGTGCTAAGGCACAGAGGCTGGTTAGGAGGTAGGTGGAACCAGATTTGAGGGATGGGGAATGATGGGCAGATGGGTCCAGTGATGGGGGTGGGGGGAGGTGTGGGGAAGAGAAGGGGGAAGCATAAAAGTAGAAGGAAACCATGTTGACGGTGAGCATGTGGGAGAGGAGAACTCTGAGGTGGGTGTTACCTGAAAATGGTGCATTCAATGCTGATCTCATAGGGTTCTATCATAGAAACATAGAACATTACTGCACAGAAACGAGCCTCTTCGGCCCTTCTAGTTTGTGCCGAGCCTGACATCCACACTGCTGCCAGGAGGCTGCTCTCCTTGATGATGCCGGGTCCAAGGATTCCTCCGACCGCTTAGGGCTGGGAGACAGCGGCACACAGTTTGAGAGGGAGAGGTGGAGAGAAAAGTCAATAGGGGAAGGTAAAGAACAAATGGAAAGAGAGAGATGAGGGAGTTACCTGAAATGAGGACAATCGTCATTTTAATTTCACGTTGAGTGAATTTTTTTTCAACCCGTGAGGTAAGTTCAGCTCCAAAAAACTTCGGATAAATGAGGATTTCTGATTTTTATTTTCAGATATCCTCATTTATCTGAAACGTAAACTTTTTTTGGATAAATGAGGATGTTGGAGAATTCAATTTTGGATAATCAGGGTGGTACTGTACATCTATCAAATCTTCCCTCATTCTTCTATGCTTCAGGGAATAAGGTCCCAAACTGTTTACCTTTCTCAGTAACTCAGTTCCTGAAGTCTTGGCAACATCCTAGTAAATTTTCTCTGCACTCTTTCCATCTTATTGATATCTTTACTGTAGATAGATGACCAGAACTGCAGATAATTCTCCAAATTTGGCCTCACCAATGTCTTATACAACTTTAACATAACAATGCAATTCCTGTACACAATACTTCAATTTATAAAGACCAATATGCCAAAAGCTCTCTTTACAACCCTATCCAACTGTTGCACCACTTTCAGGGAATTATATATCTGTTCTACTGCACTCCTCTGTGCCCTACCATTTACCATGTATGTCCTTTCTTGGTTTGTCCTTCCAAAATGCAACACCTCATATTTGTCTATATTAAATTCCATCTGCAATGTTTCAGCCCATTTTTCCAGCTGGTCCATATTCCTCTGCAAGCTTTGAAAACCTTCTCTGTCCATAATGTCTCCAATTTACAAACTTGCTGATCCAATTTGCCATATTATCATCCAGATCATTGATATAGACAACAAACAAGGATGGTCCCAGCACTGATCCCTAAGGCTCACCACTAGTCACAGGCTTCCTGTCTGAGAAACAATCATCCACCACTAGTTTCTGGTTTCTCCTGTCCAGCCATTGTTGAATCCAGTTCACTACTTTGCTATGAATACCTAGCATCTGAACCTTCCTGGCTCACCTCCTATGTTCTTTTTCTTTGGCTTGGCTTCGCGGACGAAGATTTATGGAGAGGTATGTCCACGTCTGCTGCAGGCTCGTTGGTGACTGACGTCTAATGCAGAACAGGCAGGCACGGTTGTAGCGGTTGCAAGGGAAAATTGGTTGGTTGGGGTTGGGTGTTGGGTTTTTCCTCCTTTGTCTTTAGTCAGTGAGGTGGGCTCTGCGGTCTTCTTCAAAGGAGGTTGCAGTCTGCCGAACTGTGAGTCGCCAAGATGAACAGTTGGAGGCAATATCAGCCCACTGGCAGTGGTCAATGTGGCAGGCACCAAGAGATTTCTTTAAGCAGTCCTTGCACCTCTTCTTTGGAGCACCTCTGTCTCGGTGGCCAGTGGAGAGCTCGCCATATAACACGATCTTGGGAAGGTGATGGTCCTCCATTCTGGAGACATGACCCACCCAGCGCAGTTGGGTCTTCAGCAGCATGGATTCGATGCTTGTGGACTCTGCCAGGTCGAGGACTTCAATGTTGGTGATGAAGTCATTCCAATTAATGTTGAGGATGGAGCGGAGACAGCGCTGATGGAAGCGTTCTAGGAGCCGTAGGTGATGGCGGTAGAGGACCCATGATTCGGAGCCGAACAGGAGCGTGGGTATGACAATGGCTCTGTACACACTGATCTTTGTGTGTTTCTTTAGGTGGTTGTTTTTCCAGACTCTTTTGTGTAGTCTTCCAAAGGCGCTATTTGCCTTGGCGAGTCTGTTGTCTATCTCTTTGTCGATCCTTGCATCAGATGAAATGGTGCAGCCGAGGTAGGTAAATTGGTTGACCGTTTTGAGTTCTGTGTGCCCGATGGAGATGTGGTGGGGCTGGTAGTTATGGTGGGGAGCTGGTTGATGGAGGACCTCAGTTTTCTTCAGGCTGACTTCCAGGCCAAACATTTTGGCAGTTTCCGCAAAACAGGACGTCATGCGCTGGAGAGCTGGCTCCGAATGGGCAACTAAAACAGCATCATCTGCAAAGAGTAGTTCATGGACAAGTAGCTCTTGTGTCTTGGTGTGAGCTTGCAGGCGCCGCAGATTGAAGAGATTGCCATTCGTGCGGTACCGGATGTAAACAGCGTCTTCATTGTTGAAGTTTTTCATGGCTTGTTTCAGCATCATGCTGAAATAGATAGTAAAGAGGGTTGGTGTGAGGACGCAGCCTTGCTTCACGCCGTTGTCAATGGAGAAGGGTTTGGAGAGCTCATTGCTGTATCTGTCCCAACCTTGTTGGTTTTCGTGCAGTTGGATATCCATGTTGAGGAACTTGGGGGGGCATCTGAGGCACTCTAGTATTTGCCAAAGCCCTTTCCTGCTCACGGTGTCAAAGGCTTTGGTGAGGTCAACAAAGGTAATGTAGATCCTTTGTTTTGTTCTCTGCACTTTTCTTGGAGCTGTCTGAGGGCAAAGACCATGTCAGTAGTTCCTCTGTTTGCGCGAAAGCCACACTGTGATTCTGGGAGGACATTTTCGGCGACACTAGGTATTAGTCTATTAAGGAGAATCCTAGCAAAGATTTTGCCTGCAATGGAGAGCAGCGTGATTCCCTTGTAGTTTGAGCAGTCTGATTTCTCACCTTTGTTTTTCTACAGGGTGATGATGATGGCATCACGAAAGTCCTGAGGCAGCTTTCCTTGGTCCCAGCAGAGCATGAAAAACTCATGCAGTTTGGTATGCAGAGCTTTGCCGCCAGCCTTCCAGACCTCTGGGGGGATTCCATCCATACCTGCTGCTTTGCCATTTTTCAGTTGTTTAATTGTCTTATATGTCTCTTCCCAGGTAAGGACCTCATCCAGCTCTAGACTCAAGGGTTGTTGAGGGAGCTGGAGCAGGGCGGATTCTTGAACTGAGCGGTTGGCACTGAAAAGGGATTGGAAGTGTTCTGACCATGGACTGAGGATGGAGATCTTGTCGCTGAGGAGGTCTTCACTGTCTGAGCTGCACAGAGGGCTTTGGACGGGGTGAGGGGCCGTACACAGCCTTTAGTGTCTCATAAAAACCCCTGAAGTCGTCAATTTCAGCGCTAAGCTGGGTTCGATTGGCGAGGCTAGTCCACCACTCATATTGGATCTCCCGGAGTTTGCACTGAAGGTGGCTGCATGCGAGACGGAAGGCTCATTTTTTCTCTGGCCAGGAAAGCTTTGCAAGGTGAGCCTGGTGGGCAGATCACTTCTTTGCCAGCAGCTCTTGGATTTCTTGGTTATTTTCGTCAACCAGTCCTTGTTTTTCCTTGAGGAGAAGCCCAGGACCTCTTCAGTGGATTGCAGTATGGCCGTTTTCAGCTGATCCCAGAGTGTTTCAGGAGAAGTGTCCGTGAGGCAGTTTGCATCCTCGAGCTTTGCTTGGAGGTTTGCCTGGAAGTTTCCTCTCACTATGTCTGACTGCAAGTTTCCAACATTGAACCTCTTTCTGGGGGCTCCACTGTTCTTGAAGTGGGGCTTGAAGTGAAGGTTGAGCTTGCAGCAAACAAGCCGGTGGTCAGTGTGACATTCCGCGCTGGGCATGACCCTGGTGTGGAGCACATCTCGTTTGTCTCTTCCTCGCACCAGAACGTAGTCCAGGAGGTGCCAGTGTTTGGATCGGGGATGCATCCAGGTAGTCTTCAGGCTGTCTCTCTGCTGGAAAAGGGTGTTAGTAATGACAAGCCGCTGTTCTGCGCAGAGTTCCAACAGGAGGCGCCCGTTGTCATTGCACTTGCTGACACCACGCTTGCCAAGGATTCCTGGCCAGGTTTCTGAGTCTTTGCCGACGCGAGCGTTGAAGTCGCCAAGGATGACAACCTTGTCGGCTGTAGGGGTGCATTGGATTAGGTTGCGCAGATCAGTGTAGAACTTGTCCTTTTCTGCTGGTTCCGCCCGAAGGGTTGGAGCATAGACACTGATAAGAGTGATGCGTCGCTTGTTTTGAAGGGGGAGTTGCATGGACATGATGCGGTCAGAGTGTCCTGACAGGAGGTTTTCGAGTTTGGAGGCAATGGAGTTCTTGACCATGAAGCCAACACCAAATAGGCGTCATTCAGCCTGAGGCTTGCCAGACCAGTAGAGTGTGTAGCCCGTGACGTCTTCTTGGAGGCTGCCTACATCTGCAAGGCGGACTTCGCTGAGAGCGGCTATGTCGATGTCGAGTCTGAGGAGTTCATGTGCGATGAGGGCAGACCGACATTCAGGTCGGTGGCTGTCAGCCTTGTCTAGCATGGTTCTGATGTTCCAGCGTGCTAGCTTGAGTTTGTGTGCATCTTTTGAGGGGTAGGATGTGGACCTGTCCTCGGGCCTGCGCAAAGGAGCTTTTAGGTGGCGTGCAGTGTGCGCAGTACTGGCCCCTCCCTTTACACCCATGGTTTGTGTGCCGTGGCCAAGCAAGCTGGGACGTGGCAGTGAGGTCCTTGGGTCATAGGTTTTATATCGGAGTGACCTTCTCCTATGCAGGTTGCTTAACCGGGCTGAAGAGGCCTGCCTCCCCTTTTAGGTTGAACCATTTCTGGAGATCTACGACCGCTGTCCAAATTAATGGAATGGTGCGCCCTGGAATTGGCCTGCGTGTGTTTACTCCTGCCACGGCCGAGTAAAGGGGATGCAGCATTGGTTGAGGATCAGAAAGAAAAGTTCTAGTAGAAATTTTTTTAAGACTGAAGAGAACTCTGCAATGTAGTTCACAGTTGTTAGTGTTTAGACTATTGGTTTTTGAGGTGTTACACTAAATAGTTCTCATTGACCGCTCCCGGCCCGGGGCTCGGCTGCCAACGGTTGGGCTGTGCGGGCTGCCGGGGTTTGCCTGGCGACGTTGGCCTGTGTTTGGTGCTCGGGCAGGCACGGTCTCGGCTGGCTGTCTCTCCCTGCAATGCGGCTGTTACCTCAGGCCCGAGGTCCTGCTGCCGCCCGGGGGGCCCGAGGTCCTGTTGCTGCCCTCGCTGGAGGTCCGAGGACCTATAGTGTACCTAATGGAACATTTCTATGTTTTCTTCAACTGAGAACTTTCCTGAGGGAACGATGGGGACAGGCATTGATTTTCTCTAACAACTCTGCGAAAGGAGACCACCAATTTCCACAGCTCCTCATTCATTTTGTGATAATTTTAAACTGATGGTCTCTTTTTCACTGATACCACAACCAAAGGAAGTATTCCTATGTAAGACCTTGACAAAGGCCTTCCTAAAGTCCACGTAGATCACATCCACAGCCTTTCCTTCGTCATCTTTCCTGGTAACTTCCTCAAAAAACTCTGTAAGATTGGTTAAACATGAACTACTGCGCACAAAGTTATGAGCCCAGAGGACCCCAAAACCCAGCAGCAATAGAAATTCAACAAGACAAATGGTTACTGTCACATTTGTGGCCCGAAATGTGAAGTTAATAAAACATTAAACACAAGTTTATCTGGTAAACTTCTTAGTGTCTTTATTCTCCCATTTCCTTTGTTCTCCTGCTTGTGTTCTTATCTCTCTCTCAAACCACGTGACTTCCGGTATATCTCATACATATTCATTAACATGACATCCCTCCTTTAATCAGAAATAAACTTTACCTTCACTTACCAATATCTCTCGGAAACATACAAACATCGTAACATAAAGTTTACTTCCTACAGCACTCATACATGCACTTTATGATATAAGATTAAAATACTGTCCCAAAGTTCTTATTAAAACTATGGCACAAAGTCTTCGTATCGTTTGGGCACTTTCCGGTTTCATTTCGGCCTGCCTGCGATATTGTCGTCGCTTCTCGGTTGTTCACTCTCAGCGTCGGAAATACTGCTCACCACGGCTTCGGGTGTTTCTGGCGCTCTAGTCACTTCATCAGGAGTGCTGGTAACTGCCTCTGGAACATCATCAGGTCTCTCAGTTTCAGCATCTCATATTGGCCTTTCAACCTCTTCGCTCGATGTATCTCTTGACTGGTACCTTTTTACACTTGATACATTTCTCTTATACAGGACTCCAGTCGGAGACTTGACTGTCACCATACTGCCACTTCTGGATACGACAGTATAGGGTTGATGGTAATAAGGTGTGTCTAGCTTACCACCAGTTTCATGCCTCACTAGAACATTATCTCCTGGCATGATGTCTGAGTACTTGGCTCCACGTTTTGAATCTGTGTACAGCTTTGCTGCACCTTTCTTTTCAGCATCGTGGTCCCTCATCGCCTGGTCGTCTCGGATTTCCTTTATTTCTGGCATTTTTGTGCGGATTTTTCTCCCAAAAAATGCTTCTGCAGGACTTTTTCCAGTGGTTGCATGAGGCGTTGCTCGATAGACAGCCACATAAGATAGCAATGCTTCTCGCCAATTTTGTCCTTCTGCGTGTGCAATCCTCAATCGTTTTTCAATGGATTGATTTTGTCTCTCTACTTCTCCATTGGCTTGCGGCCATTTCGGGGTTACTTTATGATGGTGGATACCTGTGGTCCTCATGTATTCCGTAAATGTCTCTGAAATGAATTGTGGACCATTGTCAGAGTATAATGTAACAGGTAATCCATATCTTGCGAATATCTCTGCTAATGCTTGTATTGTTTTTTCAGTGGTTGTGGACTTCAACACCACGTACTCATAGTATCTGCTGTAGTAATCTATCACTACCATAATTGATTCACCCGTCGGTAAAGGTCCAAGAAAATCAACAGCTACATCGATCCATGGTCCTATCGGAAGTTGCGTACTCCGGATCGGTTCTGGCGGATTACTCCTACTTGTGATTTGACATGCGTGACAAGTTTTAACAAATTTCTCTGCGTCTTTATCACAACTTGGCCACCATACCTTGGTTCTGAGGTTTTGCTTGGTACCAACAATGCCTAGGTGTCTTTCATGCGCTAAGGATACGATCTTCGGTCTCAATCTTTGCGGTATCACCAATCTGCAACCTCTTAATATACACTGTCCGATGCAACAAAGTTCGTCTCTAATGAGAATGTAAGCCTTGTGAGTACACTTGTCCCATTGTCCACTCTGTATGCATTCTCTTACTTCCATGAGTTCTGGATCACGTTCGGATTCTCTCTCGACTTCCTTCGTAGTCACAGCTTTCGGTGTCGCCTGAATAGCTACGAAGCGTACAAAGCTCTCTGTTTCTGTTCCCAATTCTGACTTGGAATGTGGACCTCCATCCTTCACCAATCTGGACAGCGGATCAGCAATGTTTGCTTTCCTTGCAATGTGGATTACTTTATATTTGTAGGGTTGTAGTCTGAGTACCCATCTCTCTATTCTGGCACATGGTTTGGATCTAGGTGCATAGATCACCTCTAATGGCTTATGATCTGTGATGAGTTCAAATTCAATGCCGTATAAATATTCATGGAACCTCTCACAGGCCCATACAAGTCCGAGTGCTTCTTTCTCTGTCTGAGAGTATCTTCTTTCCACATCTGATAACGATCTGCTGGCATAGGCAATGATTCGTGGTCCTCCATCATGCATCTGGACCAACACGGCTCCTAAACCAACTGGGCTGGCATCCGCTATGACTTTGGTTGATGCCGCCGGATCGTAATATCCAAGAGTTTTTGCATCTGTCAGGCTTTGCTTCAGCGCTGTGAACGCTTTCTTCTGCTCAGATCGAAAATGAAATGGTATTCCTTTCCTGGTTAGTTTCCTTAGTGGTTCTGCCACTGTAGCGAGATTAGGAATGAACTTTGCACAAAAATTGACCAATCCTAGGAAACTCCTCACCTCTGTTGCGTTCTGAGGTGCACGTGCCTCTGCAATAGCTTTCACCTTGGCCTCTGCAGGGTTTAGTCCTTCCCGTGTAAGTCTGTGTCCCATGAAGTCCATTTCTGACACACCGAATTGGCACTTGTTTCCATTCACGGTAAGGCCTGCCTCCTGTAGTCTAGATAATACACGCCTCAACCGTTTGTCATGCTCTTCCTTCGTTGGTGCATGGACTATGATGTCATCAGAAATGTTGGCAACTCCAGGAATGCCTTGAATCACTCAATGGATTTCATACTGGTAGATCTCCGAAGTTGCATTAATTCCAAATGATAGTCTCTTGTAACGATACAATCCACAGTGAGTCACAAATGTTGTCACATCTCGGGAACCTGGATCCAGCTCTAATTGATGATAGCCCCATTTCAGATCAATTTTTGAGAATACCTTGCTGGTAGTTAGTTCTTGAAGTATTTCTTCCACTGTTGGTATAGGGTGTCGTTCTCTAATTATAGCTTAATTGGCCATTCTCATGTCAACACATAGTCTTATGTCACCCTTTGGTTTGGGCACAATCACTACTGGGCTGACCCATTGTGTCGAATGTTCCACCGGTTCAAGAATGTCTTGTTCGATCAATTCTTTAATTTTGGCTTCGACTTTCCCACGAAGTCCAAACGGAGTTCGGCGCATTGGTTGTGCCTTGGGTTTGACCAAGCTATCTACCGCTAGCTTCAATTGTCGACCTTTCAGCTTTCCTACTCCTTGGAAGACTGCGGGGAATTCTTGCTTCATATCCTCGTATGACTGAATTGCATTGACACAAGCTCCAATATGAAGTATTGCCAGGTCTTGTGCTGTGCTTCTACTCAGCAATGGTTCTCCCCTCTCTTCTATGACCATAAACTCTGCTTCGGTGTACTTATCTCCAGCTTCAACAGTTGCAGTAAAACATCCAATGGTCTGCAATGGCTTGGTTGCTGTGTATGGATACAGTTTCTTGGAACACTTCTTTGAGGTACAGATGATCTTTTTCCTTTTCAACTTCTCCCATAAATGTCGATCAATCACATTACTGTCACTGCCTGAGTCTACAATGACCTGCACTGTCACTCCACCAATGATCACTGGGACTTTCTCATGATGTACTTCATTCAACGTAAATTGGTAACAACTCTGTTCCTCCTGGGTATCATCATCGTCACCGTCTATCTGGCGAATGGTATCTTTCTTTCCAGGATACTTTCCTTTCCCCCAGACTTTGCCTTTGGAAGTTGTACTCTTCCTCTTCTGGTCTGCATTGGACTTGCTTTTGCACTTCTTTGCAAAGTGGTCCTTACCTCCACACTTTCTGCAAACTTTGCCTTTGGCCGGGCAATATGGGTCTTTTCCAAAGTGACCTCGGTTTCCACGTCGATAACACTCCACATCCTGTGTCGGCGTATGTCTTGGCTGATTATGGCGATGTGAGAGCCTCTTAATTTGCTGGCTTGAGTTGTCTTTCAGGGTCATGGTATGAAATTGCCCTTCAACAGCCTCTAATGCAGCAGCAATGGTTAAAGCATCGGTGAGTTCCAACTCACTCCCTCTTTCCAGTAGACGTCTTCTGAGTTTATCTGATCTACAGTGCTGTACGACTTGATCCAATAATTGGTTGTCCAAATCAGCTGGCATGTAATTGCATCCAACAGCTAGCTGGCGTAGTCTCGTCACGTACTGAGCAATTGTCTGGCCATCTTCTTGTCTCGTTCTCCGAAACAAATGGCGTTGAAATGTAGCATTCGGTGTCACTACATAATGTGCATTTAATGCATCTACCACTTTCCGGTACTCATCCTTTCTTCCAGTATTCAAAAGTGTCTTAAATGTTTCCCGAACTGAGGGTCCAGCAGTGAAAAGAAGTAACGCCCTCCTCTGCGCTTTTTGTTCAACTGTACCGGTATCTAGAAATAGGCCACGACTGTCGGCGTAGGATTCAAATTCTTCCAGCCATGCCTTCCACTTCACACTTACAGTGCTTCCATCACCAGTCGGGTCAAAATGAGCAATTCCACTATGTGTTAGAAAGTCACAGTTTGTACCAGCCATGAGGAAATATTCCAGCCCCAAAAGTACTGAGTCACAGAGAAAATTCTTATCACCTTGAAGTTGTCTGCAATCCTCTGTAATCTTGTTTAGTCTTTAATTTTCTTCAAGCTTCTTTCATCCTCGTCGCCAATGTCACATTTGTGGCCCGAAATGTGAAGTTAATAAAACATTAAACACAAGTTTATCAGGTAAACTTCTTAGTGTCTTTATTCTCCCGTTTCCTTTGTTCTCCTGCTTGTGTTCTTATCTCTCTCTCATACCACGTGACTTCCGGTATATCTCATACATATTCATTATCATGACATCTACTTAAACAAAAGTTACTTTTAATTATCTTTAAACATGAAAATAGGATCAAACTTTAACTTATTACTATTAACTTAACCCCCTTCTAATTCTAAGCACACATGTATGTAATAAATTCAGAAAAATTCTTTAATTCACAGTCCAATCTCACTTCTCATTCCCCCAAGTTCACTGGTTGCAGGCAATTTTTATACTGTGCTCAGAATTTAACATTGGTGAATTTCACCAGGGTTTGGTGCATGAAAGGTAAATGGTTTCCACTCAGGAAGGTTCTTATTGGCTTTCAGAGAGAGATGTGTTGCTTGTTGGACACCCACAACTGATTCCTTCTGATCAGCCACTTCATTGTTTTGCTGAAGAAACTTGCCCCATCAGGGTTTTCCAGATGATAACCTCTTTCTTTCAGGTCACCACAGAGTTCCTTTTTGTTTCCCTTATTTCAAATGAAACATTATACAGCCAGCCATCTCCTCTTGTATGGGCCACAAAGGCTTAGACCATCCTGAACTAAGAACTCACAACCGTCTTCAAAATGAGGTTTTTCCACAAGCTTGTCAGCTTGTCAGGTTCCAGTCCCAGATGCTGCTTCTGAACTATAGATCTCTCTCTCCCTCCCTCTCCCTCTCTCTCTCTCTCTTTCTCTTTCTCTCTCTCTCTCTCTCTCTCTCTCTCTCTCTCTCCCACCCTCCCTCTCTCTCCCTCTCTCTCCTCTCACACTCTCTCTCTCTCTCTCTCTCTCTCTCTCTCTCTCTCGCTCTCCACAGAATACCGCATGACAGCAAACTGCACTCAGATAGCGGCACCAGACCCAATCTTCTGAGTTTGTTCATCCATTGCTATCCAAAACAATAATCCATTACTCTACAGCATATGCAAGGGCACGCGGAGCGTGGACTGTCTGGCTTGAGCAGAGCTCTGGCATTTTAACTGAGATCTGTTTTGAGGTTTTTGTTTGTGACCTACACTAAAAAATCTGCTGCAATTTATCTCCTTTAAAACATTTCTATATAAAATATAACATTATCTGTCACGAAAGCCACATCGATTATCCCTAATCAGTCCTTGGCTATTCAAATAATTGTATAGCGATCTCTTAGAACACCTTTCAATAAATTACCTACCACTGATGTCTGTCTCACTGCCCTACAATTTCCAGGGTTACCTTTGGAGCCATTTTTAAACAATAGAACAATGTGAGCTACTCTCCAATCCACCGGCTCCACATCCATGGCTAAGGACATTTTAAGCATTTCTGCCAGAGCCCCTGCAATTTCTACACTATCCTTCTTCAAGGCCTGATGAAATATATTGTCTGACTCTGGGGATTTGTCCACCCTATTTTCATTTTGCATCTGGACAACAATGGAAATGGCCAGGGTCTGATCAGGTAAGTGTGGGAGCAGGAAGGAAGTTAAACGACAGGCAAGTACAAGCTCAAGGGGTAGCCATTCCAGGCGGGGCTTTACAAAACAGTCAGCCAATCTACACTAAGTTTCACGAATATAGATGAGCGCATATTGCTAACATCAAATATACTAGATCAGGTTGGAAGCGTGCACCTGGAAGGGCAAGATAATCTGGGCTGTGGCTTACCAGCTTCCAGCATTGATGGAGCTGTCACACATTTGTTTTTCATTTTACACTTGTCTGCTCTGTTTTCTTTGGAACTTCCTGGATTGCCCTTTCCACCCCACCACTAGTCCTAGCCCTTAGAACCAAAGGTCCCTTCATTGCTCCACTCACCACCATCCAGACACTTAAACAGCCCTTCCTGGTCAGGCAAAGGTTCATTGTACTTCTTCCAAACGTGGTCTACTGCATTTGTTGCATGTGATGTAATGAAGGACAGACCGCCCAATTGTATTGCCATGTTTACCTGTGCTCCATCCACATCTCTAACTTGCATATCATCTTAACTCTCCTCTCCACTCTATAACCAATCTGTATGTCCTTGGCCTTTTCCATTTCAACAGTGAAGCCAAAGGCAAATTGGAAGAATGGCATCTCAAATTTCACTCAGGTAGCTTACAACCCAATGATATGAATAATGAATTTTCCAATTTCAAAAAAACACACGCAACCCCATTGCTCTCTTCCCAGACACAACCCCTGCCCTCACCTCCCACTCACATGATAGCCCCCACCCTCTCCTGTGCGTGCGCGCACGCACACACACACACACACACACACACACACACACACCACTCCTCTCACAACTCCCAATGTTCTCCCTCTCAGAACTCCCTATGTTCTCCTCCCTCCCAAACCCATGTACTATCACGCCACACACCCAAAGGGCTCTCCTCCCTTCCACCCTCACCATCCTCTCCTCCCACAACTCTGCCCTCTTCTCCCCCATCTTCACACCTCTCCCATCCTGTTTTCGCTTTCCTTGCCAGCCCTCTCCCACCCCGCCCTTTCCTCCCACACCTCTTGTCTTCTCCCATACACACACACACACACACCCACACCCAGTCCTCGCCTCCCACACACACACCCACACCCCATGCACTCTGCCCACACATACACATCCAGTCCTCTCCTCCCACACACACACCCCCAGTCCTCTCCTCCCACAAACACACCCACACCCACACCCCATGCACTCTGCCCACACACACACATCCAGTCTCTCCTCCCACACACACACCCCCAGTCCTCTCCTCCCACACACACACCCCAGTGCTCTCCTCCCACACACACAACCTAATGCTCTCCTCCCACACTCCCCCGTTCTCTCCTCCCACTCCTCTGTAAACTCCATCCACACACACTCCTAGTGCTCTTCCACACAACTCCCTGTAAACTCCACCTTCACTCATACCCCCCCCCCCCAGTTCTCTTCTCTCCCACACGTTCTGCTGTTCACCCAGTGTTTCTCTCCTTTCTTTCATTCCATCCCTTCATATTCCTGTCATCCCCTCCCTAACTGGTTCCACCTATCACAGATCAGTCTCTTTCCCACCACCACCATCATATGTCTTAATATTCGGTAGCAATCGTCTTGTTTTTAGTCAGTTCTGATGCAGGGTCTTGTCCAAAAAATATCAACTTATAGCTTTTGCTTCCACAGATACTGCTTGACATGTTGAACTCTTACAGCACTCCAATTTCTTTGTTCCAAATTCCATTATTAAACTGATGGAGTTTACTAAAATTTAGTTTTGATTCTCCATTGAAGGCATTTGTTTATGTGCAGCAAAACTATGGAATATTTTGAGATGGGGGGGTCATGGTTAGTGAGGAGTGAGCAAATGCTCTTACAGTGCCAGTGACCTTGGCTCGAATCCAGCACTGTCTGAAAGGAGTTCGTACATTCTCCCTTTGTCTGCCTGAATTTTCCTTGGATGCTCTGGTTTCCTCCCACCCCTTCAAGAAGAATTTGGATAGGGATATGGATGGGAGGGGTATGGAAAGCTATGGACTGAGTGCAGGTCAGTGGGACTCATCAGAAAAATGGTTTGGCACAGATCATAAGGGCCGAAGGGGCCTGTTTCTGTGCTGTAATGTTCTGTGGTTTCACGACAGACTGTTGTTGATAAATTTAAGTGACCTTCCTGTACTTTTCTTCTTCTGGTTCTCCGTCCTATGGGGTGATAATGGTTCCTTTTTAGTCAGTTTGTGGGGTTTGATATGAGGATACCCCACTCCTCAGAAAGGAACAGCGTGTGAATGAATGGATTTAGGTGAGAAGGGGATTTCACGGGTCCAGACCCACCCTCTCGACATCACCTCTGGATCCCTCGCCATGGTGAGGTCCAAGACAGTCGGGGGAGGTTCTGTGGCAGCGAATGGGCCAGAGCAAGCTTCGATGCAAGGGCTGCCCTTTCCACACTTCACGGCATGCATTTTCTGGATGGCTGTTGACCCTATGAGAGGTTTTGGCCACCCTTTGATGGGTCTGGTTTCTCATCCTGCAAGATGTCTAACCACCCTCTGCACCAGGCAAGCCTGGTGGGGGAGTCAATTTAGTTGCTGACCACCCTAATAGTAATGCTAACCACAAGGTTAATTTACAAATGATATCTGCTGGAATAATTTCCCTTCAGTTGACTTTAACTGGATGTATTAACAACACTATAGCTTTGATAACAGTTTATAAATGCGCAGAATTGCTGAACTGTGGACATTTATCTCCCTCATAGATTGGACCTTAAGTGCTGGTTGGATATTGAACACTTTAGAAGAATACCTCACAGTGAAAAGACCATCAGAAATATCAAGTCCAAAGAGATAAAAAGCAAATATCTGAATCGAACGTATTTCTTTGGACCCAGCAGCCCGGCTACAAAAGCACAACAGAATGAAGTAATGCCTGAATGTTTAAATGTTAAATTAATGCTTCACGTGGTGACTTTTTAAAATTCAATTACAGGATGAAGAGAAAGCACTCATGCTTAAACTCCTGTAATTATGTTGTCCTTGTGTATTGGATTTAGACTCTGTTGTGATGAAGGATATGTTTGCAAGACATGACGGTGAAACCATATAACAACTTACAGCACAGAACAGGCCAGTTCGGCCCTACTAGTCCATGCCGTAACAAATCCCCACCCTCCTAGTCCCACTGACCAGCACCCAGTCCATACCCCTCCAGTCCTCTCCTCTCCATGTAACTATCCAGTCAATCCTTAAATGTAACCAATGATCCCGCCTCAACCACGTCTTCTGGAAGCTCATTCCACATCCCTACCACCCTTTGCGTAAAGAAATTTCCCCTCATGTTCCCCTTATAATTTTCCCCCTTCAATCTTAAACCATGCCCTCTAGTTTGAATCTCCCCCACTCTTAATTGAAAAACCCTATCCACATTTACTCTGTCTGTCCCTTTTAAAATCTTAAACACCTCTATCAAGTCCCCCCTCAATCTTCTACGCTCCAGAGAAAAAAGCTCTAGTCTGCACAACCTTTCCCTGTAACTCAAACCTTGAAATCCTGTCAACATTCTCGTGAACCTTCTCTGCACTCTCTATTTTGTTTATATCTTTCCTATAATTTGGTGACCAAAACTGTACACAGTACTCCAAATTTGGCCTCACCAATGCCTTGTACAATTTCATCATAACCTCCCTACTCTTGAATTCAAAATTCCAAATGCCTTCTTCACCACACCATCTACCTGAGTATCAGCCTTGAGGGTACTATTTACCATCACTCCTAAATCCCTTTGTTGCTTTGCACATCTCAATAGCCTACTATTTAATGAATATGACCTATTTAGATTTGGCTTTCCAAAATGTAACACCTTACACTTATCTGTATTAAATTCCATCAGCCATTGTCAGCCCACACCTCCAGCCTTCCTAGATCACCTTTTAATCTATGGTAATCTTCCTCACTGTCCACAACACCACCAATCTTTGTATCATCCGCCAACTTGCTTATCCAATTCTCCACCCCTACTTCCAGATTGTTAATATATATAACAAACAATAGTGGACCCAGGACCGATCCCTGAGGAACTCCACTAGTCACTGGCCTCCAATTGGACAAACAATTTTCTACCACTACTCTCTGACACCTCCCATCCAACCACTGCTGAATCCATTTCACTACCTCCTTATTTATACCTAATGCCTCCACATTTTTTCCTAACCTCCTGTGGGGAACTTTGTCAAAAGCTTTACTAAAGTCTAAATAGACAACATCCACAGCTTTCCCTTCATCAACCTTTTTTGTAACCCCCTCGAAAAACTCAATCAGGTTTGTCAAGCATGATCTACCCCTGACAAAACCATGCTTATTACTCCCTATCAATCCCTGTACCTCCAAATATTTGTAAATAACATCCCTCAGAACACTTTCCATCAACTTGCCCACCACAGACGTCAGACTCACGGGCCTATAATTCCTAGGTTTACATTTGGACCCTTTCTTAAACACCGGAACCACATGCGCAACCCTCCAATCCTTTGGCACTACCCCCATGGCCAGTGATATCCTAAATATCTCTGTTAATGGCCCCATTATCTGTCCACAAGCCTCCCTGAGTGTCCTTGGGAATATTTTGTCCGGTCCCGGAGATTTATCCACCTTTATCTTTTTCAACACAGCCATCACTACCTCCTCGGTTATTCTTATATGCTTCATGACCTCCCCACTATTTTTCTTTACTTCAACTGGTTCAATATTTTTTTCCCTAGTGAATACCAAGGCAAAGAAATCATTCAACATTTCCCCCATTTCCTCTGACCAGTACCCTCAGCCTACCCTCGCTATCTACAAGGGGTCCAATTTTATCCCTCACTAATCTTTTACTTTTAATGTACCTATAGAGACCCTTTGGATTTATTTTTACTCTGTCTGCCAAAGCCTCTTCGTGCCTTTTTTTGGCCTTTCTAATTTCTTTCTTAAGATTCCTTCTACACTCCTTGTAGTCCTCCTTCAAATTCTCAGCTCCTTTCTCTTTATACCTCTTGTACACCTCCCTTTTTCTCCTAACAAAATTTCCAATATTCCTCAAAAACCAAGCCTCCCTATGACTTCCAGCTTTTCCTTTGATCCTCACTGGGACATATCTACTCTGTACCCACAAAATTTCTTTTTTGAATATTCTCCATTTTTCATTTACATTCTTACCTGAAAATATCCTGTCGCACTCAATACTCCCCAAATCCCTTCTTATTCCTTCGAAATTTGCTCTTCTCCAATCCAGAACCTCAACTTTAGGCCCCTCCTTGCTCTTCCCTAAAACTACCCTAAAATAAACAGAGTTATGATCACTAGACCCAATTTGTTCTCCAACAATAATGTCCGATACCTGACCTAGCTCGTTCCCTAACAGGAGATCTAGTATTACACCGTCCCGAGTCGGTTCTTCTACTAATTGATTTAGAAAACAATCTTGAACACATTTAACGAACTCTAGCCCATCCAGCCCTCCAACTGTATGGGCATCCCAATCAATGTGAGGGAAGTTAAAATCTCCCATGATCACTACCTTATGATTCTCACACATATACGTTATCTCCCTACAAATTTGTTCCTCTAATTTTCTTGGCCCATTTGGTGGTCTGTAATACACCCCTATTAGCACCCTCATGCCTCCTTCACCCTCAATTCCACCCAAACAGCCTCACTGGACAATCCTTCAGACCATCCTGCCACCTCACGGCAGTAATGTCCTCCTTAACAAGCAGAGCAACTCCTCCCCCTTTTTTACCCCCTGATCTATCACATCTAAAACAAATGTATCCTGGAATATTAAGTTGCCAGTCCTGCCCCTCCTGTAGCCAGGTCTCACTAATTGCCACAATATCATGACCCCCAAGTATCTGTCCATGCTCTAAGTTCATCTACCTTGTTCACTATGCTTCTTGCATTAAAATATATGCATTTCAGAGAATGACCCTCACATACATTCTCTTTTCTACCTTTTACCTTAATCTCCATCTTACCTTTGTTATCGTTATTATTCCTATCTAGGTGGCCATGCTCCCTTGACACTACTCTGACACTCTGTTCCCCACCCCCCTGCCAAACTAGTTTAAACCTTCCCCCACAGCTCTAGCAAATTTGCTTGCCAGCACATTGGTCCCCCTCCAGTTCAAGTGGAGTCCGTGCCTTTTGTACAGGTCCGACCTTCCCCAGAAGAGATCCCAATAATCAGAAATCTTATCCCTTGCCCCCTGCACCATCTCTTTAGCCACGCATTCATCCTCCACATCCTCCTATTTCTACCGTCACTAGCGCTCTGGCAGCAATCCAGAGATTACTACCTTGGAGGTCCTGTTTTTTTAACTTCCTACCTAATTCCACATAATCCTGTTTCAGGACCTCATCCCCATTTCTAACTAAGTCATTGGTCCCCACATGGACCACGACTTCTGGCTGTTCTCCTTCCCCTTGCAGAATGCTATGAACTCGATCAGAGATATCCCTGACCCTGGCACCAGGGAGACAACAGACCAACCTGGATCCCCGATCTCATCCCACAAACCTTCTATCTGTCCCTCTGACTAATGAGTCCCCAACTACATATCCTGTTCTTATCCCTCCTTCCCTTCTGAACCTCATGGGCAGCTCCTGTGCCAGAGACCTGACCCCCACGACTCATCCCCGTTAGGCTGTTCCACCCAGCAGTATCCAATGCCGAATATATGTTGCTGAGTGGCACTTCCACAGGGGTACTCTGCACAGGCACTCTCCCTCCTTTCCTCACAGTCACCCAATTCCCTGATTCCTGCCTTCTAGGGGTGACTGTCTCCCTGTAACTCTTCTCTATCACTGCCTCTGCTTCCCTTATGATCCTCAGTTCATCCAACTGCAGCTCAAGCTCCCTAACATGGTCACTCATTATATGCAATTGGATGCACCTTTTGCAGGTGTAGTCATCAGAAACAGCTGTGGTGTCTCTGATTTCCCACATCCCACAACTGGAGCACTTAACTACCCCAACTGACTCCATTTCCTCCTTTCTTACTATAAATATGTTATTTCAAAGATACCTTTCCACACAAGGAGCTCCTTCTTAGCCCCTGCTCACCGAAGTCCCTTGAGACAAAGTCCCAAATCATGTTGGGACTTCTATCCGCTCACTACCCTTTCCCTCCAGTTCTGAGGAGTTTTTGATTTTTAAGAGAAATGGTTACTGCAGTGCATTTTATGGAGAGAACTCACAACAGTCATGGTGTGCCTGTGATGGAGAGAAGTAATGTTTTAGATGGCATAATGAGTTGGCAAAGAGGTTCCTTTGGTGCAACACGTTTTGAATTTTGTTGATACTCTATTCATCAAAGTAAATGGAGAATATTCTGTTAGACGCCTGACTTATGCCTTGGAACATCAAGAACATCAAGTTTCTTGCCCCTGACCTAGTGATCTCTCAGATGTTTATGATGGAAAATAATGATAATTGCACTGGATGCCAAGGATTAGATGGTTAGGCACTTTCTTGTGGGGGACAGTCATTTGCCTGACATTTTTTGGCAGGCTTGTCACTTGGTTCATGAGATTTGGTACGTCACCAAAGATTCTAGCAAATTTCCACAGGTGTGCTGTGGAGAGCATTCGTACTGGTTGTTTCACTTTCTGGTGTGGAGGTGCCAAAGCACAGGACAGGAAAAGGCCACAGAGGATTAGAACCTTGGCCAGTGCCCTCATGGGCTTGTCTTCACTCCATTCAAGACCTCAACAAGAGGTGAGGTCTCAAAAAAGCAGCCTCTATTCTCGAGGACCCGCACCACCTCGGTGATGCCCTCTTCTCACAGCTATCATGAAGGAGGAGGTACAGAAACATGAACACCCAATGGCACAAAAACAGCTTCTTCCCCTTCGTCATCTGATTGGAGAATGAACCACAGACGCTACCTCACTTTCTCTTCTTTTACACTTATTTATTTCTTTAAAATGAAATTTATAGCAATATTTGCACCTCTAATGGTGTCGCGAAACAACAAATTGTGTGACAATAAATTCCAATTCTGTTTCTGCCATTTATCAGCTTATGCCCATCCAAATCTCACTAAAGTAAGTAGTGAAGTGTTGACAATGAAATTGAAAATTATGCGATCATTAATAAATATATCCCCATCTGATCTGATTGAGGAAGGCACATCATTGGTAAAGCAACTGAAGAAAGTTGTGTCAAGGCCCTGTGGAAGTCCTGCAGTGAATTTCTGTGGCTAGGGTCTTTCACTTCCAATAGCAACAAACATCTCCTGACTGCAGCCATTGGAGTGCTTTCCCATGGAGGTCAGTTTCACCTGTATTCCTTGATGCTACACTTGGTGGAATGCTTCCTTGGTGTCACCTCAACTCTGAAATTCAACATTTTGGGTCCAAGATTGAACCAAGTTTATGATGAGATCTGGAGTTGAGTAGTCCTGAAAAAGAAACCAAGCTGCAAGTCAGTGAGTAAGTGATTAGTGACCAGGTGCCATCTGATTGTTCCTTCTTCTGTCACTTTAGTGATAACTGAGAGAAAAATTAAGCGGAAAGTATCCAATGGTTGGAGGCCTATCATGCACAAAGGAAAATTATTTGGCTTGGTGGAGGTCAACCAGTTCAACCATAGAATGTGGGCCTCCAAGATCCTCTGCCCACCCATCTTCCACAAATTAATCGACAACCTTCTCACAATAATCAATTCAAGTTTATTGTCACTTGCACCGAGGTACAGTGAGAACGTTGGTCTTGCGAGCAGTGCAGCCAGTTATAAAGTAAGTGCAGAGTTGCAGAGAGAGATCAGTCAGAACAGCAATGGCAACATTATTTTAATTGTGCGAGGTCCGTTCCGGAGTACGTGAGTGGTGGGAAAGAAAGTGTGCATAAATTCTGAAGTGGCTGTGTTCATTGATTGCTCAGTGTTCAGTTTCATTTCAACACCCCAGGAAGTGAAGCAGACCATGCCTACACACAGCAAGACCAAGCCATCAATTAGGTATGAAATGGAAGAGCAAGAACATTTTCACTGTATGACTATCTATTAACAGTTGTGAAATGCAGACGCTGTGATTGTAGTAAAAACAGAAGGTCTCAGGCCCAAAACAGCAGTATATCTTTACCTCCTATGGACACTGCAAGACCGTCTGTGTTCCTCGAGCATTTCAGTGTGTTTTTATCTAATAACAGTTTCTCGGGACTCAATATTGAATTTAACAAGTTCAGATCCCTATTATTTTCTTCTGTGGCAACAGTGTATACAGTATTTTTTTCCTCTCTGTGTTTTAAGTGAATGGCTCCCTCCACTGGCACTACAGACTTGCTAAATTAGTCAGTTTCATCTGGCAACTGACATCTGAGTGCCTATGAGGACCACTGTAGATCGTCAGCAGCACCAGAAATATGGACCATCACAATCTGTTACCTTGTACCCTTCACTTTCCATCACTATCAGACCAGGAGATCAATCCTGGTACAGTGAAAACAGCTGAAGGTCATGCTAAAAATTGTGAGGTCGCAAGCCAGTGGAATGGTAAAGCATGACAATTCACAGGTGAAACAATTAGCATAACAAGTTGGAGCAACATGTTACAGCACCAGCGACCTTGGTTCAGATCTGACGCTGTCTGTAAGGAGTTTGTGCATTCTCCCTGTGTCTGCGTGGGTTTCCTCCGGGTGCTCCCACCCTTCAAAGCGTACGGTGGTTGTAGGTTAATTGGGGTATTTGAGCGGCATGGGCTTGTGGGCTGAGGCGGGCCTATTATTGTCTACATTTTACATTTTAAACTGCAAAAATAGCACATAATGGACAGACGCAAGGAAGCCCTCAACAAGCATCTACAGTCTAACTTTCTCCTGGGGCAACAGTACCCAATATGGAAGGACACCTGTTTAAGGTCAGGGAAGGAATGGAGATATCAGAGGCAAGTTTGTTTCCACACAGTGATAGGTACCAGGAATTCATTGCCAGAGATGGTGGGGGATGCTGTTACTATGGGGACGTGCAAAACAATCTAAGATCGACACATGGATGAAAGAAGAATAGAGGGTTATGTGAGTGAGATAGAAAAGATTAGATTGTTGTGGAGTAGTTACATAAGTTGGCAGAAATTTGTGGGCTGAAGAGCCTGTACTGTGCTTTAATGTTCAATGTTTTATATCAAATTATGAATGGAGTGAAATGGGCAATCACCATTTCCTTCCAGCTTCTCATTTTTTGTTCAGGATCACTGCATCTGCAGTGTTTTTGTTATGAATAGTAATGGATTATTAAACAGCTGGGGGTGGGCAACAACAATGTCCCCATTCGTGACGAGGGCAGGGCTCAGCATCTGTGTGCTAAAGACAAGACTGAAGTATTCACAAGCATTTTCAGCCTCTCCCTACTAGTGAAACCGGCCTTCAGAAAACTGGGCTTATTCCATGTAAGGTCAAGAAATGGCTGAGGGCACAGGATAGAGCAAAGGCTATGGGGACCAGACAACATTCCAACTCCAGCATTGAAGATCTGAGCCAGATGTTCTAGCTTTTACATAATGATCTGAATTATTCCTGTGGTGCAAATACAAGGAGTGGGACAAATCCATTCCAGCAAGTTACTGCCCAGTCTGACTCTGAATAGTCGTAAGCAAAGTGGTCAGACCCATCATTGCCAGTGTCATCCAGAGGGACTGACCTATTTCTCCCAGGCCCAACTGCCTTCTGCCCTTTCATCGCTGCCTGGCCTTCCCACCTAAGGTCAGCAGTGGGAATATTCTTCCCAGGGTAGGGGAGTGAAAAACAAGAGGGCATAGATTTAATGTGTGAGAGAAAAGGACTTAAAGAAGATCTGAGGGACAAAATTTTCAAACGAGGAGCCCTGAATGAGCTGCCAAAGGACAAGTAAGGTGGACACGATTGCAACTAGATATTTAGACAGGTATATGGATCAGAAAGGTTTGGATGTAATATGTTCCATGTAGGCAAACAACGTGGCCACCATGGAAGAGTTGGTTTGAAAGGTCTGCTTCAGCAATGTATAACTAAATAATTATGCTTGCTGACAATTGAATGAATCAATTTGCAACTCTTCAGACAATGAAACAATGCATATGTTAATGCAGCAAGACATAAGGAAAACATTCAGGCACAGGCAATTAGCAATCACATCAAGATTCAAGAATCTTTCGCTGTAAGAAGGAAACGGGAATAACAATTTGGGCATGTGAGAAAGTGGAAAAGTTTTGGAAAGATCTAAATCAGGTTTTAAATAAAATCACAAAAAGCAACATACCAAAAAATCCAGAGATCTTTCTTCTAAGTAATATAAGAAGTAAAGAACTTGGACTCTATTTGGATGGAGCACAAAAAAGATTTATTATGATAGCCTTAGCTTTAGCTGTAGCAAAAAAATGTATTATGTCAACCTGGAAATCAGAAGATAGGCTGAGAATACAGCAATGGTACATAGAAATGAATAAATGTATTCCATTGGAAAAAATAACATATAATTTAAGAAATAACATCATAGTATTCGAACAAATTTGGGAACCGTACATGGAACACAACAGAGAAGTCCTACCGCGGACCTCCACCACCTAAAATGACAGAATGAGAAGAAGACGAAATGAACTGACCCCAGTGTGTAAAAGTAGATGACACAATTTTCTTGTTTATTTTCATTGTGTGATTACATTGTTTAATGGGTTGAATGTATCATATAGGTTGAACGTTGAGTGGGTGGGGGGGGGGGGTGAAGGAGGAAGGGAAGGGAGGGGGGGGAAAGGGGAGAAAATGACACTCTGTATATTCAAGAGGTTAATGTTTATGTGTATTTTAGTCAATGTGGTTCATAGTGTGAAAAAATTTTTAAAAAGATTCAAGAATCTTTTATTGTCATGTCATAAAGTCAGTGCAATATTATGTGGAATTTGCTTTAGTCTGCTGGAAGGCAGACAGATTCACCATCAGCAAAAACTGCCTGAAGCTCCTCTTACAGTCAGAGAAAAAGAAGCAAAAGAGAGGCCCCCCCCCCCCCCCCCCAGTCACTGAGTGTCCGTGTATTCGTCGCCACCACTGCCCCAGCCACACAGACAATCAGCAATCCAAGCTCCAGATTCCAACCTCTGACACGATCAGGAAACCTTCCACACCCTCTCGCACCCTGGTTCCGATACCTGGCATCCCTTCAGCCAGCCGCCCACAGCCTGTGAGGACTTGCCTCAATTCACCAACAGCCTACCACCTGTGTGTTCTTCAGCTGCAGACCCCCTCACTGGTCCGTTACCCTGGTTGCTGTCCCGTGGGTTGTCTCTTCTGCATCTCCTGTTCTCCAGTGCCCTGCACCATTCCTTGTTTCCCCAGAGTCTGCAACCCCTCGAAGATGCTGCTGATCATTGGTGCCGCCATCTTGGGCGCGGACACCAAACTTTCAACTGAAACCACTAACAGGCCGTTTGTGGCCTGTGGAGCTGATGGCCGTCTGACTGGGCAGTTGGACCCCATGGCAGTGCTGTGTCTCTGTTCCCTGCTCCTCGCGGGTCCACACCAGTGGGAGTGCTGCCATTACAGCAGTCTCCAGCAGCACCACTATTTGCTTCAAAAGTGGTAGGCCAAGACTTCCTTGCTTTCAACATCACTGTCACTGAGTTCTTCGTCATCAGCATCTTGGAAAATATTTATGGTGGAGACTATGATTGGACCAGCCATTTAAATAGTGTAGCAACAAGAACAGCTTCGAGACCAGGTAGCCAGCAGTAACTGACTCAATGCCTGATGCCCAGACTTTCCATCATCTACAAGGAACGAGTAAGGAGCACGATGGAATATTCTCCACTTTCCTGAAGAACCATACAGAACATAGCAGCCTCCAAACAAATTACTCATTCCCTCCACCAACAGAACCCCATGGTTGCAGGGTGTACCACCAACAAAATTCTTTGCACTTGCTCACCTTGCCTAGTCTGTCAGAACCTCCCAAAGCTTCGGCCTCTACCATTACAAGGATAAAGACAGCAAGTGTGTGGGAGCACCCCTATTTACACATGATCCTTCATTGTCACTGGGTCTAAGTCCTGGAACTTCCTACCGCAACATCATTGTCGGTGGACCAGAAGGACTGCAGTGGGCGGAAATAACAACTCCACTCCATCTTCTCAATGTATGAAGCAATGGTTCAAAAATGTTTGACTTGCCAGCAATACTCTGGTCCTGAAAATGAATTTGAATAAATGGATCACCCTTAGCTCTACAATAACATGAATGTTTCATTTAATATTCCCGTGTTCTTCAATGAGAAGATACTTTAACTTACGAAGCTATTAATGATGAGCTTACAGAACTCGTATCCAAAATAAACAACAGTGATAAAATGGGTTAATAGACCATAAGACCTAGAAGCAGAAATAGGCTATTCAGCCCATTGAGTCTGCCCCACCATTTAATCATTAGCTGATCTATTTTCTCCTCAGCCTGGCCTTCTCCCCATAACCATTGATGACTGTAGAAGAAAAGGACAAGTTCAGATCGGTTACAACTGCAACTGGAAACACAAATGGACAATTCAGGAATTACCATCTATTACATTCATGGACCATGAACTTCCAATACAACTTCATGCATGATCTCCCAACTAATGCAACCTTTGCACGCAAGTCCGATGTTTGTGATGGATGGTCTTCAAGTGAATTTAAAGGATTAATTTCTGGTCGTATCCTAAGAAGAAATTGGCCGTGGGCACTTGCTCACTGCATGGTGCTAATATGGAATATCCTGACCTCGCTGCGAAGGCAATAGATGCAGTTAATATCTGGCATCTCTGCTTTATAGCAGCAGTAGTTGGAGTATCTAGCACCCCTATGTTAAAATCGACAACTGAATTGTGCATTTTCTTTATGTCAATTTTGTAATTAATGATTAGAATTATTAAATAAGTAAATGTTTTGGTTTAGTTCTTTTAAATGATTTTATTCAATGTTTCTGGAACTCTCTGATCATCAGTCAGTTGGAGTCAATGAATGGACCATCAAAGAGACAGTATCTCAGCTTGCGGTGCCTGTAGCCGAGTCATCATTTACTATTGGCCCGGCTTTTAACTGTTCTGTGATTCCTAATGACATTGAATGCAACCAAGCCACTCTTGAACTTGCGACTGATGCTTCATGATCAACAGGAATCACACAACAATGACAGGCTTGGGTGGGCTGGGAGGGAAACAATAGGGAGTGTTAGTGACTGTATGGAATATGCTGGCTCCAGTGCAATCCTCCCAGTCTAATAAAGTCTTTTATATGCCTCAAACACACCAGTGCTTCTACATTCTCAGAAGACTGAAGAAGTTCAGCATGTTCCCCTTGTGCCTCAACAACTTCTCCAAGCACACAGTTGAATGCATTGCAGCATGTTACAGGAGCTGCTCTGCTCAAGATCAGAGGAGGCTTCAGAATTCAGCTCAGAACATCATGCAACTTTCCCTCCCCTTCATGGACTTTGATCTACATCTCTGTCAGCCAAGGGAAGACAACCAACATTCTGAAGGACCCATCACACCTCAGACACGCTCTCTTCTTTCTCCTCCCATAGGGGAGGTGGCTGAAGAGTTTAAAAACACACAACAGGTGTAAAGACCAGTTTCTTCCCCACACCCATCAGACTCCTGAAGGAACCCCTCAGCCATGCTGCCCTGGTCTTTCTTTTTCCATTCATTGTAAATTGTGCTCTTTACAAAGTTGTATGAATGATACCTTATAAGTTTGAACATTATAGCTTCAGTCCACAATCTTGAGCTGACTGATATATACCTATCAAGAAAAAAAAGAAATCCTCCTGACCTCATCACTCTCCATTTTTCTTTAATCCGTGTACCTGCTTAAAAGTCTCTTAAATGTCCGTGTTGTTCCAGACTCCATCACCCTGGTTATGCATTTCAGGCAAGCACACACTCTGAGTAAAAAAAAACTAACCCATAATGTCTCTCCTAAACTTCCCTCCTTTCACTTTGTATAGACATCCTCTGGTGTTTGCTACTCCCACCTTGGGAAAAAGGTGCTGGCTGTCCACCTTATCTGTGCCTCTCAGAATCTTGTAGACCTCTATTGTTACTGCTCATCTTTCTCTCTCCAAAGAGAAAAGCCCAGACTCTGCTAACCTTGCCTCAAAAGACATGTATTCCAATCCAGGCAACATCCTGGTAAATCTCCTCTGCACCCTCTCCATAGCTTCCACATTTTTCCTGGAGTGAGGTGACCAGAACTGAATGTAATATTCTCAGTGTGATCTCACCAGGAATTTATAGAGCTCCAGCGTTACCATATGACTCAATCCCCTTACTAATGAAATGCAGCATCATAGTCCTTCTGAACTGTCCGATCAACCTGCAGAGCGACCTTGAGAGATCTATGGCTTTGGACACCAAGGTCCTTCTGTACTTCACACTGTTAACCATGTACTTTGCCTTCAAGTTTAATCTACCAAAATGCATCAGCTCACACTTTTCCAGATTGAACTCCATCTACCACCTTTTCGCCTAACTCTGAATCCTGTTGTAATCTATGACAACCTTCAACACTATCCACAACACCTCCAACTTTCTTTCTGACCCATCCCTCTGCTTATTTGTCCAGGAGTTTACAAAAAAGAATCACAAAGAGCAGGGGTCCCAGAATAGATCCCTATGGTACTCGGCCAGTCACTGATCTCCAGGCACAATTCTTCCCATCTTCTACTCTCTGCTTTCTACAGGCAAGCCAATTCGGAATCCGCACAGCCAAGGTTCCTTGGATCGCATGCCTCATGACCTTCTGAATGAGCCTCCAATGGAAGACCTTGTCAAATGCCTTACTAGAAACCATATACACCACATCCTTGCAGGAAAACCCTTCTAACTGTACTTGGCATTTTGTGACAAATAAACAGTTTTGACAACAAAGATTTTTTTTCTAGGTGATGATGTTAGCTGGAGGCTGGGGCAAATTGCTCCATGAACAGTTGTCTTCAAATGTTCTAGTTGAAGTACAACGATACATCAAAGCACGTATGGAAAGGAAATGGCTGCCCATGTTTCTGGCCACACCAGAGTTTGCAGAGAGACATCGCATCCAGGTACAGTAATGCTGCAATTCACCATTTTGTATTTAATAAGCCTTGAGAGTAAAAAAAGACTCTATGTAAGTCTTGTATTAATATTTATTAATATTGGCATTTCTTTATATTTACCTTCAACAAAAAGAAAACTTTGATGCAATAGCTGTGAACTAATAAAGTCACGTTAATAATATCTGCTAAATTGAGTAGATTTTGTTTTTGAAAGGGATAAAATGGTTGGCCTGCATGATATACAGGCCAACAATTTCAATTCTATGCCCCACTACTGTACCGACATCCCTGTTCATGGCCTCATGCACTGCCACCTGTAAATTGGATGAGCAACATTTGTATTCCATCTTGTCACTCTCCAGCCAGATGGCATTAACATTGACTTCCCCTGTTTCTGCTTGCCTACTCCCCATTCTTCCTCTCCCCATCTCTCTGTCTCTTTTTCCACAAGTTCTTCACCCACTTTCCTTTCCATGCATTGAGCCACCCCCTCTTCTGTTTGCTGTTGTGCTCTCCCTCCCTCATCCATCTATCTATTACCTGTTGCCTGTGCTCTTCCCCCTGCCCCCCCCCCCCCCCACCATTTTGCACACAGCTTGAAACACTGGTGATGTATCTTTATCTTGGCTTTTTAAAGTACATTGTTTGACCTACTGAGTTTCTTTAGCAATGCATTTTTACTTTTATTTTAATACAGTCCTCTAAAATTTAAACCCCACTGAATGCAATAAAATGTATTATTGCAATTTGTTACAGGGATGCTTTGTGCATTATTTTTTAAAAATTATTCTCCCAACAATATACTGTGGGGAAGAAAAATGAAGATTTTAAAAAAATACAGCAATGGTTTCTAATGAAAGCACACTGTTACGCGCCCAGGGGACACCAAACCCAGCAGCAATAGATATTCACCAAGACAAATGATTACTTAAACAAAAGTTGCTTTTAATTATCCTTAAACATGAAAATAGAATCGCACTTTAAATTATCACTACTGACTCACTTAACTAACTTAATCCACATCTAATTCTAAGCGCACGCGTATGTAATGTGTGTGTAAGTTCAGAAAAGTTCTTTGGTTCATAGTCCAATGTCACTTCTCATTCCTTCAAGTTCACTGGTTTCAGGCAATGCTTGTACTGGGCACAGAATTTAACATTTAATGCCTAGTTCACTAGGTGTTAGTGCTTGAAAGGTAAATGGTAACTGCTCAGGAAAGTTCTTGTCGATTTTCAGAAAGACATTTGTTGTTCCAAGACACCCACAACTGATTCCTTTTAAATTAGCCACTCCAGTGTCTTGCTGATGAAATTTTCCCCCTCAGGGTTCTCCAGATGATAACCTTTTTTTTCAGGTCATCACAGAGTTCTTTTTTGTTTCTCTTATTCCAAGTGAAACATTAGACAGCCAGTCCTCTCCTCTTGCATGAACCACAAGGGCTTTGACCAGGCTGAATCAAGCACTTACAAGTCATCTTCCAAATGGGGTTTCCAGAAGCTTGCCAGCTTGTTCTGTTCCAGTCTCAGCTGCTGTTGCTGGCTGTAACACTGTAGAAGTAATCTCTCTCTCTCTCTCTGAGAAAAAGCCTGTTTGACTCTCTCTGCTTGCAAAATCACATGACCCTCTTAGAACAGCTCCAGACAGTCTACGGCTCCAACAGGATCTTTCATCTGTTGCCTTTTTGTAAACAACAATTCATTAGTGAAGTCTCTTGGGCACTCACCAAAGCTCTTGCAAAGACTGTTGGTCCCGACATGTCTGGCATAGGGCAGAGCTCCAGTTTTTAAAATAAGATCAGTTTTAAAGTGTGTATGTGACCTACTCTAGCAAACCTTTCCTAATTTATCTCCCAAAAACTTTGTCACAATACAAAAAATTTGAAAATACAAAAAATTTGAGAGTAGGCAATAAATTGGTGAGGAATTGATAACAGATTATTAGATCTGGAAGTATGGAGAATGAGAATAACTATGTAACCATATAACCATTTACAGGCCATATTGGCCCTTCGAGTCCACGGCGGTTCACTTGAACAACTCCACTAGTTCCCCCCTTTGTTTACGAAAAAAGCATTTTATGGAGTGGGTCACTGGCAATTAATATTGAAATCATCAACAATAGCATTTAAAAAATCAATTATATAAAAGATCAATTCGTTAGATATTGATGCACAGCGGCAACAGCGACCACGCATAATATAGATAATTTATCACATTCATTTCTACACTGTATGTTTCTTCTACCATGTTCATTTTTAAACATAATTTCAAGCATTACACGCTTTTTTGGTAGTGAAAAAAATAATTTTTACATTTTTGTCATTTCTTTAAAACTGCTTGTTTTGATAAATGAAGCATGCTGTATTTGCTAATGAATAAGCTATCAAATTTACACACTCATGTCTTCTTTATTCTTCCTTAAATTTTAATTTTAAAAGTACTGTTGAGAACCCAGAAAATCCAGACTGATCCAATCCCCAAGCAGTCCGGAATTTAGGATTTTTACTGTATTTGTATCATCTTGGAAATTAATTATTTACAGCATGCTTCATTTATCAAAATGAGCAGTTTTAAAGAAATGACAAAAATGTAAAAATTAATTTTTTCACTGCAGAAAATGTGCATAATGCTTGAAATTATGTTTAAAAATGAACATGGTAGAAGAAACATACAGTGTAGAAATGAATGTGATAAATTATTTATATTATGCGTGGTCGCTGTTGCCACTGTGCATCAATATCTACCCAATTGATTTTTTAATATAATTTATTTTTTTAATGCTATTGTTGATGGTTTCAATATTCATTGCCAGTGGCACACTCCATAAAATGTTTTTTTCCTTACACAAAGGTCTTATAAATTATGTTCCATTATTTAAAAAAGATTAAAGCAGATTTAATTAAGTGGAAAGATCTTCCATTAGCTTTAATTGGTCGAATTAATTGTATTAAGATTAATATTTTTCCTCGTATCCAATATTTATTTCAATCAATAGTGTGTTCTCTTTCAAAGAGTTTCTTTCAGGATTTAAATAAAGTTACGAGAGAAGTTTTATGGAAAGGGAAACTACCACGGGTAGCATTAAAGAAGAAGATTTCAATCTTCTTCAGCATGATGCTGAACCAAGCACTGAAAGACCCCAACAATGAAGACGCTGTTTACATCCGCTACCGCACGGATGGCAGTCTCTTCAATCTGAGGCGCCTGCAAGCTCACACCAAGACACAAGAGAAACTTGTCCGTGAACTACTCTTTGCAGATGATGCCGCTTTAGTTGCCCATTCAGAGCCAGCTCTTCAGCGCTTGACGTCCTGCTTTGCGGAAACTGCCAAAATGTTTGGCCTGGAAGTCAGCCTGAAGAAAACTGAGGTCCTCCATCAGCCAGCTCCCCACCATGACTACCAGCCCCCCCACATCTCCATCGGGCACACAAAACTCAAAACGGTCAACCAGTTTACCTATCTCGGCTGCACCATTTCATCAGATGCAAGGATCGACAATGAGATAGACAACAGACTCGCCAAGGCAAATAGCGCCTTTGGAAGACTACACAAAAGAGTCTGGAAAAACAACCAACTGAAAAACCTCACAAAGATAAGCGTATACAGAGCCGTTGTCATACCCACACTCCTGTTCGGCTCCGAATCATGGGTCCTCTACCGGCACCACCTACGGCTCCTAGAACGCTTCCACCAGCGTTGTCTCCGCTCCATCCTCAACATCCATTGGAGCGCTTACACCCTTAACGTCGAAGTACTCGAGATGGCAGAGGTCGACAGCATCGAGTCCACGCTTATGAAGATCCAGCTGCGCTGGATGGGTCACGTCTCCAGAATGGAGGACCATCGCCTTCCCAAGATCGTATTATATGGCGAGCTCTCCACTGGCCACCGTGACAGAGGTGCACCAAAGAAAAGGTACAAGGACTGCCTAAAGAAATCTCTTGGTGCCTGCCACATTGACCACCGCCAGTGGGCTGATAACGCCTCAAACCGTGCATCTTGGCGCCTCACAGTTTGGCGGGCAGCAACCTCCTTTGAAGAAGACCGCAGAGCCCACCTCACTGACAAAAGGCAAAGGAGGAAAAACCCAACACCCAACCCCAACCAACCAATTTTCCCTTGCAACCGCTGCAATCGTGTCTGCCTGTCCCGCATCGGACTTGTCAGCCACAAACGAGCCTGCAGCTGACGTGGACTTTTTACCCCCTCCATAAATCTTCGTCCGCGAAGCCAAGCCAAAGAAAGATATAATAATCAACATTTCTTTTTCAATGTTCAATAGTCATTTAAAGAGTTGGGATTCTAAGGGTATAAAAACATTACAGGATTTTTTTGTAGAAGGACAGTTTATTTCTTTCAATTAATTGAAAGAGCATTTTGATATTGCTGAAAATTCTTTATTTGTTTATTATCAAATTCGATCTTTGGTGAAAAATATGTATGGCAGAGAGATGATTTTACCTGTATTGATGGAATTTGAGTCTTTGATTTCTTCTATACCAAAAAGGGGTTATATTTCTGTTATGTACCAAGTATTACAAGACGATATGGATAAGTTGGAATGGGAGAAATCTAAGCTTAAATGGGAAAATGATTTAGCTTTTGTTTTTCCTGAAGACTACTGGGCAGATATGTGTCATGATGGTGTTACTAAATTGACAAATATGCAGTATGGAATGGTTAATTATAATTTTCTACATCAGTTGTATTTAACACCAGAGAAATTGAAAAAATATGGTTTTAGAAATTTGGATTCTTGTTTTAGATATGGTGCATGGACTGGAACTTTTTTTTACATGCTGTTTAGTCTTGTGTGCATGTACAACCATTCTAGGATGAAATTGTAAATTTTGGAAAAATTATATAATTTTAAGTTACCATTAGATCCATCTATTTTTTAATGGGTTATATGATTCCTTTAAGGGGATTAGGGTTGGATAAATTTCAAATTGCATTTATATATTTAGCATTGTCTGTAGCTCAAAAATGTGTAGCAAGTACATGGAAAGATAATATAGTGATTAATATAATGCAATGGCAGAATTAATTGAAAGCTTGAATTGTTATGGAAAAAATTACGTACAATTTACATGACAATTATTTTTTTTGTTAATAAGTGGTTACCATATTTGGAATATATGCATTTAGATAAATTTTGAATTATTATATACTTTTAGTTTCTGTTTATATATTTTTAGCTCTCCTTAAGAGAGTTGGCTGATGGGGTGTGAGGTGGGTGGGGACTTGATTTTTTTTTTTTAATTGTTGTTTTGTTTTTTTAATATATATTCATATAAAATTTTCTTTATGGAATGAATTTTGTATTATTATTAATGATTCTTCAAATAAATAAAGTTTGAACAAAAAAACAAAGGTCTTATAAACCTCATTCTCCATATTTCCAGATCTAATCATCTATTATCAATTCCTCACCAATTTATTGCCTACTCTCAAATTTTTTGTATTATGACAGAGTATATAGATATTTTTTTGGGAGATAAATGGGAAAGGTTTGTTAAAGTAAGTCACATACAAACATTTTAAAACTAATCTTATTTAAAATACTGGAGCTCTTCCCCATGCTAGGACCAACAGTCTTTGCAAGAGCTTTGGTTCAATAATGAATTGTTGTTTACAAAAAGGCAACAGATGAAAGATCTTGTTGGAGCTGCAGATTGTCTGGAGCTGTTCTAAGAGGGTCTTGCAGTTTTGCAAGCAGAGAGAGTCAAACAGGCTTTCTCTCAGAGAGAGAGAGAGAGAGAGAGAGAGAGAGAGAGAGAGAGAGAGAGAGAGAGAAAGAGAGAGAGAGAGAGAGATCACTTCATTTGGTTTTTCATACAATGAATTTTACCTCCCCAGGTTCTCCATAAAACCTGTTTCTAAAATCTTCCATCTATTTGCTTGTTCTTCAGGTACAAATCCAGGATGTGGTGGAGGACCAGATTTTACAACAGAGTAGAAAGAAGCATGGTGTATTGAAGGTGAGGACATGTCAAATCCAGTTACACAATACTGCTGGGAAATAAGTGGAGGTCCATTGGGTTGGGTATAAAAGTATTGCAAGGATGAACTCCCAGTTAATAATGGTAAAGAAATATTATCAATGCACTTTATTTCTGTAATATCACCATGAACCCCTTATATATTGTGTAAGGAGAGCATTCATATCAGAATCAGGATTTATTGTCATGAACAAGTCATGAAATTTGGTGTTTGGTGTCAGCATCACAGTGCAAACATTCATATTATAACCAGCTTATAACATTACTATAAATGAAAAAAAAAATGCATGAAAAGTAAGGCCGTGTCTTTGGTTCATTGATTGTTCAGGAATCTGATGGCAGTGGGGAAGAAGCTGTCCTTGTGCCGCTGAGTGCTCATCTTTAGGCTCCTGTACCTTTTCCCCGATGATAGCAGAGTGAAGTGGGCATGGTCTTGGAGGTGGGGGTCTTTGAATATAGTGGCTGTTTTTTTTTTAAAAACACCTCCTCATGTAGACTCCCAAGATGGAGTGAAGTCTGGTGCCTATGATGTTGTAGGCCCAGTTAACAACCCACTGGAGTTTATTCTTGTCCTGAGAGTTGGCACCTCCATACCAAGCAGTGATACAACCAGCCAGAATGCTCTCTATGGTACACCTGTAGAAGTTTATGAGAGCCTTCGATGACATACTGAATCTCCTCAGACACCTCACAAAGTATATCTGCTGGCAGGCCTTCTTTGTTATTGCATCAACATGGAGGCTCCAGGTCAGAGCCTCGGAGATGTTGACAGCAAGGAATTTGACGTTCTTGATCCTCTCCACAACTGAGCCCTCTATGAGGGCTGGGTCACGTTCCCCTGACTTTCTTCTGAAGTCCACAATCATCTCCTTGGTTTTGCTAGCATTGAGCTAAAGGTTGTTGTTGCTACACCATTCAACAAGCTGATCTATCTTCCTCCTGTATGCTTCCTCATTGCCATTTGTGATTCTGCCAACAACTCTGGTGCATTGACAAACTTATAAATAGCATTGAAATTGTGCCTGGCCATGCAGTCGTGGGTGTACAACAAGTAGAGCAGTGGGTAAGCAGGCATCCTTGGGAGGTGCCTTTGTTGATAATCTGTGACGATGAGACATTTCCAATTCGTACTGACTGTGGTCTTTCAATGAAAAAGTCAAGGATCCAGTTGCAGAATGAGGTACAGAGGCCGAGAATTTGCAGTTTCTTGACCAGCACTGAGCGAATAATGGTATTGAGGTCGAGCTGTAGTCGATAAAGAGCAGTTGTATGTATGAATTGCTGTTTTTGAGGTGATCCAGAGCTGAATGAAGAGCCAGTGATATTTCATCTGCTGTGGAGCGATTGTGACGATAGGCGAATTGCAGCAGGTCCAGATCTTTGCTTAGGTACATGTTAATTCTGGCCACAACCAGTCTCTCAAAGCATATGTGGCTGGCCTCCCAACCAAGCAAGACCATAAAAGACATGGGCGTGGAGTTAGGCCATTCAGCCCATCGAAAAAACATGAGAGTGGAATTAGGCCATTCAGCCCATCGATTCTCCCACCATTTCATCATGTCTGGTCCTTTTTCAACCAACTCACTTTCCTTCTCCCCAAAACCCTTGATTCCTTTCCTAATCAAGAGCTTTTCTACCTTTGCCTTAAATAAACCCTCAATGACTTGGCCTCCATAGCCATCTGCAGTAATAAATTCCATAGATACACAACCCTCTGGAGACATTCTTCCTCATCTCTGTTCAACAGGGATACTTTTGTATTCTGAGGCTGTGCCTCTGGGCCCAGACTCCCCCACCACAGGAAACAATGGCTCTATGTCCACTCTGTCCAATCCTTTCAGTATTCAATATGTTTCAATGAGTCCCCTCCCCTCATTCTTCTAGACTCTAGTGAGTACAGTCCCAGAGCCATAAAGATTTCCTCATATGATAACCACTTCAATCCATGAAAAAGCTGGAAATGTGACTTTGCAATTAGTCAAAAATATTCAAAGGAGTATTTTTTAAAAAACATACAGAACAGTTATAGGCTCTTCCAGCCAATGAGCTCTTGCCACCTAAATGCACTAAATTAACTTACAATCCTTGTACTTTTTTGGAGGATGTTAGGAAACCGGAGCACCCGGAGGAAACCCATATAGGTATGGGGAGAACGTACAAAATCCTTAAAGACAGCACAGGATTTGAACCCAGGTTGTTGGCACTGTAACAGCGTTATGTTATACAATCCGCCCATGCAGTTTGCACACGGGTTTGGTGTGGGGGACTCGCCTCTCAGCAATTATTCCCAAGGCCTTGACTTGTCTCAGGGACTCACCACTGAGCTCCAGAATGGTGTCAGCCAGCTGGATGTGGGCGAGGTAGGAGTGTAACATCAGCAGATCGTGTGGGTGGAAAAACCTCATTTCATTTGGAGTTGAGGTGTGGCGAGTGATGGGTGACTGCCATGATTTGGACGGTGTAAGAAAGGGTGTGTAGTGGGACTCGGGCCTTTTTATTTCATTCGCAGTCAAGTTGGGGCAAGTGATTGGTGAGTATCAGTGATTTGAACAAAAAGGGTGTGGAAGGCAAAAAGTTAAGCCAATTAAGAGTTGATCTGTGAGTAATTGGGTAATTGAGTTCACTGGCAGTGACCAATAAAAGGAGGGTGTAAGTAAAGCCAGTGTGGAGTGGAGCTTTGATGAGCAGAGGGTGAGGGTGAGGGTGAGGGTGAGGGTGAGGGTGAGGGTGAGGGTGAGGGTGAGGGTGAGGGTGAGGGTGAGGGTGAGGGTGAGGGTGAGGGTGAGGGTGAGGGTGAGGGTGACCAGGTGAGGTCATTTAATCCTTTAATTAAAGTTAGGTAATGAAGTCATCTAGGGCAGTTGGTTGCTCTGGTTGTGGGATGTGAGAAATCTGGGACACTGTGCTTGATCCTGATTACTACACCTGCAGAAGGTGCACCCAGCTGCTGTTCCTGCCAACTCCAACCTAGGGAACTGGAGCAGGAGTTGGATGAAATGTGGATTTTGAGGGAGGTAGTGGCAGTCGGGAGTGTCAGGGAGGCAGTTTTCCATATAATTCAGGAGGCAGGTGGTTGGATGACTGTTAGTAAAAGGAAGGGGGAAATGCAGACAGTGCATTTGGTAGGATGTCAGGGTTTGAGTTACAGAGAAATGTTGAGCAGCCTGGGGCTTTTTTTTTCTCTGGAGTGTCGAAGATTGAGGGGGGATTTGATGGAGGTGTTCAAGATTTTAAAAGGGACAGAGAGAGTCAATGTGGATAGGCTTTTTCAATTAAGGGTGGGGGATATTCAAACCAGAGGCCATGGTTTGAGATTGCAGGGGGAAAATTATAAGGGGAACATGAGGGGAAATTTCTTCACGCAAAGGGTGGTTGGGATGTGGAATATGCTTCCGGCAGAGGTGGTTGAAGCAAGGATGTTATTTACATTTAAGGAAAGACTGGATAATTACATGGAGGGGAGAGGATTGGAGGGGTATGGGCCAGGTGCTGGTCAGTGGGTCTAGGAGGGTGGGGATTTGTTCTGGCATGGACTAGTAGGGCCAAACTGGCCTGTTCTGTACTGTATATGGTTAAAGTGCCCCAATGGCTGTTCCCATCAATAGGTATACCATTTTGGATACTGTTGCTGGGAACTTACAAGTGAGACATCCAGGTGGTCATGTCTCTGGTGCAGAGGCTGGCCTCCAGACTCAGAGGGAAGGGGAGAGAGAAGAGGAGAGTGATAGTGATTGGGGACTTATTGGTTAAACAAATGAATAAGATGTTCCCAGGTGGTATTTGCCTCCCAGGTGCCAGGGTCAGGGGCATCTCTGTTTGAGAACACAGCATTCTGGAGGGGGAAAATGGCCAGCCAGATGTCATGGTCCATGTTGGATCAATGACATAGGTAGAAGTGGGAATGAGGTCCTGATGGAAGAATATTGGGAATTGGGGAAGAAGTTAAAAAGCATGACCTCAAGGGTGGTAATCTCGGGATTGCTGCCTGTGCTACATGCAAAAGAGGGTAGGAAATGTGGCTAAAGTGTTGGGGTAGGGGTTCAGACTTGTGGACCATTGGGAACTCTTCTGGGGATGGTGTGACCTGTACAAAAAGGTGAGCTGCACCTGAACTGAAGGGGGACCAATAACCATGCAGGCACATTTGCTAGATCTGTTGGGGATGGTTTAAATTTGTTTGGCAGGGGAGTGGATATCAAAATGAGAGTATGGTGATTAGGGTAGAAGGACAACTAGATTTGAAGGGAGAGAGGAATGAGAATGTTAAAGTTGATGAAAGAAGGGGTGTTGTGAAAGTAGATGATAATCAAAGGAGTGAATGTAAGGGACATTCTCTCAAGTGTACCTATTTCAATGCAAGGAGCATTGTAAGAAAGATGGATGAGTTTAGAGCATGGATTGACACATGGAAAAATATTGTTGTTGCCATAAGTGAAACTTGGTTGCAGGAGGGGCATGACTGGCAGCTAAATGTACCAGGATTCCATTGTTTCAGGTGTGATAGGAGGCGGGGGGGGGGGGGGGGGGGAACTAAAAGGTGGAGGAGTTGCATTGCTTATTAGAGAAAAAAAATTACATCAGTGCTATGGCAGGGTAGATTTGAGGCTATTTGGGTGGAAGTGATGAATGGGAAAGGCATGAAAATGCTAATAGGGTGTATTATAGAGCCACTAATGGGCAGAGGAAATTAGAGGAGCAAATTTGTAAGGAGATAACAGATATGTGTAGTAAACATAAGTTGGTGATTTTAGGAGGCTTTTAAACTTTTCCACACATTGACTGGGATGTCCATACTTTAAAAGAGCTGGATGGGTTGGAGTTTGTGAAATGTATTCAGGAAACTCTTCTAAAATAATACATAGAAGAATTGATGAGAGAGGGGCAGTATTGGGTTTCCTATTAGGGAACAAGATAGGTCAAGTGACAATGGTTTGTATTGGGGAACACTTTGTGTCTAGTGATCATAATACTATTAGTTTTAGGTTAATTATGGAGAGGGATAGGGCTGGGATAGTTAGAACAAGGCTAATTTTGAGGAGGTGAGAGGATTTAGAAGGTGTGGATTTGGATAATTTATTTTCAGGTAAGGATGTTACAGATAAATGGAGGATATTCAAAGTAGAGTTTGAGAGTACAGAGTCTGTCTGTCCCTGTGAGGATTAAAGGAAAGGTTAGAAAATATCGGGAGCCTTGGTTTTCAAGGGATGTTGGGAATTTGGTTCGGAGCAAGGGGGATGTGCCAGTAGGTATAGACAGTAGCATATAAATGAGGTACTTGAGGAATATAAAGAGTGCAAAAAAAACTTAAGAAATTAGAAAGGCTAAAAAGAGAGGCTAAAAGGAGATATGAAGCTGCTTTGGCAGGCAAAGTAAAAATAAATCCAAAGGGTTTCTGCAAATACATTAAAAATAAAAGAATAGTGAGAAATAAAATTGGGTCCCTTGAGGATCAGGCTATGTGAGGAGTTAGAAGAGATGGGGGGAATTTAAAATGATTATTTTTCTTCAATGTTCATGAAGGAAAGGAATCTTGATTCAGCTGAAGTCTGGAAAACTAGTTGTGAGGTCATGGATAATGCAGATTAATGAGGAGCCAGTACTGGCTATTTTAACGAGAATAAGATGGATAAATCTCTGGGTCCTGACAAGATATTACCTTGGACCTTGAGGGAGGCAAGTGTAGAAATAGTGGGGGCTCTGAGAGAAATATTTAAAATGTCATTAGCCATGGGGGAGGTGCTGGAAGACTGGAGGGTAGCTCATGTTGTTCTAAAAAGGTTCTAAAAGTAAACCGGGTAATTATAGGGCTGTGATTCAGACATTGGTGGTGGGTAAATTAATGGAGAATGTTCTTAGAGATGGAATATACAATTATTTGGATAGACAGGGACTGGTTAGGAGTAGTCAACATGGTTTTGAGTGTGGTAGATCATTTATCGAGAAGGTTGATGAAGGGAAGGCTGCAAATGTTGTCTATATGGACTTCAATAAGACCTTTTGACCACATTCCGCAAAAGAGGTTAGTTAGGAAGGTTCAATTATTAGGTATTAATGTTGAAATAGTGAAATGGATTCCACAATGGATGGATGGGAGATGCCAGAGACTAGTAATGGTGGAAAATTGTTTGTCATATTGGGAGGCCGGTGACTAGTGGAGTGCCTCAGGGATCGGTACTGGGTCCATTGTTGTTTGCCATATATATTAATGATCTGGATGATAGGGTGGTAAATTGGATTAGTAAGTATACAGATGATAGTAAAATTGATGGTGTTGTGGACAGCGAGGAAGGTTTTCAAAGCTTGCAGTGGGATATAGGCCATTTAGAAGAGTGGGTAGAAAGATGGCAGATGGAGTTTAATGTGTGAGGTGCTACATTTTGGTAGAACTAATCAGCAAAGATCATACATGTTAAATGGTAGACAACTGAGGAGTGCAGTAGAATGACGTGATTTAGGAATTCTGGTACATAATTCTCTGAAAGTGGAATCGCATGTAGATGGGATGGTGAGGAAAGCTTTTGGTATGTTGGCCTTCATTAATTAGAGTACTGAATACAGGAGTTGAGATGTCATGTTGAAGTTTTATAAGGCATTGGGAAGATCAAATTTGAAATGTTGTGCAGTTTTGGTCGCTAAATTATCGTAAAAATAAACACAAAATAGAGTGCAGAGAAGATTTACAAGAATGTTGCCTGGGTTTCAGGGTTTGATTTACAGGGAAAGGTTAAAAAGGGTAGGACTTTATTCCCTGGAGTATAGAAGATTGAGGGATGATTTAATGAAGGTATTTAAAATTATGAGGGGGATTGACTTTTTCCATTGAGCGTGGGGGGATTGAGATTGAAGAGGGAAAAGTATAGGGGAAAAATGAAGAGGAATTTCTTCACTCAGAGTGGTGGGAGTGTGGAATGAGCTTCTGGCCAAAGTAGGAGATGTGGGCTCAATTTTAATATTTAAAGAAAAGCTAGATAGGTTTATGAATGAGAGAGGTATGGAAGGTTGTGGGCTGGATGCGGGTCAGTGGGAGAATGTGTTCAACATCGACTAGAAGGGCCAAACTGGCATATTTCTGTTCTGTAATTGTTATATGGTTATGTGTAACTTCAAACCTGCTGATATGAACAGTTACACTGTGCACATATCAATCCTCATTTCCACTTTCTGTGGAGAAACTTTTAACAACTCTGTCCCAGTGCACCATCCCCATATTTCTTTACAGAGAACTAATGTTTAACCCATTGAACAAAACAATCATTTGCAGTTTCAAAGAGTTTATTAGGCCTAAGAATGGATTCAAGTTCCAGAATTTCCAATCCTCAATTTTATAAAGCTCTGATGTTGAATATTTGATGCTTTTTTTCTTGGAAAACTCATCTTGCATTAGCCACTATCTTGTTTCCCTCACTAAAGCTAATTAGACCAATACAATCTGGGAGTTCATTGGACAATGGCAAGGTTGATGCAGAAACTTGTAAACGCAGACAAATCACAATTTTCTATAACCTCAGTGTTCTACTAATATGTGTGAAAATGTGGATGATGTAAGTGATTCTGAAAAAGTTGTGTTCCCGACAGCTGGCGGATAACAAATTGGTCCCTACGTCAATGGAAATTATTGCCTTCCGTAAAGCATTGCTAAATCCAATAACAGCTCTCCAATTTCGACAGTTTGTGTCACTCAAAGGAGAATTCATGGAAAATAATGTAAATTTCTGGCTTGAGGTTCAAAAATATAAGGTAAATAAATTAGTGATTTTTAAAAAAAACAATAATTCAAAAATACTTTTAGACCAAAGATATAGGAGCAAAAGTAGGCCATTTAACCCATTGAGTCCACTCTACCATTCCATCATGAGCTGATCCATTCTCCCACTCAGCCCCATTCCCTGCCTTCTCCGCATAACCTGTCACACCATGGCTAATTGAGAACCTATCAATCTCTGCCTGAAGAGCACCCAATGACCTGGTCTCCATACCTGCCCGTGGTAGCAAATTCCAAACGTTCACCATTCTCTGGCTAAAAGAAATTCCTCCACATCTCAGTTTTAAATGAGTGCCCTTCAATCCTGAAGTTGTGCCTTCTTGTCGTAGTCTCTCCACCAAGGGAAACATCAGCCACATCTACTATGTCCAGGCCTTTTCAACATGCGAAGTGCTTCTATAAGGTCTCCCCCTCATTCATCTGAATTCCAAGGAGTACAGTCCTTGGAGTTCAAAAGTCATAAATTCTTCATATCCTAATCCCTTCATTCCAGGAATCGTTCTTCTGAATCATCTCTGAACCCTCTCCAATGCCAGCACTTCCCTTCTTAAATAAGGTACATCATGTGAATCATTTGTAAGTATATAAAGCAGAAGAATTCTGTGTATGCTTAAGTCTGAGTTTTCACTGTGTGTAAATGAATACCATTTTCTGCAGCTTCAATGACACAGAAAAGAATAGAGATGTTAGATCTGTGTTTATTTTTTCCCCTCAGGAAATGTGCCATTCTAACACAAGCGATGAAAACATTCAGAACAAAGTCACAAGCATCATTAATTGTTTCATCAATTCAAACATCCCACCACCTTTGCAAATTGATATTCCACAAGAACATGCATCCAAAATTATAAACAACAGGGAAAAACAGGGAATTTACATCTTCAGAGAAGCACAGGTACGTAACAAAAAAATGTTAGAGCGCAATGGGAAAGCCATCTAGCAAAGTTCCAGTGAGAAGTGTCATGAGGACGTGGCAGGAGATCATACATGTCAGGACTTTCTCAGTGAAACTAAATCTGGGGTTGACAATTCATTGCTCAGGGATCTTGAGTTTTGCACCCAAGCTCCCTGCAAGAGGTGATTATGAGGGGCTTGGATAGGGTGGACAGCCAGCAGCTTTTTCCCAGGGCGGAGGCGGGGGGGGAGGGGAGGCGGGGGGGGGGGGGGGTTGCCCAATAAATCTGTCTTTTTTTGAAAAAAAAAATTGATCATTGTAAGTTTGAGTAGATTTGAGGCATAAGAGATAGTATAATATTTTGGGGGAGTTTGGTGGGAGTATGAACCTGGCCTCTATGGAATCTAGTGGGTGTGTGTGGTTTTTGATCACAACCCCTACAGATATATATACACTGGCGGGGCGGGGGGGGGTGGGGGGGAAGGAAAGAGTTTCTGTACTTTTTGTTTCCTTTCTCTTTTTCTATTTAATACACCTGAATTTAACAATTGTGTTATGAAATAGTTAGCATTTTGGATGGAGGAGGAATGGAAGTGGCAAGTTGAATGGTTATTGGATATTATGAAAGATTAGATGGCTGATAAATTGATTTTATTAGTATTAATATTAATGGAATTCAGAATCAAATAAAGTGGAAAAAAATATTTTTTTTTTTCTGATGAAAAAAAATTAAAATAGATATAGGTTTTTTTTTACAAGAAACATATTTGATGGAAAAGGGACATCAAAAGTTAGAGATTGGGTGGGGACAGGAATAGCATCATCTTTTAATTCTAAGGCTAGAGGTATAGTAATGTCAATTAAAATTTACCAATTAAAATTTTGGACATTAGTATAGATGTAGAGAGGAGATATATGATAAATTGTCAGATTTATTTGGAACAATGGGCCTTAAGTAATGTATATGCACAAAATGTAGATGATGACAAATTTATGCAATATGCTTTCATAAATTTATCAAATGCCAAGGGAAAAGTTATATTGGAATGGGACTTTAATTTTGCTTTGGACACTAAATTGGATAGATCGGGAGATAGAATGGGGAAAAATAAGGTAGAAAAAATGGTAACAGATTTGATGAAAGATGGATTTTGTGGATATTTGGAGAAAAATCTACCCAAATGGAAGAAATTATTCTTTTTATTCTTTTTGATTTAAAACATTCACAGCTAGATATGTTTTTAATTTCTGCACAATTTCAATATAGAGTACAAAGAGTGGAATATCAAGCACAGGTTTTATATCATTCACTTTTAATGTTGTCTACTTCATTAGAAGAAGAACAAAGGTAGGTTATAGATGGAGGTTACTACTTTGTTGAAGAAAAAGGAATTTTGTGATTATATGAGGTAACAGATAAAAATTTTTCTAGATGCTAATAAAGATTCAGTTGCAAGTAAGTTTGTATTATGGGAGTCTATGAAGGCACATCTGAGAGGTAAATAATAAGTTATACTTCAAAAATTGTGAAAGAACCAATTCAATTAGATAAAGAAATGAAATTGCAAAAGGAAATTCAAATACATAAAGATGAGAAAATTGTTAGAGATGAAGAAATTAAGACTTAATGCTGTGTAGACTTAAAGGGGGGAGAGAGATATATAATGAGAACACAAAAAATATTACTAGTTGGGTGAAAGGGCCCACAAAGTTTAGGATGGCAATTAAAAAGAGAACAGATTTTTAGAACAATAATTGCAACTAAGAAATTATTAGGACAGATAAAATAAAATGCAGGAAATAAATTTATAATTGATCATTTGAAAGATGACAAGAGATTATTTGAGACAAGTTAAATTATTGGTGTTAAAGGAGGATGAAAAGTTAAGACTGAGAATTTTTCAGAAATAGAAGTTTAGGAGACCCTATTGTCTTTACGGAAGATGGTTTTCCACCAGAATTTTATAAAGAGTTTAAGGAGTTATTAATATCTGTATTAATGGAGGTATTAAATCAAATGAAAGAGGTTCATTATTTACCAGAATCTTTTAAAACAGCATTAATAACTGTAATTGCATAAAAAGGGAAAGATTGTTTACAGCCTTCCTCACATAGACCTATCTTCTCTTTGGCTTGGCTTCGCGGACGAAGATTTATGGAGGGGGTAAAAGTCCACGTCAGCTGCAGGCTCGTTTGTGGCTGACAAGTCCGATGCGGGACAGGCAGTCACGGTTGCAGCGGCTGCAGGGGAAAATTGGTTGGTTGGGGTTGGGTGTTGGGTTTTTCCTCCTTTGCCTTTTGTCAGTGAGGTGGGCTCTGCGGTCTTCTTCAAAGGAGGTTGCTGCCCACCAAACTGTGAATATAGACTATAAAATTGTATTGAAATTGTTAGATAATAGATTAGTTGACTTTTTTTTGCCAAATTTAATAAATTTAGATCAAATTGGTTTTATGAAAAATAGAAAAGCAGCAGATAATATAGTTAAATTTTAAAGTTTGATAAATATAGCACAAAATAGGAAGAATCCAGTGGTAGCGGTAGCATTAGATACAGAGAGAGCATTTGATCGATTGGAATGGGATTTTTATTTGACACAATTCTTTTGGCATTCCAAATACTTTTATAAATTGGATAACAGCATTGTTTAATCAACCAAAATCATAAGTGATTATGAATAAACAAATCTCACAACCTTTTTTGCTCAAAAGGCCTTCTAGACAAGGTCGTCCATTTTATTTGCATTAGCAATTGACCCATTACCAGAAGTAATTAGAACTGACAATTAAATTAAAGGATTTGGAGTAGGTAATAAGGAACATAAAATTAGTTTATTTGCTGTTGATGTTAAAGTATATTGAACAAGACCAGAAATATCTTTAATTAAGTTGAGATTTTAAAAATATGGATTAGTATCAGGTGCTGTTGAAAGTGAAGTAATGCCTGTGGTGGATATTGATTACTCTCAGTGTAAAAGATTGACAAAATTTAAATGGCAAAATGAAGCAATTAAATATTTAGGAATTAAAATTAATATAAATAATTTGTTTACCTTAAATTATTTACAATTGTTAAAAAAATTTGGAAAAGGATTTGAAAAGATAGAAAGATATATCAATAACATTAATAGGATGAGTGAATTGTATTAAAATGAATATTTTCCAAGAATGCAATATTTGTTTCAATCATTGCCCATTCTCGTACCAGAATTTTTAATAACATAATACATGAGTTTCTTTGGTCAGGTCGAGAATTGGTTTAGAAAAATTAATGTGGAAACTTGATCAGGGTGGACTAAGATGAGCAAATTTTAGGAATAATTTCAAAGGCTGCTCAATTGAAGTTTTTGTCCTCCTGTTATCAATGGGGTGAAAAACCAGCTTGGGTTCAAATAGAAATGAATAAAATTGGTGAAACAATTCCAGAGAAAATTTTGTATAGATGGAATAGTGAGTCATTTAAAGGACCTAAAAGATTTCTCCGTATTAAAACATATTTTAAACCTGTGGAATAGAATTCATATTGAGGGAGGAATTAAAAATGATCAATTACCAAAAATGTGGTTAAAACAAAATCAACTTCTTCCTTTTACTTTGAACAATTCTTTATTTGATCATTGGTAAACAGAGAATAAAGGATTGGATTTTTTGAGATTTAAAAAAAACCTTTGATCAATTAAAAGATCAATACAATATACATAAAAATACAACTTTTGCATATTATTAATTAAAAATGTATTTGAAAAAGAGACTGGGAGCAGATTTGAGACTCCCTAAACAAAGTCAATTTGAAGATATAACAGACACATTTGTCGTGAAGAAATTTAATACAAATATGTGTATAAAATCAAAAATCCGATGGGAGAAAGATTTAAATGTACAAATTCAGGAGGAGATTTGGTCAAAATTATGCCATGAAAGTGTTATGAATACAGTAATGATAGATATCAAATGGTTCAATATAATTGTCTTCATCCATTATATTATACTCCATACAAGTTAAATGGATTTAATTCTAATTATTCAAATAAGTGTTTTTGATATGTGAAAGAAATGGGGACTTCTTTGCATTCAGTATGGTCTTGTGAAAAAGTGGAAAGGTTTTGGAATGAACTGAGTTCATTATTAGGACAAATTATGATAAAGATACCAAAGGATCCAATAATATTTTTACTTGGGGATATCTATTAAAAGGATACAAAATTGAAACTGGACAAATATCAAGAATTATTTTGAGTATTGCAATAACAATATCATGGACAGATGATAAGAAAGTGTTATTAACTAGATGGTATAGTGAGATGCGAAATTGTATACCTTTGGGGGAAAAAATTACATATAGTTTAATGAATAGAGTTGAACATTTTTTATAGTATTTGGAAGCCAACTTTGGATTTTATGGATAATTTTCCATCCACCTCTTCTATCTTATCCACTCCTCTTAATTAGTAATTTTAATAATAATTAATGATTGTATATACTAGTATAATTGTATATTAAATGGTAGGTGTTTCTTCTTACTTTTGGGTTGGAAGGGGGTGGGGTTGGGGAGAAAAAAATAAGGTTTTTTTGTATCATAGGATGTGGGCATCTGTTTTATTGATTGGTTTTTGTTTCTGTAATGATACAAATAACTGTATAAAATTTTCCAAAAAATAATTGGCTATTGAGAATTCTAAATCTTCAAACTAAATATTGGCTTCATATTTTAAAAAAGATATTTGTCACGTAAATTGTTATTTTTTTCCAATGGAATACAAGATTGTAACTCAGTGTGCCATCTTTCATCTTTGCATTCCTAAATCTATATCTGATTTCCAAGTAATGGCTACATGCTTCCTAGAAATAGCTAAGCTACTCATAAAAATTCAATTTGATACATAGTTAAGACAAAATTTTAATATTACCCAATAAAAATAACATCGGATCAAGTGGGAGTTTTACCTTTAGTATTTTTCCCAAAAATATTTTCACTTGTATCCAAAAAGATTCAACTTTGATGCATTGCCAGGTAGAATGAAGAAATTAACCCATCTCTTGACCACATCAAAAACATAAATCCAATGATATTAAATTAAATCTTTTTAATTTTTGAGGAGTTAAATATAATTGATGTAAAAAAAACCTTATTTTGTACCAAGCTATATCTTGCATTAATAATATTTATCATATTATCTTTACATAACTGTTGCCACTTCTCATCTATCTTCCTATCTTAATCAGTTTCCCATTTCAAACTTGATTTATGAATACCTAATTTAGGTGCTTTTCTTTGAATAATTTATACATTTCTGAAATGAATTTATTCATATCCACCTTAGTAATCAATATTTCTAATTCACTTTGTCTAGGTAATCTTAAATCTTGACCTAATTTAGCAATTAAAAAACCCTTAACCTGATAATAACAAAAAAAGTATTATTCAAATCATTAAACTTTTCCTTCTTCATTGAAAAGTAATAAATTTATCAGATTCAAAACCATCTTCTATTGTTGTAATCCCATTTGATTACAAATATTCAAAAAATTATTATTGATAGTAAAAGGGAAAAGTTTATTTTGATATAAAGGCATTTTATGCAAAATCAAACCTTTCCCACCTCTCATAATCTATTTTATTCTATAATTCAAGCAAATGTTTTAATATAGGTGGATCTTTAGGAATCAATTAATAATTTTGAATGCCATTTATAAATAAATTCTTGCATATATTTTTCATCTATTTTACTTAAACCCTCAATGTGGGCTAAAATTGAGGGATTGAAATCAAACATTCTGTTAATAAACTTTATTTGAGCAGCATGATAATAATTTTGATAATGTGGACGTTGTAATTTTCTGAATTCAAACTTCCAAGATAATTTTTCAAAACAAACTCCAGCCATTTTCCCTTTCCACAAAACTTCCTAATATTTGAATTTAAATCCTTAAAAGAAAATTCTGAGGTATACCATAAGGAATAGATTGAAAAAGATATTGAATCCTTGGAAAAATATTAATTTTAATACAATTTACCCAACCCGTTAAGGTTGTAGGTAAGTCATTCCATCTATTTGTCACCTAATTTTATGAAATGGTAAATAATTCAACTTGTATAGGTTATCCAAAATTTTAATCAATTTATTCCTTAAATTCCATTGTCTGACCATCTAAATTGGGCAATTTGTTTACATTGATTATAATCCCCCTCAACCAATGGTATAATTTCACTCTTATCCCAAATAATTTTAAGATGATATTTCACCATATTCATTCAATCTCGTGCACAATGAATGCAAAGAATTCAGAGGATCTGTTATGTAAATCAAAACCTAATCAGCAAATAAATTAATCTTAAATTCTTCATTCTTTAATTCCTTTAATACTAATATCTTGTCTTTCTAATTGTACTAAAGGTTCAATTGCTAAAACAAATAAAGCTGGAGATAATGGACATCTTTTTCGAGTTGATCTAGTTAACAGAAAAGCAGATAAAATGTATCCACCAGTCATAACTTGAACAGAAGAATTTTTTTATATACAATTTTAATCCATTTAAGAAATACTGATCCAAATCCAAATTTTCTAACACCTTAAATAAATAACTCCATTCTAATCTGTCAAAAGCCTTCTCAACGTCTAAAGATAAAACCAATGACAAATCTGATTTCTTCCGAGACATATGGATTAGACTAATTAATTTTGCAATATTGTCTACAAAGTATTTTTTTAAACAAAACCAGATTGATCCATATGAATTAAATTTGGTAAATATTTAGATTATTTGCTAAAACTCTAGCAATAATTTATAATCAACATTTAACAATGACATTGATCTATAAGGTTTAGTTTTTAATAAATCTCTATCTTTCTTGGGTATATCAGTTGTAGTTGCATTTGAAAAAGACTCTGGTAAAGAATGAGTTTCTATTGCCTGCTTCAATACCTCCATTAAGAAAAGTATTATCAAATCCTTAAATTTCTTATAAAATTCTGCTGGCAAACCATCCTTCCCTGGAGATTCACCACTTTGTATAGAATTAAGAGCATTAATAATTTCTTTAACTGTAAATGGGGTATGTAAATTTCTCCAATCTTGGCAATTTAAAGAAGAAAGATGAATTTCAGATAGAAAGTTAATCTTCATTATTGGACTGAGATATAGAAATATTAGAATAAAAATCTTTAAAAGAATCATTTATTTCTTGAGGCTTATAATTTTTGAATTTCTTTTATTAGCATTAATAGTCCTTGAAGTCTGTTCCATTTTCATTTGCCAAGCCAAAACCTTATGCGTTCTTTTCCCCCAATTCATAATACTTGTCAGGTTTTCTCAATTAATTCCTCTGTACTATCAGTTTGTATTGAATTAGAATACATATTTTATCTATTAAATCTGTCTTTATCTTTTCAGATCTTTTTCTAAAACCCATTTCTTTCTCCAATTTATCTACTTTAAAGTAATCCTTTTTAATTTTAGTAGAATAACTTGTTATTTGACCTCTTAAATAGCTTTTAAAGCATCCCATAAAATAAATTTATTATCAACAGAATCGGTATTAATATTAAAATATTCCTGAATGTTTTCTTATATAATTACAAAAATCAATATTTCTCAATAATGAAGAATTAAACCTTCATCTGTAAAATGATTTTTCTCTTTTTCAGAACCTACATATGAAATCAAGAGGTGAATGATCTGACAAAATCCTAGCATTATATTCTGCATATTTAACTTGTCCTTCTATTTGGTCTGAAATTTAAAATATTCTTGAATAAAATGAATAATCATTTTCTTTCAGATTTAATTTTATCCAAATATTTTTAGAAATTTTTGTTCAAGTTACTGATTTTTTTGTGACTAATCCAATAATGGATCTAGACAACAAGTAGAGTCCCCACCAATTATTACATTTTCCTTTGCTTCAGCATGGAGAAAGGAATCAAGATTTTTTTTAATCATTAGGAGCAAAAATATTCATGTGTCCAGATTTCAGAATAAATTTGGCAATTAACTAAAAATCTCCTTGCAGAGTCTATAGCAGTAGTTTGTAATTTAAAAGGTAATTTCTAATTAATTAAAATAGCCACTCCTTTTGCCTTAGAATTAAAAAAAAGCTATAACTTGACCTACCCATTCCCTTTTTAATTTTTGATGTTCCTTTTTGATTAAGTGTGCCTCTTGTTTTTTTTTTAAAAAAGCAATATCAACTCTCAAATTTTTAAATATAAGCTAAAAAAATTCTCCTATTAAATCCATCACATTAAAAGTTACAAAATTTAAATCATTTTCTGCCATATCTCAAATTTAAAAATACTTAACTCTCACCACTCGTCTCTGTGGATCCCAGCTCCACACCAATTCTCAAAAATGAGTAACAACGCCAATGGAAAAAAAAACCATTCCCCTCTATTATACGGGAAGTGGCTCTCGCCACTAAGTGACACGTGTCTGTGGAATGAGAGGACAAAATGTCCACCTCCCCTGGACAGAATATATAAAAGCACATTTATATCATTCTATCAAATATGAAAAGCTTCTTCAAGTCTCTTGTTCACTTGGATCATCATCAATTTGAATCGATTCTTGATGTTCCAACATCTGACATCTATCTTGCAAATTATCATGAATCAATTTCAGCTGCTGCAGAGATTGGCTTCGAGTTGAATCTTGAGATAATGAATTGGCAAATTCCAAAGCTTGATCCTCATCAGTTTAAAAAAAAATTTAAATCGCAATTGGTTTTCTCCAGAGGAAACCAAGTACAGCTGGATATCGAAAAGCTAATTTCTATCCCTTCTTCCAAAGAATGGATTTCACAGGATTAAATTCTTCTTTTAACAATAGAGATTCTCAAATCTGCATAGAAAAATACTCTATTGTCACCAATCATTAGAGAGGGGTTTGCTGTTTTCTAGTATTTTGGACCATCAACCTTAATATCATTTCTTTATCTTGTTAATGTGAGCATCTAGTTAGAATGGAGTGTGGTGCTTGTCCTGGAAATGGTTTCTTTCTATTAGCTCTATGAGCTCGACCCAATTGCAATCCATTCGGAAAATTTTCAGGGCTGATAATTTCAGCAATCCATCTTTGGAGGAAAAAAACAGCACTGGATTAAGACCTTCAAAATCTTCAGTCAGTCCAACAATTTTAACATTATTTCTACGCCAAAGCATCAATTTTCTGCAGAAGTTCCTTCCGTTAAACTTCCCAGGCTGTAAAAGAATCTTCCATTTTATTAATTGTATCTTTACATTGTTCTACGTCAAAATGTTAATCTTGAATATCTTCTTCAATTTTCTGAGCTTTAGCTTTATCCACAGTTTTAGCATATTTTGCCATTTCAACTTTAATAAAATTAATTTCACCTTTAAGGTATTGAAATCGTGTATTAGATTCAGATCTTACAGACAAGAACTGCAGATCCATATGACTAGTCATTGTCATAATATGTTCTGTAAGTATAGCAAGTTAAACTGAAGGATCTGTACTTTGGAGTTTAGCCTGAGGAGATTCAATCTTCACTCCTTCCATACCTTGTATGGGCTGGGACCCTTCTCCACGATATGACGGTCCCGCTCCCTCCAATTCTCCAGTCATCATTATTGCTACTTCTACTTTCTTCTTCACTTGACATTGGAATCAGTCGTGCTTGTTTGAGCTATTTTCTTAGCCCTAGTCTGACTAGCAATGTGCGAGACAATTCCCGCATGTGCATTTGCTCTTGCGACGTTGGAAAATTCAAGAATCCTATTCTGAACTCCAGCGCCATCTTCGCCGGCTTCCCTGAGAAGCGGCGCTGGAGTCGCGTTCATTTTGGTGTCGCAGCCTGAGTCGATCTCTGAGGGAGAGGAGGCAAGTTTGTAGGCTCCATCGTTAAGGTAGGCCCCATTTCTTCAATCATGCTAACCTCTTTAATAGTCGATTTCTTTGCAGTTGAGCTTTTGATTTATTTGTAGTCATTGCAGATAAATTCAAACAAAGTCTCAATATCTTAATTTTTAAAAATTTCAATGCAGGTTTTAATAAAACTGCCGGGAGAGGTGTATTTTCACATCTCCAACCTACGCCATTATGCCATGGTCCCCCTCCCTTCCCCCCCCCCAGATTATCTCAATTTGAAGGCAACAGGGGCCATCTCCACTGGCGGAGGGGCAGAAGGCTGTATGGCAGGGGGTGCAGTGGGAAGTATGGATAGTATGATGGGTAGTGTGAGTTTTCGTGGATTATTTTTGCAGTTTTCCTGCCACATGGAGAATCTGGTGGGGGTGAGAATGTTATTTAAATGGGAACGATCCACCCTCACATGTACTAGAGCATTGTACAAATCCTTATGGAACTCACTATCCTTATTTTCCCCATAATTTTGTCTCTGCCCAGTGAACCTGTGCAGGGACCCCCAAGGCAGGTGTTCCCTCTTCTAAGTAGTCCACCCCTTCCAGCAGGGCAATGGCCTCACAAACCATCCTGCCGCTTGCTATACCCCTCTGAGGTCAGGACAGATGGTGGTGACTTGATGCCTCATCAAGATGTCCTCATGGATGTTGCACCTGGGAGCCCTGCCATAGAGGTTGGTGATGAGGGCCCATTCCCTGATGGCACTCATGCCCTCGCTAACAGTATGCACCACTCCGGTCAGTGCGTCAGGTCCCACCCCAACAATGTGGGAAACCTGGCCTGCACTGCAGCTACTGTCTGGTCTCACGCCGTGCTTTCCTCCATGATCCCCCCACAGGGAGTTATTGATAGAGTGCTGTGTGAACAGGCTACCCCAAGGGCTAGTCTCTAGGTGGGAAAGACGGACATGGGCCTCCTCCTGCCTCGCTGCTGTGGATGGTAGGCGAATTGCAGTAGGTCCAGATCTTTAATTAGGTTTGTGTTCATTCTGGCCATGACCAATATCTCAAAACATTGATCACAGTAGATGTAATGCAGCTCACTCTTCTCTTTCTGGGCTCCAGGATAATTGATGGCCTTTTGAAGTAGGATGGAACCTCTGACTGCAAAAGTGAGAGATTGAAAATGTCTATGTACATTTTGGCTAGTTGGCTGGCATAGATTTTCAGTACCTTGCCAGGTACGTACATCATCAAGGCCTGACACCCTCTTGAAAGATGTTCTTGATTAGGCAGGGCATCAAAGATTATGAAAAGAATGTCGAGCAATAGGGTTGAGTGGGAAAATGGATCCACTCATGATTTCTTCTTTCTTCTTCTTTGGCTTGGCTTCGCGGACGAAGATTTATGGAGGGGGTAAAAAAGTCCACGTCAGCTGCAGGCTCGTTTGTGGCTGACCAGTCCGATGCGGGACAGGCAGACACGATTGCAGCGGTTGCAAGGGAAAATTGGTTGGTTGGGGTTGGGTGTTGGGTTTTTCCTCCTTTGCCTTTTGTCAGTGAGGTGGGCTCTGCGGTCTTCTTCAAAGGAGGCTGCTGCCCGCCAAACTGTGAGGCGCCAAGATGCACGGTTTGAGGCGTTATCAGCCCACTGGCGGTGGTCAATGTGGCAGGCACCAAGAGATTTCTTTAGGCAGTCCTTGTACCTTTTCTTTGTTGCCCTCTGTCACGGTGGCCAGTGGAGAGCTCGCCATATAATACGATCTTGGGAAGGCGATGGTCCTCCATTCTGGAGACGTGACCCATCCAGCACAGCTGGATCTTCAGCAGCGTGGACTCGATGCTGTCGACCTCTGCCATCTCGAGTACCTCGACGTTAGGGGTGTGAGCGCTCCAATGGATGTTGAGGATGGAGCGGAGACAACGCTGGTGGAAGCGTTCTAGGAGCCGTAGGTGGTGCCGGTAGAGGACCCATGATTCGGAGCCGAACAGGAGTGTGGGTATGACAACGGCTCTGTATACGATAATCTTTGTGAGGTTTTTCAGTTGGTTGTTTTTCCAGACTCTTGTGTAGCTCACACCAAGACACAAGAGAAACTTGTCCGTGAACTACTCTTTGCAGATGATGCCGCTTTAGTTGCCCATTCAGAGCCAGCTCTTCAGCGCTTGACGTCCTGCTTTGCGGAAACTGCCAAAATGTTTGGCCTGGAAGTCAGCCTGAAGAAAACTGAGGTCCTCCATCAGCCAGCTCCCCACCATGACTACCAGCCCCCCCACATCTCCATCGGGCACACAAAACTCAAAACGGTCAACCAGTTTACCTATCTCGGCTGCACCATTTCATCAGATGCAAGGATCGACAATGAGATAGACAACAGACTCGCCAAGGCAAATAGCGCCTTTGGAAGACTACACAAAAGAGTCTGGAAAAACAACCAACTGAAAAACCTCACTCATGATTTAATGGCAGGGCTATTAGACTATTTCTGCTCATCAGTCTTATGGACTTGACAGTGTCAGGATCTAACTCTTTTGCATGGAGAATGCAAGACAAGGAATTAACATATAAACAGCTATTAATTTGGGATTAAAATGAGAAGGCCTCTTTGCATTCTGAAGGTGCTTATGTTCAAAATATTTCAGTTGTGGACACGAGGAAATTTGAGTAGTAGGTATCCTTCTCAGCCTTCATATTGAATGGCTGAGAAGGATAAATGGGTTGAGTGGCCAATTTATGATGCCTGATACTTTTATTGCAAAATTTAATGTTGATTGCAAAGAATGGCTGCAGGTATTTCCAAAGGTTGATTTATTCATGTGGAATTTTGAAATGTACATCGCAGTAAACCTGAAATATTTAGTTTTTGAGTCTCAATTTCCTTCCACAGATGGCAATTTTTGATGTTCTCTTGAAACTGTGGCCAGACTTTATCAACTTCCAACACCTTGTTGCTGTTGAAAACACTCAGCTCAACACAGAAAGAAAAATAAGAATGGAACAAGAAATGTGAAGGAGAATAAACTGGAGGGCGCTCATCTGAGGTAATATATCTGACTGATGCAAGGATTTATAGCCATTTAGCTCACCAAATCTTAATCGAAATATTCCTGTTTTGTTTCCCAATAATACACACCAATGATGTCAATATTAACATCAGGTCATTGCAACTTGATTTTCAAACACATTGTTCCAAAAAAAAAATCATAGTCATTTACCAACCGCCTCTGTTTTCCTTTGGAACTCCATGACAACTCAGTTTGTCTCTGCTATAACCTGGGTAAGGCTGACTATTTATCTTCACATTGTTCATAACTTGTCCTGTGTAAGCCTTCCAATTTCCAGCAGGATATCTGTTCATGTGGAGCACAGAACATTACAACACAGTGCAGGCCCTTCAGCCCACAATGTTCTGCAGACCTCTGTAAACCTATTCCCCAACCATCTTATCATTCCCTACCTCACACTTGTAACCCACAATTTTTCTTACATCCATGTGCCTATCTCAGGGTCTTTTCAATGTACCTATTATACCAATCTCAATTACCACTACCAGCAATATGTGAACAAAAAAAATTACCTGTGACATCTCCTCTAAACTTTTCTCCACTCACCTTAAACAGATGTCCTCTGGTATTTGCTATTGTCGCTCTGGGGAAAAAAGTGCTGGACGTCAAAGCATCACCATCCTTCCTGTAATGAGGTGACCAAACCTGAATGCAATAATCCTAATGTAGTCTAACCAGAGTTCTATAGAACTGCAACATTACCTCATGACTCTTGGACTCAATCCCTCGACTAATAAAGGCCAGCATACCATACACAAAATATGCCTTCTTAACCGCTGCGACGACTCACCATGATTTCTTTGTCAAGCAAAGTAGCTGAGCCAGGATAGTTTATAGCATCCTGTACCACTGAATAAAAAAATAACCAAAATTTGAATTCTCAATCACCAAAACAAGAAAAACATCCTTAACAAGGAGCATGCAACGGAGAATCAACATTCTTCAGAACATAACCTAATTAATACAAATTTTTTGTCCCAACAGAGCATTCCATCAACTGCAAGACTACACCGTACAGTTTGAATCAGACATTTGGTGATTCATCAGAATTGATGCTAGCTGTTTGATTACTAACTAAAATGGCTAGAATAAAATAAAATATTGGCCATCTACCTTTAATAGGAATCTAGAAGATTCACATTAGAATTGAATCTGAAAATTATACCCTTGAACAAAATTTTTCATGAAATCATTGCAGTTACAGTACAGTGGGAGGCCACTTGGCCTGTTGTGTCTCATCAATTATATAAAAGCAATATAGTCAGTCCAACTCCCACTTTCCTTTCCTGTTTATTTTTTTCCTCAAGAATCTCTCAATTTAATTTCAAGTAATCAAATTCACTGACCATTTCTACTCGTGAATGCTGTGACCTGCTGTGTTCCTTCAGGGCAGCACAGTTAGCATGGGAAGGTTAGCGCAATACTTTCTTTGGCTTGGCTTCGTGGACAAAGATTTATGGAGGAGTATGTCCACGTCTACTGCAGGCTCGTTGGTGACTGACAAGCCTGATGCAGGACAGGCAGGCACGGTTGCAGCAGTTGCAAGGGAAAATTGGTTGGTTGGGGTTGGGTGTTGGGTTTTTCCTCCTTTGCCTTTTGTCAGTGAGGTGGGCTCTGTGGTCTTCTTCAAAGGAGGTTGCTGCCCGCCGAACTGTGAGGCGCCAAGATGCACGGTTGGAGGCGATATCAGCCCACTGGCGGTGGTCAATGTGGCAGGCACCAAGAGATTTCTTCAAGCAGTCCTTGTACCTCTTCTTTGGTGCACCTCCGTCTCGGTGGCCAGTGGAGAGCTTGCCACATAACACGATCTTGGGAAGGCGATGGTCCTCCATTCTGGAGACGTGACCCACCCAGCGCAGTTGGGTCTTCAGCAGCGTGGATTCGATGCTTGCAGACTCTGCCAGCTCAAGTACTTTGATGTTGGTGATGAAGTCACTCCAATGAATGTTGAGGATGGAGCGGAGACAGCGCTGATGGAAGCGTTCTAGGAGCCGTAGGTGATGGCGGTAGAGGACCCATGATTCGGAGTTGAACAGGAGTGTGGGTATGACAACGGCTCTGTACACACTGATCTTTGTGTGTTTCTTCAGGTGGTTGTTTTTCCAGACTCTTGTGTAGTCTTCCAAAGGCGCTATTTGCCTTGGCGAGTCTGTTGTCTATCTCTTTGTCGATCCTTGCATCAGAAGAAATGGTGCAGCCGAGGTAGGTAAACTGGTTGACCGTTTTGAGTTCTGTGTGCCTGATGGAGATGTGGGGGGGTGGGAGGGGCTGGTAGTCATGGTGGGGAGATGGCTGATGGAGGTCCTCAGTTTTCTTCAGGCTGACTTCCAGGCCAAACATTTTGGCAGTTTCCGCAAAACAGGACGTCATGCGCTGGAGATCTGACTCTGAATGGGCAACTAAAGCGGCATCGTCTGCAAAGAGTAGTTCACGGACAAGTTGCTCTTGTGTCTTGGTGTGAGCTTGCAGGCGCCTCAGATTGAAGAGACTGCCATCTGTGCGGTACCAGATGTAAACAGCGTCTTCATTGTTGAGGTCTTTCATGGCTTGTTTCAGCATCATGCTGAAGAAGATAGTAAAGAGGGTTGGTGCAAGGATGCAGCCTTGCTTCACATCATTGTCCATGGAGAAGGGTTCAGAGAGCTCATTGCTGTATCTGACCCGACCTTGTTGGTTTTCGTGCAGTTGGATAACCATGTTGAGGAACTTGGGGGGGCATCCGAGGCGCTCTAGTATTTCCCAAAGCCCTTTCCTGCTCACAGTGTCAAAGGCTTTGGTGAGGTCAACAAAGGTGATGTAAAGTCCTTTGTTTTGTTCTCTGCACTTTTCTTGGAGCTGTCTGAGGACAAAGACCATGTCAGTAGTTCCTCTGTTTGCGCGAAAGCCACACTGTGACTCTGGGAGGACATTTTCGGCGACACTAGGTATTAGTCTATTAAGGAGAATCCTAGCGAAGATTTAACCTGCAATAGAGAGCAGTGTGATTTTCCCCTGTAGTTTGAGCAGTCTGATTTCTCGCCTTTGTTTTTGTACAGGGTGATGATGATGGCATCACGAAGGTCCTGAGGCAGCTTTCCTTGGTCCCAGCAGAGCATGAAAAACTCGTGCAGTTTGGTATGCAGTGCTTTGCTGCCGGCCTTCCAGACCTCTGCAGGGAATTCCATCCATACCTGCTGCTTTGTCACTTTTCAGTTGTTCAATTGCCTTGTATGTCTCTTCCCGGGTAAGACCTCATCCAGCTCTAGACTCAAGGGTTGTTGAGGGAGCTGGAGCAGGGTGGATTCTTGGACTGAGCTGTTGGGACTGAAAAGAGATTGGAAGTGCTCTGACCATCAATTGAGGATGGAGATCTTGTCGCTGAGGAGGACTTCACTGTCTGAGCTGTGCAGAAGGCTTTGTACTTGGGTGAGGGGCCGTACAGAGCCTTTGGTGTCTAATAAAAACCCCTGAAGTCGCCAATGTCGGCGCTAAGCTGGGTTTGTTTGGCAAGGCTAGATCTCCCGGAGTTTGCGCTGAAGATGGCTGCATGCGAGACAGAAGACACGCTTTTTCTCTGGCCAGGAAGGCTTTGCAAGGTAAGCCTGGTGGGCAGATCGCTTCTTTGCTAGCAGCTCCTGGATTTCCTGGTTGTTTTCGTCAAACTAGTCCTTGTTTTTCCTGGAGGGGTAGCCCAGTACCTCTTCAGTGGATTGCAGTATGGCCATTTTCAGCTGATCCCAAAGGGTTTCAGGAGATGTGTCCGTGAAGCAGTTTGCATCCTCAAGCTTTGCTTGGAGGTTTGCCTGGAAATTTCCTCTCACTTCGTCTGACTGCAAGTTTTCAACATTTAAACCTCTTTCTGGGGGCTCCACTGTTCTTAAACTTTGAATTGAAGTGAAGGTTGAGCTTGCAGCGAACAAGCCGGTGGTCAGTGTGGCATTCCGCGCTGGGCATGACCCTGGTGTGGAGCACATCTCGTTTGTCTCTTCCTCGCACCAGAACGTAGTCCAGGAGGTGCCAGTGTTTGGATCGGGGATGCATCCATGTAGTCTTCAGGCTGTCTCTCTGCTGGAAAAGGGTGTTAGTAATGACAAGCCACTGTTCTGCGCAGAGCTCCAACAGGAGGCGCCCGTTGTCATTCCACTTGCAGACACCATGCTTACCAAGGATTCCTGGCCAGGTTTCTGAGTCTTTGCCGACGCGAGCGTTGAAGTCGCCAAGGATGACAATCTTGTCGGCTGTAGGGGTGCATTGGATGAGGTTGTGCAGATCAGTGTAGAACTTGTCCTTTTCTGCTGGTTCCACCTGAAGGGTTGGAGCAGAGACACTGATGAGGGTGATGCATCGCTTGTTTTGAAGGGGGAGTCACATGGACATGATCCGGTCAGAGTGGCCTGTCAGGAGGTTTTCGAGTTTGGAGGCAATGAAGTTCTTGACCATGAAGCCAACACCAGATAGGCGTCGTTCAGCCTGAGGTTTGCCAGACCAGTAGAGTGTGTAGCCTGCGCCTTGTTCTTAAAGGCTGCCTACATCTGCAAGGCGGACTTCGCTGAGAGCGGCTATGTAGAGTCTGAGGAGTTCATGTGCGATGAGGGCAGACTGACATTCAGGTCAGTGGCTGTCATCCTTGTCTATCATGGTTCTGATGTTCCAGCATGCTAGCATCTTTTGAGGGGGAGGACGTGGACATGTTCTCGGGCCTGCGCAAAGGAGCTTTTAGGTGGAGTGCAGTGTGCACAGTACTGGCCCCATGCTTTACACGAACCCATGGTTCGTGTGCCATGGCCAAGCAAGCTGGGACGTGGCAGCGAGGTCCTTGGGTCATAGGTTTTATATCGGAGTGTCCTTCTCCTATGCAGGTTGCTTAACCGGGCTGAAGAGGCCTGCCTTCGCTTTTAGGTCGAACCATAGCTGGAGATCTATGACCGCTGTCCACAGTTATGGAGTGGTGCGCCCTGGAATTGGCCTGCGTGCGTTTACTCCTGCCTTGGCCGAGTGCTGGCGGTGTGGGCGAGCTTTCTTCTGCCCCTCCTGCTGGGCCCTGGAGCCCCTGGACAGGCGGCTCGATTACTTCCACACCTGGCTGTCCGGGGGCAAGTCTGTGCAAAAATCCGGCGGGCTGCTGCTTTCATTGACTGCTCGTGGCCCGGGGCTTGGCTGCCAACGGTCGGGCTGTGCGGGCTGCCGGGGTTTGCCTGGCGACGGCGGCCTGTGTTTTGTCATATACACAAGTATAATGCACATGTGCCCAATAAATGTTTCTTGCTGGTCTTACATCGCTGATTTCAAGCAAGAAGCTCTCCTCAGTCACTGCTCAACAAAGACACACTATCTATGTCCCTGAGCTTCACTAATCACAATACTATTATAGCGCCAATTCCATGGCTTCAAAACCAGTGCTGTCTGTATTGTTACTGAGTCAAGAGAACCCCAAATCCCAGCAGCAATAGATAAGCACCATGACAAAGGGTAACTTAAACAAAAGTTGCTTTTAATTATCTTTTCACATGAAAACAGAATCAAACTTTAACTTATTACTATAAACTTACTTAACCTACTTAATTTCCCCCCCCCCCCCCCCATTCTAAGCACACATGCGTATAATGTGAATATTGTAATGGAATATATATTTGGGAGAATTTGGTAAGATTAGAGTAGGATACATACATACACACATCTTATTTGAAAGACTGAGGAATTCTATTCAGGAACTTTACAGAAACTATGGAGAATACTAAGCATATTTCACAAGTAGGTGCTAATTGAAATGACATCATGAAATCAATAGACTATTGTTTGGATTGGGACAGGCTGGCAGGTTGAATAACTTCAAGGTTCTGATCTTTTTACAAAGTGCTCACAGAAAAGTCACTTCTGGGTGACCAAGAAAGAGAACTCCTGTGGTTGCTGAAGAAGGTGGGGGATTTTTGCAAGTGAGAGAGTCACATGGGCTTTCTAGCAGTTTCAGTTGGGGGGGAGGGGAGAGAAAGAGGAGACAAGCTCTCTCAGCTAGTGCATGTGACACTGAAAGCTGCTGAACAGTGCAAACCAGGAGAAGCTGGTTAGAAACAACGCTCCAGAGTGGCAGATGACTGGAAGTACTATCTGTCAGATGTTTCACTTGGAATAGGGGGAACAGAAAGGAACTCTGTGCTAGCCTGAAAGAAAGAGGTTATCATCTGGAGAACACTGATGGGTAAGTTTCATCAGTGAGACATTGAGGTGGCTAATGGTGGTTACCTCAGTTGTGGAAATCCTGGAACAAATCTCTCTGCAAACCCTACAAGAACCTTCCTGAGCAGTAACCATTTACCGTTCGAGCATCAAAGCCTGGTGAACTTTATAAATGTTAAATTCTGTGCACAGTATAAGAATTGCTTGCAACCAGAAAACTTGGAAGTGAGATTGAACTGTGAACCAAATAACTTTTCTTAAATTTACACACATTATACATGTGTGCTTAGAATTAGAAGGGGATTAATTTGGGTTTGTTAATAATAAAGATAAGTTAAAGTTTGATTCTATTTTCATGTTTAAATAACCATTTGTCGTGGTGAATATCTATTGCTGCTGGGTTTTGGGGTCCTTTGGGTTTGTAACAATATAAGTGTAGAAAAGTTATTTGGTTCACAGTTCAATCTCACTGGTTGCAGGCAATTCTGTGCACAGAAGTTAGCATTAATAAAGTTCACCAGACTTTGGTGCTTAACAGGTAAATGGTTACCACTCAGGAGGGTTCTCTTTGGTTTTCAGAGAGCGATTCCTTTTGTTCCAGGACATCCGCACCTGATTCCTTTTTAATCAGTCTTGCTGACAAAACTTGTCCCCTTCAGGGTTCTCCAGATGATCCTCTTTCTTTCAAGTCACCAGAGTTCTTTTCAGACAGCCAGTCTTCTCCTTTGACCAGGCAGTCTTCCAAAGCCTGCCAGCTTGTCCCTCTGGAACTGAAGTCTGTGTCTCTCCTCTCTCTCACTCCCTCCTTCTCTGAGAGCAAAGCTGTTCTGCCTCTGCCTGCAAAGATCACATGCTCTTTCAGGCAGCAAACTGTTTTTTCAGACAAAGCTGCTGCTGTACGTTACTACATTGTAGCTTTTTACAAAGGACTGTCCATCATGAGTCTATGAGGACTCTGCAAAACACCTGCAAAAATTCTGTTTTAAAGTGCCTGTGTCTGACCTATTCTAACAAACCGTTCCCAATTTATCTCCCAAACACCTCAACATACTCTGTCACACCTCAACTTTAGAATCAGAATGAATTTATTGTCATAAAGTTTGTTCTTTTGTGGCAGCAGTTTTGTGCATTACAAGTGCAAAATGCCAATAATTACAGTTCTGGAAATGCGATATTTAAAAGTAATTAATGCACAGAGAAAAAATCTAAGAGTGGAGGAGAAGAAATGGTTTTTGTACCATTACCACTGGGCGTTCATCTTCAGGCTCCTGTGCCTCCTTCCTGATGGTCACAGTGTGAAGAGGGTATGGCTTGGGTGGTGAAGGTCCTTGATGACAGAGGCTGCTTTTGTGAGACACTACTTGTGGATGTCCTTAATGGAGTGAAGACAAGCCCATGAGGGGACTGGCCAAGGTTACAACCCTCTGTAGCCTTTTCCTGTCTATACCAAATTTGATGCAACTTGTCACTAGTAGAACGAAAATTCCTAACTACGATAATAGGCTTCCCAACTGATGCTTTAAACAAGCAATTTACATTACTTCAAGTTGGACAATGACTTACTTGAACAGAACAGTTTATCATTTGGACATCATGTTTTCTTCAGTGAGTTTTGAATGCAGTCTTTTGGTTTTTTTTAAACAACTTTATATTATTAAGAATATACAAAAAATATATAAAAAAGCAAAATCCCTTGTATTAATAAAGTACTTAATAATAAATTAGTAATACATTTATCCCCTCCCCCCAAAAGACCCTAACTACTCTTACAGCTACATAATAAATGCAGTCTTTTGTAAAGCTCAATTGGATCTACGGCCATTAACATTTGTTAAAACAAATGAGATTTCAATGAAAGAATAGTTTAACATATGGGTAGGTTTTCAATTAAGGAATAGAACAGGTTATTCCAGACAACTCTAGGATTAAAGTGAGAACAACATAAAGGTGTATTGAGCAGAAGACAGTATAAAGATGTTGAGACATTGAGTAAATGGAGGAAATTATTGACACGAATAAGAAATCACTGGCAAACCATGAGTTAATACAAATGAGTGCAGGAGCAAAACCATGAGATACTTGGCAAGGAGGGATAAAATACTGGAGAAAAAAATGTCACTAACCAAAGGAAAGCAACAATGAAATTTGTGACTCCAATATCATTGGAGTCCTAATATTTAATCAGAGACAATTCAAGTTCATTGGCACGAGGAGCCTATAGTGTTGAAGAATAAAAGAAAACACCGTTAACAAAGGGACAAGGACAAATGAGTGGTTTTGGCCACCATGAAATTGGTGAGACAAAGGACCTGTTTCCATGCAGTAAGTATGAAATTGGTTGTTTTGTGGCAGCAGAATTATGCATTACCAGTGAAAAATTGCTATAAATTGCAATTCCATAAATACAAGATTAAAAATAAAATTTGCACGAAAAAATGAAATAGTGTCCAGAAGTTCATTTTCCTTTCAGAAATCTGATAATAGAAGGGAAGGGGAAGCGGTTTTTATCATGTTGGGTGTTCATCTTCAGGTTCCTCTACCTCCTTGCTGATGGGATGGTGAGGGTCCTTGATGTTAGAAGCTGCTTTCATGAGACACCACCTCTTAAAGATGACCTTGATGAAGTGAAAGCTGGTGTCCGTGATGGTGCTGGCCAAGTTACAACCCTCTGCAGCCTTTTCCTGACCTGTGCCTTCATCCCAGACAGTGATGCAAACAATCAAAATGCTCTCCACAATTCACCTGTAGTTTGTTGACATACCAAATCTCCTCAAATGCCGAACGAAATATAGCTGCCGGTGTACCTTCATGATTGCATCAACATGATGGAACCAAGTTGAGTCTTCAGAAATGTTGACACTTGGGAATTTGAAGTTCTTTACCCTCTCCACTGCTGACCCCTTGAGGAGGACTGGTTTGTGTTCTCTTGGTTTCCCCTCGTCTTTTGATTGTGCACTATCTGCTCATCGGTGCAATTCAAGGCGAATTTAAATCATTGAAGATACATAAGTTGCTTTCAGGTGGAATAGCTGGGAGAATGCGGCTCCAGAGCCAGCTGTGGGTGTCTGCGAAGCGACGTTCAGGTGGCAGCACTGAAGGCACTGTTCTGCCACCTGAAAGGTCCGCAGCAGGGAGAGGTGCCGTGGAACAAATTCCGGCTCCTGAGTCGGGGCAGGGTCAGCCAGTACGGGAATTCGGGGCAGGGGCGGCCAGGCTGGCCGCTCCAGCCCCGACGTCCCGTGCCGGCTGCCCCTGCCCTGTAGTCCCACGCCATGGGGCTGTCAGGCGCTGCGAGGTGGACTGTGGGCAGTGGAGAGAGGCTGTTGGGCACGGGGAGTTGGGTTGCCAGCTGATTGTCATCAGCCCGCCCCCTACTAGGCACCTGAAAGCTGCTAGCCACTTTCAGTCTGCTGCTTTCAGGTGTTTAGGCGGATCGCTCAGAAGCGGAGAATATACCTCCTCGAGGTGGGTTGAGTAAGGACACCTCCAGGACGGTTTTCCGCTTTCAGGTGGCCTCCCGACAGGCGCATTCGGGTATTTTAGACGACTATAGGGAATTATGTTGCTAAATTCAAATATCTTACAGCTCATTGCTAGTTAACAAAGTTTCAGAAAATACGAAAATCAGCCTGCTCTTGGAAAAGCAGCCAATATAATGATGGACTCATCTCACCCACCATCTTGGCCCCTCCATCAGAACGAAGAAGTAGGAGTATGTGATTATGCATGAGAATGCTCTGCCAGGGGAGGTGCTGGGCACAGTGACATTAGCAAAGCTTCAGTAGAATTTAGGCAGATGTGATCAGGCAGGTTTTGGAGGGAAACAGACCATGGGCTGAAGGGCCTATTTTTGTGCTATATTCCATAAAATTAAAATATGTATTAAGTAAACAAGTGAACACATCATAAGGTAGCTGTAGACAAATGAGTTGGAAAGAAAATATTCTCAAGAAATTCTGCACAGCTTATCATAATAGGAATACATTATCAAAACAACTTAAAGGGCACAGCAATGAGAACATTATTTTGTTCAGCTTTTTTTTTTAAGGACAAAAAAATTTGAACAGACTGTCCCAAAATTGAGGGACAAATGAAAAACAATGGGAACCATCCAAGACCTGGTACACAGAAGAGTTGAGTGATCTTTTCTTGCGCTGCAGGATTCTACGAAAACAAATCAGCTCAGACAAGAAGATATTGTTCCAATAATTTATTCTACTATACATCACCATTACATTGCAGTACTGTGATAAATTCTAGGACTTTAAATATATATTTTTAATATAGGTAGCGGTAACTCCACAAAGACAATAATACTGCTGTGGAAGACTGAAGGGGAAGAAAAGCTGCAATATTTATTTTGAAATTCATTTTGGGGAAAAAAAAAATCTGTAAACAGTCAGGCTATATCCCACCAATGTTACAGTACATTAGGCAACAAAAAAGAGCAAATTGATGTATTTTTCACATTCAGAAAATAATGCCTTTTTGAACTGTAGCAGCAAACTCTCTTCCAACAATCCAAAAACTTAAATTTGGAAGCATACTAAAGAATTGGCTGCAACTAAAGCCAATACAATTAATTGGCCTGAGTTAATTTCTATTATAATTCAAAATATTGTAATCAATTCACTATTCCACTTTACTAAACTGTGGAACAGTATATATTTTACTTTAATTTACAGGTTCATATACAATGCATTTGGAACAAGTGGATTTCCAGCACTCGAAGTCACTGTCACACCCAGAACAGAAATATTAAAAAAATAGGTTTCAGACTTGACTAAATACACAGAAAACCTTTGCTTTCTGAGACAGTCACTGGCTCGATTCATTCTCGATAATGACAAGGCCAGAAATAACCATGAAACATTGCCTGCCAAGGTTGTTTGAGGTCATGACTAATCTGCAAATTTCACGTCTAAAAATATTTTCCTACTATCAACAGTACCTACACTATCCTGTGGTAGGGCGGTGTTAGCTGCACTCACAATGTACACACATTTACAGACAGCACAACCATGGGTACTCAGTATGTGCTTGGGAGTTTAGTGTGCTATGAAGCTAAAGAGTAGGATAAATATATGCCCAATAAATACTAAATATACTCCATCACCTTTGCAGAATTAAACAAACCTCCAACACTCTACTGACAAGGCTAATTTCTTTACATATTTCTATTTTTCCATTAATTTTGCAATAAGAAAGCAGTATTCTTTAACAAAGATTAATTATTTGGAGCAATCCCAGCTTCTTTTGTCACCAAACCCTAAGTGTTTACAGTATCTATCCCACACTTAGATTGGGTTTCTCCTCGCTGATCAAAACTAAATTACATTTGATTCACATCTGCAAGACTGTAATATTTACTCTGCTTTGACCTGATCATCTCTGTGATTGCAACAAGTCAAGGCTCAGTTTGATGACATTGGGTTTTCACAAATTAAAACGATTGGACCAGAGGCTGGTGTTTAGAATTTAGAGATGCAGTATATACTGGGCAACTGAAGGAACAGTTTTGTTCAATAAGCTTCAACACTTAAAGCAATTTAACTCTTGTAACCTCTTAACAAAAGTGGCTGGGTTGCTCCAACAAAGGCAGGAACGAGGAAGCAAGTGTCAGTTTTGATATGCCAAGATTCAGCTTTGCTTCACTGATGCTTGTAGACTTTGGGGTCCCGCAATCATGGGAGTGATTCATTTCTTCAGTGCTTACGTGAAGGATTTTTCACTCAAAGGCCCATATTTCAATGTCCTGTACATAGAAATCTTCTTTCTTTGAAAGGATGTGATTGTCAAATGTTTTACAAGCGTGACTACGCCCATGGTACAGATCTCCATCCAACCACAATCCAATTTCTCCTCTGTAAAGAATGCAGTGAATTAATTGTAGGAGACAACTAAACAGCAAAACATTAATATCATTTCATTCAAGTTTTTATTCCACAAAGGTCACAGAGAATATTACAGAACACAGATGATGACTGAGCAGGAAAGAAGAGGGCTGCACAGAGGCACAATTAGTGAAGCTGCTGGCCCAGTGTTTCCTCTGACTTTCCATGCTGTCTCTGTGACCACATGCAAACTCCCAGGGTTCTCAACTATCCTCTCAGAGACTGGTTTGATGATGTTACAGTCCATTGTAGATTGCCCCTGATGTGTTAGGTGAAGGGCAGAATCTGGGGATGGGGAAAGGGAGAGATCTGGGAAAATGGGGAGTGTAGAACACAGGAGAAATGTGAAAAGATTCAATTGCTATATGAGCCAGCAAACCCTCAAGAATTCAAAGTGATCTCCTTCTAGGTTATAAGGAATTGTGGAAATGAGAAGTGACATTCTTATATCGTCACTTAATTTGAATGATCATAAGACAAAGAAACAGAAAAGGCTATTCAGCCCATCAAGACTACCCCACCATTTAATCTTGAATTGATCCATTTTCCCTCTTAGCCCCACTGCCCGGCCTTCTCCCCATAACCTGGATAATCAAGCAGCTGTTAAATACACCCAATGACCTGGCCTCCACAACTGGCTGTGGCAACAAATTCCACAGATTTACCACCCTCTGGCTAAAGAAATTCCTCCACATCTCTGTTCTACGTGAACACCCTTCAATCCTGAATATGTGCCCTCTTGTCCCCGATTCTCCCAACATTTCTACATCTACTCTGTACACACTTTTCAACATTCGAAATGTTTCAATGAGACTCCCCTCCCACCCCCATATATTTTTTTAAACGAGTACAGGCCATGAACCATCAAACACTCCTCATATGATAACCCTTTCAATCCTGGAATTATCCTTGTCAACCTCAAGAGAGGAGGCTGAATGCTTCCACTGTGGGTTGGGGCGTCAAATTAGAATACATTAATAAATCAGAAATTCAAGAGCAACATGTCACTCAAGGTGAAATGGAACCTGTCACCTCCTGGAAAAGGTAATAACAGAAATATATAAAGGATGAGCAAGCCAAGAACAGAACAGAGAATGAATTAGAAATGCAGTAGAATCCCCATTATCTCATGGGAATTGCAGATGGCCCATATGCACCTGCATTAAGAATACAGTTTAAAAGCCAAAAGACAATGCAAAATGTAAAGTAATTTGAAAAAAAGTGTTGTATTTAGTTAGGTAAAGTTCACTTTAATCAGGTAATTACTGTAACTAACAACATTTATATCTTAGAACCTTGGTTGCTGGCACTGTAATAACCATGCCGTTGTCGTAATTAACCCGCCCTCCTCTAAGTTTGCAGGTAAAGCTTCACTAATGTACTTAATTAGCGTAAAGATAAAGATTCTTACTCGGCACTTTGGGACAGTTGCCCTGGGAGCCACCATTTTATTCAAACAGCTGCTGTTGAGTGGGCATGACTAAGTGCACTCCGCTGGTTGAACGTTTGCTCCCACTTTCACCAAGGGGTTGGGGGCTGCTTTGGAGAAATTTACTTTTACAATTTTAAACTTTTATTTATTTAAATTTCTGTTTATTTATTGATTTCCTTAAATTTTTTTAGCCGATTGTTTGAGTTTCTAGTTGATTTGAGTTCTGAATAATGGGGATTCGACTGTATACTCTGATCAGGGAAAATGTCAGCATGATGCAACACACATAAGATCACCTGATATTCCATCTGGGCACTCTCTAATCAGACTTTTCTGGTTTTAGCTAATCTGCTCTTCCGTTTCCCCCCCACCCCACTTCCCTTCCCCCTTCCAGCTCTCCTTCCTCCTCCCTCCCTCTCTATTCACACAGCCATCCCCTCCTCCCCTTGCTGCTGTCCATCCCTTCCTTCTCTACCTATCACCTCCTGCCTTTACAGCCACACTTCCTCCCTCCCCACTCTTATTCGGACGCCTGCCGACATCTTTCCGTACCTTGATAAACATCGGTTATGTATTTTTACCTTTGCTAATATAAAGGACGCCGTTTGACTTGCTGAGTTTCTCCAGCATTGTGCTTTGACTACACACAAGATCTGTTTAAATACAACTGGTCAATACAATCAGCATTGCAAAATTTTGCTTATCTATGGACATCTCTGAACAGGTAACTTGAAGAGAACAAAATGAGTAAAATTAATGAAATGTCCATTTAAATTAGCAAAATGTTTTAAAAAGTTTAAACCTCCAAATTTACAATTTTAATATAGTTTGCAGCTTTTGTAAATAAACCTGCCCCAGAACAGTTTTATATTGTGGAAAGCTGCTGCTTCTGAAAACATTGTGGTACTCAATTCTTAGCAGAAACTTTTCATCAACATTACTACTGAAAGGGAATAATTAAGGAATCTGATCGTCAGCTTTGAAAAATCTTTTAACTTGTTTAACCAAAATGCCAAAAACTGGTGTTTCAGGAAGAATGACAACTAGCTGAGAGGTTTATCTATCCTCAACTAGACAGTGATGAGGGCCAACCTTCTTCATTCACAGGTGCTCCTTAAAAATAGGGCCCTCCTGTTCTTGATCATACTGAAGCCACATTTTATCAGTCTAGTTTTGTAGATCATCCACTAACTGCGCTCTGGGAGATCTCGAATGAATAGAAAAAAATCTGTGGACTATGCTCCAAAATGAATTAATTGCCGACTGCTTTCAAATTTGATGAGTCATTTAAATATGCATATGGAATAGCTCCAATTAATTTTTCAAATTACATGGTTTGTATGATGCTATTGCAGTACTGGCATCCCGGTTTCAAATCCAGTGTTCTCAATATCTTTCCACAAATTCAATATTTTTTTCAATCATTCCTTGTTTTCTTTCAAAATCTTTTTTTTCAGGACTTAAATAAAGTAGTCCGAGAATTTCTATGGAAAGGGAAACTAGCTAGAGTAGAGATGCATAAATTGACTTGGAAGTATGCTTTGGGAGGTTTGCAATTACCCCATTTTCAAAATTATTATGAGGTAGCTCAATTACGATTTATTATTCGTATGTTAGATGTTCCGTGTTCCCCTAGTTGGGCCAAGGTAGAATTGGTTGGTATATTGGAACCTTGTCCACATCAATTTGTATTTAAATGGAATTCTGTTTTATTACAAAGATACAATATACTGGTTTTGAAACACTTATTAGAGATTTGGACTAAAAGGAACTTATTAATAGGCTCAAAAAGTAAAATATTGGTTCAGGCCCCAATATATCAATAAATTAATTCCTTTTACATGGAATAATAGATATTTAAGCAATTGGCAGATTAAAGGAATAAAGTTATTGCAGGATTGTTTTGAAGAGGGTAATTTTTTTATCATTTAATCAACTTAGAGTAATTTGGGATTTCAGAGAATTCTTTGTTCGTTTATTATCAAATTAGAGCGTTAGTGAAAGAAAATTTTGTAAGAGAAATGAAAATTCCCAAGTTAACGAAATTTGAGTTTATGATTTCTCATTTTTCGGATAAGGGCTTTATTTCAGAGAAATATGCATTGTTACAAGATACTATGGACAAAATAAATTTAGATAAATCTAGGATTAAATGGGAAAATGATTTAACTTGTGATATCGATGAGGCCAACTGGGAAATGATGTGTTTTGAGGATGTGAATTTAATGTAAGATACAGTATGATTAATTCTAATTTTTTGCATGTTATATTTAAGCACTGAAAAATTGAGAAAATATGGATTTAGTAATTCAGAGTCGTGTTTTAGATGTGTTGGAACTTTCTTACATTCTGTTTGGTTTTGTGATAAAGTTCAATCATTTTGGTAAAAAATTAGGGAATTTCTTCAAAATTTGTTTAAAATTCCATTTTTATTAGATCCCAAAATGTTTTTGTTGGGTTATATTGTTCCATTTATGGACTTGGGGTTAGATAAGTTTCAGACAGCATTTCTATGTTTAGCAGTGACGGTAGCGCGTAAATGTGTTGCGACTTCCTGGAAAGATGAAGTTGAGATAAATGTTAATCGTTGGCAGAATGAGTTGAGGTCCTGTATTTATATGGAAAAAATAACATATAATTTGCATGATAATTATGAATTTTTTTGTTAAGATGTGGTCGCCTTATTTGAAATGTATGAATTTAGTAACATCTTAAACTGTGATAAATATTTTCTTTAATGCTTCCCTTGTGGGGTCTGTTGAGGGGGGGGGGGGGGGAGGGGGTGGGATAGTTCTAATTTTTATATTATGGATTTTGTAAAAGTTTTTGTTTGGAAAATATTAAATAAAGCTTTTTTTAAAATCCAGTGTTGTCTATAAAGAGTTTGTACATTCTTCCTGTATCTGCATGGGTTTTCCCCAGGTGCTCCGGTTTCCTCCCACCATTAGAAAATGTACAGGGTTGTAGGTTAATTTGGGTGTAATAGAGTGGCACGGGTTCTAAAAATGTGCTACAAAGAAAATTTTAAAATTGTTGATGTACGTTTAACATTTTTTGCACAAAAAATAACTTGTAAAAGCAATCCATCCAAAGTTCTCTGTAAAGTTTGTTGGCAAGATCTCTTATTGACCTGGAGGAGTTTTCTCAATGTCACACAAGATGCTAAAACTAGTTAAAGAGACTTACCCTCCTCCACCGAAGGCCAAAGAATCCATATCTCCTTTTATGAAGAACATATTATCACCTGTCCATTTGAAGATCTGCAAAGATATTCAGCGTTTTTTCAGTTATTGTTCAAAACTGCCTAACATTGAAATATGCACTCGAATATCAATGAACCACAGCAGTGAAATCCTTCCACTTCAAATACTTCTCTGGCATTTTCTCCCAGAAGTATTTTCAAAAAAACTGCCAGCCACATTCTGCATTTGTGCAGATTTGGGTTTTTCAACCAATCAAAGTATTAACTAAAAGTTTAAAAATAAAAAGACTGAATTGAAAGGGTCATTTCATGATTTGCAGTTATGACTTCATCCTCCACTAGAAGGTGAATTTAAAGATTATGGAAAATAGGTCATTTCTGTCATGTGTATTGTTCAGCTCTGACAGCTGAATGTGAACAATTGTATATGCTGGGGATCAAATAAAGATTTTAGGAATCAACGCCCAATCAATGAGCAGGTGATCGTGACTCAACATGTCAGAGAGTATCCATGGGTAAGTCAACAATTCGGGCCAGGACCCTTGAGACTTGGGTAAATCAAGCAATGATCACAGAGCCCAGAAACAGGCCTTTTGGCCAATCCTGTCCAAACCAACCATCAAGTATCCATTTCTACAAAATCAATTTACCAGTCTAGATTGCAATTCCTACCTTCATGACATGCATCCATAATATTGGTAGTAGAGAGGATGCACTTATGAAAGTATACTAATTTCTGACCATTCCCTTGTGATTTTGTCTTTTAATATCCCAGAATTACCTAGAATTTCCAGACAGAAGCAGTTTAATTTTCTTTTACTATTGGACCCTACGTTTTTGAAATGTACAAAAGATCAAACTGCCTTTTTCTTCCACAGAAAATTCCACCCTGGAGGTTTCTGACTTGATAGTCTGGGTTGCCTTTAAAGCCTTCATATTGTCGTGCAAATTTGAATGGGGGGGGGGGTGGAGGGGATTACAACTCCCCCATTTTAAGAATTATTATAAAGCTACTCAATTAATGTATTGTTTAGTTAATTCCTGCTTGGGTTAATATTGAATTTAGTAAAATAGGAGAAATAACTATAAATGGAATTCTAAATTGTTGGTAGGAAGTAAGGAAACACTTATTTTGAAACATATGATTGAATTATGGAATAATATTGATAATGAAATAGGCATGAAATGTTTAATTTCATGAAAAATTCCCCCTTGTTAAAACAGACTCATTACATTCTCTATACATAATCAATTTTTGAGGACTTGGATGTTATTGATAAAGGATTGTTCTGAGGCTGGGAGATTTACAACGAATGAAGAATAAATTTACTGTGACTACTAATACTCTCTTCTGATGTTATCAAGTTAAGGCTTTTTTGACTGATAAAATAGGTCCGATTTTGATGTTACCTAGTCAGGGTGAATTGGAATTATTATTCTGTAAAAGTAATGTAAATAAAATTTATTTCTGTAATATATAATTTATTTTAAAAAGTCCCTAAATTAGGGGTGCATAAAGCAAAATTAAGATGGGAAGTAGATTTAAATGAGAAAGATTGGATGGAATTGTGTGAAAATAATATGACAAAAATTAAAAATGTTGGATATAGGTTGGTTCAATGTAATTTTTTGTATCAGTTATATTCAACTCCACAAAAAAAGACTGAATCCTACTATATCAAATTTATGCTTTAGGTGTGGACGTGAGATTGGAACTTTTTTGCATTCTACGTGGCAGTGTCCTAAATTTAGATATTTTTTGTTGGAAGTCTGTAACTTTTAGAATCAGATTACGGGGTCAAGTTCGCACAGCATCTGATGCTATTTTTTTTAATAGAGTAATATTAAGGTTATAAGACCTAAATTAAAATTAATGATGTATCAAATTGAATTTGTACAAATTGCTTTAGCAGTTTCTAGGAAATGCATAGCAATATGGAAGTCAGATATAGATTTAGGTATGGAAAGATGTAGCTGTATACCACTAGAGAAGATTACTTACGTATTTTGGAAAATATGGTTCCTATATTTACAAAATGTGGGTTTGTATGTTTGATAGACTCTCCGAAGACCTCACTTCATGGCAACCTCTAAAATTAGACTATGATATAAATGCTCTACTCCCTTGGCATTTTCTGGTCCTTTCTTCAATCTCTTTTTCTTACTTTTCTTTTTTCTTTTGGGGGAAGGAAGGAAAGGAGGGTTTTCATATATACCACGTATAACTTTTTGAAATAATTTTTGAATGTAATGAAATGTAATTATTATTGTGGTAAATAAAATATTTTAAAAAGCCTTCATTCGAGGTCAAATAATGTCATATATGTCTAATGTTAAGAAGAAGGTGAATTCTGAGAGAAAATTTGGCCACTCAATTGAAGGTTGTTGATCAACAATATGCCTTAACCCTGAAACTTGAACTTTCTAAAAGGATGAACTCAAAAATTCTTCCTTATCCTATACAAACTCAATCCCTAAAGTCTAAATCTAAATATTACGTGCAAGGGGATGAGGCTGACAGAGTTTTGGCTAGCCAAATTAAAAACCAGATATTTTAACGGCTTATTGTTGAGATTGGTCATGTTGAAATAAATGATATTTTATTCCAAAATATTTAGTTCTGATATTACTCAAGGTCAAACTTCAATATGGAACTTTTTAGATAAATTGACGATCCCTTCAGTTTCACCAGAGAACAGATTTAAATTGGAACAGCCTCTCAGCAGGAAATAGCGGGAGCTATTAACGCTTAGCAGTCCGGTAAAAATCCTGGCTCAATCAGATTCCCAGTGGTGTTCTATAAATCCTTTTCTCACTTACTGATACCCAATGTGGACTCGGTCTTTACTCAATCTTCAATTAGTGGAAAGTTGCTGCAAACCTTTCATAATGCTTCCATCTCCCTTATTCTTAAAAGAATAAGGATTCTTTCTTTAGACTGTTCCTCTTACAGAACAATTTCCCTTTTAAATTTTAATGCCAAAATTCTGTCTAAGATCCTGGCTTCTAGGTTAGTCCTCTTATTATTTCTGAGGATCAAACAGGACTTAAAGGATGTAACTCACAATTCAATATTCAACATCCCTTACTCCCCTACAGTTGTGTTCTCTGAATGTATGATCTCCTTTAGATGCTGAAAAAGCATTCAATAGAGTGGAATGGGAATATGTATTTTGTGTACTGAAGAAATTTAATTTAGGATCTCAATTTATAAATTGGATTAAACAGATAGATTTATCTCCAACAGCTTCAATTTTTTTCTAAATCAATTAATCTAAACCCTTTAAATTGCATCATGGAACCAGACAGGGTTTTCTCTCAAGTCCTCTCTTATTTAATTTGGCTTTAAAACCATTACCAGTCGCTTTTCAGCAATCAACAGAGATCTCTGGAATCTCCAGAGCTGGAATACTCTATGTCTATGCTGTTGATCTTCTGTTATACATATCCAATCCTGAATGATCGATTCCACATATTTTGCAACTTCTCGATCAATTTGGTAAATTCTCAGGCTATAAATTAAACCTGCAGAAAAGTGAAATGTTCATTTTGAATTCTTCCTGGTGCTTAGATTCCTCTATCCCTTTTAAAATTGTTAAAAATCAATTTAACTATCTAAGCATTAATATTACTAAAAAGTTTAATAATTTAAGTAAATTTCCTTACCCTACTAAATCATGTTAAGAAGTTTCTATCTCAACAGTCTCCTCTTTCGATGACTTTAATTGGACGTGCTAATATCAAAATGAACATTTTGCCTAAATTCTCATATTTTCCAAGCTATATTTTGGAAAATTTTTGTTCCTAAATCCTTTTTTGATTCCTTAGATTCTCTATTTGGAAAAAAAAGTGCCCTGTCTCAAAAAAAAATTGCTTCAAAATATTTTTAGAAATGGTGTTTGTCATTACCTCATTTTAGATTTTTTTTTACTGGGCAGCAAATATTAGATATAACATTATTTGGATTCATCATAATGAATATAAGGTGCATCAAAACAGATTGACCAAGAGGAGTCACGTGATGCAGTAGTGGTCAGTCGGGAAAACCAGCCCTCTCCAGGAAAATAGGAAAAAAGTTAGGAAAAAGCAAAGCGTAACAAAAATAGAATATAAGAAATAGAAGATACAGAGAAGAGAAAGAAGATGGCTCCCAAGTAGAAATTAAAAACAACTGGAAAAAAAAGAAGTCACCAGAGAAGAAAGCCTTACCTGCACGAAAGAACAGGAAGCTGTGGTGGCGAGGAAAGCCCAACCCGTGAGGTCAGTGCCTACCCTGCAGAGTCGCGACCCACCAGCTGGTGCACTACAAAAATGGCTCTCAGAGCCAAATAAAAGTGCGCAAAGGAGAAAAAGGACACCGGCAGGAGGGGGGCTCAGCAAAGGAGTGGGCTGTCACAGAACGAGCAGCTGAGGGAAGCCTGACACCAGGGCCCTCAGCTGGAGGACAAGGAAGACAGCAGAAGAGGGAGTGATGAAATAGATATGGGAGATAGTCAGAAGGATGACCGACAAGAAGATAAACGTCAGGAAGCACAACAGACGAGCAGCCCAGGAGGGGAGGACCAGCAACGAGGCCCAGCAAGAAGAGGCCCGACAAAGAGATACAAGCAGCTCATCAGGAAAAACAGAAGAGACACAGATACAAAGAAGAGAAGAAGACAAACACAGATTCAGGCACAAAAGAAGAGGAAGAAGACGACCAAGGTCTTCATAGAGAAATAGAAGGTAAAACTGATGAACCGAATATAGATAAAGTCTTTTTTGAAGAACAAATGAGATCACGAAAAGAATGGTCACCATTAGAGTTTAATGTAATTAAAGGAAAATGAAAAGAACAGAAGATAAAATGCAAAGGTTAGAACTGGTAATGACAGAAATAGGGAAAAGAGTAGAGAATGTGGAAGAGTGGGAGATGGCTGTAGAAAAGGAAGGAAATGACTTAAGAGAAAAATTGGAAGGAAGTGACAAAAAAATTAGAGACACAAAAATTGTTATCTCAGAAAATTGATATGTTGGAAAATTATAGTAGGTGAAACAACATAAAAATAGTGGGCCTGAAGGAAGATGAAGAAGGTACAGACATGAAGAAAGTTATAAAAGGATGGATCCCAAAGGTCCTGGGAACAACAGAAATGCAGGAAGAAACGGAAATAGAAAGGGCACACAGAGCATTAGCTCTGAAACCACAGGCACATCTAAAAACAAGATCCATCTTAGTAACATTTTTGAGATATATGACAAGAGAAAATATACTGGAACAGGCAAGGAATAAAATTAGAGAAGATAATAAGCCATTGGAATACAAGAGTCAAAAAAGATTTTTTTACCCAGACATCAGTTTTGAACTCTTAAAGAGGAGGAAGGAATTTAATATTGCGAAATCAACTTTATGGAAAAAAAAGGTTACAAATTCTTGTTAAGACATCTAGCCGTGATTAAAATATTTATACCTGGGGAGCAAAACAGACTGTTCTCGGATCCAGAGAAAATGCAAGGACAAGAGAAGAGATGAAGTAATGTAACAAGAATTAAGAACGGCGATAAAGTGCATATAAAAATGTAAAAACAATGTATATGTAAAGAACTAAAGAGGGAAAAGAGAAGGGAAGAAAGGGAGTAAGGCGGAAAAAAAGAGAGCTTTGTTATGTGTTTAAAAAAAGTGTTTTCTGGAGAGGGCTGGGTAGAGGGGGAAATAACCATCACTGCAAAATCAGTTGACGCTGCGAACAAGATCACAATCCAAATGAAAAGGGGAGTTGTGGTTGCCCGGCAAGGGATATGGGGCAACTCAGAGGGGGGGGGGGGGGGGAACTTTTGGTGTTAAGGTATTAGTGAATGTGGGAACTGCAGGGGTACTTTATGTCTTAAATGTGTTGTCATACATTAAGTGTAATAAGAGAAAACTAAGAGTTGAAAATGGGGAAAAGGGGGATGGAGGTGGCGAAGAGGTAGAAAAGAGGAGTATGCAAGATATAAGATGGCCATTTTGAACTATGACTATAAACATTAATGAAAAACATAACCAAATTAAAAGGAAGAGGCTACTAAATTTATTGAAGAAGGAAAAAATAGATATAGCATTTGTGCAGGAAACACATCTAACTGAAGCAGAACATAACAAACTAAAGAGAGACTGGGTAGGACACATAATGGCAGCATCCTATAATTTAAAAGCTAGAGGTGTGGCCATACTAGTTAACAAAAATGTACCAATCAAAATAGAGGAAGAAATAATAGATCCGGCAGGGAGGTTTGTAATGATAAAGTGTCAGATATACTCAGAATTTTGGAATTTGCTCCATATATATGTGCCTAACAAGGAGGATCAAAAGTTTATGTAGGATTTTTTTTTGAAGATTGTAGACACTCAAAGGAATATATCGATTGGAGGGGATTTTACTTTAATTTGGACCCAACGTTGGATAAAACTGGACAAAAGACAAGTAAAAAGAATAAAGTAGCCAAATTTATGCTTAAATCAATACAGGAAATGAAACTTATGGATATATGGAGGAGGTAACACCCAAGAGAGAAGGAATTTTCATATTATTCAAGTAGGCACAAAACTTACTCAAGGATTGATATGTTTTTTGTTGTCAGCCCATATTCAAGGGAGAGTCAGGAAACTGAGTATAAAGCTAGAATACTATCAGATCATTCACCCCTATTATTAGCAATAAAACTGGAGGACATCCCACCAAGAACATATAGATGGAGGTTAAACTCCATGCTACTTAAAAGACAGGAATTTAGGGAGTTTATTGAACGCCAAATTAAAACATATTTTGAAATAAACATAGGATCAGTGAAAGACAAATTTATATTATGGGATGCAATGAAAGCCTTCATTAGGGGGGGGTAGATAATAAGTTATGTGACTAAGATGAAAAAGGATTACAATCAGGAAATAGAGCAGTTGGAAAGGAAGATAGTAAGTAAAGAAAAGGAATTAGTAAAAAGGGATGATATAACGTAAATGAGAGAATTGGCAGACAAAAAAAATTAAATATAAAACATTACAAACTTACAAGGTGAAAACAAAGCAAAAGTATTACGAACTGGGAGAAAAAACACATAAAATATTCGCCTGGCAACTTAAAACAGAACAAGCTAAAAGAACGATACTAGCATCAAGGAAAAAGGACAAACAAATTACATATAATCCAACAGAAATTAATGAAAATTTTAAGGAATTTTATTAACAATTTTATCAAACTAAGAACGAGGAGAAAGATGATAAAATAGAGGAATTTTTAGCTAAAATTGAATTGCCGAAATTGCAAGAAGAGAAACAAAACAAACTAATAAAACCATTTGAAATAGAGGAAGTACAGGATATATTAAAAAAGCTGCCAAACAATAAAACAACAGGAGAGGATGGATTTCCAAAAGAATTTTATAAAACATTTAAAGAGTTATTAATTTCTTCTCTCCTGGAAGTAATGAACCAGATAGAAAAAACACAAAACTTGCCAGGTTCATGCAAGACAGCAATAATTACAGTAATACCAAAGACAGGGAAGGATCCATTACACCAGCATCTTATAGACCAATATCTCTACCTAACTCAGACTATAAGATAATAGCTAAATTATTAGCAAACAGAATGGCCGATTGTGCACCTAAAATAGTAAAGCAAGATCAAACTGGATTTATTAAGACGAACAGTGACAATGTCTGAAAACTTATTAATCTAATCCACGCAGTTCAAAGAAATAAGAAACCAACAGTGGCTGTTGCTCTAGACGCAGAAAAAGCCTTTGACAGAGTAGAGTGGAATTACTTATTTAAAGTATTACAGAAGTTCAATCTACCAGAAAAATATACAATTTGGATTAAAGCATTGTATAATGGACCATTGGCGAAGGTAAGAGTAAATGGATATGTATCACTTTAAATTAAGTATCACTTTAAATTAAGTAGGTCAACTAGACAGGGATGTCCACTATCCCCCTCATTGTTTGTCTTAGCAATAGAACCTTTGGCAGAACTGATAGGAATAGAAAATAAAATAAAAGGGATAAAAATAAAGGAGGAGCATAAAATCAGTTTATTTGCAGATAACATCATAGTACACCTAACAGAACCAAAGGTATCAGTAAAAGAATTACATAAGAAATTGAAGGAATATGGAGAAATGTCGGGGTACAAGATCAACGCAAATAAAAGTGAAGTGATGCCAATGAGTAACGCAGACTATACAGAATTTTAAAAAAATCACAATTTAAATGGCAAGCACAAGCAATCCAATACCTAGGGATCAGGTTAGATAATAACTTAAGCCACTTGTACAAACTAAATTATCAGCCACTAATAAAGAAATTGCAGGAAGCCTTAGAACATTGGAAAGAATTACCGCTAACGTTGATAGGGAGGGTAAACTGCATTAAAATGAACGTGTTCCCAAGGATACAATATTTATTTCAAACGTTACCAATTCCCTAAACTGAAAAAATTCTTTAAGGAACTAAAGAGAATAATAAGGAAATTCCTGTGGAAAGGGAGGAATCCAAGAGTAGCATTAGATAAATTAGCAGAGAGGTATAATCAAGGAGGTTTGCAGTTACCAAATTTTAGAAATTATTATAGAGCCACACAATTAAGGTATTTATCAGATTTTTACCAGCAACGGAAAAACCAGACTGGACTAAGATAGAACTAGATAAAATAGGGGAAAAGGTACCAGAACATATACTTTATAAGTGGGATGAAAAGCTGGTGCAATATAAAAACGAATTATCAAATACCAAAATTACTATTGATGCAAAATCCGCTAATCCCTTTTACAATAGACAACCTTTCCTTTAGAGAATGGGGGAGAAAAGGAATCAAAAGAAGAGAAAATTGTTTTATTGGGAAATAATTTATTAACATTTGAACAAATGAAGTACAAATATGGAATAACTCATGGTACAATGTTTGTATATCATCAATTGAAAACTTATTTAAAGGATAAATTGGGAAAGAGCTTGAGATTACCTGAAGGAAGCAGCTTTGAATACGTGATTACAGACACAATGATAATCAAAAGATTTATAACCAACATGTACATTAAGCTGCAAGATAAGGAAAATGAGAAAAGGATCTAAACAAAGATAAAAAATGAAGTATGGGAAAAGTTATGTTCTGGAACTATGAAGAATACAATAAACACAAGGTTATGCATGATATAGTATAATTGGTTACACAGGATATATATTACTCCGCAAAAATTTTAAAAATGGGATTCAACATTATTGGATAGAGGAGGAAATGGGATCAACACTACATGCAACTTGGGCATGTATGAAAGTAAATACGTTTTGGGAAGAATTAAATCAGATACTAAATAAATTACAAAAAATAACATACCAAAAAAATCAGAGATATTTCTTTTAAGACACATAAGAAGTAGAGAATTAGACCTCAAATTGGACAAGTGCAAAAAAAATTCATTATGATTGCCTTAGCGATAGCAAAAAAATGTATAATGTCAACTTGGAAAATGGGGGGGGGGGGTGGCAAGATGGCGTAGGGAACAGACGTGCCTTCCAGACCTCTCCTGACTCTGATTTATTGTTTTGTCTTTAAGTGCCCGTTAAAGTTATTTTAAAAGTTTACAAATAATAAGAGGTGTTGGATTAGTGCCTAATGGTTTATATGCAAAAAAAAGGTAAAAGAAAATATCAACAGACTGTTAAAAAACTACATTTTCCGAAATTGTCTGAGCCTACTTGTTTACAAGAAGCCAGGTCTCAACGTAGAATGGATCCAGAGGAGGACGTGCAGAGTTTGGCATTGAAGCTTTGTTTTAAGCCGGTGAGGCTCTCTGAAGATCGCACTCAACAGCTTTCAGAACAAGGGGTTGGACGGGTGCCAGTGTTTCGCACGGTGGCCACTGCAGGTGTTGTTGCTGAGGCTTTGACAGTTGAATCAGCTGGGGCGCCACCAGCTGGAGAGTTAAAGAGTTGTCATTCGACTGCTATAGTGGTGGCGCTGCAAAATCCATCTTCAATTACAACGGTTTTTCCAGACATCGATTCAGTGAAGATGATTAAAGAGATTTGGCTTAAAGATAACCCTGATCTTCAGTCTCCTGGCATTGCTGGGGGGACTTTGAGAGGGATTTTTATACGAAGTCAAACTGCTAGAAAAGATACTAAATTAAGGGAAGGGACAGAAGATCCCGTGGTCTCTAAGGAACAGCAAGACCCCATTATGTCTGAATCTACTTCTGTTGAAATGTCTGTTAAGGATCTTGAAGATAAGATATATTCTGTATCAAGTCACTTAGCTAATTTTGTGAACCTGTTTATTTCCAAGATTAATGCGATGGTGGAAGTCATTAATGGAGCTTTTAAGCTTGAAACCATTGAAAGATTTGAAATGTGTGATCAAGGTTTAGTCGATGCACAGGATCAACTGCAAGATGAAAATAGAATAATTGAAACATTGCAGATCCAAAATAATAATTTAGCAAAAAAGGTTGATTATTTGGAGAATCAATCTAGATGGAACAACATGAAAATTGTTGGTTTGCCAGAAGGCATAGAAGGACCAGATTCAAGAAAATTTTTTACTGAATGGATTCCACGAGTGTTAGGACAGGATAAATTCCCTGAAGGTTTAATACTGGAACGTGCTCATAGAGTTTTAAGAAGAAAATCTTTTTCAGGACAGAATCCAAGACCTGTTCTGATCCTTTGTTTAAACTATTGTGACAGAGAGACAATTTTACGTACGGCTATTAGAAATGCCCAGCAAAATAGATCTCCTTTGATGGTTCAGAATAATCCTGTTTTCTTCTATCAAGATTTGAGTCAAGAAATTATGTTTCAACGACGCGAATTTAATTCTGTGAAAGAACGGTTGTGGAAAAAAAAGACATAAGGCAACATTCAGGTATTCTGCGGTACTGAAGATTTTTTAGGATGGAAATTAGCCAAAGTTCTTTGACAATCCTAAAGAGGTTATGGACTTTGCTCAGTCTCTACCAATCATGCAGTTTCAGGAACGATGTAGTCCTACAAGGTCTCCAAAGAGTAGAGATTTAAGGTGGGATCCAGTTTTTTAAAAGAAATGGAAGCAATGGTGACCGAAGTGGTAACGTTGATTTAAAAAAATAAATCTTTTATCTTTTTTTTTGAGAAGAGTTTAAATAGTTTAAATAATGATGATAGTTTAATGAAATGGGAGTTGGGAGAGGGAACTGGGTGGGCACTAGTTTCCAGAAGTCATCAGCTACCTGTGAGTTATCTCACACCCAATATTTTGGGGGAGTTACCGCTTTGGGCGGTTTAAACAGGAGGAGGTAGTTGTGACCTCTGACCTGTTTTTTTTTTCTTCTTAATTTTTGGGTTAAGAAGTGAAGGTTTTTTTTTTATTATTATTTTTTAAATAAATAATTTTTTTTAACTCTTTGTTTTCTGATTGTAATTGAGAGGGAATTAGGAGGTTTTTTTTCTCTCCTTTTTTCTTTTTTTTGGGGTTTTTATTTTCTCTTTTTTTCTTTCTTTTTTAAGAGTTGATGTCACAGAAGATAATAAGTCAAAAATTGAGGATGTTGAATTAGATGAAGAGAAAGATGAGGGGAAAGGTGATAAGAAGAAAAAGAAGAAAATTAAGTACAAATACATTGAGGGAGAAGAGTTTAATAAAATTAAGTTAATTTCGATAGAGAATTTTGAAGATGTTATAAATGAAGAATATGGAGAATTTTATAAGAGTTTGAACTTTTTTCTTTTTTTATATAAGGGGAGGGGAAAGGAATAAAAAGTTTATCTGATTGTTTTTCTAAGGGATGTTTTTGTTCTCTCGATGAATTATAAAGGAAACTTGGTATTAATGGAAATTCTGTATTTATGTATTATTAATTATGATTTTTTGTATAACAGATATGTGGTTGATATATGATTTTAATATTTGAACTTAGTTTTAATGTGGATTTCATTTGTTAAATACATGTATTATGTTTGATTTAAATATATGTTTAAGGGTATTATTTTAGTATTGATTTTTTTGTTGTTAGTAATTTTTTTTGTTGTTAAGTTTTATCCTTTTTTTTGTAAGTGGGGTTTTTTCTATTTTATTTACAATATTGTTAATTAATTCTTCACTCTTTATTTTGGGGGGGAGGGTTGGACTAATTTTAAATTAGATGATTAATGTTGTGCTATAATTATTGGGGAGGTTAATTTGTGTATTTTAATGATGTAGTATTCTAATTTTTATTATCTTATATTTTATTATTTCTTTAAATGTAATTTTTATTTTATTCATGTCATAAAATTTTAAATAAAGTTTAAAAAAAACTTGGAAAATGGAAGAAAACATGAGTATACAGCAATGGTACATGGAAATGAATAAATGTATTCCATTGGAAAAAATAACATATAATTTAAAAAATAAAGTCACAATGTTTGAACAAATTTGGGAACCATACATGGAACATATCAGAGAGAGCTTGCCTACGACCTCCATCTCCCTAAAATGAGAATGAAAATGATAAGAAGACAAAACGATTCGATTCAGTGTGCAATAAATAGATGATACATTTTTCTTGTTTATTTTCCTTTGTATGAAGATATTGTTTTATGGTTTTATTGTACTGTAAGTGTTGAATATTTATGGGTTTTGGAGGGGGGTGGGTAGAGGGGAGGGAGGGAAAGGGGAAAAAAAAGAGAAAAGACCACTGTGTAAATTTAATGAGAAACGTTTGTACATATTTTGGTTGATATGGTTCACAGTGTGAAAAATAAAAAAATTATAATTTAAAAAATGGATTGACCTAGAGATTAAATCTACTAAAACGTATTCTCTTCTTTCAATACTTGGAGCACCCTTACCTTTTTTTGGCTTCCAGGTTAATGACAATTTAGTCGCCAGACACACTTTGAGAATTTAGTTTCAATTTAGGAAACATTTTAGTTACCACAGGTTTTTATTGATTAGCCCTATTCTATGTAACTCCATTTTTTTACCTTCGGTCCAAGATATAGGTTACATTCAATGGTTATGCTTGGTTTCAAATCTTATTTTAGATCTATTAATTGACCAAAATCTTGCTTCTTTTGAACAATTATCTATTAAATTTACAATATCTAAACATCACTTTTTTCATTATTAACTTTGAAGCTTCCCCAGGACTTAGATCTTAACCTTATTTGGGAAGTATATAATTTTAAATCTAATCATAAAGGATTCCTTTCAGCCCTTTATGAATTATTTTGAAGATCTAGGGATAGTTCCCTGGGTGATATTAAGAAAAAATGGGAACAAAATTTTCAACAACCATTTTCTTAAACTACATGGGATTCTACTTTGAAATGTGTTCACTCATCTTCTCTTTGTGCTAGGCATTCATTAATACAATTTAAAGTAGCCCATCAGGCCCACTTTTCCAAGGTTCAGTTAGCTGAATTTTATCTTAACATCTCTTCTGAATATGATAAATGCATAACTAAGGAAGGTACTTTGTATCATGTTTTGGTTATGTCTTTCTCTCTCTAATTTCTGGCAAGGTATATTTCATACTTGATCATTGGTTCTTGATGTTAATATGACTCCTAGTCCACGTTTGCTATCTTTAAAGTGAGTGATCTAACATTGACTTCTTCATAATCCCACGTAGTGGCTTTTGCTTCCCTCATTGCCAGAAGGGCCATTTTTCTGGGATGGAAAGATGTCGGATGTGATGGCACGTCTGTCTCTAGAAATAATTAGGTGTTCTACTACTGCAATGAATTATAACTTTCTTTCTCTTTGGGGTCCATTTCTCAATTACTATCCAAACTTATAGATTATTGGTCTTTCTTTTACTCTATTTTTATTATTAGTAGTAGTGGATTCCTTAACTTGGCTAGCAGCCCTCATAGGGAGGGGTTTGATTCTTAGTTTAGAAATATATGTTTATTTTCTTGTTTTCCAATTAATAACATAGATTAATATGTATCTTGTTCACTGTTATTTGATATTTATAACTCGTTATTAATTTACTATCATTATCATATGTATCAATGTATTTTGCATATGCTAAAAACCAATAAAAAGAGTGAAAAAGAAAGAGAGGATGCAAAGAGATTATTTTCTGTAGACATGTTGCCAGGACCTACCATCACATGCATTCAGAAACTGTTGGCTGCAAAAATAACTGTTAACTAGGCAAATAAATCTCTTGTTTTCGTTAAATTGGTTTATTATTTCTCCTGGCAGAGTAGCTGGAGACCAAGTCATTAGATGTATTTAAGGCAGAGATTAATAGGTTCTTAATTAGCTGGGGCATAAATGTTATGGGGGCAAGGCTGGGCCATGGGGCTGAGTTGGAGAATGGATAAGCTTACGATTGAATAGTGGGGATAAAGTGCCTGTACTATGTTGTAATGTTCTATGTATCCCAATGCTTGGTTGGATGTGATATCAAATCAGAATCTGAAGGAGCAAGGCTTCAGTTTCCTTGTTGCTCCCACAGCTGCTTCCAATTTCTACGCTTCTTTCGTCCTCTCTTCCACCACATCATATGGTTATATGGTTACATCAGTCCTTTCACCAACTACTAGGCCCTTCTTCCCACGTTCCCTCCATTTCCATCTCCAGCACGTGCCACTTTTATAATAAGCCGCTGATATTGTTGACTGTGGCCAGAAAATTCTGGGGAAGCCACCACTGCAAAGTTTAAAAAGACCCAGGCTGCAGCACATCTCCAGGAAGAATAGTTACCCATTTCACTTGATGCAGCAAAATTGAGGATACCACATCGTGATTGTATAAAACAATTTCATAAATTTGATACCCCTGCCTGCACATAAATTCTAAATGTTAAATGGAAGATATCAGTCAATTTCTCAGTTTTAATTTTTTTCCAATATGCCTCAGATATAACTTGCAATATAAATGGTGCAATCAAAGTTATAACTGTTGAAAGTTTTGAATTCAACAAAATGTTGAATCCAAATAACTTAAACTCAAAGATCATATCCAATGCTCAAACTATTTCCTCTCCCTTCCCACAGCTACATGAGAAAATCACATCTGAGCTCAGGGACTTATCATCTTAATGTTTTTAAGAAGATACAACACTTCCTCTTCCTTCATCTCAACATCATGCAGCCTGTTCTATACTGACCTCACCATAATCAAGTTTATTTTTTTGGTGAACAATGAAGCATATAGTATTCATTTATGACCTTTCCAACCTTCTCCGCTTCCAGGCATGTTGCCTCCTTTATTCTTAAGTGGCCCCACCTTCATTCTCATCATCCTTCTGTTCTTCACACATACACCTTGAGGTTCTCCTTAATCCAACTTGCTAAGGCTTTCTCATGCCCCCTTCGAGCTCACCCAAGACCTTTCTGAAGCTCCTTCCTGGCTACCAAACAGGTCTCACCTTTCCTGTTTCCCACACCTAATGTATGCTTCCTTCTTCCTCTTAACTAGCTGTCTGAGCTGTTTTGTCAACCACAATTCGCTTTTCCTACTTTTTCCTGTTTCAGTGGGACAAACCTATCCTGAAGCCAGCGCAAATGGTCCCTAAATAACCTCCACATTACTTCTGTGCTTTCTCCTGTTATCATCTGTTCCCAATTTACTCTCCATAGTTCCTGCCTCATCCCATTATAATTTGCTCTTCCCCAATTGAACACTTTACTGATTTGCCTGCTTTTATCCTTATTCAGGGAGTTGTGGTCAATATCACCAAAAGGTCAGCCATTTCTCATTGACTGTTCCACATATTGTGTCAGGAACCCTTTTTGGGCACATCTGACCAATTCTGCCCCATTTATCCCTCTTTCAGTCAGGAGGTGCCAGTCAACATTTGGGAAGTTGAAGTCTCCCATGACAACAACCCTGTAAATTCTGTACTATTCCAAAATCTGTCATCTTACCTGTTCCTCAGTGTCCTGAGTACTATTTGGGGGCCTATAGACTATTCCCAGTACAGTGCTCTCTTCCTATTTCTGAATTCTATCCACACCGACTCAGTAGACATTCCCTCTCCAGTGTTCTCCCTTTCTACAGACGTGATAATATCCCCGACCAATAATGTTACTCCCCCCCTCCCCACCCGACATCCTATCCTATTACTTTTAAAATACATCCTACAGCCAGCAAAGTCTCTGTAATGGCCAAAACATCATAATTCCATGTATTGATTCATGATCTAAGTTCATCTCCTTTATTCCTTGTACTATTTGCATTGAAATAGACACATTTCAGACCCTCCAACTAATACATTTCTGGTTCCTCTCCTGCCCATCCTTCCTTACAAACTTACAACACATTACTCATGCTTTTCACCTTCTGCCCTAATCTTAAATCTATTCTCTGCACTCACATTCCGGTTCCCATCCCCAACAGCTCTAGCAAACCTGCCTACCAGGATATTGGTCCCTCTCCAGTTCAGATGTAGTCTGCCCTTTTTTTACAGATCAGACTTTCCCCAGAAGAGATTCCAATGATCTACAAATCTGAACCTCCACCCCAACTCTTCATAAACTTTGACTTATATAATATCATTGTTTTAATTCTATTTTGCTACAATGCATGCTGCTATGGCATTCATCTGCCACAACTTCCTATTCCTACCCTCACTGGTGCGTGGCACATGCCGCAATCCCAAGATTACCACCTTTGAGGTCCTGCTTTTCATCTTGGATTCTAACTCCTTGTATTCCCTCTTCAGGGGACTTTATCCCTACTCCTATCTATGTCACTGGTTCCAACGTGGACCACCACATCTGGCTGCTCAACCTCCCGCTTGAGAATGTTGTGGACTCAATCAAAGTCGTCCCTCATACTGGTATCTGGGAGTTGACATACCATCCGGGAGCCTTTTTCTCATTCACAGAACCTATCTGCTTGCCTAACTAGCGAATCCCCAATCACTAATAGCTCTAGTCTTCTCCCCCCAACCCTTCTGAGATGAAGTGCCAAACTCTGTGCCAGAGACATGACCACTACTTTTCCTTAGTAGATTGTTCCATCCACCCTCCACCACCCCCCACCCCCCTACCGCCGCCCCACCAACAGTATCCAGAACAGAATACTTATTGTTGAGGGGAACAGCCACATCTGACATCCGTATCAACTTTGAGCTTCTTGCTTGGTTTTTTTTTGTTTTAGTTGCAGGTCAGGGAAAAACAAAATATCGGGCTACAGCCATTACTCTCCCTGACTATAGCTTGCTGGCAACCAGAATCAAGTCTGGTACTGTAGTGTGTGTGGGCAACCTTCAGCTAGAGATGGAGGAAATGTTATCAGCACAGGAGGACTGATAATCTCTCAAAACAATATTGTTACTAGATTTGTATTGAATAGCTCTTTGCTAAAACTTGTCGTTGCAAATTTCTTGAGAAATCTGAAAACAAATCAGTCTCTGTGACCATGACGTCTCTTCCTCATCCTCATCCTGCTTCCTTTCCTCCAACTTTCCATGTTCTTCCCTCTCTTATCCCTATCACTTCTCAGTTTTATTTCTCTTGTGCCCTCTCACCCATATCCACCTGTGACCTTCTTGCCTGTAGGCCTGTGCACCTCTCCCACTATCCCTCCCCCATCATTTTATTCAGCAGTTGCCTGCATTTTGCTTATACGCTGATGAAGGGCTCAAGCCTGAAACATTAGGCATTTATCTTTGCTACATAAAGAACGCTGTGTGTCCTGTTGAGTTTCTCCAGCATTTTTGTGTAAACTATGTGACCATGAGACAATTTTATTCAGAATGCATTTGCCCACTATTTCCAGAAACTGCAATGGCCTTTTATATTCTCTCACCCTGCCCATCTCCTTCGCAGAATGCAACTGGCTACCTCACAGAATGCAGAAGCAAACTTTACAATTCCATGATTGACCCAAAATCCAAAATGTCCAAATTAAAAGTTATCCTGACAGCACAAAGACAAGAGTTATTTTCTTTCTAAACCTGCTACTTAATTAAGCCAAAATTTCTCTTTGCTGAACGCCTGCAACTGCCATATCAATTGACAAGAAATTTTAATTTTGGAGGTTGCAGCTGCTGCCAAGAAAGTCTACTTGATCTAAACTCGTTCAGAAACTCGGACAGTAATGAATCATTATTTACGATATTTAGGTTTTAAGATACTATTTTAAGTAGGAGTTGATGGCTTTGTTTAGTCCCAAATGAATCATGTCACCACGAGATGATTCAAAATACTTTTGAACTGATTAGCAGAAATAGTTGAGTATGAAATTAAACAAATTACAAATGTTCTTAGTGATTTCTGTTTTCTTACCTTAAATTCTGGATAAAATGTGAAAAGGAAAGTCTCCCCTGTGCCATAAAAACAATCGCTAACTTTAAATGGTTCTGATGCTAGTGCACCAAATAGCTGCAAGTATAAAACAGGAGAACAGTATTAGAACAATTCTTAATCTACCAAATGGCACAATTAATCCTAAATTTATTTTGTGTGCTGACAATACTATCATTTTCTGACAGTATGCCACAACAATGGGAACTCCATCACAATCTCTGCACCCAGTGGGACATACAATGCACTCCATAGTAGTGCTCCCCTAGACCTCAACTGAATGGAATTTGCCCAGGTGCAGTAGGAGGAAAGAGGAGTTTTGCAGGTCAGTCTTGAAATACTGTACCATGCAAATCTTCAGCAAGTGGCAGCATGCATTGTAGCAAAACAGAATTAAAACAATACTAAATAAGTTAAAGTTCATGAAAATCAGCAATGCACAATGAAGTATTACAAGAAAGAACTTTACCTTTTACTATTTGAAAATTACTTTGATCAAAGTTAATTATACATTTTTTTTAAATGGATGACACTGAGTGACATCCTCTGTGTTTTGAATGTCTTTGCTGTACCTGGCCATCACTGTCTTTAATAACTAACAGCATTGGTGTGTCGACACCTGTCATACTGCGATACAATGTCTTTAGACTCATGCCATGCTTTGCAGTGCTGTAAATTAAAGTCCATGGGTAACCAACAGTTCGAGGAGGCAGGTCTTTAGCAAGCTGTAATTCATACAAAATAGTGCACAAAATCACCCAACAGAATTAAAATACAGTTTGAACAATGTTTGATGCAGAAATGCACTTTCATCTCCACCACAACAAAAGATAAAAAGGCAGTTGCTTGCCAAATCTAAAGTGCTGACCAATACCAACCAGCATGATCTGCAATTTTAAGTGATACTCAAAATAAAAACTAATTCCAAATACCTTTCAACTCATTTAAAAGATGAAATGCACCATATTCAATAAAATTAACCTGATAATAAAGTGAAAATAATTGACACTTGTATCAACTGAACCTAGGATTGAGCATTGTTTAATAATTTGGGTTTGCTGCAGCTTTCAAAATAAGATTAACATTTTGATAACCAAAATATTCCTTTAACCTGTCAGGTTATAATGCTGGAAACAATTTCTAATTTTCTTAAAACATTGATGAAAATATGAATTAAAAAAAAATAAAGAGCACATGTTTCTTTGCACCAAAATACAACAGGTTGAATCAAAATAAAAGTGGAAGTGTAATTAGTGTGATTTGATTGGAGAGAAATGAATTTAATGTATTGATGTCACCTTTAGTCATTATTGCAGTTTCTAGATCATAGTTACATTTTCAAAACTAAGGCAGAATATAAAACATTGGGGCAGAAATAACTAGTCTTTGGACTTTATCAGCCTTCAAGCTCTACAACCATTTTGATTAAATTAATGCTTAGCAAGTCAGTTTGCCGCTCTTGAGCACAAAGACATCGGCACATCTTTTAAACAGTCTTATAATCCATCATTTTGAGTCTTGTCAGTCTACTCCCACATTCCGTCTTGCTTTTCCTCACCAATTCCTTGGTTCACCTTTGATGAGTTCTAAAATGCTCCCAATTCTCAGGCCTCCTGCTATTTCTGGCAATGTAATACATCTCTTCCTTTGATTTAATACTGTCTTTAATTTCTCTCATCACCCACAAATGAATCACTTTTCCCATTGAGCCTCCAAAATGAATATAGTTTTCTTGAATCACATCCAATGAACCAACATCGTAAAGTGTACAGTCATGTACTTTGAGAGAAAAAAATATATGGGCAGACAATTTTTTTTAAATGGGGAGAAAATTGAAAATACCCAGAAGCAAAGGGACCTGGGAGTCCTCGTGCAGGATAGCCTGAAGGTAAACTTGTAGGTTGAGTCAGTGGGGAAGAAGGTGAATGCAATACTGGCGTTCATTTCAAGAAGAATATCAAAGTAGGGATGACATGTTGAAGCTTTTTGTGAGCATTGTGAGCAGTTTTGGGTTCCTCATTTTAGAAAGGATGAGCTGATCTTGGAGAGGATTCAGAGGAGGATCACAAGGATGATTGCAGGAATGAAAGGGATATCGATATGAGGAATGTTTGACAGTCTTAGCCTGTACTTGAAACATTTCAAATGTTGAAAGGTGTGGACGAGGTAGATGTAGAAAGGTTGTTTCCCATGGTGGGAGAGTCTAGGACAAGAGTGTATAACTGCAGGATTTAAGGGCATCCGCTTAGAACAGAGATGTGGAGGTATTTCTTCAGCAAGAGTGTGGCAAATCTGTGGCATTTGTTGCCATGGCAATTGTGGAAGCCAAGTCACTGGGTGTATGCAAGACAGAGATCAATAGGTTCTTGATTAGCCAGGGGATCAAAGGTTATTGGGAGAAGGCTGGGCAGTGGGGCTAAGTAGGAAAACGGATCAGCTCATGATTAAATGTTGGGGCAGACTTGATTGGCTGAATAAAACTATTTCTGCCCCTATGTCTTATGGTTATATGCTTTGGATAACTGCCTAATCATCCAAACTTTGTAATGCAAATATTTAATGGAATTGAATCAAAAACAAAAAGATAATTTATGCTTGAATAGCCCAAAAACTTCAGTGAGTAGAAGATGAATGTTTAAACATAGCCAGTCAAACATGCTGTCTGATGTATGCCACTCCGCCATGTGCTTCACAGAAAAGAAAGCTTGTCTGCCCCACCACTAATTGGGTGAGGTTCATTATTACATGTACCAAGATGCTGTGATGGACAAACAGGAGATTGTAGATGCTGAAACCTGAAGCCAAATGTGCTGGAGGCTGGAGGAACTTTGCAGGCTGAGCAGCATCAATGGAATAAAAAGAATAATTTAATATTTTGCACTGGAGTCTTTCATTGGGACTTGAAATTAACTAAGGATTGTCATTCTTCCAGAAAGGTTGCATTTAAAAGTTTTATTTAATTTTTCCATCATATCTTCATGAAAACTTTATTTGCAAGCACACAGAAGTGGAGATGAAATGTAGTTTACCTGTAATGGGAACAGTAATTTCTCTTAATTTAATTTACACTTATTTCTTAATCATTCAGCTGTTTATTTCATAATCATTCAGTTTGATTAGTGAAGGAGTTAACAGTTGCTTGAGTTGTTCTCTCAAGTTCCAGTTACTTAGGTTCCTTTGCTCTGCTGTGAAAGAATAAGTTTAAAGAATATGCTTAACAAAGAGTTAATGAGTTGAAAGGTTAATGAGTTGGTGAGAATACAGTTGCCTTGTAACATAGGTAGGAGTGTGACTGTCTTCTGACATGACCTTCCCTAGTAACTAGCACCACAAAGACTGTAGAAAGACCAAATACATAAAGAAGTAAGGCTATCCTGTTTTTGCCAGCTTGTCTGCAGACAGTACAGGGGAACATATTGCTGTAAAAACAAGAATTGCCAGCTGTGTGAAACTCATGTGAAATTTGTAGGGTTTCACACAGACCCTTGTCCAAAGGTATATAAAAATTGGATGCTATATGCATTGAGTGGGGATCAGTGTAGAGAATGAGTTACTGAACTCTTTTCTTGTACTCCTCACTCCCTTCCATAGGGACTGCTCTCTGTGATTCCCTTGTGCACTTATCCCTCCCCACCTATCACACACCCCTCCCCCCGATATATATCCTGCTACTTTGTGATAGGGTTACAAATTTTTGCCAGGTTTCCAATAAATCTTTACCATCTGCATCTTTGGAAAAGCTGACACTGACACATACAATATTGTATTTTTAGGGAATTCCAATTGTGAAAGTGTAAACTGCAATATTCTTTTTTCTATTTTTATAATTTACATCTGGCTGCAATCTGCAAGGTAGACTGATAAACCCAATGGAAACCTTGAGTTGACAATAGTTTTAAGTTTGGACTGAATGATCCCAAATTTAAAGGAGATAGGTATTGAATGTTGTTCAGGAGAGTCAAAGTAAATTGCACAGGCAGAGGTTGGGTAGAAAAGGTTCAATGGACAGGTGGCTTAACAAGACTTTTACAGCGAGCTGTGAAAGTCATAGATTGGTTGTGGCTAACTCATGTTTGTTTAGCATAGATCATCCACAAATTTCTGACAACTTACGACTCAGAGCATTGACTTCTTTGCCACTACCAGAATTATTTTTGTATTTATGCTATTATGAGTTCCTAACAAATTCTGAATCTAAAGAGTTAACTGAAATTGAGTTTTTTTTAAAAATGCTGTCAAATCTGCAATTAATTGAAATATGAAATGGGACTAAGAGGTGATTGCCACTCTTCAATGAAAATGTCCTTAGTTTCCTGTTTAAAAGATTTCACACACTCACACAAAATTTAACTTAAGACTTTTTGGGTGAAAAAAAAATCTTTACCATGCTTTGATTATAATTTGGTAATTATCAAATTAAGATCACTTGTTTTTGATATCAAGACACATGTTCTGTCTTTAATGTAGAAAACCATACAGTACACATCAATATTTTTAGCATATATTCAGAATAACAATGACTTTACCTTTTCTATCTGATCTGTTTGGAGCAGTTCACTTTTTTCACTTAGGTTTGGCCAAAATGTTTCAGGCTCCAAGTCAGATTTTGAGGTGGCATTTTGCCTCAGACTTGTTTCTTCTCGCGTTGTTATCTAAAAGCAGAGACAATATTAACATCCACAATGCTCCTCAGTTGCTTGAGGCAAGTTGAGTGAAACGATGAAACAAAGACATCTTTGACCCCAAAAAGAAAAAGTACGACTTAAAATTACCCAACAATCCCTGAATGTTTCAGGCTTCATATTCAAATAATTTGTCTTTTGAAACAAAAATAATCTCAGAAGCAAAGCTGTGTATGCAAGTAAAATGTGCGTACCATTGCAAAATTTGGCTTCCTACAATTTTAAAGGCAAATTTCATACCGTTTTGAATCAGTGTGCCTGATACAGGAACAATTGTATTAATTCTGGATGACAGAAAATGAGCTTGCTGCCAATATTAATTTGAAAACCCAAGTTTTAACACAAAATATGACAAAACCAAGAACAGCCAATTCCCCATAATTATCATCAATGCATTAATCTAGTATTTTATGCCATCAAGTGGCTGAAATTCTGCATTGCAACTTTGCTTTTGAACGAGAGATATTAAAGAGAATGTTGTAATCAATAGAGGCGTTCATTGTCGAATCAGTGTTGGGTATAATATATTGTGCAGGTTAGGTGATGTCACTAGGAAACTGGTATGCACTGTCATTGAAAAATAGGGTTACTACTTCAATCTATGAAAGTTTAGAAGGCAAGCAATAAAATAATCTACACTATCTTAACATGAAGAACACTCAAAATATTCACCAGTAAAATATTCCTCCACATCAAATCACACACTTTAAATTCAGCAGTAACATAGAGAACCTGCTTATTATTACAATGGCCATGTGACAATAAGCACAGTTTGAGCGTAACCCATGAAATGGAGGACAAAAAATTTCCCCTTCATGCAATGGGCTTAAATAATCTAGTAGTGTGTTAGTTAAAATCAAGGTATTTCGACATGGCACTGGTTAACTGCTGCTGCTGAGGCAAATAATGAAGCAGATATATTTGCCACTGGTAAAACTCAGGGATGCACACAGCCACATCTGCTCTAATGCTCTGGGCAAATGAATAATAGGATTAACTACAGATGGGCACCTTGAGACGTCTGCAAAGCTTGCGCAGTTCTTCAGTATTAAGAGCATCGATCCTGCGATGGTACTCAGTCACTGATACTACCTAAATACAGAGACAGGAAAAAAACAATTCCACTAAAATTTTTAAAGAAATATATATAAAGATGAAGATTACGTGCAGAAAGCAAGAATGTAAAGATTGGAATGGAGCTTTAAAGAAAGAATAATAGGCAGTTGTGTGGGATTTGTGGAAGAAGAAAGGCAAAAAAAGTTATTTTTGGCAGTTAAAAACCTACATGGTACCTGAAAAATCATTATACAGGTACACGATACTTTATCCGGACATCTAAAACATGGAAAGCTCCAAAATCCAGTAAGTGGGGAGAGAGGCAGCCGAGGGACTGGCGCTTGGGGGAGGAGGCTGGGTGACTAGAAAGGGGTGGGGGTGGATACGGCAGCACAATTCAGGTGGGCTTTCCAAAATCCGTAAAAATCCGAAATTCAGAACAAGCTGTCCCCCCAAGGGTTCCAGATAAAGGATCATGTACCTGTATTATTGTACATATTGAAATGTTTTTAAATAGTGAAATACTTGAAATCACAACCTCATAAAAAAAACTCATGTCACACCAATGTATTTCCTAAAAAAATGCCATTGTTCAGAGAATTGTCCAGATGCTTACATATACAAACTGTTTTCTAAGACAATGCACTGATTAAAAGTATTTTTTTTCTGCAATTAATTCTGAGAAAAATAAATTTCTTGATTCTTCTTTAAATCATTGCAATTTAAAGGCAAGAAATGTTAGTGCTGGAAATGGAAACACTGAAATTTAATACAAGTTCATAACTACTCAAGCAGAGTAAAATGCTTTGTTTTGTATAAAATATGTAACTGAATTTTAGTCTTAGACGACTAAGATCAATTCACATAGCTTATATTCTGCACTTCATTTTTGAATGAAACTCATACCAACTTCGAGATTAATTTTGGACAGCTTATAAATGCCAAGTATAGTTGTGGGTTCCAGGCTCTCCCTTATTGGAATCCAGAATCTTTGAATCCAACAGAGCTAATTCTACTCATCCAATTTCAATTGGATCTACATCATACAAATGCTAACTTTCTACCAAAAGCCCCCAAAATGTAATGACAATTTGTTAATATAAACCTGAATATTGCTGCATTTCACAGATCTGTCACTCAAGTCATATTTTCTCTGCAGAAATCATCCTTAAATCAGAATGTATTTAACTAAAAGGATGTGATTAAACTAGACAAGATGCAGAAGTGATTCACAGGACTGTTGCCAGGACCGAAGAGTTAAAGGAGAGATTCATAAGTTGGGATTGTTTACCAAAGGTGAGAGGGTAATCTTATAGGGGTTTAGAAAATAATGATCATTCTTACGCTGGATGGTCACAATCTTTCTCCTAGCATAGGGGAGTCTAGAACTGTAGGGCATTTGCTATAAGATGTGAAGGAGAAGATTTAAAGGGGATCTGAGATGTAGAATGGTGAGTGAATGGAACACACTGCTGGAGGAAGTGGTACATATTTAGACAGATACATGGTTGGGAAAAGTTTATAGAAATAGGAGCCAAACACAGGCAAATGGGATTAGTTTAGACAAATTGGTCAGTATTGACTAGTTGGTCCGAAGGCTCTGTTTCCATTTTAAACAACTCTTTTTTTGAATATTTTTTTCCCCAAAAAATTATAAAATAAAATCTTCAATATCACAATATATTAAAATTTTCCTTACGGGCAATAAAAACAGAAGTCTCTCTCTCTCTCCCTCCCCTTTTCCTTACATACGAATCCTCACACCATCAGAGGTTACATATCTTTTAAATTTATAGAATACAATTGGGGAAATCTCGTTTAGATATGTATAATAGTAACATTTATAGTCGTTTTTTTAAATTACTGTATTTGGGCCCCTATATGGTCCAGGTATTGCTGCCAGATCTTTACAAAAGTGTCCTATTTATTCTTTAAATTATATGTGAATTTTTCCATAGGTATACAGCTGTTCATTTCCACAGTCCATCATACTATAAGAAGACCTCTGTGACCCTGGTTTTGCTCTTTAGCTCTGGAGAGCATAGTCCATTTTTGTTATAAATTTGGGTGGATTTCTCATCCAGACCATTCATTCCATTTCACTAATTTCAGGTGGGGTCAATGTTGGTCCCCATCTTTCTCTTAAGAATGATCTAATCTGGATAAAAAAAGGACCTACTGGCCACTCCGTATCTGTGCTTTAGTTGTTCGAAGGACACAAGAGTTCCTTCTGTATAGCAGTCTTCAATATATCTTATGCCTTTGTCAAATGATGAATTTACATTCTATTGTCAATGTTCATTGCCAATAACATTTTACACAATGGTGCTTTTATTGATATCCCTACTTTTCTTCCTATACATTCATTAATTTCTTACCACATTCTGATCATATGTATTAGAATGAAATTATGTCTTTTTTTCCCGCAGAGATTTGACACTCCATTTATAGATAAAATCCTTTGCTTCCCCCTCCCCCATTGAGGGCATTCCCATCTGAATCCAAGAGGTAGGGGTGGGGATTCTTCCACAAAGAACGCTTCGAGAAATCTAACCTGTGCAGCTTGGTAGTCATTTTTTTTAAATCTGGAAATCCAAGTCCTCCCACCCTATAGTCCCATGTCAGTTTTTCCAGTGTGATTTTTGGTGCCTTATTATTCCATAGGAACTGTCTAATATGATTATTTAACAATCAAAATAAATTTTTAGGTAACGGAATAGGCATTGACTGAAAAACATAACTGCAGTCTTAACATTACTTCCATTTTGACGCAATTAACCCTTCCGACTGGAGTAATTGGTAAGTCTCTCCATTTCTGCAGGTCTTATTCTATCTTCCCCAAAAGAGGAACACAAGTTAGTTTATACAGATTTTGTAAAATGTTGTCAGTTGCTATTCCAAAATATTTTATTCCATCTGTCTTCCATTTAAATTTACTTCCTTTTTGGTATCTTCCATATTCAAAATGTGTCAATAGCATTATTTTGCTTTTGTCCATATTTATTTTATATTCTTCCTTTTTATTTAAGTGTTCCTTGTAATTTTTCCCAAAGATTTAGCCGGACCTGATAGGTATAGTAGCACATCATCAGCAAATAGTGTAATTTTGTGTTCTTCTTGTCCATGAACCCCTTTATATATCCAGATCCCTCATCACCGCCAATGGTTCAATTGTTAAAATAAAAAAGTGCTGGGGGACAGGGCGCATCCCTGTTTACTCGATCTACTCAAGGGGAACACTGCTAACATCTGATTATTGGCTATAATTCAATGTTTTTTATCCAGTTTATAAATGTTCTGCCTATACCAAATTTTTCCAGTGTTTTAAATAGAAAGGACCATTCCAAACGGTCAAATGATTTCCAGAGAGACTATAATACTTGGATTCTGTTTGAATTTTGCCATGTGTATTATATTGAATAATCTTCCTAGACTATTTGAGCAATGTCTTCCTTTAACAAATCCTACCTGGTCTGTATGTATGCAAAACAATTCTTTGAAAGGGTAATTTGTTGTTAGAGTACACTGTGATAACACATTAAATGAGTATTTTAACTTCCTTGTTCCATGATAACTTGAAGAATATCTGCAGATCTCTAGTAGACCCCAGTACTATTTATTACCTTTACTCCCACCCTCTCAGATGTTAAAGAAATGATTTAAGGGCCAAATATTATGGACAATACCTTGGGAATCCTCAACAATGACTCCATTGTCACTGCATTGTTTCAAATATGAGCAAGTTCATTCCCTTCTGATTACTGTGCACCATTTTCTCTCAGCTACAAATCAATGCTCAACAATGCTTGAAAGAAGCATTAAAAATACCGAGGACACAAAATGCCCTCTGCCCAGAGGTCATCAGAAAGAAACTTGGAACCACTATCATTGACCAAACTTGTCAAGTCCTGAAGAATGCACGTGTCAGATGGAATCTGCTACAGGGAGTGAGCAACCCAATAAGAGGGAAAAGAAACTGAAACACAGAAATTATTGGAAAAGCTCAGCAGGTCAGACAACATCTGTGGAAGGAGAAAATGTCAATGGTTTTCGATTGGGATCTGTCATCAGAATGCCTCTTATGAAGAGTACCAGATCTTAAGTCTTATCTATTTCTTTTCCCACAGATTGTAGTTGGCATTCCAACTTTATTTTCTTCGCCCCATCTGGATTTTCAGCACCTATTTTTATTTTAAAAAATTCACTTGATTTTGTCCTTGCACTGAGGGTATCCTCCATTGTGTTGTGCTAAATGAACAAACAGAAGTGCTGGCAGCTTTAAAAATGGGCATTTAGGAGGTACCATGAACTATCAACAGCAAGAATGACATCTGTAACATCATGCATGCCCTGGATATATTCCTTACTTCACTGTTACTAAAAAGCCAAGAGCTCAATCCTGCTTCAACAAGGAGTGAAAAAGGACATAACCATAGCAACAGGTTTGCCTAAGAAAGAGATGCAAACTTGATGAACCTGCAAACAAGATGCTAAACAGCAGGCAATAAACAACAATTAGTAATATCACAGGCTGAAGGTTCTGTAGTCCTACTACATTTAAGTGAGAATGGTGGTAGAAAATTGAAGACAGATGGTAGCTCAAAGAATATTTCCATTATCAACAATGGCAGAGACCAATGATAAAGATGGGAATGAAGCTCTGAGATCACTTCAGCCGGAAGTGCTGAACAGATGATCTATCTTAGCTTCCTCTAAGATTCCCACCATCACAAAACCATCTTTAGCCAATTCAATTCACTCCATATGATGTCAGGAGATAGCTAGCAGAGTGCAAGCCATGAGACCAGTCAACTGTTGTATACGTGAATAAAAGAAAATTAGCACAGTTGTCAGACACTTAACATCTCAAGCATATTCAACCATTCAACATGATCATGGCTGATCTGCCCCAGGCCTCATCTCTTTTCTGTCAGTTCCCCCATAACCCTCAATTCCCTGATCTTTCAAAGATTTACCAACCATTTTAAATACCCTCATTGATCTAGCATCCACAAGGTAGAAGATACCAGAGATTCACCATTTTTGCACCTCACATTTAAATGACTACTCCCTAAACTTGTAACTATGTCTTCTTCAAGATTCTTCAACATTTAGCCATCATACTCAGAAAGGAACTTACTTGCTTCACCAAAATTGCTCATTCTAAATTCTAAACAGAATTAATTTATTTTGCTGCTTGTGATAGAAAAAGCCTATAATCAGGAAGAGATCTACTGAATATCTTTTGGATTGCCTCCAGTGCCACTTTTTCCTTTCTTAAAGAATGGAACCAAAGATATGACCCTGTAAAACTATAAAATATGCATTCCTTTTTTCTCAACTCAACCCTCTTGCAATGAATATCAATATGTCATTTGCTTTCCTAACAATTTCCAAAACAGTTTTTTCCACCCTGCATTTACTGCTCCTCTACACATCAAAGGCAATTTGCAGTGGCCAATTAGCACGTCCACAAGTCTTTGGAACGTGGAAGGAAAGGTCAGTGAGACAATTAAAGGTCAATGAGAGCATTAAAGGTTGGTGATTGAACCAGGGAAGCTCGAGTTCTACATGAGGTAGCAGATTCTTAAACTGTGCCACTGTCTCTTTTACACAGAGCTCAAAAGCTGGGCTTTATTCGCATTTCCAGCACAGTGTGAAAGAATCGCAAGGAGGATCAGGGGATCTACTCTTACCCATTTTCAATCCTCTTAGGTTGGTAGTCTCAGCGGTGGAGCATATTTAACTCACAAAACCTACTTTTTTCAGTTCCGTGTGAACACGCAAGCTGGCTTCCTAGGATGGGTCATGTCTATGGGAATACCATGGCTTTGCAGTATAAAAGGGACTAAATGACTTGATTCTATCATAAGATTAGAAAGTGAGAATGTTGTCTAATAATTGCTCAAAGTTAAATTCCAATTGTAAATCCTCTGCAAATCAACCCAGAACACATTCATACATGGGCCAAGAGATAGTTTCAATCATGTTGAATGGCATTGCCAAATACCCCACCATCAAAATCCTGGGGGTGAGGGGTTCACAATTCACTGGCACTCAATTCCGCACATCTATCCACATCAATGGAACAGAGTTGGAGAGTGTTAGTACCTTCAAGATCTAGGGAGTTGGGGGGAGTCACAGGATGGAGTAGTGGCCGGTTGGGAAAACCAGACGTCTCCAGGAAAATAGGAAAAAAGTTAGGGAAAAGCAAAGAATAACAAAAATAAAATATAAGAAATAGAAGATGAAGATACAGCGAAGAGAAAGAAGATGGCTCCCAAGAAGGAAAAAGTAAAAGGAACCGGAAAAAAAGTAGAAAAGTCACCGGAGAAGACAGAAGAAGGCCTTACCTGCATGAAGGAACAGGACGCTGTGGTGGCGAGGAGCGCCCGACCCTAGAGGTCAGTATCTGCCCTGTGGAGTCACGACCCACTAACCAGAGCGCTACAAAAATGGCTCTCGGAGCCAAATAAAAGTGCGCAATCAAAGGAGAAAGAGGACACCGGCAGCAGAGGAGCGGACTGTCACAGAGCGAATATCTGAGGGACGCCTAACACCAGGGCGCTCAGCTGGAGGATGATGAAACCAGCAGAAGAGGGAGACAGACGGAAGGATGACCGACAAGAAGATCAATGTCTGGAAGCACAACAGACAAGTAGCCCAGGAGGGGAGGACCAGCAACAAGAGGCCCAACAAGAAGAGGCCCGACAAAGAGATACAAGCAGCTCATCAGAAAAAACAGAAGGGATACAGACACAAAGAAGAGAAGACACAAACACATATATCAACCCAGAAGAAGAGGAAGAAGAAGACCAAGATCTTCACAGAGAAATAGATGGTAAAACCGATGGAAAAAGATAAATAGAAGGTAAAACTGATGAACAGAATAGAGATAAAGTCTTTTTTGAAGAACAAATGAGATCACGAAAAGAATGGTCATCATTAGAGTTGAATGCAATTAAAAGGAAAATGAAAAGAACAGAAGATAAAATGCAAAGGTTAGAACTGGTAATGACAGAAATAGGGAAAAGAGTAGAAAATGTGGAAGAGCGGGAAACGGCTGTAGAAATGGAAGTAAATGACAAGAGAAAAATTGGAAGAAAGTGACAAAAAAAATAAAAGAGACACAAGAGATGTTATCTCAGAAAATAGATATGTTGGAAAATTAGAGTAGGCGAAACAACATAAAAATAGTGAGCCTGAAGGAGGGTGAAGAAGGCACAGTCATGAAGGAATTTAGAAAAGAATTGATCCCGAAGGTCCTGGGAATGACAGAAATGCAGGAAGAAATGGAAATAGAAAGGGCACACAGAACATTAGCACCGAAACCACAGGCACATCAAAAAACAAGATCCATCTTAGCAAAATTTTTGAGATACACGACAAGAGAAAATATACTGGAATGGGCAAGGAATAAAGTTAGAGAAGATAATAAGCCATTAGAATACAAGGGTCAAAAAATTTTTTTTTTAACCAGACACAAGTTTTGAACTCTTAAAGAGGAGGAAGGAGTTTAATACAGCGAAAAAAGATTACAAATTCATATTAAAACATACAGCCGTGCTTAAAATATTTATACCCAGGGAGCAAAATAGACTGTTCTCAGATCCAGAGAGAGCGCAAGAATTCACAGAACTTTTGCAGGACAGAAGAGATGTAACAAGAATGAAGAACGGTGATAAAGTATATATAAAGATGCAAAAACAATGTATATGTAAAGAACTAAAGAGGGAAAAGAGAAGGGAAGGCAGGGAGTAAGAGGGAGGGGGGAAGAGAGCTTTGTTATACCTGTTAAAAAAAAGTGTTTTCTGGAGGGCTGGATAAAGTGGGAATAACTGTCACTGCAAAATCAGTTGACGCTGCGAACATGATCGCAATCCAAATGAAAAGGGGAGTTGTGGTTGCTCGGCAAGGGATATGGGGAAACTCAGAGAGGAGGGGGGAACTTTCGGGGTCAAGGTATTAGTGGATGTGGGAATTGCAGGGATACTTTGTTTTAAATGTGTCATCGTACATTAAGTGTAATAAGAGAAAACTAAGAGATGAAAATGGGGAAGAGAGGGATGGAAGTGTTAAAGAGGTGGAAAAGAGGAGAATGCAAGATATAAGATGGCCATGTTGAACTATATGACTATAAACATTAATGGAAAACATAACCAAATTCAAAGGAAGAGGTTACTAAATTTATTGAAGAAGGAAAAAATAGATATAGCATTTGTGCAGGAAACGCATCTAACTGAAGCGGAACATAACAAACTAAAGAGAGACTGGGTAGGACACATAACGGCAGCATCCTATAATTCAAAAGGTAGAGGTGTAGCCATACTAGTTAACAAAAATGTACCAATCAAAATAGAGGAAGAAATAATAGATCCAGCAGGGAGGTATGCAATGACAAAGTGTCAGATATACTCAGAATTTTGGAATTTGCTCCATATATATGCGCCTAACAAGGAGGATCAAAAGTTTATGTAGGATATTTTTTTGAAGATTGTAGACACACAAGAAAATATATTCATAGGAGGGGATTTTACCTTAATTTGGACCCAACGTTGGATAAAACTGGAGAAAAGACAAGTAAAAAGAATAAAGTAGCCAAATTTATGCTTAAATCAATACAGGAAATGAAACTTATGGATATATGAAGGAAGCAACATCCAAGAGAGAAGGAATTTTCATATTATTCGAGTAGGCACAAAACTTACTCAAGGATTGATATGTTTTTGTTGTCAGCCCATATTCAAGGGAGAATCATGAAAACTGAGTATAAAGCTAGAATACTATCAGATCATTCACCCCTATTATTAGCAATAGAACTGGAGGACATCCCACCAAGAACATATGGATGGAGGTTAAACTCCATGCTACTTAAAAGACAGGAATTTAGGGAGTTTATTGAACGCCAAATTAAAACATATTTTGAAATAAACATAGGATCAGTGAAAGACAAATTTATATTTTGGGACACAATGAAAGCCTTCATTAGGGGGGTAGATAATAAGTTATGTGACTAAGATTAAAAAAGATTACAATCAGGAAATAGAGCAGTTGGAAAGGGAGATAGTAAGTATAGAAAAGGAATTAGTAAAAAGGGATGATATAACATAAAGGAGAGAATTGGCAGATAAAAAGATTAAATACGAAACATTACAAACGTATAAGGTGGAGAAGAACATAATGAAAACAAAGCAAAAGTATTACGAACTGTGAGAAAAAGCACAAAATATTCGCCTGGCAACTTAAAACAGAACAAGCTAAAAGAACGATACTGGCATCAAGGAAAAAGGACAAACAAATTACATGTAATCCAACAGAGATTAATGAAAATTTTAAGAAATTTTATGAACAATTGTACCAAACTGAAAACAAGGGGAAAGATGATAAAATAGAGGAATTTTTAGCTAACTGAATTGCCGCAGAAGAGGAACAAAACAAACTAATAAAACCAATTGAAATAGAGGAAGTACAGGATATATTAAAAAAGCTACCGAACACTAAAACACCAGTAGAGGATGGATTTCCAATAGAATTTTATAAAACATTGAAAGAGTTATTAATTCCTTCTCTCCTGGAAGAACACAAAACTTGCCAGATTCATGCAAGACAGCAATAATTACAGTAATACCAAAGACAGGGAAGGATCCATTACACTAGCATCATATAGACCAATATCTCTACCTAACTCAGACTATAAGATAATAGCTAAATTATTAGCAAACAGAATGGCCGATTGTGCAACTAAAATAGTAAAACAAGATCAAACTGGATTAATTAATAAAAGATGAACAGCGGACAATGTCTGCAAACTTATTAATCTAATCCACGCAGTTCAAAGAAATAAGAAACGAACAGTGGCTGTTGCTTTAGACGCAGAAAAAGCCTTTGACAGGGTAGAATGGAATTACTTATTTAAAGTATTACAGAAGTTCAATCTACCAGAAAAATATACAATTTGGATTAAAGCATTGTATAATGGACTGTTGACGAAGGTAACAGTAAATGGATATGTATCGAGTCACTTTAAATTAAGTAGGTCAACTAGACAGGGATGTCCACTTTGGCAGAACTGATAAGAATAGAAAATAAAATAAAAGGAGAAGGAGCATAAAATCAGTTTATTTGCAGATGACATCATAGTATACCTAACAGAACCAGAGATATCAGTAAAATAATTACATAAGAAATTGAAGGAATATGGAGAAATATCGGGGTACAAGATCAACGCAAATAAAAGTGAAGTAATGCCAATGAGTAACGCAGAATACACAGAATTTAAAATAGAATCACCATTTAAATGACCAGCACAAGCAATCCGATACCTAGGGATCAGGTTAGATAATAACTTAAGCCACTTGTACAAACTAAATTATCAGCCACTAATAAAGAAATTGCAGGAAGCCTTAGAACACTGGAAAGAATTACCGCTAGAGTTAATATGGACTGCAGTAAAATGAACGTGTTCCCAAGGATACAATATTTATTCAAACGTTACCAATTCCCTAAACTGAAAAATTCTTTAAGGAACTAAAGAGAATAATAAGGAAATTCTTGTGGAAAGGGAGGAATCCAAGGGTAGCATTAGATAAATTAGCAGAGAGGTATAATCAAGGTGGTTTGCAGATACCAAATTTTAGAAATTGTTATAGAGCTGCACAATTAAGGTATTTATCAGATTTTTACCAGACAAGGGAAAAACCACACTGGACTAAGATAGAACTAGATAAAATAGGGATGAAAAGCTGATGCAATATAAAAAACTAACCAGTACTGCATCATTTACTTAATACATGGAAGATCCACTTAGAAAGGAAAAAAATGAATGATCAAATACCAAAATTACTACTGATGCAAAATCCGCTAATCCCTTTTACAATAGACAACCTTTCCTTTAGAGAATGGGGGAGAAAAGGAATCAAAAGAAGAGAAAATTGTTTTTTGGGAAATAATTTTTTAACATTTGAACAAATGAAGTACAAATATGGAATAACTCATGGTACAATGTTTGCATATCATCAATTGAAAGCTTATCTAAAGGATAAATTGGGAAAGAGCTTGAGATTACCTGAAGGAAGCAGCTTTGAATACGTGATTACAGACACAATGATAATCAAAAGATTTATAACCAACATGTACATTAAGCTGCAAGATAAGGAAAATGAAATAAACTATAAACCTAAGCAGAAGTGGGAAAAAGATCTAAACAAAGATAAGAAATGAAACATGGGAAAAATTTATGTTCTGGAACTATGAAGAATACAATAAACACAAGGTTATGCATGATATAGTATAATTGGTTACACAGGGTATATATTACTCCGCAAAAATTTAAAAAATGGGATTCAACATTATTGGATAGATGTTTTCACTGTAAGAAGAAAATAGAAACAACACTACATGCATCTTGGGCATGTACGAAAGTAAATACGTTTTGGGAAGAATTGAACCAAATACTAAATAAAATTACAAAAAATAACATACCAAAAAAACCAGAGGTATTTCTTTTAAGACACATAAGAAGTAGAGAATTAGACCTCAAATTGGACAAAGTGCAAAAAAAATTCATTATGATAGCAAAAAAATGCATAATGTCAACTTGGAAAATGGAAGAGAGCACGAGTATACAGCAATGGTACATGGAAATTAATAAATGTATTCCACTGGAAAAAATAACAATTTAAAAAATAAAGTCACAATGTCTGAACAAATTTGGGAACCATACATGGAACATCTCAGAGAGAGCTTGCCTACGACCTCCATCTCCCTAAAATGAGAATGAAAATTATAAGAAGATAAAACGACTAGATTCAGTGTGTAATAAATAGATGATACATTTTTCTTGTTTATTTTCCTTTGTGTGAAGATATTGTTTTATGGTTTTATTGTATTGTAAATGTTGAATATTTATGGGTTTTGGAGGGGGGTGGGTAGAGGGGAGGGAGGGAAAGGGGGAAAAAAGAGGAGAAAAGACCACTGTGTAAATTTAATGAGAAACGTTTGTATATATTTTGGTTGATTATAGTGCATAGTGTGAAAAATAAAAAATTATATTAAAAAAAGTTCTAGGGGTTCCATCTACTGGAGGACCTCTCCTAGAGTCATGACATCGAGACAACATGAAGAAGGCACAATGCTTTAACTTTCTAATAAGCCTGAGGAGATCTGGCATGTTGTTGAATTCTGCATCAAGCTGCTCTCTGTAACCTGCAGAAAGTATACTGACTGGTTCTATTACACCCTAGTTTGGTAATTCGATCACTCACGAATGCAGAAACCTCCAGAGTACAGCAAACCAAGTTCATCATGCGCACTGACAGCATCATCAATGGGCGTAGTGCAACGCCTTTGCAGCGCCAGCGATCGGGACCAGGATTCAAATACCACACTGTCTGCAAGGAATTTGTATCTTCTCCCCATGTCTGTATGGGTTTTCCCACGGCTCCGGTTTCCTCCCACTGTTTGAAATGTACTGGAGGTGTAAATTGGGCAGCATGGACTTGTGGGCTGAAATGGCGAAAGACGAACAGCGGACATTTGTCTAAATTTAAATTTAAAATTTATAGAGGATCCCCATTACCTTGGTCACTACCTCATCTCACTGCTACCTTGGGGAAGGTGGTACAAAAGTCTGGAATCTAGCTAGGTTCAAGAACAGGTTTTTTCCAAATGGCTATCAGGCATCTGAACCTCCCCTTACTATTCTAACCCTAAACTAATCCAGTGCTACAAAAACCTGTCTGCACCATTGAAACACCACTTTTTTTTCCTTGCACTAACTAAAACTGCATATATCCCTTTCTGTACTGGGGTAATTTAATGAATGCAATTGGAGTTTTGTTTTGACAAACGTACCTATTTGCCTACAACAAGAATTTTGATGCATATGCACATTATACTTATGTGTAAGACAATAAACTCACTTTCATGAAGAGGCTCAGTATCATTCATAACAAAGTAGTCTGATTAATTGGTTTCCCATTCACCATTTCAAACATCCATTCTTCCCATTATTGGTTAACTGAGGCTACAGTGTGCATAATCTACAACACATTCTGCAGTTACTCATCTGGTAACTTCAATCTGCATTTTACCACCAAAGAGAACAAGACCTTCAGGTGTGTGGTTAAATCACCAGCACATTGACCTCTAAGTCACACAGCTTCCTGACTAAGAAATCTATTATTCTCCCTTCATTGCCATTGCACCTTAATTCTGAAACTCCATCCCAAGCTGGAAATAATGCAATGTCCAAAATGAGGCTTCTCATCATTTCCTTTAAGAAAAACATGAATGGGCAATAAATGGTGGCTTTGCCAGCAAATTATAATTCCTGAAAAATGAATGCAAAAAAAAACTACACTAATAAACGTCATCAACAATCTTCAGCACAAGATTTGAGTAAATGTCAGCCTCCCCCTTTAGTCCCACTAGGACAGAACAAAGTGCTGGAGAACTTGATGTTATCTCCTCTAAATCGGTTAGACATAATATAGAATGGATGACCGCTTTGCTGAATGCCTACGCTGTTTGTGGGTCTAAATTTGAGCTTCCTGCAGTCAACCATTTCAACTCTTCATATGTAATGTCCTCAGCCTCAGTTAGGATGAGGCCAAATGTAAACTTAAGGAACAAACCATATTCCTTCTGTACAGCTTTAAACCTACCAACAGGAACATTATTTTCTCTTCCACTTTTAGGTACTCCACCCCAATCTGACTCCACTGTTTCTATCTCAATTATTCCTTTCCCTGAACTTAATTTTTTTCTCTAACATTTCTTTCCCCTCCACTTCTAAGGCATCTCTCCTTCTACCTGTTTTGCTCCATCTCACACCTTCTGTCCAATATTCTGTCCCTCTCTCCCCAACCTTCTTTCCCCCTTTCCTATCTTTTTTTCTCAATCTTTTATCCTGATAAAGTGCCCCAAGCCAAAACATTGATGACCATTTCTATCCACGTTGTCTGACCTGCTGAGTTCCTCCAGCAGTTTGTTTAATTTTTATTTTTTGCTCTTAATTGCATGGATTTTTTTTCTTTTTTGCAGTCGATCAATGAAACCTCTCACCCTGGATTTTATGCAGAATCTTTAATGCAGCAAGAGATGGGAATTGGTCAATCTAAATTTGATATCAAGTCACAAAAGAAGAAAATTAAAATAAAAAATCTGCAGATGCTAGAAATCTGAAATATGAACAGAAAAAGCTCAAAACAATCAACAGCTCAAGCTGAATCAGTGGAAGGATGAGCAGAGTTAGCTCTTCAGGTTGAAAACCCTTCATCGAAACTGGGAAGCAGAAAAAGCAAATTAGATTGGAACCACAGAGAAGGTGAGGGAGGGAGATAAGACATAAAAGAGAATCCCTCTGTTAAGGTATGGCCATAGCAATAAGGGTTACTGAGGGCATTTAGAGAGAGAAAACAAAAACAAAGGAATATTAAAGTTGTGAAACATAAAACTGTAAAGAAATCATGATTTATAGATAGACAAATTACAACAATTGGCCAATTCTGAAACAGAGAAAGCAGGATTATTTGAAATTTAATTTGATATTGGGAATGAGTTAGAAAATTCAAGTAGTTGCCCCCAACTCTCACCTAACTGTGACCCCTGACAGTTATATTGAGGCTCAACCTAAGCTTGTAGCAGCTCTTGTTCCCCATGAGTTGCAGACTTTCTGAATTGGTATCAAATTTAACAAGTTCACATAAATCACTTTCATTGTTTGCAATAAGAACGGCTACAACTTTCTCAACATGTTGAGCCAAAAGACATCCCCTCTGATTAAAGTCTGGATGTGTGTGGCAGCAGAACAAAGTGGTCAAGGTGGGGAATTCCAACAATACTAATTTGCTGAACATTAAGAGAAAACTTGATCATCGTAACATGAATATTGTTTACTTATAAGCTCAAGCACCAGCCTTGGCCAGGTTTCATGAACATGGAGTACTTCATTTCCTGCAATAAACACTGATTGTCAATGAAAATCTAAATTATTTACATTGGAGGGAAGCAGCTGAATATCAGTAGATTAAGGAACAGTGTTTCACAGATGAGGTGATTGTCCTCTAACTCAGCCATTCTCAACAGTATATTTAAGTAAAAGCCTTGTTTTCTTTTCATGTAAGCAACATAATTATTTTTTTATTTGTGTAGTTGGTAAAAGAGAAGTATGGAAGAAACCAAAAACTTAATTGCTTCACAGGGAAAGGGGGCCACAAACTTTGAGCAGAGTCCTAGAAGGCCATATAAAAAAAAGGTTGAGAATGGCTGCTTTAACTACAAATCCTTTGAGATTTGACTTAGGACTATGGAAAGTTTCCACTCTGATTTCCACAGATCAAATTCAACAAGTATCCTTGATGCTTGACTTGGTGAGAGACTGTCACCATCATCTCATCTCCAATTACAACTTTTGGGTCAGTGTCTCGAAATCACAAACTGAGGGATCTGGCAGCAGTCCAAATGAGTATTGCTCAGTTGGTCTGATATATGATCAGACTATACTGATGAAAGGTCATCCACTTAACAGTTTAATTCTATTCCCTGCTCTACAGATGCCGTCTAACTGTTGAGTAATGCCCTCATTTTGTGGTTTCAATTTATATTGGGCATTGTTATTAATGAGGAAATGGCACTTCAGAGCATGCAGCTGATGACTGACAGTATAATGAAACTCAAACAATGCACATGCCAGAAATCTGAAATAAAAACCAAAAATGCTGAAATATTCACTAGGTCAGGCAGCATCCGTGGAAAGAGGGACAGTTAATGTTGCAGATTGAAGGCCTTTCCTTGGAAGTAGGGAAAGTGAAAACAAGTTAATCAGTTAAGATTACAATTACACTGGAGCGACTGTGAGCCAGGAACATCCATAGGTGTAAATGGTCAGTCAAAAGAAGAACATACTGTATGAAATAGGTGCAGGTGTAGGCTATCTGGCCTGTCAAGCCTGCTCTACCATTCAATGAGAACATGGCTGATATGATTATAGACTCATCTCCGCCTACCTGCCTTTTCCCCATATCCTTTATTTCCCTCATTATGTTAAAATTTGCAGAGCTTTGCAGAGCTCTGCATACCAAACTGCATGAGTTTTGCATGCTCTGCTGGGACCAAGGAAAGCTGCCTCAGGACCTTCGTGATGCCATCATCATCACCCTGTACAAAAACAAAGGCGAGAAATTAGACTGCTCAAACTACAGGGGAAATCACGCTGCTCTCCATTGCAGGCAAAATCTTCGCTAGGATTCTCCTTAAATAGACTAATTCCTAGTGTCGCCAAAAATGTCCTCCCAGAATCACAGTGTGGCTTTCGCGCAAACAGAGGAACTACTGACATGGTCTTTGCCCTCAGACAACTCCAAGAAAAGTGCAGAGAACAAAACAAAGGACTCTACATCATCTTTGTTGACCTCACCAAAGCCTTTGACACTGTGAGCAGGAAAGGGCTTTGGGAAATACTAGAGTGCCTTGGATGCCTCCCCAAGTTCCTCAACATGGTTATCCAACTGCACAAAAATCAACAAGGTCAGGTCAGATACAGCAATAAGCTCTCCGAACCCTTCTCCATTGACAACGGCGCGAAGCAAGGCTGCGTCCTAGCACCAACCCTCTTTACTATCTTCTTCAGCATGATGCTGGAACAAGCCAATAAAGACCTCAACAACGAAGACGCTGTTTACATCTGGTACCGCACGGATGGCAGTCTCTTCAATCTGAGGTGCCTGCAAGCTCACACCAAGACACAAGAGCAACTTGTCTGTGAACTACTCTTTGCAGACGATGCCGCTTTAGTTGCCCATTCAGAGCCAGCTCTCCAGCGCATGACGTCCTGTTTTGCGGAAACTGCCAAAATGTTTGGCCTGGAAGTCAGCCTGAAGAAAACTGAGGTCCTCCATCAGCCAGCTCCCCACCATGACCACCAGCCCCCCCACATCTCCATCGGGCACACTAAACTCAAAACGGTCAACCAGTTTACCTACCTCGGCTGCACCATTTCATCTGATGCAAGGATCGACGAAGAGATAGACAATAGACTCGCCAAGACAAATAGCGCCTTTGGAAGACTACACAAAAGAGTCTGGAAAAACAACCACCTGAAGAAACACACAAAGATCAGTGTGTACAGAGCCGTTGTCATACCCACGCTCCTGTTCGGCTCCGAATCATGGGTCCTCTACCGGCATCACCTACAGCTCCTAGAATGCTTCCATCAGCGCTGTCTCCGCTCCATCCTCAACATTCATTGGAGTGACTTCATCACCAACATCGAAGTACTCGATGATGGCAGAGTCCACAACCGTCGAATCCACGCTGCTGAAGACCCAACTGCGCTGGGTGGGTCACGTCTCCAGAATGGAGGACCATCGCCTTCCCAAGATCGTGTTATATGGCGAGCTCTCCACTGGCCACCACGACAGAGGTCCACCAAAGAAGAGGTACAAGGACTGCTTAAAGAAATCTCTTGGTGCCTGCCACATTGACCACCACCAGTGGGCTGATATTGCCTCCAACCGTGCATCTTGGCGCCTCACAGTTCGGCGGGCAGCAACCTCCTTTGAAGAAGACCGCAGAGCCCACCTCACTGACAAAAGAAAAAGGAGGAAAGACCCAACACCCAATTTTCCCTTGCAACCGTGCCTGCCTGTCCCGCATCGGACTTGTCAGTCACCAACGAGCCTGCAGCAGACGTGGACATACCCCTCCATAAATCTTCACCCACGCAGCCAAGCCAAAGGATGTTAAAATTTATCCAATATTGTCTTAAATACAGGTAGTCCCCAACGTATGACCACAATGGGGACCAAAGGATTGGTTGTACCTTGGATTGGTCGTAAGTCGGATTCACTCCATCATGGATGCCCAAGGTCATTTAACATTCAACAAATGAACCTTTAATGGGGACCTCAGGCTGCCACAGGTCACAGGGACCACGTGCTGCAGCCAGGTGCGGGGACCACTGTGTACAGTATTTTTAATACAAAATATGTACTTGTTCAGTAGTTTTAAAAAGATTTTAAAAAAAATTTAGTCATACGTGTGGGCGTACATAACTCACATAGGTCAGGACTACCTGTAATATTTACTGAGGTCACCTATACTGCTTCAATGGGCAGCAATTTCCACAGATTCACCATCATCAGGAAAAAGCAGTTCCTTCTCATCTCCATCCTAAATCTACTACCCTGAATCTTGAGACTATGTCCCCTAGTTCTGGTCTCTCCTATCAATGGAAACAATTAACCCACCTCTATCTTACCTATGCCTTCCATAATTTTATTTTTCTATAAGATCACCTCTCATCCTTCTAAATTACAGCGAGTACAGTCTCAGAATGATTCAATCTTCCTCATAGGCTAACCCCTTCATCTCTGGAATCAACCTAGTGAACCTCCTCTGCACTGCCCCCAAAGCCAGCAATTAAGGAGACCAGAATTGCATGCAGTACTCGAAATGTGGACTCACCAGTACCTTGTACAGTATAACATCCCTGCTCTTAAATTCCATCCCTCAAGCAATGAAGGCCAATGTTCCATTTGTCTTCTTGATAGCCTGCTGCACCTGCAAGCTAATCTTTTGCAATTCATACAGAAGCCCTCCCAAATCCTTCTGTGTGGCAGCATGCTGCAATCACTTTCTATTTAAATATTTCAACGCTACAGTAGAATTGGATGATACCAAGTAGGATTGGAGTGATATCAATGAATACATTTATTCATGTCCGATAGTGCATTCATTTAATGGCTGAAGAAGCTCATGAATCCGAATGCATAAACGTTTCTTTTGTTAAGTTATGTGCTTCATTTGACATACATGACTCGTCACAATGTTACTGTTGATTAGTTTTCTACAGTGAACCTGATGGCAACTGTCATTCTCTGTCGAGGAAACTGCGGCCTCGTATATTAAGGATCAGATTTTATATAGAGTGTACAAACTGACTCCTAGTTTTGAGGTGACATTTTAAAAGTTTGGATACCCTCTTGTACACTGACAAGTAAGATATATCAACAGGAAAAAATGGGGTGGGGAGAAGCTGGGGTAGGGCTACGAGGTGATAGGAAGTATTGAACAGAAGGTGGGGGGCGGAGGTGGAGAGACAAGTAGAGGGGGAAATCAGTGGGGAAAGGGTGAAGATTTGAGAGTAAAGCAAGAATGGAAATAGGTAAAGAAGAGATTAAAACAGTGGTGAACAGTTAACTAAAATTGGGAACAGTGATGTTCAAGTTATTAGGTTTAAGCCCGTCCAGGAATTAGTTGAGATTGTTTGGTCAAATAAGATTACACTAATGTTTTCTGGTGTCAATGTCCTGCTGCAATTTGGGTAGAAAAAAACTAACTCTGGAGACTCTTCAGCATTAGGGCTAAGATGCTTCTGGGCTTGCAACAAGTGGAGTGAATCAAAAGTTGGTTGCAGTCTGACTTCTGTGACAATAAATACAGGTTCCTAACCTTTTATCCAGGATCATTTGGACTGGACACCTGCCGTTGTTTGGAACCTTCCAGATTTTAGAATCAATTTAAAATGGTGTTCCCTTAAAGCAAATGCGATGTTTCAAAATCGCAAAAGGGGGCGCGGGGTGTTAAACGAATTTAGATGATAAAGATCATAAAACTTCAAAATAAAACTGGCTGACCCCCGTCCCTGCGGGCACCCTTTCTTACCTTCAATGGAAAGGTGACTCTCGGCTCCGAGCACCCGGAGGGAGAGAAGCAGATAGCAGCTGGCTCAATGGGGGAGCAATAGCCATCTTCCTTACCCATAATCCCCCACACAGCTGGAACCGCTCTAACTCTGGCAAAGCAGTTCCAGCTGTATAAGGGATTATGGGTTATGAAGACAGCCATTGCTCCTGCATTGAGCCATTGCCAGCTGCCACTACAAGTGAACTCCGGCCTCTGCAGCACTGCACCCCTGCTGTCGCATCAGGAGTTAAATGAGGGTGGAGCGACAGATGGCTGGGGGAGGGGGAGGACATCCGACGGACAGCTGGGGGCTAGGAGTGAGGTGATGGGCATTTTCATTACAAAAAAAATACCAGTTTTTGGAAATTGTCAACGTTCACAATCCTGGATAAAAGGTTAGGCACCTGTATCTCAGAAGAGCTCAGGTAAATCTTCCACTAATAAAAAGCATCAGCATCAAACAGAAACTTAACCAGATCATGGTTGCCTCTTTAAACTTAAAAAAAAAATTATCTCCAGGATACCAATTCACTCTTGAAACAAATAGAATGAAGCCTTGGCGGTGGATAGCCATCTAACATTTTGACAGATCAAAATTAATCAATGCTATTTGGCAATGGTGTAACATTAAAATCATCTCTAAAAGTAACATACTTTCCTAGAACAGCTGCAAGGTCACAAACCAGTTGGAGGATACAACAAATTTGGTAGTGTGGTTTAAGTACAGGCCTGAGCTTTCTGGGGCTTTCCATTGTCTTCAACCCGAAATATTACACCAGGAGAAAGCCAAGATGGATCATTCTTGAAGCTTTGTTTTTGCAGTGCCATGCTGAATTTCACCATTGGGAAAAGCTTATAGAATTGCCATGATAGATTTTGCTTTACTGACAGCTCACCAGATCCATTAAAACAATCCTCTCAGTCTCATTTACCATTTTTCTGGAGCCTGATACTCTACCCCCATTCACACTGGCACTTTAACCAAGTAATTAACCGTCAATCTACCGGCTGACATGCCAGAGTGAACGTTGGTGAACTTGCACGCAGGTGTCAGATTGCCCGGGGGATGAACCACCTAGGGAGGGTGTACCATCGCTGATTCACTATTCTTCCAGTTTGCTCTTTCAAAGAAAAGTGTACCTTTACGGCAGTCAAAAGTTAATCAATGATAATCATTCCTTTTGCTCTGGGATGCCAGGTGGTGGATATGAAAGGGCGCAGAGAACCGATTAACGGTGGTCCAGTGTTAATGCCAAAAAAAACTATTCTGAACTGGTTTGCTGAAATGCCAATTTACCAGTTAGCCAGTGGGAAAAGGGCTATTGTTTAACCTTGAACGCTCATCTAATTGCATTTTAAAAGCCTGATAGACTGTTTTCAGCACAAATGAACCCCCCCCACCTCACCTAGCTTTTGCACATCTCCTGTCCTTCAACCTTCATCCCAGGAACCATTTTCTTTCTTTTTTTTTTACTCGCTCTCTTGAGGGTCTTTATATCTTTTCTAAATGGAGTGAATAGATTTAAGAACTACGATACTGATTGCACCAAGTTAGAAAGTTTTACAAAAATATTTCCTCCCTGTTTAATGCTCCAAGCCTGATTAATCCGCCAAACGATTTTCACCTGTATGCCCTGCCAATTCCAAAATTTATGCACAGGTACACCAGATCACTCTGTTCATGTACACCTTTATAGCTCTTTTATGAAGACTCTATTCTTCCAGTTTGCTCTTTCAAACAAAATACATCATTTATTGATTAAACTTCATTTGCAGCTGGTGGCACTCCTTTGTGTACCTTTATGGCAGTCAAAAGTTAATCAATGATAATCATTGTTGTTTATTGAGTATTACATGATTAAAAAAAAATGTTTGAATCTTGAATATCCTCCCCTCGTCATCTTCCAGGTTAATTCTACCTGTCAGATTATTTACCATACCTCCTTTCTTGGTGTCAATGAACATATCTTCAACTTTAACTTTCACACCCCCTCCCCCCCCCCCCCCCCCGCCACCATCTATGATCCCAGGGCCGCACTCTGGCACCCCCAGGGTCCGCGACCCTCTCTCTGCGACCCGGGGGGCGAGCCCCCCCCCTCCTCTCTGCGAGCCCCCCCTCCTCTCTGCGAGCCCCCCCCTCCTCTCTGCGAGCCCCCCCCTCCTCTCTGCGAGCCCCCCCCTCCTCTCTGCGAGCCCCCCTCCTCTCTGCGAGCCCCCCCTCCTCTCTGCGAGCCCCCCCTCCTCTCTGCGAGCCCCCCTCCTCTCTGAGAGCCCGGGGGCCGAGTCCCCCCACACGCCCCCCGCCTCCATCCCGCGACTTGCCATGGAGTACTTGTATCCAACGCGCGGCTCCTTCCGTCCAGCCAGCGGGGTCTTCATCTTGCCGACCCCGAAGCGGGACATCGTGCCCACAAGCGTGTCCCGCCGCGCCCTTCTCACCACCTAGGCCGCCATATCAGCCCGCCTGCCGCCGCCGCCGCAGCGACCGCTCCATCCTCGCGCCCAGCGGCCATCGCCGCGCCGCCAACCGCCCGACTCGACCTCGCCGGCCGTTTCTGGGGTGGGCGGGGCTTAGCGCCGCCTGACGGACACGACATCTCGCCATTCAGGACGCAGCAACCAAAGGCCCGCGGGCAAACGGTCCAATCAGACGCCCCCGGCCCCTGGGTTTCCCCGCCTTTGGAGCAGGAGCCAGAAGGAAGACACCCAAGGGGGGAAGTGAAGAACGGCAGGTGAGGCTGTAATGACAATAAATCACAGAGACGGGTTGCCTGAAGGCCAATAGAAAGGAAAAAGGAGCATGTAGCCGAAGTTCATGGGGCTCTGAGGATGGTGGGCCGGTCCACCCTGTCCATGAGCAGCTTCCACGGCGGAGGCGTTGCCATCAAGGGGATTCATTGCCACTGAAATTGCCTTTCCCGTGCGGTGCCCGAAGCCCCTGCTCATCCACCCCCGGGGGTCCTGCCAGACGGCGCGGGACTCGAACCCGGGGTGCCGCGCTTGGAACGGCGTGGCGCTTCACCCCAGGAGCAGTGGGCGAATGAGTGAACATGGGTGTCCCGAGCTGGCGCATCTGGTGACCTTGGGTTGACAGGGGTGTCACTGCCCTCGCTTCAACTTCCAGTGGAGGGGTTGACTGAGCCGACGAGCCCTCGGTGACAGGAGGAGTGCTTCCCGGCGCATATCCCCGCTTCTGCACCGTCTGAGGATCCCTCTTCAGGGAGATTAGTGGATGGCACTTGGATGTGAGGAGGGAGAGGAGTGAAGAAAGGCTCATGTTCTGTTCCTGTAGAGCAGGGGTTCCCAACCTTTTTGTCCCTCTGTACCCCCTTGGGCGTTTTGATAGGTTCCCATGCACCCCTAAAAATTAAGGATAAAAGAACCACGACATTGTGCAATCTGACTGCAGATTACAACACCATGTAGTGTACGGTAGTGGTTCTTCTCTCAGACCTAATGTACCCCTGAAAAGTGCAAATGTACCACTGGGGGGACATGTACCCCAGGTTGGGAACCCCTGCTGTCGAGCTTTGCAATGTTCCTATCTCTTATCTGTCTTATCTCTTCCCTTCACACCCACCCCAGCATTGAACAGGGTCATTCCAGACTCTTTTGTGTCCTAATAGAGACCTTTCCAATAACCTCCTACCCTTTCTCCCTGGAGCATCTCTATTGCCTCCTTTACTTTCAAAACCAGCCCCATTAATCTCCTGGAGCACACTGCCATTCTAATCCTTTCCACCACCAAAACCCACCCTCGGTCCCAGAACCAATTAGTGCAGCATTCTTTTTCCCCAGTGAGAACAACATTCATTGGAAGTGTTACTTGTGTTCCTTTCAGCCTATTCTGCAAAGAGCGCACTTGGGACTGCACGCTGACAAATCAACGGAACTTCAACAATGTCAGTTTCACCACAGAACCTGGCCAGCGCTATCATAGTCATCAGTCTTCACTCTGTTCAGGTCATCTACAAGAGGCGATGCCTCAAGAAAGCAGCCTCTATCCTCAAGGACCCTCACCACCCAGGCCATGCCCTCTTCACAGAAGGAGGTACAGGAACCTGAAGCCTGAACTCCCAATGGTGCAAAAACCAGCTTAGACAATAGACAATAGGTGCAGGAATAGGCCATTCAGCCCTTCAAGCCAGCACTGCTGTGCACAGAGGCTTCTGCCCCATCACCATCGGATTTCTGAATGGACAATGAACCACAGACACTATCTTACTATTTTTTTCTCTTCATTTGTACTAATTTAATTTTTTTAAATGTAATTTATATCAATGTTTGCATTGGTAATACTGCTGGAACCAACAAATTTTGTGACATGTTCATGACAATAAATTCTGATTCTGCGCATTACACATGAAAACCCTATGTGGTTATCTGTGAATCTTTCAACATAAAAGGTAATCTTCAAAACATTGAACAATTTCTAGGTCAGTGATATTTGAAGATGTATTATGACCATTTTTACAACATTTCCAATTTTCATTACTGGTAAATATTGTAATTATTTCAAAAGGTAAAGGTTCCATTATTATCACGCAATACTACATTTAGAATGATACATACTTGAAATTCTTTAATTTTATCTACTGTAAGGAAGACAGAGAATCGTCACTTTGTCCAGTGCCCCTCACAGAAATGAGGTCTCAGCAAGGAACAAACTTGCGACCCCTGCTCTAACCATTGAGCAATGTGCAATCTGCACCATGATAATAATATATCATTGTGAAAAATAGTCCCACATATCACTCCCCAAAATATACAAAGCCCTCCAGTCTGAAAATTATTATTTTATCTGCTTTCGGCCATTTTACCAATAATGTATTCATGCTTCCTCTGAATCTTCAATTCCATGATCTTCAATTACTACATTGCTCATCAATTTGTAGGTTAACAGAAGTATATTTTTCCCGGTTTTTGTAGAGTTGGGGAAGTGTTAAATTAGACATACAATAGAAGAAATGCCTTTATGAGAATGGTGATCATATGAAACTTGTTACAACATGGAGTGGAAAGAAACATATCAAGGACAAAGGAATCAAGAGCTGCACTGATAAGAAACTATATGACCTATGCACAATGTTGAGATCTAATATATAGTTTGTGATCTGATCAGCATTCATGTACATTTTCTCAATGGTGGGGAGAGTGCTGTCTGTGATGTACTGGGCTGAATCCACTACTGTTCAGAGGTATTGGCACTCTCATACCAGCCTGTGATGCAGCTAGTTAGCACATTTTCCACTGCACATCTGTAGAAGTTTGCCAATGTTTTCAATATTATAAGCCCTTTTCACACTTGCATCCCACTAAATTGGCTGTTCAGTGTCCTGGAATAGGAATGGGGGTTTGGCTTTTCACACTTGACCACTCCTAGCTGGGACACTAAACACTTTCACACTTACAAAGAGCCATCCCCGGGGTTAGGACTGTTCTACCTTCTACTGGTGTCGTCATCAAGTGACAGTGGACTTGTATGAGCCCTTCAGCCCCTGTTGTTGCGCTGACCTAAATAAATCTTTATAAGGGATGGGAAAGTGCTAGCAATAAATAATAGCGTACAATTTATGCAGCGAGGGAAAGTTGGCAGCTCTATCGCCTACAATATATAAATTCCATAGGGAAAAAGTGATGGTGGACCTGCCCTCCCAGAATGCCATGCAGCAGAGAAAGAGTTGTATGCCCGGCTGCATGCACAGAGCGGTTTTTCTGCCTCACGACATTCTGGGAAGTCGGGTCAAACATTGCTTTATAAATTGCGCTATAATGCTGCCAACATCCCCACACTGTTTAAAAATTGTCTGCTAGTGCTATTTATTTTACCTCTCTCTCCCGCTGCAACTTTCCCACGGCAAAGTTTATACCTTTAGTTTAATCTGTCCTTCCTTCGTGTTCCTGCACTCACACAAAAACTTGGATCATTTCAATCCCACAATGCAATTGCCCATTTCACACTTGGAAGATTACAATGCCGGCATGTGCAGACACTGGGGATTGTACTTGGGGTCTAGGCCATCAATCCCTGGCATGAGATGACGTCATCTGATGCTGGCGTTGAGCTGATTTTGCTTTCACACTAGTCAGTTGAAAGGCCAATTGGCTGTTAATTCCTGCGATCACTTGCAAGTGGTCTTGAAAGGGGCTATACTGAACCTCCACAAACTCTTGAGGAAGTAAAGGTGCTGACGTGCTTTCTTCATGTTGATCCTTCCTGGACCTCCACAAACTCTTGAGGAGGAAGAGGCACAGGAAAGGTCAACGAGATGGTGACTCCCAGGAATTTATCTCACTCTCTCCACCTCTGATTCCTTCAATGATCACTGGATTGTACACTACTGGTTTTTCCTTCCTAGAGTCTACAATCAGCTTCTTGGTGAATTTGAGTGCAAGGTTGTTGTTGGTACACCACTCAGCCAAGTTTCAAATCTCCCTCCTGTATGCTGACTCATCACCCATTTTATACAGCCCACTACTGTGGAATTCTCAGCAAATTTGTAGATGGTATTGTTGCCTTACTGAGCCACATAACTGAAGATGTTGGTGTAAAGTGACTGGAGCAGGGGTCTAAGTATGCAGCCCTGTGGTGCTCTGGTGTTGATGGAGATTGAGGAGGAGATGTTCTTGCCAATCTGCACTGATTTTGGGCTAGAGGTGAGAAAATCCAGGATATAATTACATAGTAGTTATTTACTAACTTCTCTTATTTCCCTAATCTTAAACAAACCCATGGTCACAAAAAGACCACTATTTCAATAAGTGAATTTTTTTGACACTAACTGTAATTATGAATATTTATGATCTATCATTCTTTTTTATTTGTTCTCTCTCAGTGCAGGGGTTAGTTTAACGTGAACTAGTTTTTTTACGAAGGTATCTGGCTGCAGCAAATAAGAATTTTGGTGTGTTTGTACATTGTACTGTGCGTACAACAATAAACATAACCATTATCATCAAATTCACCCATTATGGGAGGAGTCACGTGATGGAGTAGTGGCCGGACGGTGAACTCCAGCCCTCTCCAGAAAAGTCGGGAAAAACAAGAGAAAATACAAAGGCACAGAAATACAAGTTAAAGAAAAGTGAATATAAAGGTGGAAAGAAGATGGAGACAAAAGGAGAAAAATCAAAATCAACGGAAAGAAGAGAGGAAGAGAAGACAACGGAGGAAAAAGGTGAAGGCCTTACCTGTCCGAAGAGGCCCGCTGCGGAGAGAAGACCCCACTACCTCAGGTCGGTAGAAAGAGAACTACAACAATGGCTCACAGAGCCGAGTAAAAGTGCGCAACCGCGCATGCGCGACTCCTCGCGCATGCGCGATGCGCATACAAAAAAACACACCGACGGGAGGGGGGACCAGCTGGGGAGTCGATCTCCACAGCCGGCAACGACAGCTGCAGAACACCTGCAGCAAGAAGAGACCACAGAAGACAATAGAAACAAGAAAGAAGAGGAGGAAAGGGCAGCAAAGAAACAACAGATGGTCAACCTAGAGGAAGAAGAAGAGGAAGAGGAAGAGTACAGGGAAATAGAAGAAGAAAAGATAGGCAAGGCAAAGGAGGTACTTGCTCTTGTTAGAGGATACATGGAGTCATTTAAAGAATGGCAAACACAGGAATTCAATGATTTAAGAAGAAGAATAAACAACACAGAAAAGAAAATAAATAAAATGGATATGACCTTAACAGAAATGGGGAAAAAAATGGACAAGATGGAAGAACGGGCAATAGCAGCAGAAATGGAGGTAGAAGACTTAAAAAAGAAATTGGAGGAATCTAATAAAAAAACTAAAGAGACACAAGAATTACTAGCCCAAAAAATAGATATAATGGAAAATTATAACAGAAGAAATAACATAAAGATAGTGGGCCTTAAGGAAGATGTAGAAGGCAAGAATATGAGGGAGTTTATAAAAGAATGGATCCCTAAGGCCCTAGGATGTCCAGAACTACAGCAAGAAATGGAAATAGAAAGGGCACATAGAGCATTGGCCCCTAAACCACAACCACAACAAAAACCAAGATCTATTGTAGTAAAATTCCTAAGATATACTACAAGAGAAAAGGTACTGGAGAAGACAATGGAAAAAGTAAGAGAGGGCAACAAACCACTGGAGTATAAAGGGCAAAAAATCTTCATCTATCCAGATATAAGCTTTGAACTCCTAAAGAAGAGAAAAGAGTTCAATGCAGCAAAAGCGATTTTATGGAAGAAAGGATATAAATTTACACTGAAGCATCCTGCGGTATTGAAAATATTTATTCCAGGACAACAAAACAGACTATTCTCGGATCCAGAAGAAGCACGAAAATTTGCAGAACAATTACAAAAATAGACTGAGGGATGAAGACGGGTAATGAGAGCAAAAAATATCACGATTGATATGTATGTGGGTAAAGACAAAAATAGACTGAGGGATGAAGACGGGTAAGGAGGGTAAAAATGACCACGATTGATATGTATGCGGGTAAAGAGGTATAAGAGTGAATAGAGACAATGGGCATATGTGAAAGTATCTGTAATTAGAGGAAAACATAGAAAGTATAGACAAGAATTAATAAGGGAAGGTAATAGAATAGAGAGATTAAGGAGGGAACTAAAAGAGTGACCTTTGTGACATATAAAAAACGAAATCTTTTCTGGGGGGGGCTGGGTGGGGGGAAAAGAGCGGTCACTGCAAAATCAGTTGACGCTTGCGAGTGGATTCGCAAATCCAAATGGAGAGGGGAGATGTGGTTGTCCGACAAGGGATAAAGGGCAACTCAGGAGGGGAAGGGGAGATTGGGGATAAAGAAGATAGAAATAGGAGAATAAGGAAAATGTTGGATGTTGTAGGAATGTTGTCTGGTAAAGAGTTGAAAATAAGAAAACAGAAATGGAAAAGGAGGAAAGGTAATGATGGAAAAACGGAAAGAGAAGATAAACAAAATATAAAATGGCTACGCTGAACTATATGACTCTAAATATTAATGGAATACATAACCAAATTAAAAGGAAGAAACTACTAAATTTACTGAAAAAGGAAAAAATAGATATAGCATTTGTCCAAGAAACACATTTAACTGAATTGGAGCACAAGAAATTAAAGAGAGATTGGGTAGGACATGTAACAGCAGCATCGTATAATTCAAAAGCAAGAGGAGTGGCTATATTAATTAGCAAAAATGTGCCATTTAAAATAGAAGAGGAAATAATAGATCCAGCAGGGAGATATGTTATGATAAAATGTCAGATATATTCAGAGCTTTGGAATCTACTTAATATATATTCACCTAACGAAGAAGATCAAAAGTTTATACAAGATATCTTTTTGAAGGTAGCTAATACGCAAGGGAACATACTAATAGGAGGGGATTTCAATCTGAATTTGGATCCAAATATGGATAAAACGGGGAAAAAAATTAACAGGAAGAACAAAGTAACCAAATTTATAATTAAATCAATGCAAGAAATGAAACTTGTGGACATATGGAGGAAACAAAACCCAAAAGAAAAGGAATACTCATACTACTCGACTAGACATAAAACATACTCAAGGATAGACCTATTCCTGTTATCAGCCCACATACAAGGGAGAGTTAGGAAAACGGAATATAAAGCTAGACTATTATCGGACCACTCACCCCTGTTATTGGCAATAGAGCTAGAAGACATCCCTCCAAGAATGTATAGATGGAGATTAAACCCCATGCTACTTAAAAGACAGGATTTTAGAGAATTTATTGAAAAACAATTAAAAATGTACTTTGAAGTAAATACGGAATCAGTGGAAGATAAGTTTATACTATGGGACGCAATGAAAGCATTCATTAGAGGGCAAATAATAAGTTATGCAACCAAGATGAAGAAGGACTATAATCAGGAAACAGAGCAGTTGGAAAGGGAAATAATAAACATAGAAAAAAAATTAGCAATAAAGGAAGATACAACCAAAAGAAGAGAATTGGCGGATAAAAAAATAAAATATGAAACATTACAAACATATAAGGTGGAGAAGAATATAATGAAGACAAAACAGAAATATTATGAACTAGGGGAAAAAACACACAAAATCCTAGCATGGCAGCTTAAGACAGAGCAAACTAAGAAAATGGTCTTGGCAACAAGGAAAAAAGACAAACAAATTACATATAATCCAAAAGAAATTAAGGAAAACTTCAGAGAATTCTATGAACAATTATACCGAACCGAAAACGAAGGGAAAGAAGGGAAAATAGATGAATTTTTGACTAAAATTGAACTACCAAAACTACAAATAGAGGAACAAAATAAATTAACAGAACCATTTGGAACAGTAGAAATACAAGAGATAATAAAAAATTTACCAAATAATAAGACACCAGGAGAGGATGGACTCCCAATAGAATTCTACAAAACATTTAAAGACCTAATAATACCGCCCCTCCTGGATGTAATCAACCAGATTGATGAGACACAAAACTTACCAGATTCATGTAAAACAGCAATAATTACAGTGATACTAAAACAAGGGAAAGATCCACTCTCACCAGCGTCATATAGACCAATATCTTTGCTAAACACAGATTATAAGATAATAGCTAAACTATTAGCGAACAGATTAGCAGAACAGGTACCGAAAATGGTAAATTTAGACCAAACTGGATTTATCAAAAAAAGACGCACAACAGACAATATTTGTAAATTTATTAACTTAATTCATGCAGTAGAAGGAAATAAAGCACCGGCAGTAGCAGTTGCTTTAGACGCAGAGAAGGCCTTCGACAGAGTAGAATGGAATTACTTGTTCAAAGTATTGCAAAAATTCAGTTTACCGGAGAAGTATATTAATTGGATTAAAGCATTATATAAGGGACCGTTAGCGAAAGTGACAGTAAATGGACATGTATCAAAGCAATTTAACTTAAGCAGGTCAACGCGGCAGGGATGCCCACTATCACCATTATTGTTTGCGCTAGCTATAGAACCACTAGCAGAATCGATAAGAAGAGATAATAATATAAAAGGAATAAAAATAAAAGACAGGGAATATAAAATCAGTCTGTTTGCGGATGATGTGATAGTGTACTTAACAGAACCAGAACGATCAATAAAAGAACTATATAAGAAATTGAAGGAATATGGAGAAGTGTCGGGATACAAGATAAACGTAAATAAAAGTGAAGCAATGCCTATGAATAACGCGGATTTCTCAAAATTTAAGGAGGAATCCCCATTCAGATGGCAAACGCAGGCAATAAGATACCTAGGTGTGCAAATAAACAAAAATCTAGGCCAATTATATAAACTCAATTACAATCCACTAATGAAAAAATTACAGGACGATTTAGAGCATTGGAAAGAGCTACCACTAACACTGATAGGAAGGATAAACTGTATTAAAATGAACATTTTTCCAAGGATACTATACTTATTTCAGGCATTGCCAATACAACTGACAGAAAAATTCTTCAAAGAGTTAAAGAAAATAATAAGGAGATTTTTATGGAGAGGGGGGAAACCGAGGATAGCACTAGACAAATTAACAGAATGGTATAAACAAGGAGGCTTACAATTGCCAAACTTCAAAAATTATTATAGAGCCGCACAATTAAGGTACCTATCAGATTTCTATCAAACAAGGGAAAAACCAGACTGGACGAGACTAGAATTAGATAAAATAGGGGAAAAGATACCTGAACACATATTATATAAATGGGACGAAAAATTGGTACAACATAGAACTTCTCCAGTATTACACCATCTCCTCAATATATGGAAGAAGATTCATGTAGAAAGAAATAAAATAAATTACCAAATACCAAAACTAATATTGACGCAAAATAAGCTACTCCCTTTTACAATAGACAACCTTGCCTTTAGAAAATGGGAAAAAAAAGGGATTAAAAGAATAGAAAATTGTTTTTCAGGAAGTAGATTCTTATCCTTTGAACAAATGAGAGATAAGTACAATATAACGGGAGATACAGCGCTGGCATATTACCAACTGAGATCCTACTTGAAAGATAAATTAGGAAGCAACTTGAGTTTACCAGAGGGAAGTAACCTTGAATATGTGATTACAGATACAATGTTAATCAAAAGATTTATAAAAAATATGTATATTAAACTGCAAGAAAAGGAAAATGAGGAAACAAATGGTAAAACTAAACAAAAATGGGAACAAGATTTAAATATAAAGATAAAAAAGGAAACATGGGAGAAGTTATGCTCTGGAACGATGAGAAATACAATAAATACGAGGCTGCGTATGATACAATATAATTGGTTACACAGACTATACATTACACCGCAAAAGTTAAATAAATGGGACCCAACAGTATCTGATAGATGTTTTCGATGTAAAAAAGAAAGGGGAACAACAATTCATGCAATCTGGACATGTGAGAGAGTAGAAAAATTTTGGGATGATCTCAATCAGATATTAAATAAAATAACAGAAAACAATATACCAAAGAATCCAGAGATCTTTCTCCTAAGTAACATAAAAAATAAAGAATTTGGAATTGACTTGGAGGATGCACAAAAAAGATTTGTTAAGATAGCCCTAGCTGTAGCAAAAAAATGTATTATGTCAACCTGGAAATTGGAAGATAATTTGAAAATACAACAATGGTATATAGAAATGAATAAATGTATTCCATTAGAAAAAATAACATATAGTTTAAGAAATAATATTGAAATATTCGAACAAGTATGGGAGCCTTACATTAAATACAATAGCGAAAACCTACCGGGAACAAACATTACCTAAGTTGATGGAAGGAGAAGAGAAGAAAAGAATGGACTCAGTAGAATTTCTGGTGTATTTTTGTTGAATGACAACATTGTCTAACTGAATTAATGCAACCTAGATTGTATAACTAAAATGGATGAGAGGGGGGGGATGGGGGGGTGGCTTGGGAGGAGGGAGGGGGGAGGGAGAAAAAGTCACTGTAAATGTGTGGAAAAGAAAAAGTGTATATCATGGCTATTGTGATTTATGGTGTGAAAAATAAAAAATTTAAAAAATAAAAAAAAAAAAAAAAAAAAAAAAAAAAAAAAAAAATTCACCCATTATGGCCCTGAAATACTAATGCCTCCTGATTCAGCATTAATGTAGATTATAAAAGACCTTTTCCCTTGTGGGCCCAAGCCATTGAATCAGGAAATGAAGGGGAGAGGGAGGTTTGGCTGCCAGGAGCTAAGGATGGGGGTCATGTGAATGGAGAGGACAAGATGTTGATGTAATTCTAAGTGATGGAGAACTAATTTGGCCAATGTATATTTGAAAGGGAATCCTATAACCGCTTTTGAAAAAATGTTTTACCTCACCATGTTAAAAAAAACTAATTTTAAATGAAAATATAATCTGTCCATTATTAGCCTGATGTGTTAAACTCTTTCTCCCTCTGGCTGCCTGACCAATTGAATATTACAAGCATTTTGTTTTTAGACCTAGCAGCATTGTTAATATTAAATGACCATCAAAAGTTTTTGCCATGTTATCCTTGCAAGGACAATGAACATACATTATCTTCTTAAAAGATGGAATATTCTCAACACTTGGCAATTCATCTGCAACAGAAGAGAGTGGTGGGATATTGGCTCGTTTTTTTTGTCTTCCTTTCCTCCCAACACACCCTGACCTGTTATTTGATATGCATCACATTATCTCCATAGCAACATGTCAAAGATGTTTCCCTTGTCTTATTTAAACCTGCCCATCATATTTGCAAGTTAAAAGTAGTGTTTTTAAAAATCTTTTCCCTTGTTCTGATGTAAGGTCTTGGAGCTGAAATATGAGCTGATTTTCAGACAAGCTGAATGTTTCATATATTTTTCTGCTTTAAATAAAATATTGGAAATATACAGATGGTCCTCCAACTGAGTTCACTTTGTACAAATTGTTGGTCACACAACAGTTGGAGGATTGTATGCAGTTTTGGTTGCCATAATATTTAGAATAACAGAGAGGCTGAGGTAAAGATCCAGAAGAGAGTGGAGAACAGAAACAAAGCACTAGTCCGAAGGGTTCAACCATCCCGTCCTAATGCTGGAGGCTCCGTATAGGCTTTAAATGTTTGTAAGTAAAATCTTGCAACTGCAGGGTTTGTTCCCAAAATGCCAGTGCCTACGCTGGCAGCGGCCCCGAGGGGTTACAGTCTGAGGGGGGAGCGGCGGACTGGTGCAGGGCACCAGAAACAGGAGAATATCCCCCATTGAGAATGAAAAACAAAGGAAACAAACCTACAGGGAAGGTGTCCGCAGCAGCAAACCAGCAAGGGGCTCAGCAGCTGTGAGATCTACACAATCTGCAGGCGACTAGAGGTTGGAGACCCGTATGGGCTGCAGCTGCTGGAGACTGGCTCATGGAAACCAGGTATCTGAGCCAGGATTCGAGAGGGTGCTGAGGGCAAGCAGGGCTCTCAAAGGGCCTCAGGTGCTGAAAGTTTCTTGATCATGTCAGAGGTTTGGATCTGGATATCAGGATGCTGATGGATTAAACAGAGGCTGCAGGAGCAATGGAGGCAAATCCATGGACTCAGTGATTCTGAAGGGACTCTCATTTGCTTCACTTTCTTGCTGTAAAGGATGCAGAGCGACACTCATGATGACTGCCTTATGGCAGGCAGAAGGCAATTTTGTGTAATATTACATGTTCTGAATTTCTTAATGTCATGTCATCTACTGTAGATGTAACCCTACTTGACTTTGCAAAATGCACTTACATATCCCAATGCTCTGCACATCTTTCAAACTGATACATGTCTTACTGTAGCCTGACACAATCTTCCTTGCAATGTGCAACACAACCAATTTTTGCATCCTCCTGTTTTGATATCCAAATCACTAATATACACAAAAGTGAAAATCCAAATACTAATCCCGATATTATACTGCTAGTTAAAGATTTGCATTCAGTAAAATATCTTTCCACCACTATACTCTGCCTCTTATTATCAATCCAACTGGGACCCAACCATGTCCGTGAACCTTTTGGACCAGCTAACTATGTCAAATGCCTTATTATGGCATAGAGGTTCTTGATTAGCCAGGGCATCAAAGTTTATGGGGAAAAGGCCAGGCTGAGTAGAAAATGGATCAGCTTATAATTAAATGGTGATGCAGACTTCATGGGCTGAATAGCCTATTTTTGCTCCTGTGCCTTTTGGACTTAAAGACCAGAAAGACAACACCCACTGAACTGCCTACTTCATTGTCCTTGGTTGGTTACTGCCTCAAAAACTCAAACAAATTTGTGAAATGAGCTTTGTCCCTCAAAAGACAACCTTGACTCTCCCTGATTAATACCTGACTTTCCAAACAAACATAAATTCTGCCCTTAATAATCAGCATGCAATTACTAGCTTCTCCCTGGTGCCCTTAGTAAGTGAAGCCATAGATACATACACTTTAACCACAGAGAAACCAATCCCTCAGCCCAACCTGTAAATGCCAACCTACCTGTTCACCTGAGCTTGTCCCATTTGCCTGCATTGGGTCCCTATTTCTCTGAACCTTTACTATTCATGTATGTTTTTTAAACCTTACCACTGCATCTACCTCCACCACTTCTTCCTAGAGCTTGTTCCATATACAGCATCTGCCATTCTCTGTGTGGAAAAAGTGCCCCTCAGTTCCTTTTCAATCTTTCCCAACTCATCCTAAATCTTTGCCCTCTAGTTTTAGAATATCCTAATCTAAGTGGAAAAAAGTTTGAACATTTCTAAGTTTGACATCTATACCCCTCATGATTTTATAAACTTCTCTAAGGACCACTCTTTAAATGAAGGGAGAAAAGTCCCAGTCTATCTTATCTCTCATTACAATTCAAGCCCACCAATTCCAGAAACATTCTCGTGAACCTTGTCTGCACGTTAATGATATCCTTCCTATAGCTGGGTGACTAGAACTGAACACAACACCCCAAGTCTGGTTTCACCAACGTCTTGTACCCTTGTAACATAACATCCCATTTCCAGTACTCAATTCAATGCCTTGACCAATGAAGGCAAAGGTGCCAAATACCTTCTTTGCCAGCCTGCATACTTGTGTCACCACTTTCATGGAACTATATATCTGAACCACTAAGTTTCTCTGTTAGGCATTCCCATTCCCTCCCTTTGTTTAACTTACCAAAGTGTAACATCTCACTTATACAAGTTAAATTCCATCTGCCGTTCCTTGGGCCACTTCTGCAATTCATCTAGATCTTGTTGTTATCTGATACAACCTTCTTACAGGATCAACATTAGCTATTTTCCAGTCTCCTGTGCCTAACAAGGATGCCAGAATCTCCTACAATCTCTCCCTTGTCTGCCGTAGCATTCTGGGATACATCTCATTTTGCCTTAGGGATTTAACCATCCTTATGGTTCCAGGACATCTGACACCTCCTTCTTAATGCTGACATGCTCTGGACTATTAATAGACTCCTCCATGCACTCACTATCCTCCACTTCCTTCTCCTTGGTGAATACAGACAGTAAGTACTCAATGAGGACTTCACCCACACCCCCGTCTCTACATAGAGACTATTCCTTTGATCCCTAAAGGGACCCAGTGTTTCTCTAGCTATCTTCTTGCTTCTAATATACTTATGAACGACTTATTTTCCTCAATATTTCCTGCCATTTCATTACATCTTTTTGCCCTCTTAATTTCCTTCTTAAATATACACTACTAGCCCCAGCAAGTGTGAGGAGAGGCAAGTATTTTGTTTAAATCCAGATTTGTTGAATTACTTAACACTAATCCTACAATTGCTGTGTAGAAACTTTAACAGGTGTACCATGGAGAGCATTCTGACTGGTTGCATCACTGTCAGGTATGGAGGTGCCAATGCACAAGACAGAAAAAGGCTGCAGTTGTGAGCTCGGCCAGCGCCAATATGGACATCAATCTTCACGCCATTAAGAGGCATAAAGAAAGCTGCCTCCATCCTCAAGGACCCTCACCTAAGCCATGGCTTCTTCACACTGTTACCACCAGGAAGGTGGTACAGGAGTCTGAAAACATCTTCCCACCACCCCAGCCATCAGATTTCTAAATGGACAATGAACCATTCTCTTCTTTTGTAGTATTTTAAAAAATAATTTATAGCAATATTTGCACTGTAATGTTGCCACAAAACAACAAATTTTGTTACAATAAATTCTGATTCTGAATGTAGTCTCGCGCCTCAAGTACCAATTCAACAGTTTTAATCATGGCACGCAAATTTCAGGGGCTACCAGCTTTGCTATTTTACTGCACATTTTCTATTCAAGTCCCTTGCTTTTTAAAAATAAATAGGATTAAAAAAATGTACTGAAATATAACTCTCCCGTAATTACACTTATTTGGAGGTGGTAACAACATTTCCTACAGTTAATTTAAATGTTAATGCACAGCAAATAAGTGCCAAGTACAAAAAGATATCATTCACCAGAATGGAAATCACAGTATTACGATTATAACCCACATTACAGAATTACAGAAGCATTTGAGCTATCTCCTCATAGTGGTTGTTGGATTCTTTGAAAGAGCCAGACAGTTATTCTCTTCCCACACAACCGGATCATCTTATACCATGAACTTTGATCCAGAATCACTTCTTAAAATAATTCTCCTGATCATCGTTCCACAATTTTTAAAATTAGCGTTTTGATTATTACAAATTACCAGTGGAAATAATTCAAAAGCGAAATAGAAACATATGATGCTAGAATTATCACGCAGAGTTAATACTTCAATATCAAATTGCTTTCTTCAGTTCGGATTTAAAAAAACATTGACTTAAAAAGTGAGGAGTTAAACAGGAAAGTCTATGGACAATGTGATTGTAGTGCAATACACAGACGTTCTGGAGAAAGTCCTGCCACTTGCATGCTTTTGCTCATAATGTTGAAAGGCTCAGGCCTGATATGCTGGTTACCCTTTGCTCCCTATGGATGCTGTGCAACTTGCTGAATTTTTCCAGTACTTTAGTGTATTGTACGACTTAATAGGTTAACTTGTTTTTCTTGCCACTCATTTGACTTTTGTGTTTAGAAAGACTGGAGGTTGCTGTTTTCTGCCCTTTTCACCTGTGTAGTTATGTCATTAGGCACTTTTACCCAGTAGTTATGTCATTAGGCACTTTTACCCAGTAGTTATGTCATTAGGCACTTTTACCCAGTAGTTATGTCATTAGGCACTTTTACCCAGCCAATTTCAGGAAAATTTCTGCACTGCTGGCAATGTAAAAATGTCGTGACGGAATTTTTTATGCAAGTTCCATCCCATAATTTTTCCATTCATGCCCCTGCATATTTTTACGGAGCAGCTGCAGTGCAAATTGACCACAGCCACTCTATAAGAAACAGGCCTAACGAATACAATGTTCCCCCTCCGACAAACTCCGCAACACAGGAAGGCTGTGTAAAAGTGCACCCATGTAAATGACCACATCAGGACACACCTGAGATAAGTATGCTAATTTTTTTCGGGATAATTCCGAAGTTTCTGTGTAAAAATGCCAGTTGATTGCATTGTTGCTCTTGGGTTTTGTCCACCTCCTGCAACTGCTTGGATATGAAACCTTGCACCCATTTAACTCTCATTCCCCTCATCAATTAAGTTGTCAGAACTTTGCCAGCTCAGTGATAATGAGGTGCCTTGAGCTTATCTGATCAGGTACAACAAAAGAGACAATATCACATCAAGCTTGCGTCCAGTGAGAACATCACAGGCACATGGTGATGATGTCAAGGCATACATGTATTCACAGAGCAAAGCCAGGCAGCGGAGTGTACAAATGTACACACTCACGGATAAGCTAAATTGTTTCGAGCAGGTAGCCAGCAGGGAGGTGATTCCCACATCTACTACATGCACTGCTGCATCCATCATCATTGCAACTGACGTCAGGGCAGCCTTCTGGAGGATGAACCTGCAGAAAATAATTATACCAGACAGGTGTCCAAGGATGTCCTGTGAGTCTGCACTGATAAAACTGGTAGATATATTCACAGATATCTTTCATTTCTCCCTGCAACAGTCCAAGAAGGCCTCTATCAGTACCAAAAAAAAACATAATATTTGGCAAAATGACTGCTGACTGGTGGCTCTGACATCCACCATCATGAAGTGCTTTGGAAGGTTGGTCATCATTCACTCACTCCAGCCTTGCAGCCAGCCTTGACCCACTTCAATTTGACAACCATCAAAACAGATCTAGAGCATCTTCTTGGTTTGCTATATAGCATTGGAACACTTAGACACCAAGGACATGCTAGACTACTGCCTTCAAAAACCTGCAAACTATTTCCCAAACATCAAGATCTCAAACTAAGTGATCGTCTCTGCAATTGGACCCTTGACTCCCTGTCTAACAGGCCAGTGAAGAAGGGTAACAACATCTCTCTCATGATCACACTCAGTGGTTCTCCTCAAGAATATGTGTTCCGTCCCCTACCATAACCTCCTTTACACCCACCACTATACAGTGAAAAAATGTTTCAATTCCACAGTAGTAGGCTCGGTATCAAATAATGACAAGATACAGTACAGAAAGGAGATTTAAAGTCTAATGGCTTGGTGCCAAGATAGCAACTTCTCTCTCAATGTCAATAGGATGGAGAAGATCACACCCCTGTCCACATTAATGATGATGAAGTTGAAAGAATAGATAGCTTCAAGTTCTGAGGAATAAACATCTTTAATGACCAGACCTGGACCAACCATGTTGATGCGAGGTTCAAGAAAGTGCACCAATGCCTCTACTTTCTTAGAAAACCAAGGAAGTTCAGCATGGCCCCCTTGTCTCTAATCCAGCAGTCTTGCTGGATGCATCATAGAAAAGAAATGGGAACTATCAGAATAAGCTGCATAAGGTGGTGACTACAGCTCAGAACATACTGAAAGAAACTGCCTCTAAACCTGGTGTGTGCTTCCACACGCTTAAGTCTTCTCTCAGATAATAGGAGGGTCCTATCACATCCTGGACTCTCCCTTCTCCCTCCTATTATCAGAGAAAAGACTTAAGTGTGCGAAAGCACGTACCAGGTTTATAGGCAGTTTCTTTCACACAGCCATCAGGCTCCAGAATGAACCCCACAACATGCTACCCTTGTTTGGTGCTAATTGCAACTCTATGCTAAGTAAATTGCATTCTTCTACTTTACAAAGCTGTATGTCGAAGCTAACTTGTGAGACCATTCGCAGAAGAACCCTGCTCATTGTACTAAACCTACTTAAAAATTTAACGTACTTTGTGGTGGCTCACCTACACAATAGGCAAACCAGCTCACAGAGTCGCGGGCAAGTCTACGGCAGATCTGACTGCGAGAGCTCCAGTTGCAGGGCAAGCCCACAGGCCGGCAGCTGACGTCATAAAGGTACTGGGAGTTGCAAGCGTCATTGGGTTCTGAGGGATTTAAGCATGTGCGTGAGTGTTAAAGTCAGTTGATTCAACTCACTTTCAACTCTGTGTGGTTCGTTCACTCGCTGCGGGCCTAGTGTGACTACAGTTTCCAAATTTTAACATCTATAAAGTTCAGTTTAACTTTAATTTTCTTATCATTTTTAATTTTTGTGTGGGTGAATATCCATCTTTGTATTATGCAAGCCAGTTAATACTGTTTCATTAATTTTCTGTGTCTGAATTACTTCCCTCTTGAATGGGCAGTCACCCGAAGTAAATGTTTCACCACACCTAAAATTTTTGTTAAATCACCAAAAAAATGTGAAAGTATATTAGATATAAAATACACCAATACTGGGGTCTGAAATAAGAATTTTTACTGCTTGGGAAAGCAAGAGAAACAAGGAGACAGGGAAGAGGTGTGTCGAAGGATCGAGTTTCATTCCAACCCCCTCCCCAACTTCTCTCTGTCACCCCTGACCATCCTCTCTCTCACCCCTTGTCTCTCACTTTCTTATCATTTCCTTTCTCTCTCAATCCTTGCTCTCTAGTATCTTCTCTCAATCCTCAACTATCTTTCTCTCACCCATTTCTCTTGCTCTTGCCCCACCTCCTATCTTGCCATGTTATTATCTCTTGCTACATGCTCTTGCTCTCTTTAATCACTCTTTCACCTCCTTCCCCCTTTCTTCCTTGTCTCATGTCCTCTTCTCTCTCATTCCTTGTCCCCCCTCCTTCTCACCTCTTTGCCCATCTCTACTTCTTTCTCTGCCAGCCTAACCCATCTTTCCCACTCGCTGCTCTTTCATTCTCTCATTGACAAAATTTGCTTGTCCATTTACCATCTTGCCACTTCCCAGTCTGAAAATACTCAGTAGTTCCAATGGTTAGCTGCGCCCATTGCAAATATGATCAGTTATGTTGCATGATACTGTGGAGTGACTGCCATAGTTTCTAGTCCACCTCAAATGACAAATTTCCCATCCCAGGAATCAATCTGATAAACATTTATTGCACTCTAACTGAAGTACATCCATTAGTAAGACCAGAATTACATATAGCAATCCAGATGAGTTCTCACCATAGAATAAATTTCTATTGCAAAGAAACACTCTTGCAATAATAAGCTTTCCCTCCCCTCCTAACTGCTTGCTGTACATGCACATGCACTTATACCTGCTAACTTTCAGAGACTGTTGAGGGCCCATGTCCTTCTGAACATAAACACCTATTGAGCTCTCTAAATACTCTGCATTTTCATCTTTCCTACTAAAATATCTTCACATTTTTCCATATTATATTCCCAATTCCCATGCCTTAACCCATCTACTTAATTGGCTTACATCCCCAGAAGCCTCTTCACATTCTCCTCACAACACTCAGTGTTGGTCTGCTTCGTATAATGAGGGAAGCTGAATATATTCAAGATTCTTTTATTATCAGGTAATAAAACAGAAAATGTAATATTACACCAAGTTTCCTTTGGTCTGTGGTAAAGCAAACAGAGACACCATCAGCATTACCCGGGGCCGCTTACAATAAGAGAAAGAAAAGCTGGATTTGACCCCAGAGCTTCAGCATCCGCAAAGACCCTTGTTCTATCCATCAGCAACCCGAGCTCCAAATCCAAACCTCCGATACAATCAGGAAGCCTTCAGCCCTTCTTGCCCTCAGCATCCTCTTGAATCCCAGTTCCAATATCTTGTTCCAAGCAGCACGCAGCCTGTGTGAATCCTTCACCTTTGAGCCATTCACTTGTCCATTGCAGTGGTTAGTGTCCCATAGACTGATCCCCTATGGTTCTTCTTCTCAAGAGGGGAAGGGGGTGTTTCTGCCCATTTCTGGTGCCCTGCACCACAACATTTTGTCCACAACCAAATCAATGAAATAGACTGTGAATAACCGAAGCACTGATCTCTGGGTCCATTGCTAATCACAGCCTTCTGAGCTTAAAATGATCCACCTTTTCACACTGTTTTCTTTGCATTAAACAAATCAAATTCATACCTGGATTTTCCCTCACAATACCATGCACTCTAACTTTGTTCAATGTTGTGAAAGCATTTTGAAAAGGCAGGTACCCCACACCAATAAGTTCACCGTTATTAATTTAGTTAGTTGTGAAACATGAAACTCTGCAGATATAGTGGTTAAAGTAAAAACACAATGCTGGAGAAACTCAGCAGGTCAAACCATGCACTTTAGATAGCAAAATGTTTCAGGCCTGCGACCTTACCTTGATGAAGGACTCAAGCCCGAAATGTTGGTTATGTATCTTTATCTTTGCTATGTAAAGCATTATGTTTTTAAGTTAGTTAGTCACATCCTCAAAGAACTCCAGCAAATCAAACACAATTTCCCTTTCATCCATCCATCAACAGCATTTCAGCTAACCCCATTACTTCAAATGAAGTGCAGAGGGATCGAAGTGTTTGCGTGCATGAAGCACAAGACACCAGCCGATCTAAGTATTTACCTTTATTGCAAAAGCATTAATGTTTGAAAATTGGACAGTTTTGTTGGAATTGTACAGGGTACTTGTGAGGCAGATTACAACCACGTCAGAGGCAGGTCAAAGGAGGTTCACCAAGTCAATTCCTGGGATGAGAGAGTTGACCTGCTAAGAGATACTAAGTAGTTTGAACTTGTATTTCATTGGAGATTAGAAAATGAGAGATGACCTTCTTTAAACATACGAGGTCCTTTGGTGACTTGATAGGTCAGCTGGTGGGGTGTTTTCACCAGTGGGAGAATTATGAAGAAGAAAAAGGGCTGATCCTTTAAAACTAATGAATGTAGATATTTCTTCTTGCAGAGGATAGTGAATATTTGGATTTCTTTGCCCTAGTGGATGGTGGAAACTGTATCATTGGAAGAAGAGAGTGATGAATATTTGATGGGTATGGAGAGGCGGTACATGAAGCAAAGCCAACATGTCATCTATGATCTTATTAAAGGGAAGGGTGGGCTTGAAGGGCCTGATGGGCCTGCTCCTGTACCTATTTGAAGAGCCTGATGGCTCTGCTCCTGTACCTATTTGAAGAGCCTGATGGCCTGCTCCTGTACCTATTTGAAGGGCCTGATGGGCCTGCTCCTGTACCTATTTGAAGGGCCTGATGGCCTGCTCCTGTACCTATTTGAAGGGCCTGCTCCTGTACCTATTGAAGGGCCTGATGGCCTGCTCCTGTACATATTTTCCTGTGCTCTTGCCAGAATCAGAATTTATTGACATGAACAGGTGTCACGAAATTTGTTGTTTTTCCAGCAACAGTATTGTGCATTACATGTGCAAAAATATCTATATATTTCATTTCATACATACAGACATACATTCAGCATGGTAAAAGGCCCTATGGGCTCACGAGCCCGTGTCACCCAATGACCTACAACCCCTGCACGTTTTAAAGGGTAGGAGGAAACCAGAGCCTCCAGAGGGTGGCATGGTTGGCGCAGCAGTTAGTGCAATGCTTTACAGCGCCAGCGATTGGGACTGGGGGTTTGATTCCCACGCTGTCTTTAAGAAGTTTGTACGTTCTCCCATGTCTGCATGGGTTTTCCCAGGGGCTCCAGTTTCCTCCCAAACTTTAGAACCATACTGGGCGTGTAGGTTAATTTGGTGTACACTGGGTGCTACAGACTTGTGAGCCAAAAGGGCCTGTTATCGTAATGTATGTCTAAATTTAGAAACCCATGCAGGCACGTATAAACTTCTTATAGGCAGCATCAGATTTGGGCTTGGTCACTGTCACTGTAATAGAGTTGCACTAACTGTGCCACCCTTAAGTTTAGACATGCAGCCTGATAACAGGACCTTTGTCTTTGCCGTCCAAATACCCCAATTAACCTACAATACCTATATGTTTTGAAGGGTGGGAGGAAACCAGAGCCCCAGAGGAAATCCACACAGACAGAGGAAGAACATGCAAACTCCTTACAGACAGCACGAGATTCAAACCCGGGTTGCTGGTGCTGTAACAGCGTTTCGCTAACCACTACGCAAACTGTACGGCGCTATTTAAAATAAATAGATTTGTGCAAAAAGAGGAGAAAAAAAAGTGAGGTGATGTCTGTGATTCATTGTCCATTCAGAAAGCTGACGGCGGAGAAGCTGGTTTTGTAACATTGGGTGTTTGTCTTCAGGATCCTGTGCTCCCTGATGAGAAATGAGAAGAGGACTTGGCCTGGATGGTGAGGGTCTTTGAGGATAGAGGCTGCTCTCTTGAGAGACTGCCTCTTCTAGATGTCCCTAATGGACTGAAGATTAATGGTCACGATAATGCTGGTCAAGTTCACAATGCTCTGTAGTCTTCCTGACCTGTGCATTGAGCTGCTTCATACCAGATAGTGGTTCAACCGGTCAGAATGCTCTCCACCGCACTCCTGAATACTTTTCTAAGGGCCCTGTCACCATTTCTTCAACAACAGGTTCCAATATTTTTCCAACAACTAATCTCAGATCCGTTTCTCTGCTTTCTTTCTTTGCTTTTTCTTTATAAGTTAGGTTACTTTTGTTATCTTACAATCCATCTGAATGACTTTAGAATCAAAGGAATTTTGAAGATGAAAATCAAGACAACCAGGACTTCCATAGTTACTTTCTTTAGAAAGTGTAAGGTGCACATCATCAGATCCTGTCCTATTTTAAGTCTGCTTCCAGAATACAAAACCATGAAATGCAATATGTCATTGAGAATTCATTTTCTGCATTTGTACTTGGACGTCTTCCCTGCTGATCTTGGTGCAGTCAGTAATGAACATGGTGAAAGGTCTCACCGAGACATTGTGCACATCAATGCCGGCCGACTATTCTTGGACACTGATACAAGAGGCATCAGATGCCGAGTACAAACGAAAATCAGCAGCAAAACATATTTAGGTCAGTTGAACTAATACAATGTGTCAGCATCATTATGCGATTAAACAAGCTAAATTCAATAAAAGTTAATTTAGTGTTTTCCCAATTTCCTATGTGATAAAGCAAATCTGAAATGATCTTTGAGTTCAGCTTGATGTTGAATCATAATCCCCAATATTTTTTCAGGAAGTAAAACTTTTGAAAAAAATTGTTGTCCGGTATTATCTGTGTCTTCTACCTTGAAGATTGGCACAAAAAGTTTGTTTATGTTGATCTGGTTGCATCGATAACTAGGCACCAGATGCATTTGCTGCTTCTCATGTTAGATTCCTTTAAGAATTACTCTAACATGAACTTGAAGAACAGACCTGGCTGGCTGCATCATCATAGGGTAGTAAGGTGTGGTACAGTTGCTGCAGAGAAATGGATCAGAGGTCAATCCACAGGGCCATAAGAGTGGCAAAGAGGATCATTGGAGTCTCCCCCACCCCCCCCCCCCCCCAACATTGACATGATCTACCGGGATCGTTGTCTGAAGAGGGTGCGCAAAATCATTGAGGACCCCTTCCACCCTGCACATAGCATCTTTCAGCTGTTCCCATTGGAGAAGAGAGACAGGAATCTCTGAGCCAGCACCACCAGGCTGAGGTACAGCTTCTTCCCACGGGCAGTGAGAATGGTGAGCAACCAGAGGAACTGCTCACAGTAACCACCCGAGACTCTCACGTTTATGAAACAATAGTTAGTTATTTATTTTTATAGCTATAGAACTTGTCCTACATATGGTTTGTCTGTAAATGCGTTATGTTTGGTTGTGTGACTACGTTTTGCACCTTGGAACGGAGAACGCTGTTTCATCAGGTTGTACTTGTTCCACTGCATGACAATAAACTTGACTTGTTAACTTGCAGAATTGCGAGATGGGACAAGGCTGGCTCCAGAGTCACAAATTAGAATTCACCAATCTTCTAGGAAAGCTCAGGCTGCGATAATGAAATGTCAGCTGGAGACACACTGGAGGCAGCAGATGTTGGAACATCTGATGGAGGATATCAGCATCAGTGAGGCGAAAGGTATTGTCAATGTTTTGCGTTGGGACCCTTCATCAGATCCTGATTAAAGGTTCTGGCCAAATATTTTGATAGTTCTCTTTCTCCCACTGATGCTGCTCGACCCGCTGGGGTCCTCCAGTATAATAAAATGTCTGCTATCTGGAGCCTTCATTCAATTGATGAGTTTGCAAAAAGGCCTTGAAGAGGAACTACCAGGAGGTACCAATCTATTGATGTTCCTCAGGAAGACAGCCACTACACTGGTGCCATGGAAGTGACATGCCTACCACTCGACCGGTGCCATAGAAGTTAATCGTCAGGCAGTCAACCAGCTGTGCTGATGTCCATACAGAGATGAAGAAGTCATCACAGGCAAGCCACCCCGGTCCAGAGCAACTTGGAGTTGTCATCTTGTCACAGTAACAGGCCAACTACACCCATGTGACCAATTAATCTACTAACCCTGTAAGTCTCTGGAAGATAGGAGAAAACCAGAGCACCCAGAGGAATACCACGTGGACAGAGGGAGAATGTTCAAACACCCTAAAGACCAGTGCCTGATTCGAAATTGGGTTGTTTGTGCTGTAATAGCATTGCGCTAACCCTGCTGCCTTTCTTCCCTAGATGCCTGCAGCATCTCGCATCCAGGCTCCAGCTACTGGGCTGATGATATACAACACCACTACAAAGGTCTGAGTTGCACGTAAAAGTCAAGCAGGGTGATTAATTGACTTCGTGTGTAATACGCATATTTTATTAATTTAGTTTGGAATGTAAACCTTGCAATGGCTTTTAACTTTTTCAATGTTGCTAGCCCAAGGTCAGCAATGAAATATAATGCCTGGAACTGTTTGTGGATCAAAATTAGATTCAGATGCATTCTTCATCAACAGCTTTGGCAGAAATTGAATACAAGAAGATTAGAAACAGATCAAGAAGTAGCCATCTCTTCCTATAATCCTGCTTTGTCATTCACCGGGATCAGGGCTGATCTTCCACTGAGCACCATTTCCAGCATTATCCCCATATCCCTAGCTGCCTCTTCTTGTTCTGAGGTTGCTACATATGTGGCTACTCCAATAATAACATCACTGGCATTATTATATATATACATATAGATATGTTTTTGGAAGATAAATTGGGAAAGGTTTATTAGAGTAGGTCACATACAAACACTTTAAAACAGATCTTATTTAAAATACTAGAGGTCTGCCCCATGGTAGACATATCAGCTCCAGAGCTTTTGCAAGAGCTTTTAAAGAATGCTCAAGAAACTTCACTAATGGATAATTGTTTACAAAAGGCAACAGATGAAAGAGCATGCCGGAGCTGTTGCTGTCTGGAAGACAACTTGCTGTTCTGAGAGGGTCATGTGGTTTTGCAAGTAGAGAGAGTGAAACAGGCTTTCTCTCACAGAGAGGGAGAGAGAGAGAAACAGAGATTACTTGTACAGTTTTACGGTTAGCAGCTGGGATTGGAACAGGACAAGCTGGCAAGTTTATAGAAAGCCCAATTGTAAGATGGCCTAGTCAAAGCCCTTGTGGTTCATGCAAGAGGAGAGGAATGGCTGTCTAATGTTTCCCTTGAAATAAGTGAAACAAAAAGGAATTCTGTGGTGACCTGAAAGAAAGAGGTTATCAGCTGGAGAACCCTGATGGGGCAAGTTTCGTCTGCAAGACACTGAAGTGGCTGATTAAAAATGAACAACAAACCTCTCTCTAAAAACTGACAAGAACCTTCCTGAATGGTAACCATTTATCTTTCAAGCACCAAAGCCTGATGAACTTTATAAATGTTAAATTCTGTGCACAGTATAAGAATTGCCTGCAACCAGTGAACTTGGAGAAATGAGATTGGAACTGTGAACCAAAGAACTTTTCTGAATTTACACACACATTACATACACGTGTGCTTAGAATTAGAAGGGGGTTAAGTAAGTCAATAGAGATAAGTTAAAGTTTGATTCTATTTTCATACTTAAATAATTAAAAGCAACTTTTATTTAAGAAACCATTTGTCATGGTGAATATCTATTGCTGCTGGATTTTGGGGTCCTCTGGGCTCATAACAGCATGCAGATATTTCACTTATTGGTCTTTGCCAAGATCCTGAGAATACTGAGCCAGTTTGGGCTCTTGCTCAAAGCAAGCCCACCTCTCCACCCTTCTAACAAACCCATCTATTCCCTTCAGCAGCTCGATTTTTTCTTCATGGCTGATGCTTATTGTCCAGTGCACAAATGAACAGGATGTGAGGAGAACTCAAAAGTTCTGCAGTTCCTGGAGTTCCCTGGACACATTTGTCACTAAAAACATCCATGGAAAACACCAAAGAACTGTAGAATTGGACAAAGAGCTAAATAAAATATAAGCACGAGCTAACATATCATATGCAAGAGGTAGGAATGACTCAAGGTCAGGGTCCTTCCCCTTTCTGAGTTTACGCTCAACCTCACAAGATAAAGGAAGACCATTGCTTACTAAGCTAAAATAAAAACTAAATCTAAACTCCCAAAGAGCATCTAATCAAACTCTGCATTCACCACGTCCTCCCCAGTACAACCAGCTTCTCGAACATCCATGCATGCTGTGAATATTTTGGAGATCCCTGAGCACATACTGTACTAACAACAAAAAAAATGGGCTCTTTAAATACTTAGTTGATACCTGTTTTCGGGAGATTCCTTATTGGATTCCCCTCAGGAGGATTGCTCTTCAGAGTCTCCAAATAATAGAATTCTGTCATGGATTATTGACAATCAAAGACTCAAAAGTGACAAAGGAATCACAGGGCATGAAATATTAAAGGTCTTCAACTGATGGCTTGTTTCAGCGTCAAGTATGCAGTAGAAGCAAGAGAAAAGCTTGATCAGTTTCCATCATTAGAAACTATTGTTACCCTTACACATTGTGGGAACACGCAGTCTTGGGCCTACTTGACACCCATAAATGTTAGGTTTAAAAAAAAAGGTTCCATTACATATCTGATGAGATTATCTGACATTAAAAACTGAACTCTTGGATTTGCACACATGAAAACATGAATTAAGCAGCAATTTCATTGATTTTTCTGGACTGAATCCCAATACTGCCTTTGGGATCTGTGATTGGCAGTATCCATAGCCATTTCTCTATTACACCAAGCAACAACCTACATATGGTAAATGTGTGGTAAATGTAACATGTTACACAACTCCCAAATAGCATAGACAAAGGGCAGCAAACAATCCATACTTCCAAATACCTGTAATCTTTCACCAATACCTGATGCTATTGCAAGCTAACACAATGTTCGCAGTAATAACACAACACAATCACAGACACCAATATTTATGGGGAGCTGAGGGTGATGGTGGAACTTACAAGGACTGCAAAACTCAGACTTGTAGAGTCATGATCAAATTTTTACAAGATATTTTAATTACTTTTTAAGCTTATTTTCTCAGTCACAGAGACACTGATTGTCTGTCAGATGGAAAGCTTCACTTCAGCTCTGCTCACAGGAAGTGCATTAAAAAGCTGGGGAAAGGAAGGGGCCACAGGGAGAGTGAGTGAGGTTGAGAAGGGTCAGCAGGAGATGAAGCCTCGGGTTGGGGTAGGTGGCAGGCTGTCCAAAGACAACTGATGGCCTGGAGTTCATAGGGGAAATTTTAAAAATAACATCAGGAGAAGATTGGCATTGGTTTTCTAGATTTAGGTCTGCCTGTGGGTCCAGGCTTGATCTTCCTGAAGGCAATCATTTAAATTTTCTTCACCGTTTCTGCAGTGCCTGTTCTCAGCCTCATCATTTGTCATGGTGAGGTTACATGTAAACTTTTTTTTCAGCTTTAATGTAGCTTTAATTCGTTGATATAATGTATAAAAGGTTAAATGTAAACTTGAGGAAAACACATTGTATTGTTCTGAGATACCCTTAAACATCAATTTTTCTCATTCCGGGTAACCCCACTCTTTCCATCTCTTCAGTTCTTACTTTTCTCTCTAATTTCCCCATCCTCTGTGGCCTCTGCCTTTTCCTGTATCTTCACCTCCTTGCACTTTCTGCCCCTCCCCAGCCTCTATCACCTTGAATGCATAATATCACCCCCTTTTTATTTTAGTCTCAATTGATGGTCTCAACCCAAAACATTGACCATCCATTTCTGCCCATGGATGCTGCCTAATCTGCTAAGTTCCTCCAGCAGCTTGATGTTGGCTCAGGATTCGATTTTTGGTGCCTTGCTGTTGCTCCATTACTCACTGGGATCACCTGACTGGCACTTTCCTTTAATCTTAACTGCAGATTTTCTTCTGGGCCACATTTAAATCACTGACCTGTCTCTTCAGAACAGGTGATTCCATCAGCCCTGCTCTGCTCCAGTTAAACCAACCTATTGTTTTTAATCAGGCAAGCATATATTTATATGTCCATGGCTGACTGGGTCAGGTTAGTTATTTTTAAGAATTTTAAATCTTTTAAACTCTCCCTCCCCACGGAATAACATTTCCACATATTCTGCAAACAATAAAATATTGACCTACAGACGTAAACATTCAAAGAACAAAAGCAAACACAATGATGTAAAAAGCCACCACAAACGTGACAAAATCAGAAACAATGCCAAATGACAATAGACTTTGAAGCAATTTGACTTTCTAGACAATTAGCATGAAACATTACGAGCACAGGCACAAGAAATTGTAAAATTATAGCATGCAGAAATTTTTTTAAAAAGATGGATTTCAATGTAGCTTCCCAAACTACTAGGACAAGAAAATACTTACCTCCCAATGTTTTAGTGCTGATTCACTGATGGAAGATTCGTTCACTTCAGAATCCTCATTCCTTGCTGCAACCATGAATCTTGGCTCCTTTGATGACTCTCCAGTTTCACTGCCATACATGTCAGGAGACCACTGCACGAAGAAAACATACAGGTGCTCGGCCCTGCAAAGCAAAGAGATCCCTCTGAGTAAGCATTTACCAGCTGCTTCTGCTGGTGCACGTTACCAGACAACAGAGATTGTGAGATGCTTGATGCCCAGCTACTAAAACGGCCAGAATTCTGGATGTGCATCAGTTATTGATTGTGGGCAAGGAACAGGAAGCAGAAGAAAGCAAGGGTGAATTGGGTGGCATGGGCTCGTGGATCGGAAGGGCCTGGTACTGCGTTGTATGTCTCAATTTAAATATAATTTACACTTCTGGTACCATCGAATAAATTGTTCACAATTAGGGATCTGTCCAATTTCTTTTTATTCATTAAAAACAATTGGAACTTGTTTTACTCAATGGAACTGGCTAGTTGCTACCAGAAATTCATCAGTTTTAGTTCATGGACCTGGGACAACTTAGCCCTTTGGGCTGTCTCTATTTTCCAAAGAACATTGCTGATCTATGTCACTGGTCCATCCAGTTGTCTTTTCTCTAACTCTCTTTACTGCAAGTGACTTTATTTTAAGGCAAGATGGCGGCGGGATGGCAGCTTGACATTTCCCATTTCGGGATGCAGTACACAAATGGGCTGGAGAAACTCAGCAAATCACACAACATCCATAGGAAGTAAAGGGTCAAAAATAAAGGTAAAGGTTCCATTATTGTCACGAAATACTACATTTAGAATGTAAGATACATGAAATTCTTTAACTTTTGTCTACCGTAAGGCAGACAGAGAGTCACCACTTTATCTAACGCTCCTCACAGAATCCTACAGCACCTGCTATTCCTAAGTGCTCTTCCCTCCATGTACTGACCAGTCCTGAGCCTGTTTAGCTTCCAAGATCACACAATCTCAGGCGGATTCAGGCAATTGTAACCAACGTTTTGGCCTGAGCCAGATATAAGGAAAAACAGGCATGTCCCTGAATAACCCCATTTCAGGATCTTCAGACGAGGTGGTGGATTGAAAAAAGGGAAGGTGAAAATATAGGTTGAAGAAACAATACAAGCTGTGAGAAGGAATGATACGTGAGAAAGATAAATAAATGCTCCAGTTAAGACAGGGTATTTTTAACCATACAGATTATGTAATTTTCCAGGCAGAAAGGAGTAAATTTGCATATTTTTAATGAATTTAAATACCTTATAAAATTTCCCTGCTCTGAGAGCTGAGATTCACCATATGGTCATCAACATTACAATACTTAGCCACAGGAGTAAAATATCACAAGACAAAAGCAAACTAAACAAGAAGAAAAATAAAGGTACAATCTTATGTCAGAAGTATACAAATTACATCTAAAAAGTTCAAGGGAAATAGAAGAGTGAATCTGTAGGCAAATTTCTGACATGAGCTTAAATATTCGGGCAGTAATAGTTGGGAGATTTTAATTAACCCAATGAGGTATGCACTCTGTATGAATGGTATCTTTGGCTTGGCTTCGCGGACGAAGATTTATGGAGGGGGTAAAAAGTCCACGTCAGCTGCAGGCTCGTTTGTGGCTGACAAGTCCGATGCGGGACAGGCAGACACGATTGCAGCGGTTGCAAGGGAAAATTGGTTGGTTGGGGTTGGGTGTTGGGTTTTTCCTCCTTTGCCTTTTGTCAGTGAGGTGGGCTCTGCGGTCTTCTTCAAAGGAGGTTGCTGCCCGCCAAACTGTGAGGCGCCAAGATGCACGGTTTGCATCTTGCATGAATGGTATAAAAAGTAGCAAATTCAGAAGAACTTATTTAACAAAGAATGTAAAAGGTTATGGGATGGCATTCCAGATTTTGTTTATGTAAAAAGGTTGGGCAAGTGGAGGGTATGTTGACAGGAGAGCATTTTGTGATAGTACTCACAACTCAGTTATGTTTATATGGGAAAGGACAAAAATTAATTTTAATTTTAAAAAAAATTTGGACATGCAGCACTGTTACAGGCTATTATGGGCCATGAGTCCATGCCACCCAATTTATACCCAATTAATCTACACCCCTGATACGTTTCGAATGGTGGGAGGAAACCGGAGCCTCTCAGGAAAACCCATGCAAACATGGGGAGAACATACAAACTCATTGCATTCAGCGGGGGATTCGAACCCCAGACCCAATCAGTGGCACTGTAAAAGGTGTTGCATTAACCGCTACATCAACTGTGCTGCAAGGGTTCTTAACTGAGGAAAGGCTAATTTACAGGGCTAAGTGATTTAGCTAAAGTAAATTGGAATCCTGGCTACTGTATTGAAATAAAAACAGAAAATGCTGGAAATACTCAGGAGTTCAGGAAGCATCAGAGGAAAGAGAAATGGGGCTAATATTTCAGGTTGATGACAAATGGGTTTTGACCACAGATACTACCTGATTTGGAACAGTACAGCACAGGAATGGGCCCCTGTGCTGAACATGATACCAGATTAAACTAAATCTGCCTGTCTGATCTTCCAAGTATTTTCAGCTTTTCAGATGTCCAGAGTCTGGGATTTACTTACTAAACAGTATATCAATCTCTGAGTGATGGGAAGCTCTGGAGAAAAAGATTCTCCAGGATAACCATATTCCCACAAAGGAGGGTGGGGAAGTCTGAATCAAGAGTCTCTGAGATGACAAGATGTATCAGGGGTAGAATGAGGCAAAAGAGGGAAGTTTATATTGATACTGAGAATTATGTACAGCAGAAAGCTTAGCGAAGTGTACAAGTGAAGATCAAAGGGAAATTAGTACAGCATGAAGAGTATGAAATAATGCTGGCAAGTAATTCAGAAATAAATATGTCAAATAAGCCGTTCCTCTACTACCTTCAGATAAGATCTTTTTTGAGGGACAAATTAGGTCCATGCATGACCTTACTGATATGCAGTGACTTAGAAACCCCGATTTGAAAGGGGAGCACAGGAAAGTTCATCTCGGAGATGTAGTTCTTATTCTAAGCGAGAGGTCCTAAACTGGACCTTCACTAATCAAGGCAAAGGTGGGAGTCAGACTTTGAAACAACGATTGATGAGAGGTGCTGGTCAGACCTATGTCGGAACGGAATTACTGCGAATATTAATGCATGGTATAGGCTGGTGCAGTGTAACTTTCTCCACCAGCTACATTTAACACCACAAAAATTGAATAAAGCTGAACCATAAATTTTGGACCAATGCTTCAGAAGTGGCATTGCAACAGGAACCTTTGTGCATGCAATCATGTACCAAGGAGAGACCTTTCTGGGTGGAACTAGGCCAAGCCCTAGAAAAAAATCAGAGGTAAAGAATTCCCAAAGGACCCAGAGCTGTTTCTATTGGGAAATACAAATGGACATAAAGCTTAAGTTGAAGCTGTCCAAATTTCAAATCCAATTTGTAATGATCGCATTGGCAGTGGCCAGGAGGTGCCTAGAGGTTGCCTGGAAATCTGACTCTCACTTGGGCATTGCACACTGGAATATAGAAATGCAAAGCTGTGTTACCTTGGAGAAAATGACCTATAACTTAATTTGGTGACCATATTTAAATTTTATAGGAGCACAGTTATAGTGTGTGGATCTGCGTGCCTTGTTACCCTGGCTTCCCTGTCCATCCTTCTACTGAGGGAGGGGCGGGGGTATCAATTCCAGCCCAATCAAGAAAAATGTAACAGCCTAGATGCCAGCCGTCAGGCCATGACAATCCCTGATGTGTCCCCTACCTTTGTCATGGGTGTCTTGAATGTTGTATGTAATGTGGTTTGTTGTGTGTGTGTGTGTGTGTGTGTGTGTGTGTGTGTGTATGTGTATGGGGGGGGGAGAGGTAAAGGTAAATTGCTCAGACTCAGTGGTGAATCTTGTATATAATGGATAATTGTAATTTGTGACTGATTACTGGAAATTGTTTGAGTTTGAAAATCTATAAATAAAATATTTTAAAAAAAGTCAGATATTGTTCTTGATTAGCCAGAGCATCAATGTTTATGTGTAGAAGGACAGGCACTGGAGAGGAGTGGGAAAATGGATCAACCCATGATTAAAAAGACTTGATGGGCTGAATAGCCTACTTCTGCTCCTATGCCTTATGGGGTTATGATGGCATTCGCTGGGAGAGCCGTGAGGCCGTTACTATCCATGCAGAATTATTTTTAAACCCTCTCTTCAGGAGAAGTGGCCAGTTTTAATTTTCATTGAGCTCTTGGAGCTCTCCGAAGATGCAGTCTTATGTTGTGATCATAGAAACATAGAAACATAGAAGATAGGAGCAGGAGTAGGTCATTCGACCCTTCGAGCCTGTTCCGCCATTCAAAGAGATCATGGCTGATCTTAAAGTTCAGTACCCCGTCCCCGCCTTCTCTCCATAACCTTTAATATCCTTATACTGAAGAAATGTATCTAATTCCCACTTAAATATATTTAATGAACCTGCCTCTACTGCCCTCTGTGGCAATGAATTCCACAGATTCACCACCCTCTGGGTCAAGAAATTCCTCCTCATCTCGGTCCTAAATGGTTTGCCTATTATCCTCAAACCATGGCCCCGGGTTCTGGATTTTCCCATCATTGGAAACATCCCATCTGCATCCATTCTGTCCAGTCCTGCCAGAATTTTATAGGTCTCTATGAGATCCCCTCTCAGTCTTCTAAACTCCAGCGAGTACAATCCCAATTTGCGCAATCTTTCCTCATAAGTCATTCCTGCCATTCCAGGTATCAGCCTGGTGAATCGCCTCTGCACTCCCTCCATTGCAAGAACATCCTTCCTTAGATAAGGTGACCAAAACTGCACACAATACTCCAGGTGAGGTCTCAACAAGGCCCTGTACAGCTGCAGTAAGGTATCCTTGTTCCTATACTCAAACCCTCTTGATATGAAGGCCAACATACCATTTGCCTTTTTAACTGCCTGCTGTACCTGCATGCTCGCCTTCAGAGACTGGTCGCAAGCACAATATGACTGAATTCCTGTGCCAAATTCTGGACACTTCCCTCTCAGGAGAGGTCAAGTCCTTGTAGAAGATACAAAGAAAATGTAATGGAATGTGCTGTCGATAACGGATTTCAGTTCTGTGGATAGGTTTGAGAAATCAAGATTGTTTTCCTTCAGAACGGAAAATGTGAATATCAGGCATTCAAAATTATGGGGAGCTTTGATATAGCAAACAGGAAGAATGTATTTTCACCGACATGACCACCTCTAACCAAAAGAAGACATGTGAGAAAGGAATCAGGATTGGATGAGAATTCCAATTCCCACACCACAGCATATTGATATGATCTGGAATGGAAGCATAGCTCTTTTAAAATCCAGGCCCAGGAGTGATGGATTGAACCCCTCATCCCCTGCAGAGCAAAGTTCTTCTCAGGATCAAATAAATTAGTTCTTCAATTTAGAATGCAATGTTCTGAATAGCTTAGTTGATCACTACTTGAATGAGGGGAGCACCTCAAGAGATTTTCATTGACATTTCTCAATCACAATTCCATTACTAAAGTATGATACATCAACAAAAAACAATTAATGGCATCAAACCAACTGGCCAACAAACATAATTTGGAGATGAAGTGACAAGAAAAGACAAAACCTCCCAAACAGTATTCCAACGACAAAAGAAAGTGATAGAAATATTCTGCAGACAGCTTCAGCGGCAGGAGAAGCAGTATTTTTTTCATCCCAGAACTATTGCTCCCTGTATAGAAAGTTCCTGGACTGTTTGATATTTTCAAAGTTTTGTGTCATATTTCCAATATCTGAAGCATTTTGTTTTAGTACTTCTTGATTTTTATTTAATGATAAAGTGTGACAGATTATGTTGTGTTTTATATTGTATATGTTTTTTGGAGATTATTTATGGCAGGTTTTAGTGTAGGCCACATACAAACACTCCAAACAGATCTCATTTAAAATACTGGCGCTCTGCTCAAGCCAGACAAGCCGGGTCAGAGTGCCTTTCCAAAAGCTTTGGGGATTGCCTATAGAGACTTTACTAATGGATTGTTGTTTTGAAAAGCAACAGATGAAAGAACTCATCCGAGCCGCACGCTGTCTGAGTGCAGTTTGCTCTTCTAAGAAGGTCATGTGCTTTTGCAAACAGAGAGAGTAAATCAGGCTTTTCTCAGAGTGAGAGAGAGAGAGAGAGAGAGAGAGAGAGAGAGAGAGAGAGAGAGAGAGAGAGAGAGAGAGAGAGAGAGAGAGTTCAGCAGCAGCAGATGGGACTGGAACAGGATAAGCTGGCAAACGTGGAAAACCCCCATTTGGAAGATGGGTTGTGAGTTCTTAGTTCAGCCTGGTCAAAGCCCGTGTGGTCCATACAAGAGGAGAGGACTGGCTGCCTGATCTTTCACTTGAAATAAGTGAAACAAAAAGGAACTCTGTGGAGACCTGAAAGAAAGTTATCATCTGGAAAACCCTGATGGGACAAGTTTCTTCAGCAAGACACTGAAGTGGCTGATTACAAGGAATCGGTTTGTGTCCAACGAACAACACATCTCTCTCTGAAAACTGACAAGAACCTTCCTGAGCAATAACCATTTACCTTTCAAGCACCAAAGCCTGGTGAACTTCATAAATGTTAAATTCTGTGCACAGTATAAGAATTGTCTGCAATCAGTGAACTTGGAGGAATGAGAAGTAAGATTGGACTGTGAATCAAAGAACTTTTCTGAACTTACATACACATTACATACACATGCGCTTAGAATTAGAAGGGGGTTAAGTTATATTTTAATCTCACAGAGGTGTTCGCCATCTTGGGGATCAAGAAGTAACAAATGTTAAAGAGAAACACCAGTACTCATGGTGACAAAGGTCTGCATGTTGCCATCAGTCTGTTATCCTCTCAGTATCCCCTTCTCTACAAATCATGAGCAAAAATCTAACAAATTAATGCACCAATTATATTTATACATCTAATAATCAGTGAACTTGGAGGAATGAGAAGTGAGATTGGACTGTGAATCAAAGAACTTTTCTGAACTTACATACACATTACATACACATGTGCTTAGAATTAGAAAGGGGTTAAGTTAGGTTAGTTAAGTTAATAGTAATAAGTTAAAGTTTGATCCTGTTTTCATGTTTAAAGATAATTAAAAACCACTTTTGTTTAAGTAACCATTTGTCTTGGTAAATATCTATTGCTGCTGGGTTTTGGGGTCCTCTGGGCTCATAACAGAAGTATTTAATGCAGAAATCAATGTGTGCAAAGTAAGTCAGAAAGCTATGAATTTTACAGCACCATTAGCTCAAAGTGCAAAGATTATGACTTAACTGCACTATTAAAAATATACAAAACTAATTCCGATTATGCAAACTGTAGTCAAAGTACAAACGTGTCTGTAGTACAACCAAACGATTTGGTCAGAATTTGTGTCACAAATGAAAGTCCATGAGAAAGTCTTCCACATTATTATGACATTATGAAGCAGAAGTAGTACAAAATAATTTAGACCAGATACTGCATGATAATTTAGATTACTTGATGAGTCATCTATTTTCAGTAGCATAAACAAGATTTCCTATTGTAATCATATTGCACTCAAACGTCAGGAGCAGATTAGAGATTGAGTAATGAAAGTACAACAGTACTGAAACATAGCTGTGCAAACAATTGTGGAAATAAAAGGTTCTTTGTAAGCTTCCAAGCTCTGTATGATCTCGCATTATTTCAGAAGACCAGAAGCCAAGTTAATCTGCAATAACGTTTACAAAATGCTTTCTGCAATCCAAACTATTCACCGTCGTCTGATGAAAGCATTTTTCTTACATTCTTTCATGTTGAAACATTTATCACAGCAATGTCCCGGTTCCCTCACCCCTTACATGATAGTGAGTCAGAAAAGGTTGCGTCACCTGTAAAGGACCAAGGTTTCTTTTTTGTCAGGTACTAATACTTTAAAAATGCAACATATACGATGTACCTTAACTTTGACCTGCTGTAAGGCAGATAAATAGTCAGCATTAGTGTTACTGAATGAGAAAAAGAGAATCCCATCAGAGGCACTGAGTATCCGTGAATTCGCCTCCGTGCTCCTACAGTCTATGCAGCCATACATACACCAGTTCCATTCATCAGCAACCTAAGCTCAAGTTCTAACATCTGACGCGATCAGGAAGCCATCGGTGCCTGAGGACCTTCAGGTACCATTCTTGTCCTCAGCACCCTCTCGAGTCCTGGCTCTGATACCTGTAAGCCCGTGCGGGTCCTCCAACTGCAAGTTGCCAACAGCCTGCGGCCTGTGTGGGTCCTTCAGCTGTTAAGCTACCATGGTAACCATCCTGTTAGGTCATCTCCTCTACTTCTCCTTCTAAACAGGGTGGGGGGGCGGGGGGGGAGAAGGGCACAGGGCACTCATTTCCAGTGCCCTGTGCCGGTCCACTGCTCCCCATTGTCTGCATCCTTTCGAAGTCCCATCCAGACAGGCACAGACTCATGTTTGCAGCGTTTTACTTACAAACATTCCTTTAACAGGCCATTAAAAGCCTGTGTGGAGCGAGCCGCCGGCATTAGGACCAGGCGGTTGAACCCTTCAAAGCAGTGTCATGTCTTGGCTCTCTGCTCTCCCAGGTCAACACCAATGACAGTGCTGCCATTACAGCAGCAGTGGCATTTTTTTTACAGGCAATATATTTTAATCTCACAGAGGTGTTCACCATCTTGGGGATCAAGAAGTAACAAATGTTAAAGAGAAACACCAGTACTCATGGTGACAAAGGTCTGCATGTTGCCATCAGTCTGTTATGCTCTCAGTATCCCCTTCTCTACAAATAATGAGCAAAAATCTAACAAATTAATGCACCAATTATATTTATACATCTAATAATCTTTTTTTTTTCTTCTTTGGCTTGGCTTCGCGGACGAAGATTTTTGGAGGGGCAATGTCCACGTCTGCTGCAGGCTTGTTGGTGACTGACAAGTCCGATGCGGGACAGGCAGGCATGGTTGCAGCGGTTGCAAGGGAAAATTGGTTGGTTGGGGTTGGGTGTTGGGTTTTTCCTCCTTTGTCTTTTGTCAGTGAGGTGGGCTCTGCGGTCTTCTTCAAAGGAGGTTGCTGCCCGCCGAACTGTGAGGCGCCAAGATGCACGGTGGGAGGCGATATCAGCCCACTGGCGGGGGTCAATGTGGCAGGCACCAAGAGATTTCTTTAAGCAGTCCTTGTACCTCTTCTTTGGTGCACCTCTGTCTCGGTGGCCAGTGGAGAGCTCGCCATAGAACACGATCTTGGGAAGGCGATGGTCCTCCATTCTGGAGACGTGACCCACTCAGCGCAGTTGGGTCTTCAGCAGCGTGGATTCGATGCTTGCAGACTCTGCTAGCTTGAGTACTTCGATGTTGGTGATGAAGTCACTCCAATGAATGTTGAGAATGGAGCGGAGACAGCGCTGATGGAAGCGTTCTAGGAGCTGTAGGTGATGCCGGTAGAGGACTCATGATTCGGAGCTGAACAGAAGCGTGGGTATGACAACGGCTCTGTACACGCTGATTTTTGTGTGTTTCTTCAGTTGGTTGTTTTTCCATACTCTTGTGTAGTCTTCCAAAGGCGCTATTTGCTTTGGCGAGTCTGTTGTCTATCTCGTTGTCGATCCTTGCATCCGATGAAATGGTGCAGCCGAGGTAGGTAAACTGGTTTACCGTTTTGAGTTCTGTGTGCCCGATGGAGATGTGGGGGGGCTGGTAGTCATGGTGGGGAGCTGGCTGATCGTTTTCTTCAGGCTGACTTCCAGGCCAAACATTTTGGCAGTTTTCGCAAAACAGGACATCATGCGCTGGAGAGCTGGCTCTGAATGGGCAACTAAAGCGGCATCGTCTGCAAAGAGTAGTTCCCGGACAAGGTGCTCTTGTGTCTTGGTGTGAGCTTGCAGGCGCCTCAGATTGAAGAGACTGCCATCCGTGCGGTACCGGATGTAAACAGCATCTTCATTGTTGAGGTCTTTCATAGCTTGGTTCAGCATCATGCTGAAGAAGATTGAAAAGAGGGTTGGTGCGAGGAAGCAGCCTTGCTTCACACCGTTGTCAATGGAGAATCACTGACTAATCAAAACACACTTTGCTGGAGGAACTTAGCAGGTCAAGAAGCATCAGTGGGAGAAAATGCGATGCTGGCATTCATTTCAAGAGGAATGGAGTATAAAACCAGGGATGTGATGTTGAGGCTTTAAGAGGCACACAGTAAGGCATCAGTTGGAATATTGCAAGCAATTTTGGACATCTCATTTAAGAAAGGACGTGCTGACCTGTCATTATTTTCTGCTTAACAACGAGTCGAGTCTGCAGGTGAGGTAAACCAAATAAAAGAATTTACTGAACACAACCAAGTATGATAAACAGGCAAGGGAGAGAGAACCCACAGCGTGGCATCGGCTCCCTGTCAGTACTTCATTCAATGAATACATCCTCACAGTGCTCATGCATGCGCAGTGCGCTGTTGTGTGTACGGTGGCTGCAACGCGATTGCAGCAGGTGCAGTGCAGCCGATGGCAGTGGGTGTCTACATCCCCTTTCTTGAGCTACCCCCCACATGATATAGTGAACATATAAAATTTTCACTATGTACAACATTATATACATTCGGATTACAGACACGCCTAGCGCGCATTTTGTAATAGCCCTCTGCTAATGTGGAGGCTTGGGGCATCTTGTCTCTACTGTCCATAGTCTCAAGGGCATCGTCCATTGCGTCTCCTGTGGGTACTGGGGGGGGGGTCTCACGTCATTCCCAGGCTCATGTTCCAAATGAAAAAATTTCGATTTGCCTGGGTCAGCTTGAGATGGGGGTGGGTCTTTTACTGGGAGGATGTGTCGTCTGCTCCTCCTGTATCGTTTCCCCCTCAAATGAACCAGGTATGACCTGGCAGCTCATTTCCACTATACCCAGATGGTTATAACCTTGTGAAATCTGCATCTTTACAACTTGTCCTTTGGTCAATGGGACTTGCAGCCGGATGGTTTTAATTGTAACTTTTCTTTTTGTGCCAGCCTTCTGTTTAGCAGCTGGGCCTTGACATCTTGCAGGCCCTTTGGTTGGGGCTCCAGAAGTCTCTTTGGCCCTGGTAGGATAGTCCTGGTCTGCCTTGACATTAACCGTTGCGTCAGCCATCTGTACAGCAACTTCCTCCACAGTGCACATGGGGTGATGTGGTCTTTTCAGGGCCACATTGAGGTCTTGTGGATTTATACTAATTCAGATTTTCTGCCCATCTTTTTCTTGGCGGTCACCATGGAGGTTGGTTCCGAGACTGGAGTGCTGAAAACCAGTTCGGCCTTGATTTTATCCTTCCTTGCTACTCGAATGCGGTGTGCCGGCCAGACTATGGGTCTTACCTCCGGGTCAAACCACATGGAGTATGTCACCGGCAGCCTTCCCAGCTCATCTTTGAAAAGTTCACCGTACTCAGAAAAGATCTTCTGTGAGAAATTGTCCTCGGATGGGCTTACCTGATGGACATATGTAGTGAATGAATTAAGCCCCATGTCCATCACACACTGGGGCCTAGCAGAGGTATGGCATCTTTGCGGACCACGAAGAAGGTTAGCTCGTGGAGCTGTCCTTGTACCACTGGTCTGGATTCTGCTGCCTCCATAAGCCACTAGGCTCATAGCCTTGATACATGGTTTGACTTGTTTTGTCTTTCTCAGTCGACTGAATGTCGTCAGTGACATGACACTGCATTTGGCTCCAGTGTTGACTTTTATCTCAGCCATCTTGCCATTAACTTCCAAGAAGGCCTCGTTGTTACCTCTGATCCAGGTTTCTGCTGGGTTGCATTCTGTCCTTGTGGTGATCCTATTGACATAGTACTCATCATTGGGGTCGCTCCCTCTCTGCTCTGGTTCCAAATGGTTGATGGTCCTCCTTGGCCTGGTCCGTGCGGCAGTCTGCTGCCTGGATCTGCAGCATCTGCTGTAGTGGTTCCATTTGCTGCTGTTCCTGCACTGATGGCTGAATGCTGGGTATATTTCTCTTCTCGGTTTATGATCTCCTCCACAACTGCCGCATCCTGTCCTGGGTATGGGGGGGTCTGGCTGGCGTGGTTCATTCTTCCTTCTAGTCTCCAGCCACTGTCTGCTTGCTGGTCCCACCAGTATTGCGTCGATGCTTGTGGCCTGCTGTTATGGAGAGGCTAGCCTTTTACTGTTTTCCTCTGTAATTTTATATGCCAAGCACATTGTGATGGCCTTTGCTAGTGTTAGCTCGGTGTCTCGCAGGAGAGCCTTCTGCATACTATCATTGCAAATGCCACAGACCATTCTGTCTTTAATTAGTTTGTCGCGAAGTGTGCTGAAATTCCAGCTTTTTGCCCTGATCACTGAAGTATGAGTGTATCGACTCGCCAAGCTTTTGGTCTCTCATGTTGGATTTGTGCCTTTCCATTGTCACATTTCTCAGAGGGTTGCACATTTCTCTGAATTTACACTTCAAACATTTGGGGTCCTCTCTCGACTTAGCCGGGCTGGTAACGAGGTTGCGTCATGCACTTTGCCTGCATACACAAATAACCTCTCCCTTTCAATGGCTTCCAGGCCTGCAAAATTTAACAGAATATACGCCCTGGTACAGGCAGGCTTGTCGCTATGTGTCGCTATGAATATGTTGTATTCCTGTTCAAAGATACGCCAGTTTTCTGCCACATTTCCATCAAACACTGGTGGATCAGGCTATCTGAATACATCCACCATTTTGGCGACTGTGCAATACATGGTTATGGTTAATCACTATGATCGATTTGCAATTGGAAGACTTCAGTCTTGGGGTGGTCTTGATCCCGCTTCTGACACCATGTTTGTTATTGTGTGCTTAATAACGAGTAACCAGTTTACCTATCTCGGCTGCACCATTTCATCAGATGCAAGGATCGACAATGAGATAGACAACAGACTCGCCAAGGCAAATAGCGCCTTTGGAAGACTACACAAAAGAGTCTGGAAAAACAACCAACTGAAAAATCTCACAAAGATAAGCGTATACAGAGCCGTTGTCATACCCACACTCCTGTTCGGCTCCGAATCATGGGTCCTCTACCGGCACCACCTACGGCTCCTAGAACGCTTCCACCAGCGTTGTCTCCGCTCCATCCTCAACATCCATTGGAGCGCTCACACCCCTAACGTCGAGGTACTCGAGATGGCAGAAGTCGACAGCATCGAGTCCACTCTGCTGAAGATCCAGCTGCGCTGGATGGGTCACGTCTCCAGAATGGAGGACCATCGCCTTCCCAAGATCGTATTATATGGCGAGCTCTCCACTGGCCACCGTGACAGAGGTGCACCAAAGAAAAGGTACAAGGACTGCCTAAAGAAATCTCTTGGTGCCTGCCACATTGACCACCGCCAGTGGGCTGATAACGCCTCAAACCGTGCATCTTGGCGCCTCACAGTTTGGCGGGCAGCAGCCTCCTTTGAAGAAGACCGCAGAGCCCACCTCACTGACAAAAGGCAAAGGAGGAAAAACCCAACACCCAACCCCAACCAACCAATTTTCCCTTGCAACCGCTGCAATCGTGTCTGCCTGTCCCGCATCGGACTGGTCAGCCACAAACGAGCCTGCAGCTGACGTGGACTTTTTACCCCCTCCGTAAATCTTCGTCCGCGAAGCCAAGCCAAAGAATAACGAGTCAAGTCGGTGGGTGAGGTAAACCAAATATAAGACTTTACTGAACACAACCAAACATGATAAATAGGAGAGAGAGAGCCCACAACATGGCGTCTAGTCCCTGCTAGTGCTCAATTCAACTAACACGTCCTTGTGGTGCTTGCGCATGCGCAGTTGGGAGTACCATGGTGCTGCAATGCAATTGCAGCAGGTTCAGAGTTGCCAATGACAGCGGCTGTCTACACTGACGTTCAGAGGAGGTTCACAAAAATGATTCCAGGAATGAAAGGGTTATCGTATAAGGAGCATTTGACGGCTCTTGGCCTGTTCTCATTGGAGTTAGGAGAATATTGAATGTAGAAAGACAGGGACAGAGTAGATGTAGAAAGGTTGTTTCCCATGGTAAGATAATCCAGGAGAAGAGGAGACAACTTCAGGATTGAAGGATGTCCACTTAGAACTAAGATGCAGAGTAATTTCTTTAGCAATAGGGTGGTTAATCCATGGAATTTGTTGCCACAGGCAGTTGTGGAGTCTGGGCCATTGAGTGTATAAAGACATTGATAGGTTCTTGATTAGCCAGGGCATCAAAGGTTATGGGGAGAAGGCCAAGTAGTGGGGCTGAGTGGGAAAATGGATCATCTCATGATTAAATGGCAGGAAGACTTGATGGGCTGAACAAGCTATTTCTGCTCCTTTATCTTTTGGTCTTAAAAAGAATGGTTGATGGTTTGATATTTAGGAGTTTGTACAGATAATAAATTACAAAATTTATATAAATTGAGCTACTTGGCTCTACTTAAAATAGATGGGCAATATTGCCTATAACATAAGTTGGAAGACTTAATTGTATTAAGACGAACATACTTCCAAAATACAGTATCTCTTTCAATCATTGCCTATAATACCTCAAAATATTTTCAAGTATTAAATAAATATATTAGAATTGGTTTTTTTTACATGTAAAGGTATAATGTCCAGAGTCTCTATAGAAAAATTAACACAGAAATATGAATTGGGAGGGTTACCGTCCCCAATTTTTAAAATTACTATAGAGCAGCCCAAATGAAATTTCTTACTTCTTTTTTTGAAGGGGGGGGGGATAAATCAGCTTGGGTAAAAAATAGTATTTGGTAAAATAGGAGAGAGAAAAGCAGAAGATTTTATATTAATGACTGCTGAAAGAGATACTCCTTTATTGAATCATTTGGCATGATACAGAAATTGGAATAAAGAGTAATTTATCTCTCAAAACTCCTTTGACTCACAACATTTAAGGCAAGGCTGAAGAAGTATCTAAAATGATGGATGGTTTGGACAGATTGGTTAAAGGTGACCTCTTTGTTACAGATGTTATAGTAAAAGAAATTCTCACTTACAGAATTCACAAATCACGACTTAAACATACAGAATAAATTTGAATTTCTATGAAGAACTGTAAATAAATGAACACAAAATATATATTTCTTTCAGCTCACATATCTTGTTGCACATTATGGAAAATTGAGATATTTTGAGTGTTTTCTGGAAATGCATCTCCCCCCCACCTCCACCCCACTCCATCCACGTTGCCTTCCGGGAGAGGCTGTTCCCACTGGCTCGGGGACAAGGACTGGAGGTCAAAGGTATAAAAAAAAGTGGAAGAGAATTAATGGTGACAAAAGGGAGAACTATTTTTATGCAGCATGAAGCTGAAGTCTGGAATGCACTGACTGCAGGTAAGATGGAGGCAGGTTCCAACGTGATCTTCAAGAGACAGATGGTGAAGAAAAGTTTGTCAGGCTACAAAGAAAGGCCAGTGTCTGGCATAAACACGAAAGGTCTAATGGCCTCCTTCTAACCTGTCACTATTCTATGATAGCAATGGCACTAGTTTGTCTTACTGGGTGCACAGGCAGAACTGCACAAACCCAGTGGACACTTGTGATCGGTGCCTCCAAAGAGCACACATCACTGTGTGAGATGCATTCATGAAAACCATGTACAGGTGGCAGTGAGGCAAAGATGACATCATTTCAGTATACATTTAATGTCTAACTAAGACAGTTTCGCTAACGTTTTAATAATCTACCTCCCACTGGACACAGCTCATGCAACAAAGCTACATACAAACTTTTAATTCAGAGCAGTCGGGATGTAGAAAGTTCCCATTGCTGTAGCAGTCCACAGTGCACTTTTAATGTTGGCCAGAGTGGGTAGACGGTCTTTTAACTTGCATGTCAAGTCATCATCAGTGACTTGTACTTCACAGTGATTTAACAAAGATTCAAAGGCCGTTAAATGGACATAAATGAGCTGCTGAGTTTTCCCAGCACATTTGTGTATTGCAGCCAAAAATGTTAGCTTAGTTGCCATGCATAAAGCCTACAGGTAGGAAAGTGTTCTCTGAGTGGTCGTCACATTGAGCTGAAGTACAAGCCTTACACGCACAAGATAGAAGGTCTGACTTACCTTTCATGTGGCACTGCAAACCAATACTCGTGCTTCCTGTCCCTCTGGGCATACTGTTGCATGGATGCACTTGCCAGAGACACAAATGTCTTCCTCATTGGCTTCCCAACCCTCAAGCACAAGAATTTGTGAGATCGATGTCGCCTTTTCTCTTTTGCCACAACATTACCTGAAATACAATATTGAAAACACAACTGTCAATCTCTTTTGCTTTGAAGCTCAAAGTTTGGCTTTGAAAACTCATTTTCATTGTCATCCAAGTTACCATTCTTGTAAGTATTTCCTGCAGCTTCTCTCAATCCTCACATTTTATTTTAATGAGGCCGCCAAGAGTGAGTATAATTTTCAGGCCAGACTTGTGTTTTATAAAGGTTCAGCATTACTTCTTACAGAATTCATTCAATGTAGAATTCAAAGTTCAGATTTATTGTCAGAGCACATACAACCCAGAGATTGTTTTTCCTCCGGATCAGGCAGAATTTCTCTTTATCAGTAGAAAAAAATTGAACGAAAGAATAGATACGTATCCAAAAGAGAGAAATGTGAACAAGAAGCCAGTGCAAAGAATCTGTGCAATACAGAAAATAAATGTTCAATAATAACGTGCAAAGTAAGAGTCCTTATAAGTGAGTCTCTGATTTATGAGTCTGATAGTGGAGGGGTAGCAACTGTTCCTGAACATAATGGTACAAGTCTTGAGGCACCTGTACCTCTTTACTGATGATAGCAGTGAGAAAGAAGCGCGTTTTCGGTGGTGTGGATCCTTGCTGCTGCTCTCCGACAGCAGCATTCCATGTAGATCTCCTTGATGGTGGGGAGAGTTTTGCTTGAGGCGTACTGGGCTGCGTCCACTACCTTTTGCAGATATTTCTGCTCAGAGGAACTGGTGCCGTCATTCCAGACCGTGATACAACTGGTTAGCACACATTTGTAAACATCTTGCCAGGGTTTCTGGTGTCATGCCAATCCTTTGCAAACTCCTGAGGAAGTAGAGGCCCTGACATGCTTTCCTCACCATGAAATTAGTTCCTATGAGATAGTGACTCTGAGGATTTAAATTTGTCCTCTCCACCTGATCCCCCCCCCAAAACCTTTGGTTCTCACCTCCTAAAGTCCACAATCAGCTCCTTGGTTTTGGTGACATTGAGTGCGAGGTTGTTCTTAGGAACCATTCAGCCAAGTTTTCAATCTCCCTGCTGTCCGCTGACTTATCTACCCGTTTTATACAGCCCACTATCGTGGTATCATCAGCGATTTTGTAGATGGTGTGGTTGTCATTCTGAGTCATAAAGTCATAGGTGTAGAGTGACTAGAGCAGGGGGCTAAGTACTCAAATGGTAGTGGACACAACCCAATACATCACAGGCAAATCTCAGAGTTGGATGTGATGTCATGTATGTACTCTGACAATAAATCTGAACTTTGAACTTTGCTTGGAACACTTTTTCTGGAACCAGCTCTGAGCGCAGATGGGCAATGAGGTTTGCTGCCTCCAAAGTGCTGGCAAACCCTTCAGTTGCCTGCAGATGATCATACTCAAAGATTAACGCAGCAGAGAATACCAAGCAGAATGAAGTCCAATGAGTAACAGTGATCCCTGCCTTCTTGCATGCCTCAGAGACATGGACATCTCAAAGCATTCAAGGCCCAAGAGAAAGCACTCTGAGCCCAATCTCAGCAAGATACTTCCAGGATAAAGAAAATGCTTTGAGGAATCCCTTGATGTCTCTTTGAAAGAATTGTCACATCTCCCAAGAATCCCTGACGCAAGACCAGCAAGATAATCAGAGGAGCATTTAGGAAGTCACCAAGCGTTCTGATTCTCTCCAAGAACACATGGTGACCAAATAAAATGTTAACTGCCCCACCAAGCTGTATACCCCAGCAATTGGGCCAGGCTCTCCATCTGATTGAATATACTCCAGATGTAGCCCATCTACAATAAGGTGCAGATGCTGTTCAGAACTGATGTGGGGTTCTTAACTTGAAATGGTATCTCTGTTTTTTCTCTACAGCTGTTGCCTGGCATGCTGAGTATGTCCAACAGTTATTTTGCTTCTTGCTTCTAAGAACTTATTGGTCACCTCAAGAACCAGCAGATCATTCTCTTCACCAAGACACAACCTCAGAAGTTGTCTACTTCACCAATCAGGGAAGTTTCAAGGTCTGTAAGGGGTTTGTACATGCTCCCTGTGTCTGCGTTGGTTTTCTCCAGGTGCTCTGGTTTCCTCCCACTCTCCAAAACGTATGGGGTTTGTAGAAGGATTGAGGTATTTGGGTGACATGGATCACGGGCTGGATACACCTGTTATTCTGCTGTACATCTAAATTTTAAAAAAATTAAAATGTAATTTAAATCTTTATGCATCAGGACTAAGGGTACAGAAGGAAGAGAGCAAGGTTAAAGAGGTGAGAGGGATGGATACACAAAGGCTGGGAGGTGATAGGTGGAGCCAGGTGAGGTGATGGATGTTGGTCAGATGGAGCCAGGTGGGGGATGATGGGAAAACGGAGTATTTGAGGTGCAGGAAGGGGGAAGGTAGCAATAGAGATTGGAAGGTGATGATTTAAGTTCTGGGGAGTCACCATCTAGGATGATATTTCCTAGAGCAAACACATCAATGGCCTCTACTTCCTCAGAAATTTTCGGAGGTTTGGTAATGGCATTGGAAGCCCTGGCAAATTTCTGCAGGTGTGTGATGGAAAGCGTGTTGACCAGCTACTTCACAGTCTGGCATGGGGACACCAATATCCCCGAGCGTAAAGCCTTGCAAATGGTAGTGGACTCAGCCAAGGACATCACAGGCAAAAGCCTCCCTACTATTGAGAACATCTACAGGAAATGCTGTCGTCAGAGAGCAGCAGCAATCATCAATGACCCACACTCTGTTCTCACTGCTGCATCAGGAAAGAGGTAGAGGTGCCATAAAACTCACACCACCAGGTTCAGGAACAGCTGCTATCCCTCCACCATCAGACTCCTTAACAACAAACTCAATCAGGGACTCATTTAAGGACTTTTACTTGTGCACATAACTTTTTTTTCCCCTCTCCTCTCTATATTGCACATTCAGTTGTTTACATGTGTACATTGTGCACAGTTTTGTTTTGCAAAATAAGTGGTAATTCTGCCTGGCCCACAGTAAAAAGAATCTCAGGGTTTTATGTGATCTCAAGAATGTACTCTGACAATAAATCTGAAATCTGAATGAGGGGAACCAAATAAGGGAGAGAAGATGAGCAGATGGAACCAGGCAGGTGGAATATAGGAAAGGTGGGCCAAGGTGGAGAAGCCCAGTGGGGTAGGTGTGTGTGCCATGGGCGGATGGAAGCAGGAGGGGTAGGGTAATGAATCTCAGCAAAGCAGGGGTTGAGGGTATTTGGGAATGTGAACCAAAGGGGGACAAGCACTTGAGTGGGTAGGTAGAAGTGAACAAATAACACAGGGAGCGAGAATAATCTTAAATTGGAAAATACAATTTTATACCATTGAGGTGTAGGTAGGTATTGTTCTTCTAGGTTGTGCTTGGTCTCACTGTGGCAGTGGATAAGAATGAGGACAAACAGGTTGGTGCAGGGAAGGGAAAGGTGTTGAAATGACATGCAAATCACTTGGTCCATGCTTGATCTTATCAGTGCAGGGGAAGGTCACATTGAGAGCACCAACTGAAATCGGCAAAGTGCATGTGAATCTTTGGCATACCTGGAGGGACTGTTTTGGCCATGAAATGTTTGCGAGGAAGGAGGTGTAGGACAAACATGGCACCACCTACAGTCACAGGGGAAAGTGGCAGAAAATACAGAAGCCTGGAGTCCAGCATTTCTCATTCCAGAATGGTTTTCAACCAACAGCAATCAGGCTCTGGAATCTCCCCTACAGACCCTAACCATAAATTACTCTGGGACCACCAAACAAAACCTGTCTGCACAATTGAAATGTCACAGTTTTCTTGCACTAATTGCATCTGTGAATATTTATCTATCTAACATTTTATAATTGCTTTTTCTGTCTTGGCATATTGCAGCAATAAAATTTTCAGTGCGTCTGTACTTAGGCAGAGGACAGTAAATTCTCATTACTCATCCACCTACTACAATCTGCTTCACTCTGCCAATTGGTGTACAGCAATTTTATAAGGTTAACATACCTTCTGGAGAGCCTTCTGTAAGATTCCCAGTTTTCTCTCTGACTTCTTGGTTGGAAGCCTGTTGCACTGTTTCCCTTTGCTCCTTGGTCTGCTGCATAGTATGGATCTTCCACAACTTCCGGAGCTCCTCCACCTCGGTCTCAGAATCCCGAACACACTCTTCCCCTGATTTCCTTGGTTCATCACTGCTCTCTTTCTCACAGCCTTCTGAGGAATCCACAGCAAGTGCACTCTGAGTTACATTAATCTCATCAGCTCCAGCATCCTTGTGCTCATTGACCACTTTACAGCTGTTAGTAGGCTGCGGCTCACTCTCACACTGTTGGGCACCAGAGTGATTTGTGCTGCCAACATTGAGAGATTCTTCCAGAGTTTGGTTTCCATTTCCCTCTACTTCAATTTGTTGGATAACTGGAATGCCATCAGTTGGAGCCAATAATTTTTCATTATTGGCTTCTAATTTCTCCATAGAAGGCGGCAAGAGGCATCCTTCCATGGCAGACTGGTTTATTGTTTGCACAGAATCCAGGGAGGCTCCTGATGACTTATTTTGTCTGCGCTCATCAGAAGACACCAGCTCTTCTCGAATAGGAGAGAGTTCCGATTCAGTGAATACATCTTCAGACAAGGATTCCTCTGTACTTCGTGGTGCAGTGCTGGTACTGTCATTCCCTGTGTCCCGTAATTTGCAGTCAGCCTCTTCTGGATTACTCCTTGTCCTTCGGTTTAACTGGTGTACATCTTTAACTGATGCAGAATATTTTAGTTCTCTAATGGAGAGAAAAATAGTCAGTCTTCAATTTGGCACATTTCTGTTGCTGTACTCAAGACAATGTATGGCTTTCATTGCAAAATTGCATATTTCATCTTTAATTTTTCTGAGTATCACTTCTTGACTCTTTAAGGATTTCTATGTAAAATAATTCAGCTTTGAACCACCCATTTTTTGCCCCTCTTTAGCATTTTCTCGATGATACTCATTTCGTTAAAAAAAAACACATTGTGAAAACAATAGACAAACTAACACGGTGGGATCAGAAATTATTCTGTTCATGCATGGTGTTTCAGGTAGAGCTACAACTTCTGACTTTGAATTGCATTCACATTCTAGAGAGATCACTTGACATCTATGTGTACTCATAACATAAAATGCGTAGCAGCCAAATTTTGCCTCAAAATGTACCATGCCTTTTACTCGAAATTGGAAGGTAATTAGCATCATATTTCAGGGCTTGAGTAATCTTGCCCAGTGCCTGGATTAATGCCAGATCAACAATGTTGTTCAAAGTCATCTCAAAGAGATGTGCGTCTCCAGAGTTCAGGGAGCAATTCAGGAATGTGAACAAGAACACTAATGGAACTATGGCAAAAGATCACCTGCTAACAACTAAGGCTTCACATCAGAAAGAAGAGAAATTATCACAGCTTTAACTTACATTCACATTTCATAAAAAGGATTGAATACATTTTACATTTTAAGTAGAATTAATTCTTACCATTAAGCCTCTCTAAATTAGCCATTCTCAACGGGGGCCCGATGCCTCCCCTGGGGGCTACAGCACATTTAAGTAAAAGCCTTGTTTTCTTTCCACCTTATGTACCATAAATATATATTTTTTTATGTAGGTGAGAAGTACGGAAGAAACCAAAACTTGACTGTTTCACAGAGAAGGGGGTCCCATAAATTTTGAGCAGAGTCGTAGGGGACCATAGCCAAAAAGGGTTGAGAATGGCTGCTCTAAAGAATTGTTAAAGCCCCTTTCACACTTGCCAGTGATCCCAGGGATCGAACGCCAATCGCCCTTTAAAGTGGCAAGTGCAAAAGCAAAATCTCCTCAATGGCAGTGTCAGATGAAGTCATCTCACGCCAAGGATTACCGGCTTTGACCCCTAGTACAATCCCTGGTGTCTGCAGACGCCGGCGTTGAGATCAGGCAAGTGTGAAATGGGCAATTGCATTGCAGGCACTTCCAATTAAAGGTGGAACAGACCAAACGCCAGGGATAAACCCTTACAAGTGTGAAAGTGTTCAGTGTCCCGTTTAGGAGTGGTCTAGTGTGAAAGGCCAAACCCCCATTCCTATCCCGGGACACTGAATAGATGATTAACTGGGATGTAAAGGGCTCTTAATAAAAAATCTAATCAAACAAAAATGCACGCCTCTTCACCAATAGAACACAAATATTCTGAGGTAAAAACAGAAAATGTGGATCACTCAAGCAGATCTTTGATCTTAAATGTTAACAATTTCTCTTCTCACTGAGGTTGTCCGACTTGATGAGCGTCGTCAGTATCTTCTGTTTTATTTCAAATTTTCCCACTATTGCCTGCAGTTTGTTGAATTTTGATTTCTCGATGAACCACTAAGATTCTGCACAGAATTATACAGCACAGAAAGAACTCACAACACCTGAATGTATCTTTGAAACAGTATCATATGGCCTCAGTTCCCTGCCCTTTCTCCTTTAATCTTGGAATTTATCTAACAATTTTGATAAATTACTCTAGAAAATGTTTCTTTTTCTATAGCCTTGACATTCTTCTAAACAATGGTCGCTAAAATTTAACATATTGCTTCAGCTGGGCACAACACAATATTGTTAACGCTAATGACTACAATCAAAATAATTATATTTTGCTTAAACAATCAATAGAAGAATTATTAATACATTGCAGAATTTAAAATAAAGGATCTTCAGAACATTTTTGTAAGGTCCAAAACCCTGATCTTAAATTTAAAATAAAGGAGGGGGAGAGTGTTGGGTGAAAGCATGGAAAGAAATGGGGAGGAGAAAGGGGGAGAGGGAGAAAATGGTGAAGTGAAAGGGGGAGAGCAAGAAATGTTGGGTGGAGAATGTGAGAGGGAGAAAAGGAGGAAGAAAGGGGAGTGGAAGAAGGGGAGAGGGAATGCAGAGTGGGTGAAGGGACAGAGAGGGGGAAGGAGAATGGTGGAGTCGAGGGAGACGTGAGAGTGAGGAAAGTAAAGGAGGGAAGGGGAGCAGAGGTGAGGGAGGGGAGGTGAGGGGGGGATGAGGGAAAAGATGTGAGAGGGAAGATGAGGGAGGGGAGGTGATAGAAGGGAAGGGAGGTGAGGAAAGAGAGGCGAGAGCAGAGGAGCTGGAAGGGAGGAAGGTGAGGGAATGGAGGTGAGGGGGTAGGCAAGATGAGTGGGTTATACCTTACTGTGAATTGTTACTTCAACTCCCTTCTTTCTCTGCATATTTAAACTTGTTTTATTCAAACTTTTTCCCAGTTGTAAGATATTGGTCTCTGTTTATCTTGTTATTATCTGTTCTTTTCTTTTGAAAATATTTTAGTGAGTAAACTAATGATAACATAAATCAGATCATATCATATATAGGTCACATATCAATTGTAAATTAAAAGCATAATCATAATTATTACATAGCTTATTTTGTTCAGATCAAATTCTATAATTAGAATAATTAAACCATAACTCATGCTATGTCCAAAATCAATATTGAATACAAAAATTCTACAAATAATATACATAAAATTTCCTTACATTAGATATTTTATACCTCTCTGATGTGATCATGTTGTTCTGTGATGTGATCCACAATCTAGATTTACCTCTCCCGCCTCTTTTACTTGTTAGTCTTAATAATGAAAAGGAGAAAAAAATTCTCCCTACTAATCTACCCCTTCCCTCTAAACAAAGTTATCTGTATATAGTGTAGATGTAAATCGAATAACGTCCCCCAGACACCAGACAGGGAATTCCCGGAGCATCCACACATGAAAATGGTCACAGTGATAATCCATCAAATTCAAACGTAATTGAATGGATTTAAGAATGGCCTCAATGGCCAGGTTAAGAATGATTGGGGGCGTGATTTGAATGGAGCATTCTCGGACGAGGATTGGGATACATTCCTTAATTTGATCAATGAGTCTTCATTTTGTTCACATCATTGCTTGTTGCAATTTAAAGTGGTGCATAGAATACATAGGTCTAAAGTTAAATGATCTCGTTTTTATCCTGATATGGATCCTTTACATGGTAAGTGTAAAAATCATGAAGCTTCATTGATTCATATGTTCTGGGAGTGTCCGAACTTAGAACATTTTTGGAAAGAGATTTTCCAAACTTTATCAACGATTTTTAAGACTAAATTAGAACCGTGTTCTTTAATTTCTTTATTTGGTTTCTCTCTCGAAGAGTATATATATCTGTCCTCAATCCAGAAGAGAGTTTTAGCTTTTGCTTCATTGATATCTAGAAGGGCAATTTTGATGAAGTGGAAAGATATTGTTTCACCCACTCGCATTCAATGATTACATGATATCATGTCTTATTTACGTTTAGGAAAAAATTAGATATTACGTTAAAGTTACTGTCTGTTCTGTTCAGAATTTCAAGCACAATGTGTTTTAAATTAGTCATGGGGAAGCTGCAATGATCTATTATTAATAACTAGGCATTTTGAAACTATTGTATGTTTCATCAAAATCAAGCTGAGGTCATAAAAGGGAAATCAAATTTTGAAGCTAGACAGATTATAGATGTGTAATGAATCTGGTTGGCTTGGATTTTCAAAAGATATTGATAAAATGCCTTGGAAGAGATCACTGCACGTGCAGAATTCTTGATACTGGTGAAACATCAGTTTCTTTTAGTTTTAGTTGATATGGAAACAAAGTGCAGGAATAAAGGATTTTTTTTTCCCTGTGAACAAGGTCGAATCACATCATTGATCAAGATGAGAAAATTGGGCATAAAACATTTAACACAAAGTCAGCCAACTTTGAAGACAATGATCAGAGGCCTCAAAGGACAGAAAGAGGTTGGATGAGTCAGTATAAAGAAACAGTACAATTGAGGAGAAGGGGGGAAAATTTAAACATAGTAGATCTCCTTGTATGGAAAATGGACAGGTGAACATAAAATACAATAAGCAAAGACAAACAAGTTTTCCTAGAATGAAAACAGGTTGGAGATGCAGGGGTGAAGTATACCTTCATTCATTAACAAGATGACAAATGTGAAGTGTTTCCAGGAATGTTTTCTCAAGCAATTTAAGAAGTCCTGATCAGAGAGGGAGCAACATAGGATATCTTATTGGGAAATAAAACAGGGAAAATGACTGATGTGTTAGTGGGGGAACCTTTTGGAATCAGTGATCGTAATTCTATTAGTTTTAAAGTAATGGACAAAGAATTGACTGGTCCTCATAAAAGTCCAAAAGAAAATTTATAAAATTATGAGGGGCATGGGTAAAGGGAATGTTCACAGTTTTTTTACCTCCCGATTCTTGAACTAGAGGGTACTGGTTTAATTGTATTGGGTAGTGCCCCTGGGGGGGCAACTTTTTCATTCAAAGGGCAGTCTATTTCTGGAATGAGCTGCCAGAAGAAACGACAGAAGTGGGCAAAATTATGACACTTAAGACCACTGGAGGGATATTGGCCAAATGCTGATGGCTAGAACTACCCCAGACCTTTAAGTCAGCACAGCAAAGTTGGGACTAAGGGCCTGTCCTGCACTATTTCAATGGACATTTGGAGGGCATGCCCAGAGACTTCTGAGGAGACAACTGTGGTGATTAACAAGGCAACCTGATTATTTTCCTTAATTGGCTAAGAACAGTGTAAAACACAAGATAAGCCATTATATTACAAGACAGATCGAAGATCTGGAAGAACTTTATATAAATGGAATGGAAAATTATTGGATAGATTTTAGACTCTCTGACCAGAATTGTTTTCTTTGGAACAGAGAAGATAGTAAGAAGATTTAATTAAAGTGTAAAAAATCATGAGACATACTAAGGTAATAGGAAAAGCTAACTTCACTTACTAGAGGGAGCACAAGTTTTGGAGTAACTGGTGGAAAGATTAAATTATTATCCGAACAAGGGTTTCTTATTTCACTAATATAGAATAATGGACGTAAAGATGGAAACTGCCAGCATACAAAAGTTTTTTTTAATTTAATTTTATTTATAGCACAGTAGAAGGTGATTCTGACCATTTAAGCCCCTGCTGCCCAATTACACTCAGATCAACCTACAACCCTGTACATTTTGGAGGGTGGGAGGAAACCTGAGCATGCGGAGAAGGTAAAAAGCTTGGATTCGAACCCGGGTCAATGCCACTGTAATAGCGTCATACAGACTATCACACTAACTGTATCGCCCTAACATGGTGAGCGCCTAATGTGTTCTGACAGGTCAGGTACAAGAGTTGGGGTTGGGTCTTCACCAAGTGGACGAGCTGTGACAGAGAATGAAATATATCTGTGCCATAAACAGCTAATTTTTTTTGACTGATATAACAGAGGATTTTAGTTAGCCGCCATGCTTGTGAACTCCAATATACTAGAAAATGCCGCATTAAATCAGTTATGAGAGAACAAATGTTGGATCTTACAGAGGCAGAGATTCTTTGATTTTACTGTCCAAAACGTCCTTGTACATAGCAGCCGAAATGATCTCCTCCATGGGACACATGATGCCGTATTCCTCGCAGCCATGTTCTTTAATTAAAGGATCATGCTTGAGAGGATCGAACATAATGTTGTTGGGAGTCACAAGAAGGACACCAGTTACTGCTCCCTGAAATGAGAAAGACATGGAATCATATGCTTTAAATTACCTGGTTCATCTCATCTTCTGACCTCAAAGCATTTCTGATGTATATACTCTCATCCAAAACAAGACACTTCTGTTCCCAGCACACTCAGGTCTAGTTAGAAAGCTGCAGCTCAAGCCCCATGCTGTGGTGAGCCTATAAAGCAAAGCTAGTAATCCAATGATAATGGGCCAGTGCCGCTCTTTGGAAAGGACAATAAATCGCTTCCATTCAGATACAAAATTATTCTGCGTGGCCTCTCACCCAAGTGGATTCTCACCCACACATCATTCATAGGTAATGAGACAGGTTGTTTATTTCACCAGGCGGAGCTGCCAGCAACTCCTACACATGCCACCCTCTCCAGGACCAAATGCGAAGGACTGATCTTCTCCGACGTCCACATCCTTAAGCAGCGTGGCATTACCTCGGTAGTGATTGGGCCTCAGCTGGTGCACTCCGGAAGCCCTGCTCCAGAACACCACTTCTTTCAAAGCCAGACAATATTCCAGCAGATTCCAACCATCTCTGACATTTGACATTGAAAGATATCTAAAAACTATTCAAATATAACTAGTAAATGATTAAAATCTAATTTTGAAATGAAAATATAATAGTTAATTAAAAGCAGGCAAATTAATTTTGGAACCAGCTTTCCTTTCCCTGTCCAAATCATCAGGGCTGAATTCACATTGAAATCAATGTGGTGTCGAATTCCACAGCATTTCCCAGACTTCTGTTCAGCAGCAGGTGATGGAGTCCCAGATTTGGCCAGGAGTCAGTGATTCGAATCCAGACATCCACATTTCACCTTCCGTTTATTATGGAATGCCAATGCAGGACAACTATTGAATTACCAAACTCAGCTGCTGCTCTGTGACCTTTCAGTATTGTACGTTACCATACAGGTGGAAGTAATATTAAAGTTGCAAGCTGCTTAACTGGGGATGTGTGCAGTGTAGCAAGAAGAACCATAAGGCACTTAACTTCTTGGAGAATGTGAAAATATTTTTTTTAAATTTAAACATTTTAAATTTTTTTTTAACAATTTAAACATACAGCATGGTAACAGGCCATTTCGGCCCACGAGCCCATCCTGCCCAATTTATACTTACACCCATGGTATGTTTTATTTTGTAGAAATTAATCAAGCTTCAAGCTTGTTGTTGGCATGTTGATTATTTTTTTAATTGTTTGATTCTAAACTACCCACTTGGTTATTAATGCAATCAGAAAATTCAGTCGGAGTGGATAAAATAAAATCTTTTTTTTTGTGCTGCAATACATTTTGAGTGAATAAAGGGAGAGACTGACAAGTTCTTGATTAGCCAGGTCATCAAAGGTTGTGGGGAGAAGGCCGGGCAGTGGGGCTGAGTGAGAAAATGGATCAGCTCATGGTGGAGCAGACTCAATGGGCTGAATAGCTTATTTTTGCTCCCATGTCTTATAGTCTTGAATGGGTCTGGTGACAAGGTTGCTGCACAATTGTTTGACGAGATTTAGTGAGCACTGCCTCAAGGAGGCAACCCACATCATAATAGGTTCCTGTCACTTGGATCAGCCATGCAAAGACTGTGACTGCAAGACCAGGTCAGGTGCTGAGTATCCAGCAGTAAGCAACTCTCCCTTTGGCGCCGCAAAGTCCTACAGCCACAAATCAATAGTCAGTGGAACACTCTCTAATTGGCTGGATAAGTGCAGCTCAGATTACACTCAAGAACCTCACCACTCATCCTTTCCTTCCTTCACCAGCAGCATACCGTCTCTGCAGTGACATCATCACTGATAAAATGTGGAGCAGTTCCTTGCCCATTTATTCTGACACCACTTTGCAATCTTGAGACATTCAGCGCGAAGAAGGACAAGGGCAGTAGATGCAGGGATCCATCACAACCTTCACTTGCCCCCAATAAACCTCTGTGTCTACTGAACATTTTGCTGTTCCAAGAACTCCCTCCCCAACAGACTGGTAGTAGTATCTTCACTAGAATCTCTGAAGCAGCTTAAAAGCTGGGTCATGACCACCTTCTCAACATGAATTCAGGACATTGGGCAAGACCCCTGGTATCCAGAATTCAAGCAACTGGAAGCCTCAAGCAACTGGCAAAAATATGCAAAGAAAATAAATATTAAAATAAATACAAATAAAATAATAAGGTTAAAATATGTATATTCAAAATTGTAAAAGTAAATGTTCTCTGAAGTAGCACATAATCCTTTGGTGAATATTGGAGCAAATATTTAGCCAATGGTGTGCCTTGGTCGGTGCTTTGCTCACGGCAGCTGTTTGAATAAAGATGTGCGAAACAACAATGGTGTCACTCAGGATGAAGAGCTGGTTGTTGCCGTTCACCGTTGGGGTGACTCGCTTAACTCTGCTATTTTTAACCTTTCATAAAATAATCTCCAGACTGGGTTCATGAGTAAACTATAGTACGAGCACTTAGCACAAACCAACTGGAATCAGTCCAGGAAAATGGGGACATGCAGTATATGCACTTGTTGGTAGCCCCTGAAAACCAGGACATGGAATCCCAAGGGTTAAAGTGTCTTCTTATCCCTGCTGAGTAAGAGTTGCCCCAGAGACTTTATCCATATACTTGGAGGAGTGGGAGGTTAGTTTTCTACAATGTTACTGTTCGTCTTTCGGGGGGGCTCAATGGAGGGGGAGGAACCTGCAGATGCAGCGATGGTTAAATGTTTTCAAAGAATGTGACTGAAGATAACAGTATACAAGTTTGTACAATATAGTATTTTTGGCTTTTGACTTTTAAACAGTTTATTCTTACTGCAGATGTATTAGGCACCGAAACAGAGGTGCACCAAAGAAGAGGTACAAGGACTGCCTAAAGAAATCTCTTGGTGCCTGCCACATTGACCACCGCCAGTGGGCTGATATCGCCTCAAACCGTGCATCTTGGCGCCTCACAGTTCGGCGGGCAGCAACCTCCTTTGAAGAAGACCGCAGAGCCCACCTCACTGACAAAAGACAAAGGAGGAAAAACCCAACACCCAACCCCAACCCACCAATTTTCCCTTGCAAACGCTGCAACCATGTCTGCCTGTCCCGCATCGGACTTGTCAGCCACAAACGAGCCTGCAGCTGACGTGGACATTATCCCTCCATAAATCTTCGTCCGCGAAGCCAAGCCAAAGAAAGAAGAAGAAGGCATTGTAACAGTAAGTCTCAAGCAACTGAAAAATACCTATCTGTCATCTACCTATCCCCAGAGGTGTCGGATACCAGGGGTTTTACTGTACCTTGCCATTTGTCTGTCCATGGATGAAGATGGTTAAGTTCTTGAATTGACACTAACAACCTATAATCAGGGGCACACAGCAAAATGGTTGGAGCTTTCCCAAACAGAATCCAAGGGAAATGCCAAAGCTGCTGACACTGGAATCTTGAGTAAACAGTGAATCAGTGAAGGAACTCAGTGGGTCAGGCAGGAACCATGGGGAAAACTGGTCAGTCAGCATTTTGGATCTGCACCCTTCATCAAGGTAAAAGGAGCTGATGTCACCTCTGTGGAGGGGAAAAGAAACCAAGAGACGATGGAGTATTGGGCAGAAGGTGGGAGAGGTGGAGAGACTAGGAGAGGAGAGGCCTCTAGGAAGAAGAGAAATAAAAAAAAGTTGGAGAGAGAGGGATAGAAGTATAGGAGTAGGGAAAGAAGAAATGAACTGTGGAACCAGAAGGGTGGAGGTTATCTAACGTTGGAAAGATCAATGCTCATGCCATTAGGTTTAAGTCTCTCTACTGAGGAATATGATTTGATGTTCATCAAATTTACATTTGGCCTCACCCTGACAATGGATGAGGGCTAAGGACATAATTCCAAGATTATGAGAGACATAGATAGGGTTGACAGCCAGCACTGGTTTCCCAGGCCAGAGGACATGTGTACAAAGTGAAGGGAGGGAAGTTTAGGGGAGACCAGGATTTTTAAAAATATATAAACACAGAGAGTTGTGGGTGCCTGGAATGCCTTGCCAGGGATGGTGGTGGAGGCTGAAACATTAGGGGCATTTAAGAGACTCTTAGACGGGCACATACATGAAGGAAACATAGAAGGTTACGGGGTAGGAAGGGTTTAGTCATTTTTTTAAGGAATATATGGGTTGGCACAATATTAAGGGCAGAGGGGCCTGCACTGTGGTGTAGTGTTCTATGCTCTATATTTGTATAGGAAGGGTTGGGTAGTTAAGATGGTTGGCTACCAGAAATTCAAGTTTCGAACCACAAGTTTAAAATCTCACAGAAAATACAAGATTACAAGAGCAGAAGTAGGCCCATTGAGTCTGCTCTTCCATTCGAATCATGAGCTGATCTATCCTCCCACTCACACCACTCCCTGGCTTTCGCCTGATAACCCTGACTAATTAAATACCTGTCAATCTCTGCCTTAAACACACCCAATGGCCTCACTTTCACAGCTGCGTGTGGCAACCAGTTCCATAGACTCACGACCCTCTGGCTAAATAAATTTTTCTGTGTCTTTGTTTAAATGGCTGCCCTTTTATTCCTGAAATTGATTTCAACCAAACCTGCCATATTCACAGCCACTTACAACAAATGCTTGGCATATCTCGGGTGCAGTACTTCACAAGGAGATTCCACCGAAACCAGTATGAATCACGATTTGGGCTCCAGCGGAGTATTGTGATTTGGGGTATCAGACGAGGAAAGTTAATAAAACTGAAGTGAGGTTATAAAGATTAAGCATGTAGCACTAATTTGTGCAAAGAGGTATGATTTAATGGCCATTCCACAAATGTGGCTGCAGGGTAGTGAATTTAACATCCAGGGGTATCTGGTGATTTGGAAGGATAAGCAGCAGGTAAGGGAGGTGGGGTAGTACTCAATTAAGGATGAGATCAGGGTAATAGCAAGAGATAATATTGATTCCAAGGTACAAATTGATCTTGGTGGAGATGAGGAAAAAGTAAAGGGAAAAAGTCACAGGTGGGAATAGCCTACAGGCCAACAACATTACAGTGACCCAGGCAATGAACAAAGAAATAACTGATTCATGTAAGAATGGAAAGACAACTGTTATGGGGGATTTTTAACTCTGTATTGATTGGTCATATAAAGTTTGTCAAGGCAGTGAACGTTGAGGAGGAGAGAAACACAATAGGCTGCAGACACTGTAATTGTAGTAAACACGCCAAAATGCTGGAGGAACTCATCTGATTTTTTCAGCACCTAAAGGAGACAGTCTGTTGTCTATCTCATTTGTCGATCCTTGCATCTGATGAAATGGTGCAGCCGAGATAGGTAAACTGGTTGACCGTTTTGAGTTTTGTGTGCCCGATGGAGATGTGGGGGGGCTGGTAGTCATGGTGGGGAGCTGGCTGATGGAGGACCTCAGTTTTCTTCAGGCTGACTTCCAGGCCAAACATTTTGGCAGTTTCCGCAAAGCAGGACGTCAAGCGCTGAAGAGCTGGCTCTGAATGGACTACACAAAAGAGTCTGGAAAAACAACCAACTGAAAAACCTCACAAAGATAAGCGTATACAGAGCCGTTGTCATACCCACACTCCTGTTCGGCTCCGAATTATGGGTCCTCTACCGGCACCACCTACGGCTCCTAGAACGCTTCCACCAGCGTTGTCTCCGCTCCATCCTCAACATCCATTGGAGCGCTCACACCCCTAATGTCGAGGTACTCGAGATGGCAGAGGTCGACAGCATCGAGTCCACGCTGCTGAAGATCCAGCTGCGCTGGATGGGTCACGTCTCCAGAATGGAGGACCATCGCCTTCCCAAGATCGTATTATATGGCGAGCTCTCCACTGGCCACCGTGACAGAGGTGCACCAAAGAAAAGGTACAAGGACTGCCTAAAGAAATCTCTTGGTGCCTGCCACATTGACCACCGCCAGTGGGCTGATAACGCCTCAAACCGTGCATCTTGGCGCCTCACAGTTTGGCGGGCAGCAGCCTCCTTTGAAGAAGACCGCAGAGCCCACCTCACTGACAAAAGGCAAAGGAGGAAAAACCCAACACCCAACCCCAACCAACCAATTTTCCCTTGCAACCGCTGCAATCGTGTCTGCCTGTCCCGCATCGGACTGGTCAGCCACAAACGAGCCTGCAGCTGACGTGGACTTTTTTACCCCCTCCATAAATCTTCGTCCGCGAAGCCAAGCCAAAGAAGAAAAGGAGACAGATATATTGCCGACGTTTCAGGCCTGAGCTCTTCTTCAAGATCAGAAAAGGCAGGATATAACAGAAAGTCTTAGAATTCTAACAATGGGGGAGGAATCCAGACCAACAGTGATAATTGGATATGATAATGGACTAGGTAGATTTTATCATGTCTGTACGAAAGAAGACAGGGAAAGGAGAGATGACAGGGTAAGAAGTGCTGGGGAGGGGGGGAGGGGGGAGGTTAACAAAAGCCAAATACGACATTAATGCCATCTAGTTGGAGGATGCCCAGTTGGAAGTTGAGGTGCTGTTCCTCCAATTTATGGGTGGTCTCAGTGCACGTCCATGGATAGACATGTTGGCAAGGGAATGGGACGGTGAATTGGAATGGGAGGGCACTGGGAGACCCTCGCTATTGTGGCAGACAGAGCCTAGGTCCTCAACAAAGCAATCTCCCAGTCTGCATCCAGACTCTCTGATGTAGAGGAGATCACAGCAGGAGCCCTGGATGCAATAGATGATCCCTGCAGATTCACAAGTGAAATGTTGCTTCACTTGGGAGGACTGTTTGAGGTCTAATGGTGGCGAGGGAGGAGATGTGGCCGCAACTGGAGCATCTCCTGTGGTCACAGAGGTAGGTCCCAAGGGGATGTTGGGGGAGAGGACAAGGAAGTCACGGAGGAATGGTCCCTGCGGAAGGCGGAGAGGGGAATGGTGGGATCACGTAGTGGGGGCAGAAATGGCAGAGGAGGATGGTTGGATGCTGAGGCTGGTGGAGTGGTAGGAGAAGACAAGGACCTTGTTGCGTGTGGGGTGGAGGGGGCCAGGGCTGATGTGCGGGTAATGTAGGATATGCAGGTGAGTGTTGATTTGATGGTGGTAGAGGGAAAGCCACGTTGTTTGAAGAAGGAGAACATCTCTGATGACCTAGCATGGAAAGCCACATTGTTTGAAGAAGGAGGACATCTCTGATGATCTAGCATGGAAGTCCTCATCCTGGGTGAGGATGAGACGGAAGAATTTAGAGAATGGAACATCATGGTACAAAGCCTTCACAGGAGCATTCCGTACAATGATAAAATAAAATTAATGATCTCATGTTTGGGGACACTTTCAGAAATAGTGATCACACAGGTTCCAAACCAATGTCCTATGCCTGAATAAAGGAAATGTGAAATGGGATGAGGGAGGAGAAAGCTACTCTGTACTAGGAGTATGGTGGAGGATTTCCAAGAAGATTTTTCACAGTGCACAACAAACATATATTCCAGTTAAAAACGTGGACAGCGAGGAGAGGGATGGCCAGACATGCATAACCAAGGAAATACAGGAAGGCATGAAAGTCAAAGTTCATGCAGACAAAGAGACCAGGTGTTGGAGGAACCTGGAAGATTACAAAAACTAAAAACATAAAAAAATTAATTAAAAATATATGGTATAAAAGTAAACAACCACAGAATAAACATACAAATATAAAATGTTTTTATGTATATACAGCAGTTAAATGAAATATAGGTCCATGAGAAGATGAGAGTGGAAAATCAATAATGGGTAATATGGAATGTTCAAGTCTCTGAACAACAATTTGCTGTCAGTCTTTGCAGTGAAAGACATGGATAACATGGCCAAGATTGATGCTAAGAAGGTGATGGGCGGTGAGGATGTCAATAAAATCACCATCACGAAAGAGTTAGCACTGGCTGAACAAAACAGTCCCCAGAACCACATGAAATGCATCCCATGGCACTGAAAGAAATGCCAGAAGTTTCAGCAGATGCATTTGTGTCCATTTACCAACATTCTCTGCACTCAGACCAGCTGCCACTGGGCACTAAGGCAACAAATCTAACACTGCTGTTTGAAAAAGGATGCAGGCAAAAGACTGGTAACTATAAGACCATTAGCTTAATGAATATAGTTGGGAAAGAGGCGCCTGCAAGCTCACACCAAGACACAAGAGAAACTTGTCCGTGAACTACTCTTTGCAGACGATGCCGCTTTAGTTGCCTATTCAGAGCCAGCTCTTCAGCGCTTGACGTCCTGTTTTGCGGAAACTGCCAAAATATTTGGCCTGGAAGTCAGCCTGAAGAAAACTGAGGTCCTCCATCAGACAGCTCCCCACCATGACTACCAGCCCCCTCACATCTCCATCGGGCACACAAAACTCAAAACGGTCAACCAGTTTACCTATCTCGGCTGCACCATTTCATCAGATGCAAGGATCGACAACGAGATAGACAACAGACTCGCCAAGGCAAATAGTGCCTTTGGAAGACTACACAAAAGAGTCTGGAAAAACAACCAACTGAAAAACCTCACAAAGATAAGCGTATACAGAGCCGTTGTCATACCCACACTCCTGTTCGGCTCCGAATCATGGGTCCTCTACCGGCATCACCTACGGCTCCTAGAACGCTTCCACCAGCGTTGTCTCCGCTCCATCCTCAACATTCATTGGAGCGCTTTCATCCCTAACGTCGAAGTACTCGAGATGGCAGAGGTCGACAGCATCGAGTCCACGCTGCTGAAGATCCAGCTGCGCTGGGTGGGTCACGTCTCCAGAATGGAGGACCATCGCCTTCCCAAGATCGTGTTATATGGCGAGCTCTCCACTGGCCACCGTGACAGAGGTGCACCAAAGAAAAGGTACAAGGACTGCCTAAAGAAATCTCTTGGTGCCTGCCACATTGACCACCGCCAGTGGGCTGATATCGCCTCAAACCGTGCATCTTGGCGCCTCACAGTTCGGCGGGCAGCAACCTCCTTTGAAGAAGACCACAGAGCCCACCTCACTGACAAAAGGCAAAGGAGGAAAAACCCAACACCCAACCCCAACCAACCAATTATCCCCTGCAACCGCTGCAACCATGTCTGCCTGTCCCGCATCGGACTTGTCAGCCACAAACGAGCCTGCAGCTGACATGGACATTTACCCCCTCCATAAATCTTCGTCCGTGAAGCCAAAGCCAAAGAAAATAGTTGGGAAAATGCTTGAAGCAATTAATAAGGAAGAAACAGTGAGACATCTTGATAGAAATTGTTCCACCAGGAAGTTGCAACATGATTCAGGTCATGTTGAACTATTTTACTGGCCATTCACTTAGAACAGAGATGTGGAGGAATTTCTTAAGCCAGAGGGTGGTAAATCTGTGGAATTTGTGGCCTCAGGTGGTTGTGGAGGCCAAATCATTGGGGGTATTTAAGGCAGAGATTGATAAATTGTTGATTAGCCAGAAGATCAAAAGTTATGGGGAGAAGGCCAGGCAGTGGAGGCAAGTGGGAAAATGCATCAGTTCATATAGTTAAATGGTGGGGCAGACTTGATGAGCTGAATAGACTATTTCTCCTATGTCCTATGTCTTACTGTATTCCTTTGGAGAGATACTGAAATTTCCATTAAGTATGATATTGGATGCCACATAAAAGACCTCTGCGTAAGGTATGAATGCATGGATTTGGTGGGGGGGGGGGGGGGGGGGGAGGTTAATGTATTAGCATGGATTGAGAATTGATTAACTAACTGAATGATAATGAGGCATGGACACAAGTAGATGCACACATGCCCAAAACGCTTACCTGCTACAGCCAAACAATCCACAAGATCCACCAGCCATGATAGTATACATAAAGTACCCCAGTACAAAAGAAATAATAAATAGAAAGGGTAGCTAGATAAACCAGCAGTTTATGGATAGGGTTGTAAGAGGAGGTTAAAGTGCCTGATAATTACTGGATCAACACTGATCTTGAGCCTAGAGATGCTGTCTTCAGACTTCTGTACTTTGTTCATAAAGGTAGAAGATGTATCCAGGGTGATGGATATCCTTTATAATGTTTCCTGCCTTCTTGAGGTCTTCAATGGAATGGGAGGTGGGAGCCCTTGATGGACTCAGTTAGGTTTGCTAATTTGTGCACCCTTCTCCATTCCTGGGTATTCGCATGGCCAACCCAGGCTGTGGCATGGCAACCATGTGCCATACCTTTCACGGAACACCGAATCTCCTTAGAGTCCTTTGGAAGAAAAAAATTTGGAGTACCTCCTTCATGTTTGCCTTGATGTGCTAGGTCCTGGATAATGTGGGCTCCCAGGAACTTGGTACTACCCCTCTCCACCTTAGTCCCATTAGTTTACCCTTCTTAAACTACACCACAAGGTCCTTTGTCTTGATAATGCTGAGAGCCAGACTGTTGTTCTGCCAGTACCAAGTCAGATTCTTGATCTCCATCCTGTTATGTGACTCATTGGTACCAGTTAATTCACCAACAACGGTGGTGTCATCAGCAAATGTATTAATTGCATGAGATATGAACTTGGCAATACAGTCATGAGCCATGCAGTCTTGGGATGCCCCTGCTTTGGTGGTCAGCAAGGAGGAGATGATATTGTCGATGCGCACTGTTTGCGATCTGCTCATGAGCAAGGTAGAGGGACGAACAGAGTCCCAAATCCTCGAGTATGATTATTCATTTTACTGATATGATGGTGTTGAATGCTGAGCTGTAGCCAATGGACAACAGCCTGACGTAAGTGATCACGTGGTCTAGGTGATCAAATGCAAAGTGGAGGGCCAGCTAGATGGCATCTGCAATTGGCCTGTACGGTTGACCTGAAGTGGGTCCAGATCCTTCCTGAGACAGGAGTTCATTGGCTCCATAACCAAAGCACTGAATCACAGTCGATATCAGTTCCACCAGCCAATAGTCAATGGACAAATATAATGGATGTCCTTTTGAAGCAGGTGGTGACCTCAGACCAGATCAGCAAAAGGTTCCAAATGTCCGCACAAACTCCAACCAGTTGGTTCCTCCAGGTTTTAAGGATCTGGCCAGGTGCACCGACTGGGCTGGATGCATTCTGAGGATTCGTATTCCAAAGGGTTCTTTTCACATAAGCTTCTGAAACTGGGAGTAGAGTTGGCAGGGACTGCGAAGACTCACGAGAGTGCATCATCATTTCCCCTTTTCAAATGGTGCACAGAAACCATGGAGCTTTGTCAAGAAGGGAGGAATTGTTGTTAATGACACTACCTTGTTTTGATTTCTAGGATGTGATGGTGCGCAACACCTGCCTCAGCTGTCGATCGCTAATTTGAGACACCTGCTTGGTCCAGAATTGACTTCTTGTGTGGGTCATGGCCTTCCAGAGATTGTACTGGAGGCAGAAAATTGGGATAAATGGATGCTTCTCTGTTTAATGATCAGGGATCGATGCTGGGTTCACAACCGTCCATGAATGAAGTGGAAGGTGGGTCAAGTATGGCGTGTCTAAGTTTGCTGATGACACAAACTTGAGCAGAAAAGTAAATTGCTTGGAGGACACAGAATGTCTGCAGAGTAATTTTGAAAGGTCAAGTGAGTGGGCAAGGGTCTGGCGGATTGTGCAACCTCAGTGCAGTCATCCACTTTGGAAGGAAAAAATGTAAATGGCAGCGCTGCCAAAGATAGTGCAATTGTTGCACTGCCACTGATGTGAACCCTGGGAGAATGAGCACTCCTCTTCAGGCTTCTACCACCCGCTCCTACTACTGATGACTCTGCGCAGGCTTTAAACAGCCCGTTAACGGAGTCAATGGTGCTTTTATTTAAAATCTTGCGATTGTGAGGTTTGGGCCCCAAGGTGGCGGCGCCTATGATTGTCAGCAGCCTCGAGGGGTTGCGGTCTCCCCGGGAAGCAGAGGACTGGCACAGGGCATCAGAAAATGGGGAGACCACCCCCCCCCCCCAATTTGAGAAGGAGAAGCAGAAGAGACAATCCACGAGACGGTGACTACGGCGGCAGAACAGCGAGGGGCTCTGCAGCTGCAAAACATGCAGATGGGGGACTGTTTGCGATTCGAGGCAAGAAACCCATGCAGGCTGTGGATTCACACCACACTGCGGACTGCTGGAGACTGGGTCGAAACTGGCTGAAGGGGTACCAGGTATCGGAACTGGGATGTGAGAGGGTGCCGAGGACACTGATGGCTTCCTGATTGTGTTGGAGGTTTGGATCTGGAGCGCAGGTCGCCGATGGTTTGGGTTAGAGTCTGTGTGGCTGTGAAGACTGCGGCAGCGCTGGAGGCAAATCCACGGACATGCGGTGTCTCTGGGGGGGAACTCTCTTTTGCTTCTCTTTCTCTGACTGTAAGTGGCACTCGGCAATTTCTGCTGATGGCGAATCAGACTAAAGCAAATTTTGTATAATATTTCAGTTTTTATTACATGACAACAAAGGCATCTTGAAATGCTGAAAGTTTGCAGCTGCTGTGCAGATCGGCCTGGGTGTTCTTGAACATGAATCGTAAAAGGTTATTTTGCAGGCAGAGCAGGTCATCAAGGCAAATGATCTTCATTGCTAGAAGGATTGAATTTAAGTGCAGCAACCTTCTGCTGCATCTGTACAGGATCCTGGTGAGGCTGCATCTGGAGTGCTGTGTGCAGTTCTGGTTTCATTACTTGGGGAAGGATACACTGGCTTTGGAGGCAGTGCAGAAGAGGTTCACCAGATTGATTACAGAATTGTACAGCTCAGCTTTGGAGGATAGATTCAGTAGCCTGGGACAACACTCATTGGTGTTTAGAAAGGTAGGGGGGGCTTTAGAAACATATAAAATTATGAGAAGAATAGACAAGATAGAAGACAAAAGATTGTTCTTATAGGCAGATACAACTAGAACTAGGGGATACAGCTTCAGGATTTGAGGGACTAGATTTCAGACTATGTTGTACAACCTCCACCAGATAGATAGTGATGAATCTGGAGAATTCTCTGTCCTAGTAAGCAGCAGTGGTTGCCTCATTAAATATATTTAAGAGATAGAATGCAAAATTTTTGAACAATAAGGAATTAAGGGTTACGGGAAACAGACAGGTTGGTGGAGATGAGTCCCTGACCAGATCTGTCATGATCTTATTGAACAGTAGACCTGGCTCGATGGCCAAATCTTGCTCCTGTTTTGTATGTGCTTAATGTGATTAGGGACCTGGGAAATCAGTTATGTCGACTGAAGGAACTGCTTGATATCCCAGACTTCCCTTTCTTTCCTCCACCATCATCCAGTGCACATTAAAACCTGCCTTTATTGTCGCCAACAATTCTCAGGTTTTATGAAAGATCATCAACCTGAAATATTCATTTAGTTTCTCCCTCCTCAGATGCACCCAAATATTTCCGGCCTTCTCTGTCCAACGGGTGGACCTCAGGCTGATGCAGAAAATGTGGATTTGTGGATGAAAACAAAGATTTGGAAGGGAGGACAATTTGTCCCTAAAGTACTGGAAGGTCCAAGTTTTCTAGCATTAGTCCAAATTATGATAAGGTCATTTTGCTTGCCCTTGACGCCAAAATTGCATTAGGGTGGTGACATTTTCTGAGCAATTCAAAACGTCCAAGAAATAGCCATGACTGAACATCAAGCAGAGAGAAATAATGATTTCCAGTTGTCTAATGTAGAGAAAAAAAAAGCATCATTAATCAACTGTATTTTTCTGCAATGATGCTGTGGCGAGATGGGATGGAGGTTCATTCAGCAAAATGAATAAGATTTAGGCAAGGTGGTGGCCTCAGATGGGGACCCAGAGTAAAAAGGTCTGCCTTTTGATAATTCCCCAGCATTCAGTTGATTTGTTCTGACTGTTTTAAAGGATTGCAAGGTTTACAGTCAGATTTACAGTTGAGCTGGCAGAATGAGATCTCTGTTCAAACAAGTCAGGGTGAGCTCAGTCCAGACTTGAATATGAAGAGCAGCATTTCCTGCTCAAAGCAAAGGAAATTCCTCATCTTAAAAAAAAATGCCTCCAAAACTTCATGCGTGGGTTTCTCCAGCACATCAGTGTATTGGACTTGACCCTTATGCCTGCAGACTTTCTTGGTCAAATCCAAACTAGAATCTCAATTTATCCAGTCAGGTTAAGTCAGTAAGGTCCTACAATTTTATCCACAAAGGCAAACCTCAGCCCACTAACATGCCACTGCTTTTCAGTCATTTATGGTGCTAATAAATACAACCTCATCAGCCTTACTCAGTCTGCTCAGAAATGAGATTCACAAATGTACTTCTAGGTTACAATTGAAATACAATTAAAGGTCATACATTTTAGCAAATTGCAAGGAATAAAACGAAAGTCTGCAGGCACCATGAGTGAAATAAAACCACAACGCTGGAGAAACTCAGCAGATCAAACAGTGTCCTTTATATAACAAAGATTAGTGACAAAGCCAACATTTTGGGCTTGAGCCCTTCATCAAAGTATAAGCAAATATTGGCAGGCACCCGAAAAAATGGTGGGGTGGGAGGGAAGGGGCAGGGGGAGAAGCACAGCCCCACAGGCAAGAGGTAATAGGCGGATAAGAGAGGGAGAGCATAACAGAAAATAGAAGTGGGGGGGGGGCGGAATAGCTTGTTGAATGGAGAGGGAAGGGGGTAGTGAGCTGGAGGAAAGTAGAGGGATATTCCCTCCCCCCAAATTCCTGTTGTGTTTGCCCTCTCTTATCCATCTATGTGCTTGTGCTCCTCCTGCCACTTCCTCCACCGCCAGCATGTTATTCAGGTGTCTGCCTATGTTTTGGCCATACTTTGATGAAGAGCTCATGTCTGAAACATTGGTGATCTATTTTTAACTTTGCTATATCAAGTGCACTGTTTGACCTGCTAAGTTTCTCCAGCGTTGTGCTTTTATCAAGTTATATATTTTTTTCTCTCAGTGTCACAACTTCAGGATTGAAGGGCATCCACTTAGAACAGAGATGCGGAGGGAATTTCTTTAGCCATCGGGTGGTAGCTGTGAAATTTGTTGCCACTGGCGGTTGTGGAGGCCAAGTCACTGGGTGTATTTAAGGCAGAGATTGATATGTTTTTGATGAGCCAGAGCATCAAAGGTTATGAGGAGAAGGCCGGGCAGTGGGACTGAGTGGGTAAATATATCAGCTCATGATAAAATGTTGGGGCAGACTCAGTGGGCTGAATAGCCTATTTCTGCTCCTATGTCTTACGGACATTCATTTCAGTTGGGGAAGAGCTGATTAGCTAAGATTCATACCTTGATGAAGGGCTCAAGCCCGAAATGTTGGTTATGTATCTTTATCTTTGCTATATAAAGGACACTGTTTGACCTGCTGAGTTTCTCCAGCATTGTGTTTTTAATTTTTAGGTAAGATTCACTTTGTATTTTTAATTTTTCTTAATTTAGACAAACAACTCAATAACAGGCCCTATCAACCCACAAGTCCCCGCTGCCCAAATACACCCATGTGACCAATTAGCCTACAATTCTCGTAGGCCTGGGAGGAAACCCACGGGGAGTACGTACTCTGAATCTGTAATGAATCTGAATCCTTTCAGATTCATAGCCGGGTCATCACTGTAACAAAGTCGTTCGAACCACTTACGATGGAGCTTTTTCATCTGAAGCAGAAGTACGAAGGCAACATATTTGCAGTATTTTTTTTGTCAAGTGGAACACAAGTGGTCACAAAGTATGAAGGAAACACGCAGAAATTGTGTTTAATCAACACTCAGGAATTCTCTGTTAGCAAGATTGAGCCTGACACAGCCTGAGCAGAGTAGACCTCTGTACGGTATAATGGCAACAGAAATGTCACAGGCTACAGGTAAATATCTTTTCTCTAGACATGACATACCATGGAGGCAATCAAACAAGATAAATCTCAACAGAAAGCTGGTAAAAGCTGTGTATTCTGCTTTCTAATCAATTGACCTTGCTGAAAACTTGGAAAGTCACATTTGACTTTTATTTTTACTTGGCAGAGTGGGATTTTTTCAGACAAAAATAGGCATTCACAGCCAGCAGCTATTCCAATCTCCATCCCACCTCAAAGTACCCACTTTTATTCCTCTCCCTCCCAGCTGTTCCAGATCCAACACACGCTCGCCAATTCCCCGAGGCCTTCTCTGATCTAATTAAAGTGGAGGTCTTGATGGAAACAACCTCCAAACTACCCATAACCCACTTCCCCCAGCCCCTCCCCACCACCCAATGCAGCATCGGCTCTCTCTAGTACTCCTCAGTACTGAAGCAGGATCTCAACACAAGACATCAAGGGTCCATTTCCCTCCATGGATGCACCTGGACCCAGTTGAGTTGTGGAGTCGCAGAGTATGGAAACAGGTTTTCTGGACCAATAGTTCTCTACTCATCAACTTGCCCATCTATCCGAGTTCCATTTGCCTGTGCTTGACCCATATCCCTCCGATGCTCTGCTATCCATACACCTGTCCAAATCCATACACCTTTCAAAGAAAGGTTGTAATTGTGTTCCATCTCTACCAATTCCCCTGCTGTTTCGAGCCACGTATGGCGGTGCTGCCAGAGTTACTGTAATGGCACGTGCTGCCACAGGAGGGAAGCTGTGGAGAATAGGGATAGGAAACACAGGGCTCCAAGCAGGATTCAACCGCCCGGTCCAACTGCCGTCAGCTCTGTACAGGCTGTAAACAGCCTGTTGAAGGAAACAATGGTAGTTTTATTTAAAATCCTACAACCGCGGGGGCCTGGACCCAAGATGGCAGCACCTATGATTGACAGCAGCCATGAGGGGTTGCAGACTCCAGGGAAGCAGGAGACCAGAAAACTCCCCCCCACCCACCCCCATCCAGGTATGAGAAGGAGAAGCAGAGGAGATGGCCCATGGGACAGAGACCACCGCAGAGGACCAGTAAGGGGCTCTGCGGCTGAGGAACACATTTGGGGTGAGGAACCCATGCAGGCAGACTGTGGGCTGCTGGAGGGTGCAGTCGAAGGATTCACACCATACTGCGGACTGCTGGAGACTGGCTCGACTGGCTGAATGGGTACCAGAAATTGAAACCGGGATCCGAGAGGGTGCCAAGGACGTCGAAGGGTTCCTAATTGTGTCGGAGGTTTGGATCTGAGGCTCGGGTTGCTGATAGTTGGGACTGGAGCCAATGTGGCTGCAGAAATACTGAAGGTGAATCCTCGGATACACGGTGACTCTCTTTTCCTCCTCTTTCTCTGACTGTAAGAGGGGCCTGGCAATTTCTGCTGATGGCAAATCTTTGTCTGCCTCATGGCAGACTAAATACAATTTTGTGTAACATTACTCTCTTATTACATGACAAGAAAGGAATCTTGAATCGTGTTTGCATCACCGTGAAGGAAAATCTTATCCTTCATGTTCCTTTTCTCCCTCCTCACCTTAAACCTCTTCCCTCCAGCTGTAGATTCTCTTCCCTTGGGGGAAAAACAAATGTCACGATGGCATTTATGATATTCTCCAAGGAGAAAAGTCTCAGCCTATTTGTCCTCTCTTCATATCTCAAGCCCTCCTGTTCCAGTAACATCCTCTGTTGTATCCCACAGCAGGACAACCGGGACTGCACATAATACTCCAAAAGTGGCCTTAACAGCTTCTCTTGCAGCCATAACATTACAACCCAACACTTGTACTCAATGCCCCAAGAAGTGTGCCAAATGCTGCCTTCATCTCCCTGATACCTGTGTCACCACTTTCATGGAACTATGTACATGGCCTTCCATGGTTTGACTTACCAGAGTGTAACATCTCACACTGGCCAGAGTTAAACTCCATCTGCCACTTCTCTAGCCATGGACTCAGTAATCCTATTGCAGACTTGGATGGCCTTCCTCATAGTCCAATGCACCATTTACTTGAGTGTCATCCCAAATCTTTTAACTGTGCCCCTTACTTTCTCATCCAGATTATAAATGATGAAGAACAATGGACAGGGTTTGAGTTTGACCAGGGTTGAGTTGACACAGATTCCTGTAGCACAGCACCTGTCTTGGTCTCCAGTCTGAGTAAAAACCCTCCCCTACCACTATCTTTCACCCCCTATCAAGTCAATTCTCTATTCAATCAGTTAGATCTCCCTGATCACTTGTGGACAGGTCTACCATATGGAACATCATCCACCGTCCTGGCCTAATCCATATTTCTGGTCACCTTTTCAAAATAAATCAAATTCATGAGGCAGGGTATCTTGTGCACAAAGCCAAGATGTCTACTAGACAGCCCTTGCTTTTCCAATGGTATTCTCAATCCATCTCTCAGAATTCTTTGCTATAGCTTATTCTCCACTAACTTTAAGCTTACTGGCCTTTAATCCCTGGCTTTTCCTTGCAGCCTTCCACAAACAAAGGCATAAGATTAGCTAATCTTCCGTTTTCCAGCACCTCACATGATACTAGCAATGATACAAATATTTCTATTGGGAGTCTTGCAATTTCTTTCTTTTTAGAATATTTTATTGAGTTCAATACAATAATTTCATATACATGTTGCATTGACATAACAGAAGGAAATATCAAAATGTATACATAATATACAACTGGTAAAAAATGCTCTAAATAACAGTTTCCCATTTTCATTATTAATTGTTAATTAATATTATTAAGATGAAAAATGAAAATCACATGAATTACTTTATAAGCAATTTGCTCATAACGGTAAAATATCAATTAATATTAGCATTATAGTCTAGGACTGTGGCACTCCACATTATTGCAGCGGTGAACCGGCCCCGCTTTTCACGCGTGGACAGCAAGGCAGAAGATGGTGTTGCGGGTCCTTCTCTTTCGGTGCAGACCAGAGTACACGTACGTGCTTATATCAGTGTGACTCAAGTTCCAGGATGTGAGGGGCGTTCATTTGTATTTTGACTTTACCTTCCAGACTGTTTTGGATTTTTGTTGTTTTTTTTTAAATTGGTAAAGACCGGATAAATGGTTTGTATTGATCAGTTATGGAGAACTCTCATTTTAGGCTGTCCAGTCTTTTATGTTTAGTTTGGTAGGTTAGATGGGTTTTTAACATCAATTTTTTTTTCTCTTTTTTGAATATTCTAAAATGAGGAAAAAGGGATAATATTGTTCTGTTATAATGTTCTACGTTGTATTGTGTATTGTAAAATATTGATGTTTCTGTTAAATTCTGTATTTTATTCTCCTCATGTATTGTTTACATAATATGTTTAATAAAAAGATTGAAAAAGACAAAAAAGAAAGAATAATTGCATGGCACAGACTAGAAGGAATGAATGGCCTGTTTCTGTGCTGTAGTGTTCCATGGTTTAATGTAACATTTAGGAGCTGACAATCAGACAAGGCCCTGGAGGAATGTATACAGATTGCAGGAAACAGCTCTAGTAGTACATTAGGAAGGCCAAAAAGGGCCAGAAAATGTCCCTGATGAGCAGAAAATCCCAAGGCCTTTTGTATTTGTATGGCACAAGGCTATGGACTGTAAGGGCCTGTTACCGTGCTGAATCTCAAAAATAAAACTTCAAAAGAAATTACAGAGATTAATAATATGACCTGAAAGATATGACAAAAGATTACATTTATGCTTGGCATCAGAGGAAGTGGGGGAAGTACTAAACTAGCATTTTGCATCAGTGTTTAGCAGGGAGAAGGACATGGATTGTGATTGAGAGCTCCATGTGGAGAATGCTCAACCCCACAGGTCTGTGTCATACTGTATCTCCAAATCCAGACCATTCATCCCCAAATATTTGACTCACTCGCATCCTGACCCAGAAATTGTGGCATAATTTGAAAATGACCATCTGGAGTGAAATTCGTATCAAGATCATTCCCAGTTTGTTTCATGCCGAACTGGAAATTCAAGGGGTCACTATAGATTTGCGAACACGTTCCATCCTTATCCAATTTACACCTTATGTCCGTTGGTCTGTGCTCTTCCTACTGGCTGTTCTTCCCTGCTCAGACTTTTACTTTAGACACCACCTGCTTTTTACTCAAACCTCGAAGAAGGAATCAGGCCCGAAATATCCTTCTGATGAACACTGTGAGACCAGCTGAATTTCTTTAGGATTTGTGTTTTTAGTGATACACTCCTGCCTATCTGTCCCAATTTCCACATTATAGGATTATGTTATTTCTCTGTTCATTCTCTTTTAGATGGGAATATGGACTAAGCTGATCTAAGAGTGCCCATGAATGGGCATGTTGGAACTGAAGGGAATTAGAAATTGAAAGAGGAATAATTTGTTTGGGCTCTGGTTCTGGACAGCCTATTAAGCCACTAAAGATATTCAGATATTTCGAATAAATCATCTCTCCTTATTTTAAATTCAAAAACAAGTAGGGTCAGTCTATTTATCGCTCCCTGTAGGACACTTCCCAAAAATGAATGAATTCTTCACTCCAATAGCTCTCCCACAAATATTCACTTCCTTATGTATGAAGAGAGAGGCAGCACAAAATAGACCCTTTGGCCCAACTAGTCTATGCTGACCAAGTTGCTTATCTGAGTATATAGTCTAGACCAGAGGTTTTCAACCTTTTTCTTTCCACTCACATACCACCAAAAGTAATCCCAATGCCATAGGTGCTCTATGATTAGTAAGGGATTGATTAAGGTGTTACATGGGTGGGAGAAAAAGGTTGAGAATCACTGCTCTAGGCCCCATTGTTACTAAAATATTTTGCTTGAGAAAAATTGTCATTGGCCCATTTCCTCTGGAGTTATGAAACCTTGCACATAACATGTCAATGAGGTAGGATCAGAACAGTGGTTTTCAAACTTTTTCTTCCCACTCACGTACCATCTTAAATAATCCCTTACTAATCACAGAGCATCTATGGTATAGAGATTACTTAAAGTGGTATGTGAGTGGAAAAAATAAGGTTGAAAACCACTGGTCTACACCTAACACAATATTTCAGGTGTGGTCTCTGATTAACTAAAAATTAAGGGTACACACATTTACATTTGTACTGACACTCATTCCCAAATATAACCCAAACATCATTTCCCTTCATAATTTCTGATTGTACCTGCACAATGATCTTTGGGCCTTTGTTGGCCACACGGTAGGTACTGGAGGATTGGAGAATCGCAAATATAGTCCCCTTGTTTTAAAAAAAAGATAATGAGGAGAATCCTGGGAATTATAGATCAGTGAGTCTTGTGTTAGTGATGGGCAAAATACTGGAGAGAATTCTTATGGACAGGATTTATGAGCATTTAGCGAACTATAATTTTCTCAGGGATAGTCCCATGGTTTTGTGAGGGGCTGGTTTGTCTCACGAGCCTAATTGAGTTTTTTTGAAGAGGTGACAAAAGAAATTGATAATGATATGGTGGTAGATGAATTGAATAGTAAGGTATTTGACAAGTCTCCCATGAAAGACTCAGTCAGAAAATCATGGAACCTTGGCTCTGTGGATTCAGATTTGGCATGCCTGCAGAAAGCAGGCCTGAACATTAATGACAGGCGAAGTTCCACAAGGATCTGTTCTGGGACCCTTGCTCTCTACAGTTTTATAAATTATCTGGATGAACAGTAGAGGGACGGGTCAGTATGTTTGCACATTACATGAAGGTTGGAGGTGTTGTGGATAGTGTCAAAGGTTGTAGTAGGTCTCAACAGGAATATAGGTAGGATGAAGAGTTTGGTGGGAATGTGCCAGATGGAGTTCAATCTGGTTAAGTGTGAAGTGGTGATGGATTTTGGAAGGTCAATCTTGAAGGCAGAGTACATGATTAATGGTAGGATACTTAACATTGTGGAAGAACAGAGGGACTTGTGGTCCAAATGCATGACTCTGATAGGGTAGTTAAGAAGGCCTATGATATGCTGGCCTTTATTGGTTAGATTTCAGATTTATTATAAGAATACAGACACGACATCACATACAACCCTGAGATTCTTTTACCTGTGGGCGAAGCAGAATTACCACTTATTGGTAGTGCAAAAAAAATTGTACACAACGTACACATGTAAACAAAGAAATGTAAACAAACTGACTGTGCAATACAGAGAGAACAAAGAAAATCAATCAACAAGTGAACAAGTAACAGTCCTTAAATGAGTCCCTGATTGGTTTTGTTGTTGAGGAGTCTGATGGTCCAAGGGTAGCAGCTGTTCCTGAACTTGGTGGTGTGAGTCTTGTGACACCTAGACCTCTTTCCTGATGGTAGCATCGAGAGCAGAACATGTCCTGGGTAGTGTGGATCCTTGAAGATTGCTGCTGCTGCTCTCTGATGGCAGTTTTCCCTGTAGATGTTCTCGATGGTGTAGAAGGTTTTGCCTGTGATGTCCTGGGCTGTGTCCACTTCATTTTTCAGGTCTTTAAGTTCAGGGGTATTGGTGTCCCCATACCAGACCGTGATGCAGCCGGTCAACACACTTTCCACCACACATCTTTAGAAATTTACCAGGGTTTCTTTCCTATACCATATCAAACCTCCATAAACTCCTGAGGAAGTAGAGGCACTGATGTGCTTTCTTCACGATACCATTAGTGTGTTGGGGCCAGGAAAGATCCTCCAAGATAGTGACTCACAAGCACACTTTCTATCTCTTATTCCCTCAATGATCACTGAATCATACACTTCTGGTTTTCCCCTTCCTGAAGTTAACAATCAGCTCTTTAATTCTGGTGATAATGAGTGTGAGGTTGTTGTTGGTGCACCATTCAGCCAAGTTTTCAATCTGTATGCTGTCTCATCGCCCCTTTTTATACAACCCACTACCGTGGTATCACTAGTGAATAGTGTTGTTGTACCAAGTCACACATTCATAGGTGTAAAGTGAGTTAAGCAGGCAGGTAAGTGCATCGCCCTGGGGTGCTCTGGTACTGATGGAGATTGTGCAGGAGGTGTTCTTACTAATCCTTCCTGATTTGATCTGGAGGTGAGGAAATCCAGGATCCGGGGTGTTAAGCCCCCAGCTTTTGGAGTTTGCTGATCAATTTTGAGGGGATGATTGTGTTAAATTCTAAAGTGAAGTTGATAAAGAGCATCCTGATGACCGCATCTTTGCTGTCCAGGTGTTCCAGGGCTTTGTGTAGAGCCAATAAGTTGGCATCAACTGTAGATCTGTTGCTACAATAGGCAAATTGGAATGGATCCATGTCACCACTCAGGCAGAAGCTGATATGCTTTAACACCAGCCTTTCAAAACACTTCAACACTGTTGATATGAGTCATTTAGGAAGATTACCACACTCTTCTTGGGTACCGGAACAATTGACACCTGTTTGAAACAGGTGGGTACCACGCCCAGTCGGGCTGAGCTGTGGAAGGTATCCATGAATACATTGGCGTCGGTCAGCACAAATATTTAATACTCAACCATGGTTTCCATTTTTGTTCGGAAAGTCCACTTCACCCAGGAGATGGCTCTCTGTAGGTCACACCTGCTCTTCCTGCTGTTATCCGGATCTCTGGACTTAGATGTCTGTGATCTGGCTCTGAGCAGGTTCCGGATTTCATTATTCATCCAGAGCTTCTGGTTGGGAAAAAACCCTGAACGATTTGGTGGACACACGCATGTCTACAGCTGCTTTGATAAAGTCTGATCTTTCAGATCCTCAGCTGAGTCCTTGAACATCGCCCAATCTGCTGACTCAAGGAAGTCCTGTAATCATTCATCAGCCTCCTGCAACCACCTTCTAGCTGTCCTAATACCTGGAGCCTCTATTTTCTAGGTATTGTTTGCATGAAGGCAGAAGGAGGACAGCCAGATAATCCCATTTGCCAAAATGTGGTCTTGGGAAAGAGTGGGTCGGCCTTATCTTGGTGTAGCAATGATCAACTGTGCTGGACACATCAGGTTACATGCTGGTAGTAGTTGGGCAGAAATTTCTGGTTAAAGTCTCCGAATAAGATTTGTAGTGCATCATAATGGGTCATCTCTTGTTTACTGACCAAATCATGCAACACCACAAGGGAAGTTTGTAATCGACATGGGGAGGGATATCAACTCCGGTGAGAATCACTGATGAGAGCACTCGGGATAGATAGAAGCATCTGCATTTAATCGAGATTTGCTCTAAGACAGTAGAGCAGGAAGGAGGTCGACATAACTCCAGCTTCCGTGCACCAGTCAGTATTAATGAAAAATCAGACACTGCCCAAAAGTTCAATAGTTGTGAGGTAATGTTGTAGCTCTATAAAACTCTGGATTGACCACACATGGAATCTTGTATTCAGTTCTGGTTGCCTCATTGTAGAAAGGATGTGGAAATTTTGGAGAGGGTGCAGAGATTTACTAGAATGTGGCCTGGATTGGAGAACATGTTGTTATGAAGTAAGGTGAACCGAGTTAAAGCTTTTTCTCTTTGGACTGAAGAAGGATGGGAGGTGACTTAATGGAGGTCTACAAGATATTTGAGGCATAGATTTGGTGGACAGTCATCACCTTTCTCACAGGGCAACTGTAACAAATAGCAGAAGACATCTGCATTAGGTGAGGGGTGGGAAAAAACTTCAGGGGGATGTCAGGGGTAAAATAGGGGATTGTGGGCGTGAATTGGGGAAGGTTTAGGTTCTTGAGTGGGTTTATGTTGGCCAGCACAACATCGTGGGCTGAAGGGCCTGTACTGTAATGTTATATCTCCTATGAGGTTTCTCTGAATATTAACACATTTTAACCTCTCACTTTTTGAAACATGCTCCCTGACCTGCAAAGTCTAGCATTTTCTATTTTTATTTTAAAAAAATACCCTGTTCTACCAAACAATGAAACCCAAGGGTACGTATTGATTGGGTAATGCAGAGTAGCAGTGAGATTGTGATCAATGAATTAAAAGAGTACTTAAGAAACATTTTTTTCTACCCTATGTTATCGAACGAAAAAGGAAAAAAAAGTATTTGAATCTCTTACTATCCAATGAAAAAGGAATAATTAATTATAATACCCCGGGTCCTGAAAGAAATAGTGGTAGAGATTGTGGAAGCATTGGAAATAATCTTTCAGGAATTAATAGATTCTGGCCTGCTCCCAGAGGACTGGGAAATCGCAAATGTCACCCAGAAAGGAAATTATAGACTGTTTAGCTTGACGTCAGTGGTTGGGAAGACGTTGGAGTTGATTGTCAAGGATGAGGCCACAGAGTATTTGACAAATTGCCACACATGAGGCTACTCAACAAGAAAAGAGCATGTGATATAATAGGAAACTTACTAGTATTTATTTTATTTAGATTTAGACAGCATGGTAATAGGCCCACAAGTCTAAGCTGCCCAATTTACACCCAATTGACCTCTCTAGTATGTTTTGAACAGTTGGAGGAAACCAGAGTCCCCGGGAAAAACCCTCGCAGACATGGGGAGGATGTGCAAACTCCTCACGGACAGCGCAGGATTCAAACTGCAGTCCCGATCGAAGGTGTTGTAAAGGCATTGCACTAACTGCCATATCAACCGCGCACCGAGCGGGGATACAACATTTGATGATTGGCGTGAGGTAGAGAGTCGGAATGCAGGCATCGTATTCTGGTTTGTCACCAATTGCTAGTGGTTTTTCACAGGACATTGGGTCTGCCTCTTTTTGTGTTATCTATCACATATTTAGATTATGGAATAAATGGCTTTGTGGCCAAGTTCGAGGATCTTCTGAAGGAAGGTGGAGGACCAGGTAGCGGTCAGGAAACAGGGACCATGTGGTGTTGAGGGAACAGCTGCAGATGGACTTAGACAGATTAGGAGAATGGGCAAAGAAGTGGCAAATGAAATATAATGTCAGAAAGTGTACGGTCATGCACATTGGTAGAAGAAATAAACAGGGAGTCCATTTTCTAAATTGGGAGATGTATTGGGAAGGGTTGTGCCTGTCATGTGACAGCACTGCCCCCTACCTAGTCAGAGGACACACCACCTGCCAATCAAGGTTTGGTTCCGCCCCACCCATTAGTGCACACCTAGCTGTTGGACTCATGTAAATTACCTGGACTCCATTCTCCATCCTGTCTGTACTTGGCCTTGGGCCATTGGCTGTTGTAATTAGATTAACCCTCCTGCCACTGAGCTATTGGCCCCCAGTAAATGACCCGGGCTTGTCCCTCCAGCATTATAAAGGTGCTTTGTTCTCTCTCTTTGCCAGCATGGGACCACCCTGCTTCACTCCAGGCCTAGAAATGTGGAAGGGTGCTGGAGAAACTGTTGGTAAGATGTGCACTGTGAAAAGGGTTGGGAGTGTTTAATTAGTGTCCCTTGTGTATAGAGCCGTGCCTGCACTGAGTCAAGGGGTGACGGGGCATCATAGTGATTTCTCCCTGATCATTGTATGTGCCAGTTCAGTGTGTGTATGTGTATGTGTGCGCTCTGCATCAGTTGCCATTTTCCCACACTTGCCTTCTGTAAATAAAATCCTTCCCTACATCAAAACTGTGTTTAGAGTCCTTGCCTCTGAGGCCTACCAAACCTGTTTCCTCACTCACAACTGGAGAAAATTGAAAATTTCCAGATGCAAAGGGACCTGGGAATCCCTGCGCGGGATAGCAAAGGGACCTGGGAATCCCTGCCGGGATAGCAAAGGGACCTGGGAATCCCTGTGCGGGATAGCAAAGGGACCTGGGAATCCCTGTGCGGGATAGCAAAGGGACCTGGGAATCCCTGTGCGGGATAGCAAAGGGACCTGGGAATCCCTGTGCGGGATGGCCTGAGGGTAAACTTGTAGGTTGAGTCAGTGGGGAAGAAGGTGAATGCAATGCTGGCATTCATTTCAAGAGGAATCGAATATAAGAGCAGGGATGTGATGTTGAGGCTTTATAAGATATTGGTGTAGTGATGTCATGTATTATGCTGACTGCTTGCTATTGGCTATGACTGTAGATTGGCTCTTCCCTACTGGTATAACAGATGGTGCAACTTATCTCACGGGTCAGTAGAGGTGGCTTCTTCTGTTAATAAAAGCCTATAAATGATATAAGTTTGGTCCTTGCTTATGGCATATCAATTTTATTAACAGAAGAAGCCACCTCTACTGACCCGTGGGATAAGTTGCACCATCCATTACACCAGTAGGGTGGAGCCAATCTACAGTCATAGCCAATAGCAAGCAGTCAGCATAATACATTACATCATTATAGTTGGTGAGAGTATTGTAAGCAGTTTTGGGCACCTCATTTAAGAAAGAATGTGCTAATGTTAGAGAGGCTTCAGAGGAGATTCACAAGGATGATTCCAGGAATGAAAGGGTTATCATATGAGGAACATTTGACAGTTCATAGCCTGCACTTGTTGGAATTTAGGAGAATGAAAGGGGATCTCACTGAAACATATTGAAATGTTGAATGACATGGACAGAGTAGATGAGGGAAGGTTGTTTCTCATGGTGGGAGAGTTTGGGACAAGAGGTATAACTTCAAGAATATTTAGAACAGAGATGTGGAGGAATTTCTTTAGCCAGAGGGTGGCGAGTCTATGGAATTTGTTGCCACAGGCGGTTGTGGAGGCCGGGTCATTGGGTGTATTTAAGACAGAGATTGTTAAGTTCTTGATTAGCCAGGGCATCACCAGTTGTGGGGAGATAGCCGGGCATTGGAGCTGAGTGGGAAAATGAATTAGCTCATGATTGAATGGCAGGGCAGACTTGATGGGCTAAATATTCTATTCCTGCTCCTTTGTCTGATGGTAGGAAAGTCTTTTGGAAAAAGTGATCACAAAATGACCATTTCCAAATTTCAAGGCTCAGGGGACATCTTAACTTGTGTCCCTGGATGGCTAGCCCAATTGTTTGGGTTACTGTCTGCTCAGTTAATCTGTTTACCACCACTAGACCAATTAACCTTGCAGGACCTACCGAGCAGTATTCAGTAGGCAGAGTCCTTTGCCCAGTTGTAAAGAGGAAATACTGATTATTATTGCTGATGCCAACAAGTCCAGTAGACCCAGAGGTTGACCATGGATCTACAACTTGATACACAGGAAACAGAGAACTGCAGCAGAGCTCAGACCCTTCAGTCCACAATGCACCAACCTTTGGAAAGCTAGTCCACAACAGTCTAATTTTCCCCCACCTCAAATCATGTGTCAATCCAGGCAACATCACACACAGTCAGTGTAGCATTTAAGCTTAAATGTAACAGGCCGATTCCGCCCTATGAATCCATGCCACCCAATTTACATCCCATTAACCTACAACTCTGTACATTTTTGAAGGGTGGGAGGAAACCGGAGTTCCTGGGGAAAACCCACGCAGATACAGGGAGAAAGTACAAACTCCTTACAGACAGCGCGTGATTCTAGCCCAGGTCCAGTTCCAATCGCTGACGCTGTAAAGGCATTGCGCTAACCACTATGCCAACTGTGCCACCCTTATTTCTGGAATTCCAAAGGGACTTGGGAGTCCTTGTGCAGGATATCACAAACATTAACCTCCAGGTTCTGTCGGTGATGAAGAAGGCGAATTCAATGTTTGCATTCATCTCCATAGGAATAGGATGTAAGAGTATGGTTGCTTAAGATTTAGAAGGCAGTGGTAGAGTACATGGTAAAAGATGGCCTCCTTATTTATGCTGGCATTAGAGAGGGTTCAGAAAAGATTTTTTTTTTAAACATGTAGACATGCAGCACGGAAACAAGCCATTTCGGCCCACGAGTCCGTGCCGCCCAATTTACAACCATTTAACCTACAACCCCCAATATGTTTCAAACGGTGGGGGGAAACTGGAGCCCCCAAGGAAACCCACACAGACATGGCGAGAATGTACAAACTCTTTACAGACAACGAAGATTGGAACCCTAGTCCTGATCGTTGGCACTGTAAAGGCATCGCTCTAACCGCTGTGCCAACCTTGCCTCCCTTTTACAAGAATGATACCTAGAATAAAGGTATTTGCCAATGAAGAACGTTTGACAGTGCTCTTGCACTGGACACCTTGGAGTTCAGAAGAATAGGTGACCTCATAGAAACATATCGAATGCTGAAAGGTCTGGACAGAGTAGATATGGCAAACGTTTCCCATGGTAAAGGAGTCAAGATTGAAGTGAGCCCATTCAAAAACAGAGAAGCAAAGAAATTTCTTTAGCCAGAGAATGGAATTTGTTTCCATGGGGGGCTGTGGAAGCCAGGTCGTCGGGCGTATTTAAGGCAGAGATTGATGGGCATCTGAATCGACAGGGTTATGGGGAGAAGGCTGGGAAGTGGGGCTGAGTGGGAAAATGATCAGTTTATGATGGAATGGCGAAGCAGAATCAATGGGCCAAACAGCCTACTTCGGCTCCCTATCTTATGCTCTGGTCTAGAGTGCCAGCGACCTGGGTTCTAATCTGGCATTGTCTGTAAAGAGTTTGTACCTTCTCCCCGTGCCTATGTGGGTTTCCTCCCTCATTTCAACGATGTACAGGACTTGCAGGTTAAATGTTCACATGGGTGTAGTTGTGTGGCGCAGACTCATGGACTATAAGGGCTTGTTACCTTGCTGCTCCTCTAAATTAAGCAAAAAAAATTAAATCTATATCCTTCCTACTATGGATGGGAGTACTTCGCATAACGAATGATAGATGCCATACATATGAATAGCTCTTAGCACTATATATCTGAGGATTGTATGTGATAGAATCTACAATGGGACAGAACAGTGCCCTGATTGTTCCTTAAGTTGCTGATTATCTATTGGCTGCTCAGCAGTAGGGAGACCAAAGGTGCTCAAACACATCCCTACATTACAACTAGGCCTCACCTGAACTATTTTCAAACACATTTCACATTTTCGTCAGCATTAACTGAGTGTTTCAAAGCAAGAGTCAGGATTTAGACTTTTCTTCCCCCACAGGCCCAACAATGTGTAACAGAATTATGCCTCCTAAAGTACAGTTCATTTGGCTTCAGGAGTGCTAAAAGTCACCATAAATTCAAATTAAAAGTTAATAATTACCTTGTCATGAGTTATGTATCTGCACGTAATTTTCAGAAACTTCTCTGTAAAGGCTTCCTCTTCCTCCGAAGTGGACGACACCACTCTTGCAGGCCGAATGCAGCTGGGTGTTGGTGACCCTCTCGACTCTCTGTGTTGAACATTTTCCACATCCTGAAATCACGCAAGCTTCACTAAGTTACAAATAATCCTGCGAGCAGACAGATATTCAATACACACATCGAAATGTCCACTAATTCGAATGAAAATGGCCCAAAATGGTAAGATGGCAGAGGGGAGAAGGAGGAGGTGGGGAGGGAGAGAGGAGGTGCTATGGGGAGGGTGAGGAGGTGTAGTGGGGGAGCTGCAGTGCAGAGGGTGAGGAGGTGTAGTGGGGGAGGGAGTTGGGGAGGGTGAGTAGAAATGAGGAGACGGAGAGGAAAAGGGGGTGGTGGGGGCGAGAGAAGATGGAGAGGAGGATGAGAGGGAGATGGTGAGGAGAAGGAGGTGGAGGGGGTGAGGGAGATGGAGAGGGGAAGAAGGAGGTGGAGGGGATGAGAGGGAGAGATGGAGAGAAGTGGAGGAAGTTAGAGAAGGGGCTGGAGAAGAAGGGAAAGATGGATGAGAGGGGGAAGGGAAGAGGTGGAAGGAGAAGTAAAGAATTCCACAATATTTACATGCAACTTTCAAGCTATTTTATTCAACAACTGAAATATCTGAAACTTCCCAAGTAAGGCATCTGTCCAGAAGGGAAAGGAATGAATTCATCTTTATTTAGGTATCAAACTAACAGAGGCAAAACTTATATATGAAACAATAGACTGAATAAAAACAAGCATGTTTTGTTCTCAAAATTACCAAATATTATTTTGTCTTGTTTAAATAATTCAAGTTAAGGTTATATTAATTTACTTCTAAATCCTAACATTTTCACTAAAACCTTTGGTGCTCACTATCAGCCTCTGGTCTTGTATGGCTCTGCTGTGAGCAGAGGTTTCTGATCATCTTTGCCTCTCATAATTTTGTGCAACTATCAAGATCTCCCCACTCCTGCCACTCTCAGCCTCCAAGGAAAACAAAACCCAGTCTGTCCAGCCTCTCCTCATAACAGAGACACTCCCACCTGGCCAACATCCTTGTGAATCTCTTCTGCACCCTCTCCAGGGTAGTCATGTGGAGTAAAGAACTGCACACAATTAGAATAAATCACTAACTCTGAACTAAATTATCTAAAATAATACAAATTTTTTTGACCAACCTTCCTCAAATAAAATTTCAATGGGATTGAAGTTTCAATGAGGGTTGGAGTGGGACTGTGCGAGGACAGGACAGTTGAATAAGATGGGGGTATAAGCGGAGCCGCCATCGTGGGAGTGGCCATTATGTGACTGGGTTAGAGTTAGAGTGTTAAGTTGAGGCTTTGGCGGGAAGACGCAGCGACTAAGGTCAATTTCTGGTGAGACTTTACCATTGTTTATTCTTTGACCTTACGTTAGTACTGATGTGGAATAGTGAGAAGGGTTAGGGGAGTGTACATCTTGTGAGAGGTGGGGATTCTGGGAGACTTGCCATCTCCCTGATAACTACATCTGCACAAGGTTCATTGCCTCTCCTTACTGACCTAGTTAGGGAACTTGAGATGCAGCTCGATGACCTTCAGCCCCTCCGGGAGAATGAAGAGTTCATATACAAGAGCTATAGAGAGGCAGTCACACTGAGGCTGTCAGGCGAAGGAAAGCAAAAGCAAGCAAGTTGGTAGTGCAGGGAAACCCTGGGATCATTCCTCTCAATAATCACTTTGGATACTGTTGGGGTTTGGGGGGAGGGGGGGGGAAACAACCTACCAGAGCAAATCCACAGTGACTGGGTCTCTGGCACTGAGCCTGGCCCTGTGGCTCAGAAGGGAAGGGGGAAGAAAAGGATAGTGGTGTGATGGTCAGAGGAGCAGAGAGGAGATTCCATGGACATGAAAGAGATCTCTGGACGGTTTGTTGCCTCCCCGGCGCCAGTGTCAGGAACATCTCAGATCGGGTCCAGGGTACCTGAAAAGGGAGGATAAGCAGCCAAACGTCATGGCACATATAGGAATCAACGAAATAGGTAGGAAAAAGGATGAGGCTCTGGAGAGAATACAGGGAGCTCGGTACGAAGCTAAACCACAGGCCATCAAGGGGAGTAGTCTTAAGATTGCTACCTATGCCACATACCAGAGAGGGTAAAAATAGGATGATATAGCAGATGAATATTTGGCTGTATAATTAGTGCAGGGAACAGAGTTTCAGGTTCCTGGGTCTCTTCTGGGGAAGGTACAATATGGACGAAAAGGAAGCGGTCTAGTATCCCTGCGGAGAGGTTTGTTGGAGATGATGGGGCGTGTTTACACTAGTTTGACAGGGGAATGGGAGCCAGAATGTTAGGGCAGAAAACAGAGCAGATGGTGGAAAGGTTGATGAAATGAGATTGTGAGGAAAGACAGGAAGTGGAGGGAGCATAGATGTAGTTAGTTGGAAGGATTGAAATATGTTTACTTCAATGCAAGAAGAATTAGGAATAAGGTAGATGAACTTTGAGCATGGATCAGTATGTGGAATTACGATGTTGTAGCCATTATAGGAACTTTGGCTGATGCAAGGACAGGTGTTTCAAAATGGATAGGAAGGGAGGTCAAAGGTGGGGGTGGGGGTTGGGTAGGGGTGGGGAGGTGGGGAGCAAGAGCATTACTCATCAGGGATAGATTCAAAGTTGCAGAAAGGGAGGACATTGAAGAGGGATTATCTGCTGAGCAGATCAGTAAATCGATTTTGAAATGGTGGCAAAAATAACAGAGTTCCTGCTTTGGGAGACTTCAACTTCCCTATTATTAACTGCCATCTCTTTAATGAAAGGGATGGATGGGGCAGAATTTGTCAGGTATATCCAAGAATCCCTGTCACAGTACATGAACAGGCTGAGTGAAGGAGAGGCCATACTGGATCTAGAATATGGTCAGGTGACAGATAGACCTCTCAGTGGGGTCACAATTATGCAATACACACTATGAGAAATTGCAGTGACTGATAATATTGTCTAATTTTCTGGTCACTATGTGGTGAAACAATTCAAAAGCTCATTGGAAAGTTATCAAAATAAATCAGTGCAGTTCAGCCACACCAACAACAGAGGGCTCACTGGACATGCTAGGGTAACACACTATTGACACGTTCAAATTTTATCAGTCATCACGATCCAGAAGGGACGAGCTCCTCCGACGCCCGCCAGTCCCAGAAATTCCCCACCATGCCCGAGGACAATGCTTGCCCCTTCTCTCAAGACGCAGGGGCACAGGTGTAACCCCGGAAGATGGGTGGGCAGACGACCTGAGCCAAACCCTCGAGTGTTTGCTGTCTGGAACCATGAGAGGCCAACTTGGCCAGGCCCAAAAGCAAACCGACCAGGGGATCCCCAAAGCGAACCCACCCCCCTCCTTTCACCATGTGACCGAAGATCAAGAATGTGGTTAATTCCTCCTTGTCGCCAATCCCCATACCCTGAATGGCCCAATCTTTCCAAAATAAAATTAGCAATATCCATCTGATGAGTTTGCCTTCAGTTCTCCAAGGAGCAGGAAATTCCAGGAAATTACAAAGCTCTGCAATAAGAAACTGTGATCCACCTCAGTTTAAAACGATTAGCCCTTGTCTGTGGTTCAAGATTCTGGTGAGAACACCTTTTAATTCCAACTAAGATCTTACATTTTTCAGTAAGATTATACCTCATTCTTTTAAACTCCAAAGAATACAGACCCAAACTATTTAGCCTCTCTTATAAATCCTCTTGTCCCAGGAATTAGCCGTTACATTTTGTTGCTGCAATGCCTCTGGGGTGAATCTGAACAGGATGCAGCTAAAAAATCATTTCCTGAGGCCACTGAGAAAACAGTGCCTTTGATGTGCTTTCTCCATCAGCTCCACTTGATCCACACTGAGAAGTGAACCTCACTGTTTCCCAAAATCATACAGCACGGCAACGGGCCATTTCGGCCCATGTGTCCATGTCGCCCAATTTACCTCCAATTGACCCACATTTCAAATGGTGGGAGGAAACTGGAGCCCTTGGAGAAAACCCACGCAGACACGGGGAGAACGTGCAAACTCCGTACAGACAGTGCGGGATGTGACTGACGTTGAGGGAGATGTTGAGCCCATGGCCATCAAACTCTTCCTGTACTCTGTCTCACCATTGTTTGAGAGCTGTCCTGTAACAGTGCAAACTTGTAGATCTTTACTCCCTGTGCACTCCCAGTTGAGAGTGCACAGGGAGTAAAGTCGGGGGCAGTCCGCGGCCTTGGGAAGGGGAGGTGCGGGGGGTAGGGGGGGCAGTGTTTAGGATTATCATTCAGCAGCTATTGAAACCAATCTCCCCCCTCCTTGCAGTTCTGTAGGTTGGGAAGATGAATCAGCAGGTCATGTTACAGCCATATAAAACTTTGGTCAAGCCACATTTGGAGTGTGCTGTCCTTGCCTCCACAGGAGGGAGTGAGTGCAGTAAAAATTCAGTTAGCGACTCGTGCCTGCTCGACCATTCAAGAGAATACCATCTGATCTATCACCTTGTGTCCACTGACTCCTAATAACCATCAACTCTTGCACGCTCAAAGTGCCAAATGGCCTACTCCTATTTTCTTTTTAGGTACAACACATTAGAAGTGGATTCCAGACATTTAAACACATACCACCCAATTAACCTACAAATCTATACATTTTTGTATAGATTTTGTAAAGAGAGGAAACCAGAGCACCCAGAGGAAACCCATGCAGACAAAGGGAGAACGTACAAACTCCTTATACACAGCGCCAGATTTGAACACAGGTTGCTGGCGCTGTTATGGCATTGTGCTAACTGCTACACTAACCATGCCACCCAATTTCCATGTACCTGTTAGCTGAATTCAAACTCCAGTTTAAATGTCTGCTCATCTCTGCCCTAAATATATTCAGTGGCAAGGTGACTTGTGAGCAGGGCGTCCCTTCTGCCCAAATCAAACCAGGCAGAGTCGTTACGCCAACAAGTTGTGCTGTTGACATACAACATGATCCTGCTGCAGCCAACTGACAGGGACTCGAGAGAGTGGCTGTTGTGAATTGCACTGCAGTGGACAGAAAAGGCATCATGTTTGTGCCACGGGGTAAAACAGAATAGATTGCAATCGCTCTGTTGTGCAAAGTGCAGAAGTGATGGAGAAATTCAGCAGGCTGTGAAGCGGGATATAACAATATTTCGGACCTGAGGCCATTGTCAAGGTATCTATCTCCTATACAATGCTGCAGAGAATATGGTAGTTAAATTACCCAGATGGCGATTCAAAAGTCTGAACTAAACAGACCAGATCCCACCACAGCAAATATGGACTTTCAATTAAATTGTAAGATGCACATCTTGCTACTGGATCTTTCCCATGACAAAGACAAGCAGCTTCTCGCCTGAAGCATATATCCTGCAATATTCTGCAACAAACCTTGACAGCAAGTGGATGCATGGTATCTAACGGATCAAACAGTGGCTGCGGGAGCGCTGGAGGTGAATCCACGGGCACTCAGTGTCTCTCTTTCTCTCCAACTGTAAGGGGAGCATGGCAATGCTAATGTCTGGAAAGGAAATGTTGTGTAATATTAGATGTTCTGTCATCTTGGATCATTCTCAAGAGGACACCAACCCAATATGACACCTCACATCAAACTAGAACTCACTGAGAGGGGAAAGATTTAAAGGGGCTTGAGGGCCTCTTCTTCAGGTGAGTTGAGCTACCAGAGGAAGAGGTGAGGTAGATACAATGACAATATTCAGGGGACATTTAACCAGGCATGTGGAAGAGGAAGGTTTGGAGGCATGTGGGCCACGTGCAGGTTAAACTCCTGGGCTCTGTCCGTGGGTCAAAGCCTGAGCTTCCAATCATCAACTATTTCAATTCCCTGCATTCCCATACAGACACGTCTTTCCTCAGCCTCATCCAATCCCAGGGTAAACTGGGGGAACAACACATCACATTTCTCCTTGACAGCCTTAAGCCCAGGGCAGCCCACTCCCCCACCTCTGACTGATTCCACCGTTTCCCTCTCTTCTTTACTGCTCCACTTCTTACTTTTCTCTCTAACTTCCCCACCCTCCCTCCCGGTAACCTCTCCCTCCATGACTCTCCACCTTTCCCACCTTCTATCCAGTATCGTATCATCTCAAAGCCGCTTCCCAACTTTTATCCCTCTGAATGTGCTTAACTCTTTCTTCGATAAAGGGTCCCAGCCCAAGACGTTGACTACCCCGCTGAGTTCCTCTACCTTTTCATTGTTTGCTCTTCGATATTCAGTGGCATTGCCATCTCCAAAATCCCACCATCGACATTGTGAAAGTCAGCACTGACCCGAATCGTAGCTGAACCAGCCTCCTAAGCACTGTGGCTGCAATAATTTTTTGTTCTCTCAGAGGGTGCTGGCCACGTGAAACGATTTGCCTGGCAAAATGGTGGAGGCAGGTGTGTGGGCTTCCTATTAAAAACCACATGGATTCCCAGGTGGTTGAGATGAGATTCAAGGGGGTATGGGCCTCATGCAGGTGTCTTGCCTTGCCAACATCCTACACAACTTCACGATTCAAGAAGTTCATGCAGAAAACAGACTATGAAATTCAACCTTTGCATGATGGGAACATATTAAGAATATGAGCACTGAGATTTGAAGTCACATGATGCTCCAAGTTTAGCCCAAAACAAACAAAAACATTACCTTGCACTTGAACTTGAAAAGAAAAACACAATACCAAAGCATGAGAACCTGTTGGTGTACAAGCCTTCTCCAAAAAAATCCAGAATAACAAATCAAACTCGATATCGAGCAGTGAAGATTCAAGCAAACCAATAAATCCTTAGATTTTCCAAAAATAGAACATTCTTGAATGTGATGCAGAATCAGACAGTGTTAATACCAAGCCAGTCCCAAGAAAAATTAGGAAGGCCTTTTCCCGTTCAGGGTTAGTCGATTAATTGGTCACATGGGTTCATTTGTGCGGAGGGAGCTTGTGGGCTGTAAGGGACTGTTACCATATGTACCTCTAAATTAAAATCTGGAGCACTTCATTGCCCAAAGACTGATGGAGGAACAACTGAGATATTCGAGGCCTGAAACGGAGAGATTTGTATTGAATTTAGAGACATGGAATAAAGCAGGTCAAATAGAATTAATGCGCAGACCCAGCAAGGTCACCGAGGCTTGAGGGTTTGCACTGCATTGAGGGAATGCACTGGATTCTCTGGGTTAACATCAACCACTATGAGGACATGATCAAGGAGGAGGTACTGCTGCAGCTGCTGTCACGGATGCGGACCCCAGAGGGGCTGGGGTGTAGGGACCAGTCTTCCAGCACTCTCCCACAGGGTCCTAATGCCTGGCCATTCCACCCGACAGCCCCATACCAGTTCTAACTGCCCATAGAGAACCAAGTTGTTAAACTATGAAGTCTGCAGATGCTTCGAATACATAGACCTGATGAGGGAAACTCAGCAGGTTAAGCGTCCACAGGAAGGTTAACCGATGTTTTGGGCCTTTGTGAGGTGTGTTTAAAAAAAAAGCAGCCTGACGCCTGAATCAAAAGGTGAGGGGAAGGAAGAGGACTCTCCCTATCCCTCTAGCTCCCCACCCGCTTCCCTTCCACCTATTGGAGAGCTACCCTCTCCTCCAATATGTCCCAGCTTTTCTCTCCTCTACCCTCCCACCTACCTATTCTCTCTTATCTGCCAGCCTCTGCACTTCCCCTGCCTCTCTCCCTCCTTTCCTCACCTTTTTATCCGGGCACCAGCCTTTTACCTCCAACCTTCGTGACAAAGTGCCCAGGCCCAAAACATCGGCTACCCATTCCTTCCTATGGATGCTCCATGACCTGCTGAGTTTCTCCAGCACATATGGCCTGGTAACCTACCGGAGTTCTCCCACACGGGTTCCTAATTTTCAGAAGATATGGCCCTGAACAGGAACATATTCAAGTTTATTCTAAGCGCAACAATATTGAAACAGAAAATCTTGAAATACTCAACTGATCAAGAAAGTTACACCTGAAAGAACATTTCTGGTCAAAAGATGAACCGTCAGTCATGATTTTCCAGTTAAATTTCTGGCTGCCAGTTTCACCTTCTCTTCATTAATGGAAACATAACTGCATGCTATTTATTATCAAAATAAAGGCCCATGGTACTTTAGGAACAGTAGTTCAATCAGAGCTAAATTACCCCAGTGAGAATGCAGAGTACAGCAGACTTTGTTTTGACTACAGGATGTAATCTGCTCAGGGTTCTGGTGTTGAGATTTATTCAGGAACGCAAAAGCATAGCAACATAGAAAATAGGTGCAAGAGTAGGCCACCACCATTCATTTTGATCATGGCTGATCGTCTACTCAGTATCTGCCTTCTCTCCATACCCCCCGATCCCCTTAGCCACAAGGGCCAAATCTAACTCCCTCTTAAATTTAGATAAGGGACCAGCTTCAACCACTTCCTGTGGCAAAGAATTCCACAGATTCACCACTCACTGAGAGAAAAAAAATTCTCATCTCAGTCCTAAAAGACTTCCCCCTTATCTTTAAATTGTGACCCCTGGTTCTGGTCTTCCCCAATATCGGGAACAACCTTCCTACATCTAGCCTGTCCAATCCCTTAAGAATTGTATATGTTTCTAGCAGCAAGAGTGATCCATGTTGTGGATAATTTTACTAAACATTACGAGTTTATGAGGCCAATCTCCATTACTTCACAGAACACAACCGAGTTTAATGCCATACATTTCATGTTGTCTCTCTTGTAGGAGTCATACAGAGTATTGCCTCTGAAGACTTCAAAGTTTTTGCTTGTGGGAGCATGGTACATCTCTGGAATCCATTGCCGGGGAAGGCTGGTCAAGAGGTTCTTTGGCACATGGATGTAAGAAAAATAGAAGTAGGAAAGGATTAGATTGCTGTGGAGTAGGTTTGCATAGGTCAGCACAACATCGTGGGCCATTGGGGCCTGTACTGTACTGTAATGTTCTATGTTCTGGATACAAGGCAGTACTACATCACCAATAACATGGGAATGTGCTGGGTAGAGGGGGCAGCAATGGTTGAGGAGTGAGTTGGGGTCAAAAAAATCCTATGAGAAAAAGAGACAAATAAAACTACGGATCAAAAAGTCTCCCAAGTCAACATGGTTTACTTGGAGGAAGCAAGCGGATGAGAGAACGAGAAATATAAGGAACAGTTCAGCCAAGTGGTGATAGTGGTCGGGGATCTGGCTGTACCTTCAGAGATGCAGAGGGAACTCAGGCAGGGGTGGAGGGATGAATGGATCAAGCGGCCTTGATAAAAATGAGACCAGTGCGGTTCGGAACTGGAAGTATTTGAAGTAGCAGAGGATGCTGGAAATGTGGATGTAGTTGGGTGGAGAGTTAACATGGAATGTCAAGATGGAGATAAATAAAAACAGGCTGAAATGATGCATACCCATGGGTAACAACAAACTTGCAGTATCTCAATATATCAAAGCTCCAATCACCTTAAAGTTGTTTCACACTACTCCCCTTTAAGAGGTGATTGGGTCAATCATTAAAGAGCCAATCAGCTTACTTCCTTCAGAAATCTAAAAAAAAGGAAGACTCTCTTGGAATTAATCTGAAGATTCAAAGTTAAATGGGCAGAGTTAAATAGTGTCCATGGCTGCACTTCATGGTTTCCCGAGTCATCAACTGGGAGGGGGGGGGGGGGGGGGTCAAAGAAGAGGATTGGTGCAAGATTGTCCCATCAAAGAACAAATGAACCATCAGCATTATATCTGCTGTTAATCCGTATGCATCATTTCAGAGTACACAGGTTTACATTTATTATCTGTTTAAAGTTCTTTATTTGTTTGGATCTTCCTCGTACCGTACAGTGTAAAAAGTAACCAGCTAAGACTGGCTGAATGATGCACAGGGACCTCCCCCCACGGTCGTTCTCCCACCTCCTTCAAGGGTCTTCAACTTCCACCCGAGGGCCGACCCTCTGTGTACTGTTCTTTTTGCGCTACCAATTAGTGCCGTGCCTGCAGGAAAAAGAATTTCAGGCTTATATGTGCTGTCATGTATGTGTATGGAAAGGATCTGACATGCTCCCTCTGCCACATTTTGGTGGGCTGCAAGACCAGCCTCATTCAAGACTGATACACTGGGCGTCACAACCAGGCTAGAAAATTGGTGGACAGGTCTCAATGTTCTACCTCCCCCCTTCATCCCATTGGCCATTAACAGCATTTGTCTGGGAAGGTGAGGGTCAAGCCAGAATCGCTACATCAAGATCAGACTCCGGGAGGTTAGGCAAGGCACGTGATTGGAAGATGGTGGCAGACTTAGGCCAGGGACTCTGTTTTTCAAATAAAATTGCGGAAACCAGCCTCAGGCTAGACCTTGTGCTGCGGTTGGCCTCACTCCATCATCGAGCCGTGGGAGAATGCCGTGGAGGAACCCTATGAGGGCAAGAAACTGAGGTACGCTGAGCTGGCAGCTGGTGTGTAGCAACGTGGCTGGAAGGTGAGGGTCCGACTGGTTGAAGTTGGCTGCAGAGGATTTGTATCTCCCGGGAGTTGGGAGTGTGAGGAAAGATACATCAACAAGCAGTCAAAGATCTCTCCAGAGCTGCTGAAAAGGGTAGCCAATGGCTCTGAATGAGGAGAAAGGATTACACCTGGGCCCCCAAGTGAGTGAATGGCATCTGGGGTGGCGGGGGAGGGGGGGGAGAACTCGAGAGGTGTCGTAGGTCTATCTATAAGCGAAACACTGAGCAAGGAGGGCACCCACTTGATAACGCAGATGATGCCACCACTCACTTGGCTACCCCGCAGAGTCTAGGCAGCAAGTCTCAGGAGTGCAATAAGGGATATTAACATCTAATCCTACAGAACATACCTGACAATAAATCTGAAATGGTGTCTGGTTAATTGTCCATTCAGAAATCTGATGACGGAGGGGAAGAAGCTGTCCTTGTGCTGCTGGGTGTTCGACTTTAGGCTCCTGAATCTCCTTCCTCGTAGTAGCAGTATGAAGTGGGCATGGCCTACATGGTGAGGATCTTTGATGATAGAGGCTGCTTTCTTAAAATTCTGCCTCTTTTAGATTTCCTTGATGGAGTGAGACTGAACTCCATGAAGCCTCTGGCAGAGTTCGCAATTCCCTGCTGTTTTTTCTTGCCGTACATTGGGAGCTTCATACCAGAGAGTGATGTAACCTGTCAGAATGCTCTCCATGGAGAAATTTGTAAGTCTTTAGTAACGTACCAAATCTCCTCATGAACTATAGCTGCTGGCAAGCATTCTTCATGATTGCATTGACCTGGACCCCCCAGGACAGATCTTCAGAGACATCAACACTTGGAACTTGAAGTTCTTGAGCCTGCCTGACTCCCCCCCACCACCCATGAGGATTGGGTCGTGTTCTCCTGATCTCCTCTTCCTGAAGTCCACAATCAGCTCGTTGGCTTTGCAAACGTTGAATGCAAGGTTGTTATTGGGGTACCACTCATCTCGCTTCCTCAACGCCATCTGTGGTTCTGCCGACAACCGTGGGGCCACTGGCAAATTTGTAGATGGCATTTGAATTGCACATAGCTGTACAGGCACAGGTATTTAACAAGTGAAGCAGTGGGCTAAGCATGCATCCTTGAGGTTGTGCCTGTGCTAATCATCAGAGAGGAGGTGTTGCTTCCGATTCGTATCAACTGTGGTCTTCCGATGAGGAAGCTGAGGATCCAGTTGCAGAGGGGGATTAAAAAGGCTCAGGTTTTGAAGTTTGTTGTCCAGCACTGAGGATAAGATGGTGTTGAAAGCTGAACTGCAGTCGATGAAGAGGAGCATTTAGATATGTCAGTGTTTTCTGGGTGATCCAGAGCTGAGTGGAGAGTTAAGGACCTTGCATTTGTCATGGAGCGATTGTGGCGCTAAGCAAATGGCAGTGGGTCCAAATCTTTACTTAGCTGCCCGCGAAAATGGTGCGGGCTGGTGGAGATCGAGAAGAGGAGACACAGTGCTCATCTTCAGGGTTCTGCCACCCAGTCTGCGACAGAGTATTTAGAGGTGGTTTGGGAGGATTGTTAGAGCAGGTTGCACACAAACATTTTAAAACACAGAATTTTTGCAGGACTTTTGCAGAGTGCTATTTTGCAAAAGGCAACAAAGTAGCAACATAAGGCAGCAGCTTGTCTGGAAGAGCATGTGATCTTTGCAGGCAGAGGGAGAATAGCTTTGCTCTCAGAGAAGGAGGGAGGGAGAGAGAGGAGAGACAGAAGCTTCGGTTCCAGAGGGACAAGCTGGCAAACTTTGGAAGACTGCCTGGTCAAAGGAGAAGACAAGCTGTCTGAAAGGAACTCTGTGGTGACCTGAAAGAAAGAGGATCATCTGGAGAACCCTGAAGGGGGCAAGCTTCATCAGCAAGACTGATTAAAAAGGAATCAGGTGCAGATGTCCTGGAACAAAAGAAATCTCTCTTTCTGAAAACCAACAAGAACCCTCCTGAGTGGTAACCATTTGCCTGTTAAGCACCAAAGCCTGGTGAACTTTATTAATGCTAACTTCTGTGCACAGTACAAGAATTGCTTGCAACCAGTGACATTGCACTGTGAACCAAAGAACATTTCTACACTTATATACACATTACACACACGTGCACTTAGAATTAGAGGGGGAGGGTTAAGTAAGTTGATAGTAATAAGTTAAAGTTTGATTCTGTTTATGTGCAAAAGCAACTTTTGTTTAAGAAACCCTTTGCCGTGGTGCATATCTATTGCTGCTGTGTTTTGGGGTCCTCTGGACTCCGTAACAAGTCCAATTACCGACGGCTCCTTACAGATTTTAAAATCCTGGGACTGCAGGGTCTGGGCCTGAGATGCCTATGTTGGGCAGCAGCCTAGAGGAGTTACAGACTCTGGAGAAGCAGAGGTCTGGCACAGAGCACCACCCCCCCCCCCCCCCCCATTTGAGAAGGAGAAGCAGAGGAGACGACCCATGGGAGGATGACCAATGCGGCGGACCAACTAGGGGCTCTCCATCTGAAGAGAACAGGTGGTGCGCTCTTGGTGACTCGAGGCGAGGAACCCAAGCAGACTTAGGGCAGCTGGCAACTGCAGTCAAAGGATTTGCACCGGGTTGCGGACTCCTGGACAGTGGTTCAAGACTGGCTGAAGGAGCACCAGGTATCAGTACCAGGATGCGAGAGGGTGCCGAGGGCGCTGAAGGCTTCCTGATCCTATCAGAGGTTTGGATCCGGAGCTCAGGCTGCCGGCAGTTTGGACTGGAGTCTGTTTGGCTGTGGGAGTGCTGAAACTCCATGACTCTAGGCGGACTCTTCCTCAGACTACATGAGGCACCCTACAATTTCTGCTGATGGCGAAACTAAATCAAATTTTATGTAATATTACACCTGTTTTATTACATGAAATAAAGGAATCTTGAATTAATTCTGGCCATGACCAAACTCTCAGAATGTTTCAGCACAGTAGAAGTCAGTGCTTAGGGGCGATAGTCATTGATGCAACTCTCCTTGTTCTTCTTGGGCACCAGGGTAATTGATGCCCCTTTTGAAACAGGTGGGAACCTCCAACTGCAACAATGAGAGATTGAAAGTGTCCATGAACACTCCAGATAGTTGGTTAGCACAGATTCTCAGGACCCTACCAGGTACGCCATCATGGTCTGACAACTTGTGAGGGTTCACCCACAAAAAGGATGTTCTGATGTTGGCCTCAGAGACAGATATCAGAGGGATGCCAGTTTCTTCAGGGATTCTCATAACTATCGTTGAGCTGGGGTTCAGGTTCCTCGTGTGTGGATTGTCAGATTAGCAGTGTAAGGAGGCTACCTTCCCTGCGGAAAGGTTCTCCCATACAATCTACTCACCTTGACCCTGTAGTTGCTTCCCCTGGCCCTCTGACTCTCCAACAACTGGTGAACCTGAGGGCAAGGTCATACCAGCTGATTAAAAGGTAGGCAGGCACGTCAATAATTAGGTGGGGGGGGAGGAGTGGAGAGGTGGGAAGAAGGGACAAGGGGAGGAGAACAGGCACACAGGCAAGAGGTTCTAGGTGGATTTAGGTGGGAGAGCAGAAGACAAAAAAAACTGAGAAGTGATAGGGACCGGGGCAGCTCTCTGAATGGAGAAGGAAGGGGCAGGAGGGAAGCGGACAGAGGGATAAGGAAAGAGAGATGAACAAGGGGCCTAACGCACACTGGTGAAGGAGATGCCAATGCCGTTTGTGGAGGGTGTCCAGGTGGAATATAAGGTTTTGGTCCTGTAATTTGCAGGTAGCGTCGGTTGGGCAGTGCACGAGAGCATGGACAGTCATGCTGCTGTAGCAGCGGGATGTGGAACTGAAATGGCAGGCCACTGGGAGGTCCCGGTTATTGCAGCAGACTGAGCGACAAAACCATCTGCCAGTCTCCGATTTGAGGAATGTTTTCTGCAGCTCCCAAACTCTAGAATCATGCTCTATCTCGTCCAGAATAAATCAGCATGTTCCGCTGCCTCTTCAGGAGTCCAAGCCTTCATTATATCTGCAGTGCAAACTGTGTAACAAATAGATGGCATCGAACCACTGCACAAATGGTAAAAGCCAAATCTGATAAAATCAACAGAACAGGCCAAATATTTTGTCTTTCTAACCAAGACCAAACCCAAGCATTGGTGTGTTTCACTTCACAAATCTCTTGACATTTGTTCCAACCCTAATGTTTTAAATTTAGACCTACAGCAAGGTAATAGGCCCTTTCAGCCCTCAAAACCGTAATGCCCAATTAACCCACAGCCTCCGGTACGCTTCGAAGGGAGGGAGGAAAGCAGAGCCCCCTGTGGTAAACCCATGCAGACACGGGGAGAACGTACAAACTCCCTACAGACAGCGCCAGGTTCCAACTCGGGCCGCTGGCGCTGAAACAGTGTCGCGAACTGCACCATCCTAAAAAAATGATTCAAAATGATCACATCAGAGAAGTATAAAATATCTTCTATAAAGGAATTATATGTGTATTATTTGTATAATTTTTGTATTCGATATTATTTTTGGACATAGCATGTGTTATATAACAATATAACAATACAGAAACAGGCCACATCGGACCTTCTAGTCCGCACAAAACTCCACTACCCACTCCCTTGCCCATAACCCTCCAATCCCCTCACATCCATGTACTCAGCCAACCTTCTCTTAAATGACAAAATTGACCCTGCTGCAACCACCTCTTCCGGAAGGTCATTCCATTCAGCCACCACTCTCTGAGTGAAGAAGCACCCTCTTATATTACTCCTAAAGTTTTGCCCCCTAACCCTTAGCTTATGACCCTTTATTTCAATCGCCCCTACCCTCAGGGGAAAAAGCCTATTCACATCTACTCTTTCTATTCCCTTCATAATTTTAAATACCTCTATCAAATCCCCTCTCAACCTTCTACGCTCCAATTAATAAAGTCCCAGTCTACTCAATCTTTCTCCATATTCTAGATACTGCAATCCAGGCAACATTTTCATAAAACTTCTCTGCACCCTCTCTACCTTATTTATATCCTTCCTATAATTTGGAGACCAGAACTGCACACAATATTCCAAACTTGGCCTCACCAATGCCTTAAACCATCTCAACATCACCTCCCACCTCCTATATTCTATGCTATGATTTATAAAGGCCAGCATACCAAAAGCCTTCTTCACCACCCTATCTACATGGAATGCTGAACCGTTATTCCCTCTGTTTCTCTGCATTCCTCAATGCCCTCCCCTTCACTGCATACGTCCTATTTTGGTTATTCCTCTCAAAATGAAGCATCTCACACTTATCTACATTAAACTCCATCTGCCACATTTCAGCCCACCTTTCCATGATTTAAATGTTTAATTCTTATAACTATATAATTTAATGTCCTGAATGAAATAAGTTATGTAATAATTATGGTCGTGCTTCTAATTTACAATTGATACATGATGTGTATATACGATTTGATTTATGTTGTCCTTAGTATACCTTTGTAAAGGGTTGTTGTTAAACTCAATAAAATATTTTAAAAAGAAAAGAAAATATAAGATTTCTAAGCTATGTCAGTCCAGTGGCTGTTGCGCTGGCACCATTGAGGGGCCATAGCAGGATTGTGATGGAGAATGGACAACTGATTGGTACTCCATGACCCACTGCTGCTTCTCCCAGGTGGGTCATAAGCTGGCCAAACATTCTTCTGGAGGACAGACTGCTAGGGTGCCACAGTGCCCTCAAAAGCCCCTAACACGTGGGACTCCACTGACATGGCGGCTGCAGTCGAGCTTGCTCAGCAGGTCCATCTGTGGCTCGTGCCTGGGCTGCAACAGTGGCTCGGACCGAGGCTGGGTTGACGCAGAAGTGACCACCTCTTCCATGTTCAGGAGCATGGGCTTGAGGTTGCAAACAAAGCAACATGCAAGGTTGGTTGGAGCTGGACACACTCTGCGTCTCTGGGCAACACTACCAGGCCTTTAAACAGATCAGACAATTTACCAACGGCCTCGATAGGCATGTTCATTACATCTCCCTTTCCGAGTCCTCTAGAACGTTTACACTTCCCTGGTCTCTGGTGCCCTGGTGGGAGCTACCATTTACCCTGGCACGGCCACACATTTACGCACATTTGATGACTCTGCAAGCACAACTCAACACTAAAGTATCGTCTACAATACACAAGAGTATTCAGATCTCGTGACCAGGCACTCCATCTTCTCGTGTTTCATCTGTTTTATTCTAGGTGGGTGGCTCTGTGAAATGAGAAGGGGATCCCTGAGTGGTGGGGAGGGAAGGTTTAAATTATCTACATATTACAATGCAGAAGAGGATGCTGAGGGCAAAGTAGGGTGTGAGTCGGCCGATTACATAGAACATTACAGCACAGTGCAGGACCTTTGGTCCACAATGTTGTAAAAAAAGGTAAAGGTTCCATTATTGTAATAATTATGTCATGTAATACCACATTTAGAATGTAATATACATGAAATTCTTTAATTTTATCTACCGTAAGGAAGACAGTGTCACCACTTTGTCAAACACCCCTCACAGAAATGAGGCCCCAGCAAGGAACAAATTTGTGACCCCTGGCTTACAAGACCAGTGCTCCAACCACTGAGCTAACAGAGTATATATTATACCTACCAAAAAAAAACCCTTCCAACCCCACGTGCCTGTATAAAAGTCTCTTAACTGCCCCTATTGTTTCAGCCTCTACCACCACCCCTGGCAATGCAACCCAGGCACCCAAATTCTCTGTGTAAAAACATTACCCCTGAACTCTCCTTGCTTCACTTTGTACATACGTCCTCTGGGGTTTGCTCCTTCCGCCTTGGGAGAACAAGCCGTTGACTGTCCTCCTTATCCATGCCTCTCATAACCTTGTACTTTCATCCTTCATTCGAAGGAGAAAATCCCCAGCTCTGCTAACCTTGCTTCATAAGACATATTTTCAAATCCAGGCAACATCCTGGTACATCTCCTCTGCATCCACTCCATAGCTTCCACGCCCTTCCTGTAATTCTTTGGCTTGGCTCCGCGGACGAAGATTAATGGAGGGGTAATGTCCACGTCAGCTCCAGGCTCGTTTGTGGCTGACAAGTCTGATGCGAGACAGGCAGACACGGTTGCAGCAGTTGCAAGGGAAAATTGGTTGGTTGGGGTTGGGTTTTGGGTTTTTCCTCCTTTGTCTTTTGTCAGTGACCAGAAATGAACACAATATTCTAAGTATGGTGATTTTTAGAGCTGCAACATTACGTCATGACCAGCATACCACAGGCCTTCTTTTTTTAAAATTTGATTTATTAGAAAGCAAAGTAATAACCACAATTACAAAATTAAAATATTAACAAATTGTCAAAAAAATGTCATGGTTACAGAAAGATCCTAAAAAGAACTACAAAGAACCCTAAAAAGAAAAAGAATCTAATCACCTCACCCCCCTAACTCTACCCCCCTCTCTTTAACTAAATTCTACCTCACCTACCCTGCTAAAGAAAAAAGAAACTAAGAAAGAAAGAAAGAGATAAGGAGAATAACTCAATCATTCATTGACTATACGATGTGGAGATTCAGCTGCACTCGTGACCCGTCAAATTGGAATAGTCCAAGTATGGGCTCCAAATCTTTTTAAATACTTAATAATTATCCCGTAAATTACAAGTGATCTTCTCCATTGGTATATAGGACCTCATTTCTGAATGCCATCTTCGTAAATTAAGCTCCATCTGTTCTTTCCATGAAACAGTTATACATTTCCTTGCTACTGCTAGAGCTAATCGGAAGAACACCATTTGAAATTTATCTAATTTATTAAGCAAAGCTGTTTCAGTAGCCTCCCCAATTAAAAAGATCTTTGGGTCTAAAGAAAATTGTATTTTCAGGATATCCTGCAAATAGGCTCTTTATCATAGGCCTTCTTAACTAAACTATCAACCTGTACAGTAACCTTGAGTGATCCATGGACTTGGACCAATGTCTCTGTTCCTCCACACTGTTAAGTAGCCGACCATTAACCCTTCACTCAGCTTCTGTTTTGCCTTTCCAAAATGCATTGCCTCATATTATCTGGATTGAACTCTTGAACTCTATCTGCTACTTCTCTGCTCAATTCTGCACTCTGTCCATATCTTGTGGTAACCTTCAACAACCTTCTACACTCTCCGCAACTCCTCCAACCTTCGATTCGCCCACAAACTGACTGACCCATCCCTCTACTTCCTGGTTTGGAACATTTAGAAAAATCACAAACAGAAGGGGTCCCAGAACAGATCCCTGGGGGATCTCCATTTGTCACTCACAAGATGAAAAACTATATTTTTAGGTCATCGCAATCCTCAGCTTCAGGTCTTGCTTACTTCAATGCCAAGGAAATTTCATCCATAACTGTTCACTTTTACAACAGCTTAGGAAAAGAACCCAGGGTACTTCGCAAACACTGTCACCATTCCCATGAGGATATGGTGATGTCTTCATGTGATTATGGTGTCATGAAATCATGTCACATGAATATATCACAATACCTTAGTGGGATAAATCTCCACAACACCCCTGCGAGTCTTTCTGACTACCGCTGTTCCACCAAATAAAGCAGACAACACAAGATCCAATGGAAAATCATCCTCCACTGACCGTGGATATCATCGACAGCAACTTTCACTAACATTTCTGCAAGGGCTCTGAACTTTTGTTCCCAAATGCCTTTGCCCCAGTTCTTCTCTTCTTTCCCTCAAGACGCTTAAAACCATTTCCTGGTCCAAACATTAAAATAGTTGCTCCATGGGACGGTGCTGTCAAATTCCATTTGAATGTTCTCGCGAAGCATCCTGGGATATTTTTGCTAAGTTGTTGCACATGTGAGCAGTTGGGTGTGAAATTCCCTTGTCGCTGCAGTAAGAGACCTGGTTTGTGCACATTGTGCACAACAAACACTATGTCAGGAGGCCAAGCAATCACACTCCTTGTCTGATCTTAAGCCTGAGGACATTAAAGCAGCATGAATTAAAATGGCATGTCACCAAAGAAGATGGCCAGGGTGTCCAGTATGAATTTATAACAGGTCACCATTTGTTCCATTTAATTTTATGTCACAATTTCTTTCAATGAGAACCATCAATTCCTGCATAATTTTGAAACAAAAACACATGCTGACAGCAACTGCAATCACAAAGTCACCGAAGGACTTCCGGAAGACTTGTCATACCAAATTACGGCTCTTGTACTTCCCTTTTTTGCCAGCTTCTTGCAGCTAAGGCAAATATATTTAGAAACACACCACAGGAACTGCATCTACTTGCTAATAAGAGGCTGATGAACACACAGTACAGCTTCTTTAATAGATACTCACCAGTACAAACTACAATCACGAAATTAATGGCTTTGAAGTCAACTCTATGAATAGAGAAGCAGCTGAAAGTCTGCAAAGGTCCAATTACATGGGTCAGAAAATTGAATAATTTGTATTTCTTCATTGGTTTTGAAAACAGTACAACATTTAACCGAAATCGTTAGGACTGAACCTTGAGCAAGTGAATTGACCACACTGGTTCAAAAAGAAAGGCTAAATTTAAATTTAGGCATGCAGCACGGTAACAGGCCATTTCGGCCCATGAGTCCATGCCGCCCAATTTACACCCACTTAACCTACGCCCCTGGTACGTTTTGGAACGGTGGGAGGAAACCGGAGCCTGCCGGGGAAAACCCACCCGGACACAGGGATAGCGTACCAACTCCTTACAGACAGCGTGGGATTCAAATCCCCGACCCGATCGCTGGCACTGTAAAGGCGTTGCGCTAACCGCTACGCCACCCTAGTAAATAAATTCAACATCCCACCTGTTTCAATAATAAATCCTTATTGCACCTGGCCAAGAAATGTGCATCAATCTTTGTTCTGGTATTTTCTAATAAATGATCCTATTCCATTGGCCTTGAAATGAAGAAGCACTTTCTGACATTATAGTGGAACAGAGCAACTTTATGTCTACGGTAATGACACCTTCTTCAAGACCAGTGAGAGGAAACAGTTGCTTCCTATCTCTTAATTCCTTCAATCAAGTATCCATTATCACCATTTGTGTGTAAAAAAAAAAGTACAAACCTCATGTGGACAACTTGTCCTCATTATCTAATCTGTCCTCCTCTGTACTCCTTCTCAGGACAAACACATCTTTCTTCTGGTACATGCCAAAAGCCAGCTTTTAATAGATTCAGTGATCAATGAGCATCACCCACCTCCATGTCTAACCCATCATTCATTCTGAATCTGCCCACTGGCTCTAAATTAATTTGCCTCGAACCACCCCCCACCCCCCAATTCTCTGCTGCTAGCCTTATGATTTTCAAAAGCATTCCTCGTTTAATTACTATTTTGCATGCCCTGTCATAGCATTTGCAGCCTAACTTAAAAATGCTAATATACAATTCTCCACTCTTACTTTGACACATAAATATATGACTATTTGATATATAAATCATTGAGGACCCCTACCATCCCACTACCATCCCCCTAGCATCTTTCAGCTACTCCTATGGGGAAAGAGATACAGGAGGATCAGAGCCAGAACCATCAGGCTGAAAAACAGCTTCTTCCCATGGGCAGTACGACTGCTGAACGACTGATCAACTGCTTGCACAAACCTTCCGAAAGTCGACTGTTTATTAAACAATATTTACTTTTATGTATGTATATTTGTTTGGCATATGTCTGTGTAAGTTATGCCTCATTGCATGCTTTGCACCAAGGACTGGAAAGCGCTGTTTCGACAGGTTGTATTTGTGTAATCAGATGGTAAATAAACCTGATCTCGAAATACAACAAAGGTGTCAGTACAAACATTGATGTGCTCTGCTAGATGCTTCATGTCAATTTTCTTTACCCAAACTTCACCTGGGACTATAAGATGCCGACAAATCCAGCTTCTTGTTTTTAGTTGAAAATTTCTTTTTGTAAACTCACTAAATAACTTGTGCTCGTCCACACCAATGTCATCCACAGCTTTGACTTTCTATGCAAAGTCGTCTACCTCCTTGAAACAAATGAACTATATTCACACCAGACAATTATGAAATTAATAACATGGCTCCAGTTGCCTCATTTCTTTCATCTCCCTTAACTAATGGGACGACTTCAACAATTTTGCAATTCAAGATGGCAATCCCTCAACAGAGAGAATTTTACAATACAAGATGGCAATCCCTGAACAGAGAGAATTTTGCACGATCATGATCAAACCATTTGGTATTTTCTCACTCATCCTTCCCTGGGAAGAGAAACCATATGGTCCTCGATATTTGTTCAGTTTTACTCTCATCAGTTCTTAATCGCAGTTTAAGAGGAAACTGTGAATCTGGAGCTTTCCCACCCTGAATGATATTTTGCACTTCCTTGCCACCTTACCTCTTAAGAGCAATGCTTTGCATGGAGTCAAATCCTTATAGAACATAAAAATGTACAGCACAGTTAAAAATTGGAGTATTTGAATGGCAACAGGCTTGTGGACCAAAGGATACAATACAGGTCCTTTGGCCAACAGTACTGTGCCAACATAATAACCTAATCTACTGACTGCCAAGAACAGTGGATCTCAACCTTTTTCTCTCCACTCACATTCCACCTGAAGCCATCCCTAGGCCATAGGTGCTCTGTGATTAGTAAGGAATGGCTTCAGGTGGGATGTGAGTGGGAAGAAAAAGCTTGAAAACCACTGTTTTAACATACCTCATTGACTCGTTATGTGCACGGTTTCAGAACTCGTAAGGAAATGGGCCAATGACAATTTTTCTCAAGCAAAATATTTCAGTAACAATTGGGTCTAGAGCAGTGGTTCACAACTTTCCCTTCCCACTCACGTACCACCTTAAGCAATCCCTTACTAATCACAGAGCCCTGATGGCTTAGGAATTACTTAAAGTGGTATGTGAGTGGAAAGGAAAACGTTGAGAACCACTGGCCTAGAATTTTCCCATAGTTTAACACTCCATTCTTCTTAGTTCCATCCACCGACCTAATAGTCTCTTAAATTATTCTGTTGTACCTGCCTCCACCACCATTGCTGATAGCGCATTCAATGTACCCACCACTCTCAATGTGAAAAACTTACATTCTCCCTGTACTTATCCCAAGCACCTTATCTTGAAATATATGAACTTCAAGAAACCCAAATTTTTCTAAGACACCTACTTTTCCTTGATTAAAATTATGTAAATGACATTAGTATTACATGCTGTAAATTTGTCTACTTTCATATTTTATAAGCATTTTTCACCGTGCACCCTTGAGCCAGCAAGATATCGACAGTTCATTGCAAGCTATAAATGACATTTTCACCCCCTCTCTCTGGCGCTCACCGAAGCTTTCTCAAACTCGATTTCTGAAGACGTTGCGGTCAAAGGGCTGACGGGGCTCAGTGATGGTGAACTCTCCACACTGGAAATATAATCTGGATCAGGAACATAGAGATTCTGCAGGAGACAGAATTTAAAACAAATGAAGCTACTCAATAACTAATTATACTCTGCCGCAGGATGAATAATATTCCTAATTTTTAGTGAAGTTCTCAACTTAGCATTTTAGTTAGAACCAATAAAAGCATGACAAAAAACAATCAACTTCATGTTTGATTTAATTATTTTAATTAATTAATTGCAATTACTATAGCTGGCCAATTCCCCAGTGCCACAGTGGATTAGGCCTGGTTATATCAACCCATATTAGCAATTACATCTGCAGGAACATACAACTTCGCCTGGACGAGTGAAGAAAGGAATAGACAAACAAGAATTACGTCAGAACATCAACTTTCCAGGGTCCACTGTTGGAGCGTCATTGATGGCCATTGAGCAAAAGGTGCATTAAGAACAAGCCTGGCATTAAAGTCCTGTGCAATTATGTCACACTACAGAGTCCCCCAAGTGAAGACTGAAAGTTCAAGATAAAACTTAAGGATAAAGGAGTCATGTTCCTGGGGATGGAGGAGGTTGGGGAAGTCCTAAATCAGTGGTTTTCAAACTTTTTCTTCTAGCTTACATACCACCTTAACTAACCCCTTACTAATCACAGAGCATCAATGGCATAGGAATTACTTAAGGTGGTATGTGAGCACAAAGAAAAAGTTTGAAAACCGCTGTCCTAAATCAATACTTTGCTTCAGTATTCACCAGATGGCGTCGGACCTGGGGGTGGTTGTAGGGAGAGGAGGCAGCAGCACTGTACCGATAAATGTAGATCGCTGGCTGGATATCCAGTTCATGTGCCTTCTTGCCTGTGGGTCAGATAAACTGCCCACCCCTGCAACCATGTTGAGATTTTAAAAAGGGTAAGTGCTGGATCTTCGTAAAAATATTAGGATTTACAATTCCCCAGGTCCGTACAAGATAGGGGGAGGGAGGGAAGAGATTGGTTGGGTGTTGGCAATGATTCTTGCATCTCGTTGGCCACAGGGGAGGTGCCAGAGGATTGGAGAATGGCAAATGAGGTCCCCTCATACAAATAGAGAGAATCTTAGGAATTGTAGACCAGTGAGTCATATGTCAGTGGTGGGAAAACTACTGTATAAAGCAGAGTGTAGTAGTGGGCATAAAGTATTCTGCATGGAGGTCAGTAACCAGTGGAGTTCCAAAGGGATCTGTTCTGGGACCCGAGCTCTTTGTGATTTTTATAAATGACCTGAATGTAGGTGCAAAGGGATGGGTCACTAAGTTTGCAGTTGATATGAATGTTGGAGGTGTTGTGGATAGTGTTGAAGGTTGTTGTAGGTTACAACAGTATATAGATAGGGTGCAGAGTTGGGCGGAGAAGTGGGAGATGAAGATCAATTTGGATAAGTGAGAGGTGATGCATTTTGGAAGGTCAAACCTAAAGGCTGAGTACAGGGTTAATGGTCGGATACTTAAAAGTGTGGAAGAACAGCGGGACCTTGGTCCAAATCCATAAATCTCTCAAGATTGCTGTGCAGGTAGATTGGATAGTTAAGAAATCCTATGTTGGGCTGCATTAGTCAGCACATTGAGCTCAGGGTTGGTGAAGTAATGTTGCAACTCCATACACCTCTGGTGAGATCACACTTCGAATATTGCGTTTATTTCTGGTCACCTCATTACAGAAAGAAAGTGGAAGCTATGGAGATTCACCAGGATGTTGCCTAGATTGGAAAATCTGTCTTATGAGGCAAGGTTAGCAGAGCTGGGGCTTTTCTCTTTAGAGCAAAGGATGAGAGATCTACAAGGTAATGGGATGCATAGGTAAGGTAGACAGCCAAAACCTTTTCCCCAGGGCGGGAGTAGCAAACACCAAAGGACATCTGTACAAAATGAAGGGAGAAGAGTTTAGGGGAGACATCAGGGGTAAGTTTTTTTTTATACAGAAAGTTTGGGTGCCTGGAATGCATTGCCAGGGTGTTGGTGGAGGCTGGAACAATAGGGGAATTTTAGAGACTTTGAGAAAGTCACGTGGATGAAAAAAGAGGGTGATATTGTAGGGAGGGTTTTGGGTTTTTTTGGTAGGTTTTTATGGGTTGGCACAACATTGTGGGCTGAAGGGCCTATACTATACTGTAATTTTCTGTGTCCTATCTATGTATGTACGGCATATATTTTGTTTGTCTCTATGTGTGTTGTGTCGCCAGGTTTTTGAAGTGAGGACCAGAAAATGCAGTTTCGTCAGATTGGATTTGCACAATGGGATAGAAGTAAACTTGTGCTTGAATGCCTGCTGCAGGAATTGTGGGCCACAGAGCCTGTTCCTGCTCTGAGAAGTTGTGCAAATCTTAAGAGAGTGGACGAGATCACAGCCCATATTATTTTTTCACATTCTACAACTTTCCAGCCCCGGTAATGGGCTTTCCAGCCCTTCTGCATCCGACCTGTGACCTGAACTGTACAGCTTATTCAAACTGTGGGATAACTAGTGCACTAACTTCTCTGTACTAAATATTCTATGTATAATAGAAGCTGATAAAGAGGAAAGCATTCGACCTGCCTTATTACAATAGAGTTATATCATGTACTTTGCATGGTTCAGTCTTTCATATGATTGAATACATAAGCTTATTACCTGGCCAGGGACCACGTCTCTGGAAAACAATTTATTCAGCTGTACAAGCTCGTTAGGCGTTGTGTCAAATTTGAGAGCGATGCTATTCAGAGAGTCCCTTGATTCAACCTGTCAAAGAAACCAACCCAGAAAGTCAGAAGATCAGCGGCCATTCAAGGAATCATTAAGAGACACAGGAGCAAGTCATTTTGCTGCATTTACGCAAAGTTGTATCCAGCAGCTTCCAGTAGGTCGGTAGTCCCACAGATCACAGCTCGTCCACTCAACGTGATGAAGCTTGCTCCTCTCCATCAGCCTCGCAGGGAGTCAGTTCCAGATACCTCCCACTTTCTTGGGGTGGGAGGGAATTTTCCCCATCCTTCAACCTATTACTCTTTTTAAGTGCATTCAGATGAGAGAGAGAGAGACAGGTCCTTGCCATTTACCCTCTCTGGGCCCATCAGTTTTTTGCACCTCAATTAAGCCTCCCTTCAGCTTCCTCTGAAACCTTTTCTCACAAATACATCATCATACAATATCATGTGACCAGAGCTTTACATAGTATTCAAACCTTGGAGGACGACTCAGGCCCAAAAGAGTAGTTATATATCTTTATCTCTTATGGACATTGCGTGAAGAGTTCATCCAGCATTTTGGAGTTTTCACAACAATTATAGCGTCCGTCGACTTTGGTATTTCATAACAGAGTATTCAAACTGTGGAATAACTAGCCTTGCACATAGTTTTGCACCATCCTCTTTAAACTACTATTCTCTCTGAATATTCTAATAGAGGTTTTAAAAAAAGATTCCACATGCCTTTCTAACTACCTTTTTGTTAGCATTAAGGACCTCTGGACGTACACTCAAGGATGGTATAATATCATTATAGAGAGGTTGGTCATGGCCAGAATGAACACGCACCTAAGCAAAGATCGGGACCCAGTGCAATTCATCTACCGTCACAATCGCTCCACAGCTGATGAAATATCGCTGGCTCTCCACTCAGTTCTGGGTCATCTCGAAAACAGAAATTCATATATATGGCTGCTCTTTAACGACTACAGCTCGGCCTTCAATGCCCTTATTCCTTCAGTGCAGGTCAAGAAGCTACAAACTCCAGGCCTCTGTACCCAACTCTGCAATGGGATCCTTGACTTTTTCATCTGAAGACCACAGTCAGCACCAATTGGAAACATCTCCTCCTCAGTGATCACACAGGCGCACCCCAAGGATGCGTGATTAGCCCACTGCTCTACTCAGTATACACCTATGACTGTGTGGCCAAGCACAATTCCAATGCCATCTACAAATTTTCCAATGACACCATAGTTGTCGGTAGAATTACAAACAGCATTGAGGAAATGTACCAGAGGGAGATAGATCAGCTCGTTGAATGGCGTCACGCCAACAACCTTGTGCTGAACGTCATCAAAAACCAAGGAGATGATTGTCGACTTCAAAGGGAAGACAGGGGAACATGATCCCGTCCTCATCGAGGGGTCATAGTGGAGAGGGTCAAGAACTTCAAATTTCTGGGTGTCAACATCTCCCAGGATCTGTCCTGGAGCCTCCATGTTGATGCAATCACAAAGAAGGCGCGCCAGCAGCTATACTTTGTGAAGTGTCCGAGAAGATTAGGTATGTCACCAAAAACTCTGGAGAACTTCTACAGGTGTATTGTCGAGAGCATTCTGGCTGGTTGCATCACTGCCTGGTGTGGAGGTGCCAACTCTCAGGACAAGAATAAACTCCAGAGGGTTGTTAACTCGGCCTGCGACTTCATGGCAACCAGACACCACTCCATCGAGGACATCTACATGAGGCAGCATCTTAAAAAAAAAAAGCAGCTTCTATCCTCAAAGATCCCCACCACCCAGGACATGCCCCCTTCACCCTGCTACCATCGGGGAAAGGGTACAGGAGCCTAAAGACAAGCACTCAACAGCACAAGGTCAGCTTCTTCCCCGCTGCCATCAGATTCCTGAATAATCAATGAACCAAAGACACTGCCTTACTTTTTGTGCACTATTATTTTTAATTTTTTATAGTAATGTTGTAAGATGGATATAATATGGTTTGCACCATGATTCTGCCCACAAAACACCAAATTTCATGACTCGTTCATGACAATAAATTCTGAATCTGAGTGTTGAAACAGACCATTCAGGTGAGATGTTGAGTTTATTGTTATACCCATCCTGTCAATATCGACAAAGGTCCCTTTTGTATAAACCCCATCACCAGCAACAGATCTATCTTCTTCTTATGGCTGAGCAATTTGAATGTCCATCTGGACATCTCTTATGTACTGTCAGGAGCCCAGCTTCCACCGCTCTCTCGGGCCGTACATTCCAAGTCCTTATCAGCTTCTGGGTGAAGGGGGAGCTTCACACAATCCCTCTGAATCTCTTCCCCCTTACCTTGACCTGGACCTGTAGTTTTAATCTCCCTCTGATATGGAGAAAGATTTCCAGTAACCTACCCCATCTGTGGCCTCATAATTTTATACAGCTCACTCATGTCCCTGTTACCCTGCCCCACTCCAGGGAGAATTGACCCAGCGTCTCCTGTCTTCTCATAACTGAGCTGCTCCATCCCAGGCAACATCCAGGTGACTTTCCCCCCCTCCCTCCCCACCACACTCTCCGGCATCACTCCATCCTTCCTCTATCTTGGCCACCAGAACTGCACGCAGAGCTCCAGCTGAGGTCTGTCCAAGGTTTTTATAAAGGTGCCGCACAACCTCTCCAAATATGAACTCAATGCCCTGAGGTGAACAGTCATTGCACCTTCACACCCCTCAAGAACCTGTGACTATTTATATGTCCCCAGGCCAGAAATGTCAAGGAGAGAGGAAACAGAGATCTTAAAGATCATTCGAGGAATACACGTCTTCATTTTTCAGCAAAGCAAAACTGAGGTCACCTTGCTCTCTGGTCACTGTGATTGATTTTTTTGGAAGGAGCCAAGACTGAGTGGCACGAATGAGAGATGAACAATAAAATATTGGTGGTCAGATATCACGGGAAGTTGTTGCTTCTGGCTGGTGATTATAGAGTGAGATATACAGTGCTACTTCTTCAAATTGGCCAGTCTTCCCACGTCATCAGTTGCTTGGCATTCAAAGGTGAGAATTAATGTTACTTTTAATTCTGGACATACAGAGGAGTGACAGGACCTTCCAATTCATGAACCCATACCCTCCCAAAACACCCATTGACCTACAATCCCTGTACGTTTTGAAGGGTGGGAGGAAACCGGAGCCCCCAGAGGAAACCCAGGGGAAGAACATGAAAACTCCTTACGGACAGTGTCAGATTCAAACCCGGGTCGCAGGCAATGTAACAGTATCACACTAACCATGCTGCCGGGTATTAGACAAGAAAGTGGAGTTCCGGTCAAGGTGTTATGAAAGGGAAAAATAAGCTGAGGAGTTTGCACTATCCACCACTGATCCAATACAAGACACATTGATTCATACATGAGAACAGAAGCTGCCAAGCAAAATGAGATCAAAGGGCAAAACATTAGAGAGTGAGTATTACCTGGTCAAGCAAAATTTGAGAAACTAATTGTTGATAAGGGGAAAAAGGGATTTGTTTTGGAAATGTATGTTACTACAGGAAAAGATGATGAAGGTTGATATATATAAAACAAAAGATAAACGGGAGAAAGATCTATCTATACCTATATCGATGGAGGAGTGGTCTAATGTGTGTGTTGACAGTGTCACAAAGTTAATTAATGTACGATATAGTTTGGTTAATTACAATTTTTTTGCATCAGTTGTATTTAACCCCGGAAAAATTGAAAAAATATGGATTTAGTTCATCAGACTTGTGTTTCCAGTGCAGTGAACAGACAAGTACTTTCTTACATTCAGTATGGGAATGTACAAAAGTCAGACCTTTTGGGGAAAAAATTATGTTTTTGCAAGATTTATTCAAGATAGATCTGTATGTTGGTCCATGGCTATGTTTAGTGCGATATATGAATACACTAATGACAGCTTTGCAACTGGATAAACCTCAAATTTTATTTATATGTTTAGGGCTGGCAGTAGCTAGAAAATTTATAGCTGTTACTTGGAAAAACGATGTTGAATTGGGTATACAAAGATAGCACAACAAAATTCAATCATGTATTTACCTGGAAAAGATAACTTACAATTTATGGAATAATTATTCTTTTTTTTTGATAAAATGTGGAGTCTGTGTTTGGAGTATATGGGTTTGGATGCTAAGTAAATGTTTTTTTAAGAAAAAGATGTAAAAAGATGGCACACCAAGCAGCAACCTGTAAAACCCGATATAATGGTTTTTTTTGGGGAATAAAAAAGCTCCGAACGGGGATGGGTTGTTAGGGGTGGATTAGGTGGGACAAAAGAGTCTGGAAAAACAACCACCTGAAGAAACACACAAAGATCAGCGTGTACAGAGCCGTTGTCATACCCACACTCCTGTTCGACTCCGAATCTTGGTTCCTCTACCGGCATTACCTACGGCTCCTAGAACACTTCCATCAGCGCTGTCTCCGCTCCATCCTCAACATTCATTGGAATTACTTCATCACCAACATCGAAGTACTCGAGCTAGCAGAGTCCGCAAGCATCGAATCCACGCTGCTGAAGACCCAACTGCGCTGAGTGGGTCACGTCTCCAGAATGGAGGACCATCGCATTCCCAAGATCGTGTTCTATGGCGAGCTCTCCACTGGCCACCGAGACAGAGGTCCACCAAAGAACTGCTTAAAGAAATCTCTTGGTGCCTGCCACATTGACCACCGCCAGTGGGCCGATATCGCCTCCAACCGTGCATCTTGGTGCCTCACAGTTTGGCGGGCAGCAACCTCCTTTGAAGAAGACCGCAGAGCCCACCTCACTGACAAAAGACAAAGGAGGAAAAACCCAACACCCAACCCCAACCAACCAATTTTCCCTTGCAACCGCTGCCACTGTGCCTGCCTGACCCGCATCGGACTTGTCAGTCACCAACGAGCCTGCAGCAGGCGTGGACATACCCCTCCATAAATCTTCGTCCGCGAAGCCAAGCCAAAGAAGAAAGAGGTGGTAGGGGGGATTGGGGGGGGGGGTAGTTTTAAATTAGATTTTAAATGAGTATATTGTATATGTTTACTTTGTAAAATTTGTAAATAAAATTTTCAAAAAAAAAGAGAAAAACGTGAGGTAGAAACTTGAACCTTCTGATCCAGAGGAGGCAGGTACATGGGATTCATGGTGAGTTGTAAATTGGAAATCAGAATTGGATGGCCCATAGTGGAAGAGTGTCATTTTGGCTGCAGGCCCATGACTGGGGGTGTTGTGCAAGGATCGGAGTTGGGACACGGATAACCAAGATGAATAAAATAGGCAGAGGGGCTTAGTAAGATTGCAGATGATACATAGATTGGTGGAGTTGTGGGAGACAGCAGAAGGAGTTTAATCCAGACAAGTGCAAGGTTTATTCTTTTATAAATTCAAATTTTTATCAAATATTTATAAATTTTTCGAGGTGCGGCATAGGAACTGGCCATTCTGGTCCATGAGCCCATGCCGCCCAAATACACCAATTAAACCTACTAACTCTGTAGCTTTAGAAGATGGGAGGAAGCCAGAGCACCTGGGAAAACCCATGCAGGCACAGGGAGGACGTACAAACCCCTTCCAGACAGTGCCAGATTCGAACCCATGTCGCTGGCATGGTGTTAACCGTACAAAACTGTTGCACGTCAGGAGATAAAATGCAAGGGGAATGTATAGTTAATGGGATTGTTCTTAAATGTATTGATATGCAGAAGGATCTGTGGTCCATGAAAGAAGATAGGGTGGTAAAAATGCAGACGGTATGCTTGGCCTCATTGGGTAGGACATTGAGTAGAAAAGCAAGGAAGTCATGTCCCAGCAACAGTATATAAAACTTTGGTTGGGCCACACTTGTAACTCCATACGCAATTCTAGTTTATCCATTGCAGAAAGAATTTTGGGGCTTTAGAAAGGGTACAGAAGAGGTTTACCAGGATGTTGCCTGATTTAGAAGGTTGCAATGTACAGGGAAAGACTGGACAAACTAAAATACAGAATCAGAATTTCTCGTCATGAACAAGTCATTAAATTCAGTGTTTTGCGGAGGAGTCACGTGATGGAGTAGTGGCCAGACGGTGAACTCCAGCCCTCTCCAGAAAAGTCGGAAAAAATAAAGGAAAACACAAAGGCACAAAAATAATAATTAAAGTAAAGTGAGTATAAAGGTGGAAAGAAGATGGCGACGAAAAAAGAAAAATCGAAACCAACGGTAAGAAGAGAGGAAGAGAAGACAACGGAAGAAGAAGGAGAAGGCCTTACCTGTTCGAAGAGGCCCGCAGTGGAGAGAGAAACCCGCTCCCTCAGGTCGGTAGAAAGTGGACTACAAAAATGGCTCGCTGAGCCGAGTAAAAGTGCGCAACCGAGCATGTGCGAGGAGTCGCGCATGCGCGATGCACATGCAAAAAAACCCACCGACGGGAGGGGTGACCAGCTGGGGAGTCGATCTCCACAGCCGGCAACGACAGCTGCAGAACACATGCAGCAAGAGGAGAACATAGAAGACAACGAAAACAAGAAAGAAGAGAAGAAAAGGACAACAAAGAAACAACAGATGGCCAACCCAGAGGAAGAAGAAGAGGAAGAGGAAGAGTACAGTGAAATAGAAGAAGAAGGGAAAGGCAAGACAAAGGATATAATTTCTCTTATTAAAGAATACATGGAGTCATTTAAAGAATGGCAAGTGCAAGAATTTAATGATTTAAGAAGAAGAATAAACAATACAGAAGAGAAAATGAGTAAAATAGATATGACCTTATCAGAAATGGGAAAAAGAATGGACAAGGTGGAAGAACGAGAAGCAGCAGTAGAAATGGAGGTAGGGGACTTAAAAAAGAAATTAGAGGAATCTAATAAAAAAGTTAAAGAGACACAAGAGCTGTTAGCTCAGAAAATAGATATAATGGAAAATTATAACAGAAGAAATAACATAAAGATAGTGGGTCTTAAGGAAGATGAAGAAGGCAAAAATATGAGAGAGTTTATAAAACATTGGATCCCCAGGATCCTAGGATGTCCAGAACTACAGCAAGAAATGGAAATAGAAAGGGCACATAGAGCATTGGCCTTTAAACCACAACCACAACAAAAGCCAAGATCTATTTTAGTAAAATTCCTAAGATATACTACAAGAGAAAAGGTACTGGAGAAAACAATGGAAAAAGTAAGAGAGGACAACAAGCCACTGGAGTACAAAGGGCTAAAAATCTTCATTTATCCAGATATAAGTTTTGAACTCCTGAAGAAGAGAAAGGAGTTCAATACAGCAAAGGCGATTTTATGGAAGAAAGGGTATAAATTTATACTAAAGCATCCAGCGGTATTGAAAATATTTATTCCAGGACAGCAAAACAGAATATTCTGGGATCCAGAGGAAGCACAAAAATTTGCAGAACAATTACAAAAATAGACTGAGAGATGAAGACGTGTAACGAGAGTACAAAAGACTGCGAACTAAAAAGACACATAAGTTTTGAACTCCTGAAGAAGAGGAAGGAGTTCAATACAGCGAAAACGATCTTATGGAAAAAAACTATTCTCGGATCCAGAGGAAGCAAGGAAATTTGCAGAACAACTACAAAACAAGCAGAGATGAAGACATGTAATAAGAGTAAAAATGACCACGATTTATATGTATGTTGGTAAAGAGGTATATGTGTGTATATGTATAGTGTGCATACATGAATGTATCCGTATTTAGAGGAAAATATAGAGAGAATAGACAAGAATTAATAAGGGAAGGAAATGGAATAGAGGGAATAAGGATGGAATTAAAAGAGTGACCTCTTTTCTGGGGGGGGCTGGGTGAGGAGGAGTTACGGTCACTGCAAAATCAGCTGACGCTTGCGAGTGAATTCGCAAATCCAAATGGAGAGGGGAGATGTGGTTGTCCGACAAGGGATAAAGGACAACTCAGGAGGGGAAGGGGAGATTGGGGCTAAAGAAGTTTTAAATAGGAGAATAAGGAAAATGTTTGATGTTTTAGGAATGTTGTCTTATAAAGGGTTCAAAACAAGAAAACAGAAATGGATAAGAAGGAAAGGTAATGATGGAGAAACGGAAAGGGAAGATAAACAAAGTATAAAATGGCTACGTTGAACTATATGACATTAAATATTAATGGAATACATAACCAAATTAAAAGGAAGAAACTGCTAAATTTACTGAAAAAAGAAAAAATTGATATAGCATTTGTGCAAGAAACACATTTAACTGAATTGGAGCACAAGAAATTAAAGAGAGATTGGGTAGGACACGTAACAGCAGCATCGTATAATTCAAAAGCAAGAGGAGTAGCTATATTAATTAGTAAAAATGTGCCATTTAAAATAGAAGAGGAAATAATAGATCCAGCAGGGAGATATGTAATGATAAAATGTCAGATATATTCGGAGTTTTGGAATCTACTCAATGTATATTCACCTAACGAAGAAGATCAAAAGTTTATGCAAGATATCTTTTTGAAGATAGCAGATACGCAAGGGAACATATTAATAGGAGGGGATTTCAACCTGAATTTGGATTCAAATATAGACAAAACTGGGAAAAAAATTAACAGAAAGAACAAAGTAAACAAATTTATAATTAAATCGATGGAAGAAATGCAACTTTTGGATATATAGAGGAAACAACACCCAAAGGAAAAGGAATATTCATATTACTCGGCTAGACATAAAACATACTCAAGAATAGACCTATTTTTGTTATCAGCTCGTATGCAAGATAGAGTAAGAAAAACAGAATAAAAAGCTAGAATACTATCGGACCATTCACCCTTACTACTGACAATAAAGTTAGAGGACATCCCTCCAAGAATGTATAGATGGAGATTAAACCCCATGTTACTTAAAAGGCAGGATTTTAGAGAATTTATTGAAAGACAAATTAAAATGTATTTTGAAATAAATACGAAATCAGTGAAAGATAAGTTTATACTATGGGATGCAATGAAAGCATTCATTAGAGGGCAAATAATAAGTTATGTAACCAAGATGAAAAAGGACTATAATCAGGAAACAGATGAGTTGGAAAGGGAAATAGTAAATATAGAAAAAGAATTAGCAATGAAGGAAGATACAACTAAAAGAAGAGAATTGGCGGATAAAAAAATAAAATATGAAACACTACAAACATATGAGGTGGAGAAGAATATAATGAAGACAAAACAGAAATATTATGAACTAGGTGAAAAAACGCACAAAATCCTAGCATGGCAGCTTAAGACAGAACAAGCTAAGAAAATGGTATTGGCATCAAGGAAAAAAGACAAACAAATTACATATAATCCAAAAGAAATTAAGGAAAACTTTAGAGAATTCTATGAACAATTATACCGAACTGAAAACGAAGGGAAAGAAGGGAAAAGAGATGAATTTCTAACTAAAATTGAACTACCAAAACTAAAAATAGAGGAACAAAATAAATTAACAGAGCCATTTGGAATAGTAGAAATACAAGAGATAATAAAAAAATTACCAAATAATAAGACACCAGGAGAGGATGGATTCCCAATAGAATTCTATAAAACATTTAAAGACTTATTAATTCCGCCCCTCCTGGAAGTAATCAACCAGATTTATAAAACACAAAGCTTACCAGATTCATGTAAAATAGCAATAATTACAGTAATACTAAAGCAAGGGAAAGATCCACTCACACTAGTGTCATATAGACCAATATCTATACTTAACACAGATTATAAGATAATAGCTAAACTATTAGCAAACAGATTAGCAGAGTATGTTCCGAAAATGGTAAATCTAGACCAAACTGGATTTATCAAAAAAAGACGCACAACAGACAATATTTGTAAATTTATTAACTTAATTCATGCAGTAGAAGGGAATAAAGCGCCAACAGTAGCAGTTGCTTTAGACGCAGAGAAGGCCTTTGACAGAGTAGAATGGAATTATTTGTTCAAAGTATTGCAAAAATTCAGTTTACCGGAGAAATATATTAATTGGATTAAAGCATTATATAAGGGACCATTAGCGAAAGTGACAGTAAATGGACATGTATCAAAGCAATTTAACTTAAGCAGGTCAACACGGCAGGGATGCCCACTATCACCTTTATTGTTTGCGTTAGCTATAGAACCACTAGCAGAATTGATAAGAACAGAAAATAATATAAAAGGGATAAAAATAAAAGACAAGGAATATAAAATCAGTTTATTTGCGGATGATGTTATAGTATACTTAACAGAACCAGAACTATCAATAAAAGAATTATATAAGAAATTGAAGGAATATGGAGAAGTGTCGGGTTACAAGATCAACGTAAATAAAAGTGAAGCAATGCCTATGAATAATCCGGATTTCTCAACATTTAAGAAGGAATCACCATTTAGATGGCAAATGCAAGCAATAAGATACCTAGGTATACAAATAAATAAAAATCTCAGCCAACTATATAAACTCAATTATTATCCACTAATGAAAAAATTACAGGACGATTTAGAGCATTGGAAAGATTTACCACTAACACTAATAGGAAGGATAAACTGTATTAAAATGAACATTTTTCCAAGGATATTATACCTATTTCAGGCATTGCCAATACAACTGACAGAGAAATTCTTCAAGGAGTTAAAGAAAATAATAAGGAAATTTTTATGGAAAGGGGGGAAACCGAGGATAGCACTAGATAAATTAACAGAATGGTATAAACAAGGAGGCTTACAACTGCCAAACTTTAAAAATTATTATAGAGCCGCACAATTAAGATACCTATCAGATTTTTATCAAACAAGGGAAAAACCAGACTGGACGAGATTAGAATTAGATAAAATAGGGGAAAAGATACCTGAACACATATTATATAAATGGGATGAAAAATTGGTACAACATAGAAGTTCTCCAGTATTACATCATCTCCTCAATATTTGGAAGAAGATTCATGTAGAAAGAAATAAAACAAATTATCAATTACCAAAATTAATATTGACGCAAAACAAGTTACTCCCTTTTACAATAGATAACCTTTCCTTTAGAGAATGGGAGAAAAAAGGATTAAAAGAATAGAAAATTGTTTTTCAGGAAATAGATTCTTATCCTTTGAACAAATGAAAGATAAATACAATATAACTCAAGATCCAGCGCTGGCATATTACCAATTGAGATCCTACTTGAAGGATAAATTAGGAAGCAGTTTGAGTTTGCCAGAGGGAAGTAATTTTGAATATGTGATTACAGATACAATGATAATCAAAAGATTTATAACAAATATGTATATTAAACTGCAAGAAAAGGAGAATGAGGAAACAAATGGTAAAACTAAACAAAAATGGGAACAAGATTTAAATATAAAGATAAAAAAGAAAACATGGGAGAAGTTATGCTCTGGGACGATGAGAAATACAATAAATACGAGGTTACGTATGATACAATATAACTGGATACACAGGCTATCTTCTTCTTCTTTGGCTTGGCTTCGCGGATGAAGATTTATGGAGGGGGGTAAAAAGTCCACGTCAGCTGCAGGCTCGTTTGTGGCTGACAAGTCCGATGCGGGACAGGCAGACACGATTGCAGCGGTTGCAAGGGAAAATTGGTTGGTTGGGGTTGGGTGTTGGGTTTTTCCTCCTTTGCCTTTTGTCAGTGAGGTGGGCTCTGCGGTCTTCTTCAAAGGAGGTTGCTGCCCGCCAAACTGTGAGGCGCCAAGATGCACGGTTTGAGGCGTTATCAGCCCACTGGCGGTGGTCAATGTGGCAGGCACCAAGAGATTTCTTTAGGCAGTCCTTGTACCTTTTCTTTGGTGCACCTCTGTCACGGTGGCCGGTGGAGAGCTATACATTACACCTCAAAAGTTAAATAAATGGGACTCAACAGTATCTGATAGATGTTTTCGATGTAAAAAAGAAATGGGAACAAAAATTCATGCAATCTGGACATGTGAGAAAGTAGAAAAATTTTGGGAAGATCTAAATCAGATATTAAATAAAATAACAGAAAACAATATACCAAAGAATCCAGAGATCTTCCTCCTAAGTAACATAAAAAACAAAGAATTTGGAATTGATTTGGAGGATGCACAAAAAAGATTTGTTAAGATAGCTCTAGCCGTAGCAAAAAAATGTATTATGTCAACCTGGAAATTGGAAGATAATTTGAAAATACAACAATGGTATATAGAAATGAATAAATGTATTCCATTAGAAAAAATAACATATAGTTTAAGAAATAATATTGAAATATTCGAACAAATATGGGAGCCTTACATGAAACACAATAGCGAAAACCTACCGGGGACAATCACTACCTAAGTTAACGGAAGGAAAAGGAAATGAAAAGAATGGACTCAGTGGAATTTCTGGTGTATTTTTATTGAATGACAACATTGTCTGACTGGTTTAATGTATCCTAGATTTTGTACCTTAAATGGACGGGAGGGGGGAGGTAGGGAGGGTGGGATGGGAGGAGGGAGGGAGGAGAAAATGGCACTGTATATGTGTGAAAAGGAAAAAGTGTGTATCATGGTTAATGTGATTTATGGTGTGAAAAATAAAAAATTGAAAAAAAAATTCAGTGTTTTGCAGCAGCGTCACAGTGTAAACATTCATATAAATCCTCTTATAATATGATTATAAATTAAAATAAATGAAAATAGTTGTGCATAAAGAGTAAGGCAGTGTCTTTGGTTCATTGATTATTCAGGAATCTGATGGCAGTGGGGAAGAAGCTGTCCTTGTGCCGCTGAGTCCTCCTTAAGCTCCTGTACTTTTTTCCTGATGCTAGCAGAGTGAAGAAGGAGGGCATGGCCTGGGTGGTGGGGGGTCTTTGAAGATAGAGGCCGCTTTTTTTTTTTAAACACACTGCCTCTTGTAGATGTCCTCGATGGAGTGGTCTGGTGGCTGTGATGTTGCAGGTTGAGTTATGGAGTTTATTCTTGTCCTGAGAGATGGCACCTACATACCAGGTAGTGATGCAACCAGCCAGAATTTTTGATGACATACCAAATCTCCTCAGACACCTCACAAAGTCTAGCTGCTCATGAGCCTTCTTTGTGATTGCATCAACATGGAGGATCCAGGACAGATCTTTGGAGATGTTGACACCCAGGAATTTGAAGTTCTTGACCCTCTGCACTACTGAGTCCTCAATGAGGACAGGGTCGTGTTCCCCTAACTCCCTCCTGAAGTCCACAATCATCTTGGTTTTGCTACCGTTGAGCACAAGGTTGTTGTCGTTACACCATTCAACGAGCTGATCTATCTCCCTCCTGTTCGCTTCCTCGTTGCTGTTTGTGGTTCTATCAACAACTGTTGTATCATTGGCAAAGTTGTAGATGGCTTTGGAATTGTGCCTGGCCCCAGTCATGAGTGTATAACGAGTAGAGCAGTGAGCTAAGCACGCATCCCTGGGGTGCTCCCGTGTTGATAATCAGTGAAGAGACGCTGTTTCCAATTCGTACTGACTGTGGTCTTCCAATGAGAAAGTCAAGGATCCAGTTACAGACTGAGGTACAGAGGCCTAGAGTTTGTAGCTTCTTGATCAGCACTGAGGAAATAATGGTATTGAAGAATGAGCTGCCGTCGATGAAGAGCAGCTATATGTACGAATTGCTGTTTTCGAGGTAATCCAGAGTGAGTGGAGAGCCAGCTGTGGAGTGATTGTGACAATAGTGAGGAGTTTTTATGCCCAAAAATACATTAAATCTTACATTGTTTCCCTATGATCTTTGAATGAGATTTGATATTGTCTACCTGACATCAATATCCTTCAGTCCTGCTAGCATGACTTAATAAATGTGCTTTGTATGCTCTATGGTACTGTATGTATTTTTCTGTTTTTGACAGCGTGGACTATCATTTTGGCATAGTTGGCAAGTCTCACTGGGACAATCTCTTCGTATGAAGGAAACCAGGTTGTCGGAAGGAGTTGAAGTGCACCATCGGGACACTTGAGCCCAAACTCCATCACTGACTCCTGGGAGCACTGTGGTTCCTCATACGAGGCTGATCTGGTTTCCTGTCGAGCTCCACAAAAGGACCAGAGAGTAAGAATGATAAGAATAGAATTATGTACGATAAGGAAAAGAATTGTGCTGATTGCCACAGAGATTGTAAAGCCTGCAGTAAATTGGGAAATGACTACGCTGTTAGTCCGGGAAATTTAACTCCGATTTTGAAATGAGTACGACTAGTCCGAGAAATTTCATACTTTAACTCAGGGACAAAAGTATCATCTGAAAACATTTGGAAACAACTATTTGCTGGTCTGGGAAATTTAACTCACATTTATGAAACGACCACTTGTTAGTCCATGAAATTTTGCTCAGAGTGATACAAACCAAAACGGTCTGAGACACGTTTATAAAATCAGGCTGGGCAAATGGCACAAGGCCTGGACAAAAACGATGGGGGTGCCCCGGTACAGCAGATGTGGGTTTTTTTGTAACCATATAACCACTTACAGCACAGAACAGGCCAGTTCGGCCCTACTAGTCCATGCCGTAACAAATTCCCACCCTCCTAGTCCCACTGACCAGCACCCAGTCCATACCCCTCCAGTCCTCTCCTCTCCATGTAACTATCCAGTCTATCCTTAAATGTAACCAATGATCCCGCTTCAACCACGTCTGCCGGAACCTCATTCCACATCCCTACCACCCTTTGCATAAAGAAATTTCCCCTCATGTTCCCCTTATAATTTTCCCCCTTCAATCTTAAACATGCCCTCTAGTTTGAATCTCCCCCACTCTTAATTGAAAAACCCTATCCACATTTACTCTGTCTGTCCCTTTTAAAATCTTAAACACCTCTATCAAGTCCCCCCTCAATCTTCCACACTCCAGAGAAAAAAGCCCTAGTCTGCACAACCTTTCCCTGTAACTCAAACCTTGAAATCCTGTCAACATTCTTGTGAACCTTCTCTGTACTCTCTCTATTTTGTTTATATCTTTCCTATTATTTGGTGACCAAAACTGTACACAGTACTCCAAATTTGGCCTCACCAATGCCTTGTACAATTTCATCATAACCTCCCTACTCTTGAATTCAATACTCCGATTTATGAAGGCCAACATTCCAAATGCCTTCTTCACCACACCATCTACCTGAGTATCAGCCTTGAGGGTACTATTTACCATCACTCCTAAATCCCTTTGTTGCTCTGCACATCTCTATAGCCTACCATTTAATGCATATGACCTATTTAGATTTGCCTTCCAAAATGTAACACCTCACACTTATCTGTATTAAATTCCATCAGCCATTTCTCAGCCCACACCTCCAGCCTTCCTAAATCATCTTTTAATCTACGGTAATCTTCCTCACTGTCCACAACACCACCAATCTTTGTATCATCCGCAAACTTGCTTATCCAATTCTCCACCCCTACTTCCAGATCGTTAATATATATATAACAAACAATGGTGGACCCAGGACCGATCCCTGAGGAACTCCACTAGTCACCGGCCTCCAATTGGACAAACAATTTTCTACCACTACTCTCTGACACCTCCCATCCAACCATTGCTGAATCCATTTCACTACCTCCTTATTTATACCTAATGCCTCCACCTTTTTTCCTAACCTCCCGTGGTAAACAATACCATCTCCTGTCAGCAGTGTTGACTAAAAGGTAGGGAGATGAAGCAGGGCCAGCAGGAGGAATGTGGAGTACAAGCACTTTAGGCGAGGAAGAACAATTAATATGCGGGGAAAAATGCTGCAGCTAAGAAATGGAAGGATTAGGGAAGTGGATAGTGAGAGCCCACAAGAAGTGAGATGATGAAAGAAATACGAGCTGGAGAGAAACCACAGGCCACAGAGGGATAGGGATATGCACACAGAAAGGAGAACACAAATCCTGGCCAATTTTACAGTCAAAATGTGGATGGTACAACAAACAGCAGAAGATAAAAGACAGGGAGAAACAACAGTTTAGAAAATTAAAGTATTAAAGCCTGAGGACACCTTGTCAGGTACAGCAAACCTATTTATACATGAGGATAGAGAAGAGGAGTTGTTGGATTCCCAGCAGGCTCCCCCTCCACCCAAAGAGCCTTCGCCCCCCCCCCCCCCGCCGCCATCCTTCCAACAAAAGAGGAATAAGACAAAAAAAGGAAGAGAGGAGGAATAGTATGTGGCGTGCCAGCTAAAAGAAAGAACTCGGAGGATTAGGTCCGAAGCTGCAGTCTGTCTGAATGCAGTTGGCTGTTCTAAGAGGGTCAAGTGGTTTTGCAAGCAGAGAGGGTAAAACAGGCTTTTCTCTGGGAGTGAGAGAGAGAGAAAGAGAGAGAGAATTCAGTGCTAATAGTTCAGCAGCAGCAGCTGGGACTGTAACAGGACAAGCCGGCAACCTTGTGGAAAAACCCCATTTTGAAAAGGGGTTGTAAGTGCTTTGTTCAGCCTGTTCAAAGCACCTGTGGTCCATACAAGAGGAGAGGACTGGCTGCCTAATATTTCACTTGAAATAAGTGAAACAAAAAGGAACTCTGTGGTGACCTGAGAGAAAGAGGTCATCATCTGGAAAACCCTGCAAGTTTCTTCAGCAAGACACTGATGTGGCTGATTAAAAGGAATCAGTTTGTGTCCAACGAACAATAAATCTCTCTCCGAATACTGACAAGAGCAGTAACCATTTACCTTTCAATCACCAAACCCTGATGAACTTCATAAATGTTAAATTCTGTGCACAGTATAAGAATTGCCTGCAACCAGTAAACTTGGAGGAATGAAAAGTGAGATTGGACTGTGAATCAAATAACTTTTCTGTTATTTGAAGTTAGATTAGTTAAGTCAATGGTGATAAGTTAAAGTGTGATTCTGTTATCATGTTTAAAGATAATTAAAAGCAACTTTTGTTTAAGTAACCCATTTGTCTTGGTGAATATCTACTGCTGCTGGGTTTTGGGGGTCCTCTGGGCTCATAACACATGCCATTTTGGACTCAGATGTTAATGACAATGGCACCAGGTTATGGATATGGGAGGAACACCTATCCCAGATTTCACCACACTTATCCACACCCATAACGCAGAACAGGCACAAGTAAATTATAGACTTTTTTTAAAAAAATTTATTTTTCACACTATAAACCATATTGACCAAGGTACATACAGACATTTTCTTCTTAAATATATAGTGTCGTTTTCTCCCCCTTTTTCCCCCTCCCTTCCCTCCCTCCCTTCCCCATTTATTCCAAGTTCAATCTATAAGATACATTAAACCCATTAAACAATTTTGTCAATTAATAAAAATAAACAATAAATTTTACTGAGTCAGTTCTTTTCATTATCTTCTCCTTCTGTCATTTTAGGTGATGGAAGTCCACGGTAGGATTTCTCTATTGTGTTTCATGTATGGCTCCCATATTTTCTTTAGCTCCTTGAATAATTTCTCTGTTAGGTGTATTGGTAATGACTGAAATAGGTATTGTATCCTTGGGAAAATATTCATTTTAATACAGTTTATCCTTCCTATCAGTGTTAGTGGTAAGTCTTTCCAATGCTCTAAGTCGTCTTGTAATGGATGGTAATTGAGTTTATATAGATAGCCGAGGTTTTTATTTAGTTGTATACCTAGGTATCGCATTGCTTGTGTTTGCCATCTAAATGGCGATTCTTTCTTAAACTTTGTGAAATCCGCATTATTCATTGGCATTGCTTCACTTTTATTTGTGTTAATCTTGTACCCCAATACTTCTCCATATTCCTTCAATTTCCTATATAATTCTTTTATTGATATTTCTGGTTCTGTTAAGTATATTATAACGTCATCTGCAAATAGCCTGATTTTATATTCCTTCTCTTTTATTTTTATCCCTTTTATTTTATTTTCTGTTCTTATCAGTTCTGCTAGTGGTTCTATAGCTAAGGCGAACAGTGAGGGAGATAGTGGACATCCCTGCCTTGTTGATCTGCTTAAGTTAAATTGTTTTGATATATATCCATTTACTGTCACTTTTGCCAATGGCCCCTTATATAATGCTTTAATCCAATTAATATATTTCTCTGGTAGGCTGAATTTTTGTAGTACTTTGAATAAATAATTCCATTCTACTCTGTCAAAGGCCTTCTCTGCGTCTAAAGCAACCGCTACTGTTGGAGTTTTATTTCATTCTACTGCATGACTTAAGTTAATAAATTTACAGATATTGTCTGTTGTTCGTCTTTTTTTAATAAATCCAGTTTGGTCTAGATTTACTATTTTTGGTACATAGTCGGCCAATCTGTTAGCTAATAGTTTAGCTATTATCTTATAATCTGTGTTAAGTAAAGATATTGGTCGATATGACCCTGGTGCAAGTGAATCTTTCCCTGTCTTTGGTATTAAAGTAATTATTGCTGTTTTGCATGAATCTGGTATGCTTTGTGTTTTATCAATCTGGTTGATTACATCCAGAGGGGAGGAATTAATAAGTCTTTAAATGTTTTACAGAATTCTATTGGAAATCCATCCTCTCCTGGTATTTTACTGTTCAGTAGTTTTCTTAATATCTCCTGTAATTCTTCTATTTCAAATGGTTTTATTAATTTATTTTGCTCCTCTGTAATTTCGGTAGTTCAATTTTAGTTAGAAATTCATCTATTTTGTCTTCTTTCCCTTCGTTTTCAGTTTGATATAATTGCTCATAGAATTCCCTGAAGTTTTTATTGATCTCCGTTGGATTATATGAAATTTGTTTGTCCTTTTTCCTTAATGCCAATACCATTCTTTTAGTTTGTTCTGTCTTAAGCTGCCACGCTAGAATTTTGTGCGTTTTTTCTCCTAGCTCAAAATATTTGTTTTGTCTTCATTATGTTCTTCTCCACCTTATATGTTTGTAGTGTTTCATATTTTATTTTTTTATCTGCCAATTCTCTTCTTTTAGTTGTATCTTCTTTTATTGATAATTCTATATTTGTTATTTCCCTTTCCAACTGTTCTGTTTCCCGATTGTAGTCCTTCTTCATCTTAGTTACATAACTTATTATTTGCTCTCTGATTAACGCTTTCATTGCGTCCCATAGAATAATCTTATCTTTCACTGATTCTGTATTTATTTCAAAGTACATTTTAATTTGTCGTTCAATGAATTCTATAAAATCCTGTCTTTTAAGTAGCATGGAGTTTAATCTCCATCTACATATTCTTGGTGGGATGTCCTCTAGCTCTATTGCCAATAACAGGGGTGAGTGGTCCGATAATAGTCTAGCTTTATATTCTGTTTTCCTAACTCTCCCTTGAATGTGGGCTGATAACAGGAATAGGTCTATCCTTGAGTATGTTTTATGTCTACCCGAATAGTATGAATATTCCTTTTCCTTTGGGTGTTGTTTCCTCCATATATCCAAAAGTTGCATTTCTTGCATCGATTTAATTATAAATTTGGTTACTTTGTTCTTTCTGTTAGTTTTTTTTCCAGTTTTATCCATGTTTGAGTCCAAATTAAGGTTAAAATCCCCTCCTATTAGTATGTTCCCTTGCGTATCTGCTATCTTCAAAAAGATATCTTGCATAAATTTTTGATCTTCTTCATTAGGTGAATATACATTGAGTAAATTCCAAAATTCTGAATATATCTGACATTTTATCATTACTTATCTCCCTGCTGGATCTATTATTTCCTCTTCTATTTTGATTGGTACATTTTTATTGATTAATATAGCTACTCCTCTGGCTTTTGAATTATATGATGCTGCTGTTACATGTCCTATCCAATCTCTCTTTAATTTCTTGTGTTCCACTTCAGTTAGATGTGTTTCTTGTACGAATGCTATATCAATTTTTTTCTTTTTTCAGTAAATTTAACAGTTTCTTCCTTTTCATTTGGTTATGTATTCCATTAATATTTAGTCATATAGTTCAACATAGCCATTTCATACTTTGTTTATCTTTCTTTTCCATTTCCTCATCACCACCTTCCCTTCTTATCCATTTCTGCTTTCTTTTTTTGAACACAATATAATACAACATTTCTAAAACATAAAATATTTCCACTATTCTCATATCTAAAATTCCTTTAACCCCAATAGTCCTTCCCCTTTCTGAGTTGCCCTTTGTCCCTTGTCGGGCAACCACATCTCCCCTCTCCATTTGGATTTGCGAATCCGTTCGCAAGTGTCAAATGATTTCGCAGTGACTGTAATTCTTTCCCACCCAGCCCCCCCTGAAAAGATTTTAATCTTCATATATAACAAAGGTCGCTCTCTAAATTCCCTCCTTACTTCCTTTCTTCCCCTTCTTAGTTCTTACCTATACTCTATTTTTTATATATACACACACATATATATATATATATATATATATATATATATATATATCTATACACCAACATACACACATACATATAGTTTGTTGTCATTTTTGTTCTTGTTACATCTCTTCATCTCTCTGTCTGTTTTGAAGTTGTTCTGCAAATTTTCGTGCTTCTTCCAGATCTGAGAATAGTTTGTTTTGCTGCCCCGGAATAACTATTTTAAGTACCACTGGGTATTTTAACATAAATTTATAACCTTTTTTCCATAGGGTCGTTTTTGCTGCATTGAACTCCTTTCTCTTCTTCAGGAGTTCAAAACTTATATCTGGATAGAAAAAAAATTTTTGACCCTTGTATTTCAGTGGTTTTTTTGTCTTCTCTTATTTTTTTCATTGCCTTCTCCAATATATTTTCTCTTGTTGTATATCTTAGGAATTTTACTAGAATGGATCTTGGTTTTTGTTGTGGTTGTGGTTTAGGGACTAATGTTCTGTGTGCCCTTTCTATTTCCATTTCTTCCTGTAATTCTGGTCTTCCTAGGACCCTGGGAATCCATTCTTTTATAAATTCTTTCATATTTTTGCCTTCTTCATCTTCCTTAAGGCCCACTATCTTTATATTGTTTCTTCTATTATAATTTTCCATTATATCTATCTTCTGAGCTAACAGCTCCTGTGATTCTTTAACTTTTTTATCAGATTCTTCTAATTTCTTTTTTAAGTCATCTACTTCCTTTTCTATGGCTGTTTCTCGTTCTTCCACCTTGTCTACTCTTTTTCCTATATCTGTCATGATCATCTCTAATCTATTCACTTTGTCTTCTGTACTTTTTATTCTTCTTTTTATTTCACTGAATTCTTGTGACTGCCATTCTTTTACTGTTTCCATATATTCTTTGAAAAAATATATATCCATGTACTTGCCTTTCCTTTCATCTTCCATTTCTCTGTGTTCTTCCTCCTCTTCTTCTGAGTCCACTCCAGGATCTGTGTCCTTTACCTCTGTCTCTTCTGGTTTTATTGTTGGGTTGTTTGTTTTATTTTGTTGGGTATTTTTGGTCTTCTTATTTTTATTAGAAGTGTCTTGGTGTTGGTCTTCTTCCTCTGGGTTGGTCATCTGTTGTTTCTTTGATTTCTTATTTTTATTCTCTTCCTTCTTGTTCTCGTTATTTTCTGTTTTCCTCTTGCTGTTGTGTTGTAGTTGCCTGTTTCAGCTGTGGAGATCTACTCCTCAGCTGTTCCCCCCTCCCGTCAGTGCTATTTTTGTCTTGCGCACTTTTGTTTGGCTCCGTGATCCATTTTGTAGTCCCGAGCTCGGGGCTTCGACTGACCTCAGGGAGCGGGCTTCTCTCTCCACGGCAGGCCTCCTCGTACCAGTAAGGCCTTCACCTTCTTCCGACGTCTTTCCTTCTTCTTTTCTTCCCGTTGTTTTTGGTTTTTCTTTCTTCACTGCCATTTTCTCCACACTTTCACTTTCACTTTGTTGTGGTTTCTATGTTTGTGCCTTTGTTTTTTCTCTATCTTTTTTTAAATTTTCTGGAGAGGGCTGGAGTTCCCCTACCGGCCACTACTCCATCACGTGACTCCTGTAAATTATAGACTTGAAGGACTTGCTGAGTGTCTAAAGCACCCGACTGACATGAGTAAAGTGCTCCATAAGGAAACAACACAGGATTTTTGGGAAAGATTGACCACAGCATATCGGACATATACAGGTGACCAAACCTATAATAATGAGGAAACATCAGCACAATTAACAATGTATTAATAAGGAGTCTACCCAATAAAACAGTCTCCTTACTAAAAACAAATCTGGAGTAGGCATGCAATTCAAGAGACCTTCAGCTGCATGAGGTAGTCACTTTCTGGCCCAAAGACAGGGAACATGAAACAGCAGTTAAGCCTAAATATGTATTTCCTCTCTGCCCCAATAACAATGTAATGACCATGATTGCTCAGCCTCACGGGACAACAGGAACTTGCTGGAGAGGACAGGATTCAGATCCTATTTGAGGATCAAATAGGATCAACCGCCTGTCTCGAGAAGACAGGGGTGGGGAAGAAACCCACCCCCCCATGCCTTTGTACAGCAGGAACGACAGACCCTATAGCAGAAGATTTAATGACCCACCCCCAACTACACCTCATAATAGATGTTTCCGGAGTGGGGAGGAGAGGACATTAGTGAAGGGACTGCCCCACTAAAAATGATGATGCTGAGGCCCAGCAAGAAAGGCAGGCATCGTTTAGCTCTGGGAACCCCTTCAGACAAAGACAAACAGAGGATCCACCTCACACAATGTTCTCCTTAGTGGCAGAGGGAGAACATGAGCCCATTGTGGAAATAACATTACAGGGAATCCCAATTCCATTTTTAATCAATATCGGGGCAACACTCACAACCTTGGATCAGGAATTGGTGGAACAGTGTAGATTCCTTGTAGCCAACAAAATCATCTGCCTTTCTGGGCTAGAAGGAAAAGCTGTGACAGAGTATTAAGCGGTGGTGTGGGAGGAATTGTTAGAGCAGTTTGAACACGCACATTTTAAAACACAGAATATTTACCTGAGTTTTACAGAATGCTTTTTGCAGGAGGCAACAAAGTATCGACAGCAGCTTGCCTGGGAGAGCATGTGATCTTTACAGGCAGAGGAGAAGAATTTTGCTCTCAGAGAGGGAGGGTGTGAAACAGAGAGAGAGGAGACAGAAATCAGTTCTAGAAGGACAAGCTGGCAAACATTGGAAGGCTGCCTGGTCAACGGAGAAGACAGGCAGTGTGAAAGGTGACCTGAAAGAAAGAGAATCATCTGGAGAACCCTGAAGGGGGCAAATTTCGTCAGGAAGACTGATTGAGAAGGAATCAGTTTCAGATGTCCTGGAAAAGGAATCTTTATCTGAAAACCAGCGAGAACTTTCCTGAGTGATATCCATTTGTCTTTTAAGCACCGAAGACCGGTGAACTTCGTTAATGCTAACCTCTGTGCACAGTACAAGAATTGCCTACAACCAGTGAGATTGGACTGTGATCCAAAGAACTTTTCAAATCTTAAATATACATTATACACACTTGTACTTAGTATTAGAGGGGGGAATTAAATAGTTAGGTAGTTTAAGTAATGTTTAAGTTTAATTCTGTTTTCTTGTTCAAATATAATTAAAAACAACTTTTGTTTAAGTAACCCTGTGTTGTGGTGAATATCTATGCTGCTGGTTTTTGGGGTCCGTAACAGAGCGAAAGAACATACCTCTTAAACGTGGGGCACGGTAAGATGATGCAGTGCCTTCTCTTCTCAATCACCCACAGGCTAGATGCAACCTGGCTGTGAGAGATTTACTGATGGGAATTGGTCTTGAAATCATTCGTTCCACAAAGGGGCTCACGTTAACGAACACCTTAAAACAGATTGATGGCACTACATTTCATGACCCCACAATGGTGGTCAGTGGATTTCCCACAATCACCCACCTTTTGCAACATCCCAACCCCCTCGTCGCACTGTACCATGACCCGTCAGGAAAAGAGGAAGATCACCGCAAGTTCTGAGGGAACTCGGGTTGAAGTCTACATCCATGGCAGAGTTAAAGGGCCCCCCGGAGAAGCACTAATAATTGAGGTACCTGACCACATCTGGTGAAAATTTGGCTTAGTCCACCTTCATGTTACTTTGGAAGTAAATGAGGGCCATAGGGATTTCTCACAAAGACTTTGATGTCATAAGGTGACTTTACTTCATGTGAACCCCAGACCTTTACGCAAGGGACTATTGAATTGTGGCCCCAAGTGACGACGGTCCAAGGAACAGTCACCCAACTTCAAGAACCTGCAATTGGCAGTGGTCTGCCTCTCCACATGAAGTGGGTAAGACAAATTGCACCCCAGTCAAAGTAGCTTTAAAGCAGTGGTTCTCAACCTTTTTTTGCCCTGGGCCCCACTTTAATTTTTTTTTAAAACATACGGCCCACCATTAGCGGAAAAGATTTATATTTTCAAAAGAAGTTTTAATTAAATATTTTACTTAAAGTGTATTTCAATGCAATTAAGGTTGGGAATCCACTGGAACACATATTTCATATTCAACTACTACTTCAATATGTCAACCACCTCAAATACACATTCAACAATAGTCGTCACATCAGTGGGAACCTTGCTCCTGATGCTGCCTGCAGATTTTTTTGATTCTAGGGACTAATCTTATTAGTTTCAACCTTAAATCTCCACATTTTGTCATTTCCAGTCGCTTTCTCTTAGCTTGTAGTAAATCGCTAACAGCACTGAAGCCACATTCTACTTAATAAGATGATGGAAAATATATCAATAGTTCCCTTGTTAAAGTAGTCAAGTTTGGGTCTTTCTTTTCAATCTCATTAGACAGCCATTTTGAACAGAGTTTTCAGATTCATCATGTTGCAACTCAGATAACTCCTCTGGTATTGCACTGGAACTTCCGATAAGTCCACCCGGAATGCCTGAGTTAACCAAGAGGGAAAATCCATTGCCTTTATATCACAAAATCTATAATTGAAGTCAGTAAGCAATATTTTCAAATGGTCAACAATGACGTTTGTAGCAACATTAATTACCTCACACTTATTCAATCGATAGAACTGACTTGAAATTTCTTGCAAAATATTCCTTTAGCATAATTCTAAAAATGTCATGAATCCAAATATCTTTGTTTTTGCATCAACGAGCGTTATATTTGCTATCTGGAGTTGCTTGTTCAATGTACTTAGCTTCTCAAAAATGTCAAGTCACTCACATAAGCTTTGCCATCTGTTATTAGCAAGAGCTTCATTTCAGGTTTGTCCTGAAATGTCGCTGAGGAGATCAAACAGTTCCATAAATCCTTTGAAGCAGTTTCCCTTTGACAACCACCTTACTTCAGTTTGAAGCAATAATTTCATATGTTCTGCATTTTTATCGATACAAAACTGCTTGAACAGATGTTCACATTTGGCATTAGCTTTGATGGCATTGATACACTTGATCACAGAATGCAGTATCTCGTGTAGAACAGGGGAAACTTTCTTGGCAACTAAGTTTTCTCAGTGGATAATACAATGCACAACCAACATGTTTGGATTTTCATCCTTCATTAATTTTAAACATCCGGGGGTTTTTTTTTAACCCCTCATGGCAGATGCACCATCTACAGCACAAGATACAATGTTTCCTTTTGGTATTTTATTTTCATCCAAATAATTTTTGAACTTGCTGTAGATATCAATTACAGTAGTGGTTGTTTCTTCTTCTTCTTCTTTGGCTTGGCTTCGCGGACAAAGATTTATGGAGGGGGTAAATGTCCACGTCAGCTGCAGGCTCGTTGGTGGCTGACAAGTCCGACGCGGGACAGGCAGACACGGTTGCAGCGGTTGCAGGGGAAAATTGGTTGGTTGTGGTTGGGTGTTGGGTTTTTCCTCCTTTTGTCAGCGAGGTGGGCTCTGCGGTCTTCTTCAAAGGAGGTTGCTGCCCGCCAAACTGTGAGGCGCCAAGATGCACAGTTTGAGGCGATATCAGCCCACTGGCGGTGGTCAATGTGGCAGGCACCAAGAGATTTCTTTAGGCAGTCCTTGTACCTTTTCTTTGGTGCACCTCTGTCACGGTGGCCAGTGGAGAGCTCGCCATATAACACAATCTTGGGAAGGCGATGGTCCTCCATTCTGGAGACGTGACCCACCCAGCGCAGCTGGATCTTCAGCAGCGTGGACTCGATGCTGTCGACCTCTGCCATCTCGAGTACTTCGACGTTAGGGATGAAAGCGCTCCAATGAATGTTGAGGATGGAGCGGAGACAACGCTGGTGGAAGCGTTCTAGGAGCCGTAGGTGATGCCGGTAGAGAACCCATGATTCGGAGCCGAACAGGAGTGTGGGTATGACAACGGCTCTGTATACGCTTATCTTTGTGAGGTTTTTCAGTTGGTTGTTTTTCCAGACACTTTTGTGTAGTCTTCCAAAGGCGCTATTTGCCTTGGCGAGTCTGTTGTCTATCTCGTGGTCGATCCTTGCATCTGATGAAATGGTGCAGCCGAGATAGGTAAACTGGTTGACCGTTTTGAGTTTTGTGTGCCCGATGGAGATGTGGGGGGGCTGGTAGTCATGGTGGGGAGCTGGCTGATGGAGGACCTCAGTTTTCTTCAGGCTGACTTCCAGGCCAAACATTTTGGCAGTTTCCGCAAAACAGGACGTCAAGCGCTGAAGAGCTGGCTCTGAATGGGCAACTAAAGCGGCATCGTCTGCAAAGAGTAGTTCACGGACAAGTTTCTCTTGTGTCTTGGTGTGAGCTTGCTGGCGCCTCAGATTGAAGAGACTGCCATCCGTGCGGTACCGGATGTAAACAGCGTCTTCATTGTTGAGGTCTTTCATGGCTTGGTTCAGCATCATGCTGAAGAAGATTGAAAAGAGGGTTGGTGCAAGAACACAGCCTTACTTCACGCCATTGTTAATGGAGAAGGGTTCAGAGAGCTCATTGCTGTATCTGACCCGACCTTGTTGGTTTTCGTGCAGTTGGATAATCATGTTGAGGAAATTTGGGGGGCATCCGATGCGCTCTAGTATTTGCCAAAGCCCTTTCCTGCTCACGGTGTCAAAGGCTTTGGTGAGGTCAACAAAGGTGATGTAGAGTCCTTTGAGTCTAATGACTCAAAAAACAACATCTTGAAACTTTTCCTGATCAATATATCTCACGGAGCCTCACTGTCCCGAAGGATAGATTCATCCAGTTGTATTGAGAACTTTCATGATTTCACCTTCTCAATAAGCGTTTTTTTCAACATCCTGACTCATCTCATCTATTCTGTTGCAGATAGTACTATTACTCAATGGGATTGATCAGACACCTTTGTCATCCTTTTGCAGAACTGTTTTGAGATTGATATCGCGGGTTTAATCAGTCCTCCCCAATCTTATGATTCTTCCCATGTTTTGCTGACAGCAGAGAAATTTCATAGCTCTCTTCAAGACTACGAATCAGGGCTGTAGTTTGCACAGTGAATAATGAAGTGATTTTCGATCTATTTTCAAACTTCTCTTTCAGTGATTTAAAATATTCCACTTTCAAATTGACATGGTTAGGATGTTTAACCCCTAAATGAGCTTCAAGACGTCCTGCTTTTATTGTTTCATTTGTGAAAGTCTGTTGGCATAATAGGCAAAAAGGTGCACATTCATCGTGTACAACAGGTATAAATCCAAACTTCAAGATCTCCACTGAATATTGACGAACCTTTTGCCTGCTTGGTCCGCTCATGTTGAATACACAACAGCGCGAGCTCCCTGAAACAGATTAATACAACAGCACGAGCTCCCTGAGACCAATTAATCAATATTTTATTATGTCTTAGAATTGAAAAATGTAATATAAGTAATGATCGAATCAAAGGGAGAATACTGACTCTTAAAAAAAAAGAAAACACACGGTTTCTTACACTTTTTTTCTCGCAGCGAGTTCATCAGAACTGCGCTAGCCTCGTACTTTACTTTCTGGGGTCCTTATTTTACTTCCGACTTTGGTGTCCCCCCCACCCCCATCAATACACTAGTAGACAAAGATACATACAGATACAGATCTCACTCACTACTGAACTGAAAAAGTAAAGGGGTGTGGACAAAAACATGATTGTTGAGATAATTTGGAATCCTCATCACCTATGAGATAATTTGGAATGGATGATATTAAAACCGGTCAAAAAAATATAATTATAATGTTAACCAAAGATAACAACAGTTCAAATAAGAGAAGCAACAGAGAAACATTAGAAGAATAAAAACACGTTATGAAAATAAAAAGAACAAAGTGATTTTACTTGGAAGTTACCACAATTGTGTCGTACTGACAGTGTTGCCAAGTCACACCTTTCACACCAACATTTCGAGTCTATTTTTTCAAACTAACTTTTTAATTATTTCCCAAAATATTCCTGCGCCCCACTAAAATATTCGTAAGCCTCATGCCCCACCTTGAGAATCTATGCTTTAAAGCCTTCGGTGAAGCTACTATCTATATCACAGTACTCACTTAAGCCAGAGGCCACTAATTCAGTTCCAGTTGGCCCAGAGCATTTTATTACCTTGCAAATCACCATGTAACACACCTATATTTCCTACTCCCAAGCCAATGAGATCTTACTGGCACCTAGTACAAGACTTACTAGCCATAAATGGCATTGTAGCACCTATGCACCAGAATGTCCCCAACCCCATCACTAAAGCCACTTTCAGGTGGCCACAATACCCAACTGTAAAGCCACCTATTGTACTCCTATGCGGTTGTCGGGTGGCCACCTGAAAGTGGAGAACCTGGCCAGGAAGTTTACCTACCTAAGCCTTCTCCTGTAGGAATAATATCCTTCTCCGAGAATCCCCCATTGCACCTGAAAGCAGCACCAGGCAAAGCCAGCTTGCAGCTTTCAGGTGCCTAGCAGGGGGCGGGCTGATGACAGTCAGCTGGCGACCCAACTTCCCATTGCCTGACAGTCCCCCGGCGGGGGACTACAAGGCTGCCACTCCAGCCCCATAGTCCCGTACCAGCCGCCTCAGCCCCGTAGTCCTGTGCCAGCTGCTCCAAGCCTGCTGTACCCTGCCGGCCGCCCTAGACCTGCAGTCCTGCGCCGGGGGGCTGTCAGGCAGCGAGGAGGGGGCTGTCAGACAGCAGGGAGATGAGCTGTCAGACTACTGGCCCTGCCCAGACTCAGGAGCTGGCATTTGCTCTGCGGTCCTTCTCCCCACTTCAGACCTTTCAGATGACAAAACATTTCCTTCAGCGCTGCCACCTGAACGTCCCTTCAGACACCTACAGCCACTCTGGAGCCGCATTCTCCAGGCCATTCCACCTGAAAGCAGCATATTAAGTTGGGTACCGGCAGACACTGTTATCTTTACAGTGGTAGATTTACAACATGCTTTCTTCGCAATCCCACTGCACCGGGACAGCCAATACCTCTTCACATTTTCCTACGAGGACCAACAGTATACATGGACCAGATTACCACAGGATTTTGTGCACTTTCCTACCTTATTTTCCCAGATATTATAACAACAGTTGGGAGAATTGCATTTCCCCAGGGGATCCAACATGATACAATATGTTGACGACCTACTGGCGGCCAGCACTGGAGAAGGAAAACTGAGAGAGTGCATTCACTCTGGGGGTTATGTGATCCCGCATAAGAAGGTAACCAGGGGACAGGGGGAGGTTAAGTTCCTCAGAATCACTCTCCACGGAGAGACGACTGACACCCACTTGCCTAAACCCACGGCAAGGTTTAAGTGCCCACAGACCGCAAAACGTTAGTAAACGTCTGCAGATAGGGAATACCCGATATTGTGCTCCACACCAAATACGTAATGCCCCTTGCCTCAGTCATACCCCTTGACAGAAGAACAGGAGGCTTCCTTTTTGGCTTAAAAGGCAGTTTTGGCTTCAGCACCAGCTGTAGGACGCCCACTACATGATCACCCCCTTCCAGCTGTAGGTCATTTTACAGGAGGAATGCACTACGGAAGTCCTCACACAGTCTCTTGGGGATGTTTGGAGATCAGGGGCATATTTTTCAGTGAAACTATACTTGGTAGCCCAGGGACTCCCTCTATGTACTCAGATACTCCCAGTCTTGCATGCCACTGTAATGGCAGCTGCAAACACCACACTTCATCAGCTGGTTAAAGTCTACACTCAGCACTCTTTTGCTGCACTGCTGACTTCAGAACAGACATGCCTCCTTACCCAAGCAGGGCCGAGTCGTTATGAAGTTTCTCTTCTGTCAGACCCCTACCTAACTTTTCACAATTGTACTACAGTCAACCCATCTGCTTTTCTCACCCATTCCCCAACCGAGCAAGACAACCTGGACCATGATTGCCTCCTCAGGAACAAACAGAATAAGGACAGGTTTAAAAGATACCCCTCTGCCAGGAGCAGAAATTTGGCTTGTAGATGGATCAGCCTATGTGAATGAACTTGGCCAAAAGATGTCAGGGTACAAGGACCTCCAAGGTCATTGAAGCAGCAGCTTTCCAAGCACCCACTTCTGCCCAGCAGGCAGAGTGATTTGCCTTAATCAATGCCTGCGTTCTCGGACAGAGACAATCTCTGAACATTTGTATTGACTCCCAATATGCTTTTAGGGTGGCGCACAACTTTGGGCTTTGTAGTAACATAGGGGGTACCTGTCATCCTCAGGGACCCTGATTAAGAATTCCCTTTCCTTTCAAATTCTCATGCATGTCATTTCCCTTCCCACCTCTGTCATTAAAGTATGGTGCCCACACTAACGGAAGTGGTCCTGTCACCCTTTGCAGATGAGGTAGCAAAGGATGCCACAAGAAGATGACACCTCTTTGTTACTCCAGGGGGATGAAATGATAAATAAACCAGCAATGCCTGACATAGGGGAAGTCATTCAAATGCAGTGGCTTGCCTCTGCCGTGCAACTTACTGAGTGGAAATGACAGGGGTGTGCTATCGACGGTGCCACGGGTCTTTGGCTGACCCCCCCTTGGACAAGTTTGTGCACTGGACCACTAACACAACTCCCAATGTATACATGCTCTGGAAAGGAGGAAATGGTAAAAATGACTAAGCAAACCTAGTGGCATCAGAAGTTTCACCAGGAAGCCCTGAAACAGGTATCAGAATGTAATATATGTAAAAGAAACAATCCTGGAAAGACAATGTGATGCACAAAAGCCATTTGGAAGTATCCAACTTGACATCATCGCATTACCTAGAGTCCAATGTTAGAAATATTGTTGAATAATAATAGATCTTTTTAGTAAATGGATTGAAGTAGTAAGTATTGTTACAGAGTCCAGAGGACCCCAAAAACCAGCAGCATAGATATCCACCACAACACAGGGTTACTTCAACAAAAGTAGTTTTTAATTATAATGGAACAAGAGAATTAATCTTAAACTTATTACTATCAACTTACTTAATCTACCTAATCCCCCCTCTAATACTGAGCGTTGTTGTATGTAATGTATATTTAAGATTAGAAAAGTTCTTTGGTTCACAGTCCAATCTCACTGGTTGCAGGCCATTCTTGTTCTGTGCACAGAAGTTAGCATTAACAAAGTTCACCAGGCTTTGGTGTTTAACAGACAAATAGTTACCACTCAGGAGGGTTCTTGCTGGTTTTCAGCGACAGATTCCTTTTCCAGGACATCCACAACTGATTCCTTGCTGACGAAACTTGCCCCCTTCAGGGTTCTCCAGATGATCCTCTTTCTTTCAGGTCACCTTTCAGACCGCCAGGCTTCTTCGACCTGGCAGCCTTCCAAAGTTTGTCAGATTTGTCCTTCTAGAACTGATTTCTGTGTTTCTCCTCTCTGTTTCACTCCTTCCCTCTCTGAGAGCAAAACTGTTCTTCCTCAGCCTGCAAAGATCACATGCTCTCCCAGGCAAGCTGCTTTCGATACTTTGTTGCCTCCTGCATAAAGCATTCTGCAAAAGTCCTCCAAAAATTCTATGTTTAAATGTGTGTGCAAGCTGCTCTAGCAATTTCTCCCAAACCACCTCTAATCACTGTCACAGCACCCATGACTAAGACAACAGCAGGAACAATGATGGGGATGATACTGCAAGAATTAATCCCCAGATCTGAACTACCAGCGACCATCAGTTCTGATAACGGCCTCATTTCATAGCTAAAATTAATGAATATGCAAACATTTTAGAATAAACCAACAATTTCACTGTGTCCACCACCTGCAGGCAGAAGAGATAGTGGAGCGAGCCAACGGGACTTTTAAAAACAAAGTTTGCCAAGCTAAACAGGATTAAAATGGGTAAAAGTCCTGCCATTGGCACTATTTGAAATGAGGGTGACCCCACACTCAGCCACCAGCCTGACACTGGCAGAGGTAATCTACGGACGCCCTCTACGCACTCAGTGGAGGGACAGAGAAAAAGGTGGTTACCCTTGATCTGCTGCAAGTAGAAAATAAAATGATTGATGACAACCAAAAACTAACCCACGTATTGCCGAATTTACATTCACAGGCCATGGCCACACAGAAATCGACCCCTGAAGAACAGGACGACAACTCCATCCAGCCAGGGGACTGTGCACTCATTCGGAACTGGGATCGTAAGAAGCTGGGCCCCTGGTGGAAAGGCCGGCCCAAGTTCTACTCACCACCCCTACAGCAATGAAAGTCAAAGGATACTCCAGGTGAATTCAAGACATGGACTGCGAACGAATTGGCACAACTGCCTCAAAGAAAGGCTAATTGGACTAAACAATGTACCTTCTGTTATTTATAACTATTCCCTTGGGATGCCCCCACCATCTCAGGGCAGGACCTGTAATTGTTAACTTGCATCCCCAATCATACAAGGACCCTCAGAACTCAACCCCCTGGAATGACAACTCTGCACTCACCTCCCTGCCCGCGACAGAGAAAATGGATAAAGACACCTTTCTCTCTTTGTGCTTTCACTATGCTAAGGTAGTTAACAGCAATCATTGTTGGTTATGTGCCAAAGTCCCACCACTTGGTACCAGTATGATACCCATTTCAGTTGTCCCCTTAATAAGAATGAACTACTCTCTGCTTAGGCTTTATCTAATTATATTCTGAGGAGCAAGGCACCGAACTGACAGAGAACAAAGGACTATTGTCACTGTCAGTGCTTTGAGGATGGTACCTTAGATCCTTTATAAATTATACACCCTATGAAACCAAAAGTGCTTATTGGCCCTACATGTGGGCGCCTGAAGGAAGATTAACACAGTCTGCTTTTGCAACTTCCAAGAGAGGGAGGACACAATCTTTTTGGGGAACAATAGCTGCACAACTCGCAGCATGACAACTAAAATGTTACCCAGGCCAGTCAACGGTGCCTATAGGGTATGTGGCATTCGAGCCTACACTTGGCTCCCTGTTGACAGAGAAGAAGATGACCAACCTGACCATAAGCAATGGGCTGGGTACTTCTGTTTGGCTTACGTCGTTCCCCATTTAAGAATTTTACCCCAATTGCGAGCCCAACCCCATTTGAACAAGCAGTGAAGGGCTATGTCTGAGGGCGAAAGATTCTGGAATGATTGCCTCCCCCGTCTATGGGCCAGCTAGAAATTCACCAGAGCTCATTAATCTTGGGTAAGTGGCATTGGCACTGCCCTGACCCTAACGCACAACTCAAGAGCCAGGTATCGGCTATTTCCACCGAAATGACTGCAATAAGAACTGAATGACTCTGAACTTTATCCTAGTGGGAAAGGGTCGAACATCTAGGCACATTGGAAAAGAATCACTGATGGATCCTCCAACATTACAGATCTCTCACAACACATCAATGAAAAATAAACAAAATAGAAAAGATGGGTGAAAGCATATGCAACGTTGGAAGCAAAGGAAGTCCTGCTGGTGGCCTGTTAAAGTACTGGGAGACTTCTGGAGAGCGTTATTACATTATGGTGGAATAGTTCTTTGTTATCATCCTACTCAAGGTGCTACCTCAAAATGTGTACAACTCAATGGCTTAAATAGCATCTAAATGATAAAAAGGAAGGACTGTGAAAGTTTGATTTTGACCCATTCAAAAACAGCAACCATTAAGAAAAAGCATCAATGATTTTATCATTATTAAAAACACCAGTCCCTAGCTTCAAAAACTGGGGCTGGAGAAAGCCACACATTTACTGGGCAGCTCACCATCCAGACAGACCATTAAACGAATCATCTAATCGCCTAAAGTCATTTGAATTGATCACTTCATCCATTTCACTGACACACACAGGACTTCAAGCAGACTCACAGAAATGATAATGGCTTTTTAACAAAGAAACACTAAATGGTTCTGTCAATCGAGTCGAGAGCTGTCAACAAGCGACCCCATTCATAAATACAGCTGATTAAGCCTTACAACCGGCAGCCACGATTTGATTTATCAATGGCTTTAGGGCGTACACATCAACACTAAAGGCACCAGCAGAGTTTCGCTCCAATTCTACCTTAGCTTAGGAACCTCCCTTCTCTTTATGAATGTTGATGGCTTTCATATTATTGCGAGATTGATCATTTACATGAGCTAATTAAAGACTAAATCTCGGGAATACAGAACACGGATGTTACATTGTATTGGAACCAATCCTTCTAAACCTTTGCTAATTTCATATGTAAGAAATTATTTCTCTTCATTTTGATATGTTCATGTAAATAAATGATTGATGTCAACCATTTCCTTGTCTTAAGAAAAGGGCAATGCCAAGTGTTAAACCGTGACCTGTAACAATGAATTCAAAGAGATGCCATTCACATTTGTATGCCTGAAAATGCCTTAAATACTGCACTGTTTCACAGTGATCTTCAAATGAGATACGATATTGAAACAGGTGACACTGTCCACCTGACATCAATATCCCTTATTCGCGTTAGCGTGACTTAATAAATGTGCTTTGTATACTCTATGTTTCTGTGTGTATTTTTCTGTTTTTGACATTGCGGACTATCACAATCTGTTCCTAGGTATCCTGAGTGCTATTTGAGGGCTTATAGACTACTCCCAGTACAGTGATTGCACCCTCCCTATTTCTGACATCCACACATACCAACTCCCTCTGATCGGATTTAAGGCAGAGATTGACATTAGCCAGGTTATGGGGAGAGGCGGGCAGTGGAGATGAGGGGGAGAATGGATCAGCTCATGGTTGAATGGCAGGGCAGACTCGATGGGATGAATTGCCAATTTCTGCTCCTCAATCTTATGGCCTTAAACGAAGTGGGTGGCGAAGGTCCAGGAATGTATCACTGTGTGCAGGATAACTGTAAACAAAGCAGCTTCAATGCCTATGGCACTAACCATCGAGCCAAACAAGGGTATACATAATTAAGAGGGATGAAGATGGAGAAAATGCAAGGAGGCTTTTTCCAGTGAGGTCATGAACCAGAGAACATGAGTTAAGGGTGAAAGGTGAAATGTTTAAAGGGAACATCAGCAAAAATGCTGAGAGTGGGAAAAAATGGCAGTGCTGCTACTGTTGCAAACCAGGGTCGAGCGGTGAGCAGAGACACGGGGCTGCTCCGCAGGGTCCAACCTAATGCCGACATCTCCGTACAGGCTTTAAACAAGATGAAGATGTCTGTGCTGGTAAAGGCCCCGAGGGGGTTGCAGAATGGTGACCACGGCAGTGCACCAGCGAGGGCTCGGCGGCTGAAGAACCCACTCAGGTTGCGGCCTGTTGGCAACTTGCAGTCAAAAGACTTACACAGACTGTTGGCGACTGGCTCATGGGAACCGGGATCGGAACTGGGAATTCAAGAGAGCAAGAAGGGCTCCCAAAGAGCCTCGGGCGTGGAAAGCTTCCTGATGGTATGAGACCGATAAGACAGGGAGTTGTGCAGCTGGAGGAGGGCTGGAGGTAAATCCAAGGGCATTCAGTGTCTCTGAAGTCACTCGCCTTTGCTTCACTTTCTCTTACTGTAAGAGGCACCAGGCGATACTAATGGCAAATCATTCTGGCAGACAAAAGGAAATGTCGTGTGGAACGAGTCTCCAGCTGAACCTGGGCTTGGTTTTAACATTTGAGAAAAATTTGAATAGGTGGTACATGTTGGGAGGGGTATGGAGGGATATAGATAGACAAGTTGATGGGGCGATGTACAATAATAGTTTAGCACTTACTAGTTGGGCCAAAAGGCCTGTTTCTATGCTATGGTGTTCGATTGCATTTCGTGATATTCAGAAGGTGAGAACTTAAAAGGTGCATCTCTACTTCCTCCGGACTTTGCAGAGGTTTTGTATGATGTCGGAAAACTTGGCAAACTTCTACAGATGTGGAGTGGAAAGTGTGCTGACTGGCTGAATCGTGGCCTGGTATGGGGGGGGGGGGGCACCAATACCCTTGAGCAGACAACCCTGCAAATGTAGTAGGCACAGGCTACACAGCCCAGGACATCACCGGCAAAACTCTCTCCACCATTGAGAAAATCTACTCTGAACACTGAGGTCGAAGAGCAGCTACAATCATCAAGGATCGACACCACCCGCCACACGTTCTGTTCTCGCTGCTACCATCAGGAAAGAGGTCTAGGTACTACAAGACTCACACCACCAGGTTCAGGAACAGCTGCTACCCCTCCACCATCAGACTCCTCAACAACAAACTCAGAGATGAGTTTAAGGACTCTTACTTTGCACGTTATTTATTACTGAATATTTTTTCCTCTGTATTACAGTCTGCTTGCATTTCTTTCTTTGTTCTCTTTTCCATACATATATTTTCTAGAGAACAGTTATTTTGCATTACCAATAAGAAGAAATTCTTCCTGGCCCGCAGGAAAAAGTATCCCAGTGTTGTATGCACATACTCTGACAGTAAATTTGAACTCAGGTACCATGAAGGTTCATTGGCCTGAATCATTAATCCCTCCTCCTTTTGTACAGATACCCCACGACCTATGGAGTCTTCACTGCTGCTTCACACCCGGAACAATTCAAATAAACAGTGGAAAACATGCACTGGATAGGTTCTACAGGCAAAACAGACTTGTGCACACCAGGAAACAGCAGGTTATTTCCCCTGACTAAGGGCCCAGGCCCAAAACATCCACTAACTTTTATTTCCCATGGATGCTGTGTGACCTGCTGAGTTTCATCAGCATTTTGTACACTGCACTAGACCCTAGTATCTGAGGACTTCCTTGTTTCATTTGGCCATTCAGCCTGCTCTACTCTTCCTCTTCCTCAATCCCACATTCTCATTTTCTCCCCAAACTCCATGATGCCAGTTGCCCCTAAATATGCATCGGTCTCCTTCTCTAAAGCGTTCCGCGACTTGACATCCAAAGAATTCTGCAGATTCACCAGTTCCGAGGGCAGAAGCGTCCTAAACTTCGACTGCTGCCCAAGACAGTGACATCTCAGTCTGGATGCCCCTCCCACAGGAACCATTGTTCCATCATTGCTGCAGTCTGTCTCCCTCCATCGAAGCCACTCAAGTCTCAAATAGATTGTCACTATTCTTCCAAGCTCTGGTGAATACGCAACCTTCTTGACTGAACATCTCCTCATCCACCAACCCAGATTCAATCTTGTGAATTGTTTCTGTACTGCTTCTTTGACAACCTCTACCTTGGGTAGAGGAACCAAATCTGCACTCACTTCTCCAATCTTAGTCCACCAAAATCCTGTGTAATTGGAGCAAGTCGTTCTTACAATATACCACTGACCTTCTGAACAGTTTTTGCAGCCACACATCAGCTTTCAGTGACTGTTTGACAAGGTTATCCACAAGATACTATTTATTCCCATGTACACAAAAACAAACAAAACTCTTTCCTTTGTTTTGCCCTGTAAAGGCACTCGGAAAGGTGCTATCAATGCGGTACCGTTATCAAGACAAGGAAGTGATGTAAAAGAGTCATCGAGTGCCTGTGCATCCTGCCACCTTCTTCTGATGCTGCTGTCTCCTGCGCTTCTGTTGCCTTGGTAGCTGCATGGCCTCCTCTCCAGTCCAGTAGCGAAGCTGAGCTCAAGGCGTCCAAGTCCCCCTCCTCAGATCACGGTTCCCAATACGATCAGTGAGCTGTCAGTGCCCAAGGCCCTTTGGGAGGCCTGCTCACTATTGGCACCCTGTCCTGACACCTGGTCCTATGAAGCCAGACTCCAGCAGCCCACGGCCTGGGCACCACCATTGTGGTCTCTTACCCTGCAGGGTCTTCTCCTCCATGGAAGGGGTGGTGGGCAGGAACATTTTCAGCTCTGAATCCCTTGGATCCGGGCTCTGTGGACCTCTGTTCCACCAGCTGTTCAAACCTGCATGGAGACGTGGAGCCAAACAATGGAGGAGCACTGGAGGACAATGCCCTCACTCTGCCTGGGCACCATCTTGACATGCATTTTCTTTGTACATTAGCAATTCCAAATCCATTACTGTACTATTTAAACAACATGTAATTTTTCCATTTCACAAAGCAAATAACTTCATATTCATCCAACTTTATCTGCATCTGCCATGGTTTGCATACTTAATCCATCCATGTGGCCGTAAAACCTCTTTATTATGTGTAGTCTCACCGAGTGTCATTTCAGTGGCAGATTTTGCAAAAACTTCTGGCCTCCTCATCAAAATCACACGTGCATATTAACTGCCAATGAGGCACTAATGATTCCTATAAATCCCACTAAACAATTATCGCTGCTCTGTCTTCTATCATATCAGGGCATCTGTTTATGTCCCTGGATGGAGCTGGGGTGGGGGGTGATTCCAGCAGATAGTGTTTATCTCGGAGGGAGGGAGGAAAATGGTGGAAGAGGAAAGAGAGAACCAAGGATTGGCAGATAGGGTGGTGCCAGCCAAAAGTGGGGAGGGTGGGAGGAGGGGAAGCTGTGGATGGCAGTAGGATTACAATGTCGTTGGCAGAAGTGTCGAAAAAATCTTGTCCATTTATCACCACTCTTGCCGTGGGATTTTTATACAAAGCCTTAATCCGAAAAAAAAATTTGGTCCACAAGAGCAAATTTTTAACAATTAATGGAAGTATTACATAAATAAAATAAAATAAACACTCCATTTTTTTTAACAATATGTGATTAGATTCAAATCTACCCAGATTTATACTCATACAATCCCGAAGGTGTAACAAATGCAGAAATCTCCCTGCCTTTCTCTGTCAAAGGAACACACCAGTATCCTTTTAAGAGATCAATCTTTGTAAGAAACTTAGCCTTCCCCACCTTATCTATAACAATCATCTATTCTGGGAATAGGGAACGCATCAGTCTTTGTCACCATGTTTAACTTTTGATAATCTGTACAAAACCTAATTGAGCCATCTGGCTTAGGCACCAGAAAACAGGGTGAACTCTAATTTGAACTTGATTTTGGGATGATGTCATTTTTGAGCATATAATCCACCTCTTGATCCAACAATCTGCTCTTTTCCTGATTCACGGTAAGGATGCTGCTTAATAGGCTTAGCATCACCGACCTCCACATCATGACAAGCCACAGTAGTTCTTCTTGGAACATCTGGGAATATATCCTTAAATTTCATAAGTAATGTCTTCATTTCTTCCCTTTCTGATTTAGTCAAGTGCATTAACTTGGGGTCTACGTTTTGCAAAACTGTAGAATTTTCCATCCTGGGGATCATCATTTTCTGTGCTCCATGACCTTCCACAAAACTCATCTCCTCCTTACTTTCATCTATAACGAGCAACTTGGTTGGAATCCTAGTCTCCTCCTCAGTCATTTTCTCAAAGTAAAGTTTAAGCATGTTCACGTGACAGACCTGTGTCTCTCTTCGATGATCAGGCATCTCAAAAACATGGGTGACCTGGTTAATTTTTGATTTCACCTTATATGGTCCTGAAAACTGAGCTCTCAAAGGGTTTGACAGCATTGGAAACAAAACTAATACTTTGTTGCCACGTTTAATGTCCCTAATTTTTGCTTTTTGATCATACCGAATTTTCATTTTTCCCTGAGCAGTTTTTAAATCTTTCCTTGCCATCTCGCAAGCCTGATGTAATCTGTTTTTAAATTTGAAAACATAATCCACCAGGTTTGATTGTATATCATTATGTATCCATTGTTCCTTCAACAAGAGTAATGTACCCCTGACGTCATGACCAAACACCATCTCAAATGGACTAAAGCCAAGAGACTCCTGAGTTGCCTCTCTAACAGCAAACAATAACAAATGGATTCCTTCATCCCAATCCTTATTATTTTCCACGCAATAAGCCCTCATCATATTTTTCACAGTTAAATGGAACCTTTCCATGGCCCCTTGACTTTCAGGATGATAGGCAGATGATACAATTTGACGGGTTCCCAATTCATACACCACCTGTTGAAATATTCCAGACATAAAATTACTCCCTTGGCCCGATTGAATTTCCCTTGGTAGGCCAATCAGTGTGAAAAATTTTAGGATAACCTTCACAATCATCTTTGCTTTAATGTTTTTCAGGGGAATAGCCTCTGGAAACCTTGAAGCCATGCACATGAGTGTTAACAAATATTCATTTCCTGCTTTGGTATTTGGCAATGGGCCAACACAATTCACTATCACTTTTGAGAAGAGCTCCCCGAAAGCAGGGATGGGTTGTAACGATGCCGCTGGTTGTTCTTGATTAGGCTTGCCCACCAGTTGACAAGTTCACAACATCCTTTCGTAATTCGGCCAATAAAACTGTTTCCTGATCTTTTCTACTGTCTTCACTCCAAGATGACCTCCTAAAGAAGTACTATGAGCCAACTTTAATATTTTATTCCTGTATGTTTTGGGAATTACAACTTGCCTTACTACCGCCCAGTTTTCACTGGCAGGTATCACTTGTGGTCTCCACTTTCTCATCAATATTCCATCTTGATCAAAGTAACCTAATGGAACAGTTTCAATTTCCTGGTTAGACAGAATCTTATTTCTTATCCCAGCAAGATCAGAATCATGCTTTTTTCTGGCTATTAATTCTGCTCTTGACAACAGCAAAGCTGGATCCTTAGGTTTGTCTTCAATGCTTGCCTCCACTACAGGATCATCACAGACTTTCTCTACCTCTACCTTTTTTCTAGACATGGCTCTAGTAATGGCACATGCAGGATAGATTTCCAAATCCTTTTCGGACTCATAAACCATTGGCTTACTTGTGAGTTTCACCGCAGGTATGACTTTACCATCTGCTAAATCATTCCCTAACAAAAGAGAAACTCCATCCACCCACATACTTGATTTTATCCCTATCGTAATCGGACCATTAACTAAGTCTGATCTCATCACTATTAAATGCAAAGGTTCTTTCTTTGGCTTGGCTTCGCGGACGAAGATTTATGGAGGGGGTAAAAAAGTCCACGTCAGCTGCAGGCTCGTTTGTGGCTGACCAGTCCGATGCGGGACAGGCAGACACGATTGCAGCGGTTGCAAGGGAAAATTGGTTGGTTGGGGTTGGGTATTGGGTTTTTCCTCCTTTGCCTTTTGTCAGTGAGGTGGGCTCTGCGGTCTTCTTCAAAGGAGGCTGCTGCCCGCCAAACTGTGAGGCGCCAAGATGCACGGTTTGAGGCGTTATCAGCCCACTGGCGGTGGTCAATGTGGCAGGCACCAAGAGATTTCTTTAGGCAGTCCTTGTACCTTTTCTTTGGTGCACCTCTGTCACGGTGGCCAGTGGAGAGCTCGCCATATAATACGATCTTGGGAAGGCGATGGTCCTCCATTCTGGAGACGTGACCCATCCAGCGCAGCTGGATCTTCAGCAGCGTGGACTCGATGCTGTCGACCTCTGCCATCTCGAGTACCTCGACGTTAGGGGTGTGAGCGCTCCAATGGATGTTGAGGATGGAGCGGAGACAACGCTGGTGGAAGCGTTCTAGGAGCCGTAGGTGGTGCCGGTAGAGGACCCATGATTCGGAGCCGAACAGGAGTGTGGGTATGACAACGGCTCTGTATACGCTTATCTTTGTGAGGTTTTTCAGTTGGTTGTTTTTCCAGACTCTTTTGTGTAGTCTTCCAAAGGCGCTATTTGCCTTGGTGAGTCTGTTGTCTATCTCATTGTCGATCCTTGCATCTGATGAAATGGTGCAGCCGAGATAGGTAAACTGGTTGACCGTTTTGAGTTTTGTGTGCCCGATGGAGATGTGGGGGGGCTGGTAGTCATGGTGGGGAGCTGGCTGATGGAGGACCTCAGTTTTCTTCAGGCTGACTTCCAGGCCAAACATTTTGGCAGTTTCCGCAAAGCAGGACATCAAGCGCTGAAGAGCTGGCTCTGAATGGGCAACTAAAGCGGCATCATCTGCAAAGAGTAGTTCACGGACAAGTTTCTCTTGTGTCTTGGTGTGAGCTTGCAGGCGCCTCAGATTGAAGAGACTGCCATCCGTGCGGGTCAGATACAGCAATGAGCTCTCTGAACCCTTCTCCATTAACAATGGCGTGAAGCAAGGCTGTGTTCTCGCACCAACCCTCTTTTCAATCTTCTTCAGCATGATGCTGAACCAAGCCAAATGCAAAGGTAGAGGTTCTGCTTCACCACAAATGCCTTTAATTAAATTCACATCTCCAGTATCGGTCTCCTCACCAAAATTCAAAACATTGCTTAATACAAGCGATTGGGCTGCTCCAGTATCCCGCAGGATTTTAACTGGCACTTGATTGGATCCTTCTTTAACTGAAATGAAACCTTCAGTCATGAACGGTTTAAAAATATCCCTAACTTTCTCTCTCTGAACACAGGCAGTTGGTACCACCCCTTTCTCTTTCTTCCTTTTCAGTACAGGACAATTTGCTATTATGTGCCCTGTCTTCTTACAATAGTGGAAAATAACACTCAAAAATTTTTCCTTCACCCATTTCTCTTCCTCTCTTCTAACTTTTCTTTCTACTCTACTTGGATTATCAGCAGTATTCCTTTGAAAGGTTTTCCCTGGTGTCCAATTAGGCTTGTGGGTTAAAGCATATTCCTCTGCGAATTTAGCCAACTCTTGCCAAGTTTTTATATTTTCATCTGCCAAGTACCCTTGAATTTCGTCAGGAACACAATTTTTAATCTCCTCAATCAGAATGATTTCCTCAATAAATCAAAGTTATTTTCTACTTTCATTGCGGGACACCACTAATCAAAACACACAACCTTCCTGTAAGCAAAATCCAAGTAAGATTGGGTTAATGCTTTCATTAAACTCCTGAACTTTTGTCTATAAGTCACTGGGACTAGTTCATAAAATCGAAGTATAGCCTGCTTTACGAATTCGTAATCATCTGCTTGTTGTACAGTGAGACATGAATACACCTGTTGGGATTTCCCTTTAAGAACACTTTGTAGCAGGGGTGACCACTGGTCTGGTGGCCATTTGAAATTTACAGCTACTTTCTCAAAATGCTGAAAATACTGGTCTATTTCAGCTTCCTCAAATGGAGGAACTAACCTCACTTCTCTACTGACCAGAAACATCTTCTCCTGACCAGCACGAGGGTTTTGGGCTTCTCCCTCTCCTTGGGTTAGGGTCAGCTTTAATTTACCTAGTTCTAGCTCATGCTTCCATTCTTTCTCTCTCTCCTTCATTTCTGCCTGCCTTACTGGTTCCCGTCCAGTTTTCCTTTCTGCCTCTCTTTTTTCCTCTAACTCTAGTTTTCTCAAAGCCAACTTTTCTTCTTCTGAAGTTTTCTCCTTTGGAAACTGTTCTAATGCAGTTTCTTCAAGTACCCCCTTTCCTACATAGTGCTTAACAATCTTTCGGGCAATTTCCTTTTTTTTTCATCCCAGTTCTTGCTGTAAGAAGTTTTAACTTGCCAACTATAACCATCAGTTCTGACTTTTTAGCCATTTTTAAATTAACCACTGAAGGGTTAGCTATGAACTGGTCAATATTCATAGTTGCTGGTTTTTCTGCTGGTGATTTATACACTCACTGTTTATTTTTAATTTCGAGCTGGAGGTTGAGTCAAACTCAGATGACTGATAACTAAGCACAAGTCAATTGCCCCTAAAGCTTCCAAATTGGTTTGATCCCCAAATTATGTTACAAGATCAAACCAGCAACCACAAAGAAGGCATATCACACAGAGGTAAAGATGAACAATTACTTTATTAACAAAAATTCACCTTCAAACTTTAATTCAAAATCCCCCCTTTTGTAACAATGCCCACTGGTTACTATGCAAATCTCTATAACAGTGTAAAACTAATAAACTCCCCAGCCTAAATATAACATATGTAATTAAAGTCTAAGTTATATTTCCAACCAGCCCACAGAAAAACTTAAACACAAAACAAACAAAAATACACAAGACTCACAAAACTTCGATCTCAACTGAAGCAAAGATCAGAAACAAAATTCAGTTTGTTTGGTAAACTGAAGCCAAAAGATCTTTGAGAGAAAGAGAGAGAGAGAGAGAGAGAGAGAGAGAGAGCACAAAATTCAAAGTTGTCTTGCGTTGCTTGCAGAAAAAGGAACCACGGGCTTGGTCCGGATCCTTCAGGCTGCCTTCGATATGTTCATCTTTTTTGAAATCCCAACATTCTAAACTGTCCTCCAGACCATGACTCATGCTCTGGGCCGCCTTCCACTCCACAGCACCACCCAGTGGTGGTTTATCGTCCAAGTCCAGAAATTTTTAGATCATTTTCTGCACATGCCCAGTCCGTCTTCCACTCTCTCAGCAGCCCACCTTCACCTTGGCTCTCTAAGGCAAATTGTCACTTTTAACATAAAACCACACAACACAGAACTCTGTAACACAACCTGTCGACTCCCCACCTGCAGGAGCTGCAGAGTGACCTCGAGAAGAGAAACCCCCTTCCCCCTGTGAAGTGCCAGTTGATGAAGTAGACAAAGACGATGTAGTCAGACAATAATCATGGCTTTTATTAGCAGAAACTAATTGTTCAATAATGAAAGACAATAGGTGTATACACAGTTACACCCAAGGGGAGTGTCTTTAACAGTAGAGATAATGCACAGCCAATATTAGTAAGGCAAGGCTAGTCAAAGGGAAGACTGACAGCCCAGCAGAGATTCACCACATCCTGTTTCAGCAGGTCTGCCCATCGCCTTGCTCATCGGGACGTTTGCCTATTGTCTTTGCCCCAGGCACCACGTCGATACAAAGACCTCCAATTCCCAAGCCCCAGCAGCAGAATGACATCCAGAAGTCTTCTAACATTCCAGGTCCAGTACCTCCTGAGAAGCAGAAGCTGCCCGGAGAGTAATCTCCTTTATTGTGAGGTAAACGTTGCTGACCATCAATCAAAGTAAGGCCATATCCCGTGGCAAACGCTCTTAAATCAGTAGGTGGCATTCAGTGCAAAGGTACTTACATACTTTTTTATTTTACTTGACAACAGTACCTGCCAAATTTCTCCAGCATTGTGTTTTTATCTCAATCACGGTTGTCTGCAGACTTTCATGTTTTACAGTAGTACCTCAGATTCATTTTCATTGCAATAGATTGAACACCACATATTCAGGAGAGGACTCTGAGCGGTGTGGAGGAACTGAGAGATTTTGACGGCCAAGATACTCAAAGCTGCTGCACAAATTGATAGCGTTATCAAGAAGATGCATTAACTGTGGGATCGAGTTAAAGAGGCATGAAATGCTGTTACAGCTATACAAGACCTTGGTTTGAGCCCACTTGAAATGTTTGTGTTCAGTTCTGTCACCTCATTACAGGAAGGATGTGGATGTTAGAAAGAAGATGCAGAGGACATTGACAAGGATTGGAGAGCAGGCCTTATGAGGAGAGGTTGAGTGAACTTGGTCTTTTCTCCTTGGAGTGACAGAGGATGAGGGGGTGACCTGATGGAGGAGAGGCATTGATCATGAGGGTGGCCAGAGGCATTCTCCCAGGCCTGAACTGGTTAACCACACAGTTTTAAAGTTCTTTGGAGAGGTAAGAGGCAGGTTTTTCCCCTCACACAAAGGGTGGTGGGTGTAGGGAATGCACTACCAGAACTGGTGGTACAGTAGGATCTTTTTAAGAGATAGGAACCTGGGAAAATGGAGGGTTACGCAGTTATTGAGGTAGATTATTAGGTTGGCACCACACGTCAGTGTGTGCTGCAGATTTCAACGTGCTATTAAAAATCCCAATTCTCATTAAAGATGTTCTTCTTCATGTGAACCGATTTGATGATTATGTTGCATGATCATTTTTATTGGACAGCATTAACTTGCAGTCATACCTGCGATGATAAACACCATCTGTTGGAGGAGCTCAGTGGGTCGAACAGCATCCGTGGGGGAAGAAGAATGTTCAACGTTTCAGGCCAAAAATCGTTAGTGAGTGAAGACAAGGTTAGAGATGGTGTGAAGAGAGTGAAGTGCTGTGGCTTTTGGCAGGGGGTGAAGTCGGCATGTCAACCATTAGAAATGAAAAAGTCAAGAGAGGGTAAAGGACACAAAGGAGGTGTCCAAGAGGAAGGAAAGTAGGGGAGATGCCAGGGTTACCAGGAGGGGCGGGGACTCCTTCCCATACAAATAGGGGTGGAAGCAAAGAAAGCAGAGCACAATGTCACGGCGGGACCTGGAGCTTGTTGAGATGTGAAAGCCAGGGCACGAAGGACAGAGCGTTCAGCATCAGAGGGCGAGCTCAGGAGAGGTGGTGAAGACCTGACAGGGACTGGAGATCTATCAAACTCTGGTGTGACCACACTGGAATAGTGGATTCCGTTTTGAACACCTCATTTCAGGAAGGAGGTCTAAGCGTTTGAGAGTGTGCAGAGATGTACTAGGATGTTGCCTGGATTGGAGAATGTTTCTTCTGAAGCAAAGATGACTGGGCTAGATTTCTTCTCTTTGGAGTGACAAAGGATGACAGGTGACTTAATAGAGGTCTATAAGATTATGAGGGGCTTAAATAGAGAAGACAACCAGCATTTTTTTCCCGGGTGACATTTGCAAATACAGAGGACATCTGTTTAAGGTGAGTAGTGGTAAATTTATGGAAGATGTCAAAAGCAAGTTTTGTTTTTAAAATATACACACACAGAGTGGTGGGTCCCAAGAATGCATTACCGGGGTGGTGGTGGAGGCCGATACAATGGAGAAGAGGATTTAAGAAAAATAGAGGGGTTACGTGTATGAGGAAGGGAAGAGTTAGATTATTGTGGAGTAGATGAATGGCCTGTGCTGGAAAATTCTATGGCCTAGCGCAAGCTCAAAGGAAGGTGATTGATGAGGCAGACTGGAAAGTGGGGGGTCTGAGAGGAAAGTGGGGGATCTGAGAGGAAAGTGGGGGAGCAGGAGGGGAGGAAGAATAGTGCCAGGGCTGGCACAAGGTATGATGACAAGGAAGGGTAGGGGGCCTTAGTGAGAACAGAAGGGGAGGCCAGAAGAAGAGAAAGCCGACGGTGTGAGTGGAACAAGGAATTCTGCCGCTGGAGTACATGCAATGCATGACCATAGAGGGAGGCTAATCCATTTTCCCACTCAGCCCCACTCCCCAGCCTTCTCTCCATAACCTTTGATGTCCTGGTTAATCAAGAACCTGCCTTAAATACACCCAATGACTTGACCTTCACAGCCATCTGTGGCAACAAATTCCACAGGTTCACCACTCTCTGGCTGGAAAAAAATTCTTTCCATAATCACGCAAAAAGATGACTTGGTGCGTGCCCATGTCTGTGCCTGCCAGGCACATTGCGCTTCTCAAAGGTCAATACAGGTACACGATCCTTTATCCGGACATCTAAAATCCAGAAAGCTCCAAATTCCAGAAAGTGGGGACCAGTGGTCGGGGGAGACAGCTGAGGGACCATAGTTGGGGGTGGCAGATGGGCAGCTGAGGGACTGGTGGTTGGGGGAGACTGCCAGGCAGCCGAGGGACCGCGGTTGGGGGAGACAGCAGAGGGACCGCAGTTGGGAAAGGCTACCGAGGGACTGCGGTTGGGGGAGGTGGCTGGGTGTTCGAGGGACCGGTGGTCAGGGGAGACAGCCGAGGGACCGCGGTTGGGGGAGGCAGCCAAGGGACTGGTGGTTGGGGGAGACTGCCAGGCAGCCAAGGGACCGCAGTTGGGGGAGGCGGCCAAGGGACCGCAGTTGGGGGAGGCAGCCAAGGGACCGCAGTTGGGGGAGGTGTCCGAGGGACCAGTGGTCAAGGGAGACAGCTGAGCGACCGCTGTTGGGGGAGGCAGCCAGGCGGCCGAGGGACAGCAGTTGGATGAGACAGCTGAGGGACCGCGGTTGGAGGAGACAGCAGAGGGACCGTGGTTGGAGGAGACAGCAGAGGGACCGCGGTCAGAGGAGGCGGCCGAGCGACCGCGGTCGGGGGAGGCGGCTGGGCGGCTGAGGGACCGGCGGTCGGGCAAGACGTCCAGGCGCTGAGGGACCAGCAGTTTTGGGAGACGGCCAGGCGGCTGAGGGGCCATGGTTGGGGGAGACGGCTGGGCAACTAGAAGTGGGTGGGGGTGGATACGGCAGCACAATTCGGGTGGACTTTCCGAAATCCAGAAAAATCCAAAATTTGGAACACACTGTCCCTCAAGGGTTCCGGATAAAGGATCGTATATCTGTAACAGGTTGGACTTGGTGCCAGAAGACTGATAAGAAAATAAAGAGTCAACCCCATCATTTTGAGATTGGGGAGGGTGGTTGCGTCTCATTAAACAGTCCGTTGTCAACATTTTCTGTCATGTGAAACTGCACCAGGAGAGGAAATTGAAAAAAAATACACTGCGTTACTTTTTTTCTCCCATGAATGAATTCCATGATGAATTACATTTTTGGATTGTGATTTATGAATTCTGTGAAGGTGAATTTCCATGACTCAAACATCAGTAATGTGGCAGTGTGCAGACTATTCTTTGTAAACAGAGATATAATCAGGTTGGCTTGGAAGATTACAAAGATTAGGTTCAATCGGGCTTAAATCTTCACAAAGTGGGAGGGATGATAATAGACACGAACATTGAAGTTGGAACCAAAAGGAGGGAGCACACAAATAATGTTAAGTTCCGGACGCAAGTGCAAGGCCTCGCAGCCTCGCTGAAGCAAGGGAGGAAAAGCACTGGCTCTGACCACATCTTGTGACGTGGTTCTGCAAAGGATACAGTGCTGCAGAACTGGAAGGTGCCGCAGTGAGTTTAACTACAAAGTAAGGGATCAAACAGGTGAACTGACCTCCGTGAAATGCTTCGAGCATCTGGTGAGGAAACGGAGCAAAGTGCAGCCCCCAGACACACTGGACCTGTTTCAATTTGTCTACAGATGGAATGGTCCCAGCGACAATGCGATAACATTGTCCCTCCACTCTGCCCTGTCCCACCTGAAGAACAATGCCTTATACGCCAGACTGTTGTTCATTGACTTTAATACAATCATACGCTAGAGGCTCGTGGAGAAACTGTCCTCACTGGAACTGGGTTATGGACTTGCTAATTGAAAGTCCACAGTCGATCCAGGTTAGTAACAGAACTTCAAGCACGCCCACACCTCAGGGCTGTGAGCTCAGCTGCTCCTGTTCACGCTGCTGACCCACGACTGCATCACCATTTCCAGCTCCAACAGTGTCATTAAGTTTGCAAATGACATAACAGTAATTGGCGTCAGCAACAACTATGATGAGTCGCACTGCAGAGAAGAGGTGGAAAATCTCGTGAAATGGCGCAAGAGTAACAAACTGAGTCCCAACGTGGACAAAACGAGGGAGATGATTGTGGTCTTCAGGAGGACCTGGGACAACCAGCCTCCATTACACATTAAATTCCTCAGTAGGCAAGAAAGTTGACAGCGCCAAGTTCCTCGGAGTCCACTTAAGAAGTGACCTATCATCGAAACACATCACCTCTCTTGTCGGGAAGGCTGCACTTCCTGAGAAGACCATAGTGGGCTAGTTTATCAGCCACTATCCACCTTCTACAGGAGCTCTATAGAGAACGTCCTGGCCGGCTACATCACAAAGTGGCGTGGGTTGCTGAGGGGGAATTGGATCAGAGGTCTATCCGCAGGACCATAAGAGAGGCAGAGAGGATCACTGGGGTCTCCCTCCCTCCCATCGACATGATCTACATGCACAATTTTCCAGCTACTTCTGCTGGCAAGGAGATACAGAAGTATCAGAGCTAGAACCACCAAGCTGAGAAACAGCTTCTTCCCACGGGACGTGAGACTGCCGAACAACTGATGAACCATTCATTGAAACCCTCTGAGCCTCTACTATTTATTTCACAATATTTATTTATTCTTGTGATTAAATTAAAAACACATAAAAATGCTGGAGGAGCTCAGCCAGCCTTTAAGCGTCCAGAGGAGATAAAGATATATAACCAACATTTCGGATGTGAGCCCTTCTTCAAGGTGTGAGCAAAGAACAGGAAGGCATCAGAATAAAGACTGGACTGGCCGGGGAGGGGGAGTCCAGAGCAACAAAAGGTGTTAATTGGATATGATAAGAGGAGAATGAGAATTGGTTTGGTTCTGTGAAAAGAGACAGAGGGAAAAGCGAAGAGAGAGAGAGGAAAAGGAAAATTAGAGTGAGGGAAAATGCAACAGGGTTTAGTGGAAAATGCTGCTTTGTGTGCTATCCAGGCAAGTCAACCTCGAAAGTTCAAAGTTCAGATTATCACAGTATATATCTGACATCACATACAACCCTGGGATACTTTATCGTGAGGACCCAGGAAGAATTCCCAGGCAAAAAAAAATTTGTCCTCAAGAAAAGATACCTATATAACAGTAAGAAATGTAAAAAAAATGACTGCAATCCAGAAACTAAATATACAATAATAAATAACATGCCCAGTAAGAGTTCTTAAATGAGTTCTGCATTTGTTGTTTAGGAATCTGATTGTAGAGGGGGCTTACCAACTGTTCCTGAACCTGATATAAATTTTAAATTTAGACATCCAGCATGGTAACAGACCATTTTTGCCCACGAGTCCATGATGCCAAATTTACAACCAATTAAACTGCATGCCTGGTATGTTTCGAATGATGGCAGGAAGCCAGAGCCTCTGGTGGTAACACATGCAGACAAAGGGAGACACATACAAATTCCTTACTGACAGCATGGGATTCGAACCCAGTCTCGATCACTAGCGCTGTAAAGGCACCGTGCTAACTGCTATGTCATCTGTACCACCAACCGTGGTGGTGCAAGTCTTGCCCCTTGCAAGGATTCCTTTACTCAATTCCTCCATCTCCGTCGTATCACGAAGAACGTGCTGGGCCTCAGGAGGACATCCATGGAATTATTCGGCATAAGGTGGCAATGGAGAAGTGTGAGGTGATTTTCTTGCGGGGTGGGTGCCCAAGGCAGAAGAATCCATTATGATTAACAAGTATAAAGAGTCAACAATCATGGAATGCATATTAGGGTAGCGGGTCCCATAGATACGTGCACAGTACTCCAGCTGCTTTATACATCTCTTGCACAACCACAACCTGCGACTTCAGGGTCTAGGCCCAAGGTGGCGACATCTGTGCAGGAAAGCCCACCACCAGGGGTTGCAGACTCTGAAAGAGCAGGGGTCTAGTGCAGGGAACAAGTAACGGGGAGAGCATTTCTCCCCCACCCCATGGAGAAGGAGACACATGGGAGACAACCGTAAAGGATGTTGACCATGGCAGCAGGCCAGTGAGGGTCTCAGTGACGGAAGGACTAGTGCAGGCCTTAGGGCGGTCAGCGACTTGTGGTCCAAGGAGTCAAACAGGCTCTGGGCTGCTGACAATTTGCAGTCAAAGGACCCACAGAGGCTGCGGGCTGCCGCAGATTGGCTCCTTGGAACCGGGATTCAAGAGGGTGCTGAAGGCTTCCTGATCGTATCAGAGGTTTGGATCTGGAGCCCAGGTCGCCAATGGTTTGAACAAGAGTCTGTGCGGCTGCAGGAGGGCTGGAGGCAAATCCATGGACACTCAGTGTCTCTGAAGGGACTCTCTTTTACTTTTCGTTCCTATTCTTAGGACTGTCAGGCAATGCTTCTGGCGACTCTTTCTTTCCCTTACAGCAGATGACATTAATCATGCATGTTAAATCTTTATGTATTATTACGCAGCAATAGAAGGAACTTGATCTTCACTTTTCTTTCTTTCTCAATCTGTTTATTGAATTATATTAAACATATGCAAGAAGAGAATTACATTACACATGTATAAGAAAAAAGCATATTAGTATTTAACAAATATATATATATATAAACCATACATTTCTTCTGTTGTAAAACAGAAAAAAAATTAATTTTTACTGCAAGATCAAGTCCACGCTGCTGAAGATCCAACTGCGCTGTGTAGGTCACATCTCCAGAATGGAGAACCATTGCCTTCCCAAGATCGTGTTATATGGCGAGCTCTCCACTGGCCACCGTGACAGAGGTGCACCAAAGAAGAGGTACAAGGACTGCCTAAAGAAATCTCTTGGTGCCTGCCACATTGACCACCGTCAGTGGGCTGATATCGCCTCAAACCGTGCATCTTGGCGCCTCACAGTTCGGCAGGCATCAACCTCCTTTGAAGAAGACAGCAGAGCCCACCTCACTGACAAAAGACAAAGGAGGAAAAACCCAACACCCAACCCCAAGCCACCAATTTTCCCTTGCAACTGCTGCAACCGTGTCTGCCTGTCTTGCATCGGACTTGTCAGTCACCAACGAGCCTGCAGCTGACGTGGACATTACCCCTCCATAAATCTTCGTCCGCAAAGCCAAGCCAAAGAAGAAGAAAAGGAAGAGGAATTGGATACTGTTCTGAGTAAAAACAGAAAACAAAGGGTTTCCTGGTTAAAACCAAATTTACCAGAAGGAACTAGGAGAGAATCCAGGATAAAATTGTAATTCTTTAAACTCTATGGAAATATTGAATAAAGGTCACCAAATTTCTTCAAATTTAAAAGATGTATCAAATGTCCCGACTCCTAGTTTTCCCCAAACTTAAATATGGCATGACAGCAGAGTGCCATTGAAATTGTAGCGGGCCACCCAACGCACCACGCTGGAAGCGGCGACCCAACACCGGAAGCCTACGCTGCTGGCCGAGATGGGCTACACACTTCAAAGTCAGCGCTCGACTCAGCACCATGTGGCTACAGCGCCCCACTCCGATGAGCTGGCCAGCAGCGGCCAACCGGGTGGAGCTTGGGAACCAGACATGCCTGAGGATGAGAGGTGATCACTGATTGGCCCCTCCTCAGGTATCACTAAAAGAACAATCCCAAGAAGCAGATCGTAATGCCACCAGTCGGCGGGCATAATGACATCAGAGATGGGCTTCTGAGCCCTTTATAAGCAGAGCAGCCAACACAATAAACCAGTGTTGAATTCAGTCCCGTGGTGTGTGTCTCTTCTTTGAGCGTAACCTCTCCAGCGTTAGCAGCTGCTACAAAGTAGAGTAGGTGGGTTGGGACCCTTCCATTTAAGTAATCTGCCCTTTCTAGCCATAATGTTGAAAAGGCAATTATTCGCTATGCGGAGAAAGGCATTCAGTTGAATTTAGAATGAGGGAGGGGGTGGTGATATGCTTTGGCCTTAATGCTGGAAGCTTCTCTACCTTTTGCGTTATCCAAGATTAAAAGACATGATCTTAACCCAGTTCTTAAGCATACAATAAGGATTTGGTTCCAGTTTCATAAATTTTTTGAGTTTAATAATTATGTTTTATCTCATAAAATCCATAATTTATTTTTTAAAGTATCATTGATTGAACAGGCTTTTTCAATATGTTAAACTAAAGGAGTAATAACCTTTTCAGATCTAATGTCTTTCAATCAGTGAGCGGACAAATACGATTTGAGCAAGGGACAATTTTTTTAGGTATTTGCAAATTAGGGACTTTCTGCGTACTTTACTTCCAAATTATCCTTCTGCTCACCGATCTAATATGATAGAGAGCCTTTTTCAGGTGCATCCACATCAAAAAGGATTAATAGCTACAATATAAAATCAGTTACTTGCAACCGACACCAAATGATAACATTAAACGGTGCTTGGGAATTGGAATTCCAAGAATTGCTTCCAGGCAATCAATGGGATGATATTTTTCAACTAGTAAATACTTCTTCAGTTTGTGCCCGTCATTCCTTGATTCAGTTCAAAGTGATACATCGGCCACGTAAGTATAAAGATAAGTCAGCCCGTATTTTTCCCAATGAAAATCCTACTTGTAATAAGTGCAAAGTTGAGGAGGCGGCTTTAACTCATATGTTCTGATCATGTTTAAACCTAGATAATTTCTGGAAAGGTGTCTTTGAAACCCTAACAAAAGTTCTAGGATTAGAAATACAACCATATCTATTAACAGCTATTTTTGGAATCATACCAGCGAAAACTGGGCATCTCTGCAGAGTGAATAATTGCTTTTTCAACATTATTGGCTAGATCTTTACTTTTCTAATCTGTGCTTCTGAAGACATCCAATTTTACCAAACTGATCAAGTTACTTTGCTGAACAAATGGAAGATCGTCACCTTAAAAGACCTCGCATCCAAAATATAAATGGTGAGCACTTGAAGAACCGTAAAATGCAGATCAATATACCAAGTTCAAATGATCATCTGACTATATACAACCAGATGAAATCGTGTTTCTCCAGACCATGGTGCACATACAATACACAGCACATAGTCATCACGTATATACATTCAGATACAATATATTGGAAGAATATTTCCCAGCCTGGCAGTCCTGATTTTGATGATCCTATACCTCCTTCTTGATGCCAGTGGGACAAAGATACTGCATTGAAGGGTTTCTCAATAATTCTTTCAGTGTCATTTATTAATACTCCTGGTGAATGCTATCAATAGAGAAAAGAGAGATCCCAGTGATCTTCTCAGATCAGGATACAGAAGCAGCAACGCTGGATTGGCCCATATTCCAATTTTGATCAATACATTTGTGGTGACTTGACCTTCTCCTTGTGCCACAAATGTCTCGAGTTCCATCGAGCCCGTCATTTGATAATGAGCTGCTAGGTTGGTCCACGGAAAGAATCGATGCCATCAAAGCATTCACCCTCGGAGGAGATGTAGGAGATTCATTTAAGAATCTGTAGCTGATATCCACGAAGACTAAAGCAACTGGACATCTAATCTCAAGCAGCGTTCACAGCCCTTGAAATGGATCACTGTAAAGACAATGGGGACCATCAGGCAATCAGTCAAGTGTTGCCAGAGACTGTGAACTGTGTTGGAGCACATCACACTCCCCTGTCTGAGAGAAAGTATTTTTCCCCCTTCAGGCCATTACTAATTCATGTCGTGCTGCAGTTGATATGCGTTTGAAAACGGCCAAATGCTCAGGAACAAGACTGAAAATATTTGACATTGATTATCTCTTTTTTTCTTGGCATTTGAGGTCATTCATAGTTTGGGGATCTTGTTTGGCTGAAGCAAGAAAGAACGGTGGTTCATCCGTGTATCTCACAATAAACTCACACTGAACAGTGAACAATAATCTTTCGAACAACTTGCATGCATGCAAGTGAAACGCCAATGACTACACTGTAAACCCTGATTCTCATTGTCGATCCTTGCATCTGATGAAATGGTGCAGCCGAGATAGGTAAACTGGTTGACCGTTTTGAGTTTTGTGTGCCCGATGGAGATGTGGGGGGGCTGGTGTTCATGGTGGGGAGCTGGCTGATGGAGGACCTCAGTTTTCTTCAGGCTAACTTCCATGCCAAACATTTTGGCAGTTTCCGCAAAACAGGACGTCAAGCGCTGAAGAGCTGGCTCTGAATGGGCAACTAAAGCGGCATCGTCTGCAAAGAGTAGTTCACGGACAAGTTGCTCTTGTGTCTTGGTGTGAGCTTGCAGGCGCCTCAGACTGAAGAGACTGCCATCCGTGCGGTACCGGATGTAAACAGCGTTGGAAAACTACACAAAAGAGTCTGGAAAAACAACCAACTGAAAAACCTCAAAAAGTTAAGCGTATACAGAGCCGTTGTCATACCCACACTCCTGTTCGGCTCCGAATCATGGGTCCTCTACCGGCATCACCTACGGCTCCTAGAACGCTTCCATCAGCGTTGTCTCCGCTCCATCCTCAACATTCATTGGAGCGACTTCATCCCTAACATCGAAGTACTCGAGATGGCAGAGGCCGACAGCATCGAATCCACGCTGTTGAAGATCCAGCTGCGCTGGGTAGGTCACGTCTCCAGAATGGAGGACCATCGCCTTCCCAAGATCGTGTTATATGGCGAGCTCTCCACTGGCCATCGTGTCAGAGGTGCACCAAAGAAGAGGTACAAGGACTGCCTAAAGAAATCTCTTGGTGCCTGCCACATTGACCATCGCCAGTGGGCTGATATCGCCTCAAACCGTGCATCTTGGCGCCTCACAGTTCGGCGGGCAGCAACCTCCTTTGAAGAAGACCGCAGAGCCCACCTCACTGACAAAAGACAAAGGAGGAAAAACCCAACACCCAACCCCAACCAGCAAATTTTCCCCTGCAACCACTGCAACCGTATCTGCCTGTCCCGCATCGGACTTGTCAGTCACCAACGAGCCTGCAGCAGACGTGGACATACCCCTCCATAAATCTTCATCCACGAAGCCGAGTCAAAGAAAGAAGAATGCATACACAATACTGGTGCCACTAAACAACAAATTTTGTGCACATGTTCATGACAATAAACGATTCAAAGTGCCCTACTGTATCTCCGCCCCATCAGTTCTGGCCATCTCATTACAGGAAGATGTAGATACTTTGGAAAGAGTGAACAGTTACGTGGAGTAGAGAACATGTCTTATGATACAAGGTTTACAGAGCTGGTAGCTTTCTCTTTGAAAAGATTCTGAGGGTCCAGGTGATAGGTGCCAGCAACAAATTGACAAGAATGCTGCTACAATGGGGACATTTAAAAGACCATTAGGCAGATGGATGTAAGAGGGTTATGGGTGCGAGGTAGGGAAGAGCTAGATTGTTGAGTATGTTTATATGGGTGGCACAACATCGTGGGCTAAAGGGCCTGCATTGTGCTGCAATGTTCTATCTCCAGAGTCCCGAGTCTATTTTCACATTTTACAATGAGAGCGTAGCATAGGTACCAGTGAAAGCGCCAGGAGTACTTTGTGTATCCATGCAGACGTAGCCCACTGCAGAATGCTCATATACCACCACCACAGTGGCAGCACAAAGAGGAGCAATCTCATTAATCCTGTGCTCCCAGATTTCCCTAGAATCCTTAAGACCAGAAGACGCAGGAGTAGAAAGAGGCTATTCAGCCCATCGAGTCTGCCCCGCCATTTAATCATCAGCTGATCCATTTTCCCGACTCAGCCCCACTTTTTTGCTTTCAATCTCTGCCTTAAATACACCCAATATCTTGACCCCCCCCCCCGCCAATTCTCTTAAATTCCAATGAGTACCGGCCAAGAGCTGACAAATACACATACGGTAACCCTTTAATTCCCCAGAATCTCCTTGTGAACTTTCTCTGAACCCTCTCCAATGTCATCGAATCCTTTCTTAAACGAGCAGCCCAATACCACTCACCAGTCCTTGGCAAAGCCTCAATGTCCCATCCCTGTTCTAGTATTCAGAATCAGAATTTATTATCAGGAGCCAGTCGTGAAATTTGGTGCTTTGAGGCAGCGTCACATTCTATTCCTCTTGAAATTAATGCTAGCATTTCATTTGTCCTCTCTTCCGCCGACTCAACCTGCAAGTTTTCCTTCAGGCTATCCTGCATAAGGATGCACAGCTTCCTTTGCATCTGGGTGTTATCAATATTCCTCCCCATTCAGAAAATAGTCTGCCTGCTCATTTTTTTTCTACCAAAGTGCACAACCGATATTGTATTTCATTTCCCACTTCTCTGCCTGTTCTCCTCGTCAATCCAAGTCCTTCTGCAGCCTCTTATTTCCTCAACACTATCTGCTCCTCCACCCACTTTTGAATAAGCTGCAAACACAGCCACAAAGCCATTCATTCCATAATGATCATTAAGTTACAAACATAGAAAGAAGCGGCCCCAATGCTCGCAACTGGCAACCAACTAGAACATGATACCTGTATTCCAACTCTCTGCTTCCAACCAATGCCCCACCCATACTAGTATGTCTCCTGTTATTCCGTGGGCTCTTATCTTAAGTAGCCTCATGTTATTTTCTTCTTCAAATCAAGGGATCCTTTGCATTCACCTGAGGGAGTAGGTAAAGAACGCAAGTCTCCTATCCTCTGAGTGCCTTTCTGGACTGGAGTGGCAAACCACATTCCTGGCAATAGTCTTGAGAACCTGGAGGAACTCAGCAGGCCATACAGCAACCATGAGTAGAAGCAGTCAGTCAGCATGCCCCCAGCATCTCATCATTCTCTCAAGGTTCCAGTGATCGCTGCGATTCTCTGCTTCTACTTTAGTGGGTTCGTGTCTCCAGAATACGGGTCTTCGATCTGCAGCCTCCCCGACTACAACCGTTGCCAACTGAGGCTCGGCTAACACAGATGAAAAGTCTGCACATTTGGCTCTATTCCCAAGGACAACGACAGGTAAAATAAATATTATAATTACTCTAGAATCAAGTTGTCTTAAATGGATGTTGAGAGAGAGCAGGATCAGAAGTTGGAAGGAGAGGTTAACTTCAATGGAGTAGCACACCGATTACTTTAAAACCAGACATGCAGAAAAGGTTGATGGAAACAAGTGTACAGCTACACCATCCTTTATCCAGAACCCTTGGGGGGCAGCGTGTTCTGAATTTCAGATTTTTCTGGATTTCAGAACAAAAGCCAGCTGCCCCAGATTTAAGCCCACCCAAATTGTGCTGCTGTATCCACTCCCTTCCAGTCGCACTGGCATCTCCCTTCCCCTCGCCCACCCGAGTCACGCTGGCATCTCTCGCCCTCCTCGCCCACCCAAGATGCACTGCCTTCTCTCTCTCTCTCTCTCCCCCCAACCTTGTTGTGCTGCCATCTCTCTCCCCCCTCGTCCATCTGACTCGCGCTGCCGTCTCTCTCTCGCCCTCAAACTTGTCGTGCTGCCATCTCTCTCTCTTCCCTTGCCCGCCCGAGTCGCGCTGCCGTCTCTCTCCCCGCTCGCCCGCCCGAGTCGCGCTGCCGTCTCTCTCCCCGCTCGCCCACCCGAGTCATGCTGCCGTCTCTATCTCTCCCCTCCTCAACCTTGTCGCGCTGCTCTATCTCTCTCTCTCTCTTCCCCACACCCCCCTCCATGGTACCAGCACCAGGAAAAAAAAATGCCGGATTTTGGAGCTTTCCAGATTTCAGATGTCTGGATAAAGGATTGTGTACCTGTATTATCAACAGCAAATAATTGCAAGTTCTCAAAGTCATGTAAACCTTCATTCCTAACCCGGTTTAATTTCCCGGTCAGGAAAAGCCCCATCTCTTTCTAAAATGGAGAAAAAGGCCATCTGCATTCCACTAGAGACTCTACCAGCCGTCAGATGAGATGGAAACTATCCAGGAACGGAAGTAATCAAATGAAGTTCAGTGACGATCCAAAAGGAGATTGCCTTGAGACCTGCTGTTTGGAACTTCAGACAAGGATAACCAGTCATGCAGGACCTGCTTTCTTTCAGAGCCCGAGCCCAATATCGTGAATGAGGTCAACTTCAAAGAACAGATTGCAGTGGCTACGCGAGAGAGGAGGGACAAGGGGGGTGAGTAGCAGCCATAGTCGTGTTAACGTCTGACATAAAATTGCACGGAAAGCTAGAAAATAAATTTCAGGTCTTCCAGTTTCAGGGCCAGGAATGAACAGATTTCATTTCTACACTTCATTTCACTGTCTCAGGACTTCTAAAACAACTTGCATTTAATGAACTGTTTCTGAAATGCAGTCCCTTTGTTGAGACTGCAATCACTGGCAATTTACATACGCAAGATCTGAGAAAGCTGGAATCAATAATCAATCCAATGTTTTGTTTCTTGGTGGCTTTATCCCTCAAGTAGAGGAACTGTGAGAAGATCATTCATCAGTCCTGAGTAATTCTTTCCCCAACTTTCTTTCACTATCGAGAAAACTGTTACCAAGTGAAAGATATTTAAGATATTGTGAGTGCAAATCCCTCCAAAATATGAATAAAACTATTCACAATCTGAGCTGTGCATGTTTGATGTGGAAATAGTTTGGTATTGATAATATTAACAAAAGTTTTTTTTAAATCTAACTGACATAATCATTATGTAAATATTCTATACATTAAACCACAAGGATTTCACTGGTATCTGAAATTCACAGAACTGAGTACATCAGAAGTGAAATCTCTTACACAGTCTGAAATTTATCACTGGGTCATTTCAAGAGCAATCATGGATAGAAAAACAGGCTCCATTTTCTCTAATACTGGTAGACAGAGGTCTGTTGCACAGGAAGGTCAAGGCCACAATCCTGTGTGCCTGGGCATGAAGAGGAGGAACTGAAATAATTCCTCTCCCTTCACTGAACGTGCCTCTTCAATTTTGAGCAGAATCTGTGGAGGCACTTGTTTCATGCAAACCAGACTGCTGCACTCACCGTATATTCAGTGGTCCCTTTGGGCTTCTGGGAAGACATCCACCGTATGTCTTTCTTCTCCTGGAGTTTTTTCTGTCCGGTATCTGAAAACAGGCGAGGTAAGGTGCGTATTAGTTCCATGCTTTCGCTTCTCCCCCTGGCTAGTCACGAGGCTCTTGATCCCAGCTTGGCTGAGGGACAAGCTCATTTATCTCTAACCTCACACTCAAAAGCAACGCCTCTAATTTGATTACAATAAAATGACACTTTCTTCTGGTCTCCATTTCACTGGACTGGTGCAGCTTGTGCACAAGGCATGAGAAATGCATATAAATCAGCGTTCAAGGAGCTTGATCAATGCTGAAGATGGCTTTACGCCTTCATTACCAATGCACAGTTCATTTGAATCCATTCTCCATCTGCAAGCTGTTTCTTCAAAAGGAGGGACGCATTCCATTGCTTAACCCTTACAATACTAAACTTCAGTCTGTCCATAATGTGCATGCACTCTTCCACACAGCAACGCTTTTTTTTAAAAAGAGATGGGCATTGGCCCATTTCTGATTTGTATTTTGTCTGACAAGATGTAGCCTCGATTTTAAGTAGCCTGACACACTGCAAAGTCATCACATATCAACCAGGCTCAAAGGAAAATCCTCCCCCCACCCCACGGGAAGAGAGAAATTTAAATACTTGCAGTGAACTAATGACAGCATTCAAAAATCTTTGCCCTACAATTGTTTAACACAATGGAATTATGCTATTTTTGACAACATTGGGATGGTAATGATGTACACAGTAATCCTGATGCTCAAACCATTGTTTGAGGGAAGCATATTGTGGCAGATGGTCGAAAGCAGGGTGTTTTTTGCTGGAAAGAAATTTAAAAGGGGGAAGGGGGATGATCTGGGATAAAAGAAAGGCTGTGCTGGCATTGCACCAGGTTCAGAGGAGATTGACAAGAATGATTCCTGGAATGAAGGAATTAGCATGTGACAGCTCTTCGACCTCCTCCCTGGAGTTCAGAAGAACGAGGAGGGACCTCACAGAAGAATTTCAAATGTTGAAAGGCCCGGACAGAGTAGATATGCTGATTCCCATGGTAGGGGAGTCTAAGGCTAGAGGGCACAACTTCAAAACAGAGAAGCAGAGGAATCTCTTTAGCCAGGGAGTGGTGAACATCTGGAATTTGCTGCACAGAGTGGGAGGGGGGGGGGGGTAAGAGGGGGTGGCTGTTGACAGGTCTTTAGGTGTATTTAGGCTAGAGATTGACAGCTATCTGAGTGTCAAAGGTTATAGCAAGGAGGCCAGGGTTGGGGCTGAATGGGAAAATGGATCAGCTCATGATAGAATGGCAGAGCAGGCTCGATGGGCCAAAAGGCCTATTTCTACTCCTATATCTTATGGTTTTATGGCCTAAAAGGCATTTAAATTTGACCTGGGGTATGGACAGTGATATCAGGAAGTACAATCCTAAAACTGGATTAACCCATTCTCGCCCCCTGCCCACAGTGTCTCGATCATGGAGGAGAACAGAATCAAAATGATTGAAAGCACAAGTGGTGCAATGGATGAATAGACTTGGGAAGTTTTGGTTCAGAAAATGGTTAATAAGTGATGATTATTTAGTCTAGCAAACAAAAAGTTATATGGCCTGACAGAGTCCAGACAGATCCAAAGATGATGACTAAACTGGTTGCACATTGGACATTCTTAAAAAAGCCAAGTGGACAATTGTTAGTCAGCTGTTTGAGATTTAAGGAGGATGTCATGTTTCATAGAGGATGGTTCAGCTCTGCCTTCAACACAAAATATGCAAACAAACTCATCCCCAAACTCCGTGACTTTGGCCTCAGCACCTTCTCTATAATTGCATCCATTTTCACACTTGCAAGTGGTCCCAGGAATTAACGGCCAATTGGCCTTTAAAGTGTCTAGTGTGAAAGCAAAATCAGCTCAATGCTGGTGTCAGATGAAGTCATCTCATGCCGGGGATTGATGGCCTAGTCCCCTAGTACAATCCCCAGCGTCTGCAGATGCCAGCATTGCAACCAGGCAAGCATGAAATGGGCAATTGCGTTGTGGGATTGAAATGATTCAAGTTTTTGTGCGAGTACAGGAACACGAAGGAAGAAAAGATTAAAATAAAGGTGTAAACTTTGCCGTGGGAAAGTCGCAGCGGGAGAGAGAGGGGAAATAAATAGCAATAGTGGGCAATTTTTAAACAGCATGGGAAAGTTGGTAGCACTAAAGCATACAATTTATAAAAACCATGGGAAAAAGCAATGGTGGACCTGACTTCCCAGAATGCCGGGTAGCAGAGAAATCCCTCCATGAATGCTCCATGCATGCAGCCGGGCATAAAGCCCTTTCTCTGCTGCTTGGCATTCTGGGAGGGCAGGTCCAGTATCACTTTTTCCCCACGGTATTTATAAATTGTATGCAATAGTGCTACAAACTTACCAGAGCTATATAAATTGAGCACTACCAACTTCCCCACACTGCTTAGAAATTGTCCGCTATTGCTATTTGTTGCTAGCACTTTTCCACAGTCCCTTATAAAGGTTTATATAGGTCAGCGCAACAACAGATGCCGAAGGGCTCATACTGTGCTGTACGTAAAGCTTAATTATATTATAATTAATGATCAGGATTTAGGGCAGGTCCACCATCACTCGATGCGTCATGACGTCCACCAGTAGAGAGTAGAACAGTCCTAACCCTGGAGATGGCTCCGTGTAAGTGTGAAAGCATTCAGTGTCTCAGTTAGGAGTGGTCAAGTGTGAAAAGCCAAACCCCCATTCCTATCCCGGGACACTGAACAGCCAATTAAGTGGGATGCAAGTGTGAAAGGGGCTCATGACTTTCTACCCTACAAACTGTTAGTGATAGCATGATCAACCCCACCACAGGGGCCCCCTGAGATTGTACTCAGTCCCCGACCACACTCCTGAACACTGGCCACACACAGCCTCAGCTTGCGCCATGCTAAAGAAAGCACGTCAGCACTTCTGCTTCCCCATGAGTTTGCAGAGGTTTGGTATGACCGAAAATGTTGACATCCTTCTACAGGTGTGAAGTAGGAAGTGTGCTAACTGGCTGCATCACGGTTTGGTATGGGGGCAACCTCTGAGCAGAAAACCCTGCAAAACATAGTGGACGCAGCCCAGTACATCAAAGGCAAACTCCTCCCTGGCAGCAAGAAAACCTGCATGCAGTGCAGGCACACAGAGAGAAGCAATCATCAAGGAACCAGACCACCCAGGACATTCCCTGATCTCACTGCTGCCATCAGGAAAGAAGTATAGGTGCCACAAGGCAGTTACCATCAGATTCAGGAACAATTGCTACCCCTCCACCATCAGACTCCTCAATGATAGACTGAGAGTTATTGAAGGAATCTTAACCTTGCATATTATTGAATATTTATTTTCTCTATTGCACAGCTTGTTTACATCTCTTTCTTTGTTTACAATTCACAAGATAAAGGAACAGAAGCAGGTCATTAGGCCCATCGAGTCTGTTCTGTGACTCTATACTCAGCTGAACTACATTCACACCTAGTTCCAATTTCTAGCCTTTTCCCCATATCCCTTGATACCCTTACTAATTAGATACTTGTGTTATGGAGTCCGGAGGACCCCAAAACCCAGCAGCAATAGATATGCACCACGACAAAGGGTAACAAACAAAAGTTGCTTTTAATTATCTTTGCACATAAAAACAGAATCAAACTTTAACTTATTACTATCAACTTAACCCCCCCTCTAATTCTAAGTGCACGTGTCTGTCATGTGTATATAAGTGTAGAAAAGTTCTTTGGTTCACAGTCCAATCTCTTTTCAGACAGCTAGTCTTTTCCATTGACTGGGCATAATCATTATGTAAATATTCTATACATTAAACCACAAGGATTTCACTGGTATCTGAAATTCACAGAACTGAGTACATCAGAAGTGAAATCAAAGTTTGCCAGCTTGCCCCTCTAGAACCGAAGCCTCTGTCTCTCCTCTCTCTCTCTCCCTCCTTCTCTCTGAGAGCAAAGCTGTTCTGCCTCTGCCTGCAAAGATCACATGCTCTTCCAGACAAGCTGTATGTTGCTACTTTGTTGCCTTTTGCAAAATAGCACTCTGCAAAAGTCCTGCAAAAATTCTGTATTTTAAAATGTGTGCGCACAACCTGCTCTAACAATCATCCCAAATCACCTCTAAATACTCTGTCACACTTATCAATTTCCTGTTTAAAATTCTCCCAATGATCTGGCCTCCATCACTGTATGCGTAAGTGAGTTCCACGGATCCATGACCCTCTGACTAAAGAAGTTCTTTCTCATCTCTGTTTTGAATAGATACCTTCTAATTTTAAGACTGTGACCATCTGTGTCCTTGATTCATCCACCAAGGGAAACATCTTATCTACATCCACTTTGTCAAAACCTTTCAACATTCAAAATGTCTCTATGAGATCCCCTCTCATTCTTCTACACTCCAATGAATACAATCCAAGAGCTTCCAAACATTCCTCATACATTAGCCCTTGCATTCCAGGAATCATCTTGGTAAATCTCATCTGCATCCCCTCCAACATCACATCCTTTCTAAGATAGGGGGCCCAAAACTGTACACAGTTCTCCAAATGAGGTTTCACCAGTGCCCCATAGAGACTCCTCAACATCTCTTTATTCTTATACACGATTCCCCTTGAAATGAATGCCAACACAGCATTCACTTTCTTTACTACCAATCTCACCTGGTCATTAACTTTTAGGTTTTCTTGCACGAGGACCCCCAGGTCTCTTTGCATCTCTGAGGCTTGAATTTTCTCCCCATCTAATAGTTCTCTGCCTGTTTACTTCCACTGCCAAAATATAGAACAGTACATTTCTCAACGTTGTGTCTCATCTGCCATATTTTTGCCCAGTCTCCCAATCTGTCTGTATCCTTCTGCAACTTTACGATTTCTTCAACACTTCCTGCTCCCCCACCTATCTTTTGTGATCAAATTTTGGCCACAAAACCATTCATTCCATAATCCAAATCATTAATATAAATTGTAAACAGCAGCGGCCCCAAGACTGACCCCTGTGGAACATCGCTTGTTACAGGCAGCCATTCTGAACAGGATCCCTTAATTTCAACCTTTTGCTTCCTGCTGATCATCCAATTTTCTATCCAGTCTAATATCCCTGTAATTCTATGGGCCTTCATCTTATTTGTCAGCCTAACATGTGGCACCTTAACAAAAGCCTTTTGAAAATTCAAATATATAACATCCACAGCCTCCACTTTGTCTATCCTACTTGAGATTTCTTCAAAAAACTCTAATAGGTTGGTCAGGCAGGATCTCTTTGGCTTGGCTTCGCGGATTATATCTTTCCAACCACTGATGTCTGACTAATCAGCCTATAGTTTCCTTTCTTCTGTCTCCCACCTTTCTTAAACAGTGGAACCACATTTGCAACCTTCCAATCCCCTGGAATCATGCCAGAGTCTATTGATTTCTGGAAGATCATTGGGTCCACAATCTCAAAAGCCACCTCTTTCAGAACCCATGGGTGCACCTCATCCAGTCCAGGAGACTTATCTGTCTTTAATTCATTCAGCTTGCCTAGCACAATTTCTCCAGTAATCTTAACTGTAACCAACTTTACTCCCTGAAGCTTCTGTCTGTCAGGGATATTACTAACGTCTTCCACAGTGAATACAGACGTAAAATATTGATTTAATTCTTCTGCCATTTCTTTGTAACCCATTATAATTTCCCCAGCATTGTTTTCTATCGGTCCTATATCAGCACGTGTCTCTCTTTTACTCTTTATATATTTTTAAAACTCCTAGTAACTATTTTTAATATTGTTTTCCAATCTCCTTTCATAATTCATCATGACTTTGTTTATCTCTTTCTGTAAGTTTCTAAAAGAATCCCAGTCCTCTGATTTCCCACTAGTTTTAGCTTCCTTGTTTGCCCTCCCCTTTGCTTTTATCTTAGCCTTCACCTCTTTCGTTAGCCACATTGGTGCCATCTTTCCTTTGACAAATTTCCATTTCCTTGGAATATATCCATCCTGCATGCTTTTTATTACTTGCAAAAATATCTTCCAATCCTGCTCTGTTCCTCCGACTAGTTTGCTTTTCCAGTCGACCTGAGCCAGTTCCTTTCCTCATACCACCATAATTTCCTTTATTCCACTGAAAACCTGATACATCCGATAACATTTTTTCCTTTTCAATTTTGAAATTAAATTCAACCAGGTTATGGTCACTGCTTCCTAGAGGTTCTATGACCTTTAACTCCCTAATAACCTCCGGTTCATTGCACATGACCCAACCCAGAACTGCAGATGTCCTGGAGGGCTTCTCAACAAATCCAGCTCTTAGGTTCTCTACAAACTCTCTCTCCTGGGATCCAGCAATTTCCTGCCCTTCCAAATCCCCTGTCATGTTAAAATCCCCCATAATTATTTTGATATTATCTTTGTGACATGCCCTTTCTATTTCCAGCTGCAACTCATAATCCACCACCCAGATGCTGTTTGGAGGCCTGAATATAACTGCTATTATGATCTTTTTACCCTTGACAAATCTTAATCCAACCCATAATGATCCTACCACTTTAGATCCTATGTCGTTTCTTTCTATTGATTTAATGTCATTCCTTACCATCAGACCAACCCCTCCATCTCTACCCACCTGCCCATCTTTCCTATCGACTATGTATCCTTGGATATTGAGCACCCAATCACACCCCTCATTGAGCCATGTCACAATGTCATATCTTTTCAGATGAATCTGAGCAACCAGGTCATCCACTTTGGTATTTAGGTATAGTGCCCTTAGACCCGATACTGATATCGTTTGTGCTGTATACCTGTTGAACAACACTTTTTCCTGCCTGCTCACCTGCCTTTCCTTTCCATTATTGACTAACTCTTTACTATTTATTCCCTTCTCTATCATAACTCCCTGTCTCCCTACTAACCTATCGTCTTCACTCACATTCTGTATTTTGTGTACCTCTCTTTTCTTGAGTATAGTTTTTTGCACTACCACTAAGTCGAAATTCTGCCTTGCCTGCGGGAAGTACACTGACAAATTTGAACTTTGTAGATGACACTACCACTGTAAGCAGGACCTCCAACAACAACGAATCAGAGTACAGAGAAAGACATAGGGACTTGTGGATTGGTACCAGGACAATAACATCACTCTCAAGAGCAGGAAGCCTGTTGTAGACCTGGAAGAGTGGTGGAGCTCATCCCCAAGTCTGCACCAAAAGTGATGAGGCAGAGAGAGTCGACAGGTTTCAAGTTCATGGGACCCACTGCAATTTGCCAACCACCACAATCGTTCCACAGCAGATGCAATCTCCCTGGCTCTCCATTCAGCCCTGGATCACCTGGACAACAGCAATAAGTACATCAGGCTGCTTTTCATCGATTACAGCTCAGCTTTCAGCACTGCTCACCAAGCTTCAAAACCTGGGCCTCTGCACCTCCCTCTGCAACTGGATCCTCGACTTCCTTATCAGAAGGGCACAGTCAGTGAGGATCGGTAACAACATCTCCCCCTCAATGAAAATCAACACAGGTCCACCTCAAGGATGCTTGCTTAGACAACTGCTCTATACTTTCTGCACTCAGGCCAGTGAGGACAGGCACAATTCAAATGCCATATCTACAAATTTGCCGATGACACCACGGTGGTCAACAGAATCACAGACGGCGTTCAGCAGTGAGATCGATCAGCTAGTTGAGTGGCGTCTCAATAATAATCTTGCACTCAACAATAGCAAAATTAAGGAATTGATTGTGGACTTCAGGAAGAGGCAATCAGGAGAACACAAGTCCTCATCGAGGAGTCAGCAATGGAGAGGATCAAGAACTTCAAATTCTTGGGTGTCGATAACTGATGATCTATCCAGGGGGCATCACGTCAAATGCAATCATGAAGCAGCTATATTTTGTTAGGAGATTTGGTACGTCACCCAAAGAATCTTGCAAATTTCTACAGGTGGACCATGGAGAACATTCTGACTGGTTGCACCACTGTCTGGTAAGGACGTGTCAATGCACAGGACAGAAAAAGGCTACAGATGGTTGTAAATTCGACCAGTGCCATCATGGGCATTAGTTTTCACTCCATTAAAGGCATCCTTAACAGAGTAAGCAGGATCAATCATTAAAAACTTTTACGACCCAAGCCATGCCTTTTTCCTCACTGCTACCATCAGGAAGGAGCCTAATGACGAACACCCAATGTTACAAAAACAGCTTCTTTCCCTCTCCCATCAGATCTCTGAATGGACAATGAGCTTATAAACACTAACTCTCTTTTATTGTACTCATTATTTATTTTTAAATATTGTAATTTAAGGATCTGTAATTTATACAATTTTGCACCTGTATTGAACAATGCTCCTGCCGCAAAACAACAAATTTTGTGACGCATTTTCACGACAATAAACCTGATTCAGATTCTGATATCTCCAGAGACTTGTCCTGGTCCACACATATCAAAGCAACAGCCAAGAAAGTGCACAAGTCCCTCTACTTCTTTAGAAACCCAAGGAAATGTGGCATCTGTAACCTTTAATAACTTCTACAGACGCAACACTAAGCGTCCTATCAGGATGCAACACTACAGGAGCCGCTCTGCCCAAAACCTCAAGAAAATGGAGAGTTAAGCATGAACCTCAGGCCATCGCACAAACCCTCCTTCTCTCCATCAACAGCTCGCTGTCTTGGGAAAAAACTGCTAACCACATTCTCTTCAGCTCCCCCTCTGCCCCCCACCCCCCCACCACGGCAGGAAGAAGTTTCAGGACTATGAGATCATGGACCACCAACTTCAAGGCCAGTATCTCTCCTGCTGTTATCGAACTCCTGGATGAATCTCACACGAGGATGCATTTTCTCTGTACCAATTGCCCTCTCTCTGTAAAATTGCATTCACAATACAAATATCACACAACATAATATTACGATAATAATTTAATCAAATATACATTAATGTGGCCTCAGTGGTGACAGTAGGCTCACCACTGGAGGAGTGAAGCTGTTATCTATTCGGACAGTTCTAGCCCTGTTACTCCTGCACCTCTTTCCTGATGGAAGGAGGTCAAGGAGATTGAAGGATGGTCAGAATCTTCAACCATGTTTCAGACGCTCTGAATGCAAGGTCATCAACAACGGAGACTCCAGTGATATCAGTTGTTCTTACAGCCCTCTGTAAGAATCAAAGCCTGAGCAAGTATCATACCACGTAATGATGCAGCCAGACAGGTCTCTATCAATTGTCCTCCTGTTTGAACGTTGTCAGAATGGGGCAGGAGGTTGGCTTTAGCAGTAGCTAGGAAATGTCTGGCAGTTACATGGAAGAATGAGAATTCAAATGAATATTCAACTATGGCATGCGGAGATGAGGTCATGTATTCCTTTCGAGAAGATCACATATAATTTACGAAATAATTAATCCTTTTTTTTGTTAAAGTTTGGAGCCCGTGGATGTGTTCTAATTATAACAATATTTTCCCCATACATGGGTGGGGTGGTCCCAAACCGCGACACATACCTGAATGTATTGCTTTAATTGCTCTCCTCCATTTTCCTTTTCTTTTTTTGGGGTAGTTTAGTGGTGGGTTGGATGGGGTGGGAGAGGGGGGTTTTATGGGATAAAATACGTATTGCATTGTATTTTGTATGTATCATTTATTAGTGATGATAAATAAAGTTTAAAAGAAAAGAATGGGGCAGGATGCTTGCATACCTCAATCTCCTGAGAAAATATATTGGCTGCTGTGCCTTCCTGACCAATGACGTGTTGTGTGTCGTGCATACCTACGAACCTTCTACCTTTTCCTCTCTCCATGGAACATCGATGTGCTGTGGAGAATGCTCAACGTGCATCCTCCTGAAGTCCACAGTCATCTCCTTTCTCTTGCCCCAATTAAGACTCAGGTTGCGGTTCTCTCACCATTTGATGACTCTCTCTACCTCCTCTCTGTAAGGCAACTAACTCATCATTGTTGCTGCTGAAGCCAACTACTGCATCAACAATAAGCGATGATTTGGTTCGAGCTCAATCTGTCAGTGTCCAGTCCTAAGTCAGCAGCATGCCAACCCCGACTAGCTGTGGACTTTCAGCCGAAAAGTCCAGAATCCAGATGCTGAGACTGGTGTTGTGTCCCAGTGAGGACAGTTTATCTACCAGCCTCCGAGGGATTATCATGTTGAATGTCAAGCTGAAGCCGATGAACAACACCCTGGCGTCTGAAGGTGGGTCAGGACAGAGTGGAGGGTCAAAGTTATAGCATCATCGGTGAACTGGAAAGGGTCCAACAGAAGGCAGGATTTAAGTGACAACTCAATGTGAAGGTCAGTGCCTCTGGGCAGCAGTGGTTTAAGCCAGTAACTGGCGCTCTCTTTGGTACCAGGATGATGATGGCTGCCTCAAATCCAGCAGGACAGTGGATTGTTGCAGTCAAATGTTGAAAGCATTTGTGAAGACCTGTGTCATCTGGACTGCACCTTCCCTCAGGAACTGCTTACTGGTCCCACATCATGGTGCCTGTTCCTCATGGGGAGAGTGGATTTCATTGCATCAAACAGTGCAAAAAAGGGCATTCAACCTATCACGAAGAGAGACATCACCAGCATGGAGGCTATCCCATCGTCCATATGACCAATTAACTCACCAATCCCGTACATCTTTGGAGGGTGGAAACCCATGGACTCAGGGAGAATAGACAAAGACAGTCGTATTCGAACCCGGGTGGGTGGCACTGTCATAGCACTGTGCTAACCGCTATGGTAAACGTGCCACCCCTTCTGCACTTTCCATGAGAAAAATCAGTTAACCTTCCACCAAGGCACACTGCTCTGTACCCGGTACCCAAGAAGAATAGCGTGGGCTGCCTCAACAATTACCGTCCAGTAACACTAATCCCTACTGTGATAAAATGTTTTGAGAGCTTGGTCATGGTCAGAATTAAGTAAAGATCTTAGACCCGCTGCAATTCACCTATCGTCACAATCGCTCCACAGCAGATGCAATATCGCTGGTTCTCCACTCAGCTCCGGATCACCTCAAAAACAGCAATTCATACATACGGCTGCTCTTCATCGACTACATCTTGGCCTTCGTTACCATTATTCCCTCAGTGCTGGTCAAGAAGCTACAACTGCAACTGGATCCTTGACTTTCTCAATGGAAATCCAAAGTCAGTACGAATTGGAAACAACGTCTCCTCCTCATTGACCATCAACACAGGCGTACCCCAGGGATGCGTGCTTAGCCCACTGCTCTACTCGTTATATACCCATGACTGTGGGGCCAGACACAATTCCAATGTTATGACACCACAGTTGTCGAGAGAATCGTAAACAGCTATGAGGAAGCGCACAGGAAGGAGATAGATCAGCTCTTTCAGTGATGTCACATCAACAAACTTGGGCTCAATGTTAGCAAAACCAAGGAAATGATGGTGGACTTTAGGAGAGAGTCAGGGAAACATGACCCATTCCTCATCAAGGGCTCAGTAGTGGAGAGGATCGAGAACTTCAAATTCCTGGGTGTCAACATCTGTGGATCTGCCCTGGAGCCTCCACATTGATGCAATCACAAAGAAGGCTCATCAGCGGCTATACTTTGTGAGGTGTCCGTGGAGATCCTGTATGTCATCGAAGACTCTCGTAAACTTCTACAGGTGTATCGTGGAGAGCATTCTGCCTGGTTTCATCACTGCCTGGTATGGAAGCGCCAACTCTCAGGACAAGAATAAACTCCAGAGGGTTGTTAATTCGGCCTGCAACATCACAGGCACCAGACTTCATACCATCGAGGATATCTACATGAGGTGGTCTTAAAAAAAGCAGCCTCTATTCTCAAAGACCCCACCACCCAGGTCATGCCCCCTTCACTCTGCTACCATCAGGGAAAGGGTACAGGAGCCTAAAGACAAGCTCTCAGCGGCAAATGGACAGCCTCTTCCCCGCTGCCATCAGATTCCTGAATGGTCAATGAACCAAAGACACTGCCTCACTTTTTGTGCATTGTTATTTTTATTTTTTTTATAGTGATCTTGTAAGATGGTTATAATATGAATGTTTACACTATGACGCTGGCACAAAACACCAAATTACATGACTTGTTCATGACAATAAATCCTGCTTCTGATTCTGTATCTTAAAATGTCAAACACTGGGGTTTTCCCTCTCATCTCTCCTGTGGTTTTATTCACCTCCCGTTTCATCTCCTTCAAACAAGTCAGTTCTTGCTTCTCTCAGCTAGCACAAAAACTGACTGTCAATCAGTTTCTCCTGCACCTGCCCACCATGGACAGTCCTTTTGATCCCCCAACCCTTCCCATCCTCTGCCTCCACAAAATTAAATACCTCTACACTTCCCACTTTATTTCAAAGTCCCAATGTCTGCCATTTTTCACATCACCCGCCAATACTGGTTTAATTTGAATTCTTCAAAAATGAACCAAACCATGAGTAATTTGACTGACTGCTTTAAAGGGATTAATGGGAATTAAACTCGATATAACGTGTTTTCCATGCGAGCAAAACATCTATTTTCTTGTAAGAATTATTGAACAAAACAGGTTTTAACAATTCCAACATCATTTATCCAATTTAAAATTTCATTTAGTATTGTTTAGTAGATAATCCTATGTTTGGAAACAGGCCTGGCAACAGATTTCCAACTTAAAACAGCATGGGGTAATGTATGACAGTGGTCAGGTCCACCGATTGCAGACAGCCATCAGCTCTTCTAAAAGCATCTCAATGGGTCTTCGAATGGAGAATAAGACCATAAGACATAGGAACAGAAATAGGCTATTCAGCCCATCGAGTCCCAATGACTTGGCATCCATAACCATCTATGGCAGCAAATTCCACAGATTTACCACCCTCTGGCTAAAGACATTCCCCCACATCTCTGTTCTACGACCTGAAATTGTGCCCTTTTGTCCTGGACTTTCCCACCTTTCTACATGAGTATGTGTATGTCCTTCAACATTTGAATAAGAACTGACCTTGCCAGTGATGCCCACCCTGTTTATTATTTTTTTTAATTCCCCTTTAGACCATCAGCATCAGTAAATGCTTTAGATGTTACTTTGAATAACTGAGATAGATACTGCCAGCGGGAATGTCCAGTGTCCACAGAGATCTCCCCATGATGGGAGAAAGTGCAACTCCAAAAGGAGGGGAGGAGGCAGGTCTGAGGTTCGAGAACGATAATTACGGTAGTTTCAGGACAGCTGAGTCAATGCACAAGTTTGAAGTTAAGTGTCTATCAGATTGAAAATCCATTAAAAATCATTAAAACGCCCAACTTAACTGTGATGTTCTCATTTTACCCTTAACCCTTCACATTCCTGAGTGTATCGTGGGTAAAATATCAATGCTGCCAACAAGACTGGCCCATAAAAGCCAAATGGAATGTACTTTGGACGGCAGTACGCATGGATTGTGCTATGCGATCAACTCACCAGTCTCTCCGTCCAGACAAGTTACCCGTAAAGTTATCATTTCCAATTTTAACAACCTTTACAGTCACATGAAATCTCTTACTGCCTAGTCAACAAGTCTCCATTTTCATGAATGCCTGACAACTGTTCAAGGGTGACATAGTGGCAAAGTGAGTGGAGCAGCTTGGCCAAGGAGTAGAGTGATAGGATCATTCGTGTAGAAGAGAGAAGGTCAGAGGGGTTTGGCTGGGCAGTGTTTGGGAAGAAATGCACTGGTGTGTCCAGCAGGCACCGTCCTGACCAAATGAGGGTGACTTGCCTTCCCCTCCTCCCTACTGCCACAAGGAATATTTTGACCATTTCCTGACAAGCAGGTTTTATTTTAATATCCAGACACCAGCCAACAATTGACCACATACCTGAAATTTGGAATGCCGTGGGGGGGGGGGGTGGGGGGGTGCAAGGGACGATGTAAGAAATTGGAAGGCATTCCGCACATTACCGGTGAACAGAAAGTGGAAATCCAATCTCTGAGTAAAAGCAATGAAATTAAATAATTTAAATAAAATTTAATTTTAAATAAAAGCACAATTGGAGACAAGACCAAGCTTCCCCTCAATACCACTCTCCCATGAGCACCAAATCTCTCTTCCCTTCTCCCCTAAACCTGGCTACAGTTCTCTACATCGCCAGCCTCCCTTCAACCCTTCCCTTCCTCTGTGACTGGAACACTGACTGAAGTCCCCTTTAACCTTACAAGTGCGATGTCTTCTCCCTACTCAACACTTCAATTCCTTTTCGCATAGACGCTACGGTGAGTTAAATCTAATCCTCGTCCATCCTGATCCGACTTCCTTCCTCCACTCTTTCCCTGCATTGGCATCACTCACCTCCCATTACATATCCCTGTTCATCTGAAGAATCCAAACTCCTCTTCAGACCATGTAATGGTATAAAACCACAACAATGTCCATTGAAGAGGTATTCCATGATGTAATGAAAAATGAACTTTTGGAGCCTGCCCCATTATTTAATATCATGGTTGGATGATTGTAGCCTTACTTCTGAACTGTCTCATGCTCATCTTAAGTGAACAACTCCTTAGTTCTAGTTGACCTCACAAGAATAGATGTCCTCCCTGCATCCATCAAGTGAAGATCTATAATGTTCTTGTGCTTCAGACAAGTCCCCTCTCAGTCTGGGGAACTCCAGATATTACAGGCCGAACCTGACCAACTTCTCCAACGGCAATCCATCTTTTCCAGGTCCTCGTCAATAAACCTTCTCCGAACTGCTTCTGAAGCTTCAACATCCTTCCTTAAATAAGCAGATCAACTGCATGTTGAATTCCATTGCAAACACGCATTCAGTTGCAACTAGGGTCAACAGTCATTCATGTCATTTTCCAAACCATCCATCTGATGCAGACGAGTGCAGGTGAAGCCCCTGTCACCATTAAAAGGACAGTCCAATCCCAAAATACTATATTTTTCAGACAAATAGATTGCAGTCATGTTCTGCACATTTAAATGGAGCAGAGTTGTCAAGATGCATAGGCTTCAAGTTCGGGAAAAGGTTGAGCTATTAACCAAGAGTCCATCCATAACTTTCAATAAAAATCTCAATTCTATACTTTTCCTATCTTATTGTGCACTTTTATCCAAAGTGGTTTCCGCATGAACGATACCTTGAAAGGATCCATCTCGGTTACAACCCTGAAGATGAAGTCATCTATCAAGACAAATTTCTAATTTTATTTATACTGCATTCAATGAAAACACCTCAAATTATTTATGAGCCCCTCTCGTTAGGATCATCACCACTGAAACATTAGTTCTTATTCTCTTTCCACTGGACTTGCTGAGTGTTTCCAGCAGGTTTTTTCAAAAAATCTTCTTTCAGATTTCCACCAGCTGCAGTTTGTTTGATGTTCATACACCAGGCTATTAAAATCCCTCCACTGGAGAGCTTCTCCTCAGCAATACACGAGCAGTGCCAATGTACAGTGGTCAATCCACACACGAGACAGCAGGTGCTGGAATCTGGAGCAACAGGCGGCCTGCTGTGGGAACTCCGCAGATCGAGCGGCAACAGGAAGAGGGAACGTATTACTAACGTTTTGGTTGGAACGCGTCATCACGACTGTTGTCTGACCCAAAAAGTTGACCATTTTTCTCCCTCTAATGCTGGTTGGACCTGTTGAGTTCCTCCAGCAGATTGTTAATTCACATTGAAAGCTAGACCTTGCACTATTTAGTGCAGAAGTAAATTGACAGATGTCTGGCATTGAACCACTGATCATTTTGACCCACACATTAGTAGCTTAAGTGAAGCACTGAGATACCTTCACTGGAATTATGACTGAGCACAGAGTCTGCTAACTGGCTGCATCGTGGCCAGGCATGGGGGAACTAATCCCTCTTCCATCTCCTGGAATAATCCCAAAAAATTATTTGGGGCACATTCTCCAACATTTGCTAGTGTTTTGGGACAGCATAACCCAAAAAGTAATGCTCCAAAGAAAAATAACATAATGTGCTGGAGAAACTCAGCAGGTCACGCAGCTTCCGTGAGAAGACAGATGGATTCAAATGGATGCAGTGTGACCTGCTGAGTTTCTCCAGCATGTTGATGTGTGACAATTGACACCAGCATCTGCAGATTTTTTCATTCAACTCCCCAAGGGATGCTTACCCTGAAGAGGATTTCCCCCCCCCCCCCCACCCCTTTACATCCTGTGGATGCTGTGTGACCTGCTGACTTTCTCCAGCTTGTGTGGATATTGCCTGCAACCCCAGCAGCTGCAGACTTTCGTATAATGCTCCAGAATAGGAGTCCTTAAACTGGTGTTGCTCAAGCAACTCCATCCTATGATTGCAGAATGACATTCAAAGTTCAGATTTAATGCCAGAGGACATACAATCTTTTGTGCCAGGCAGAATATCTTATCGTTCGTGTAAAAAAAAAGTTACTCAAGAAAAGAGAGAAATGTAAACAAGGAAGTGCAAACAAACTCTGCCAAGCAGAAAATAAATGTACAAGTAATGTGTAAAGTAAGTGCCCTTAAATGAGTCTCTGATTGAATCCATTGTTTTGAAGTCTGATGGTGGAGGGGTAGCAGCTGTTCCTGAACTTGGTGGTACAAGATGTGGCACCGATATACAGAGCTTATCCTCAAAATTTCAAATCCAATTTGTAATGATTGTGTTGGCAGTGGCCAGGAAGTGTATAGAGGTTACCTGGAAATCTGACTCTAACTTGGTCACTGCACGTTGGAACATGGAAATGCAAAGATGTGTTCCCCTGGAGATAATTACCTATAACTTAAGGAAAAAATATAATATTTTCCTAAAAATTTGGCAACCACATTTAAATTCTTTAGGATCCCAGTTATAGTGTGAAAGCCTTGCTGCCCTAGCTCCCCCATCTATCCTTCTACTGAGGGAGAGGTGGGGGGGGGGGGGGGGGGTGGTGGTTCCATTCCAGCCCAATCAATTCAAGAAAAATGTACCTGCCTGGGTGCTTGCCATCAGGCCATGACAAATCCCTGATGTGTCCCCTACCTTTTTCGTGGGGTCTTGAATGTCAAACGTAACTGTGGTTTGTTGAAGGGGTTGGGGGGGGGGGGGGAGGGGGGAATGGCTTTGACTCAACAGTGAATATAAAAAAAAGCACGTCCTGAATGGTGCAGGTCCTTAATGATTGCTGCTGCTCTCCAATGTCAGCGTTTCTCGATGGTGGGGAGAGTTTTGCCTGTATCAGGCTGTGTCCACTACCTTTTGCAAGGCTTTCCACTCAGAGGTATTAGTTCCCCCATGCCTGGCCACAATGCAGCCAGTTAGCAGACTCTGTGTTCAGTCACAATTCTAGTGAAGGTATCTCAGTGCTTCACTTAAGCTACTAACGTGTGGGTCAAAATGATTAGTGGTTCATGCCAGACATCTGTCAATTTACTTCTGCACTAAATAGTGCAAGGTCTAGCTTTCAATGTGAATTAACAATCCGCTGGAGGAACTCAACAGGTCCAACCAGCATCAGATGGAGAAAAATGGTCAACTTTTTGGGTCAGACAACAGTCGTGATGACGCGTTCCAACCAAAACGTTAGTAATACGTTCCCTCTTCCTGTTGCCGCTCGATCTGCGGAGTTCCCACAGCAGGCCGCCTGTTGCTCCAGATTCCAGCATCTGCTGTCTCGTGTGTGGATTGACCACTGTACATCGGCACTGCTCGTGTATTGCTGAGGAGAAGCTCTCCAGTGGAGGGATTTTAACAGCCTGGTGTATGAACATCAAACAAACTGCAGCTGGTGGAAATCTGAAAGAAGATTTTTTGAAAAAACCTGCTGGAAACACTCAGCAAGTCCAGTGGAAAGAGAATAAGAACTAATGTTTCAGTGGGAAGACTTTAATCAGAATAGATTGATGGCCAGAGCCATCGTGGGCTTCAGCACTCTCCATTAAGGACATCTTTAAGAGGTGGTGCCTCAAGAAACCACCCTTGATCCTCAAGGTCCCTCACTGCCCAGGCTATGCCCTTTTCATACTGCTACCATCAGGAAGGAGGTACAGGAGCCTGAAGACCAACTTTCAACTTTACAAAAACAGCTTCTTCCCCATCGCCATCAGATTTCAGAACGGACAATGAACTGCAGACACAACCTCACTTTTTTCTCTTCTTTTGCACTAATTATTTATCTCTAAATAGTGTACTTAATTTATAGCAAATTTTGAACCTTTAATGCACAATACTGCTGCCTCAAAACAATGAATTTTGTGACACGCATTCATGGCAATAATCCTGATTCTGAGAACTCCAAGAACCCCGAATATGTATCGCAGAGAAGGGTCTTGTTCTGTTCTTTCCGCAGTTGTTGTCTGACCTACTGAGGGTTTGTGGCGTGATCCGATTTTCACTGGTGAATGAGGACCAGGCATTTTGCCAGCTGTTGCAGGCTGTTCCCCAGAGTGTACGATAAATAGAAATGGCAGGTGGCAGCCACAGGGTTCACCTTCAGCTGCTCCACACTCACTGCTGCAGTGTCACAAGGAATTCACAAGATGTGCCAAGGTTGTTGCCTTGAAAACAGGCTCAGCTACACCCCCAAAATGCAGCGAGCACATGCCACAGAATAGAGAAGCACAAAAGCTGCAGGCATGACAATCCTGAGCAAAGAATCGCTGGAGCTGTAATTTCAATACCAAAAAAGGGATATATATCTGATTTGTATTGTATTTTAAAAGAAATTGATAGTAAAAAAGACTGGGATAAAGATAAGTTGAAATGGGAAAAAGATTTAGGACATAAAATAGCTGAAGAAGCTTGGATGGAAATTTGTCAGAATAGTATTCGGAAATTAATTAACACTAGACTAGCGATAATTAATTATAATTTTATTCATCAGTTATATTTAACGCCGGAGAAATTAAAAAAAAATGGTCTTAGTAAGTTGGATTCTTGTTTCCGATGTGATCAGTCGGCCAATACTTTTTTGCATACTGTTAGGCTTTGTGATCGATTGCAACAGTTTTGGAAAGGTATTCAATCTATTTTTAACAGTTTATATAATATCCATCTTGTATTAGATCCCGATATATTTTTATTAGGGAACATGCAATCATTAATTGATTTAGGATTAGAGGATTATCAGATTTCCTTTATCTATTTAGCTTTAGTCATGGCTAAGAAATGTATAGCATTTACTTGGAAAGATAAAAATATATTAACTTTAGGTAAGTGGTATTTGAAGATGAAATTTTGTTTGACTATGGAAAGGATATCTTTTTCAATTCAGGATAAGATGTCTTTTTATAAGTTAAAGTGGACTCCATTTGCTAATTATATGCATTTAAGTTTGATTTAAATATATGTTTAAGCGTGATATTTTAGTATTGATAAAAAAAAAAATTTTGTTGTTAGAATTTTTTTTTAGGTTAAGTTTTATCTCTTTTTTTGTAAGTGGCTATTTTTTTTCCATATATAATATTGTTAATTTTATTAACTCTTCACTCTTTATTTTGGGGGGGGAGGGCTGGACTAATTTTAAGTTAGATTACTAATATTGTGTTACAATTAACGAGGGGGTTATTTTGTGTAGTTTTCTGATGTAATATTGTAATCATACCATTTTATTTTTTTTAATTTTTCTTTAAATGTAATTCTCTATTGTATTCATGTTATAAAATTTTAAATAAAGTCTTCAAAAAAAAAAAAAATCGCTGGAGCAACTCAGAAGGTGAGACAGCATCAAAGGGTAGAAATGATCAGTCAACCATTCAGGCCTGAACCCTTGATCAAGAGGAAACGGTTCCTGACCCAAAACGTTGACTGACCACTTCCACCCATCAACGCTGTCTGACCTGCTGAATTAATCCAGCAATTCTTTGTTTGCACACGCAACACGAGCCCAGATACAGCAACGCATGGGTAGGCATCATAAATCACACCCTACTTTACTTAGTTTGCACAGGTCAAACACACATCCAGTCTCAGTCACGTTTCAACATTAACTCTGCCTATCTGGATAAACCAATGCCTAATAACCCAGACTGAAGAACTCCCTACCACTCCCAGAAGTTCATGAGGCTAGAGGAGAAGACTTGAGCCAAAACTCCTGCTAAAGCAGAGGATGTGATGGGTACACAACACAAAACCTCCAGCGAACACTGAACAGATGCAACTTAAGTTCTCCACGTCTCTACATGCGCCTGCATGCATTCCTAACAGCCACTTGGCCTAAATGTACCAGACATGCTCCTTTCACATGAAGTGTTAACGACAGGAATCCACAACAAATGCTGAATGCCTGCAGTACTCAGTGGGCCAAGCAACACCGTAGAGGCAAAAACTGCACGTCGACATTTCGGATCAACAATCTTGCAACCTCCCTGTTACCATACTCTGATTACTGCACTCCACCCCAGCCAAAGGAGGACACAGAGAAGGGGAAAATGAGAGGAACCTCGTCACATACAGCAGCTCAGGAGGTAACCAGGAAAGTTGACTATGTGGACTTTAGTAAGGACTTTGACAAGGTCCCACAGGGGAGGATAGTCAGGAAGGTTCAGACGCGAGGTATTCATGGTGGAAAAAGTGGTAAATTTGACAATGGCTGGACAGGAGAAGACAGAGAGTAGTGGCAGATGATTGCTTCTCAGACTGGAGGTCAGTGACTAGTGGTGTGCCTCAGGGATCGGTGCTGGGACCATTGTTTTTTACTATCTACAGAGTATATCAATGATCTGGATGATAATGTGGTCAATTGGATCAGCAATTTTTCAGATAACACTAGGATCGGAGGTGTCGTGGACAGTGAAGAAGGTTTCAAAGCTTCCAGAGGGATCTGGACCAGCTGGAAAAATGGGCTGAAAAATGGCAGATGGAATTCAATGCAGACAAGTGTGAGGTGTTCCATTTTGGAAGGACAAACTGAGAAAGGACATACACGGTAAATGGTAGGGCACTGAGGAGTGGGGTAGAACAGAGGGATCTGGGACATCCTACTTAACCATATAACAATTATAGCACAGAAACAGGCCATCTCGGCCGCACCGAACTAAGTACTCTCCTCTAGCCCCACCTACCTGCACCCTGCCCATTACCCTCCATTCCCCTCCCATCCATATACCAATCCAATTTTTCCTTAATTGACAAAGTGGACCCTGCCGCCACTATTTCTCCCGGAAGCTCATTCCACTCAGCCACCACTCTCTGAGCAAAGAAGTTCCCCCTCATGTTGTTTCTAAACTTTTGCCCCTTAACTCATGACCTCTTGTTTCAATCTCTCCTACTCTCAATTGAAAAATCCTAACCACATCAACTCTATCTATCCCTCTCATAATTTTAAATACCTCTATCAAATCCCCTCTCAACCTTCTATGCTCCAAAGAATAAAGACCTAATTTGCTCAGTCTTTCTTTGTAATCCAGATGCTAAAACCCAGGTAACATTTTCATTAAATCTTCTCTGCACTCTGTCTGTCTTGTTGATATTCTTCCTATAATTCAGTGACCAGAACTGTATATAGTACTCTAAATTTGGCCTCATTAATGCCTTGAACAGTCTCAACATCACTTCCCAACTCCTGTATTCTATGCATTGATTTATAAAGGCCGGCATACTAAAACCCTTCTTCACCACCCTATCCACTTGAGATTCGAACATCACGCAACAATGCCTAGATCTTTCTGCTCCACTACATTCCTCAATGCCCTCCCATTTACTATGTATGTCCTATTTTAATTATTCCTACCAAAATGAACCACCTCACACTTATCAGCATTAAACTCCATCTGCCATCTTTCAGCCCACTCTTCTGAGCAGTCCAAATCCCTCTGCTATCTTTGAAAACCTTCTTCATTATCCACAATTCCACCTATTCTAGTATCATCTGCATATTTACTAATCTATTTACTACTTTGGGAGATTGGAATGAAAATGTAAAAGTTGTGTTTCTACCACCAAATACAACATCAGCATTGCAACCTATGGACCAAGGAACTGTTGCATCATTCAAAACATATCATCTTCAAAGGACTTTTGCAAAAACACTTCAAGTAACATCAGGAGAAAATGGAATTTTGTGTTTAGAATTTTGAAAGAAATGCAATATAAAGCAAGCCATTGAAAACAGTAAAATTTTGTGGCAAGAGGTGACTTTCAGCAATATGCAAGCAGTTTGGAAATATCTTTTGCCCCATTGTGCAAATGATTTTCTTGGCTTCAGCCCCATGGGCAAAATAATTGAAGAGATAACTGCATTTGGAAGTAACACGGGTTTTGACATTGATACAGAAAACGTGCGAGAATTGCTTGATCCGCACGAAGAAGAAATAAGCGAAAATGATCTTCAATTCGATAAGCAATGTGCATTTGGAAAAGCTGAAGACAGAGGGTGAAACAGCTGAAAATACGGCTAAAGAAATCACTTATAAAAGAACGAAGAAGGATTTGAACTTGTTGAAGGGAAAAGGATGAAAAGTTAACACGACTGTACATTTACTCATGTTTCCACATCAGTAACATTCTGGGGTTTATGTTCAGTAAAACCTTCAGTCTGAAGTCAGGGTTCTACAGCATAGAAAGAGACCCTTCGGTCCATCATATGCAGACCATCTCTACTAATCCCACTTGCCTTCATTAATTCCATATTACGCTGCACCCTGCTCATTCAAGTATTAGCCCAGGTGCCTCTTAAATATTGTTTACTCCTCCTGCCTCGACCACCTTGTCTGGCAGTGTATCCCAGATGCCAACCAATCCACATGAAAACAAACTTCTCTGGTCCCCTTAAGCAGAGTCCCTTTTCACCTATTCCCCGAAGTTGTAGACACCCTTCCCACAGGAAACACATACCATCTTTCCTAAACAGCCTCTCATTATTTTGTATCATGTCACCTCTCTCCCTCCTTCCCCACAGGGGAAACAAGCCCATCAAATCTCTCGTGAGTGTCCTCTCATCCAGGTGACTTCCTGTTTATCTTTTCTGCAACCTCTCCAGAGTAAACATCTCTTTCCTTTAGTCAGAGGCCAGAATTACGCACAATATTCCAAATCCAGCCAATCCAAAGGTTTGTTCAACTGTAACATGACATCCCAACTCCTATACACAAGGTCTCATTCAATGAGGGCAAGCATAATGTGACAGCATTGAGGTGTTTGGGAGATAAACTGGTAAAGGTTTGTTGGAGCAGGTAACACACAAAACACTTTAAAACAGAATTTTTGCAGGAGTTTTGCAGAGTGCTCACAGACTTCAATGGTGGACAGTCATTTGCAAAAAGGCAACAATGTAGCAACACACAGCAGCAGCTTTGTCTGAAAAAAAGTTTGCTGCCTGGAAGAGCATATGATCTTTGCAGGCAGAGGCAGAACAGCTTTGTTCTCAGTGTGGGAGGGAGTGAGAGAGAGGAGACACAGACTTCAGTTCCACAGAGACAAGCTGGCAAGCTTTGGAAGATGGCCTAGTCGAAGGAGAGGCCTGGCTATCCGATGTTTCCCTTGGAATAGATGAAACAGAAAGGAACTCTGTGATGACCTGAAAGAAAGAGGTTATCATCTGGAGAACTCTGAAGGGGGCAAATTTCGTCAGCAGGACACTGAAGTGGCTGATTAAAAAGGAATCAGTTGTGGATGTCCAGTTGTGAAAACTGACAAGAACCTTCCTGAGCGGTAACCATTTACCTTTCAAGCACCAAAGCCTGGTGAACTTTATTAATGCTAACTTCTGTGCACAGTTCAAGAATTGCCTGCAACCAGTGACATTGGACTGTGAACCAAATAACTTTTCTAAACTTATATACACATTACACACACATGCGCTTAGAATTAGAGGGGGGGGGGGGGGTTAAGTAAGTCAATAGAGGCAGTTAAATTTGAATCTGTTTTCATGTTCAAAGATTATTATAAGCTACTTTTGTTTAAGTAACCCTTTGTTGTGGTGCATATCTATTGCTGCTGGGTTTTGGGGTCCTCTGGACTCGTAACAATACCACTCACCATCCTCACCCCTGTTCCTATCCTCAGAGAACTGTGTACTTGTACCCCTAAAGTCTCTCCACTCCCCACAGCCTTCCAGGTCTGATCTAACTTCCCAAAAATCCAGCACTGAATACTTGTCCAGGTTAAATTCCATTAGCAATTCCCTCACCCATGTTCCCAGTTGATCTGGATTAAGCTGCTCCATAGAACACAGAAGAGGAACACGCCATTCGGCACACGACGTCTGCATGGAACAGGATTCCAATTTGAACTAAAACTCTGCTCCTTGCACATGCAACCTTCCCTGCCCATGTACGTGTCCATCAATGCTACTATTTTATCTCCTTCCATCACTGCCCATTCCAGGCACCACCATTCCTTGTGTTAAAAAAAAATGCTCACCTCCTGCTCACTATAAACACACACTCCCTTGTCTGCAATATCTTTGCCCTGGGAAAAAAAAGATTCTGTCTTCCCTAGCAACGCCTACAACAGTTTTCTAAACTTCTTCCAGAGAGGGTGGCATGGCTAGCTTAGCGGTTAGCACTGTCCTATTGCATCACTCTCACTCCTGGCCAGTGGCATTTACGTCCACAGCAATGAGGTGTGTTGAAGCATATCAGCCCCTGCCCGATCGGTTCCAATTTGCCTTCTGCAGCAACAAGTCTGCAGCAGTTGCCATCTCACTGGCTCTATGCAAAGCTCTGGAACACCTGAGCAGCAAAGACGTGTACCACAGGATGATTTTTATTGATCGCAATTTTGGGATTCAACACCGTCATCCTCTCAAAACTGATTAGCAAATTCCAAGACCTGGGCCTCAGCACCCAACTGTGTCATTGGGCCCTGGATTTCCTCACCTCCAGACCATAATCAGTGAAGGTTGGCAAGAACATCTCCATTAGCACCAGAGTAGCACCAGGGCTGTGTTCTCAGCAACACCATCTAAAAAATTTGCTGACTGCGCCACGGTAGTGGGTTATTAAAAGGTCAGCATACAGGAGGGAGATTGAAAACTTGGCTGAATGGTGCACCAGCAACAGCCTTACATTCAATCTCACCAAAACTAGAGAGCTGATTCTGGACTTTAGAAAGGGAAAAGCAGAGGTAAACGATCCAGTGACCACCGGAAGGAATCAGAGGTGGACAAGATGGGTCACTATTTCGGAGGACCTTTCCTCCGAGGCCCCAACATACCAATGTCAATGCGAAGAAAGCACGTCAATGCCTCTACCTTCTCACAGGTTTGCAGACTGTCATTGAATACCTTGCAGACCTCTATAGATATTTAGTGAAAAGTATGCTGATTGGTGGCACAATAGTTAGGGAGACCCTATTACTGTGCCAGAGACCCGACATCACCCTCCATATCATCAATAAACATCACGATTTGATCTCCTCATATCCGCACCATCTGTGTCAATTATTACAGCTGGGGCCACAGCGCCAATCTCCCCCAACCCCACGTGAAAACCCATTAATTTCTCCTGTTTACTGATTAACTGATCCTCAAGGCCAGAATCGCACCTCCCTCCAGCTCCCAAACTGGTGCCCCTCTAATCTGATGTGGCACCTTCCTGAAGAGCCATTAGTTTAAGTGGTTAGTCCTTAACTGAGCTGCTAAATACAACCTCAAGAAGGTCCAACAGATTTGTCATACACAATCATCTTTACTTTAATCCCTCCAGCCTCTTCCCAATCCTATTTTTAATATTAGGACTGATTTTTCACCACATTTGCTCCACCACTGATGTCAGGTTAGTTGGTCCAAATGAACACAAAGGCTAGAGAGCAGATTTAGGCCATTCAGCCCATTGAGTCTGCTCCACCATTCAAATCACAGCTGATATTTTTTTTTCCTCTCAATTCCATTCTCCTGCTTGGTCCCCACAACCTTACTGATCAAGAACCTATTAACGTCTGACTTCAATCCACCCAATGAGTTGGCTTCCAGAGCCAACGAATATGACAGATTCCCCACCCCTTGGCTGACGAATCTGCTCATCTCTGTTCTAAAGGAACATTCTTTCATTCTCAAGGCAGTGGCCACTGGTCCAAGATTCTCCCACTACTGGAAACATCTTTGCCACATTCACTCTATCCAGGCCTTTCAGAATGTTTCAGACAGAGAGTTGTGAACTGGCCCAGTCCCATCCTGGGAATCAGTCTCCACTGTCTGAAAGAAGCACTCCCTATCCTCAAGGACCATCACAACCCAGGCCTAACAAGTGCAACCTGCGGGGCAACAAACCTGCTGGGCTTGAGATCCAGCAGCTATTTCTCAGCCAGCATTGAAGTGACAGGCCAAATGTCCACCTTCTGTGTTGTAAAACATTTAGAGTCATTTGCCCAAGGTATCAATTAAGTTCCACAGTGTTCTGTTTATCCCAATTCCCCAGGAAACTTGCATCTATCACACTAACTACTTCAGCTTGCCACATGATATTTTATTTTTTGTACTTAATGCATCCTGTTGAGGACACTGTTGACATGACTGAGATCTAAAGATTTCTCCAACCACTGTTCTGCAACTGGTCCACCGGGAATGCTACCACTTGCTGCAAGATTTCACATTTTAACGCAATACACAAAAGTGCTGGTGAAACTCAGCAGGTCACACAGCGTCGACAGGAAGCAACGGGTGACCAAAGTTTCGGGCCTGAGCCCTTCATATGAGCAAAGAAGAAAATAGGCAGACCCCGGAATAAAAATGGGGTGGGGGACAGGGAGGGGAAGAGGAGGAAAAAACTGAGATGATGGGGAGAGGGTAGCTCTCTGAATGGAGAGGGAGGGGATGGGGTGCTGGAGGCAAGGATAGAGAGAGTCTTGGGGAGGGGGTTACTATCATGGAGAGCCAGTGTCCACCCCCTCGTGGCGCTGCTGCACTCCTGTTTAGAGAACATACTGCCTGCCAATCAAGGTCAAAAACTCACCCTAAGCCATCAAGGTGACCCTTGCGATTGGCCCACCTAAATCACCAGGTGCTGCAGTCCAGGCAGCACGCCCAAACTCAGCCCTGACCTTCACCCCATTAGCCCAGGTGAATCACCTTGGCATCACCCCCCCACCCCCCCACCCAGTACTGCCTGCAGAACTATAAAGGACCATGTGCCCCTTTGTTCTGCCTCTTTGGACTACTCGTGGCATGTAAGTAGCACCTTTCACACTGGGTTGGGGTGAGTCTCGAGGACAGGCCTGTTACCATGCTGTTTGTCTAATTAAATTTCATTTGAATTTACTACCAAGTCACTTTTTCACAGAAGGATAACTATGAACATTTAGCATCGATTTGTTTGCTTATTATTATCATCTTTTTCATTCAATTAAGCACATTATTGCAGTTGTTTTATTTTAAACAAAGCACCTGTTTAGCTGCAGCAAGCAAGAATTTCAGTGCATGGTGCACCATACAATGTGCATGACAATTCACTCATGATCACAGGCTTCAGAGACCTGAACAGCACACGCCACAAGGCACATCGCCATTGCTGACTCTGCAAGAACCTCCAAATCACTGAAAGAGTCTGTGAACCAACCTCTCCCAGGCCTCTCGTCCTAGTCACTCTTGGTCGGGTCACATCGTTCACACAGCCAACAGCAGATTCCGAAAACAGCCCATCTTCCCAGGGGATGGAGACGACCAGGAAGAATAAAATTGCCTCGACAAGTTGAAGGAATCCCATTGACCCTTGAATGCCTCTGGCCCGTGACCACTCAGAGTGAAGGCCACATGAGAAGCACCACCTGACAAAGAACCTCCCTCCTGCCCAATTTCATGGCTTCACAAACCCACCTCCAAGCCCACAAAGCTGAGAGTAGAGTCAAGCCACATTCCATTCTGAGGCATCACCACCATGGATGAGGTGACATTCACACCATTGTTGTTTCTATCAGATCATCAGAATCAGAATTTATGGTCATGAACGTGCGTCACGAAATCAGTTATGTTGTGGCGGCATTACAGTGCTATAAATTTAAATCAATAAATTGGTCCAAAGGAAGAGTGAGGTAGTGCCTGTCCATTCAGGTATCTGATGGCGGACGGGAAGGAGGTGTTTCTGTACCGCTGGGTGCTCGTTTCAGACTCCGGTATCTCCTTCCTGATGGGAGCAGTGAGAAGATCTTCCTGCAATCCTCCCCATTTAATGGAGAGCCACTATCGCGGTGCCACCACTTGGGAGACCACCACGAGGGTGTCAACAGCGGGTCATCTTACTCCAGCCAGGGCCAAACTTGAATTTTACAAAGGTCTGAAATTAAAAAGAAAACTCTATAGATGCTGAAAATGCTCGATGGAACAATGAAAAGATCCAGGTGTTTCAGGTTGAAGACTTTTGGGTCCAGGCTTCAGCTTCCTGTGGCCCCCCATTTCAAATCCCATTACTATTCCCACAATGAGTCTCATCCACTGTCAGGGCAAGGCCAAACACTTCCTCCTGGACAGACTTGCATCTAACGGCATGAACATCAATTTTTCTAACTTTAGGCAGCCACCTTCCTCCCCCCCTCCAACAACAGTCCCGTCTGGTTCCACTGTTTAATTTTCTTTCCTTTTAAAATATTTTTATTGAGTTTAATTTTAAACAAAATACACACACATAAATCCAATACATAAGATGGAATATAAGAAGACAGATAATCTGTGTATTTGGAGTCTAAAACTCATCCTTGTTTCATATCAAACCTTGATCATGCAGAGTACACATTGTGTTCATCCTTCCCAATCAAAACCATTACATCAAAATATTAAAAAAGAAAAAAAAGAAAGAGAAACACCTATTGAACAAACTCCTCCCTCTTAACAAGGCAAACTTGTATATCTAATAATTCTTTCTTTGGCTTGGCTTCGCGGACGAAGATTTATGGAGGGGGTAAATGTCCACGTCAGCTGCAGGCTCGTTTGTGGCTGACAAGTCCAATGCGGGACAGGCAGACACGGTTGCAGCGGTTGCAGGGGAAAATTGGTTGGTTGGGGTTGGGTGTTGGGTTTTTCCTCCTTTGCCTTTTGTCAGTGAGGTGGGCTCTGCGGTCTAATAATAAACAGGAAACAAACAACAACATTTGGACACCAGACAGCGCTGTCAGGAGGCATCCAAACATCCTAATTTGTTAAATTATGGTCATATTCCATGAAAGAGCCCCACGTCTTGTATTTTACCTTTATATCTTTAACGTTATGTCTGATCTTTTTTTTTAAAACTTAACCTCCCGTAAACATTGAGTATGAGTAAGTGGAGTGTTCTATCCATTTTGTCAGAATTTCCCATCTAGCTATCAACGAGGTAAAGTTCGCTTCCGAGATGAAGTCAACAATATTTCCTCTTCTTGAGGAAAAAAAGCAAATAAAGCAATTCAGGGGCATGGTTCGAATTTGACCCTAAAAATAGGCCATTTTATGTCATGCCCAGAGGCCGGCGACAAGAGCGGATCGAAAACTTAAAACTTACCTTTCAGAGAGCAGCCCTAAAAGGCTGCTCCAGTATCCCATTCATATCTAGAGGTGCCTCGTAGCGCCCTCCGGAGCTGATGGAGGTGGGGCGACTGGTGCCTTAGTGCCACCCATCATAAATACACAGCAGAGTAATGGCCATCTTCCCTATCCATAATCCCCCCCACACAGCTGGAACCACTCTGTGTTTCCCAGAGCAGTTCCAGCTGCATGGGGGATTATGAGTAGGGAAGACGGCCATTGCTCTGCCATGTTTTGAGCTGCAGAGCAGCCCCGAAGGCTGATGGCTCATGCTAGCCCCCACTGTCTGATGGCTCCTGCTGCCCCAAAGGGTACTGACGGACCATGCCGGCCCGACGGCTTCTGCCTGCCACTCCTACCTTGAGGGAGTCATGAAGGAAGAGGGGTGAATGGGGAGATGGGTCGAGGGCTGATGGCGTCAACAGCTGGTCCCAACCAACTGCTTGCAACGACTGTACATTCAGGTCAGGTGGCGGAGCGCTGCGCTCCACCGATTATCCTTCCCCGAGAAGGGTTGGAATCACTGCCTCGGAGCCGGCCCCGGTGCATCCAAAAAGGTATGTCTTTAGCCCTAATGGCGAAGAACCTCCGCCTTTACAGACGGGCATCTTCCCTGCTTGTAAGTGAATGACTGATGAAGTTTGAAAATAATTTTTCCAAAAATCATTCTAAACTTGGGCAAACCCAAAACATATGTATCAATGAAGCCTCAAAAATGTTATATTTATCACATAGTGGATCAATATCAGAATAAAAGTGAAATAGTTTGGCTTTTGAAATATGTGTTCTAAGCACCACTTTGAAATGAAACAATGTGGTGCACAGAATGAGGACTCATTAATCAAATTTAAAACGATGTCCTGGTCCTCATCTGGAAGTGACAAATCCAGGTCATGCTCCCAATCCCTCTCGATCTTAACTAGCAAAACTATTCTCAAATCTATCAAATTGTTATATATCATTGATATTGAGCCTCTATGAGAAAACTGAAAGAAAAAAAAATCAAGAATGGTTTTTCCTTTCTACGTGAATATTCTTCCAAATGTTGAGCAGATGGTGCCGTACTGGTGAACTTCTACGTTGCACCAGTTTTTCATCCCACTTATAAAGTATATGTTCTGGTACCTACTCCCCTATTTTATCTAGCTCTAATCTGGTCCAATCTGGTTTTTCCCTTGTTTGATAAAAATCTGATAGGTATCTTAATTGTGCTGCTCTATAATAATTCTTAAAGTTTGGTAGCTGTAAGCCCCCTTGTTTGTACCATTCTGTAAATTTATCTAGCACTATCCTCAGTTTCCCCCCTTTCCATAAGAATTTCCTTATTATTTTCTTTGGCTCATTGAAGAATTTCTCTGTTAAGGGAATTGGTAACGATTGAAATAGGTATTGTATCCTTGGGAAGATATTCATTTTAATGCAATTTACCCTTCCTATCAGTGTTAATGGTAAATCATTCCAATGTTCTAAGTCATCTTGTAATTTCTTCATTGATAGCTGATAATTTAATTTGTATAGATGGCCTAGATTATTATCTAGTCTAATACCAAGGTATCGGATTGCTTGTGTTTGCCATCTAAATGGTGATTCTTTCTTAAACTTTGTGAAATCCGCATTATTCATTGGCATCGCTTCACTTTTATTTGCATTGATCTTGTACCCCGATACTTCTCCATATTCCTTCAATTTCTTATGTTGATCTTTTATTGATAATTCTGGTTCTGTTGAGTATACTATGATGTCATCTGCAAATAGACTGATTTTATATTCTTTATCTTTTATTTTTATCCCTTTTATTTTATTTTCTGTTCTTATCAGTTCTGCCAAGGGTTCTATAGCTAAAGCGAACAGTGAGGGGGATAGTGGACATCCCTGCCTAGTTGACCTGCTTAATTTAAATTGGTTCGATATATATCCATTTACTGTCACCTTCGCCAATGGTCCCTTAAATAATGCTTTAATCCAATTAATACATTTCTCTGGTAGGTTGAACGTCTGTAGTACTTTGAATAAATAATTCCATTCTACCCTGTCAAAGGCTTTCTCTGCGTCTAAAGCAACCGCCACTATTGGTGTCTTATTTCCTTGTACCGCATGGATTAAGTTAATGAACTTGCAGATATTGTCCGTTGTTCGTCTTTTCTTAATAAATCCAGTTTGATCTAGTTTTAGTATTTTTGGTACACAGTCGGCCAATCTGTTTGCTAATAGTTTTGCTATTATCTTATAATCTGAGTTAAGTAGAGATATTAGTCTATACAATACTGGTGTTAGTGGATCTTTCCCCGTCTTTGGTATTACTGTAATTATTGCTGTTTTGTATGAATCTGGCATGTTTTGTGTTTCTTCAATCTGGTTCATTACTTCTAGGACAGGAGGAATTAATAAGTCTTTAAATGTTTTATAGAATTCTATTGGGAGTCCGTCCTCTCCAGGCATTTTATTGTTCGGTAGCTTTTTTAATATATCCTGTATTTCCTCTATTTCAAATGGTTTTATCAATTTGTTTTGCTCCTCTTCTTGCAATTTCAGTAGTTCAATTTTAGCTAGAAACTCATCTATTTTGTCTTCTTTCCCTTCTTTCTCAGTTTGGTATAATTGCTCATAGAATTCCTTAAAGTTTTCATTGATCTCTGTTGGGTTATATGTAATTTGTTTGTCCTTTTTCCTTGATGCCAATACCATACTTTTAGTTTGTTCTGTTTTAAGCTGCCAAGCTAGTTTTTGTGTGTTTTTGCTCCTAGCTCATAATACTTCTGCTTTATCTTCATTATGTTCTTCTCCACCTTTGCAGTGTTTCGTATTTTATTTTTTTGTCCGCCAATTCTCTTCTTTTTGTTGTATCTTCCCTTGTTGCTAGATCTTTTTCTGTACTTACTATTTCCCTTTCCAGCTGTTCTATTTCCCGATTGTAGTCCTTCTTCATCTTAGTTACATAACTTATTATCTGCCCTCTGATGAAGGCTTTCATTGCATCCCATAATATAAATTTATCTTTCACTGATTCTGTATTTATTTCAAAGTACATTTTAATTTGGCGCTCAATAAATTCTCTAAAATCCTGTCTTTTAAGTAGCATGGAGTTTAATCTCCATCTATAAGTTCTTGGTGGGATGTCCTCCAGCTCTATTGCTAATAACAGGGATGAGTGATCCGATAACAATCTAGCTTTATATTCCGTTTTCCGAACTCTCCCTTGGATATGGGCTGACAACAGGAACAGATCAATCCTTGAGTATGTTTTATGTCTACTCGAATAATATGAGTATTCCTTCTCCTTTGGGTGTTGTCTCCTCCATATATCTAAAAGTTGCATTTCCTGCATTGATTTAACCATATATTTGGCTACTTTGTTCTTTCTGCTAGTCTTTTGTCCAGTTTTATCCATCGCTAAATCAAATTAAAGTTAAAGTCCCCTCCTATCAATATATTCCCCTGTGTATCTTCAAAAAAATATCTTGCATAAACTTTTGATCCTCTTCATTAGGTGCATATATATTGAACAAATTCTGAATATATCTGACATTTTAACATTACGTATCTCCCTGCTGGATCTATTATTTCCTCCTCTATTTTGATTGGTACATTTTTATTGATTAATATAGCTACACTACCAAAATTATTATTGACGCAAAATCAACTAATCCCTTTCACAATAGATAACCTTTCCTTTAGAGAATGCGAGAGAAAAGGGATCAAAAGAATAGAAAATTGTTTTTTGGGAAATAATTTATTATCTTTTGAACAAATAAAGTACAAATATGATTGTACAATGTTTGCATACCACCAACTGAAAACCTACTTAAAGGACAAATTGGGAAGCAGGCTGAGGTTACCAGAAGGAAGCAGCTTTGAATATGTGATTACAGACACAATGACTATTAAAAGATTTATAACAAACATGTACATCAAACTACAAGAGAAAGAAAATGATGAAATAAGCTGTAAACCCAAACAAAAGTGGGAACAAGATCTAAACATCAAGATAAAAAATGAAAAATGGGAAAAGCTATGCTCTGAAACTATGAGCAATACAATAAACACGAGGTTACGCATGATACAATATAATTGGTTACACAGGCTATATATCACGCCCCAAAAGTTAAATAAATTGGACCCATCAGTATCAGACAGATGTTTTCGCTGTAAGAAGGAAATGGGAACAACAGTACATGCAATTTGGGCATGAGAGAAAGTGGAGAAGTTTTGGCAAGATCTAAATCAGGTATTAAATAAAATCACAAAAAGCAACATACCAAAAAATCCAGAGATCTTTCTTCTATGTATTACAAGTAAAGAATTCGGCCTCAAATTGGATGAAGCACAAAAAAGATTTATTATGATAGCCTTAGCTGTAGCAAAAAGATGTATAATGTCAACCTGGAAATCAGAAGAGAACCTGAGCATATAATTTAAAAAATAAAGTCACAGTATTCGAACAAATTTGGGAACCACATGTGGAAAACAACAGAGAGGGCCTACTGCGGACCTCCAGCCCCTAATATGATAGAATGAGAAGAAGACGAAATGAACTGACCCAGTGTGTAAAAGTAGATGATACAATTTTCTTATTTATTTTCATTGTGTGTTGACATTGCTTAATGGGTTTATTGTATTGTATATGTTGAATGTTTAATGTGTTTGGAGGGGAGGGAAGTGGGAAGGAGGGAGGGAAGGGAGGAAGGAAAAGGGGAGAAAATGACACTGTGTTATATTCAAGAGGGAAGTTTTTGTGTGTATTTTGGTTAATATGGTTCATAGTGTGAAAAATAAAAATTTTTTTAAAAAGAATGGTTTTTCCTGAAATCTGTGGAAAATCAGAAAGTTTGGACTGAACAAAAAGTAGATATCTGAAGAAAAAAAAATGACTATTGGGTCATTTAAATTTTGCCCTCAATTGTTCAAAGGAAGTGAAATTATGTCAAATTAAAAGATCTTTAAAATTGTTGATAACCCCGTCTACAATCACTCCCTAAAACCTGCAACTGACAAAGGTGGTTAAAAAAAGATGATTGGCTGTATTAGGACTGGCCAGAGAAAAACTACAGATTCCCAAAAAAAATTCTAAATTGCTTATTTTTCTTTACGTACTGCTTTTCTCTCTAATCCCTCCATGAATATTTCCTCCCTCCTCCAGTCTCTCCACCTCTCCCACCTTGTGTCCCCCTCCCACCTCCTTTTCCCTGGCGCATCTCCCCTTTTTTCATTTCAGGCCTGGAACATTGACTGACCATTTCTTACCCATGGATGCTGCCGGACATTCAACCCGCCGCCCTCTACCCGCTGAGTTCCTCCAGCATCAGTTTATTGAGAGAAAACAAGTCAGTTTTAAGTTGTGGAGGTGGGGGAAGAACATGATCTCATGCTGCTGATGTTGTCAGAACAGTTTTGTGTTTCCAGTACCACTGCTTTTATTTTATAAAGGTTCATTGCTACTTTTCCCCACTCCTAGACTCCCTTCATCACCTTTAGGCTTTTGTAACCTGCTCTGTCACTTTAAATTTTCTGCCCAGAACGCTCAGTGCTGTTCCCTTTTTTTACAATTCAGAACGCTAACGCAGATACTGTAAAGCAGGATTACAAAATAGTTACAGTCAAAGTCAGTAATATATGAAAAAAATGCAGGGTTTGCAGAACCACCCGTTCATTGTTAAATCGGTGAAAAGCAATATCAAAAAATGCAGATGGCAGAAATTAAACAGAAAATCCAAGGGCTCAGCAGGTCTGACAGAAGGAATTGTGATTCTTCATTTCCCCGACTTTTCATCAGAATTAGAGCACATTTAAGTGGCAGAGAAGGGGCGAGGGGCGAGTGCGTAGAGAACAAAAAAAGGAATATCACACTGCAGAAGACAATGTCACCATACAAAAGGGTCCCAACCCAAAACGTCGGTTGTCCATTTCTCCCCAAGGTTGTTGTCTGGCCCACTGAGTTAATCTGTCCTCTTTTTTAAAAAAAAAACCACTGAAAGCAACGTAGTGGTGAAGTTTGGTCAAGTCCGGTTGATGATGTGGAAGATGAATCAGAACAGAGAGACAAATGTGAGGAGGGTGGTGAACACAGGACGTAAAGGGTGCTATTTGAATGCACGCAGGGCACAAAGCAAGGCAGGTGAGCATAAAGCGCAGGTGGAAATTGGCAGTTGTGATGTGGGCATAACATTGGCGTGGCTGAAAGAGGATCACAGCTGGGAGATGAACATCCAAGGATGCTCGAAAAGTCAGGCAGGTGGACAAAGGGGATGGAGTGGGGGGTTGGTGAGGAAACTCTGTTGGTTTTTAAAAAATATCAAATCCTTAGCAAGAGGGTACATAGGATCCTTGTGGGTAGAGCTGAGAAACAGCAAGGGTAAGAAGATACTGACAGGAGTTACATACAGGGCTCCAAATTGTTCAACATTCAGATTTAGGGTCAGTGAACATTCATGATATCACATATCACCTGAGATTCTATATTTTCTCCAGGCAAAGCAGAATTTCTACTTATCGGTAAAAAAATGTATTCAAGAAAAGATACACATACAAAAGTGAGAAATGTAAACAAACTGTGCAGTGCAGATTAAAAAAATAAATATTCAGTAATAAATAATGTGCAAAGCAAGAGTCTTTAAATAAGTCCTTTATTGAGTTTGTTGTTGTTTAAGAGTTTGAAGGTGGAAGGGTAGCAACTGTTCCTGACCTGGTGGAATGAGACGTATAGGTGCACCTCTACCTCTTTTCTGAAGGCACATCAAGAACAGACCATCTTCTGGGTGGCGTGGATCCTTGACGATTGTTGCAGCTCTCTGACGGCATTGTTAAGTGCAGATTTTCTTGATGTCGGGGAGAGTTTTGCCTGTGATATATTGGGCTGTGTCCACTACCTTCTGCAGGTTTTTCCTCCGTTATTGGTGCCCCCGTAGCCAAGCCGTGATGCAACTGGTCAGCACCTCTTCCATTACAAATGTGTAGATGTTTGTCGAAGTTTTCAATGTCATCCCGAACCTCCGCAAACTCCTGAGGAAGTAGAGTCGGCGGCATGCTTTTCTTCACGGTTGACAACGTGTGTTAGGCTGAGGAAAGCTTCCCCCAGATAGTTACTCCCAGAAACTTAAATTTGCTCACTCTCTGTACCACAGATCCCCCAATGTTCACTGGGTCGTACACCTCTGGTTTTCCCTTTCTGAAGTCAACAATCAGCACCTTGATTTTGCTGACAATGAGTGTGAGATTGTTGATGCTACACCATTCATCCAAATTTTCAATCTCCCATCTGTAAGCTGACTCATTCACCCTTTCTATACAACCCATTGCTCAGCAAATTTGTAGACTGTGCTGTTGCTGTACTGAGCCACACATTCATAGGGTGTAAAGCAAGTAGAGTAGGGAGCAAGCACGCAGGCCAGTGGTGCTCTGATGATGATGGGGCCAGGATGAGGGGTGCAAATTGCAACAGGTATTTTGAGATGAAGGCAATGTGATGCTCATCAAGGGAAATTTAAATGTACAACTAAATTGGGATGATCAGGTTGTAAAGCAGCTTGTCATCAAACCCAGAGTAAAAAGGCAATTCTGGATTTGGTGCTTTGCAATGAACCAGATTTCGCTTGATCGAGAAGGGGACCCTAGCGGGGAAGACGGTAGAGCAGCAATTGCAGGAACTTCTGGGAATAATTCAGAAGACACAGGATGGTTTCATCCCAAAGAAGAAGGATCATTCTAAAGTGGTAAGACTTACAAGGGAAGTCCAAGACCCCATAATGGCAAGAGAGGGTATATGGTACAGCAAGGTTAGCAGGAAGCCAGAGGATTAAAAAGTAACAGAGGCAAAAAAAAAGGGAGCAAACAAGAAATGATGAAGTATAAAGATAAGCTAGCCAGCCATATAAAAAGGACACCAAAAGTTCTTTCGGATATATGAAGAGGCAAGGGTGGACATTGGACCGCGGGAAAATGACGCAGGAGAAGTGGTAATGTGGAGCAAAGTATGACAGTATATAGATATGTTTTTGGGAGATAAATTGGGCAGGGATTGTTAGTGTAGGTCACATACAAACACTTTAAAACAGATCTTATTTAAAATACTGGAGCTCTGCTAACGCTAGACATGTTGGGGCCTCAGAGCCTTTGCAAAAGCTTTGGAAAGTGCCCAAGAGACTTCACTAATGGATTGTTGTTTACAAAAAGGCAACAAATGAAAGAGCTTTTGAGAGCCGCAGACAGTCTGGAGGGGAACATGCTGTTCTAAGAGGGTCACGTGCTTTTGCAAGCAAAGAGAGTCAAAGAGGCTTTCTCTCAGAGAGAGAGAGAGAGAGAGAGAGAGAGAGAGAGAGTTTTACAGTCAGCAGCAGCAACTGGAACTGGAACAGGACAAGCTGGCAAGCTTGTGGGAAAACCCCATTTAGGAGATGAATTGTGAGTGCTTAGTTCAGCCTGGTCAAAGTCCTTGTGGTTCATGCAAGAGGAGAGGATTGGCTGTCTAATGTTTCACTTGAAGTAAGTGAAACAAAAAGTAATTCTGTGGTGACCTGAAGAAAGAGATTATCATCTGGAGAACCCTGAGGGGGCAAGTTTCTTTGGCAAGACACTGAAGTGGCTGATGGAAGTAAATCAGTTGTGGGGGTCCTGACAACATATCTCTGAAAACCGACAAGAACCTTCCTGAGCAGTAACCATTTACTTTTCAAGCACCAAAACCTGGTGAACTTTATAAATATTCAATTCTGTGCACAGTGTAAGAATCGCCTGATTCCGGTGAACTTGGAGTAATGAGAAGTGAGATTGGATTGCGAATCAAAGAACTTTTCTGAACTCACACACACATTACATACACGTGTGCTTAGAATTAGAAGGGAGTTAAATTAGGTTAGTTAAGTCAATAGAGATAAGTTAAAGTTTGATTCTGTTTTCATGTTTAAAGATAATTAAAAGCAACTTTTGTTTAAGTAACCATTTGTCTTGGTGAATATCTATTGCTTCTGGGTTTTGGGGTCCTCTGGCTTGTAACAAAAGAAGTGGCAGATGAACGGAATAGGAATTTTGCATCAGTGATGTGCCAGAAAAATAAAAGCATCAAGGGGGAAAAGTCAATATTACTGAAGAGACGGTGCTTGGAAAGCTGAAGGGGCTAAAGGTGAATAAGCCACCAGGGCCAAACAGGGTCTGAAAGAGGTGGCTGATCTTTCAGGAATCGCTTGAGTCAGGAATGGTTCCAGACGACTGGAAAAAAATGGCAAATGCCACTCCACACTTTAAATAGAGAGAGCAGCAAAAGTCAGAAAATTTTGGGCTGGCTCATCTTGGCATCAAGTCCATTATTATTATTTGAAAACACACGATAAAATATGCCAAAGTCAGCATGGTTTCCCTCAGGTGACATCTTGCTTGACAAACCTGTTGGAGTTCTTTGAGGAAGTGATGAGCAGAATAGACAAAGGAGATGCTTTCATGTGGTTTTTCAGTAGGCCTTTGGCAAGGTGCTGCACATTAGGCAGCTAAACATGACAGGAGTCCATGCTATGACGTTAACAGTACCAGCATGAATGGGAAGATTGGCTGACTGGCAGATTGGAAAGAGTGGGAATAAAGGGGGCTTTTCTGGCTGGCTGTCGATGACGAGTAGTGTCACAAAGGTGACTCATAATAGGTAGTGCAGTACTTAAATTTGAAATGTTATCTGTTTAACTTGTGAAGAAAAATAATTTTCCACTGATAATGCTGAAAAATAATTACATGGGCCCTTTTGAACACATTTTTAAATGTTTAGCCTAGCAGGAATTGCACTGTAAGTGGCTGGGTCTTAGAATGTGCTGTGGAACAGAGACCCAAGGGATTCAGGTCCCTAGTTCTTTGAAAGTGGTGCCACGTGTAGACAGGATGGTGAAGGTGGTGTTTGGCACATGCCTTCATCGGCCAGGACACTGAGTACATGAGCTGAGACATGCAACATACAAGTCGTTGGTGGGGTCACATTTGGAGTATTGCCTGCAGTTCTGGATGCCCAATTTTTGGAAGGACGTCATTAAACTGGGGAGAGGGGAAAAAAGACTCAAGGATTTTTTTAATTTTTTTTTCAAAATGTAGACATACAGCATAGTAACAGGTCCTTTTGACCCACAAGCCTGGGCCGCCCAAATACCCCAATTAACCTACAATCCTTATACACTTTTGAAAGATGGGAGGAAACTGGAACATGGAGAAAATCCAAGCAGCCATGGGAGAAGGTACAAGCCTTTTACAGACAGCAGCAGATTTAAATCCAGGTTGCTGGCGCTGAAATAGCATTGCACGAACGATGATGCTAACCATACTGTCCTTTTGCCCGAACTTGAGTGCTTGAATTACAAGGGGAGACTGGATAGGCAGGAACTTTTCTAACTAGAGGGTAGAGGCGGAGGGGTGACCTTACAGAGGTTTATTAAACCATGAGGGCATAGGCTTAAGGTGAGAAGGGAAAGATTTAAAAGGGACACAAGGGAAATATTTTTTCCCATCCAGAGGGTGGTAGGCGTGTGGAATGAGATTCCAGGGAAAGTCAAAAAGACTGGTATTTATATTTCATACAACATTTAAAAGACATTCAGACAGGTACATGGAGAGGAATGGTCTCTCTGACCCTGGGTGCGATGTAATGATTTTTACTCATTTGATTCCTACACTTCCTTTTGTTGCTAGGTGGTCAACGTCAAATCCCAATTAACATGACTGATCTGCGTGGATTACTTAAAGCTTACATCACACACAAGCCCACTTTTCCTCTTGTCTGTTTCTACAAGGCCATAAGTCAATGTTGCAGAAAGAGGCTATTCAGCCCATCGAGTCTGCCCTGCCATTTAATCATGAGCTGATCCATTTTACCACTCAGCTTCACTGCCAGGCCTTCTCCCCGTAACATTTGATTCCCTGATCAATCAAGAACCTCTGCATCAAATACACCCAATGATTTGGCCTCCACATCGACCTGCGGCAACAATTTCCAAAGAATTGCCACCCTCTGTCTGAAGCAAAGCCTCCATCTGACTATGACTATGACCTTGAAGTCCAGGGAGTTCAGCAGAAGAGCACGTCCTCCTCCCTTCTCAGACGGCGGGATTGTGATGGAGAATGTGTGGATGTGATTGCAGGAAACATGCCAGTGTTTTCCAACTTGAATAAAAAGATGGAGGGGGGGGGAGAGGGAAGAAGGGGCGGGGGAGGAGGTCAGGCTAACAGGTAAGAGGTCATCAGTTTATATGGGTTGTTCCATATCTAGTGTTATTCTGAATGAGTGATGCACGGTTCACAAATATCTGTCTAGACGTAGAATAGCTACAATATGAATTTCATTCTACTTAAGTTTTATTTGTCACCCAATGCAGTTTAAGGGTTCTTCTGTGAGCAGAGCAACAGGTTAGCTGTAACATTCATGTAGTAATTGAAGACCATTGTACAGGATTAAGAAAAGGAAGATCAAATAACGCCAAGCAAGGTCAGCATGATAGCACTGCCGTGAGGTTCGCACAGGAGCCCAATGACTGTGGGGAAGAAACTGTTGTTAAACCTTTTATTGCCACCTTTCACACTCATGGGTATTCTCCCCAATGGGCGGAGGGAGAAGAGAGCGTGTCCGTCATGTGACGGGACTTTCAGTATTGTGGCTGCCTTTCCTGGGCAGCAGGAGATGTCGATAGGACTCCACGGAAGGGAAGCTGTTTGCTTTCTGTTCTGGGCTTCTTTCACTACCTTCTTCCGAGTTGCCAACAGCTTGGTCTGTAGTATTCAGGGCATGGCCAAAGGGCTTGCTCTGTAGTATTCAGGGCATGGCCAAAGGATACTTTGAGAAATAAATGGAAATGAGATGTCAGGGCTTTTCTGCTGTAGATTGCCAATGCTAAGTATATCCCCTGTAATAAAATGATGAAAGTGACCTCAAGATGCATCCAGTTGAGCTCTTCGATACTTTACATGCGCCTCATTTATGCTGTTGCAAACTGCTACACTTGCATTCCCACCCTTTACCTCTGGAACACTCACAGAAATAACACTTTGTCTCCATTTTAGGCAAAAATCACCAGCAGTCAGGTGACCTCTCGGACTAGAGCCTGAGTCGTGGGCCTCACTTCTCAAACTCTGGAGTCACTGTGTCCGAGATACAGATGACAAGAAACTGTCAGAATTGGGCCATGGGGATTGACATTTATCCTTCCAAACAATTTATTTGTTTAAAAAAAGCAATGCATCCAGAATATTTATGCTCACTTATTCCTACATGGATGCCAAATGAATCGATCGTCTTTCATCTGTGCAGGAGTGACCCGCTTCCCCACAACATTCAGTGACTACCGCCTCATTAGTCAGGAAGGTGCAGCAGCTACATCTCCTAAGGAGGCTGAGGAGGGCAAGGCTACTGGGCCCCCATCTTGACAACATTTTACAGTAACACAATTGAGAGTGTCCTGTCTGGCTGCATCATTGTGTGACACAGCAGCTGAAAAATATCAGGCTGGTGGTCTTAACATAGGATCATTAAAACAGCTGAGAAAATCATTGGGTCTCCCTTTCCACTACTGGCACATTCAACGGGAATGTTGCTTAAATAGGGCTCAGAACTGTCGAGGACACTTTCCATCTCGCACAGTCTGTTTGACCCACTACCATCAGGACTGTCAGGCTGCGGAATAGCTTCTTGCCGCAGACGGTGAAAATGATGAGCAGTATCCGGTGACTGAGTTATTTTAAAGAGGTGTGGTGTGCGGTGAGGTCGTGTGCGAGTGGTGGTCCAGCAGAATGCTGTTTCATCTGTTGCACATGTTATTAACTTTAAGTTGACCGAGAAGTGGCACAGCAGGAAAGAGAGGGCGAGGATGATGGAGTTGAGGATGAAGGATGCAATGCCTCATTGCACCTGACACTGCCGATCACCACCTCAGATGCAGGAGGAGTGTGTAAAATAATTGTAAAGCCATTATTTTGTGACATTGTAAAGAATTCTGGGAGTTTTTACATTGTATGTGGCCAACTCTTATTTGCTAAGGATTATGGGATTGTAACTATAGATAGATTTTCTAACTACAAGTGAACTTTCTCAAAAAGAACACTGAAAGAACAAGAACCTCTCCCCAGAAGGACTGTCAAAATAAATCAGTTGTAATGGTTCTCGTATCAAGAAAGAGCAACAATTCTGCATCTGTAGGAGACATTAGCTGTGACAGTGTTGAATGAGTAATTGAAGCTAAGAGGTAATTAAATGTTTGTGGAGATATCTCTGACTAAGCAGAGAAATTCTGTCCATGAACAAACATGAAAGTTGTTTCCAATTAGTTAGAACATGTGAAGTCATACGTGATCTAAATTTACTATGTAAATGGATCCATTTCTGTATGAATTTTGAGACAGGGTATCAGCGCCATGGAATATCACTGATATTTCATAGGGTTGCCCCTCTCCCCACAAGTGTTACAGCAGTTCTCTGCTGTGTTCTTTATTCACAGATAAGTTTGCAGCGTGGGCAGACTTTAACAAGTGAATGAGATGGTGTGGGAAACCAGGCACATTGGGATGTAGTTGGGCAGAAGACAGTGGCACCCCAGCTTGCCTGTGAGTGAAACAAGAGAATATGCAGATTGTAGTTAATACACAAAAGTGTAGTAACTTTGTAACTGGATTCTAGACAGAAAGACCACATTCGGCCCGGGTTGACAGCAGACAGTTGACCACTGTCATGCTGTGTACTCAGCCGTTCCGCTTCATGCCACTGGCTCACAACTGCAATGCCAGATCCAGCTCCAAGAGTCTTCAAGTTTGCAGGTGATGTGACAAGTAAATGGCCTCCAGCCGCAACAATGAGTCGCACTGCAGAAAAGAGCTGGAAAATCTCCTGAAATGGTGCGAGAGTAACAAGCTGAGTCTCAATGTGGACAAGGTGAAGGAGATGATTGTGGTCCTCAAGAGGATCAGTAATGACCGCCCTCCATTCCACATAGTGGAGAGATTAACAGCACCAAGTTCCTTGGAGTCCACTGAAAAAGTGACACAAAGCATCTCCACACTTGTCAAGAAGACTGCACTGGACTGAGGCAAGCAAGGCTACCGGCCACCATCCCATTAGCTTTCCACAGGGGCCACATTGGGAACATTCTGGTTGGCTGCATTATGGTACGGTTGCTGTAGAGCATGTTCGAAGGCCAATCCACAGAACCATCAGAGCTGCGGATGGGATCCCTTGCCCTCGTCAATGAGATTTACCGGGATTGTTGTCTAAACAGAGATCACAAAACCAATGAGGACACCTACCATCCCACACACAGCATCTTCCAGCTACTCCTGTCGAGAAATAGATGCAGGAGTATCAGAACAACCAGCTGAGAAACAACTTTTACCCCATGGGCAGTGAATCTGCTGAACAATGTATGAATTGCTCATGTAAAACCTTCACGACTCAACTATTTATTTAGCAATAATATATATTCATCTTAATATTTGTATTTATGTACTGTGCATATGTACTGTTACGTTTGTGTTGGTAGCATGTTGCAGAGAGGGCAGGCAAATGCTGTTGCACCAGGTTGTTCCTGGACAATTGGATGACAAATAAAATTAACTTGAAACTCAGCTGGGGTTGCACAATCAATAGGAGGCAAAGATGTATCACTGTTAAGGGCCTGAGTTGTTCGGCAAGACGCGAGCCAAAAGAAGGAAGGCACCTGAATAAAAAGGTTGGGGAGGAAGGACGAATGTGGGGGGGGGGGGGGGGGTGGGGTGGTGAAGGTCAACAGCCAAAACAACAGGTGGAATAGGAAAGGTGGGCATGAGAGAGAAGCTGAGAATTAATTAGAATACAGAGCTGGAGGAAAGGAAACAGAGGGATAGGGAAAGAGAGAGATGTGGGGGGGGGGGCGGGGGAAAGAGTGTTTGACAGGGGGGTAGTTTGCTGACAGAAACTACAGAAGACCATGTTTATGCCATCTGGTTGAAGGGTTCCCAGCCGGAATACCAGGTATTGTCTGGCAGTGCGTGGACAGACATGTTGGCATGGGAATGGGATGACAAGGAGAGATCCCTGCTTTGGCAGGGGACAGAGCAAAGGTGCTCAGTGCAATGATCTTCCAGTCTCACCGATGTAGAGGAAGCCACAATGGGAGCATTAGATTGTAGGAGATGGCCCCAGCAGATTCACAAGTGAAGTGTGGCTTCACGTGGAAGGACTGTTTGGCGCCCTAGATGGTGGTGAAAAAAAGAGGTGTGGGTACAAGTGCAGCATTTTAGGTACTCACAGAGGTAGGTAACAAGGACCATTGGTGGGAAGGGATGAGCAGGCGAGGAAGCGGTTCCTGCAGAAGGCGGGGGGCCAGGGGCACTTACACCCATCCATCATATCCCCAAAATTCTGAGAGGAGGAAAATAGTTTGGAAGCCCTCACCAAAAGGCTGGCTTAGAATACTTCAACACTACAGGACACATTGAAAAGAGTGACTGCAAACTGCATGGCACCCTAAGCTTCGTAACCACAGACCCAAGGGTGTCATGCTGATCATGCTTAAGATACCACAGAGAACCACAGTACAATTTGAACCGTCGCCTCAATTGTCCCAAGGCATTAGGAATGCACAAGGACCACACGAGCCATATAAGTAGATAATCATTCTCCTCTCCCAGTGTCTATCACTTTGGAGAGAGCTACCACGAAGAATATCTGATAATCCTAAGAATCAAACAGTTTTTTTTTCAACCCAACAGCCACCAAGCTCCTGACTGTCCTCATACTGTTCTAACTGAAACCATAAACTACCCCAGGACCACCAAATGATCCATCTGCACAACTGTCCCAAAATGCATTACCAATTGCATTTCTTTAAGTACACTATTTTTAAAAATAAATTAGTGCAAAAGAAGACTAAAAAAAAATGAGGTAGTGGTTCATTGTTCATTCAGAAATCTGATGGCGGAGTGAAAGAGGCTGGTTTTTTTTTACCATTGGGTGTTTGTCTTCAGGCTCCTGTACCCTATTCCTGATGGTAGCAGTGTGCAGAGGCCATGACCTGGGTGGTGAGGGCCCTTGAGGATAGAGGCTGCTTTCTTGAGACACCGCGCCTTGCAGACATCCTCAATGGAGAGAAGACTGATGCCCATCTTCATGCCCTCCAGTCAGTGATTCTTTTTATGTCCTGGCAGCTTGTGGTGTGTTAATTTATGCAATAGTAGTTACTGCATCCTGTCTACCTGTGTGCTTCAGCAAATAAGAATTTTGGTGCATCTGTGCATTGTATTGATGTATATGACAATAAATGCTTACTTCATTCAAGCTGACAGGGCACAACTACTTTAATGTTAAATGATAGGAAGGCGTTTTAATCCACAAAGCTTGCAGTCCTTCAAACTCTACACAACAAGTACAACAGTGGAAACTCACTAAGATTAGTATCCTCCTCAAGCTGAGAGCAGTGTCTTCACTCAGTGCAGTAAAAGACTAGAGTTGTGCACATGGGTAGTGCCACCATGGGCGCCAGCCTCCAATCCGTCATGGTCACCTACAAGAAAGCAGCCTCAAGGGCCCTGACCACCCAGATCATGCCCTCTTCTCACAGCTACCATCAGGAAAGAGGCACAGGAGCCTGACGACAAACAACCCAATGTAACAAAAACAGCTTCTTCTCTGAACGGACAATGAACCACAGACACGACCTCACTTTCACTTCTTTTGCACCAATTTATTTACCTTTCTAATTTATAGCAATTTTGCATCTGAAATACTGCCGCAAAACGTCAAATCTTGTGACATGTTCATGACAATAAATCTGATTCGACCTGCGGAAAGAAGCAAACTGATAAACAAAATAGATCACCAGTAAATTATTATCTCAACTGATCATGAGGCCAGGAAAATGTCTTCCATAATGACCTTGACCTCAACAAGAGCTGTCCCAGCTCAAGTGTTGAGCATCACATTTCACTGGATGCTGCCTGGATGAGGTGATTTTTTGCTATAAAGAGAACTTGGACGATTTCTCTGGAGCCTAACGGGTAACAATTGAAATATATACAATAATGATAGGTACAGATAGGGTAGACAATCAGAATCTTTTTCCAAGGAGCGATATGTCAAATACTAGAGGTCATAAAATCATAGGATGTTACAGCACAGAAAACGGGCCCTTCTAGCCTGTGCAGAACTATTATTCTGCCGAGTTCCACTGACTTGCACCAGTTCATAGCCCTTCATCCCCCTCCCATCCATGTACCTGTCCAAATTTTTCTTAATTATGAAAACTGAGCCTGCATTCACCACTTGGGCTGGCTGATAGTTCCAAACTCCCAACCCCCTCTCTGTGTAAAGAAGTTCCCCCCTCATGATCCCCCTCAACTTTTCCCCTTTCACCCTTAACCCATGTCCTCTGGTTTGTATCTCTGTGGAAAAAGTCTACTTGCAATTATTCTATCTATGCCCCTCATAATTTTGTAAACTTCAGCAAATCTCCCCTCATTCTTCTATGCTGCAAGGAATAAAGTCTTCATCCATTTAACCATTCCCTGTAACTCAGTTCCTGAAAGCAATGCAACATCCTGGTAAATCTTCTCTGCACTCTTTCAATCTTATTGATATCTTTCTTGTTGTTGGGTGACCAAAACTGCACACAATTTTCCAAATTTAGCCTCAGTAGTGTCTTACATAACTTTACCAATATCATCCCAACTGCTATTCTCAATACTTTGATTTATAAAGGCCAATATGCCAAAAGCTTTCTTTACAACCTTTTCCACATGTGACGCCACTTTTAAAGATTTATGTACCTGTGTTCCCAGATCCCTCTGTTCTACCGCACTCCTCAGTGCTCTACCATTTATGTCGTTTCTTGGTTTGTCCTTCCAAAATGCTATTCACACTTGTTTGCTTTAAAATCCATGTGCCATTTCTCAGCCCATTTTTCCAGCTGGTCCAGATCCCTCTGCAAGCATTGAAAGCCTTTCTCACTAACCACAACGCCTCCTATCTTTGTGTCATCTTCAAACATGGTGATCCAATTTCCCACATTATTCTTCAGATTATTAACATAGATGACTATATTAAGTCCCGGTGTTGATCCCCGAGGCACACCACTAATCACAGGCCTCACATCTGAGAAGCAACCACTACTACTACTCTCTGGGTTCTCCCATAGAGCCAATGTTGAATCTAGTTTACGACCTCACCATGAATACTGATTATCTGCTTTGCTGTGTTACGGGCCCAGAGGACCCCAAAACCCAGCAGCAATAGAAATTCACTAAGACAAATGGTTACTAAAACAAGTCATTTTTAATTTTCTTTAAAACAGGATCAAACTTATCACTATTAACTTAACCCCCTTCTAATTCTAAGCGCACATGTATGTAAAGATTAAAATAAAGTTCAAGTTCTTTGATTCACAGTCCAATCTCACTTCTCACTCCTCCAAGTTCATTGTGCACAGAATTTAACATTCATGAATTTTCACCAGGCTTTGCTGCTTAAAGGTAATTGGTTACCACTCAGGAAGGTTCTTGTTGGTTTCAGAGAGAAACCTGTTGCTCATTTGACACACACAAACTGATTCACTTCCATCAGTCATTTCAGTGTCTTGCCGAAGAAACTTGCCCCCTCAGGGATTTCCAAATTATATCCTCTTCTTCTGCAGGTCACCACCTTTTGAACCCTCGAGCCAGCCATTTCCTCTTCTTTGGATGACAAGGGTTTTCAACAGACACCTTCCAATAATTTTCATGTTACTGACTACCTTTGGAGCCTTTTTTAAACAAGAGAACTACGTGAGCTACCCTCCAATCCTCTGGCACCACACCCGTGGCTAAGGACATTTTACCTATTTCTGCCAGGGCTCCTCCAATTTCTACACTAGCCTCCCTCCAGGTCCGAGGGAATATCTTGTCAGGCCCTGGGGTTTTATCCACCCTTATTTAAGCATAGAAAGCTACAGCACAGTACAGACCCTTCAGCCCTTGATGTCACTTTAAGATAGCAAGCTACCTCCTCCTCTTTAATATGTCGAGGTTCCATGACCTCACTGGTCGTTTTCCTTACTTCCCTGGACTCGGGAACCAGTTTCCTAAATACTGATTTTTTAAAAAGCCGACCACTCTGATCTTCAAAGGGACTAATTTTGTCCCTTACTATCCTTCTGCTTTTAATAGAACTGTAGAAACCCCATAGGATTTTCCTTCACATTGTCGGCCAAAGCACCCTCTGGTCTTCTTTTACCCTTCCTGATTTCCTTCTTTCTTGCAGTTTTTATACTCCACAAGGCCCTCATCCTTGTTTGCCTCTACATCTCTCGCTTATTCCAAAGCAGATCCCCAACAACCTTGAAAAACAAGGTTCCGTATACCTGTTGCCTCTGCTGTCCAACCTGATGGGAACAGACAAACTCCGTATACTTCACCCTCAAATCCCTTCCATTCACTGAACACATCCTTGCCAGAAAACAATTTATCTCCCAATCCACACTTTGCAGATCCTTTCTAATTTCCTCAAAAATTGGCCACTCCCCAATTTAGAATCCAGGGGACCGGATCTATCCTTATCCATAATTAACTTGAAACTAATGATCATAGCTGGAAGGTGGGGAGGAGGGTTAAAGGTGATGTGCAAAGCAGGACTTCTTTATAGTGAATAAAAGTCTGAGCCTACAGCAACTTTATTTTACAGAGAGGACAAAATTAGGTTTTTGTGTATCTGAAAGCTCTCTCACTGTATGCCTTCATATCTCTTGTGCTTCTCTTGGAGTGAATTAACTGGCAAGACCCGAGGAAGGACCTGGACCAACTCCAGTTTGCAAATCACAACAATGAGGTAATGGCAGATGCCATTCCTTTAAAAGCCCCTTTCACATTTGCAAGTGGTCCCAGGAATTAACAGCCAATTGGCCTAAAAAGGGTCTAGTGTGGAATTTAAATAGTCTCGATGCTGGCATGAGGTGACATCGTCTCACGGCAAGGATAGACTGCCTCAACCCTTAGTGCAATCCCCGGCGTCTGCAGACGCTGGCCTTGCAATTGGATTCTAAGACAGAAATTATCCAAGTTTTTGCATGAGTGAAGGAACATGAAAGAAGAAAAGATTAAAATAAAGGTATAAACTTTGCCCTGGAAAGTTGCAGCTGGGGGGGGGGGAGGGGGGGAGGGGGAAAGGGAGAGAAAGTGCTAACAATAAATAGCAATAGCGGACAATTTATAAAAGTCTGGGAAAGTTGGTATATTGCGCACAATTTATAAAGACCGTGGGCAAAAGTGATGGTGGACCTGCCCTCCTAGAATTCCTCCATGAGTGCTCCATGCAGGCAGCCATGCATACAGCCCTTTCTCTGACGCACGGAATTCTGGGAGGGCAGGTCTGCCACTGCTTTTTCCCATGGCCTTTACAAAATGTGCACGACAGCTCTACCAACTTTCCCACGCTGTTTAAAAATTGTCCGCTCTTGCTATTTATTGCTGTCTGTCTTTGGCTTGGCTTCGCGGACGAAGATTTATGGAGGGGGTAAAAAATCCACGTCAGCTGCAGGCTCGTTTGTGGCTGACCAGTCCGATGCGGGACAGGCAGACACGATTGCAGCGGTTGCAAGGGAAAATTGGTTGGTTGGGGTTGGGTGTTGGGTTTTTCCTCCTTTGCCTTTTGTCAGTGAGGTGGGCTCTGCGGTCTTCTTCAAAGGAGGCTGCTGCCCGCCAAACTGTGAGGCGCCAAGATGCACGGTTTGAGGCGTTATCAGCCCACTGGCGGTGGTCAATGTGGCAGGCACCAAGAGATTTCTTTAGGCAGTCCTTGTACCTTTTCTTTGGTGCACCTCTGTCACGGTGGCCAGTGGAGAGCTCGCCATATAATACGATCTTGGGAAGGCGATGGTCCTCCATTCTGGAGACGTGACCCATCCAGCGCAGCTGGATCTTCAGCAGCGTGGACTCGATGCTGTCGACCTCTGCCATCTCGAGTACCTCGACGTTAGGGGTGTGAGCGCTCCATTTATTGCTAATGTTGTGCATAAGCCCACCCTGCTCTCCATCATGGCATCTACGTCATTATGTCACCACTCCATATTTATATGTCTGTACATCAGTAGCCACGTTAGTCTGACGGTATTAAATAATGAGAAAAGCACTACGTCTCCAAGTCTTCATTGTGTAAGTGCATACACGACAGTGGCAACAAGGAATGAAACAAAACCTACGCGTCCTCCATGCGCCAACCGGGGGAAGGAAGCAAAAGGATAAAGGTAAAAGGTAATTACCCAATGAGCTCCACAAGTTCCTGCCAAAAGATCAAAGTGAAAACTTTCCAAGATGGCAGAGGGAAAGTTCAACGAAGCAGATGAAAGTTGGGGTAATTACGTAGAATGTTTTAACCACTACTACGTAGCCCACAATTTTAATGAAGCCACGGTAAACTGAAAATGTGCCTGATTCCTCTGTATAATGGGCAGCAAAACATTCAATCTCCTTAAAACTTTGCTATCCCTGGAAGAACAGGGACAAAGATATACACCAAGTTATGCACAGCACTGGGGAGCCATTTAAGCCCCAGACCAACAGTTATGGCAGAAAGGCAACGATTCTATGAAAGGAAACAAATGCCATGGGAAGTAGTAAGTGAATACCTGGCAACATTGCATAAACTGACAAATCACTGTCACTTCGAGCAGATTCTATCCCAGGCACTTCAAGACAGATTGGTGATGGGGTTGGCAGACCGCCAGGCAAAGCAGAAATTACTGGTAATGGATGACAAAGTAACTCTCGAGATTGCTTATTGAACTAGCTGCAGCTTGGAAATGGCAGACAAAAATTTGGATGTGGGCCAACAAGACCTGGTCGGGAGGTTTTCCTGCCAACAATTGTGGTATGAACAACCATCACCCAGAAAACTGTTTCTTCAAAACTTCCAAATGTTTTCGCTATAATCAAAAAAGGACACATCAAAGTCAAATGTTCAATTAAAAAAACAGTAAAATGCAGCTAGACTCAAAATGCTGATAACCACCTGAGGTCAAAGTGATAGCAGAGAGAGAGAGAAAAAACACCCCTGACCACGACCATAGCAACAGATCTGAAGACAATAAAGCAACAGCTGCAGCATGGCATATCCGAAAGATAAACGAAAAAAGCACGGAGATTTATATTCAACTAAAAATAAACAACGAACCTCTGAAAATGGAGCTCGACCCAGGGGCTGCAGTGTCTCTCATGCCATTACATTTAAAGCAACGCTTGCTACCACACCTTCCAGTGAAAACAACTGAAGTTACACTCAGGTATCTCTCTACATCATAAATACCCAGGGACCAGCACTTTACGGAAAAAACTGGCTACAACACATTTCCTGAGACTGGCTGGAAATCGGTTCAATACTGAATGTAAACCACAAAGACAACACCCAACCAGAACTCAACCAGATCCTCAACGATCACGCCGTGGTCTTCCAACAAGGGTTAGAGAAGCCAAACTGTAATTAAAAGAGAATGTGGAACCAAAATCCATCAAAGCCAGAAAAGTTCCATTTGCAATGAAAGGAAAAATTGAAGCCAAGTTAAATAGACTAAAAGATGAAGGCATATTAGAACCAAAAGAATACAGTGACTGGACAGCGCCCATCGTACCTTTACGGAAAGCAAACGGTGAGATTTACATTGGTGGCGATTACAAAGTCACCATCAACCAGGCACTAAAAGTACTAGAACACCCCATACCCAAAGCAGAAGAACTATTTCAAGCACTAAATGGAGGGCAAAAGTTCACAAAATTAGACTTGTCACAGGCATACCAACAAAAAGAATCAAGGCAATATGTGACAATCTATACCCACCTAGGACTGTTCACCTAAACATGCATCCATACGGATTTCAGCAACACCTGCAATTTTTCAAGCTACAATGGACAAATTACTACACGGAATAGCAGGGGAATGTTGCCTTGATGATATCATCATCACGGGCCGAAACGAGACGAGGAACATTTACAAAACCTTGAAAAAGGTCCGAGGCAGACTACAGCAGGCCAACGTACGACTACGACAGGATAAGTGTGCCTTCATGCTCAGTGACATACAATCGACAAGGAGGGGGTACAAATGGATCTGGCAGCCGCAGAAGCTTTTCGCAAAGCCCCATATCCAACCAACAAGTCGGAATTACAGTCCTTTCTAGGTCTTATAAATCACTATTAGAAATATATCCTGAACATGTCTACACTATGCAGCCCCCAAAACCGCTAACTCAAAAAAGATCAAAAATGGTACTGGAATATGTAAACTAAAAACACATTCGATCAACTAAAAGAAATATTAACGTCAACAAATATGCTTCTAATCCACTACAACCCGAACATGGAAGTGACTCTAGCTGTTGATGCTTCACCAGTAGGACTGAGAGCAGTATTATCCCAAATCACAGGGAAGGATGAGCAACCAGTGGCATATGCTTCGTGGGCATTAAATGCAAGTGAAGGCATTTAATCAATTCAAATGGAAAAAGAAGGATTAACAATAAATTTTGGTGTAAAAAGATTCCACCAATATCGCTACGGAAGAACTTTCACCCTAATCACTGACGACAAACCTTTAAGTTTGATTCTGGGCCCCCATAAAGAGGATACCAATATTAGCTGCAGCCAGAATTCAAAGATGGGCCATGCTATTAGCCGCATACGAGATAAAAACAAACCGGGACCTTATCACACTTACCACTACCCGAAACAAAACAAAAAGAAGCAATTATTAAATGGATAGCAGAAGCAGCAGCTGTCAACCAAGAATAACTACCCATTACAGCTCAGATGATCGGCAAAGAAACCTGAAAGGGGGCAACGTTAAGCAAAGTCTTATACTTCACCCTCAATGGATGGCCAGAATCTGTCATACTTCACACGCCGCCATGAACTATCAGTTGAAGAAGTATGTTTACTTTGGGGTACCCGTATAGTTATCCTGGCCAAATGGCAAAACACCTTATTATCAGAGCTGCACCACAACCATCCAGGAATGGTACGAATGAAAACGCTGGCCCGGATGCATGTTTGGTAGCCATCAAAAGACAGAGACAGTGAGAGAATGCAAATTATGTCAGTCAATGCAGCTAACAATGCCACAGGCCGAGGCCAACATTAGAAAATGGCCATCCAACCCTGGCGTCAGATTCACGTAGACTTTGCAGGGCCATTCGTGGGAGGGACTTTCCTTATGGTGGTGGATGCACATTCCAAATGGCCAGTAGTTTCACATATGTAAAATAGCAAAACTGATTCTACAATTGAACAGCTAAAGGCCATATTTGCTACCTATGGACTACCTCACGAATTGGTCACAGACAATGGACCCCAGTTTACATCAGAACATTTTAAGAGATTTATGTGTGACAACAATATCAGACATATTTTGTCTAATGGAGAGACAGAACACTTTGTGCAAACATTCCAGAAGGCAATGAAAACCAAGAAACTTCTAAACGCCTCCTGGACTCACAAGATTGCAGATTTCCTATTAGGGTACAGAAACGCATTGCATTCGACCACATAACGCACCCCAGCAGAATTGATGTTTGGCCACAACCTGTGGACATGACTATCCACAGTTCACCCTGATCTGGGCTTCCATTTAGAAAAATCCACATCACCACAAATGTTACCGAGAGCACTGGAGGTGGGCGAGAGAGTACTGGGACAAGATTACAAAGACCCATGGGTGGTGGGGGTGATTATATTCTGTGCTAGTGGGAGACGGACTGTGGAAATGACATATTGATCAATTGTAGCCATTGTCTGACACCAGAGTCCCCGAACTACTTCACAACCCAGAGGAAGTAGAACCAGACCTGCTGTGGCAGGCCATGGCAATCCAATCCCTTGGGCCGAGATGGGTAGCCCAGTAAATGCGACAAGCAGCCCAGCACGTAGAATCCCGGAGGCCAGTGAAGGCCAGCAGTCGCCGTTGACCCAAATATCGATGGGTCCCATCCAGACCAGCCCTGAGCAAATACCAGTCCAGCATGCCACGCTGAGGGGGTCCGAGAGAAAGAAGACCACCTGAGTGCTTTATAGACTATGTTCCATAATTATTATTAAGTTCCTTTCCATATTATAATCACTCAGTATATGTACACAAATTCGCACTGTAGTCATGGGCCCGATGTAGTAATGGTAGTTAGAGGGGGCCTATTCAACATTTATTGCATGGTTGGGATTGCTTAAGGTGGTGTGTAGGTGGAAAGAAAAAGGTTGAAAACCACTGTTTTAATCGTCCCTCATTGACTCATTATGTCCACGGTTTCATAACTCCAAAGGAAATGTGCCAAGCCAAATATTTCAGTGACAATTGGGTCCAGAGCAGTGATTCTCACCCTTCCCTTCCCACCTTAAGCAATCGCTTACTAATCACAGAGCACCGATGGCATAGGGATTACTTAAAGTGGGATGTGAGTGGAAAGAGAAAGGTTGAGAACCACTGCTTTAAATATTATCTCAAAATTTCTCTCTTATAAAAGCAGCCAAGACAACAATGTTGTACCCCACGGAGCTTCACTTTACATCAGCACGTTGAAAAAAGCATTGCTTGATGATTGTCTTATTTGGTGTGCATTTTGACTCAAGGAGAATATCAGATTCATTTCTGCTGATCAGGAGGTATAATTCATAAATTTTCAGAATTGCAATTTGCCCCAGGATGAATGAATTTTAAAATCAAAAGGCAATTAAAAACCGAGGTTTGCGATCCAATTCCTGGGCAGTTCTTTTCCAGTTGAGACAGAAAATGAACAAAAATCAGGTGACAATGAAGCAAGGTTTTGATCATGGAAGAAAAGCAAAAGTCTGCAGACGCTGCGATTGTCGTAAAAAAAAAAAACGCAGAAACGCTCACCAGCAGCTCTACTTTGTGAGGTATCTGAGGAGATTCGGTATGTCACCGAGGACTTTTGTAAACTTCTTACAGGTGTACTGTAGAGAGCATTCTGGCTGGTTGCATCACGGCCTGGTACGGAGGCACCAACTCTCAAGGACAAGAATAAACTCCAGAGGGTTGTTCACTCGGCCTGTGACATTATAGGCACCAGACTTCACTCCATCGATGATATCTACACGAGAGAGTATCTTAAAAAACAGCCTCTATCCTCAAAGACCTCCACCACCCAGGCCATGCCTCTTCACTCTACCACCATCAGGGAAAAGGTCCAGGAACCTAAAGACGAGCACTCAACGGCAAAAGGACAGTTCTTCCCCGCTGCCATCAGATTCCTGAATAATCAATGAACCAAAGACACGGCCTCACTTCTCATGCAGTATTATTATTATTTTATTTTTATATATATATATATATATATATATATATATATAGTAATGTCATAAGATGGTTATTATATGCATGTTTGGACTATGACGCTGCCACAAAACACCAAATTTCATGACTCGTTCATGACAGAAAATCCTGATTCTGATTAACACTGCAGGAACTCAGTGAGTCTCGCAGAGTCCATAGGAACAGAGATATATTACCCACATTTTGGGACTGAGCCCTTCTTCAAGGTACAAGTAAAAAGCAGGAGGGCACCTGAATTAAAAGGGTGTCGAGAGGTAAAAAAAGGGCAGGGGAAGGATCACAGACCAAGAGCGTTAATTGGATATGGATGGGAGGACAGGAGAGAGGGAAGGTCCCTGTCTTTCTTTACTTTTCGGCAGTCTTTTAACGCGCCTGCCTGCTTTTTATTTGTGTGTTAAAGAAGAGCTCAGGCCTAAAACATAGCAGATAAAGATGCTGTGAGACCTGCTAAATTTCCCCAGCATTTCTGTGTTTTTACTTTCTTTATGGAAGACAGACAGAGATTTCCCACCCAGGCCCTGGTCAATATTTATCGAGGCACAATCACAGTCAATCAGTTTCTGAGCATTTGCACCATACAATTCAATGACTGCACTCCCTGTAACTTCAACCAGGATTGCAATTGTATGCGGATTATTCCTAATTCAAGCAAAGGTGAAGCCCATCACCAATGCTTCTGCTCCAACTAATACAATTGAGCTGAAGTCATCTTTGGTATCACTGAATTCACAAAATAAATTGATGAACACTATTGCAGCGCCAGTGACCGGGTTCAAATCTGGCTCTGTAAGGAGTTTGTACATTCTCTTCATGTACGCGATGGTTTCCTCCCACCCTTCAAACATGCGGGGTTGTCGGATAATTGGGGTCTTTTGCCGGCACAGTCACATGGACCAGAAAGGACTGTTTACCATGCTGCGCATCTAAATTAAAAAGTAAATTATTACCAAATTCAGCAATGTCCATTACACTGGACAAACACAAGATTAAAGGTTTGTTTCCCTTCATTTACCCTATAAGGACACACCAATGGGTGCCACTAGTCCAGTGCCACTATCAAGACGAGGAAGAGAAGCAAAAAAGAGTCCCTTCAGAGAAATGGAGTGTCTGTGGACCCCACCACCTCCTCAAATCGCGCCGCCTCCTGCGTCCCTTCCCCCTTCCAACCCCAACATCACACTCCCTCCCACCCCACCCCCCCCACCCCGCCTCTCGATCTGGTCTAATTGTGAATGTGAGCTCAAGGCTGCCTCTGTAATCCCTGATCCCGAACCCCCCCCTCCCCCCCCACAACCAATGCGACTCAAAAGCTGTCAGCGCATGAGGGCCTTTGGGAGCTCTTCTGGAATCAGCACCCTCGCTAAACTTGGTCCCAGTCCCCAGCAGTCCCAGGCCCATGGCCTGGTGTGTGGCCTTCAGCTGCCAAGCAAAATAGCACAGCAGAGAGAATAGGAGTCATAGACCTTGCAACCCAGTGTTTCACTGGGTTTCACATCGTGATGTCCCAAATTGAAGAAATGTTTAACAATATTGAGAATGCAAAGAAAATGCTTGACTTAAGCTAATTTTGAAGCTAGCAATGAGAACAAACTGGATTAACAGCCTCTGAGATCTTAGTTCTAATTTACCATTAAATAATCATTAGTCAAGCCTTCTCGAAGTGAATTAGAACTGCACACTTATGAGCACAATTATCTAATCTCATTTTTTTTTTAAATAATTCAAATTAAATTTGCTCAGAGGGAAGAGATATTATCAGAGTAGATTCTGCAAAAAGCCTTTTGAGTATGGGTGAAATAAAGGTACTGCTTGTGCTGGGAGAATTTTTTACTCTTCAGATTAATTTTCCAGACCATATGCTTTTCCAGAAGCAAACTCGCACAAATCTTCTTCAGTGGTTCATGTCCTGCGAAGACTTTCATCTCTTCTTCATGACTACTCTGTAGAAGGGCAATAGATGCCAACTGAATCAACCTCTCACTAATCTTTTTCACTCCGGCCTCTTTGGAAAAATACGAATTTGTTCAGAAATTATGTTTCACGAGCCCGTTGTCCATCCCCAGCTGTCAGGGAAACCCAGAGCACTGCACGCGAACACCAATCACTGCATGGGTGCCGGGAGCCAAAGTGACTAGGGGGTGATGGCCATGTGGAACATTGCAATAAAATGAAAGTATGACAAGGGTCCAAATGTCCAGGAGAGTTCGGAGAAGAAACGGCAAAGCTTCCAGTTGCATTTCCCTGGAAGGATAACTCCATTCATCAAATACCAAACAAAGCAGAGTCTAATCAGAAGCAGGTGACACTTTTGGCTTCATCTGGGATTTCAATGTTAGGATTTTCAACAGAAAATTAAATTCAGAGACATGAGTGAGTGTAGCTTATGTGCTTACTTGGCTTTCAAAATGATTGGCCATGGGTTTGACATTGAGGGGATTTAAAAAAAGCTTTAGACAGCAGGAAGGTATGGATGACTGGGTGATTTGGGCAGAAATGTAGTTGATGCTCCATAATGCGGAGGAGTGTGAAAGATGTAACCTGAAAATGGATTATTCCGGAAATAGAAGGGTACTGAGGGGGTGGAGAAACAGAAGAACTTCAGATGCTTGTCCAGAGATGCTAAAGGGTAGATCAAGTTGGTGGTAGTTAAAAAGGTTTACCATATTCCTTATTAGTCGAGGCAGAGAATGGGTAATTATTTCACAACTAGACCGTTGGGAAGGAAATAGAATTGCAATCAGCAATTTCAGCTCAACACTAGTTAGAACTGTCTTTTTTAAAAATTTAGACATACAGCACAGTAACAATCCCTTTCAGCCAATGGGTCTGTGAAGCCCAATTACACCCAATTGACCTACACCCCCAGTATGTTTTGACGGGCGGGTAGAAACTGGAGACCACGAGGAAAACCCATGCTGATATGGGGAGAACGCACAAACTCCATACAGACAGCGCAGGATTCAAACCCCAGTCCCAATTGCTGGTGCTGTAACAGCGTTGCACCAACCGCTACGCCGACCGTGCTGCTGTGTTCTGGTGAGACGAGTTAAACAAGGAAACCTGCAGATGATGGGGTCGAGTGCAATACACAAACGTGCTGAGTTTCTCCAGCACATTTCTGCATTGATCTGCTCTGGTGAACAAGTCACAGAAAAGATGTAATTGTACTTGACGGGACCAGAGAGGAGATTCACCAAGATGTTGCCAGGACTTTAATGTTCAAATAGGAGGAAAGGTTAGCTGGGATGGGCCACAGGAAAGTGCAAGGCATCCGGAACTCTACCTGAAAGGCCAGAAGCAAGAATTCTCTTTGCATTTAAAAGTCCTTGGATTGCACGTTTGACAAGGCATGACCAGCAGACAGTGCTGCAGAGTGAGGCAGTACTGCTTCTACTGGACCAGACACAATGTGCCACAGTTGCACGTCTGTGTCATGGACTTTCAACGATTCACTAGAAATATTCATGGAGTTGTAAGTGGAGTGTTAGTTGATGGCATGCAAATTCAAGATGAGCAGAAGGTGTTTTCATTGAATGATAGTCAAATGGACAGAAGACAGCAGCCTTCAGTACCCTTATTTATCTGTGAATAAACACACATCAAGTCAGCCAACTCCCAGCCACTTCTTCATGCTCAGTGAACGTCACCAAGTCAGGAGTAAAGCCCAAAAGAGTTGTGGCATGTCCCTGTGACATGGGAGTTTCTACATTAAAATAAGCACTTAATTCGGAACAATGGCAGCACGTTCAATTCACGTCACTCAAACAAGTCAACAGATCCAGGTACAGGTATATCGTTCGAGCGGCAAGAGGAGGTAGAAGGACAAAAGCATGATGCTATGTGCTTTGAGCTGGTGAGGAAGGAGAGACAGGAGACAAAACATGAAGGTAGCCAGTTAGAGGGGTTGAAATGTCTCTATTTCAATGCTAGGAGTATTAGGAATAAAGGGAATGAACAGAGCCTGAATCAGTACGTGGAACTACGATGTGGCCGTTACTGAGATTTGGCTGGAGGAAGGGCAGGATTGGCTGATTCAGGTACCAACCAGGGTTTAGGTGTTTTAAAAATTGGATGGGAGGAAGAAAAGGGTGGGGGGAGGGTGAGTAGCATTACTGGTCAGGGATAGTATCATGGCTATAGAAAGGGAGGATGCTGCAGAAGGAGTGTCCAATGAGTTGGGGTGGGTGGAAGTCAGAAATAGGAAGGGAGCTGTCACTGTGCTGGGAGTAGACTCTAGGCCCCCAAATAGCCCTTGGGACACCAAGGAGCAGATAAGCAGGCAGATTTTGGAATGGTGCGTTAAATTTGAACTTTGGGTGATTTGAATTTCCTTAATATTGACTGGCATCTACTGACTGCAAGAGGGATCAATGAAGCTGAATCTGTCAGGTGTGTACAAGAAGGATTCCTGACTCAGTATATGGATTGGCCGACAAGAGGAGAGGTCATACTGGATCTGTTTCTGGGGAATGAACCTGGTCAGGTGGCGGACCTCTCAGTGGGGGAACATTTGGTGAGAGTGAACACAACTCCCTGAGCTTCAACATAGCTATGGAAAAGGATATAAACAGTCAAACTGGAAAAGTGCTTAACTGGGGAAGGGCTAATTACAAAGAGATGAGGCAGGAACTTGCAGGAATAAATTGGAAACAGATGTTTAAAGGTGAAAGCACAGAAGTAATGTTGAGGAAGTTTAGGGACCACTTGTTCAGGGTTCAGGATAGGTTTGTCCCACTGGGACAAGGACAAGATGGTAGGAAAGGGGAACCGTGGCTGGCGAAACAGGTCAGGCATCTAGTCAAGAGGAAGAAGGAAGCAGACATTAGATACAGGAAGCCGGAAGGGCTCATTAGATATATGGTAGCCTGGAAGGAGCTTAAGAAAGAATGAAGAGAGCATGAAGAGCCTTGGCAGGTAGAATTAAGGAGAACCCCAAGGCGTTCTATGCGTATGTGAAGAACAGAAGGATGATGAGAATGAAGGTGGGGCCACTAAAGGATAAAGGAGGAAACGGAAAAGACCTTGATCACAGTGAGGTCAAAATTGAACAGACCTGTGGGCTGGACAATGTGGAGATTAAGGAAGTATTGGATCTTCTTAAAAACATCAAGATTGATAAGTCCCTGGGACCCGACCCTAGGCTGTTGTGAGAAGTGAGAAGAGATAGCTGGGGTAGGTAGTAGTTATGATCTTTGATTCCTCTTTGGCCACAGGGGAGGTGCCGGTGGATTGGCAAATGTGGTCCCCTGTTTAAATAAAAGGTAATAGGGAGAATCCTGGGAATTATAGACCGGTGAGTCTGACGTCAGTGGTGTGCAAACTAATGGAGAGGATTCTCCATTATCCTTATCTTATAAGGATAAGATCTATGAGCATTTGGAGAAGTCCAGTCTACTTGAGGATAGTCAGCATTGATTTATGAAGGGAAGGTCATGCCTCACGAGTTTAATTGAGTTTTTTGAGGAGGTAACAAAAGGAATTGATGAGGGTAGGGTGATAGATGTGGTCTACATGGATTTTAAAAGGCATTTGACAAGGTCCCCCATGAGAGACTCATCCAGAAAGTCTTGAGGCACGGAATCAGTGAAACCTTGGCTGTGTGCATAAAAAATTGGCTTGCAGGTAGAAAGCAGAGTAGTTGTGGAAAGAAATTATTTATCCTGGAGGTCAGTGACTGGTGGAGTACCACAGGGATCTGTTCTCTGTAACTCTTATAAATGACCTGGATGAAGAGGCAGAGGATATGTCAGTAAGTTTGCAGATGATACGAAGGTGGGAGGAGTTGTGGATGGAGCTGAAGGTTGTCAAAGGTTATTAGAGGATAAAGATAGGATGCAGAGTTGGGCAGAAAAGTAGCAGATAGGTTTTAATCCAAATAAGTGTGAAGTGATGTATTTTGGAAGGACTAATCAGAAGGCTGAGTACAGGGTTAATGATCGGTTACTTAAGAGTGTGGATGAACAGAGGGACCTTGGGGTGCAAATCCATACATGCCTCAAGGTCACCACACAGATTGATAGGGTAGTTAGTAAGGCCTATGAGATGCTCGGCTTCATTAATGGGGGGATTGAATTTGTGAGTAGAGAGGTTATGTTACAACTCCACAAATCTCTGGTGAGACCATACTTAAGAGTATTGTATTTAGTTCTGGTCACCTCATTATAGGAAGGAGGTAGAAGCTGTGGAGAGGCAGCAGAGGAGATTTACCAGGATGTTGCCTGGATTGGGGAAAAAAGACACAAGGCAAAGTTAGCAAAGCTGGGACTTTTCTCTTTGGAGCACAGAAGGATGAGAGGAGACTTGATAAAGGACGACAAGATAATGAGAGACATAGATAGGCAGGGCCAGCAAACATCAGAGGACAAAGTTAAGGGAGGGAATTTTAGTGGAGACATTGGGGGAAAGATTTTTTTTTTTTTTTTTTAAAACAGAGAGTTGTGGGTCCTTAGAAAGCCTTACCAGGAATAGTGGTGGAGGCTGAAACACTGGGGCCAAATAAGAGATTCGTAAACAGACATGTGGATGTACGAAAAATAGAGGGTTATGGGTAAGGGAGGGTTTAGTACTTTTTTGATAGGGTCAGCACAACATTGAGGGCTGAAGGGCCTGTACTGCGCAGTACTATTTATTTTCTATACAAGATGATGCCCAATAGAAAGTTAAGAATGTGTGTTAATCAGAACAATTTCTATTATGACTTCATACCAATTTACATGATAGATGTTACAATGGATAATGGAGAGGGAGGGGGTGGTAACTGCAAGAAGTCAAATTAGTGGCAATAGTGCTATGTAGCATATTTGAGGATTAATGGAATGCTTATTTGAATAGACACTAAGGATGTAAAAAAAACTTTGCACAGTTTTCCTTTGCACATAATTTTATTGTGAACAATGTTTTTTTGTGGGGAATAGACAATAGATCATTTGAGATCTAACTTTCACAATTGTCACGGTCTGCAAGCATCCCCACAACAGCAATTGGGAAATCTGAATAAGTTTCTTTCACGCCGCCAAATAAAATGGGTTGAACCGGCCAATTTAGTGGGTAATCTGGCAGTGTGAAAAGTCCCAAACGGGCAGGGTGAGCAACAATCAACCAGCATCTGTCTCTTGGAGGAGGGTGATGTCGGAGCCCAGCTGAGTTAACTCATTAATCACTCTGGGGCGGTGTGAATACTCAACCAGTTCTACCACCTACTATTAGTGACATTTGTGCCTGCGTGAGTGCGTCAGTCTGCTAGTATTATAAGTAATCTTGAGATGATTTAAAGCACAAGTAGTGAAATATAACTGCACAGTAATATTTCACAGGGCAGCCACTGGGGCTGACAGCAATACCTGTGTTTTAAATCATTTCACGATTACTTATAATACTTAATAAGATGCAATGCTATATAAATAGTTGTTATACTCTATTGTTTAGGGAATAATGACAAGCTGGGCTGTGGGTTTGTCCTAAGTTTCAACAGTGTGAAGGCCATCGCGGTAGATTTTCCTATTATCTTTTATACATTGAGCATGGATGTGCTTTATTCCCGCTTACAATTTCACTGCCTGTGAGTATGTAATACATCACTTGCGATTTACCGCTGGAGGAGGGGCCCCTTAGATCTAAGAGGTAAATCATGGTCTAGAGTGGTGTTACATGCCCGGTAAGTTTACCCGCTTCCTAGGAGGGTTGGCAGTTGAAAGGGGATTCAGTAAGCTACATAAATAAGCCATCATCATTAAAAATAAACCATAGCAAATGTGGGGAAAATGTACTCTAGGGAAGAAAGTAATTGCTTCTCACTCACATCCTTATCTCCTTAGAGGCTTCAAAAGATCTATCATCGACCTCCCGCATATCCAATCTAGAACATATCACAAAATCCATTCTATTGAAACATCCAACAGGCCAGGTCGATTTGCCTAGAACGGTTTACCACCATAGGTGCCGCATTTGAGGAGCCTATGGACACACACTTCCACCATGAGAAACAGAAGACGCCACAGGTAGATGGCTTGCGAAGCCTGCTCTGCCGTGAAACATGATATGACCTTGACTTCATTTTCCCGCCCATCTCTCAGAATTCTCAGCAGCCCCTCCCAACGACTGCCCAATATAAATCAAAAATCTACTTTGGCCCTTAATACATCAAGTGATTTAATTCTTCATGGCCATTCCCCTTAACTCTTTCAACAGGGTTGTCGGAAACCATGCCTTCTAATTCTGGAACTATTCCACTGACAAAAGGAAATATTTCCTCAGCATCTCCTTTGTTGAGGGTCCTCAGTGTGACAGAGTATATAAAGATATGTTTTTGGGAGATAAATTTGGAAAGGTTTGTTAGAGTAGATCAAATACAAACACCTTAAAACAGATCATATTTGAAATACTGGACCTCTGCTCATGCTAGACATATCGGGGCCTCAACAGCTTTTGCAAGAGCTTTGAAGAATGCTCAATAAACTTCACTAATGGATTGTTGTTTGCAAAAGGCAACAGATGAAAGAGCATGTCAGAGCCACTGCTGACTGGAGGAGAGTTTGCTGTTCCAAGAGGGTCATGTGGTTTTGCAAGCAGAGAGAGTCAAACAGGCTCTCTCTCGAGAGAGAGAGAGAGAGAGAGAGAGAGAGAGAGAGAGAGAGAGAGAGAGAGAGAGAGAGAGAGAGAGATCACTTGACAGTGTTACAGCCAGCAAGAGTAGCTGGGACTGGAACAGGACAAGCTGGCAAGCCCGTTTGGAAGATGGATGGTCAAAGCACTTATGGTTTATGCTAGAAGAGAGGTCTGGCTGTCTAATGTTTCACTTGGAATAAGAGAAATAAAAAGGAACTCTGTGGTGACCTGAAAGAAAGAGGTGATCATCTGGAGAACCATGAAGGGGCAAGTTTTGTCAGCAAGTCACTGAAGTGGCTGATGGAAGTACATCAGTTGTGAATGTCCTGGAACAACAATTCTCTCTGAAAACCAACAAGAACCTTCCTGAGTGGTAACAATTTACCTTTCAAGCGCCAAAGCTTGGTGAACTTTATAAATATTAAATTCTGTGCACAGTATAAGAATTGCCAACAACCAGTGAACCTGGAGGAATAAAAAGTGAGATTGAACTGTGAACCAAAGAACTTTTCTGAACTTACACACATTACATATACATGCACTTACAATTAAAAGGGGGTTAAGTTAGGTTAAGTAAGTCAACAGATGAGTTAAAGTGTGGTTCTATTTTCATGTTTAAAGATAATTAAAAGCAACTTTTGTTTAAGTAACCATTTGTCTTGGTGAATATCTATTGCTGCTGGGATTTGGGGTCCTCTGGGCTCGTAACACTCAGAATCCTGTATGTTTTAAAAGTTCTCTCTCTTTCTTTTAAAGTGCGTACAAGCCTTTCCCTCCGAGAATCTCAAGAATCAACCTAAGAATGATTCTCTGAACTGTCTGCAATACAATTCATTAAATAGATCCATGTAATGAGTTTACTGTCATACACATTGCACAATGTACATCTGCACCAAAATTCTTACTTGCTGCAGTTGAACTGGTTCTTTGAACTACTGAAATAACTGCACTAGCAGACATCCGAAAAAAGGGCTAATAAATATAAAATAGATAAATAATAAATATTCGCAATTATCCCAGTGCAAAATATATCCCTATTTAAGTAATCAGAACAAACTCTGCTTAGGGGTCCATGTGAGGGCCCATTAGCAGAGATCTGGCAGGTCTACATTATCCTTATTTTCCTTCCGTTTTGGAATTTTGGCCAGCATTCCATTTGCTTCCTGATTTATTTGCTGCGTCTGCATTACAATCTTGTATGTTTCATGCAGCAGCATTGTTGAATTCCTGTTCAGCATCATCATACAGTAACTCTACATTTAAACCATCAACTGCTTGCTTCTTCCCATTACAGTGGGTGGCCACTCAACTGCTGTATTTGTACTTGATCTACAGTTAATTCCCATTTTCCTCTTCTATTCCCCCCTTCCATAACTACGTAGCTGAACAGAGGTCACCAAATTAACACTGCAGACGGCATCCTCCTCACAAATTCGCTTTCCCATCTTTCCTCACATCACCAGCAAAACACTCTGTACATTTCTAAAGGACGGAAACCGGCCCTTCGACTCAGTTCGGCTTAAGCTGACCAAACTCGTCCCACTTGCCTGTATGCCTTTATACTTAAAGATATACCCGTGCAAATGTAATTTAACTGTTTCCAATGTTGCCTCTACCCACCGACTATGGGAGCTCATTCCATGTACCTTTGTGTGAAGTAGATGCCGCTATCCCCTCTCACTTTAAAGCAATCCCTTACTATTCACAGAGCACCGATGGCATAGGATTACTTAAAGTGGGATGTGAATGGAAAGAAAAAGGTTGAGAACCACTGCTTTAAATCTATGATCTGCAGTTTTAGACTCCCCTACTCTATGAGGTCTCTCCTTTGGCCACTTATGCTCAGGGAGAAAGGTCCAGCCTATCCAGTCAAGCCGAACAGTCCGATAAACATTTTTTATGAATTTTTTCTGCATCCTTTCCAGCTTAATGATCTCTATCCCATAGCTAGGTGACCAGAACTGCCCTCAGTACTCCAATGCAGTCTCACCAACATCTTGCACATTTGAAACATGCTATCCCTGTTCCAGTACTCAATGCACCACCAGTGAAAGCATGCCTTCCTCACCAACCTGTCCGCCAGGTTCACAGAACTATGTACCTCTATTCCCAAGTCCCTTTTCTCGACAACAGTCCCCAGGGCCTTACCATTCACTGTGCAAGACCTGCCCTGATTTAACATAATAAAATACAACACCACACACGTCCTAGTTTAATTCCATCTGCCATTCTTTGACCCACTTCCCCAGTTCATCAAGATCTTATTGTCATCTAGGATTACCTTCTTCACTGCCCATTATATCAACAACCTACATTGTCATCCAGGTGGTTGAATAATGATAAACAACAGTGGACCCAACACCAGTCCCTGTGACACACCAAAGGTCACGGCCCTCTAATCCAAGGAACAACTCTCCCGAATGACAAAGGGCGGCATGGATAAAGCAATGTTATCAGGGCACCAGCGATTTAGGTTCGAAGCCAGCACTGTCTGTCAGGAGACTGTACATCACAACAATTGACAAATAACTCTGGTCAGATCTGTGTCAGGGAAGTTTGATGGCGACTATCAATGGCAGGTCCATTATAATTTTATCCATCAACTGTACCTCATCAGAGTACAACAATGGTACATAGAAATGAATAAATGTATTCCATTGGAAAAAATAATACAATTTTATAAATAAAGTCACATTATTTGAACAAATTTGGGAACCGTACATGGAACACAACAGAGGGCCTACCGCGGACATCCACCCTCTAAAATGATAGAATGAGAAGACAAAATAACCTGATCCAGTGTGTAAAAGTAGATGACACAATTTTTTTGTTTATTTTCATTGTGTGATGACATTGTTTAATGGGTTTATTGTATTGTATATGTTGAACATTTAATGGGTTTGGAGGGGGGTGGGAAGGAGGGAGGGAAGGGAGAGGGGAAAAAAGGGGAGAAAATGCCACTGTGTATATTCAAGAGGGAAATGTTTGTGTGTATTTTGATTGATATGGTTCATAGTGTGAAAAAATTTTAAATATTAAACAAAAAACTGTTCCTCATCCAATAAAAATTACACCAATATAAACCTGAATTATCAGAGATGTGTTTTAGGTGGTATAGAGGTTGGTTCCTTCTTGCACTCTACCTGGCTATGCACAAAGGTGTGGCCTTTCTGATAATGACCTCTGTGATACCCTAACTAAGATCACAGGAGTCTCCTTCCCAGTAGGACCCAGAGCTTTGTCTTCTGGGGAACTTTACCACTGTTGGTAGATCACTAACTAATTCTCAAATTAAACTCATAGAAATTGCCTTGAGTGTGGCCAGGAAATGCATGGCAGTAACATGAAGTCTGACTCCCATCTACTTATAGGTGGTCTTTGGAGATGAACAGCTGTATCCCACTTGAAAAGATCACATACAATCTCAAGAAGGGATATAACACCTTCCTAAAAATCTGGCAGCCTTACTTAGAGCATATCAGTACCACACTGGCACAATATAGGGTAATGATCGCTACTGGCAAGCCAGTAGACCTCGGTAAAAATTTTAACAATGTGGCATCATCGTCTCTTCATACGTTTTACTGTACACACTGACAATGGGAGGATTTTCTTTCTTCGTTCTTTCTCTGCTTAATAGGACATATAGAGGGGAGGGGGTGCAGGGAGGGGTTTTTAATGCTTTACATTTGGTATGATTGTTGGTTGTTAAATACAGTACAACTCTGATTATCTGAAATCAGATTCTCCAAAATCTTCATTTATCCATTTTTTTTAAAATGTCTGATAAATGAAGATATCCAAAACAAATCAGAAATCCTCATTTATCCAAAATATTTTGGAGCAGAACTGACCTCACAGGTTGAAAATAACTTCACTAGACGTGAAATTAGAATGACAATTGTCCTCGTTTCTGGTAAACCCCTCCCCTGTCTCTTTCCATTTCTTATTTACCTTCCCTTATTGACTTTTCTCTCCAACTCTCCTCCTCAAATTGTGCACCACTGTCTCCCAGCCGCAAGTGGTCGGAAGAATCCCTTGTCCCAGTGTCATCAAGGAGAGCAGCCTTCCAGGCAAGAGCAGGACCTCGGGCTCAGTGGCATTCCCTCCCCTCCTGTCTCCCTTCCCTACCACCTCGGCACACCAGAGCTCCCGACACCGACTCCGAACCCTCCCCTTGGCCAAATACTGCACACGCACACTCGACTCCCCGGTGCGCGTGTGCGGTAAGCCTAGGGGAGGATATGAGTCAGGACTCGGGCGTCGGGAGCTCTAGTGACCGGGGAGACAGGAGCCCGCCGACTCGCCAGTGAGTGTTCCACCAGCCCAGGATGACTCCCTGGGGATCAGCGGCAGACATGGGGACGTGTCAGGGATTGGCAGCGGTGGTTGGGAGGTGTCGATGATCAGCAGCGGCCAACATTTTTTTTGGTGAGAATTAAACATTATTTTAATGCTTAGAAAGCCTTCCCTTGTGGTTTCTTGTTGTTTATCACAAGTGATTTGCTGTCGCTACTGGGTTGTTTTTAAAAAATGAACAGTTAACCGATAAAAAAACATCTATCTGACATAGGCCCGGTCCCAACCATTTCAGATAATAGGAGTTGTACTGTATTTAAAATGATAAATAAAATATTACAAAAAAGGAGAGTGTACATTCTCCCATGTCTATGTTGGTTTTCTCGGTCTAATCTGGTTTCCTTCCACAAACAATGGGAGCTGAAGGTTAATTGGTGTATTTGGACATCACAGGCCATCAGGGTCTGTCACTGTGCTGTAGGTCTAAATTTTAAATTTAAAAATAAACTTCCACTCCCTGTCTCCTCCTATCAAAACCCACTGGCTCATGGGTTTCCTCAATATTCCACCTTGTAAATAAATGCCAGTATTTGCTTATGACAGAGGTCAAATTAACTGACTTAGCTTCTTACTTTCTGTCTCCATTTCTCTTGAACAAGGTGGTACAGTTTTAGCTTTCCAATCTGTCAAGGTAGTTCCGGTATCCACAAACTTTTCGTCAAATCATGGAAACGGACAGCAGAGAAATGCCCCAGTGAAGCGCGAAAGTCTGCAGAAACTGAAACTATTGTTAAAGCACACAGAAATGCTGGAAGAACTAAGCCGTCTCGCAGCGTCCGTAGGAGGTAAAAATATATAACCAGGGTTTCAGACCCGAGCCCTTCTTCAAGGAATAAGTAAAGATCAGGAAGGCATCAGAATAAAGACAAGGTTGGCTGGGAGAGGAGACCAGACCAACAAATCACCTTTTGTTCTATATTTTTACCTCCTGTGGATGCTGCAAGATGGGCTGAGTTCCTCCAATGTTTCCCCTCTCAGCCCAGTCCTGTGAAGATAACAATATCCCTTTGCCCACTTTTCAATTTTCAGACTGTACAATAACCACCCATAAAGTACAGCAAAACACACTCTGCGGGAGGAACTCAGTGATTTGAGGGGCATCAATGGGAGAGAAGGAATGGTCAATATTTCAAGTTGGAATCCTTCATCAGGATTGTGACTGCAAAGGGTAAATATTCTGTTTCTGATACAGAGCTGGCATAACAGTTTGGCTGGCACGGGGCTGACAGGACTGTTTTTATGTAGCAAAACTCTGTGATTGTACTTAAACAGGAAAATCTGCAGACACTTTGATTGTAGCTGCAATAACGAGGATGTCCTGGAGGCCAAGCATTTCAATTCCACACCGATGTGTCTGTCCACTGCCTCGTGCACTGCCAAACTGAGGCCACACACACGTTGGTGAACACCACCTAATATTCCCTCTCCAACAAGCTGGCACTAATATTGACCGCCAATTGCTCTTAGGCCTCTCCCCTGTCAATCTCTCTTTCTCTGACCCATTATCTCCTTTGCTCCAGTGACCCTTCCCTCCCCATTCACTTACTCTTTACCCCAATCAGTTCGCAGCCTTCTTCTTCTGCCCTCTCCCCCATCTTCATCTCTGACCTCTTGCCTGTTGGCCTGTGCTCTTCCCCCTGCCCCTTCATCTCTTCTCACCTCACCTTTTTATGCAGACTCCTGCCAGGTTTTTGCTCAGAGCATGATGAAGGGTTCAGGCCTGAAATATTGGTTGGATCCCTTTGCTCTGTGACCTGTTGAGTTTCTCCTGCACTTTTGTGCCCTGCACTCCACAACTGTATTTCCTCGTTTCATTTACTCTCTCTCTCTCTTCTGCACATTCTCAATGCAAGGATTTGCCCAAAATGTTAATAATTCCTTTTCTCCCACAGATGCTGCTCAACCCACCAAGTTCCTCTAGTAGATTGTATTTTGTTCCAAATTCCAGCATTTGCAGGATGTATTTCAGCAACTTGCCCATTCGTTCCCTTTCCACCTTTTCCCTGGTGATTATGTTTACCTGAAGTTCATCACTCTCATTTATCCATCTAGCACAAGCATTCACCTGTAGGCACTTCATTTCAAATTGATCTCATTCTCAATAAAAGCAGAAATAGGCCATTCAGCCCATCGAGTCTGCCCTGCCATTTCATCATGAGCCGATCCATTTTCCCCCACTCAGCCCCACTGCCCGCCTTTCTCTCAATAGCCTTTGATGCCCTGGCTAATTAATAGCCTACCAATCTCTGCCTTGAACACACCTAATGACTTGGCCTCCACAACCACCTGTGGCAACAAATTCCACGGATTTACTGCCCTCTGGCTAAAGACGTTCTTTATCTGCATCTCTGCTCTCAATCTGAAGTTGTGCCCTCTTGGTCTCGAGTAGACATTCCCATCATGGGAAACAACCTTTCTACATCTACTCTGTCCAACATTTGAAATGTTTAAATGAGATTCTCCCCCCCCCACCCCTTATTTTCCCAAATTCCAAAGAGTACAGTTCAAGAGCTGACAAGCGCTCATAAGAATCACCAGGGATGAATTATCCTTCCCCTGGGTTGCTATTTCTTAGTGAAACATATTTTAGCAGAGAAATGTTAAATATCTCCTCGAGTGTTTGCCATGGTTAATCCACCATTATCCTGCTAATCTATTTTTCAAGGCTTCTTTGTAATTGCCCACATTAATTCAGAAACTAGAATCTCAAATTTCGCACTCACAGACTAAAATGAAATTCTATAATTTTATAATCATGTTTGCCCAAGGATCCTTTACTACGAGATCACTAATTAATCCCATCATATTGCACATGACAGACCTAAAGTATCCTGTAACCTGGGTGGTTCTACAATGGAAACTATCCCTGATGGCCTGAGAATTCTGCCTCAAGGTCACCATCAACAACTTGTTTTACATGGTTCATGCAACAATTAAAAGTTGTCTACAATCTCTCATTTGCAAGTCCCCATTATTTCTTGATTGTCCTTAAAATGGCCCAACTGTTAGAAAGCCCATCAACTCTCATGGACCAGGAGAGCCTGCTACACCATTTCGTACCATTATGGCTGATCATGCAACTTCAGTCCCCTATTCCTGCTTGCTTCTCCATACCCTTTGATCTCATCAGCCACAAGGACCAGATCAAACTCACTTCTGAATACATCTAATGAACAACTTTCTGTGGTCGGGAGTTCCATAAGTTCTCAGCTGAAATAAGAAGTTTCTCCTCATCTCAGGCTTCCTTTAATGCTTAGCATGTGACTCCATGTTCTGAATCACTGATCTGGCAAGATGTTGGAAGAGAGCCCCAAATTTGTACAGATGCTACCATTGTTGACAAGGCTCCAAATAAGCACATGCACGTGGAGAGCATTTCTGATTTCTAGGTCACTTTGCTGATCATGATCATAAGACAGAGGATTAGAAAGAGATGATTCAGCCCATCGAGTCTGTCCCACCACTTAATCATGAGCTGACCCATTTTCCCACTCAGCACTACTGCCTGGCCTTCTCCCCATAGCCTTCGACGCCCTAATTAATCAAGAACCTCGCAATCTCTGCCTTAAATACACCCAATGGAGGCCTCCTCAATTGCCTGTGGCAAAAAATTCCCCATAGATTCAGTCTGTGGCTAAAGAAATTCCTCCCATTTTTGTTCTAAGTTCCAATCCTGAAGTCGTGCCCTCTTGTCTCTCCCACCATGGGAAGCAACCTTTCCATCCATTACCCATTCAGATTTCATGGTATCTGTCACATTTTAAGAGTGTCCTTAAAACTGGGACAGGATGTTGCAGTGTGTAGACCATAAGGTGGTCATTTTTACAAAGTCACAACTTATGCAGGGTTCACACTGAGATCAAATGCCAATCCACAACATCACAAGATATGCAGAAAAATGAAAAAAAAAAGAGATAAATGTCTGTGTGGGTTTCCTCCAGGTGTTCCAGTTCCCTCCCAAGTACCAGACATATGGGATTAGTCGGTTAATTAATCACATGGGTGTATTTGGGCAACATGGGCTCATGAGCTGGTAGGGCCTGTATCTCAAAATGTCATTAATTTTTTTTTAATGAAGCACGTATCTGCTTCCCTACTTAAAAAAAAAGGCCGTGACTATTCAAAACAATGGTTCTTTCTAAAAACTGATGACAAATAGATTTTAGATTACAATAGAGAACAGCAAAAGCTGCAGAAGCTGGAATCTTAAGCTGACACGTCTGATTAGCACGTCAGACAGCAATTCCTGGGGCGAATTACTTTTTCCAAAAAAAAAACCAAACCTTATTCATGCTGCAGGTGCTCCTTACTTACGATGCGTTATGTTCCGACAAACCCATTGTAAGTGACGGGGTGGGGATTGTAAGTCAGAAAATAGGTACTGTACAATACCTGATTTTGATGGCTCTGCTGTCGATTGATAGCAAGTGTTAAGTTGTACAGGTACTCATCATTAACGTACACAACTGAACACAAACTGGGCCTGAAGGACATTTGAAGTATTGAACTAAAATTAATTGCTGGATGGTGAGAATGTTAAAGCGACAGGGTCCACCTGAGTGGATACTGCGGCTCGCTGCCAATGCCCAGCATCGCGAGAGTATCATACCGCACGTCGCATGCGAGGGAACAGGTCAAAATTAAAAGTACGGATTCTACCAAATGCGCATCACTGCCATACCAACGTTACTTCAAAAAATCGTAAGTCGAACCATCGTAAGTAGAGGAGCATCTGTAAAGTATTTACAAAAGAAAATTCTGCAGAGCTTTTTCTTCAATCTTCATATATCCATACACATTCACTGTACGTTGTTACGTTCCCCCCCCCCTCCCCCCCACCAGCGCTAATGCTAAAGAGACGATCTGGGAACTGTATGGGGCTATGAACTGCAGACCGCACACCCTGACGGACTGATTATCAACACTGGAGATTTCAACCAGGCGAACCTTAAGTTAGGGCCACCTAAATTTCATCAGTATGTGGGCTTTGCTATGAGAGGGCTAACGCGTTTGTGTATGTGAACATTTCCGACACGTATCGGGCAGAGCCCCGCCCACACCTCAGACACTAGACCATGGAGCATACAGACCGCTTTGTCAGATGCTCAGACCAGTTCTGAAGCAGGTTAAAACCCGGCCAATGGGGTCCATCCATGCACCAAGACTGCTTTGAGCTCAATGATTGGCACATGTTCAAGGAAGCAGCATCCGATGGTGACTGCATCAACCCGGAGGAGTATATAGCATCAGTGACCAGCTACATTAGCAAGTGTACTGGCGACGTCACTGTGCCCAAGACCTACACGCTCTAATCAGAATGTGTAATATGGTCTCCGTATGGATGACAGCGGAGGTGTGTGTGCTGCTCAGGAACTGAGATGCTGCCTTCAGAGCGGACGACGAGGTAGCCCTGGCTATTGCAAGAGCCAAGCTGTCTAAGGCCATCAGGGAAGCAAAGCGAGTACATGGCCAGCTCATTCATAGTCACTTCCTGGACAGCAAGAACACGTGACACACAATGAAGGGCATCCAAGACATCACCAACCACAAGACTACTCTATCTGCCTGTGCTGGTGATGCCTCCCTCCCAGATGCACTGAACAACTTTATGCATGTTTTGAGGAAAAAAACGAAATGGCAGTGAAGACCTCTCCTCCAAATGCTGTAACTTGCAGTGGCCGATGTGATGTGATGAGAGTGTTAGGCAAGCTGCTGGACTGGATAACATTCCTGGCAGAGTGTTCAGGGGATGTGTGACTCAGCTAGTGGATGTTCTCACCGACATCTTTAACATCTCCCTGAGAAGCGCCATGGTCCCAACGTGCTTCAAAACCACCACCATTGTCCTTGTACTCAAGAAGTTGTCTGTGTCCTGCCTCGATGACTAGTGCCCTGTCATACTCATGTTCATTGTCATGAAGTACTTCGAGAGGCTCATCATGGGGCCATTCATCTCCTGGATCCCCTGCAGTTCACATATAGATCCAACTGCTCTACAGATGATGCCATGGCCACCACCATCCATCTACCCCTCACCCACCTGGAAACTAAGGACTTGTATGTTCGAATGCTGTTTATTGACCGTTCAAGGTATTCAACACAATCATACCTCAGTATCTGATAAGGAAGTTGGGCCTGCTGGGTCTAAACACCTCCCTCTGCAATTGGATTTTTGACTTCCTGTCGGGGAGTCCTCAAGCAGTCCAGATTGGCAAAGAGGTTATCATCTGGAGAACTCTGAAGGGGGCAAATTTCGTCAGCAGGACACTGAAGTGGCTGATTAAAAAGGAATCAGTTGTGGATGTCCAGTTGTGAAAACTGACAAGAACCTTCCTGAGCGGTAACCATTTACCTTTCAAGCACCAAAGCCTGGTGAACTTTATTAATGCTAACTTCTGTGCACAGTTCAAGAATTGCCTGCAACCAGTGACATTGGACTGTGAACCAAATAACTTTTCTAAACTTATATACACATTACACACACATGCGCTTAGAATTAGAGGGGGGGGGGGGGGTTAAGTAAGTCAATAGAGGCAGTTAAATTTGAATCTGTTTTCATGTTCAAAGATTATTATAAGCTACTTTTGTTTAAGTAACCCTTTGTTGTGGTGCATATCTATTGCTGCTGGGTTTTGGGGTCCTCTGGACTCGTAACAATACCACTCACCATCCTCACCCCTGTTCCTATCCTCAGAGAACTGTGTACTTGTACCCCTAAAGTCTCTCCACTCCCCACAGCCTTCCAGGTCTGATCTAACTTCCCAAAAATCCAGCACTGAATACTTGTCCAGGTTAAATTCCATTAGCAATTCCCTCACCCATGTTCCCAGTTGATCTGGATTAAGCTGCTCCATAGAACACAGAAGAGGAACACGCCATTCGGCACACGACGTCTGCATGGAACAGGATTCCAATTTGAACTAAAACTCTGCTCCTTGCACATGCAACCTTCCCTGCCCATGTACGTGTCCATCAATGCTACTATTTTATCTCCTTCCATCACTGCCCATTCCAGGCACCACCATTCCTTGTGTTAAAAAAAAATGCTCACCTCCTGCTCACTATAAACACACACTCCCTTGTCTGCAATATCTTTGCCCTGGGAAAAAAAAGATTCTGTCTTCCCTAGCAACGCCTACAACAGTTTTCTAAACTTCTTCCAGAGAGGGTGGCATGGCTAGCTTAGCGGTTAGCACTGTCCTATTGCATCACTCTCACTCCTGGCCAGTGGCATTTACGTCCACAGCAATGAGGTGTGTTGAAGCATATCAGCCCCTGCCCGATCGGTTCCAATTTGCCTTCTGCAGCAACAAGTCTGCAGCAGTTGCCATCTCACTGGCTCTATGCAAAGCTCTGGAACACCTGAGCAGCAAAGACGTGTACCACAGGATGATTTTTATTGATCGCAATTTTGGGATTCAACACCGTCATCCTCTCAAAACTGATTAGCAAATTCCAAGACCTGGGCCTCAGCACCCAACTGTGTCATTGGGCCCTGGATTTCCTCACCTCCAGACCATAATCAGTGAAGGTTGGCAAGAACATCTCCATTAGCACCAGAGTAGCACCAGGGCTGTGTTCTCAGCAACACCATCTAAAAAATTTGCTGACTGCGCCACGGTAGTGGGTTATTAAAAGGTCAGCATACAGGAGGGAGATTGAAAACTTGGCTGAATGGTGCACCAGCAACAGCCTTACATTCAATCTCACCAAAACTAGAGAGCTGATTCTGGACTTTAGAAAGGGAAAAGCAGAGGTAAACGATCCAGTGACCACCGGAAGGAATCAGAGGTGGACAAGATGGGTCACTATTTCGGAGGACCTTTCCTCCGAGGCCCCAACATACCAATGTCAATGCGAAGAAAGCACGTCAATGCCTCTACCTTCTCACAGGTTTGCAGACTGTCATTGAATACCTTGCAGACCTCTATAGATATTTAGTGAAAAGTATGCTGATTGGTGGCACAATAGTTAGGGAGACCCTATTACTGTGCCAGAGACCCGACATCACCCTCCATATCATCAATAAACATCACGATTTGATCTCCTCATATCCGCACCATCTGTGTCAATTATTACAGCTGGGGCCACAGCGCCAATCTCCCCCAACCCCACGTGAAAACCCATTAATTTCTCCTGTTTACTGATTAACTGATCCTCAAGGCCAGAATCGCACCTCCCTCCAGCTCCCAAACTGGTGCCCCTCTAATCTGATGTGGCACCTTCCTGAAGAGCCATTAGTTTAAGTGGTTAGTCCTTAACTGAGCTGCTAAATACAACCTCAAGAAGGTCCAACAGATTTGTCATACACAATCATCTTTACTTTAATCCCTCCAGCCTCTTCCCAATCCTATTTTTAATATTAGGACTGATTTTTCACCACATTTGCTCCACCACTGATGTCAGGTTAGTTGGTCCAAATGAACACAAAGGCTAGAGAGCAGATTTAGGCCATTCAGCCCATTGAGTCTGCTCCACCATTCAAATCACAGCTGATATTTTTTTTTCCTCTCAATTCCATTCTCCTGCTTGGTCCCCACAACCTTACTGATCAAGAACCTATTAACGTCTGACTTCAATCCACCCAATGAGTTGGCTTCCAGAGCCAACGAATATGACAGATTCCCCACCCCTTGGCTGACGAATCTGCTCATCTCTGTTCTAAAGGAACATTCTTTCATTCTCAAGGCAGTGGCCACTGGTCCAAGATTCTCCCACTACTGGAAACATCTTTGCCACATTCACTCTATCCAGGCCTTTCAGAATGTTTCAGACAGAGAGTTGTGAACTGGCCCAGTCCCATCCTGGGAATCAGTCTCCACTGTCTGAAAGAAGCACTCCCTATCCTCAAGGACCATCACAACCCAGGCCTAACAAGTGCAACCTGCGGGGCAACAAACCTGCTGGGCTTGAGATCCAGCAGCTATTTCTCAGCCAGCATTGAAGTGACAGGCCAAATGTCCACCTTCTGTGTTGTAAAACATTTAGAGTCATTTGCCCAAGGTATCAATTAAGTTCCACAGTGTTCTGTTTATCCCAATTCCCCAGGAAACTTGCATCTATCACACTAACTACTTCAGCTTGCCACATGATATTTTATTTTTTGTACTTAATGCATCCTGTTGAGGACACTGTTGACATGACTGAGATCTAAAGATTTCTCCAACCACTGTTCTGCAACTGGTCCACCGGGAATGCTACCACTTGCTGCAAGATTTCACATTTTAACGCAATACACAAAAGTGCTGGTGAAACTCAGCAGGTCACACAGCGTCGACAGGAAGCAACGGGTGACCAAAGTTTCGGGCCTGAGCCCTTCATATGAGCAAAGAAGAAAATAGGCAGACCCCGGAATAAAAATGGGGTGGGGGACAGGGAGGGGAAGAGGAGGAAAAAACTGAGATGATGGGGAGAGGGTAGCTCTCTGAATGGAGAGGGAGGGGATGGGGTGCTGGAGGCAAGGATAGAGAGAGTCTTGGGGAGGGGGTTACTATCATGGAGAGCCAGTGTCCACCCCCTCGTGGCGCTGCTGCACTCCTGTTTAGAGAACATACTGCCTGCCAATCAAGGTCAAAAACTCACCCTAAGCCATCAAGGTGACCCTTGCGATTGGCCCACCTAAATCACCAGGTGCTGCAGTCCAGGCAGCACGCCCAAACTCAGCCCTGACCTTCACCCCATTAGCCCAGGTGAATCACCTTGGCATCACCCCCCCACCCCCCCACCCAGTACTGCCTGCAGAACTATAAAGGACCATGTGCCCCTTTGTTCTGCCTCTTTGGACTACTCGTGGCATGTAAGTAGCACCTTTCACACTGGGTTGGGGTGAGTCTCGAGGACAGGCCTGTTACCATGCTGTTTGTCTAATTAAATTTCATTTGAATTTACTACCAAGTCACTTTTTCACAGAAGGATAACTATGAACATTTAGCATCGATTTGTTTGCTTATTATTATCATCTTTTTCATTCAATTAAGCACATTATTGCAGTTGTTTTATTTTAAACAAAGCACCTGTTTAGCTGCAGCAAGCAAGAATTTCAGTGCATGGTGCACCATACAATGTGCATGACAATTCACTCATGATCACAGGCTTCAGAGACCTGAACAGCACACGCCACAAGGCACATCGCCATTGCTGACTCTGCAAGAACCTCCAAATCACTGAAAGAGTCTGTGAACCAACCTCTCCCAGGCCTCTCGTCCTAGTCACTCTTGGTCGGGTCACATCGTTCACACAGCCAACAGCAGATTCCGAAAACAGCCCATCTTCCCAGGGGATGGAGACGACCAGGAAGAATAAAATTGCCTCGACAAGTTGAAGGAATCCCATTGACCCTTGAATGCCTCTGGCCCGTGACCACTCAGAGTGAAGGCCACATGAGAAGCACCACCTGACAAAGAACCTCCCTCCTGCCCAATTTCATGGCTTCACAAACCCACCTCCAAGCCCACAAAGCTGAGAGTAGAGTCAAGCCACATTCCATTCTGAGGCATCACCACCATGGATGAGGTGACATTCACACCATTGTTGTTTCTATCAGATCATCAGAATCAGAATTTATGGTCATGAACGTGCGTCACGAAATCAGTTATGTTGTGGCGGCATTACAGTGCTATAAATTTAAATCAATAAATTGGTCCAAAGGAAGAGTGAGGTAGTGCCTGTCCATTCAGGTATCTGATGGCGGACGGGAAGGAGGTGTTTCTGTACCGCTGGGTGCTCGTTTCAGACTCCGGTATCTCCTTCCTGATGGGAGCAGTGAGAAGATCTTCCTGCAATCCTCCCCATTTAATGGAGAGCCACTATCGCGGTGCCACCACTTGGGAGACCACCACGAGGGTGTCAACAGCGGGTCATCTTACTCCAGCCAGGGCCAAACTTGAATTTTACAAAGGTCTGAAATTAAAAAGAAAACTCTATAGATGCTGAAAATGCTCGATGGAACAATGAAAAGATCCAGGTGTTTCAGGTTGAAGACTTTTGGGTCCAGGCTTCAGCTTCCTGTGGCCCCCCATTTCAAATCCCATTACTATTCCCACAATGAGTCTCATCCACTGTCAGGGCAAGGCCAAACACTTCCTCCTGGACAGACTTGCATCTAACGGCATGAACATCAATTTTTCTAACTTTAGGCAGCCACCTTCCTCCCCCCCTCCAACAACAGTCCCGTCTGGTTCCACTGTTTAATTTTCTTTCCTTTTAAAATATTTTTATTGAGTTTAATTTTAAACAAAATACACACACATAAATCCAATACATAAGATGGAATATAAGAAGACAGATAATCTGTGTATTTGGAGTCTAAAACTCATCCTTGTTTCATATCAAACCTTGATCATGCAGAGTACACATTGTGTTCATCCTTCCCAATCAAAACCATTACATCAAAATATTAAAAAAGAAAAAAAAGAAAGAGAAACACCTATTGAACAAACTCCTCCCTCTTAACAAGGCAAACTTGTATATCTAATAATTCTTTCTTTGGCTTGGCTTCGCGGACGAAGATTTATGGAGGGGGTAAATGTCCACGTCAGCTGCAGGCTCGTTTGTGGCTGACAAGTCCAATGCGGGACAGGCAGACACGGTTGCAGCGGTTGCAGGGGAAAATTGGTTGGTTGGGGTTGGGTGTTGGGTTTTTCCTCCTTTGCCTTTTGTCAGTGAGGTGGGCTCTGCGGTCTAATAATAAACAGGAAACAAACAACAACATTTGGACACCAGACAGCGCTGTCAGGAGGCATCCAAACATCCTAATTTGTTAAATTATGGTCATATTCCATGAAAGAGCCCCACGTCTTGTATTTTACCTTTATATCTTTAACGTTATGTCTGATCTTTTTTTTTAAAACTTAACCTCCCGTAAACATTGAGTATGAGTAAGTGGAGTGTTCTATCCATTTTGTCAGAATTTCCCATCTAGCTATCAACGAGGTAAAGTTCGCTTCCGAGATGAAGTCAACAATATTTCCTCTTCTTGAGGAAAAAAAGCAAATAAAGCAATTCAGGGGCATGGTTCGAATTTGACCCTAAAAATAGGCCATTTTATGTCATGCCCAGAGGCCGGCGACAAGAGCGGATCGAAAACTTAAAACTTACCTTTCAGAGAGCAGCCCTAAAAGGCTGCTCCAGTATCCCATTCATATCTAGAGGTGCCTCGTAGCGCCCTCCGGAGCTGATGGAGGTGGGGCGACTGGTGCCTTAGTGCCACCCATCATAAATACACAGCAGAGTAATGGCCATCTTCCCTATCCATAATCCCCCCCACACAGCTGGAACCACTCTGTGTTTCCCAGAGCAGTTCCAGCTGCATGGGGGATTATGAGTAGGGAAGACGGCCATTGCTCTGCCATGTTTTGAGCTGCAGAGCAGCCCCGAAGGCTGATGGCTCATGCTAGCCCCCACTGTCTGATGGCTCCTGCTGCCCCAAAGGGTACTGACGGACCATGCCGGCCCGACGGCTTCTGCCTGCCACTCCTACCTTGAGGGAGTCATGAAGGAAGAGGGGTGAATGGGGAGATGGGTCGAGGGCTGATGGCGTCAACAGCTGGTCCCAACCAACTGCTTGCAACGACTGTACATTCAGGTCAGGTGGCGGAGCGCTGCGCTCCACCGATTATCCTTCCCCGAGAAGGGTTGGAATCACTGCCTCGGAGCCGGCCCCGGTGCATCCAAAAAGGTATGTCTTTAGCCCTAATGGCGAAGAACCTCCGCCTTTACAGACGGGCATCTTCCCTGCTTGTAAGTGAATGACTGATGAAGTTTGAAAATAATTTTTCCAAAAATCATTCTAAACTTGGGCAAACCCAAAACATATGTATCAATGAAGCCTCAAAAATGTTATATTTATCACATAGTGGATCAATATCAGAATAAAAGTGAAATAGTTTGGCTTTTGAAATATGTGTTCTAAGCACCACTTTGAAATGAAACAATGTGGTGCACAGAATGAGGACTCATTAATCAAATTTAAAACGATGTCCTGGTCCTCATCTGGAAGTGACAAATCCAGGTCATGCTCCCAATCCCTCTCGATCTTAACTAGCAAAACTATTCTCAAATCTATCAAATTGTTATATATCATTGATATTGAGCCTCTATGAGAAAACTGAAAGAAAAAAAAATCAAGAATGGTTTTTCCTTTCTACGTGAATATTCTTCCAAATGTTGAGCAGATGGTGCCGTACTGGTGAACTTCTACGTTGCACCAGTTTTTCATCCCACTTATAAAGTATATGTTCTGGTACCTACTCCCCTATTTTATCTAGCTCTAATCTGGTCCAATCTGGTTTTTCCCTTGTTTGATAAAAATCTGATAGGTATCTTAATTGTGCTGCTCTATAATAATTCTTAAAGTTTGGTAGCTGTAAGCCCCCTTGTTTGTACCATTCTGTAAATTTATCTAGCACTATCCTCAGTTTCCCCCCTTTCCATAAGAATTTCCTTATTATTTTCTTTGGCTCATTGAAGAATTTCTCTGTTAAGGGAATTGGTAACGATTGAAATAGGTATTGTATCCTTGGGAAGATATTCATTTTAATGCAATTTACCCTTCCTATCAGTGTTAATGGTAAATCATTCCAATGTTCTAAGTCATCTTGTAATTTCTTCATTGATAGCTGATAATTTAATTTGTATAGATGGCCTAGATTATTATCTAGTCTAATACCAAGGTATCGGATTGCTTGTGTTTGCCATCTAAATGGTGATTCTTTCTTAAACTTTGTGAAATCCGCATTATTCATTGGCATCGCTTCACTTTTATTTGCATTGATCTTGTACCCCGATACTTCTCCATATTCCTTCAATTTCTTATGTTGATCTTTTATTGATAATTCTGGTTCTGTTGAGTATACTATGATGTCATCTGCAAATAGACTGATTTTATATTCTTTATCTTTTATTTTTATCCCTTTTATTTTATTTTCTGTTCTTATCAGTTCTGCCAAGGGTTCTATAGCTAAAGCGAACAGTGAGGGGGATAGTGGACATCCCTGCCTAGTTGACCTGCTTAATTTAAATTGGTTCGATATATATCCATTTACTGTCACCTTCGCCAATGGTCCCTTAAATAATGCTTTAATCCAATTAATACATTTCTCTGGTAGGTTGAACGTCTGTAGTACTTTGAATAAATAATTCCATTCTACCCTGTCAAAGGCTTTCTCTGCGTCTAAAGCAACCGCCACTATTGGTGTCTTATTTCCTTGTACCGCATGGATTAAGTTAATGAACTTGCAGATATTGTCCGTTGTTCGTCTTTTCTTAATAAATCCAGTTTGATCTAGTTTTAGTATTTTTGGTACACAGTCGGCCAATCTGTTTGCTAATAGTTTTGCTATTATCTTATAATCTGAGTTAAGTAGAGATATTAGTCTATACAATACTGGTGTTAGTGGATCTTTCCCCGTCTTTGGTATTACTGTAATTATTGCTGTTTTGTATGAATCTGGCATGTTTTGTGTTTCTTCAATCTGGTTCATTACTTCTAGGACAGGAGGAATTAATAAGTCTTTAAATGTTTTATAGAATTCTATTGGGAGTCCGTCCTCTCCAGGCATTTTATTGTTCGGTAGCTTTTTTAATATATCCTGTATTTCCTCTATTTCAAATGGTTTTATCAATTTGTTTTGCTCCTCTTCTTGCAATTTCAGTAGTTCAATTTTAGCTAGAAACTCATCTATTTTGTCTTCTTTCCCTTCTTTCTCAGTTTGGTATAATTGCTCATAGAATTCCTTAAAGTTTTCATTGATCTCTGTTGGGTTATATGTAATTTGTTTGTCCTTTTTCCTTGATGCCAATACCATACTTTTAGTTTGTTCTGTTTTAAGCTGCCAAGCTAGTTTTTGTGTGTTTTTGCTCCTAGCTCATAATACTTCTGCTTTATCTTCATTATGTTCTTCTCCACCTTTGCAGTGTTTCGTATTTTATTTTTTTGTCCGCCAATTCTCTTCTTTTTGTTGTATCTTCCCTTGTTGCTAGATCTTTTTCTGTACTTACTATTTCCCTTTCCAGCTGTTCTATTTCCCGATTGTAGTCCTTCTTCATCTTAGTTACATAACTTATTATCTGCCCTCTGATGAAGGCTTTCATTGCATCCCATAATATAAATTTATCTTTCACTGATTCTGTATTTATTTCAAAGTACATTTTAATTTGGCGCTCAATAAATTCTCTAAAATCCTGTCTTTTAAGTAGCATGGAGTTTAATCTCCATCTATAAGTTCTTGGTGGGATGTCCTCCAGCTCTATTGCTAATAACAGGGATGAGTGATCCGATAACAATCTAGCTTTATATTCCGTTTTCCGAACTCTCCCTTGGATATGGGCTGACAACAGGAACAGATCAATCCTTGAGTATGTTTTATGTCTACTCGAATAATATGAGTATTCCTTCTCCTTTGGGTGTTGTCTCCTCCATATATCTAAAAGTTGCATTTCCTGCATTGATTTAACCATATATTTGGCTACTTTGTTCTTTCTGCTAGTCTTTTGTCCAGTTTTATCCATCGCTAAATCAAATTAAAGTTAAAGTCCCCTCCTATCAATATATTCCCCTGTGTATCTTCAAAAAAATATCTTGCATAAACTTTTGATCCTCTTCATTAGGTGCATATATATTGAACAAATTCTGAATATATCTGACATTTTAACATTACGTATCTCCCTGCTGGATCTATTATTTCCTCCTCTATTTTGATTGGTACATTTTTATTGATTAATATAGCTACACTACCAAAATTATTATTGACGCAAAATCAACTAATCCCTTTCACAATAGATAACCTTTCCTTTAGAGAATGCGAGAGAAAAGGGATCAAAAGAATAGAAAATTGTTTTTTGGGAAATAATTTATTATCTTTTGAACAAATAAAGTACAAATATGATTGTACAATGTTTGCATACCACCAACTGAAAACCTACTTAAAGGACAAATTGGGAAGCAGGCTGAGGTTACCAGAAGGAAGCAGCTTTGAATATGTGATTACAGACACAATGACTATTAAAAGATTTATAACAAACATGTACATCAAACTACAAGAGAAAGAAAATGATGAAATAAGCTGTAAACCCAAACAAAAGTGGGAACAAGATCTAAACATCAAGATAAAAAATGAAAAATGGGAAAAGCTATGCTCTGAAACTATGAGCAATACAATAAACACGAGGTTACGCATGATACAATATAATTGGTTACACAGGCTATATATCACGCCCCAAAAGTTAAATAAATTGGACCCATCAGTATCAGACAGATGTTTTCGCTGTAAGAAGGAAATGGGAACAACAGTACATGCAATTTGGGCATGAGAGAAAGTGGAGAAGTTTTGGCAAGATCTAAATCAGGTATTAAATAAAATCACAAAAAGCAACATACCAAAAAATCCAGAGATCTTTCTTCTATGTATTACAAGTAAAGAATTCGGCCTCAAATTGGATGAAGCACAAAAAAGATTTATTATGATAGCCTTAGCTGTAGCAAAAAGATGTATAATGTCAACCTGGAAATCAGAAGAGAACCTGAGCATATAATTTAAAAAATAAAGTCACAGTATTCGAACAAATTTGGGAACCACATGTGGAAAACAACAGAGAGGGCCTACTGCGGACCTCCAGCCCCTAATATGATAGAATGAGAAGAAGACGAAATGAACTGACCCAGTGTGTAAAAGTAGATGATACAATTTTCTTATTTATTTTCATTGTGTGTTGACATTGCTTAATGGGTTTATTGTATTGTATATGTTGAATGTTTAATGTGTTTGGAGGGGAGGGAAGTGGGAAGGAGGGAGGGAAGGGAGGAAGGAAAAGGGGAGAAAATGACACTGTGTTATATTCAAGAGGGAAGTTTTTGTGTGTATTTTGGTTAATATGGTTCATAGTGTGAAAAATAAAAATTTTTTTAAAAAGAATGGTTTTTCCTGAAATCTGTGGAAAATCAGAAAGTTTGGACTGAACAAAAAGTAGATATCTGAAGAAAAAAAAATGACTATTGGGTCATTTAAATTTTGCCCTCAATTGTTCAAAGGAAGTGAAATTATGTCAAATTAAAAGATCTTTAAAATTGTTGATAACCCCGTCTACAATCACTCCCTAAAACCTGCAACTGACAAAGGTGGTTAAAAAAAGATGATTGGCTGTATTAGGACTGGCCAGAGAAAAACTACAGATTCCCAAAAAAAATTCTAAATTGCTTATTTTTCTTTACGTACTGCTTTTCTCTCTAATCCCTCCATGAATATTTCCTCCCTCCTCCAGTCTCTCCACCTCTCCCACCTTGTGTCCCCCTCCCACCTCCTTTTCCCTGGCGCATCTCCCCTTTTTTCATTTCAGGCCTGGAACATTGACTGACCATTTCTTACCCATGGATGCTGCCGGACATTCAACCCGCCGCCCTCTACCCGCTGAGTTCCTCCAGCATCAGTTTATTGAGAGAAAACAAGTCAGTTTTAAGTTGTGGAGGTGGGGGAAGAACATGATCTCATGCTGCTGATGTTGTCAGAACAGTTTTGTGTTTCCAGTACCACTGCTTTTATTTTATAAAGGTTCATTGCTACTTTTCCCCACTCCTAGACTCCCTTCATCACCTTTAGGCTTTTGTAACCTGCTCTGTCACTTTAAATTTTCTGCCCAGAACGCTCAGTGCTGTTCCCTTTTTTTACAATTCAGAACGCTAACGCAGATACTGTAAAGCAGGATTACAAAATAGTTACAGTCAAAGTCAGTAATATATGAAAAAAATGCAGGGTTTGCAGAACCACCCGTTCATTGTTAAATCGGTGAAAAGCAATATCAAAAAATGCAGATGGCAGAAATTAAACAGAAAATCCAAGGGCTCAGCAGGTCTGACAGAAGGAATTGTGATTCTTCATTTCCCCGACTTTTCATCAGAATTAGAGCACATTTAAGTGGCAGAGAAGGGGCGAGGGGCGAGTGCGTAGAGAACAAAAAAAGGAATATCACACTGCAGAAGACAATGTCACCATACAAAAGGGTCCCAACCCAAAACGTCGGTTGTCCATTTCTCCCCAAGGTTGTTGTCTGGCCCACTGAGTTAATCTGTCCTCTTTTTTAAAAAAAAAACCACTGAAAGCAACGTAGTGGTGAAGTTTGGTCAAGTCCGGTTGATGATGTGGAAGATGAATCAGAACAGAGAGACAAATGTGAGGAGGGTGGTGAACACAGGACGTAAAGGGTGCTATTTGAATGCACGCAGGGCACAAAGCAAGGCAGGTGAGCATAAAGCGCAGGTGGAAATTGGCAGTTGTGATGTGGGCATAACATTGGCGTGGCTGAAAGAGGATCACAGCTGGGAGATGAACATCCAAGGATGCTCGAAAAGTCAGGCAGGTGGACAAAGGGGATGGAGTGGGGGGTTGGTGAGGAAACTCTGTTGGTTTTTAAAAAATATCAAATCCTTAGCAAGAGGGTACATAGGATCCTTGTGGGTAGAGCTGAGAAACAGCAAGGGTAAGAAGATACTGACAGGAGTTACATACAGGGCTCCAAATTGTTCAACATTCAGATTTAGGGTCAGTGAACATTCATGATATCACATATCACCTGAGATTCTATATTTTCTCCAGGCAAAGCAGAATTTCTACTTATCGGTAAAAAAATGTATTCAAGAAAAGATACACATACAAAAGTGAGAAATGTAAACAAACTGTGCAGTGCAGATTAAAAAAATAAATATTCAGTAATAAATAATGTGCAAAGCAAGAGTCTTTAAATAAGTCCTTTATTGAGTTTGTTGTTGTTTAAGAGTTTGAAGGTGGAAGGGTAGCAACTGTTCCTGACCTGGTGGAATGAGACGTATAGGTGCACCTCTACCTCTTTTCTGAAGGCACATCAAGAACAGACCATCTTCTGGGTGGCGTGGATCCTTGACGATTGTTGCAGCTCTCTGACGGCATTGTTAAGTGCAGATTTTCTTGATGTCGGGGAGAGTTTTGCCTGTGATATATTGGGCTGTGTCCACTACCTTCTGCAGGTTTTTCCTCCGTTATTGGTGCCCCCGTAGCCAAGCCGTGATGCAACTGGTCAGCACCTCTTCCATTACAAATGTGTAGATGTTTGTCGAAGTTTTCAATGTCATCCCGAACCTCCGCAAACTCCTGAGGAAGTAGAGTCGGCGGCATGCTTTTCTTCACGGTTGACAACGTGTGTTAGGCTGAGGAAAGCTTCCCCCAGATAGTTACTCCCAGAAACTTAAATTTGCTCACTCTCTGTACCACAGATCCCCCAATGTTCACTGGGTCGTACACCTCTGGTTTTCCCTTTCTGAAGTCAACAATCAGCACCTTGATTTTGCTGACAATGAGTGTGAGATTGTTGATGCTACACCATTCATCCAAATTTTCAATCTCCCATCTGTAAGCTGACTCATTCACCCTTTCTATACAACCCATTGCTCAGCAAATTTGTAGACTGTGCTGTTGCTGTACTGAGCCACACATTCATAGGGTGTAAAGCAAGTAGAGTAGGGAGCAAGCACGCAGGCCAGTGGTGCTCTGATGATGATGGGGCCAGGATGAGGGGTGCAAATTGCAACAGGTATTTTGAGATGAAGGCAATGTGATGCTCATCAAGGGAAATTTAAATGTACAACTAAATTGGGATGATCAGGTTGTAAAGCAGCTTGTCATCAAACCCAGAGTAAAAAGGCAATTCTGGATTTGGTGCTTTGCAATGAACCAGATTTCGCTTGATCGAGAAGGGGACCCTAGCGGGGAAGACGGTAGAGCAGCAATTGCAGGAACTTCTGGGAATAATTCAGAAGACACAGGATGGTTTCATCCCAAAGAAGAAGGATCATTCTAAAGTGGTAAGACTTACAAGGGAAGTCCAAGACCCCATAATGGCAAGAGAGGGTATATGGTACAGCAAGGTTAGCAGGAAGCCAGAGGATTAAAAAGTAACAGAGGCAAAAAAAAAGGGAGCAAACAAGAAATGATGAAGTATAAAGATAAGCTAGCCAGCCATATAAAAAGGACACCAAAAGTTCTTTCGGATATATGAAGAGGCAAGGGTGGACATTGGACCGCGGGAAAATGACGCAGGAGAAGTGGTAATGTGGAGCAAAGTATGACAGTATATAGATATGTTTTTGGGAGATAAATTGGGCAGGGATTGTTAGTGTAGGTCACATACAAACACTTTAAAACAGATCTTATTTAAAATACTGGAGCTCTGCTAACGCTAGACATGTTGGGGCCTCAGAGCCTTTGCAAAAGCTTTGGAAAGTGCCCAAGAGACTTCACTAATGGATTGTTGTTTACAAAAAGGCAACAAATGAAAGAGCTTTTGAGAGCCGCAGACAGTCTGGAGGGGAACATGCTGTTCTAAGAGGGTCACGTGCTTTTGCAAGCAAAGAGAGTCAAAGAGGCTTTCTCTCAGAGAGAGAGAGAGAGAGAGAGAGAGAGAGAGAGAGTTTTACAGTCAGCAGCAGCAACTGGAACTGGAACAGGACAAGCTGGCAAGCTTGTGGGAAAACCCCATTTAGGAGATGAATTGTGAGTGCTTAGTTCAGCCTGGTCAAAGTCCTTGTGGTTCATGCAAGAGGAGAGGATTGGCTGTCTAATGTTTCACTTGAAGTAAGTGAAACAAAAAGTAATTCTGTGGTGACCTGAAGAAAGAGATTATCATCTGGAGAACCCTGAGGGGGCAAGTTTCTTTGGCAAGACACTGAAGTGGCTGATGGAAGTAAATCAGTTGTGGGGGTCCTGACAACATATCTCTGAAAACCGACAAGAACCTTCCTGAGCAGTAACCATTTACTTTTCAAGCACCAAAACCTGGTGAACTTTATAAATATTCAATTCTGTGCACAGTGTAAGAATCGCCTGATTCCGGTGAACTTGGAGTAATGAGAAGTGAGATTGGATTGCGAATCAAAGAACTTTTCTGAACTCACACACACATTACATACACGTGTGCTTAGAATTAGAAGGGAGTTAAATTAGGTTAGTTAAGTCAATAGAGATAAGTTAAAGTTTGATTCTGTTTTCATGTTTAAAGATAATTAAAAGCAACTTTTGTTTAAGTAACCATTTGTCTTGGTGAATATCTATTGCTTCTGGGTTTTGGGGTCCTCTGGCTTGTAACAAAAGAAGTGGCAGATGAACGGAATAGGAATTTTGCATCAGTGATGTGCCAGAAAAATAAAAGCATCAAGGGGGAAAAGTCAATATTACTGAAGAGACGGTGCTTGGAAAGCTGAAGGGGCTAAAGGTGAATAAGCCACCAGGGCCAAACAGGGTCTGAAAGAGGTGGCTGATCTTTCAGGAATCGCTTGAGTCAGGAATGGTTCCAGACGACTGGAAAAAAATGGCAAATGCCACTCCACACTTTAAATAGAGAGAGCAGCAAAAGTCAGAAAATTTTGGGCTGGCTCATCTTGGCATCAAGTCCATTATTATTATTTGAAAACACACGATAAAATATGCCAAAGTCAGCATGGTTTCCCTCAGGTGACATCTTGCTTGACAAACCTGTTGGAGTTCTTTGAGGAAGTGATGAGCAGAATAGACAAAGGAGATGCTTTCATGTGGTTTTTCAGTAGGCCTTTGGCAAGGTGCTGCACATTAGGCAGCTAAACATGACAGGAGTCCATGCTATGACGTTAACAGTACCAGCATGAATGGGAAGATTGGCTGACTGGCAGATTGGAAAGAGTGGGAATAAAGGGGGCTTTTCTGGCTGGCTGTCGATGACGAGTAGTGTCACAAAGGTGACTCATAATAGGTAGTGCAGTACTTAAATTTGAAATGTTATCTGTTTAACTTGTGAAGAAAAATAATTTTCCACTGATAATGCTGAAAAATAATTACATGGGCCCTTTTGAACACATTTTTAAATGTTTAGCCTAGCAGGAATTGCACTGTAAGTGGCTGGGTCTTAGAATGTGCTGTGGAACAGAGACCCAAGGGATTCAGGTCCCTAGTTCTTTGAAAGTGGTGCCACGTGTAGACAGGATGGTGAAGGTGGTGTTTGGCACATGCCTTCATCGGCCAGGACACTGAGTACATGAGCTGAGACATGCAACATACAAGTCGTTGGTGGGGTCACATTTGGAGTATTGCCTGCAGTTCTGGATGCCCAATTTTTGGAAGGACGTCATTAAACTGGGGAGAGGGGAAAAAAGACTCAAGGATTTTTTTAATTTTTTTTTCAAAATGTAGACATACAGCATAGTAATAGGTCCTTTTGACCCACAAGCCTGGGCCGCCCAAATACCCCAATTAACCTACAATCCTTATACACTTTTGAAAGATGGGAGGAAACTGGAACATGGAGAAAATCCAAGCAGCCATGGGAGAAGGTACAAGCCTTTTACAGACAGCAGCAGATTTAAATCCAGGTTGCTGGCGCTGAAATAGCATTGCACGAACGATGATGCTAACCATACTGTCCTTTTGCCCGAACTTGAGTGCTTGAATTACAAGGGGAGACTGGATAGGCAGGAACTTTTCTAACTAGAGGGTAGAGGCGGAGGGGTGACCTTACAGAGGTTTATTAAACCATGAGGGCATAGGCTTAAGGTGAGAAGGGAAAGATTTAAAAGGGACACAAGGGAAATATTTTTTCCCATCCAGAGGGTGGTAGGCGTGTGGAATGAGATTCCAGGGAAAGTCAAAAAGACTGGTATTTATATTTCATACAACATTTAAAAGACATTCAGACAGGTACATGGAGAGGAATGGTCTCTCTGACCCTGGGTGCGATGTAATGATTTTTACTCATTTGATTCCTACACTTCCTTTTGTTGCTAGGTGGTCAACGTCAAATCCCAATTAACATGACTGATCTGCGTGGATTACTTAAAGCTTACATCACACACAAGCCCACTTTTCCTCTTGTCTGTTTCTACAAGGCCATAAGTCAATGTTGCAGAAAGAGGCTATTCAGCCCATCGAGTCTGCCCTGCCATTTAATCATGAGCTGATCCATTTTACCACTCAGCTTCACTGCCAGGCCTTCTCCCCGTAACATTTGATTCCCTGATCAATCAAGAACCTCTGCATCAAATACACCCAATGATTTGGCCTCCACATCGACCTGCGGCAACAATTTCCAAAGAATTGCCACCCTCTGTCTGAAGCAAAGCCTCCATCTGACTATGACTATGACCTTGAAGTCCAGGGAGTTCAGCAGAAGAGCACGTCCTCCTCCCTTCTCAGACGGCGGGATTGTGATGGAGAATGTGTGGATGTGATTGCAGGAAACATGCCAGTGTTTTCCAACTTGAATAAAAAGATGGAGGGGGGGGGAGAGGGAAGAAGGGGCGGGGGAGGAGGTCAGGCTAACAGGTAAGAGGTCATCAGTTTATATGGGTTGTTCCATATCTAGTGTTATTCTGAATGAGTGATGCACGGTTCACAAATATCTGTCTAGACGTAGAATAGCTACAATATGAATTTCATTCTACTTAAGTTTTATTTGTCACCCAATGCAGTTTAAGGGTTCTTCTGTGAGCAGAGCAACAGGTTAGCTGTAACATTCATGTAGTAATTGAAGACCATTGTACAGGATTAAGAAAAGGAAGATCAAATAACGCCAAGCAAGGTCAGCATGATAGCACTGCCGTGAGGTTCGCACAGGAGCCCAATGACTGTGGGGAAGAAACTGTTGTTAAACCTTTTATTGCCACCTTTCACACTCATGGGTATTCTCCCCAATGGGCGGAGGGAGAAGAGAGCGTGTCCGTCATGTGACGGGACTTTCAGTATTGTGGCTGCCTTTCCTGGGCAGCAGGAGATGTCGATAGGACTCCACGGAAGGGAAGCTGTTTGCTTTCTGTTCTGGGCTTCTTTCACTACCTTCTTCCGAGTTGCCAACAGCTTGGTCTGTAGTATTCAGGGCATGGCCAAAGGGCTTGCTCTGTAGTATTCAGGGCATGGCCAAAGGATACTTTGAGAAATAAATGGAAATGAGATGTCAGGGCTTTTCTGCTGTAGATTGCCAATGCTAAGTATATCCCCTGTAATAAAATGATGAAAGTGACCTCAAGATGCATCCAGTTGAGCTCTTCGATACTTTACATGCGCCTCATTTATGCTGTTGCAAACTGCTACACTTGCATTCCCACCCTTTACCTCTGGAACACTCACAGAAATAACACTTTGTCTCCATTTTAGGCAAAAATCACCAGCAGTCAGGTGACCTCTCGGACTAGAGCCTGAGTCGTGGGCCTCACTTCTCAAACTCTGGAGTCACTGTGTCCGAGATACAGATGACAAGAAACTGTCAGAATTGGGCCATGGGGATTGACATTTATCCTTCCAAACAATTTATTTGTTTAAAAAAAGCAATGCATCCAGAATATTTATGCTCACTTATTCCTACATGGATGCCAAATGAATCGATCGTCTTTCATCTGTGCAGGAGTGACCCGCTTCCCCACAACATTCAGTGACTACCGCCTCATTAGTCAGGAAGGTGCAGCAGCTACATCTCCTAAGGAGGCTGAGGAGGGCAAGGCTACTGGGCCCCCATCTTGACAACATTTTACAGTAACACAATTGAGAGTGTCCTGTCTGGCTGCATCATTGTGTGACACAGCAGCTGAAAAATATCAGGCTGGTGGTCTTAACATAGGATCATTAAAACAGCTGAGAAAATCATTGGGTCTCCCTTTCCACTACTGGCACATTCAACGGGAATGTTGCTTAAATAGGGCTCAGAACTGTCGAGGACACTTTCCATCTCGCACAGTCTGTTTGACCCACTACCATCAGGACTGTCAGGCTGCGGAATAGCTTCTTGCCGCAGACGGTGAAAATGATGAGCAGTATCCGGTGACTGAGTTATTTTAAAGAGGTGTGGTGTGCGGTGAGGTCGTGTGCGAGTGGTGGTCCAGCAGAATGCTGTTTCATCTGTTGCACATGTTATTAACTTTAAGTTGACCGAGAAGTGGCACAGCAGGAAAGAGAGGGCGAGGATGATGGAGTTGAGGATGAAGGATGCAATGCCTCATTGCACCTGACACTGCCGATCACCACCTCAGATGCAGGAGGAGTGTGTAAAATAATTGTAAAGCCATTATTTTGTGACATTGTAAAGAATTCTGGGAGTTTTTACATTGTATGTGGCCAACTCTTATATGCTAAGGATTATGGGATTGTAACTATAGATAGATTTTCTAACTACAAGTGAACTTTCTCAAAAAGAACACTGAAAGAACAAGAACCTCTCCCCAGAAGGACTGTCAAAATAAATCAGTTGTAATGGTTCTCGTATCAAGAAAGAGCAACAATTCTGCATCTGTAGGAGACATTAGCTGTGACAGTGTTGAATGAGTAATTGAAGCTAAGAGGTAATTAAATGTTTGTGGAGATATCTCTGACTAAGCAGAGAAATTCTGTCCATGAACAAACATGAAAGTTGTTTCCAATTAGTTAGAACATGTGAAGTCATACGTGATCTAAATTTACTATGTAAATGGATCCATTTCTGTATGAATTTTGAGACAGGGTATCAGCGCCATGGAATATCACTGATATTTCATAGGGTTGCCCCTCTCCCCACAAGTGTTACAGCAGTTCTCTGCTGTGTTCTTTATTCACAGATAAGTTTGCAGCGTGGGCAGACTTTAACAAGTGAATGAGATGGTGTGGGAAACCAGGCACATTGGGATGTAGTTGGGCAGAAGACAGTGGCACCCCAGCTTGCCTGTGAGTGAAACAAGAGAATATGCAGATTGTAGTTAATACACAAAAGTGTAGTAACTTTGTAACTGGATTCTAGACAGAAAGACCACATTCGGCCCGGGTTGACAGCAGACAGTTGACCACTGTCATGCTGTGTACTCAGCCGTTCCGCTTCATGCCACTGGCTCACAACTGCAATGCCAGATCCAGCTCCAAGAGTCTTCAAGTTTGCAGGTGATGTGACAAGTAAATGGCCTCCAGCCGCAACAATGAGTCGCACTGCAGAAAAGAGCTGGAAAATCTCCTGAAATGGTGCGAGAGTAACAAGCTGAGTCTCAATGTGGACAAGGTGAAGGAGATGATTGTGGTCCTCAAGAGGATCAGTAATGACCGCCCTCCATTCCACATAGTGGAGAGATTAACAGCACCAAGTTCCTTGGAGTCCACTGAAAAAGTGACACAAAGCATCTCCACACTTGTCAAGAAGACTGCACTGGACTGAGGCAAGCAAGGCTACCGGCCACCATCCCATTAGCTTTCCACAGGGGCCACATTGGGAACATTCTGGTTGGCTGCATTATGGTACGGTTGCTGTAGAGCATGTTCGAAGGCCAATCCACAGAACCATCAGAGCTGCGGATGGGATCCCTTGCCCTCGTCAATGAGATTTACCGGGATTGTTGTCTAAACAGAGATCACAAAACCAATGAGGACACCTACCATCCCACACACAGCATCTTCCAGCTACTCCTGTCGAGAAATAGATGCAGGAGTATCAGAACAACCAGCTGAGAAACAACTTTTACCCCATGGGCAGTGAATCTGCTGAACAATGTATGAATTGCTCATGTAAAACCTTCACGACTCAACTATTTATTTAGCAATAATATATATTCATCTTAATATTTGTATTTATGTACTGTGCATATGTACTGTTACGTTTGTGTTGGTAGCATGTTGCAGAGAGGGCAGGCAAATGCTGTTGCACCAGGTTGTTCCTGGACAATTGGATGACAAATAAAATTAACTTGAAACTCAGCTGGGGTTGCACAATCAATAGGAGGCAAAGATGTATCACTGTTAAGGGCCTGAGTTGTTCGGCAAGACGCGAGCCAAAAGAAGGAAGGCACCTGAATAAAAAGGTTGGGGAGGAAGGACGAATGTGGGGGGGGGGGGGGGGGTGGGGTGGTGAAGGTCAACAGCCAAAACAACAGGTGGAATAGGAAAGGTGGGCATGAGAGAGAAGCTGAGAATTAATTAGAATACAGAGCTGGAGGAAAGGAAACAGAGGGATAGGGAAAGAGAGAGATGTGGGGGGGGGGGCGGGGGAAAGAGTGTTTGACAGGGGGGTAGTTTGCTGACAGAAACTACAGAAGACCATGTTTATGCCATCTGGTTGAAGGGTTCCCAGCCGGAATACCAGGTATTGTCTGGCAGTGCGTGGACAGACATGTTGGCATGGGAATGGGATGACAAGGAGAGATCCCTGCTTTGGCAGGGGACAGAGCAAAGGTGCTCAGTGCAATGATCTTCCAGTCTCACCGATGTAGAGGAAGCCACAATGGGAGCATTAGATTGTAGGAGATGGCCCCAGCAGATTCACAAGTGAAGTGTGGCTTCACGTGGAAGGACTGTTTGGCGCCCTAGATGGTGGTGAAAAAAAGAGGTGTGGGTACAAGTGCAGCATTTTAGGTACTCACAGAGGTAGGTAACAAGGACCATTGGTGGGAAGGGATGAGCAGGCGAGGAAGCGGTTCCTGCAGAAGGCGGGGGGCCAGGGGCACTTACACCCATCCATCATATCCCCAAAATTCTGAGAGGAGGAAAATAGTTTGGAAGCCCTCACCAAAAGGCTGGCTTAGAATACTTCAACACTACAGGACACATTGAAAAGAGTGACTGCAAACTGCATGGCACCCTAAGCTTCGTAACCACAGACCCAAGGGTGTCATGCTGATCATGCTTAAGATACCACAGAGAACCACAGTACAATTTGAACCGTCGCCTCAATTGTCCCAAGGCATTAGGAATGCACAAGGACCACACGAGCCATATAAGTAGATAATCATTCTCCTCTCCCAGTGTCTATCACTTTGGAGAGAGCTACCACGAAGAATATCTGATAATCCTAAGAATCAAACAGTTTTTTTTTCAACCCAACAGCCACCAAGCTCCTGACTGTCCTCATACTGTTCTAACTGAAACCATAAACTACCCCAGGACCACCAAATGATCCATCTGCACAACTGTCCCAAAATGCATTACCAATTGCATTTCTTTAAGTACACTATTTTTAAAAATAAATTAGTGCAAAAGAAGACTAAAAAAAAATGAGGTAGTGGTTCATTGTTCATTCAGAAATCTGATGGCGGAGTGAAAGAGGCTGGTTTTTTTTTACCATTGGGTGTTTGTCTTCAGGCTCCTGTACCCTATTCCTGATGGTAGCAGTGTGCAGAGGCCATGACCTGGGTGGTGAGGGCCCTTGAGGATAGAGGCTGCTTTCTTGAGACACCGCGCCTTGCAGACATCCTCAATGGAGAGAAGACTGATGCCCATCTTCATGCCCTCCAGTCAGTGATTCTTTTTATGTCCTGGCAGCTTGTGGTGTGTTAATTTATGCAATAGTAGTTACTGCATCCTGTCTACCTGTGTGCTTCAGCAAATAAGAATTTTGGTGCATCTGTGCATTGTATTGATGTATATGACAATAAATGCTTACTTCATTCAAGCTGACAGGGCACAACTACTTTAATGTTAAATGATAGGAAGGCGTTTTAATCCACAAAGCTTGCAGTCCTTCAAACTCTACACAACAAGTACAACAGTGGAAACTCACTAAGATTAGTATCCTCCTCAAGCTGAGAGCAGTGTCTTCACTCAGTGCAGTAAAAGACTAGAGTTGTGCACATGGGTAGTGCCACCATGGGCGCCAGCCTCCAATCCGTCATGGTCACCTACAAGAAAGCAGCCTCAAGGGCCCTGACCACCCAGATCATGCCCTCTTCTCACAGCTACCATCAGGAAAGAGGCACAGGAGCCTGACGACAAACAACCCAATGTAACAAAAACAGCTTCTTCTCTGAACGGACAATGAACCACAGACACGACCTCACTTTCACTTCTTTTGCACCAATTTATTTACCTTTCTAATTTATAGCAATTTTGCATCTGAAATACTGCCGCAAAACGTCAAATCTTGTGACATGTTCATGACAATAAATCTGATTCGACCTGCGGAAAGAAGCAAACTGATAAACAAAATAGATCACCAGTAAATTATTATCTCAACTGATCATGAGGCCAGGAAAATGTCTTCCATAATGACCTTGACCTCAACAAGAGCTGTCCCAGCTCAAGTGTTGAGCATCACATTTCACTGGATGCTGCCTGGATGAGGTGATTTTTTGCTATAAAGAGAACTTGGACGATTTCTCTGGAGCCTAACGGGTAACAATTGAAATATATACAATAATGATAGGTACAGATAGGGTAGACAATCAGAATCTTTTTCCAAGGAGCGATATGTCAAATACTAGAGGTCATAAAATCATAGGATGTTACAGCACAGAAAACGGGCCCTTCTAGCCTGTGCAGAACTATTATTCTGCCGAGTTCCACTGACTTGCACCAGTTCATAGCCCTTCATCCCCCTCCCATCCATGTACCTGTCCAAATTTTTCTTAATTATGAAAACTGAGCCTGCATTCACCACTTGGGCTGGCTGATAGTTCCAAACTCCCAACCCCCTCTCTGTGTAAAGAAGTTCCCCCCTCATGATCCCCCTCAACTTTTCCCCTTTCACCCTTAACCCATGTCCTCTGGTTTGTATCTCTGTGGAAAAAGTCTACTTGCAATTATTCTATCTATGCCCCTCATAATTTTGTAAACTTCAGCAAATCTCCCCTCATTCTTCTATGCTGCAAGGAATAAAGTCTTCATCCATTTAACCATTCCCTGTAACTCAGTTCCTGAAAGCAATGCAACATCCTGGTAAATCTTCTCTGCACTCTTTCAATCTTATTGATATCTTTCTTGTTGTTGGGTGACCAAAACTGCACACAATTTTCCAAATTTAGCCTCAGTAGTGTCTTACATAACTTTACCAATATCATCCCAACTGCTATTCTCAATACTTTGATTTATAAAGGCCAATATGCCAAAAGCTTTCTTTACAACCTTTTCCACATGTGACGCCACTTTTAAAGATTTATGTACCTGTGTTCCCAGATCCCTCTGTTCTACCGCACTCCTCAGTGCTCTACCATTTATGTCGTTTCTTGGTTTGTCCTTCCAAAATGCTATTCACACTTGTTTGCTTTAAAATCCATGTGCCATTTCTCAGCCCATTTTTCCAGCTGGTCCAGATCCCTCTGCAAGCATTGAAAGCCTTTCTCACTAACCACAACGCCTCCTATCTTTGTGTCATCTTCAAACATGGTGATCCAATTTCCCACATTATTCTTCAGATTATTAACATAGATGACTATATTAAGTCCCGGTGTTGATCCCCGAGGCACACCACTAATCACAGGCCTCACATCTGAGAAGCAACCACTACTACTACTCTCTGGGTTCTCCCATAGAGCCAATGTTGAATCTAGTTTACGACCTCACCATGAATACTGATTATCTGCTTTGCTGTGTTACGGGCCCAGAGGACCCCAAAACCCAGCAGCAATAGAAATTCACTAAGACAAATGGTTACTAAAACAAGTCATTTTTAATTTTCTTTAAAACAGGATCAAACTTATCACTATTAACTTAACCCCCTTCTAATTCTAAGCGCACATGTATGTAAAGATTAAAATAAAGTTCAAGTTCTTTGATTCACAGTCCAATCTCACTTCTCACTCCTCCAAGTTCATTGTGCACAGAATTTAACATTCATGAATTTTCACCAGGCTTTGCTGCTTAAAGGTAATTGGTTACCACTCAGGAAGGTTCTTGTTGGTTTCAGAGAGAAACCTGTTGCTCATTTGACACACACAAACTGATTCACTTCCATCAGTCATTTCAGTGTCTTGCCGAAGAAACTTGCCCCCTCAGGGATTTCCAAATTATATCCTCTTCTTCTGCAGGTCACCACCTTTTGAACCCTCGAGCCAGCCATTTCCTCTTCTTTGGATGACAAGGGTTTTCAACAGACACCTTCCAATAATTTTCATGTTACTGACTACCTTTGGAGCCTTTTTTAAACAAGAGAACTACGTGAGCTACCCTCCAATCCTCTGGCACCACACCCGTGGCTAAGGACATTTTACCTATTTCTGCCAGGGCTCCTCCAATTTCTACACTAGCCTCCCTCCAGGTCCGAGGGAATATCTTGTCAGGCCCTGGGGTTTTATCCACCCTTATTTAAGCATAGAAAGCTACAGCACAGTACAGACCCTTCAGCCCTTGATGTCACTTTAAGATAGCAAGCTACCTCCTCCTCTTTAATATGTCGAGGTTCCATGACCTCACTGGTCGTTTTCCTTACTTCCCTGGACTCGGGAACCAGTTTCCTAAATACTGATTTTTTAAAAAGCCGACCACTCTGATCTTCAAAGGGACTAATTTTGTCCCTTACTATCCTTCTGCTTTTAATAGAACTGTAGAAACCCCATAGGATTTTCCTTCACATTGTCGGCCAAAGCACCCTCTGGTCTTCTTTTACCCTTCCTGATTTCCTTCTTTCTTGCAGTTTTTATACTCCACAAGGCCCTCATCCTTGTTTGCCTCTACATCTCTCGCTTATTCCAAAGCAGATCCCCAACAACCTTGAAAAACAAGGTTCCGTATACCTGTTGCCTCTGCTGTCCAACCTGATGGGAACAGACAAACTCCGTATACTTCACCCTCAAATCCCTTCCATTCACTGAACACATCCTTGCCAGAAAACAATTTATCTCCCAATCCACACTTTGCAGATCCTTTCTAATTTCCTCAAAAATTGGCCACTCCCCAATTTAGAATCCAGGGGACCGGATCTATCCTTATCCATAATTAACTTGAAACTAATGATCATAGCTGGAAGGTGGGGAGGAGGGTTAAAGGTGATGTGCAAAGCAGGACTTCTTTATAGTGAATAAAAGTCTGAGCCTACAGCAACTTTATTTTACAGAGAGGACAAAATTAGGTTTTTGTGTATCTGAAAGCTCTCTCACTGTATGCCTTCATATCTCTTGTGCTTCTCTTGGAGTGAATTAACTGGCAAGACCCGAGGAAGGACCTGGACCAACTCCAGTTTGCAAATCACAACAATGAGGTAATGGCAGATGCCATTCCTTTAAAAGCCCCTTTCACATTTGCAAGTGGTCCCAGGAATTAACAGCCAATTGGCCTAAAAAGGGTCTAGTGTGGAATTTAAATAGTCTCGATGCTGGCATGAGGTGACATCGTCTCACGGCAAGGATAGACTGCCTCAACCCTTAGTGCAATCCCCGGCGTCTGCAGACGCTGGCCTTGCAATTGGATTCTAAGACAGAAATTATCCAAGTTTTTGCATGAGTGAAGGAACATGAAAGAAGAAAAGATTAAAATAAAGGTATAAACTTTGCCCTGGAAAGTTGCAGCTGGGGGGGGGGGAGGGGGGGAGGGGGAAAGGGAGAGAAAGTGCTAACAATAAATAGCAATAGCGGACAATTTATAAAAGTCTGGGAAAGTTGGTATATTGCGCACAATTTATAAAGACCGTGGGCAAAAGTGATGGTGGACCTGCCCTCCTAGAATTCCTCCATGAGTGCTCCATGCAGGCAGCCATGCATACAGCCCTTTCTCTGACGCACGGAATTCTGGGAGGGCAGGTCTGCCACTGCTTTTTCCCATGGCCTTTACAAAATGTGCACGACAGCTCTACCAACTTTCCCACGCTGTTTAAAAATTGTCCGCTCTTGCTATTTATTGCTGTCTGTCTTTGGCTTGGCTTCGCGGACGAAGATTTATGGAGGGGGTAAAAAATCCACGTCAGCTGCAGGCTCGTTTGTGGCTGACCAGTCCGATGCGGGACAGGCAGACACGATTGCAGCGGTTGCAAGGGAAAATTGGTTGGTTGGGGTTGGGTGTTGGGTTTTTCCTCCTTTGCCTTTTGTCAGTGAGGTGGGCTCTGCGGTCTTCTTCAAAGGAGGCTGCTGCCCGCCAAACTGTGAGGCGCCAAGATGCACGGTTTGAGGCGTTATCAGCCCACTGGCGGTGGTCAATGTGGCAGGCACCAAGAGATTTCTTTAGGCAGTCCTTGTACCTTTTCTTTGGTGCACCTCTGTCACGGTGGCCAGTGGAGAGCTCGCCATATAATACGATCTTGGGAAGGCGATGGTCCTCCATTCTGGAGACGTGACCCATCCAGCGCAGCTGGATCTTCAGCAGCGTGGACTCGATGCTGTCGACCTCTGCCATCTCGAGTACCTCGACGTTAGGGGTGTGAGCGCTCCATTTATTGCTAATGTTGTGCATAAGCCCACCCTGCTCTCCATCATGGCATCTACGTCATTATGTCACCACTCCATATTTATATGTCTGTACATCAGTAGCCACGTTAGTCTGACGGTATTAAATAATGAGAAAAGCACTACGTCTCCAAGTCTTCATTGTGTAAGTGCATACACGACAGTGGCAACAAGGAATGAAACAAAACCTACGCGTCCTCCATGCGCCAACCGGGGGAAGGAAGCAAAAGGATAAAGGTAAAAGGTAATTACCCAATGAGCTCCACAAGTTCCTGCCAAAAGATCAAAGTGAAAACTTTCCAAGATGGCAGAGGGAAAGTTCAACGAAGCAGATGAAAGTTGGGGTAATTACGTAGAATGTTTTAACCACTACTACGTAGCCCACAATTTTAATGAAGCCACGGTAAACTGAAAATGTGCCTGATTCCTCTGTATAATGGGCAGCAAAACATTCAATCTCCTTAAAACTTTGCTATCCCTGGAAGAACAGGGACAAAGATATACACCAAGTTATGCACAGCACTGGGGAGCCATTTAAGCCCCAGACCAACAGTTATGGCAGAAAGGCAACGATTCTATGAAAGGAAACAAATGCCATGGGAAGTAGTAAGTGAATACCTGGCAACATTGCATAAACTGACAAATCACTGTCACTTCGAGCAGATTCTATCCCAGGCACTTCAAGACAGATTGGTGATGGGGTTGGCAGACCGCCAGGCAAAGCAGAAATTACTGGTAATGGATGACAAAGTAACTCTCGAGATTGCTTATTGAACTAGCTGCAGCTTGGAAATGGCAGACAAAAATTTGGATGTGGGCCAACAAGACCTGGTCGGGAGGTTTTCCTGCCAACAATTGTGGTATGAACAACCATCACCCAGAAAACTGTTTCTTCAAAACTTCCAAATGTTTTCGCTATAATCAAAAAAGGACACATCAAAGTCAAATGTTCAATTAAAAAAACAGTAAAATGCAGCTAGACTCAAAATGCTGATAACCACCTGAGGTCAAAGTGATAGCAGAGAGAGAGAGAAAAAACACCCCTGACCACGACCATAGCAACAGATCTGAAGACAATAAAGCAACAGCTGCAGCATGGCATATCCGAAAGATAAACGAAAAAAGCACGGAGATTTATATTCAACTAAAAATAAACAACGAACCTCTGAAAATGGAGCTCGACCCAGGGGCTGCAGTGTCTCTCATGCCATTACATTTAAAGCAACGCTTGCTACCACACCTTCCAGTGAAAACAACTGAAGTTACACTCAGGTATCTCTCTACATCATAAATACCCAGGGACCAGCACTTTACGGAAAAAACTGGCTACAACACATTTCCTGAGACTGGCTGGAAATCGGTTCAATACTGAATGTAAACCACAAAGACAACACCCAACCAGAACTCAACCAGATCCTCAACGATCACGCCGTGGTCTTCCAACAAGGGTTAGAGAAGCCAAACTGTAATTAAAAGAGAATGTGGAACCAAAATCCATCAAAGCCAGAAAAGTTCCATTTGCAATGAAAGGAAAAATTGAAGCCAAGTTAAATAGACTAAAAGATGAAGGCATATTAGAACCAAAAGAATACAGTGACTGGACAGCGCCCATCGTACCTTTACGGAAAGCAAACGGTGAGATTTACATTGGTGGCGATTACAAAGTCACCATCAACCAGGCACTAAAAGTACTAGAACACCCCATACCCAAAGCAGAAGAACTATTTCAAGCACTAAATGGAGGGCAAAAGTTCACAAAATTAGACTTGTCACAGGCATACCAACAAAAAGAATCAAGGCAATATGTGACAATCTATACCCACCTAGGACTGTTCACCTAAACATGCATCCATACGGATTTCAGCAACACCTGCAATTTTTCAAGCTACAATGGACAAATTACTACACGGAATAGCAGGGGAATGTTGCCTTGATGATATCATCATCACGGGCCGAAACGAGACGAGGAACATTTACAAAACCTTGAAAAAGGTCCGAGGCAGACTACAGCAGGCCAACGTACGACTACGACAGGATAAGTGTGCCTTCATGCTCAGTGACATACAATCGACAAGGAGGGGGTACAAATGGATCTGGCAGCCGCAGAAGCTTTTCGCAAAGCCCCATATCCAACCAACAAGTCGGAATTACAGTCCTTTCTAGGTCTTATAAATCACTATTAGAAATATATCCTGAACATGTCTACACTATGCAGCCCCCAAAACCGCTAACTCAAAAAAGATCAAAAATGGTACTGGAATATGTAAACTAAAAACACATTCGATCAACTAAAAGAAATATTAACGTCAACAAATATGCTTCTAATCCACTACAACCCGAACATGGAAGTGACTCTAGCTGTTGATGCTTCACCAGTAGGACTGAGAGCAGTATTATCCCAAATCACAGGGAAGGATGAGCAACCAGTGGCATATGCTTCGTGGGCATTAAATGCAAGTGAAGGCATTTAATCAATTCAAATGGAAAAAGAAGGATTAACAATAAATTTTGGTGTAAAAAGATTCCACCAATATCGCTACGGAAGAACTTTCACCCTAATCACTGACGACAAACCTTTAAGTTTGATTCTGGGCCCCCATAAAGAGGATACCAATATTAGCTGCAGCCAGAATTCAAAGATGGGCCATGCTATTAGCCGCATACGAGATAAAAACAAACCGGGACCTTATCACACTTACCACTACCCGAAACAAAACAAAAAGAAGCAATTATTAAATGGATAGCAGAAGCAGCAGCTGTCAACCAAGAATAACTACCCATTACAGCTCAGATGATCGGCAAAGAAACCTGAAAGGGGGCAACGTTAAGCAAAGTCTTATACTTCACCCTCAATGGATGGCCAGAATCTGTCATACTTCACACGCCGCCATGAACTATCAGTTGAAGAAGTATGTTTACTTTGGGGTACCCGTATAGTTATCCTGGCCAAATGGCAAAACACCTTATTATCAGAGCTGCACCACAACCATCCAGGAATGGTACGAATGAAAACGCTGGCCCGGATGCATGTTTGGTAGCCATCAAAAGACAGAGACAGTGAGAGAATGCAAATTATGTCAGTCAATGCAGCTAACAATGCCACAGGCCGAGGCCAACATTAGAAAATGGCCATCCAACCCTGGCGTCAGATTCACGTAGACTTTGCAGGGCCATTCGTGGGAGGGACTTTCCTTATGGTGGTGGATGCACATTCCAAATGGCCAGTAGTTTCACATATGTAAAATAGCAAAACTGATTCTACAATTGAACAGCTAAAGGCCATATTTGCTACCTATGGACTACCTCACGAATTGGTCACAGACAATGGACCCCAGTTTACATCAGAACATTTTAAGAGATTTATGTGTGACAACAATATCAGACATATTTTGTCTAATGGAGAGACAGAACACTTTGTGCAAACATTCCAGAAGGCAATGAAAACCAAGAAACTTCTAAACGCCTCCTGGACTCACAAGATTGCAGATTTCCTATTAGGGTACAGAAACGCATTGCATTCGACCACATAACGCACCCCAGCAGAATTGATGTTTGGCCACAACCTGTGGACATGACTATCCACAGTTCACCCTGATCTGGGCTTCCATTTAGAAAAATCCACATCACCACAAATGTTACCGAGAGCACTGGAGGTGGGCGAGAGAGTACTGGGACAAGATTACAAAGACCCATGGGTGGTGGGGGTGATTATATTCTGTGCTAGTGGGAGACGGACTGTGGAAATGACATATTGATCAATTGTAGCCATTGTCTGACACCAGAGTCCCCGAACTACTTCACAACCCAGAGGAAGTAGAACCAGACCTGCTGTGGCAGGCCATGGCAATCCAATCCCTTGGGCCGAGATGGGTAGCCCAGTAAATGCGACAAGCAGCCCAGCACGTAGAATCCCGGAGGCCAGTGAAGGCCAGCAGTCGCCGTTGACCCAAATATCGATGGGTCCCATCCAGACCAGCCCTGAGCAAATACCAGTCCAGCATGCCACGCTGAGGGGGTCCGAGAGAAAGAAGACCACCTGAGTGCTTTATAGACTATGTTCCATAATTATTATTAAGTTCCTTTCCATATTATAATCACTCAGTATATGTACACAAATTCGCACTGTAGTCATGGGCCCGATGTAGTAATGGTAGTTAGAGGGGGCCTATTCAACATTTATTGCATGGTTGGGATTGCTTAAGGTGGTGTGTAGGTGGAAAGAAAAAGGTTGAAAACCACTGTTTTAATCGTCCCTCATTGACTCATTATGTCCACGGTTTCATAACTCCAAAGGAAATGTGCCAAGCCAAATATTTCAGTGACAATTGGGTCCAGAGCAGTGATTCTCACCCTTCCCTTCCCACCTTAAGCAATCGCTTACTAATCACAGAGCACCGATGGCATAGGGATTACTTAAAGTGGGATGTGAGTGGAAAGAGAAAGGTTGAGAACCACTGCTTTAAATATTATCTCAAAATTTCTCTCTTATAAAAGCAGCCAAGACAACAATGTTGTACCCCACGGAGCTTCACTTTACATCAGCACGTTGAAAAAAGCATTGCTTGATGATTGTCTTATTTGGTGTGCATTTTGACTCAAGGAGAATATCAGATTCATTTCTGCTGATCAGGAGGTATAATTCATAAATTTTCAGAATTGCAATTTGCCCCAGGATGAATGAATTTTAAAATCAAAAGGCAATTAAAAACCGAGGTTTGCGATCCAATTCCTGGGCAGTTCTTTTCCAGTTGAGACAGAAAATGAACAAAAATCAGGTGACAATGAAGCAAGGTTTTGATCATGGAAGAAAAGCAAAAGTCTGCAGACGCTGCGATTGTCGTAAAAAAAAAAAACGCAGAAACGCTCACCAGCAGCTCTACTTTGTGAGGTATCTGAGGAGATTCGGTATGTCACCGAGGACTTTTGTAAACTTCTTACAGGTGTACTGTAGAGAGCATTCTGGCTGGTTGCATCACGGCCTGGTACGGAGGCACCAACTCTCAAGGACAAGAATAAACTCCAGAGGGTTGTTCACTCGGCCTGTGACATTATAGGCACCAGACTTCACTCCATCGATGATATCTACACGAGAGAGTATCTTAAAAAACAGCCTCTATCCTCAAAGACCTCCACCACCCAGGCCATGCCTCTTCACTCTACCACCATCAGGGAAAAGGTCCAGGAACCTAAAGACGAGCACTCAACGGCAAAAGGACAGTTCTTCCCCGCTGCCATCAGATTCCTGAATAATCAATGAACCAAAGACACGGCCTCACTTCTCATGCAGTATTATTATTATTTTATTTTTATATATATATATATATATATATATATATATATAGTAATGTCATAAGATGGTTATTATATGCATGTTTGGACTATGACGCTGCCACAAAACACCAAATTTCATGACTCGTTCATGACAGAAAATCCTGATTCTGATTAACACTGCAGGAACTCAGTGAGTCTCGCAGAGTCCATAGGAACAGAGATATATTACCCACATTTTGGGACTGAGCCCTTCTTCAAGGTACAAGTAAAAAGCAGGAGGGCACCTGAATTAAAAGGGTGTCGAGAGGTAAAAAAAGGGCAGGGGAAGGATCACAGACCAAGAGCGTTAATTGGATATGGATGGGAGGACAGGAGAGAGGGAAGGTCCCTGTCTTTCTTTACTTTTCGGCAGTCTTTTAACGCGCCTGCCTGCTTTTTATTTGTGTGTTAAAGAAGAGCTCAGGCCTAAAACATAGCAGATAAAGATGCTGTGAGACCTGCTAAATTTCCCCAGCATTTCTGTGTTTTTACTTTCTTTATGGAAGACAGACAGAGATTTCCCACCCAGGCCCTGGTCAATATTTATCGAGGCACAATCACAGTCAATCAGTTTCTGAGCATTTGCACCATACAATTCAATGACTGCACTCCCTGTAACTTCAACCAGGATTGCAATTGTATGCGGATTATTCCTAATTCAAGCAAAGGTGAAGCCCATCACCAATGCTTCTGCTCCAACTAATACAATTGAGCTGAAGTCATCTTTGGTATCACTGAATTCACAAAATAAATTGATGAACACTATTGCAGCGCCAGTGACCGGGTTCAAATCTGGCTCTGTAAGGAGTTTGTACATTCTCTTCATGTACGCGATGGTTTCCTCCCACCCTTCAAACATGCGGGGTTGTCGGATAATTGGGGTCTTTTGCCGGCACAGTCACATGGACCAGAAAGGACTGTTTACCATGCTGCGCATCTAAATTAAAAAGTAAATTATTACCAAATTCAGCAATGTCCATTACACTGGACAAACACAAGATTAAAGGTTTGTTTCCCTTCATTTACCCTATAAGGACACACCAATGGGTGCCACTAGTCCAGTGCCACTATCAAGACGAGGAAGAGAAGCAAAAAAGAGTCCCTTCAGAGAAATGGAGTGTCTGTGGACCCCACCACCTCCTCAAATCGCGCCGCCTCCTGCGTCCCTTCCCCCTTCCAACCCCAACATCACACTCCCTCCCACCCCACCCCCCCCACCCCGCCTCTCGATCTGGTCTAATTGTGAATGTGAGCTCAAGGCTGCCTCTGTAATCCCTGATCCCGAACCCCCCCCTCCCCCCCCACAACCAATGCGACTCAAAAGCTGTCAGCGCATGAGGGCCTTTGGGAGCTCTTCTGGAATCAGCACCCTCGCTAAACTTGGTCCCAGTCCCCAGCAGTCCCAGGCCCATGGCCTGGTGTGTGGCCTTCAGCTGCCAAGCAAAATAGCACAGCAGAGAGAATAGGAGTCATAGACCTTGCAACCCAGTGTTTCACTGGGTTTCACATCGTGATGTCCCAAATTGAAGAAATGTTTAACAATATTGAGAATGCAAAGAAAATGCTTGACTTAAGCTAATTTTGAAGCTAGCAATGAGAACAAACTGGATTAACAGCCTCTGAGATCTTAGTTCTAATTTACCATTAAATAATCATTAGTCAAGCCTTCTCGAAGTGAATTAGAACTGCACACTTATGAGCACAATTATCTAATCTCATTTTTTTTTTAAATAATTCAAATTAAATTTGCTCAGAGGGAAGAGATATTATCAGAGTAGATTCTGCAAAAAGCCTTTTGAGTATGGGTGAAATAAAGGTACTGCTTGTGCTGGGAGAATTTTTTACTCTTCAGATTAATTTTCCAGACCATATGCTTTTCCAGAAGCAAACTCGCACAAATCTTCTTCAGTGGTTCATGTCCTGCGAAGACTTTCATCTCTTCTTCATGACTACTCTGTAGAAGGGCAATAGATGCCAACTGAATCAACCTCTCACTAATCTTTTTCACTCCGGCCTCTTTGGAAAAATACGAATTTGTTCAGAAATTATGTTTCACGAGCCCGTTGTCCATCCCCAGCTGTCAGGGAAACCCAGAGCACTGCACGCGAACACCAATCACTGCATGGGTGCCGGGAGCCAAAGTGACTAGGGGGTGATGGCCATGTGGAACATTGCAATAAAATGAAAGTATGACAAGGGTCCAAATGTCCAGGAGAGTTCGGAGAAGAAACGGCAAAGCTTCCAGTTGCATTTCCCTGGAAGGATAACTCCATTCATCAAATACCAAACAAAGCAGAGTCTAATCAGAAGCAGGTGACACTTTTGGCTTCATCTGGGATTTCAATGTTAGGATTTTCAACAGAAAATTAAATTCAGAGACATGAGTGAGTGTAGCTTATGTGCTTACTTGGCTTTCAAAATGATTGGCCATGGGTTTGACATTGAGGGGATTTAAAAAAAGCTTTAGACAGCAGGAAGGTATGGATGACTGGGTGATTTGGGCAGAAATGTAGTTGATGCTCCATAATGCGGAGGAGTGTGAAAGATGTAACCTGAAAATGGATTATTCCGGAAATAGAAGGGTACTGAGGGGGTGGAGAAACAGAAGAACTTCAGATGCTTGTCCAGAGATGCTAAAGGGTAGATCAAGTTGGTGGTAGTTAAAAAGGTTTACCATATTCCTTATTAGTCGAGGCAGAGAATGGGTAATTATTTCACAACTAGACCGTTGGGAAGGAAATAGAATTGCAATCAGCAATTTCAGCTCAACACTAGTTAGAACTGTCTTTTTTAAAAATTTAGACATACAGCACAGTAACAATCCCTTTCAGCCAATGGGTCTGTGAAGCCCAATTACACCCAATTGACCTACACCCCCAGTATGTTTTGACGGGCGGGTAGAAACTGGAGACCACGAGGAAAACCCATGCTGATATGGGGAGAACGCACAAACTCCATACAGACAGCGCAGGATTCAAACCCCAGTCCCAATTGCTGGTGCTGTAACAGCGTTGCACCAACCGCTACGCCGACCGTGCTGCTGTGTTCTGGTGAGACGAGTTAAACAAGGAAACCTGCAGATGATGGGGTCGAGTGCAATACACAAACGTGCTGAGTTTCTCCAGCACATTTCTGCATTGATCTGCTCTGGTGAACAAGTCACAGAAAAGATGTAATTGTACTTGACGGGACCAGAGAGGAGATTCACCAAGATGTTGCCAGGACTTTAATGTTCAAATAGGAGGAAAGGTTAGCTGGGATGGGCCACAGGAAAGTGCAAGGCATCCGGAACTCTACCTGAAAGGCCAGAAGCAAGAATTCTCTTTGCATTTAAAAGTCCTTGGATTGCACGTTTGACAAGGCATGACCAGCAGACAGTGCTGCAGAGTGAGGCAGTACTGCTTCTACTGGACCAGACACAATGTGCCACAGTTGCACGTCTGTGTCATGGACTTTCAACGATTCACTAGAAATATTCATGGAGTTGTAAGTGGAGTGTTAGTTGATGGCATGCAAATTCAAGATGAGCAGAAGGTGTTTTCATTGAATGATAGTCAAATGGACAGAAGACAGCAGCCTTCAGTACCCTTATTTATCTGTGAATAAACACACATCAAGTCAGCCAACTCCCAGCCACTTCTTCATGCTCAGTGAACGTCACCAAGTCAGGAGTAAAGCCCAAAAGAGTTGTGGCATGTCCCTGTGACATGGGAGTTTCTACATTAAAATAAGCACTTAATTCGGAACAATGGCAGCACGTTCAATTCACGTCACTCAAACAAGTCAACAGATCCAGGTACAGGTATATCGTTCGAGCGGCAAGAGGAGGTAGAAGGACAAAAGCATGATGCTATGTGCTTTGAGCTGGTGAGGAAGGAGAGACAGGAGACAAAACATGAAGGTAGCCAGTTAGAGGGGTTGAAATGTCTCTATTTCAATGCTAGGAGTATTAGGAATAAAGGGAATGAACAGAGCCTGAATCAGTACGTGGAACTACGATGTGGCCGTTACTGAGATTTGGCTGGAGGAAGGGCAGGATTGGCTGATTCAGGTACCAACCAGGGTTTAGGTGTTTTAAAAATTGGATGGGAGGAAGAAAAGGGTGGGGGGAGGGTGAGTAGCATTACTGGTCAGGGATAGTATCATGGCTATAGAAAGGGAGGATGCTGCAGAAGGAGTGTCCAATGAGTTGGGGTGGGTGGAAGTCAGAAATAGGAAGGGAGCTGTCACTGTGCTGGGAGTAGACTCTAGGCCCCCAAATAGCCCTTGGGACACCAAGGAGCAGATAAGCAGGCAGATTTTGGAATGGTGCGTTAAATTTGAACTTTGGGTGATTTGAATTTCCTTAATATTGACTGGCATCTACTGACTGCAAGAGGGATCAATGAAGCTGAATCTGTCAGGTGTGTACAAGAAGGATTCCTGACTCAGTATATGGATTGGCCGACAAGAGGAGAGGTCATACTGGATCTGTTTCTGGGGAATGAACCTGGTCAGGTGGCGGACCTCTCAGTGGGGGAACATTTGGTGAGAGTGAACACAACTCCCTGAGCTTCAACATAGCTATGGAAAAGGATATAAACAGTCAAACTGGAAAAGTGCTTAACTGGGGAAGGGCTAATTACAAAGAGATGAGGCAGGAACTTGCAGGAATAAATTGGAAACAGATGTTTAAAGGTGAAAGCACAGAAGTAATGTTGAGGAAGTTTAGGGACCACTTGTTCAGGGTTCAGGATAGGTTTGTCCCACTGGGACAAGGACAAGATGGTAGGAAAGGGGAACCGTGGCTGGCGAAACAGGTCAGGCATCTAGTCAAGAGGAAGAAGGAAGCAGACATTAGATACAGGAAGCCGGAAGGGCTCATTAGATATATGGTAGCCTGGAAGGAGCTTAAGAAAGAATGAAGAGAGCATGAAGAGCCTTGGCAGGTAGAATTAAGGAGAACCCCAAGGCGTTCTATGCGTATGTGAAGAACAGAAGGATGATGAGAATGAAGGTGGGGCCACTAAAGGATAAAGGAGGAAACGGAAAAGACCTTGATCACAGTGAGGTCAAAATTGAACAGACCTGTGGGCTGGACAATGTGGAGATTAAGGAAGTATTGGATCTTCTTAAAAACATCAAGATTGATAAGTCCCTGGGACCCGACCCTAGGCTGTTGTGAGAAGTGAGAAGAGATAGCTGGGGTAGGTAGTAGTTATGATCTTTGATTCCTCTTTGGCCACAGGGGAGGTGCCGGTGGATTGGCAAATGTGGTCCCCTGTTTAAATAAAAGGTAATAGGGAGAATCCTGGGAATTATAGACCGGTGAGTCTGACGTCAGTGGTGTGCAAACTAATGGAGAGGATTCTCCATTATCCTTATCTTATAAGGATAAGATCTATGAGCATTTGGAGAAGTCCAGTCTACTTGAGGATAGTCAGCATTGATTTATGAAGGGAAGGTCATGCCTCACGAGTTTAATTGAGTTTTTTGAGGAGGTAACAAAAGGAATTGATGAGGGTAGGGTGATAGATGTGGTCTACATGGATTTTAAAAGGCATTTGACAAGGTCCCCCATGAGAGACTCATCCAGAAAGTCTTGAGGCACGGAATCAGTGAAACCTTGGCTGTGTGCATAAAAAATTGGCTTGCAGGTAGAAAGCAGAGTAGTTGTGGAAAGAAATTATTTATCCTGGAGGTCAGTGACTGGTGGAGTACCACAGGGATCTGTTCTCTGTAACTCTTATAAATGACCTGGATGAAGAGGCAGAGGATATGTCAGTAAGTTTGCAGATGATACGAAGGTGGGAGGAGTTGTGGATGGAGCTGAAGGTTGTCAAAGGTTATTAGAGGATAAAGATAGGATGCAGAGTTGGGCAGAAAAGTAGCAGATAGGTTTTAATCCAAATAAGTGTGAAGTGATGTATTTTGGAAGGACTAATCAGAAGGCTGAGTACAGGGTTAATGATCGGTTACTTAAGAGTGTGGATGAACAGAGGGACCTTGGGGTGCAAATCCATACATGCCTCAAGGTCACCACACAGATTGATAGGGTAGTTAGTAAGGCCTATGAGATGCTCGGCTTCATTAATGGGGGGATTGAATTTGTGAGTAGAGAGGTTATGTTACAACTCCACAAATCTCTGGTGAGACCATACTTAAGAGTATTGTATTTAGTTCTGGTCACCTCATTATAGGAAGGAGGTAGAAGCTGTGGAGAGGCAGCAGAGGAGATTTACCAGGATGTTGCCTGGATTGGGGAAAAAAGACACAAGGCAAAGTTAGCAAAGCTGGGACTTTTCTCTTTGGAGCACAGAAGGATGAGAGGAGACTTGATAAAGGACGACAAGATAATGAGAGACATAGATAGGCAGGGCCAGCAAACATCAGAGGACAAAGTTAAGGGAGGGAATTTTAGTGGAGACATTGGGGGAAAGATTTTTTTTTTTTTTTTTTAAAACAGAGAGTTGTGGGTCCTTAGAAAGCCTTACCAGGAATAGTGGTGGAGGCTGAAACACTGGGGCCAAATAAGAGATTCGTAAACAGACATGTGGATGTACGAAAAATAGAGGGTTATGGGTAAGGGAGGGTTTAGTACTTTTTTGATAGGGTCAGCACAACATTGAGGGCTGAAGGGCCTGTACTGCGCAGTACTATTTATTTTCTATACAAGATGATGCCCAATAGAAAGTTAAGAATGTGTGTTAATCAGAACAATTTCTATTATGACTTCATACCAATTTACATGATAGATGTTACAATGGATAATGGAGAGGGAGGGGGTGGTAACTGCAAGAAGTCAAATTAGTGGCAATAGTGCTATGTAGCATATTTGAGGATTAATGGAATGCTTATTTGAATAGACACTAAGGATGTAAAAAAAACTTTGCACAGTTTTCCTTTGCACATAATTTTATTGTGAACAATGTTTTTTTGTGGGGAATAGACAATAGATCATTTGAGATCTAACTTTCACAATTGTCACGGTCTGCAAGCATCCCCACAACAGCAATTGGGAAATCTGAATAAGTTTCTTTCACGCCGCCAAATAAAATGGGTTGAACCGGCCAATTTAGTGGGTAATCTGGCAGTGTGAAAAGTCCCAAACGGGCAGGGTGAGCAACAATCAACCAGCATCTGTCTCTTGGAGGAGGGTGATGTCGGAGCCCAGCTGAGTTAACTCATTAATCACTCTGGGGCGGTGTGAATACTCAACCAGTTCTACCACCTACTATTAGTGACATTTGTGCCTGCGTGAGTGCGTCAGTCTGCTAGTATTATAAGTAATCTTGAGATGATTTAAAGCACAAGTAGTGAAATATAACTGCACAGTAATATTTCACAGGGCAGCCACTGGGGCTGACAGCAATACCTGTGTTTTAAATCATTTCACGATTACTTATAATACTTAATAAGATGCAATGCTATATAAATAGTTGTTATACTCTATTGTTTAGGGAATAATGACAAGCTGGGCTGTGGGTTTGTCCTAAGTTTCAACAGTGTGAAGGCCATCGCGGTAGATTTTCCTATTATCTTTTATACATTGAGCATGGATGTGCTTTATTCCCGCTTACAATTTCACTGCCTGTGAGTATGTAATACATCACTTGCGATTTACCGCTGGAGGAGGGGCCCCTTAGATCTAAGAGGTAAATCATGGTCTAGAGTGGTGTTACATGCCCGGTAAGTTTACCCGCTTCCTAGGAGGGTTGGCAGTTGAAAGGGGATTCAGTAAGCTACATAAATAAGCCATCATCATTAAAAATAAACCATAGCAAATGTGGGGAAAATGTACTCTAGGGAAGAAAGTAATTGCTTCTCACTCACATCCTTATCTCCTTAGAGGCTTCAAAAGATCTATCATCGACCTCCCGCATATCCAATCTAGAACATATCACAAAATCCATTCTATTGAAACATCCAACAGGCCAGGTCGATTTGCCTAGAACGGTTTACCACCATAGGTGCCGCATTTGAGGAGCCTATGGACACACACTTCCACCATGAGAAACAGAAGACGCCACAGGTAGATGGCTTGCGAAGCCTGCTCTGCCGTGAAACATGATATGACCTTGACTTCATTTTCCCGCCCATCTCTCAGAATTCTCAGCAGCCCCTCCCAACGACTGCCCAATATAAATCAAAAATCTACTTTGGCCCTTAATACATCAAGTGATTTAATTCTTCATGGCCATTCCCCTTAACTCTTTCAACAGGGTTGTCGGAAACCATGCCTTCTAATTCTGGAACTATTCCACTGACAAAAGGAAATATTTCCTCAGCATCTCCTTTGTTGAGGGTCCTCAGTGTGACAGAGTATATAAAGATATGTTTTTGGGAGATAAATTTGGAAAGGTTTGTTAGAGTAGATCAAATACAAACACCTTAAAACAGATCATATTTGAAATACTGGACCTCTGCTCATGCTAGACATATCGGGGCCTCAACAGCTTTTGCAAGAGCTTTGAAGAATGCTCAATAAACTTCACTAATGGATTGTTGTTTGCAAAAGGCAACAGATGAAAGAGCATGTCAGAGCCACTGCTGACTGGAGGAGAGTTTGCTGTTCCAAGAGGGTCATGTGGTTTTGCAAGCAGAGAGAGTCAAACAGGCTCTCTCTCAGAGAGAGAGAGAGAGAGAGAGAGAGAGAGAGAGAGAGAGAGAGAGAGAGAGAGAGAGAGAGAGAGATCACTTGACAGTGTTACAGCCAGCAAGAGTAGCTGGGACTGGAACAGGACAAGCTGGCAAGCCCGTTTGGAAGATGGATGGTCAAAGCACTTATGGTTTATGCTAGAAGAGAGGTCTGGCTGTCTAATGTTTCACTTGGAATAAGAGAAATAAAAAGGAACTCTGTGGTGACCTGAAAGAAAGAGGTGATCATCTGGAGAACCATGAAGGGGCAAGTTTTGTCAGCAAGTCACTGAAGTGGCTGATGGAAGTACATCAGTTGTGAATGTCCTGGAACAACAATTCTCTCTGAAAACCAACAAGAACCTTCCTGAGTGGTAACAATTTACCTTTCAAGCGCCAAAGCTTGGTGAACTTTATAAATATTAAATTCTGTGCACAGTATAAGAATTGCCAACAACCAGTGAACCTGGAGGAATAAAAAGTGAGATTGAACTGTGAACCAAAGAACTTTTCTGAACTTACACACATTACATATACATGCACTTACAATTAAAAGGGGGTTAAGTTAGGTTAAGTAAGTCAACAGATGAGTTAAAGTGTGGTTCTATTTTCATGTTTAAAGATAATTAAAAGCAACTTTTGTTTAAGTAACCATTTGTCTTGGTGAATATCTATTGCTGCTGGGATTTGGGGTCCTCTGGGCTCGTAACACTCAGAATCCTGTATGTTTTAAAAGTTCTCTCTCTTTCTTTTAAAGTGCGTACAAGCCTTTCCCTCCGAGAATCTCAAGAATCAACCTAAGAATGATTCTCTGAACTGTCTGCAATACAATTCATTAAATAGATCCATGTAATGAGTTTACTGTCATACACATTGCACAATGTACATCTGCACCAAAATTCTTACTTGCTGCAGTTGAACTGGTTCTTTGAACTACTGAAATAACTGCACTAGCAGACATCCGAAAAAAGGGCTAATAAATATAAAATAGATAAATAATAAATATTCGCAATTATCCCAGTGCAAAATATATCCCTATTTAAGTAATCAGAACAAACTCTGCTTAGGGGTCCATGTGAGGGCCCATTAGCAGAGATCTGGCAGGTCTACATTATCCTTATTTTCCTTCCGTTTTGGAATTTTGGCCAGCATTCCATTTGCTTCCTGATTTATTTGCTGCGTCTGCATTACAATCTTGTATGTTTCATGCAGCAGCATTGTTGAATTCCTGTTCAGCATCATCATACAGTAACTCTACATTTAAACCATCAACTGCTTGCTTCTTCCCATTACAGTGGGTGGCCACTCAACTGCTGTATTTGTACTTGATCTACAGTTAATTCCCATTTTCCTCTTCTATTCCCCCCTTCCATAACTACGTAGCTGAACAGAGGTCACCAAATTAACACTGCAGACGGCATCCTCCTCACAAATTCGCTTTCCCATCTTTCCTCACATCACCAGCAAAACACTCTGTACATTTCTAAAGGACGGAAACCGGCCCTTCGACTCAGTTCGGCTTAAGCTGACCAAACTCGTCCCACTTGCCTGTATGCCTTTATACTTAAAGATATACCCGTGCAAATGTAATTTAACTGTTTCCAATGTTGCCTCTACCCACCGACTATGGGAGCTCATTCCATGTACCTTTGTGTGAAGTAGATGCCGCTATCCCCTCTCACTTTAAAGCAATCCCTTACTATTCACAGAGCACCGATGGCATAGGATTACTTAAAGTGGGATGTGAATGGAAAGAAAAAGGTTGAGAACCACTGCTTTAAATCTATGATCTGCAGTTTTAGACTCCCCTACTCTATGAGGTCTCTCCTTTGGCCACTTATGCTCAGGGAGAAAGGTCCAGCCTATCCAGTCAAGCCGAACAGTCCGATAAACATTTTTTATGAATTTTTTCTGCATCCTTTCCAGCTTAATGATCTCTATCCCATAGCTAGGTGACCAGAACTGCCCTCAGTACTCCAATGCAGTCTCACCAACATCTTGCACATTTGAAACATGCTATCCCTGTTCCAGTACTCAATGCACCACCAGTGAAAGCATGCCTTCCTCACCAACCTGTCCGCCAGGTTCACAGAACTATGTACCTCTATTCCCAAGTCCCTTTTCTCGACAACAGTCCCCAGGGCCTTACCATTCACTGTGCAAGACCTGCCCTGATTTAACATAATAAAATACAACACCACACACGTCCTAGTTTAATTCCATCTGCCATTCTTTGACCCACTTCCCCAGTTCATCAAGATCTTATTGTCATCTAGGATTACCTTCTTCACTGCCCATTATATCAACAACCTACATTGTCATCCAGGTGGTTGAATAATGATAAACAACAGTGGACCCAACACCAGTCCCTGTGACACACCAAAGGTCACGGCCCTCTAATCCAAGGAACAACTCTCCCGAATGACAAAGGGCGGCATGGATAAAGCAATGTTATCAGGGCACCAGCGATTTAGGTTCGAAGCCAGCACTGTCTGTCAGGAGACTGTACATCACAACAATTGACAAATAACTCTGGTCAGATCTGTGTCAGGGAAGTTTGATGGCGACTATCAATGGCAGGTCCATTATAATTTTATCCATCAACTGTACCTCATCAGAGTACAACAATGGTACATAGAAATGAATAAATGTATTCCATTGGAAAAAATAATACAATTTTATAAATAAAGTCACATTATTTGAACAAATTTGGGAACCGTACATGGAACACAACAGAGGGCCTACCGCGGACATCCACCCTCTAAAATGATAGAATGAGAAGACAAAATAACCTGATCCAGTGTGTAAAAGTAGATGACACAATTTTTTTGTTTATTTTCATTGTGTGATGACATTGTTTAATGGGTTTATTGTATTGTATATGTTGAACATTTAATGGGTTTGGAGGGGGGTGGGAAGGAGGGAGGGAAGGGAGAGGGGAAAAAAGGGGAGAAAATGCCACTGTGTATATTCAAGAGGGAAATGTTTGTGTGTATTTTGATTGATATGGTTCATAGTGTGAAAAAATTTTAAATATTAAACAAAAAACTGTTCCTCATCCAATAAAAATTACACCAATATAAACCTGAATTATCAGAGATGTGTTTTAGGTGGTATAGAGGTTGGTTCCTTCTTGCACTCTACCTGGCTATGCACAAAGGTGTGGCCTTTCTGATAATGACCTCTGTGATACCCTAACTAAGATCACAGGAGTCTCCTTCCCAGTAGGACCCAGAGCTTTGTCTTCTGGGGAACTTTACCACTGTTGGTAGATCACTAACTAATTCTCAAATTAAACTCATAGAAATTGCCTTGAGTGTGGCCAGGAAATGCATGGCAGTAACATGAAGTCTGACTCCCATCTACTTATAGGTGGTCTTTGGAGATGAACAGCTGTATCCCACTTGAAAAGATCACATACAATCTCAAGAAGGGATATAACACCTTCCTAAAAATCTGGCAGCCTTACTTAGAGCATATCAGTACCACACTGGCACAATATAGGGTAATGATCGCTACTGGCAAGCCAGTAGACCTCGGTAAAAATTTTAACAATGTGGCATCATCGTCTCTTCATACGTTTTACTGTACACACTGACAATGGGAGGATTTTCTTTCTTCGTTCTTTCTCTGCTTAATAGGACATATAGAGGGGAGGGGGTGCAGGGAGGGGTTTTTAATGCTTTACATTTGGTATGATTGTTGGTTGTTAAATACAGTACAACTCTGATTATCTGAAATCAGATTCTCCAAAATCTTCATTTATCCATTTTTTTTAAAATGTCTGATAAATGAAGATATCCAAAACAAATCAGAAATCCTCATTTATCCAAAATATTTTGGAGCAGAACTGACCTCACAGGTTGAAAATAACTTCACTAGACGTGAAATTAGAATGACAATTGTCCTCGTTTCTGGTAAACCCCTCCCCTGTCTCTTTCCATTTCTTATTTACCTTCCCTTATTGACTTTTCTCTCCAACTCTCCTCCTCAAATTGTGCACCACTGTCTCCCAGCCGCAAGTGGTCGGAAGAATCCCTTGTCCCAGTGTCATCAAGGAGAGCAGCCTTCCAGGCAAGAGCAGGACCTCGGGCTCAGTGGCATTCCCTCCCCTCCTGTCTCCCTTCCCTACCACCTCGGCACACCAGAGCTCCCGACACCGACTCCGAACCCTCCCCTTGGCCAAATACTGCACACGCACACTCGACTCCCCGGTGCGCGTGTGCGGTAAGCCTAGGGGAGGATATGAGTCAGGACTCGGGCGTCGGGAGCTCTAGTGACCGGGGAGACAGGAGCCCGCCGACTCGCCAGTGAGTGTTCCACCAGCCCAGGATGACTCCCTGGGGATCAGCGGCAGACATGGGGACGTGTCAGGGATTGGCAGCGGTGGTTGGGAGGTGTCGATGATCAGCAGCGGCCAACATTTTTTTTGGTGAGAATTAAACATTATTTTAATGCTTAGAAAGCCTTCCCTTGTGGTTTCTTGTTGTTTATCACAAGTGATTTGCTGTCGCTACTGGGTTGTTTTTAAAAAATGAACAGTTAACCGATAAAAAAACATCTATCTGACATAGGCCCGGTCCCAACCATTTCAGATAATAGGAGTTGTACTGTATTTAAAATGATAAATAAAATATTACAAAAAAGGAGAGTGTACATTCTCCCATGTCTATGTTGGTTTTCTCGGTCTAATCTGGTTTCCTTCCACAAACAATGGGAGCTGAAGGTTAATTGGTGTATTTGGACATCACAGGCCATCAGGGTCTGTCACTGTGCTGTAGGTCTAAATTTTAAATTTAAAAATAAACTTCCACTCCCTGTCTCCTCCTATCAAAACCCACTGGCTCATGGGTTTCCTCAATATTCCACCTTGTAAATAAATGCCAGTATTTGCTTATGACAGAGGTCAAATTAACTGACTTAGCTTCTTACTTTCTGTCTCCATTTCTCTTGAACAAGGTGGTACAGTTTTAGCTTTCCAATCTGTCAAGGTAGTTCCGGTATCCACAAACTTTTCGTCAAATCATGGAAACGGACAGCAGAGAAATGCCCCAGTGAAGCGCGAAAGTCTGCAGAAACTGAAACTATTGTTAAAGCACACAGAAATGCTGGAAGAACTAAGCCGTCTCGCAGCGTCCGTAGGAGGTAAAAATATATAACCAGGGTTTCAGACCCGAGCCCTTCTTCAAGGAATAAGTAAAGATCAGGAAGGCATCAGAATAAAGACAAGGTTGGCTGGGAGAGGAGACCAGACCAACAAATCACCTTTTGTTCTATATTTTTACCTCCTGTGGATGCTGCAAGATGGGCTGAGTTCCTCCAATGTTTCCCCTCTCAGCCCAGTCCTGTGAAGATAACAATATCCCTTTGCCCACTTTTCAATTTTCAGACTGTACAATAACCACCCATAAAGTACAGCAAAACACACTCTGCGGGAGGAACTCAGTGATTTGAGGGGCATCAATGGGAGAGAAGGAATGGTCAATATTTCAAGTTGGAATCCTTCATCAGGATTGTGACTGCAAAGGGTAAATATTCTGTTTCTGATACAGAGCTGGCATAACAGTTTGGCTGGCACGGGGCTGACAGGACTGTTTTTATGTAGCAAAACTCTGTGATTGTACTTAAACAGGAAAATCTGCAGACACTTTGATTGTAGCTGCAATAACGAGGATGTCCTGGAGGCCAAGCATTTCAATTCCACACCGATGTGTCTGTCCACTGCCTCGTGCACTGCCAAACTGAGGCCACACACACGTTGGTGAACACCACCTAATATTCCCTCTCCAACAAGCTGGCACTAATATTGACCGCCAATTGCTCTTAGGCCTCTCCCCTGTCAATCTCTCTTTCTCTGACCCATTATCTCCTTTGCTCCAGTGACCCTTCCCTCCCCATTCACTTACTCTTTACCCCAATCAGTTCGCAGCCTTCTTCTTCTGCCCTCTCCCCCATCTTCATCTCTGACCTCTTGCCTGTTGGCCTGTGCTCTTCCCCCTGCCCCTTCATCTCTTCTCACCTCACCTTTTTATGCAGACTCCTGCCAGGTTTTTGCTCAGAGCATGATGAAGGGTTCAGGCCTGAAATATTGGTTGGATCCCTTTGCTCTGTGACCTGTTGAGTTTCTCCTGCACTTTTGTGCCCTGCACTCCACAACTGTATTTCCTCGTTTCATTTACTCTCTCTCTCTCTTCTGCACATTCTCAATGCAAGGATTTGCCCAAAATGTTAATAATTCCTTTTCTCCCACAGATGCTGCTCAACCCACCAAGTTCCTCTAGTAGATTGTATTTTGTTCCAAATTCCAGCATTTGCAGGATGTATTTCAGCAACTTGCCCATTCGTTCCCTTTCCACCTTTTCCCTGGTGATTATGTTTACCTGAAGTTCATCACTCTCATTTATCCATCTAGCACAAGCATTCACCTGTAGGCACTTCATTTCAAATTGATCTCATTCTCAATAAAAGCAGAAATAGGCCATTCAGCCCATCGAGTCTGCCCTGCCATTTCATCATGAGCCGATCCATTTTCCCCCACTCAGCCCCACTGCCCGCCTTTCTCTCAATAGCCTTTGATGCCCTGGCTAATTAATAGCCTACCAATCTCTGCCTTGAACACACCTAATGACTTGGCCTCCACAACCACCTGTGGCAACAAATTCCACGGATTTACTGCCCTCTGGCTAAAGACGTTCTTTATCTGCATCTCTGCTCTCAATCTGAAGTTGTGCCCTCTTGGTCTCGAGTAGACATTCCCATCATGGGAAACAACCTTTCTACATCTACTCTGTCCAACATTTGAAATGTTTAAATGAGATTCTCCCCCCCCCACCCCTTATTTTCCCAAATTCCAAAGAGTACAGTTCAAGAGCTGACAAGCGCTCATAAGAATCACCAGGGATGAATTATCCTTCCCCTGGGTTGCTATTTCTTAGTGAAACATATTTTAGCAGAGAAATGTTAAATATCTCCTCGAGTGTTTGCCATGGTTAATCCACCATTATCCTGCTAATCTATTTTTCAAGGCTTCTTTGTAATTGCCCACATTAATTCAGAAACTAGAATCTCAAATTTCGCACTCACAGACTAAAATGAAATTCTATAATTTTATAATCATGTTTGCCCAAGGATCCTTTACTACGAGATCACTAATTAATCCCATCATATTGCACATGACAGACCTAAAGTATCCTGTAACCTGGGTGGTTCTACAATGGAAACTATCCCTGATGGCCTGAGAATTCTGCCTCAAGGTCACCATCAACAACTTGTTTTACATGGTTCATGCAACAATTAAAAGTTGTCTACAATCTCTCATTTGCAAGTCCCCATTATTTCTTGATTGTCCTTAAAATGGCCCAACTGTTAGAAAGCCCATCAACTCTCATGGACCAGGAGAGCCTGCTACACCATTTCGTACCATTATGGCTGATCATGCAACTTCAGTCCCCTATTCCTGCTTGCTTCTCCATACCCTTTGATCTCATCAGCCACAAGGACCAGATCAAACTCACTTCTGAATACATCTAATGAACAACTTTCTGTGGTCGGGAGTTCCATAAGTTCTCAGCTGAAATAAGAAGTTTCTCCTCATCTCAGGCTTCCTTTAATGCTTAGCATGTGACTCCATGTTCTGAATCACTGATCTGGCAAGATGTTGGAAGAGAGCCCCAAATTTGTACAGATGCTACCATTGTTGACAAGGCTCCAAATAAGCACATGCACGTGGAGAGCATTTCTGATTTCTAGGTCACTTTGCTGATCATGATCATAAGACAGAGGATTAGAAAGAGATGATTCAGCCCATCGAGTCTGTCCCACCACTTAATCATGAGCTGACCCATTTTCCCACTCAGCACTACTGCCTGGCCTTCTCCCCATAGCCTTCGACGCCCTAATTAATCAAGAACCTCGCAATCTCTGCCTTAAATACACCCAATGGAGGCCTCCTCAATTGCCTGTGGCAAAAAATTCCCCATAGATTCAGTCTGTGGCTAAAGAAATTCCTCCCATTTTTGTTCTAAGTTCCAATCCTGAAGTCGTGCCCTCTTGTCTCTCCCACCATGGGAAGCAACCTTTCCATCCATTACCCATTCAGATTTCATGGTATCTGTCACATTTTAAGAGTGTCCTTAAAACTGGGACAGGATGTTGCAGTGTGTAGACCATAAGGTGGTCATTTTTACAAAGTCACAACTTATGCAGGGTTCACACTGAGATCAAATGCCAATCCACAACATCACAAGATATGCAGAAAAATGAAAAAAAAAAGAGATAAATGTCTGTGTGGGTTTCCTCCAGGTGTTCCAGTTCCCTCCCAAGTACCAGACATATGGGATTAGTCGGTTAATTAATCACATGGGTGTATTTGGGCAACATGGGCTCATGAGCTGGTAGGGCCTGTATCTCAAAATGTCATTAATTTTTTTTTAATGAAGCACGTATCTGCTTCCCTACTTAAAAAAAAAGGCCGTGACTATTCAAAACAATGGTTCTTTCTAAAAACTGATGACAAATAGATTTTAGATTACAATAGAGAACAGCAAAAGCTGCAGAAGCTGGAATCTTAAGCTGACACGTCTGATTAGCACGTCAGACAGCAATTCCTGGGGCGAATTACTTTTTCCAAAAAAAAAACCAAACCTTATTCATGCTGCAGGTGCTCCTTACTTACGATGCGTTATGTTCCGACAAACCCATTGTAAGTGACGGGGTGGGGATTGTAAGTCAGAAAATAGGTACTGTACAATACCTGATTTTGATGGCTCTGCTGTCGATTGATAGCAAGTGTTAAGTTGTACAGGTACTCATCATTAACGTACACAACTGAACACAAACTGGGCCTGAAGGACATTTGAAGTATTGAACTAAAATTAATTGCTGGATGGTGAGAATGTTAAAGCGACAGGGTCCACCTGAGTGGATACTGCGGCTCGCTGCCAATGCCCAGCATCGCGAGAGTATCATACCGCACGTCGCATGCGAGGGAACAGGTCAAAATTAAAAGTACGGATTCTACCAAATGCGCATCACTGCCATACCAACGTTACTTCAAAAAATCGTAAGTCGAACCATCGTAAGTAGAGGAGCATCTGTAAAGTATTTACAAAAGAAAATTCTGCAGAGCTTTTTCTTCAATCTTCATATATCCATACACATTCACTGTACGTTGTTACGTTCCCCCCCCCCTCCCCCCCACCAGCGCTAATGCTAAAGAGACGATCTGGGAACTGTATGGGGCTATGAACTGCAGACCGCACACCCTGACGGACTGATTATCAACACTGGAGATTTCAACCAGGCGAACCTTAAGTTAGGGCCACCTAAATTTCATCAGTATGTGGGCTTTGCTATGAGAGGGCTAACGCGTTTGTGTATGTGAACATTTCCGACACGTATCGGGCAGAGCCCCGCCCACACCTCAGACACTAGACCATGGAGCATACAGACCGCTTTGTCAGATGCTCAGACCAGTTCTGAAGCAGGTTAAAACCCGGCCAATGGGGTCCATCCATGCACCAAGACTGCTTTGAGCTCAATGATTGGCACATGTTCAAGGAAGCAGCATCCGATGGTGACTGCATCAACCCGGAGGAGTATATAGCATCAGTGACCAGCTACATTAGCAAGTGTACTGGCGACGTCACTGTGCCCAAGACCTACACGCTCTAATCAGAATGTGTAATATGGTCTCCGTATGGATGACAGCGGAGGTGTGTGTGCTGCTCAGGAACTGAGATGCTGCCTTCAGAGCGGACGACGAGGTAGCCCTGGCTATTGCAAGAGCCAAGCTGTCTAAGGCCATCAGGGAAGCAAAGCGAGTACATGGCCAGCTCATTCATAGTCACTTCCTGGACAGCAAGAACACGTGACACACAATGAAGGGCATCCAAGACATCACCAACCACAAGACTACTCTATCTGCCTGTGCTGGTGATGCCTCCCTCCCAGATGCACTGAACAACTTTATGCATGTTTTGAGGAAAAAAACGAAATGGCAGTGAAGACCTCTCCTCCAAATGCTGTAACTTGCAGTGGCCGATGTGATGTGATGAGAGTGTTAGGCAAGCTGCTGGACTGGATAACATTCCTGGCAGAGTGTTCAGGGGATGTGTGACTCAGCTAGTGGATGTTCTCACCGACATCTTTAACATCTCCCTGAGAAGCGCCATGGTCCCAACGTGCTTCAAAACCACCACCATTGTCCTTGTACTCAAGAAGTTGTCTGTGTCCTGCCTCGATGACTAGTGCCCTGTCATACTCATGTTCATTGTCATGAAGTACTTCGAGAGGCTCATCATGGGGCCATTCATCTCCTGGATCCCCTGCAGTTCACATATAGATCCAACTGCTCTACAGATGATGCCATGGCCACCACCATCCATCTACCCCTCACCCACCTGGAAACTAAGGACTTGTATGTTCGAATGCTGTTTATTGACCGTTCAAGGTATTCAACACAATCATACCTCAGTATCTGATAAGGAAGTTGGGCCTGCTGGGTCTAAACACCTCCCTCTGCAATTGGATTTTTGACTTCCTGTCGGGGAGTCCTCAAGCAGTCCAGATTGGCAACAGCACTTCCAAGGCCATCACACTAAGCTCAGGGGCCCCCGCAGGGCTGCTTGGTTAGTCCACTGTCATTCACACTGCTGTCCCATGACTGTGCAGATAAACACAGCTCGAACCACATAATCAAGTTCAATGATGAAACGACAGTGGTGGGCCTGATCAGGAAGGATGAGGAGTCAGCGAACAGAGATGAGGTGCAGTTGCTAATGGACTAGTACAGAGCCAACAACCTGCATCTGAACGTTAATAACACAAAAGAGATGGTTGTCAACTTCAAGAGGGCTCGGGGGAGCACATTCTGCTGACCATTGATGGCTGGACCATTGAGGTCGTCAAGAGTATCAAGTTCCTTGGAGAGCACTTGGCGGACAATCTCACCTGGACCCTTAACACCAGCTCCATAGCCAAGAAAGCACAGCAGCGCCTCTACTTCCCGCGGACTGAAGAAAGTTCATCTCCCACCTTCTATTCTAGAGGAATCACCGCTGGTTTGGAAGCTGTACCACCTCGGACCGCAAGTTAGCGGAAAAAGTCATGGGTTGGGGTGGGGGCTCTCTTCCTACCAGGAAGGACATCTAAAACACCTGATGCAGGCAAAACATTGAGAAGGATTCCACACCCCTCATGTAAACTGTTCTCCCTTCTGCCATCTGGTAAGAGGTACCATAGCACTCGGTCCTTGCATCCAGATTGGGCAACAGTCCCCCCCCCACCCCTCCCCAAGCCATCAGGCTCCTAAATTCCCAGAACAAATCTGGATAATGTATCATGGGCTTTTACTGCAAATGTCTTAATATGTTTAACTTCTGCGATGACTTTTATTTATGTAAATATACTGCATGGACCTGGAGAACCACTAGCTTGTCTTTACCATGCGAGCATGGTAAGAATGGTAAACAAAGGTGACTTGGTGTTCGTTCTCTAATTAGTATGTATCACCTTTGCAGGTTCTCCTCCCTTCATTGTTGCTCAGTCACCAATTCAGGCCTGAACCGCACCTATAAGAGGGGGAAGAAGCTGGGGGTGAGACTCAAATGTGATAAGGCCGGTATCGGACAGAAAATATGCCAGAAGTGAAGAGACAAGTAGAGGAGAAAACTGTAAGGAAAGAAAGTTAGAGCAAAAAAAAAAATTAAGTCCATAAGTAGGTAAAGGAGAGATGGAAACAGTGGGATGGGGTTACCTGAAATTAGAAAAATCAATGCTCATCTTTGATCTCCAGAAGGAATACGAGGTCTTGTTCCTCAGGTTTACGATTGGCCTCACGCTGACAATGGGTGAGGCTCAAGCCAGGTTGGATGGCTGGCTGCAGAAAGGACAAGTTCAGACTCAGAGAGTTCGGGTGTTCACCAGAGTAGTCACCCAATCTGCATTGCCTCACCAATGTAACAGAAGCAGCCATTTAGATTGCAATATTGTCAATTCCTTTTTTTTAAAACCAAAAACAGACTTTATTCACAATTAATTATTTTCAAAAGGAAAATCATTCAAAGTCTCTTCCCACCCATAGTTTCACATTCATACAATTACATCACTGTACATTGTTACATGAATTTCAGTGCTTGGATGCTAGATAATCTGACAATGGATCTTTGTCCCTCCTGGTCGTTTGAAAGCTATTAAAGTTGAGGTAAATTATTTAGACAATTACAGGAAATATAATTTAAATATTTTGTCTATTTTAATGAGTCATTGCTTTGCGATGGTTGCAAATAATAGAGGCTTCCCATCAGTCTCGGCCCCTCAGTGACTGGCAATTGGAAGGACTCCAGCCTGTGATCCTCCAAATGTGGCTGTGCTCCCCAAAAACCCCCTTGGGTCAGGCAAGGTCCAGGGCAACCAAGCCACAACTCCCATAATTATGAAGCCCCAGTCTTAACATGTCCCCAACAGGCTTGGATGCAAGATATTCTGATAATGGAGCTTTGTCCCCCTTAGATGTTTGAAAGCTATTAAAGTTGATGCAAATTATTTCGACAATTCCAGGAAATATAATTTAATTATTTTGTCTATTTTAATATCATTGTTTTGCAATGGTTGCAAATAATTAAGAAAACCCTTTGCCTCTCAACCCACAGGCCGAGACTCTCCACTGAACCTGGTTAAAATCTGAGGCGGATTCATTGAACTGGCATGCTGTTTCTCTTTGCATGGAGGTTGTTTGGTATGCGGAGTATGTGCTGCGTTTTCCTGCTTTAAATTGCGTTTTCTTAAATGTGTTAAGTTTGGAAATGCTTTCGAACCTGCCGACCAAGAATATACTGAGAGGTTGTCGGGGTCCTATGGCAGAGCGGTGGAGGGGCTTGAGCGACACCTCCGGGTCATGAGGTCTGGGTAGCCAGGCCAGGTTGTGCTGGGTTGTATGCGGAGTCCAGCAATGTTGTCCGTCAGCAAGCAAGAACATAGAAATCAACAGCACAGGGCAGGCCCTTCAACCCACAGTGTTTGTGCTAACATAATAACCTACTCTAACAAATGCTTAGAATTTCCATGCTGCATAACCCTCCATTGGTCTCAGCTCCATCTAATAGTTTCTGAAAAGATGCTATTGTACCCTTCCCTCCATGCACCCACCACTCTGTGTGAATTTTTTTTTTCTTTTCTTACATCTCCCCCCCCCCCCCCACTTACTTCCAAGCACCTTTGTAAGCTTTTGCCCCCTGCATTAGGCATTTCAGCCATGGAAAAAAGCCTTGACCATCCACACGATCAATGCCTCTCGCCATTAGAAGGAACAAATAAAAGTCCAGAAAGCACAGGCAGAGTGACCATTGTTGGAGCAGCCATCGTGTCAGTGGCCCAGCATCGGAAAGGGGAGCCAAGACTTTGGCTCACAAAGTCTTGGTGAGAAACACATTAAGAAGGGGATGTTGTTCCTTTCATTATTGCTGATTTGGTCTTGGTTGCCTGCAGTGCAGTGCAGGAGTGATGGCAAATATGACAGTGGAATGTTCTTCCTGTAGGATGTGGGAATTCATGGAATCTGATGGTTTCCCTGATTGACTACCCCTGTGGCAAGTGCAGCCAACTCCAGCTCCTGAAGACTGTATTAAGGAACTGGACAAATTCAGTGGCGTCACAAGGTTGATGTCACCATCCCACCCCCCTCCCAAATGGACCTCCTCCTATACCAGACCATACAAAATCTTTAGCAATGTTTTTTGTACTAATGCTACTCATAAATCACAATTCTCGTGTATCACTGAATATATTGGCAATAGCAGTGAGGTAAATAACTAGCAGAATTAAAATTACACTTTAAATTACAATATCATACGCTCAGCAGCAACAAAAACAACAGCGCATGCTTGTAGATGAAACCACGTGATTCGAAGAGCCATTGTAATTGGGTAATAATGACAGCTGACCGGAGCGTATTAGAAGGCTCAAAAAGTAAATTAGCACGGAGTTGAGCCTTGTAGGAATATTGATACATGTAAGCTGGGCTTGTGAAGAATGTCTTTGTTATTGTAAGTCACAACAGGGATACTTTTAATTTTTAAATTATAAATTTCTGCTGAAACAGTGAATAAAAGCTGTGTAACACAACTTGGCACCCCAGACGACAAACGCTCAGTAGTTGCCGAGCATTTCCGGTGCTTTTTTCAGAAGCCCCGGCATCTGCAGAGTGCAACACGACTGACTGCACCCAGAGAAGAGCGAGGAGTGCCAACACGCCCTTAATATCAAGGGCTGTTAGTCCTCAGGTCCACCTGCTGCCTTGCAGGTTTTGCCTCTTCAGTCAAAGGCTAGGAGAAGGTAACTCTGACTTCAAATCCCCAGGCTCGGTTCACCCAGCGTCAGTACCTAGAAACGGCCTCAGCTATGGGCAAATAGCACGTCAGTCTGGCAGCAGGGGCTGGCAGCTGCGACAAAGCACGGGAAACAGTTTCCCTAGTGGTCTGCAACGGCAAACGGCCAGCGAGCGCGGTCTTGGAACAGTCCACTGCGGGGCAATCCTGCGTCAGTCAGGCTATTGTGCCTTGCAGTCCGCCAGGCCCAGTGGCGTGGGACCTGGAGGGAGGCATATGTCCTGGGCAAGCACTCGCCTGGTACACAGTGCCTAAAGCTGAAAAGCTACAAGGCACCGTGTTCATCTTCGCTTGCAAAGGGATGGGCCATGGATGGAGTCCTCAGGTGAGTCAGAGGGAAGGTGGGAGAACCAGGGTTTATATCGGGGTGGGGGTGGACCTGGTCATCTGAACAATACACAGACAGTGAATTCCAGTTCACTGCACTGAGTAATTGTTTTTTTTAAATGTGGATTTACTGAAGTGTAAACAGCTCTGTATCCCCCACCCTCTGCTGCAAGCATTGCCTGCACGACTGGTTATTTTCGGTCTGTCTTACTTTAGATGCAAGAAGGGGGCTTGTTCTCCCCAGTTCCCACTTGAGGCAGCCGAAAGGGGGAAAACACAGGCGAGCAACTGACATGATCCAACTGCAAGAGGGGGCATGAAACTGACATGGTCGCTTGCAATGATGCAGCGAGGAAGACAAGCGCTGGGTCTTCCGACAAAGTTTGGTGCACTGGCTTTTTTTTAAAAAGTCACTTTGGCACAGTGCACCCTTCTCGCCTTTTTAGTTTGAGGGCCGAATGCCGTCCCCCCACCCCCACAGTGGGAAAGTGCAGTGCAAACTTCGGCCCAAAAGTTTGCGAACAAAGTTCGGCCCAAAAAGTTTGCCCACAAACTTCCTTACCGTGAGGGAGCTCCCGGGCGGCCGCGTCGGCTTCTTTCACCGAGTCCAGGAAATAAACCTCCCGCAAGCCCGTCCATAGCCTGTTCGAGGTGCCCCGCAGCGAGCGAGCTCCGCGGCTGAAATAATCCATGCCTGTCGTCCGCCTGCCGCCGCCCTGGGAACACCTAGCCGCGGCGTGTGTGTGCATCTGACAGCCCCCCCTCCTCCACCTCCTGCTCCTGTGCTCGCGCTTCTCAAAGTCGCACAGGGTTCCCCATTAATGCAACCAGGCCTCCCCCCCCCCCCCGCACTTTCTACTGCACCTGCTTGAATTGGAGGTCGCCAAATGTGTTGCCCTGTGGCAGCAGTATTGTGCATTCCAGGTGCCATTGCACGGCCACAAGTGCACTGAGGTGGGGGCCCCTGGGGTTCATTATGGGCAGCTGTGTTTGCAAGAGTTGGCCCCTTGCGCCTGGGTGGTAACAGGGTGACGAGGGCAGCGGCCTGGGTGGTGAGGGCCCTTGAGATTAGAGGCTGCTTTCTCAAGGCGCCACCTCAGCGGAGTGAGAGGTCGCGCGCCAAGGTACCAACCCCTTTGGGCATTCAATGCAAAGATTGGTAGGCTCTTGATCAGCCAGGACATCAAAGGTTATTGAGAGAAAGGGCGGGCAGTGGGGCAGAGTGGGGCAAATGGATCCGCACATGATTAAATGGCGGGGCAGGCTCGATGGGCTGAATGGCCTCTTCCTGCAATTATTGAGAATGAGGTATTTTTTTATTCCCTGTTCTGTGCATTGGCACCTCCACGCCAGTAATGCAACCAGTCACCATGCTCTCCACGAGACAGTTGCAATGTGTTTTCAAGTTTGATTATTTTTTAGCCTTCAATTTTGAATGTATTGACTTTTTTTTTTAATTATTCCGTTCATGCACAAATCTGTTATTTTTTAAATTGCAGATCAACAAGTTGTGCTGGAGAATTCATAGCTAAGGTGCCATCACGACTCCTGCCCCTTCCCTGTGCATTGTGAAGGTCCGTCACGCTGCCGAGTGAGGAACTGCCAGGATTCTGATAGGCGGTGGTTCGTTTCCAAATCAGGATGGTGTCTGGCTTGGGTGGTGGGCATGGCAAGGTTGTGTTCCCCAGTGCATGTGTCCTCAATGTTGGGAGACTGCAAACTCCGTTACATGGCAATGGATTCTCTGCAACCATTTAATTTGATGATTATTCTTCACGTTATTACAGAGTACAGTGAGAAGGGTTCTTCTATGAACAGTCTAACAGGGTATCTCTCATCATGACAGCAGAGTTAACACTATATCCGCTTTCAGGTGGCCAGAATACCCGACTGTAATGCCGCCTAGTCCACCCCAATGCGGCAGTCGGGTGGCCACCTGAAAGTGGACAACCCAGCCAGGAGGAGCACTGACCTAACCCTCCTACAGAATATTCTCCGGCTCCGAGAATCCCCCATTGCACCTGAAAGGCCACAGACCACGGGAGCCGGCGTTCGCTCGGACGTGGTTCTCCTTCAGCTGGCACGTTCAGGTGACAGAAAGGCCACAGTCCACGGGAGCCGGCGTTCGCTTGGACGTGGTTCTCCTTCAGCTGGCACGTTCAGGTGACAGAAAGGCCTCTTCTCTGCGGCCACCTGAACGTCCCAGCTGCGTCTGCCGGCGCATTATCTGCGTCCGAGGACCTGAAAGTGGTTTATGCTATTACAGAGCCAGTGAACCGGATTTGAACCCAGCGATGTCCATAAAGAATATGTACATTTTCCCTGGGTGCTCTGGTTTCCTCCCACCCTCTGAAATATACAGGGTTGTCGGTTAAATAAGTAGCACAGGTCTCAGTGGCTAGAATTGCCTTTGGCTGTGTTGTAATTTTTAAAAAAATATATGGAGCTGCATGAAGAGCACAACTTGCTAGTTTAGGTTTACAAATAAAAAGAAAAACCAATTAGTGTTAAACAAAGGTAACTCTGTTGTGACAATCTTTCGGCAGCCTTGGGACCATGGGAAAACTCAGCTTTTTTGAAAATTTAATTTTCATTTGCATCAAATATGCAATTAACCATTTATCTAAAAATATAACAGTAAAAAATTACACAAAATGATACAAAACAAAATTTTCCCTCTCTCCTTATAGAAAAAAGAAAAGAGAAAACCTAAACTTATCCTTTGATCACTATTTATACTGTAAGAAATCAGTAACACTGATCATTGTGAGAAATCAGTATCACTGATCTAAAAGAAAAGTGAGGATTGTGAGAGATGAGTAAAACTGATATAAAAATATGAAGATGAGGAAACTAATATAGATATATGGGAAAGCCGATATGAACAGGATAAGAAATGGTTATTAGAATGTAGGAAGCAGAGTCAGTCTGAGTAAGATAAGAATCTTCTAGCCTTTAGACAGAATCAGCAAGTTCAGGGTATGAATGATGAGATAAGGAGAGACAATAGATAATAGAATGTAGGAATGCCAAACCTATCCAGGAGGCAGAAGAATGTAAGAGGGAGGGTATTCCTATACTGAAATAAACTGTATAAAAGTTGGGTGAGCCCCAGTGTATGTGTGTATTCCCAGATTAAGGGGAAGCACCCAACTTTGCATTGTTGTATAATAAATGTTCTTTGTTCTCAATTTTTCTCTCGAGCAATTTCTGTGAAGGTACTTCTGTTTCTAATAATACGAATAGTTGAGAAATTGCCTTTCAGCTTGATGTGTGTGTCTGTGTGTGTGGGGTGTGTGTGTGAGTGTGTGCGTGGGGTATGTGTGTGGGGGGGGTGTGGGTGTGTGTGTGTGTGTGTATGTGTGTGTGGGGGGGTGTCTGTGTGAGGTGTGTGTTTGTGTGTGTGTGTGTGTGTGTGTGTGTGTGTGTGTGTGTGTGGAATACCCAAACCATTACAGCTTTGGCACAATTCTGGAGAGTCAATTCAAAATCCTATGATTTTGAATCAGACTGAAGCTCAGAAGTCATTATTAAGGAGGTGAGAAACTGAGTGATCTGACTGCCGAACGCTCCAGAGAAATGTGTCCTTTTGTACAAATAGTTGTCATAACTCCCCTTTTCCTTGCAATAATGGAACTGAAACGTGTGACTTCCTCGATGCTTCCGGAACCCAGGCACAGGTCATCGAAATGACCATCACAAGGGTCACGATCCAATGAGTCCTTCCACCAGTCCCCCCCACAACCCCCGTGTTGATTAGATAACTGGCTGATCAATACTTTTTCACTAAGTGTCCCAAACACATGACTCATAATCGCATGACTCGCTCTCACCATCTGTTTTCCCTGGATAAACAGCCATTGTTCGTTTATTCTTCCAAAGCGTTAACTTTGTTTATGGTTTGTCCTTAATGGAGTCACTCCACAGCCACTGTGAATGTTGTGAAAACTGGATTCTCTGCAACCATTTAATTTGATGATTCCTCCTGCACCAAACCCCAAAAATGAACTCACTAAATAAAACAGGAGCTAGTAATACTGGACCCAGTCTGGGAGGTCACTTCGTTGAGCTCCTTTGTTCTGTCCGTCACAGTGCCTGCCCATTTCAAATCACCATCCCATTCCCTTACTGACATGTATTGCCAGACTGAGACCACCCCCAAACTGGATGAACAACTCCTCATCTTCCTTCTGGGCTCTCTCCAACTGGATAGCATTAACATCAACTTCTCCAGTTTCTGTTAAAATCCCCCTTCCCCCATCTCTTTTTCCTTGGCTCCTTTCCTCTCATTCTGTCTCTCTCTCTCTCTCTTCCCTTTTCCCTCCATCTCCTTTCACAGAGCCAAAATCAACTCTTATCCAAATAACACCTTTTGTTTGTTGGCCTGGACTCCTCCTCCTCCCCTTCTTCCACCTTTCCTAGTCTTTATTTCACGGACTGCCTGGTTTTGCTTATTGCTTTGAAGAAAGTTTCAGGTCCGAAATGTCAGTAATATATCTCTAGTTCTAATGAACAGTGCAAGACCAGCTGAGTTCTGCTTGCATTTATTGTGTGTTTTTACTGCAATCACAGCATCTCAGGCTTCTTTGTTTCTTTCCATGAATATTTTCCTGGTGGCCACGGAGTGTTTCATTTTTGTGAGGAGTTTCCAATGAACCTGAGTATTCCTCAGCTATGAATTCCTGTTGAGAATTTCTAATGAGGAGGGGTGGGTTTTAATTTTAAACAATTAAAAAGGTTGGGCCTGGTATAATGCCTGACTCTGCTGTACCCGTCACAATGACTCTCCGAGGAGCATCTTGAAACAAACCTCCTTTGCTGTTCCCCTTTGTTATTCAGTGATTTGTTTTAGGATTGTTCTTGGTGCAGGGAAAAAACACACACAAGCTGAAAGAGTTTTCCAACATGCAAACAGATCCTTCTACCCAACTAGTCCATGCTGACCCAGGTTGCCCACCTGAGCTGGCCCAGTTTGTCTGTTTTTAGGCCATATCTTCCTAAATCAAATGAACCAATCACAAACTGAGTAATATTCAAGTGTCACGGAGTCAAATTCTAAATGAAGCAAATCCTTCAAATTAAATGTTATGATTAATGTTCAAAATACTTGACAATTCCTACAGTATCATAAATGCACGAGCAGTCACTGTGCTGTCATGAGCCCAGAGGACCCCAAAACCCAGCAGCAATAGATATTCACTATGACAAATGATCACTTAAACAAAAGTAGCTTCTTATTATCTTTAAACATGAAAACAGAATCAAACGTTAACTCTATTTTTAACTTAACCTAACTTAACCCCCTTCTAATTCTAAACACATCTGTGTGTATATTTAGGAAAGTTCTTTGGTTCACAGTCCAGTCTCACTTCTCATTCCTCCAAGTTCACGGGTTGCAGGCAATTCTTCTGCTTTGCACAGAATTTAACAGGTATAAAGTTCACCAGGCTTTGGTGCTTGAAATGGTTACTGCTCAGAAAGGTTCTTGAGGGTTTTGCAGAGAGAGATTTGTAGTTCCAGGATTTCCACAGCTGAGGTACCACCATTAATCACCTCAATGTCTCACTGATGAAAGTTTCCCCATCAGGGTTCTCCAGATGATAACCTCTTTCTTTCAGGTTACCACAGCGTGCCTTTTTGTTTCTCTTATTCCAAGTGAAACATTTAGACAGCCAGCCCTGTAGCCATCCTTCCAATCTGGAGCTTCTGTTTCAGTTCCAACGAGCTTGCTACTTGACACAGATTGTCTTTCTCTGACTCACACACAGGATTGCTTGCAAAAACCACCTGACTTTCTCCATCAAACAATAAGAGTCCATCTTCTGGTTCATCTGGTATTTTTAGGTCAACAAGAACCCCTCAGTGACCTTTCTGTGCACTCTTGTCAAAAGCCTTGCAAAAAGGTATCAGTAGACAGTATGTCTCACGCGGTTGCTTTAAAGACAATAGTCCATTTATTCAACAATTAACACCAACTTGTGAAGTCTCCATAGGCATTCTTCAGTTTCTGTAAAGTCACTCTGGATATGAATTCTCCAGCATTTCAAATAAGATCTGTTTTAAAGTTTTAAAATTAGGCCCAAGTTTACAACTAAGTTATTGGGGTAATGTGAATAACAAGTAAATATACATTAAAATTAAATTATTATCCCACACCAAACTGAGTATGCCATTAACAGTTCATAAAAATAATCGCAGAGGCTGTTTCCAAACTTGCCAGTCACCTGCCTTTGGAACGTAGTCATGTAGTAGACCAGTGTTGTATTGAGAAGCCAGTTCCCAATGAAAGAGATAGTTCAAGTTTATTATCATCTGACTGTGTATATACAACCAGATGAAACAGTGTTTCTCCAGACCATGGTGCACACATAATACATACACACAGCACATTTCTCACACAGCTCAATAATCACAGACATGAATACATAAAAAATACAATATAAATATATTTCCATATTTTGGGATCATTTATTCCGTTTCATTCGGCCTAGCTGAAAACAAACCATAAACGCCAGGCTCTCGCCTGAGAATAGCATTGACAACTGGTGAGGCCCTGTCCCCAGATTCACCACCTGTCAAAAGTGTCATTTAAATTTTGCAATTGCAAATGTCTTTGGTTCTTAAATATTCTAAAATATTCAGGCAACATGAACAATTTTAACATTTTTTAAAATGAAAAAGGAAAACATCACAACTGAAAGCATTAAATTAAATTAGCTACATTAAATCAAATAAAAGCAAATGAACTTGAATTAGTTCTTCTCCCCAGAGCCGTCTCTTCCCATTGAAATCAATGGCTTGTTTGATGCTCCACACTGAAGCTGGCATTAATTCAGCAGACAGATCTTCCAGCTTAAGTACAGGAAAATCAGAGCTAGTCTGCACTTTTCACCTATCGGAACGTCAACATCAATGTGCAATTGTTTCGAGACCAGCATTAAGCTGGACAGAAGGCTGACTTCAGTCCGCACAGCGGCTCGGAGCCTTGCCCAGTTATATGGGGAAGAATCACTAGTTCAGAGCATTTACGCAGATATAAAGGTGAAAATCAGGCCTTTTAGGCATTTTTTTCTTTCTTCCTTTCTCATCCAACATGTGTAATGCGTGTATCAAAGATCTCCTAGAATATAATCTCAGCAATGGAAGACTTGCAAGGGTATAATTTGCTAAGGTTTGGGGGCTGTTCAATGGCAAGATATTGTCATAATTTGAAGTACTTTCTAAGTTTTGGAGAAGAAAATAAATAAGTTATCAATCAAGCAACAACACCTGATTTTTATCACCATAGAGCAAATATTGAATAAATGAAGATCTTTCTACCTCAAGAATCATCATTAGTAATTTCACCAGAGTTTATATTTCTCCCGATGCCAATTACAAAACAGGTACTTGCAGCGCTACACGCTGTTGTTTGCAAACCTGAAACGGCCCATCCTGATGCAATGCAAATTAGAGTCGGCAACTTTAACCAGGTCTCTCTGAGGCAAACCCTGCCCAATTACCACCAGTTCGTAACCTGATGTAACCAGAGGTCCCAGCACACTTGATCACTGCTACATGGCGATAAGGAATGCCTATCGTTCTTTCGCAAGACTGCATATTGGCAGTGTTCCTGCTACCTGCATACAGACAGAGCATAAAAGGTGAGGCTCCAGAGATCGGAACAACCAGGAGGTGTTCGCGGGAGGCTAAGGACTGGCGACAGGACTGCCTCGCGTCAGTGGACGCCCATCATGAAGAAAAGCATGTCAACGCTTCTATTTCCTCAGGAATCTGCAGATATTGGTATGTCATCAGAAATCTTGGTAAACTTTCACAGATGTGTTGGCTGGCTACATTATGGTATGGGGGTACCAATAATTCAAAGCGAAAAAATCCTGCAAGAAGTAGTGGACACAGCCCAGTATATCACAGGCTAAACTCTCCCCACTGTAACAAATATCTATATGGAACACTGCTATAAGAGGGCAGCAGCAATCAGCAAGGATTCACAACACTTAGGACATGCTCTATTCTTCCTTGCTGGCATCAATATGGAGATGGTGCCACACGATTCGTACCCCAAGTTCAGGGGTAGTTGCTATCCCTCACCTATCTAACTCCTGACTCATTCAGAGACTCATTTGAAGACTTGTATTTTGCTTATAATTCATGAGGAAATATTTATATCTACTTCTGCAGTTGCACAGTCAGTTTGTTTACACTGACCTGGTAACTCTGGTGGAGACTCTTCTTTTGCTTCTCTTTATCTGACTGTAAGGGGCGCCAGGCAATACTAATGGTAAATCTTTATCTGTCTTATGGCAGACTAAAGGCAATTTTGTGTAATATTACATTTTTTTTATTACATGACAATAAATAGTATCTGATCTGCATTCTTTCTTTGAGTACAGTTTACAGTTACCAATATAGAAATTCTGCCTGGCCCGCAGGAAAAAGAACCTCAGGGTTGTATGTGATGTCATGTACATGCACTGACAATAAATCTGAAACTTTGAGATTTGGTCACATCCTTTTGGTTTCTGGAATTATATTTAGAACACAGAAACAAGCTGAACCTTGAAATCTTTGTCAGTGTTGATGTGGCGAATGAGGCCACTGAGTGTGACAGAGTATTTAGAGGTGGTTTGGGAGGAATTGTTAGAGCAGCTTTCACACACACATTTTAAAACACAGAATATTTACCTGAGTTTTACAGAATGCTTTTTGCAGGAGGCAACAAAGTATCGACAGCAGCTTGCCTGGGAGAGCATGTGATCTTTGCAGGCAGAGGAGAAGAGTTTTGCTCTCAGAGAGGGAGGGTGTGAAACAGAGAGGAGAGACACAGAGAGGAGAGACACAGTCCCTCTGGAACTGGAGGGACAAACTGGCAAACTGTGGAAAGCTGCCTGGTCAAAGGAGAAGGCTGGAGGTCTGAAAGGTGACCTGAAGGAAAGAGGATGATCTGGAGAACCCTGAAGGGGGCAAGTTTCGTCAGCAAGGCTGCTTGAGAATGTCCTGGAAAAGGAATCTCTCTCTCTGAAAACCAGTAAGAACCCTCCAAAGTGGTAACCATTTGCATGTTAAGCACCAAAGCCTGGTGAACTTTGTTAATGCTAACTTCTGTGCACAGAACAAGAATTGCCTGCAACCAGTGAGATTGGACTGTGATCCAAAGAATTTTCTAATCTTAAATATACATTACACACACCTGTGCTTAGTATTAGAGGGCAGATTAAGTATTTAGGTAGTTAAGTAGTTAGGAATAAGTTGAAGTTCAATTCTGTTTTCTTGTTCAAATATAATTAAAAACTACTTCTGTTTAAATAACCCTGTGTTGTGCTGGTTTTTGGGGTCCTCTGGACACCGTAACACTGGGTTTCACCTCTACTTCTCGAAATACCTTCTGTTCCTTTCTCCCTTATCGATCAAACTAGTTTCTTCTTAACTGCATCCATCCTATTCACCTCATGGGAGTAAGTTCCACATGTTGATTCTTCACCATGGAAAGATATCTTTAAATCTAGAATTTTTTTAAAAAATCAATATTTTGGGTTCAAATTTTTCCAATTCACTATTCCCACATATCTCCTTCAAGCTTTTGCTGTTGACGTCGCTTAAAATTAGAGACTCAAGTGTGGCAGCATCCACAGATGAGCACTTGGATTCAGTTGAAACAGGGAAAGTTGTGGGACGTTTCCTTCAGGAAATGCTGCCAATTTAAGATTCAAAGCAAAATGGGAAATAATCAGGTAAGGCATCATTTGCAGTGAGGCAGACAGTTGATGTGCTGAGGTGAGATTAGTTTATTGCCATTTATATATAAGCACGTGGTACAGAGGTACCAAAATTCTTACTTGCTGCACCAACTACCAGAGTATAAGAAATCACCGCAATATGCCAAGAGAGAAAAAGTGATAATAAATAGGGGCATTTAAGATTCTTTCAGACAGAATTATAAATGAAAGCAAAATAGAGGGTTATAAGGCAGAGAATGTTTCGGTTTTTTTTAGTAGGTATATGTGGGTCAGCATAATATTGTGGGCCAAAGGGCCTGTACTGTTCTGTAATGTTCTATGTTCCATAGATAAATAAATATTCCTAATTGCTGCTTACACAAGAAAAACAGGGTGATGTTTCTTTCATGCAGGCAGATCTTTTGCTGGTCTGGGACGAGTATACGGTGAGGGTTATTGTGGCCTGCTCATTGTTAAAAATGAACTGTTCTTGAACTTAGAGGAAGTGGACCTCAGGGTCCTGTGCCTTCTGCTTGATTGTAGCAGTGAGAAAGGTGATGGGGGTTAAATAAGGAAGCCTGCAGGTGCTGGGATTAAGTTCAATACACATATGTGATGGAGAAATTCAGCAGGCCATGCAGCCTCCAGCAGAAGGGTAGCCAACATTTTGGGCCTTGGCCCTTCGTCAGTTCTCAGCAAATACAGGCAGGCACCGCAATAAAGGGTTAGGGAGGAGAGGAAGTAGGAATGGGCAGGGTGGGGGGGGAAGAGCAGGCTAACAAATAAGTAGTAATAGGTGAATACATGTGGAAGGGTAACAAAAAGAAAAATGCTGAGAAACGATGGGGGCGAGGGCTATGGGTAGCTCTTGGACAGGAGGAAGGGGCTGGAGAGCTGAAGGAAAGGAGACAGGGGGGGAAATAGGGAGAGAGAGATGGCGAAGGGGTAAGTAGAAATTGGAGAAGTCAGTGTTAATGTGATCTGGATGGAGAGTTCTAAGGTGCTGTTCCTCCACTTTGCAGGTGGCCTCAGTTTGGCAGTGCATGACACCATAGATGACATGTTGGTGTGGAATTGAAATACTTGGCCACTGGGTGGTGTCCTTGAGGCAGCCTCTCATAGAGATATTTTTGATGGATGGGAGTTATTGACATTTTGCCAGTATGAAGAAAAGTTGTATGAAAGAGAACAAGCGGTGGAGGACAGAGATGGCAAGAGATTGAATGACACAAGTCATGATGGTGCTGGAATAGATTAATGAAGAACCAATATACATCTGCAGATGGTGTGTAGAAAGCAGTGCGTTGAAGACAGTGAATTAAATCTGAAATAGAGCAGAAGACGTGGGCAGAAAACTTCAAATGTGAAGTACAAGACTTCAATGGCTGATGATAGAAGATACAAGAAATTCAAAAAATAAACATAACAGGGAACCAAGAGCTTAGAGAGAATGGGAATCTGAAAAAAAATCTTGTAGTTAAAAAAATGTCATTATAACACAAGAGGCAACCATTGGAACCATCTCATCTCCTCACTTCCCAGTTCACAAATGCCTTAAACTATGCATTAACATAACATAAAGGGGTAATTTCCAGAGGCTTCCAGCTGGAAACTGGAGCAGAGGGAGAAAACCAGATGTTCACAGGAAAGCATACAAAATCCACGCTAACAGCTCCAAGGTTCACCATCACATCCAGGGTCCCACAGCTTGAAGCAGCAGTAAATCCTGCCACCACAAAGTGACTGAAAATAAATGAAGGAGGAAACTTCAGAAATCATGAAAAAAAATGGGGCAAATATATAACGTGGTCAATCTCAAGGCTGTGTAACCAGAAAAGGATGCTGGAAATTAGGCCATTCCAGCGAAGGTACCGAAGGTAAAAAAGCAGAATAGGAATGACGAGGTTCAGTATTGAGAACAGGTACTCTCCGACTTGCGACCTAGTATGTCCATTCGCACATACGACCAAATTAAAAAAAAATACATCTAAGAAAAAATATAAAATGTACGCAGTTTATGATGTAATTGATTGAACTATAACAGGGATACAGAGCATGTCAGAGCTAAAATGTGCAAACTTACCTTGTTAGTTGGCATCCCGGGGTCCATAGGTTGGATGTAGCCATCTTGATTCCTGTGTGCATGTGCGAGTCTTCGGTTGGCACATGCATGGTGGGTTTGCGTATTGGAGTTCAGCTGATGGATGTGTGAGAGTTAAGGGTGTGAATTCAATATCGTCAGGGCGCCTCACTCTTGCACATGTGTCAACCGAACTCCAATACGCAAACCCACCGTGCATGCACCAACAGAAGGCTCATGCATGCACACAAGAATCAAGATGGCCATGGCCAGCCTTTGGACCCCGGGACGCCATCTAACAAGTAAATACGCACATTTTGGCTCTTACAAGCCTTGTATCCCTGTTATAGTTTGTCAAATACATTTGATTAAAAAGTTTGCTTTAAGACATCGGCATTTCACGCGCTCAGGCAAAATTTAGTCTTGCGTCCATTTCAAGATATGACTGATCCTTCAGTCCCAATTACGGCCATAAGTTGGGGAGCACATGTACCTTGAAATTCCTCCGGAATAAACAGACTTGTTTGTGAACCTCACCACTGGTCTTCTTTGGTTTGCCGTCTCAGTATAATCCAGAATTAAGAATGCATTTGGGTACCATGTGAAAGCATGAGTGTGGGGAAACACACAAAACCTTCCGACAATCAGCTCTGTGAGAAGGATACCCCACAAATCATTAGAGGAGAGAGGATCAAAAGAATATGTGGTGATATTGGTCTACAAGACCGGACTGAGAGATTAGACATCATCGTACTGGTACAGAAGTTCTACTGTCAGGAAGGTGAGAGGTAACTTCTCTACACTGTTGTGAGAGATGAGTAACACTGATCTAAAAGAAAAGTGAGGATTGTGAGAGATGAGTAAAACTAATATGAAAATATGAGAGATGAAGAAAGCTAGTATGGATATATGTGTAATGAATAAAGCCAGTATGAATAGGATAAGGGTGGATAATAGAATGTAGGAAGAAGTAAAGTTAGTCTGAATAAGATAAGGGTCTTCTAGCCTTTTAGACAGAATCAGCAAGTTCACCAGCATGAATAAGATAAGGATAGATAATAGATAATAGAATGTAGGAAGTAAAGTTAGTCTGAATAAGATAAGGGTCTTCTAGCCCTAAATGGAATTAGCAAGTTCCACATATTAATTAGTAAGCCCTAGACAGTATTAGCAAGTTCTGCAGATGAAGAGGTTGTAGCCCTGAGGGTCGGGAAGGTGTGAATTAGAACAAAGGCAAGTTTGAGAATAAGGACAATAAGAATAATGACATGATGGGACACCGACAGGATACCCCCTGGTCCTCCAAGTTCACAGAAACAAGCACGTAGGCAGACAGGATTGCCTAATGCCAAACCCATCCAGGAGGCAGAAGAATGTAAGGGGGAGGGTATTCCTATACTGAAATCAACTGTATAAAAGTTGGGTGAGCCCCAGTGTATGTGTGTATTCCCAGGGTAAGGGGAAGCACCCAACTTTGCATTGTTGTATAATAAATGTTCTTTGTTCTCAATTTTTGTCTCGAGCAATTTCTGTGAAGGTACTTCTGTTTCTAAAAAATGGGGGCTCGTCCAGGATCCCACTCCCTCCACTGACAGAGTGCCCAACGACGGGGGTAGGTGCACCCCAGCTGATTCAGTTGGACATGGACAAAGGGTGACTGGTCAGTGGATGAAGCGAGTGATATCCGAGAAGAGGCATTGAGAACAAACAACGAGAGGACATTAAGGAAGCGCGCTAGAACTAGCTACTGGATCTCGGTAAGAGAAATTTTACTTACCTGTTAGTATGGGAGGTGTGAGTAGTAAGGAAGAGAGTCCTAAGGAAGAATGGGAAGATCAGATAACCAAGCAAAGTCCGTTAGGATTAATGTTATCTGATTGGGGTGCAGGGAGAACCCGTGGGAAAGACAAATTGATCATGGTCAGGTATTGCTGTTTGGAATGGGTTAAAAGTCCGATAAAAGGGAGTTCAGTATATTGGCCAAAGCTCGGATCCGAGGATGACTGGATGTGTCAGGCATTGAACATCTGGCTCTATCAAAACCAAAGAGATAATCTTGAGAGCGGAATATGCAGCCTGCTGGCTCCGGGGATTGTTTGATCAACTGGTTTTGAATGAAAAGGAATGCAAGGACAAGAAAGATAAGGAACCTTTTGTCCCTGAAACACAAGGATGGGATGTGTTATAGTCCCTTCCTCCACCTTATGTTCCTCCTATGCTGGCTCCTATCTTTCCCCCCCTCCTATGCTCTACCCTTCTGCACCTTCCCCTCCTCCCCCACAGCTAGAGAAAAGAGAAGAAAGTAGGGGTGGTATGATGACCCGTTCACAAAGTACTAGATTACCACCTCTATTGACAAGAGAGGGAGTCGACTTTAATTCAGAACAATGTGAGACCCTCCGGGAAGAAAGGGCAGAACCCTTTGATTCATTTCCCGGAGAGCAGGAACCTAGACATAATAAGCCAGAAATTAACTGTATGAGACCTCTGTGGGAAGTTCCCGTGGTGCCCCTGACCATTACGGAGGTGCGTAACTTTAAGAGAGAAATGATCTCCCTGATAGAGGATCCTCAAGGATGTGCTGAACAATTAGATCAATTTTTGGGACCAAATATATATACATGGGATGAGTTAACATCTATCTTTAAAACATTGTTTACTTTGGATGAGCGTGGAATGATTCGACAGGCAGGGATTAGAGTCTGGGATAGGGAACACCAAGGGGGACCAGAGGCGATACCTGGAGAAGCTAAATTTCCCCTGGCGAAACCAAATTGGGATAAGAATACTAATGATGCTCGCACATTAATGGAAGAATATAGGGTTAATCTGATAAAAGGAATCGGGAATCTGTTCGTTCCAAAGGGACAGAATTTTAAGAAAGAATTTGAGGTTCCCCAAGGTCCCGAGGAGACCCCCTCTGCATTTCTGAATAGATTGTGCACAGCCATACAGCAATATGGGGGTCTGGATATAGAATCCCCAGCAGGTGAACAATTAGTATTAACGGGTTTCGTTACGAACTCAGCCCCAGACATTAGAAGGAAATTGCAGAAGACTGAGAATTGGCATGAGCAGGGAATAACCCAGCTTCTACAATTCGCATAAAGAGCATTTGTCCAGAGGTCTGGGGATAAGCAGAAAGGAAATGCTAAGATTTTGATGCAGGCAGTCAAGGGAGTCGTGGAGGAACAACAAGGAAAGGGTAGGGACTGTGTGCCAGCTCCTGGACGTTGGGAGGAGAGCCATGGGTGGGGAAGTAGAGACCAGAGTAGAGGGAGGAGTAGAGGAGGATTCCGGGGACAACGACCATTCCCGGGACCCTGTGGAGACCCAGGTAGAAATTGAGAAACAGGAGCATTAGTTTGCTACCATTGTAAAAAGGAGGGACACTTTAAGAGAGAATGCCCAATGCGAGCCAGGGAGACGCGATCCTACGCCCTGATGGAAGCAGATTATGAATAGGGGAGTCACGGTTCTCAGTCAATACACACTGTGGGGCTGCACGGAGAATCATTGGTAAATGTAAGCATAGGACCCCACAGTGACAAGTTGGTATTTTTAGTAGATTCTGGGGCAGCCCGGTCTAGTATTTTACAACCACCCGAGGGTGTTAAGATAGAGGGGACAATGATGATTTCGGGAGTAGGAGCAAGAGACTTTACAGTCCCTGTATTAAGAGATGTAAGAATACAAATGGGAGAAAAGGTAATAACAGAGGATATTTTACTAGTTCCCCAAGCTAGAGTTTGTTTGTTAGGTCGAGATTTACAGGACCAATTGGCTATCGGCACCAGACCACAGGAATCAGGTATCGGGGTTCAATTGTATGTATTAAACGAGGAAGATTGAGAACTAATAAATCCTGCAGTATGGGCAGAAAGAGGCAATAGAGGAGTGTTAGGTATTCCTCCCCTGCAAGTTACTTTAAAAGATCCTGAGCAAGTAATTAGACGAAAACAGTATCCAATTCCTATGGCTGGCCGAAAGGGGCTGCAGCCAGTAATTGACCAGTTGGTGAAAGATGGTATACTCGAACCTTGTATGTCACCTTTTAATACCCCAATTTTACCTGTCCAAAAACTAGACGGTACCTATCGATTAGTGCAGGACTTGAGGGAGCTGAACAAAATTATTCTCACCCGTCACCCGGTTGTACCTAATCCCTATAAAATAATGGGTAAAATCGATCCCCATAGTAAATGGTTTTGTGTGATTAACCTCAAAGATGCTTTTTGGACCTGTCCGTTAGCAAGAGAGTGCAGAGACATGTTTGCCTTTGAATGGGAAAATCCTTTTACTGGACGCAAGAATCAATACCGGTGGACTGTCCTTCCCCAGGGCTTTACAGAATCACCAAATTTATTTGGTCGGGTATTAGAACAAATACTAGATGAGGCTCCTCGGAGAGAGAATTGTCAGTTGATACAATATGTTGATGATTTGTTAATTACGGGAAAAATGTACGAATTAGTTAAACAGTATACTGTTGAACTTTTGAATTTTCTGGAGAATAAGGGTCTCAGGGTAAGCGAATACAAATTACAATTTGTTCAATCAGAAGTCATCTGGTAAGTCAGGGAACTAGGAAAATAAGTCCAGAAAGGATACGTGGCATTCTACAGATTTCCCCTCCCAAGAATGCCCAAGAACTTAGGAAATTCCTTGGTTTAGTTGGATACTGTAGAATCTGGATTGAAAATTATTCTAGCCTTGTCAGATTTCTCTATGATAAACTCACAATTCTAGGGGGCGAAGCTGTTGTCTGGACAGAGGAAGAGATTAAAGATTTTAACTTGGTGAAACAGCGCCTTATTAGTGCCCCAGTGTTGGCTTTACCCGACTTAAATAAGCCATTTGACCAATATACCAATGCGAAAGGAGGTGTAGCCACCGGAGTACTAACACAAGAGAGGGCAGGCTATAGACAGCCAGTTGCTTTTCTGTCAAAAGTTTTAGACCCTGTTTATCGTGGTTGGCCAGAATGTGTACAAGCCATCGCAGCCACTGCTATTTTAGTTGAGGAAGGACAAAAGATTACGTTTGGTGCCCCGATGATTCAGAAGGTGGCTCACAGACTCTAGAATTTTAAAGTATGAAGCGATCCTAATGGATAGGGATGATCTGACCCTGATTACAAATAAAGAATACAATCCAGCAGCTTTCTTGGTTGCTCCAAATTCTGACAATACCATAAATGAGTCAGAGCATGTATGTTTAGAGGTAATAGATTTACAGACCATAATTAGATAGGATTTAAGTGATGAACCTTTACAGGAGGGTGAAAGGTGGTTTATTGATGGATCTTCTCGTTGCATTGATGGCACTCACCACAACGGGTATAGTGTAGTGGATGGGAAAGAAGGAGTGGTGATTGAAGCCGGTCGGCTTTCCGGTCATTGGTCAGCACAATCTTGTGAATTGTATGTCCTCTGTAGAGCTCTCCAGTGTCTAGAGAACAAGGTGGGCACGATCTACACGGACTCAAAATACGCTTTTGGTGTAGTGCACACCTTTGGGAAGATCTGGAAAGAGCGGGGAATGATAAATGGAAAAGGACAAAAGTTGATCCATGAAAACTTAATTGTCCAATCCCTAGATGCTCTTACATTACCTGAGGAAATAGCTGTCGTACATGTACGAAGCCATCAAAGTGGTGACAGTCCTGAAGCCCAGGGGAACAGACAGGCAGATGCAGCTGCCAAAACAGGGCTGTGCTCACAGAGAAAATAGACATGCAGCTGTTACTGCCCACCCCACTTGAGGTTAAAAAGACTCCCATCTTTTCACGGGAAGAGGAGCTTTCTATGAAAGACCAGGGAATGCGTCAAACTGCCGATGGGTTGTGGTGGACGGCAGAAGGACGTCAAGTGCTGAACAAAGCCTTGGCTCGGCAAATTTTTGATCAGATACACCAGCAGACACACTGGGGAACACAGGCACTTGTGGATACGTTTGTATGGTCCTTTTATTGCTCAGGCATATATACAATAGCCAAACAAAGTACTCGGGGTTGTCCAATCTGTCAGAGAGTAAATAAGAAAGCTATGTGCCAGGTAATGCCTGGCAGTCGCGATATAGCTGTACGCCCGTTTCAACGGATACAAATTGACTTTACAGAATTACCTAAGATAGGGATTTACAAATTCCTCCTGGTGATAGTAGATCATTTCACACAATGGGTTGAGGCTTTCCCAACCCCTAATGATCGTGCCAGCACCGTTATCAGGATACTAATGGAGTCTGTGATTCCACGATATGGTATGATTCAAACCATTGACTCGGATCGAGGTACACATTTTACCTCTCAGGTACGCCAGGGTGTGTGCAAAAGACTGGGAATAGACTGGCAGCTACATACCCCATGGCACCCCCAGAGCTCAGGCCGTGTTGAACGAATGAATCAGACCTTGAAAAATCAGCTCACTCGACTTCATGAGGAAACTGGCCTCTCCTGGATTAAATGCTTACCCTTAGCTCTAATTAGGACTCGCACAGCCCCTCGTAAGGACCTTGCTGTCTCACCATATGAAATGATGTTTGGTCTTCCTTACATGGGATTCCACACTGATACCCCTATCCCTGAGGCTAATGGCCAATATATATCTAAATATTTACAGGGACTTTCTACTTCTCTCCATGCCTTATGACAGAAGGGTTTATTAGCTCAAACTCCACCCCTGGAGCATCCTGTTCATTCTATTAAACCGGGTGATTGGGTATATGTAAAAGCATGGCAAGATCACCAACTGAAACCTGTCTGGGATGGCCCCTATTGTGTACTTTTGATTACAGACACTGCCGTGCGAATGAAAGAAAAAGGATAGAGCCACATCCAACGAATTAAACAAGCTACTGAACCACAGACTAACGACATCGATAATCTACCCTCCACCTGGCGTGCAGTCCTTCATCCTTCTGATCTGAAAGTTACACTACGCCGGGAAAAAGTGCTGTAATATTGTTTTTACCATTTACTGTATTGTTTACTTGTTGGTTCCCAATTTTTGGGACATCACTAAATTACTCACGATGTATTAAGTCCTCCTGGATAAGGGGCAGCAGAGGTGACAATTATTTACCTTTAGAATGTAGACAGGGCATAGATATAAAGTATAGTCATAGTGGGGTATGGGTTAATATAGGATCCCAACATGGACCAGGGGAACAGAATGGCTTTAGAGGAGTAGATTTGATTTGTATTTTGGCCTCCACAGGTATTAAAAAGAGGAGTTTTAAAGGGATAACACAAAGCAGATGGTGGGACAAAGACAGACAGAATGTTAGTCAGGATTGTGCATGTAGCAGAGATAGAGTGAATACATATGCTAATGTACACAGACAGGCTGCAACTCACAGGTTCAGTGATACTCATGCTAATGTTCGCAGACAAGCTGCAACTCACAGGTTAAGTGATAAGAAACAACCCTCCCCAACTTGGTCTCCTGTAAAGCATCCTTTGGGTCACACAGACATTCGGAATGTTAAGCACCACCTCGTTAAGGGGAGTTCCAGTTGTAAACGACATAAGCTGCTACAGAACACTAAAGCTGCTTGGCATTCAAATCATTTAATCAGACTCCAGGCAGCCTTGGAGATCATCACCGAACAGACAGCAATGGCCCTGAATTTAGGGGCTGAAGAAAAACGACAGATATGAGCCACAGTTCAACAAAACCCCCTGGCTCTCGATTACTCGTTGGCTGCTGAAGGCAGCGTTTGTGAAAGACTGGTTAATGACAAAGCTCACAACGGTCAGGCAGTTAAAGACACTTCTTCAGGAGTTCGAAAATCTTCCCATACCCAGGTTCAGACTTGGCAACCTTGGTCCGGTGTGGGATGGACTAGACTTTTTATTGGTAACTGGAGTCTGATACCCACTGCCCTTATAGCAGCTGGACTCGCTATTCTGGCCATTATGGTGCTCCCCTGCCTAAAGACTTGTGTGCAGTATTTAATTCAACGAACCCCTCATCAGAACACTATAACCCAAAGGATGTATGTTTCCCTAACTCTGTCTGATGATGCTGAGACTGCAGATCGTTTACTGACCAGCTGGGAAAAAAGACCAAGTTTGCAAGTAATACATTCCAGTTGAGAAGTCACGAAGCGTAGCTAAAAGAAAAATGAGGATTGTGAGAGATGAGTAACACTGATCTAAAAGAAAAGTGAGGATTGTGAGAGATGAGTAAAAACTGATATAAAAATATGAAGATGAGGAATGTGTAATGAATAAAGCCAGTATGAATAGGATAAGAATAGTTATTAGAATGTAGGAAGTAAAGTTAGTCTGAATAAGATAAGGGTCTTAGCCCTAGATAGAATTAGCAAGTTCCGCATATTAATTAGTAAGCCCTAGACAGTATTAGCAAGTTCTGCAGATGAAGAGGTTGTAGCCCTGAGGGTTGGGAAGGTGTGAATTAGAACAAAGGCAGGTTTGAGAATAAGGACAATAAGAATAATGACATGATGGGACACCGACAGGATACCCCCTGGTCCTCCAAGTTCACAGAAACAAGCACGTAGGCAGACAGGATTGCCTAATGCCAAACCCATCCAGGAGGCAGAAGAATGTAAGGGGGAGGGTATTCCTATACTGAAATCAACTGTATAAAAGTTGGGTGAGCCCCAGTGAATCCAAAGGGGGCCAATATACTTCAAACAAGGTTTAATAATGCTGTTGGATATGTTTTAAACTGAATTGGCAGGGGGAGGGGAACCAGATTGATAGTGAAATGTATAGGAAGAACATAGGGGTAGTTCTGATAGACTATGAAATCTCAAAGCTGGAGGGAGCAAAGAGGGATAGGAGAGTTTCAGAGAGGGTGTCAGGGAGAGAGCAAGGTGGTACAGTTTCAAGGTATTGTATATGAATGCACAGAGTATAAGGAATAAAATGGATAGAGCTTGAGGTGCAAATGGACATTGGAGGTTATGATGTTATCGGAGTAATGGAGACTTGGCTGCAGGAGGGACAGGATTGGGAAATTAATGTTCCAGGGTATACATCCTATCGAAAAGACAGAAAGTTAGGTAGAGAAGGTGGGGTGGTTCTGTTGGTGAAGAATGAAATTCAGGCACTAGAAAGGAAAGACATTGAATCAGGTGGAGTAGTGTCTGATTGGATTGAGGTGAGAAATTGCACAGGCAAAAGAACCATAATGGGGGTCATATACAGACCTCCGAACAGTGGCTATGATGTGGGAATCAGTATAAATAAAGAATTAAGAATGGCGTGTCAGAGTGGTAATGATACAGTAGTTATGGGTGACTTCAACTTGCAAGTGGACTGGGAAAATCAAGGAGGTGTGGGAAAACTAGAGAATGAGTTTATTGAATGTCTCCGAGATACATTCTTGGAGCAGCTTGTGATGGATCCTACCAGGGGTAAGTCGATTCTGGACTTGATACTGTGCAACGACGTGGAGTTAATAAGAGACCTCGAGGTAGGGGTGCCCTTAGGTAATAGTGACCATAATATGATTACTTTTAATCTGCAAATGGAAAGGGAGAAGAAAAGGGAGAAGAAAAGGAAGTCAGAAGCATTAGTGCTACAGCTAAATAAGGGTGATTATACAGCTATGAGGGAGGAGCTAGCCAAAATAAAATGGAAAGATGACATTCTAGCTGAGAGGACAACTGGGCAAAAATGGCAGGTATTTCTAGACATTTTCACAGGATTCCGAATAGATTCATTCCAAGGAGGAGGAAAGGCTCTCAGAAGAACAAAATGGCAGCTGTGGTTGACAAAGGAGATCATGAAGTATGTGGTGTACTTGGACTTCCAGAAAGCCTTTGATAAGGTCCCACACAGGAGGCTAGTTAACAAAATCAAGGAGCATAGTATTGGGGATAGGGTGCTGTCATGGGTAGATAATTGGTTGAGAAATAGGAAACAAAGGGTTGGGATAAATGGGTCATTTTCTGGATGGCAGGATGTGACGAGTGGGGTCCCGCAGGGGTCGGTGTTAGGTCCTCAGTTGTTTATCATTTATGTAAATGATTTGGATGAGGGGATTAATAACTACATATGCAAATTCGCAGATGACACTAAACTGGGTGGTAGTGTGAAGTGTGAGAAGGATGTCAGGAAATTGCAGGGGAACTTGGATAGGTTAGGGGAGTGGGCAGAAAGATGACAGATGAAATTTAATGTGAGAAAATGCGAGGTTGTCCATTTTGGAGGCAGAAACAAGAGAGCAGAGTATTATTTAAATGGAGTTAAGATGGGGAGTGGAGTAATGCAAAGAGATCTGGGCGTACATTCACCAGTCATTGAAAACTAGGTTCAGCAAGTGGTGAAGAAGGCAAATGGTATGTTGGCTTTCATAAAGAGGGGATTGGAGTATAGGAGTAGAGAAGCCCTCTTGCAGTTGTACAGGACCCTGGTGAGACCTCACCTGGAGGATTGCATCCATTTCTGGTCCCCATATTTAAGAAAGGACATACTTGCTATAGAGGGAGTGCAACGCAGATTTACAAGGTTAGTTCCCGGGGTGGCAAGATTGACATACACAGATAGGTTAGAAAGAATGAGATTATATGTGATGGAGTTTAGAAGGATGAGGGGAGACATGATTGAGGTATTTAGGATTATCAAAGGACTTGACAGGGTGAAATCAGAGTACATGTTCCCAATGATGGGAGAGACTAGGACTAGAGGACATAGTTTAAGAATACATGGAAGGCTATTTAGCACAGAAATTAGGAGAATTTTTTTTTACCCAGAGAATTGTGTATCTGTGGAATGCATTGCCACAGAGGGTGGTGGGGGTGGATTCGCTGTATAGATTTAAGAGAGAGTTGGATAAGGTTCTTGTGGGCAGGGGAGTAAAGGGTTATGGGGATAAGGCTGGGATTGGTTATTGAAAAGATCAGCCATGATCCGATAAATGATGGTGCTGGCTCGATGGGCCAAATGGCCTACTCCAGCACCTATTTTCTATTGTCCATTGTCTTAATGGAAAAGTGAAGAGGAAGAAGATCTTGACATACTTAAAGAAATTAAAAATGGATATCATCTTTTTGCAGGAAACACATCTTACCAAATTGGAACATGATAAATTAAAAAGGGGATGGGTGGGACAAATAAAATCATCTTCCTTTGGTTCAAAGGCAAGAGGGATGGCGATTCTAATTAATAAAAATACACCAGTGTTAATAGAAGATACTTCAATTTATCAAGTTGGAAGGTATGTAACGGCACACTGTAAAATTTATGGAGACGCATGGAGATTTATGAATATTTATGCCCCGAATGATGACAATCAAGCCTTTATTAAGGACACCTACTTAAAAACAGCAGAGGGAAGAAAAATATATATTAGTTGGAGGAGACTTTAATTTATGCTTGGACCCAATTCTAGATAAATCAACAAGAACAATAATGAGGGCAAAAGCAGCAAAACCCACAATTCAATATATGAAAGATCTATATCATATCGATGTATGGAGGCAATTAAATCCCACAAAAAGAGACTACTCCTTTTACTCAAGGGTACATGACTCACATACAAGGACTGACTTATTTTTAATGTCTGCCGAGTTAAAAAGTAGAGTAATAAAAACAGAATATCTAGTGAGACTTCTATCAAACCATTCTCCATTAATATTAACTATAGCAACAATGGAAAAGCAAGAGAATGTATACAGATGGCATCTCAATACTACATTACTTAAAAGAACAGACCTGTGAATTTATAAAGAGACAGATAGAAATATTTTGTGAAACAAATCTGCTGTCTACTAATAATAGTTTGCTGATATGGGACACACTTAAAGTATATTTAAAGGAACAAATGATATCCTATACGAAGAATCTTAAGAGGGAACATATGGCAGAAGTAAACAGTTTGGCAAAGGATATTAAAGAATTAGAAAAAAATATCAAAGAACAGGGCTACCAGAAGAATACAGATTACTGGAGAATAAAAACCTAAAATAAAATACAATACAAAGATTTAGGACAGAAAAAGCTATATAAAAAACTAAACAACAATACTATTAGTTGGATGAATGAGCACACAAAGTTTTAGCTTGGGAGATTAAAACAGAGGAGTCATCAAGAATAATAAATGCTATAAAAACAGAAACAGACACTCTGGTATATAAGCAAAATAAATGAATGACACTTTTAGACAATATTACATGAAACTATATAAATCAGAATTATTGGGAGATCAGAATGAAATGGAAGAATTTTTGTTGAATGCCGAACTTCCAAGGCTGGAAGAGAGAGAAAGGATAAAATTAGATACTCCCTTCACAAGGGAAGAAATCAAAAAGGCCTTGGGCACCCTACAGGCTAATAAATCACTGGGAGAGGATGGATTTCCACCTGAGTTTTATAGACAATTCAAAGAATTATTAATGTCTCTTTTAATAGATATCCTGGACCAAGCTGTGGAAACCCAGACCCTCCTGGAGTCTCAACCACAATTATTACACTGTTAACAAAATCCTTATCATACAAACCATTATCACTGTTAAATGCTGATTATAAGATACTAGTGAAAGCAATGGCTAATAGGACAATACTTACCAAAACCGATACATATGGACCAAGCAGGATTTTTTAAAGGAAGGCATTCCTCAAATAGTCTAGGAAGATTATTTAATAAAATATACATGGCTAAATCTGAATGAAACCCAAGTATTGCAGTCTCCCTAGATGTGGAAAAAACATTCAACCATTTGGAATGGCCCTTTTTATTTAAAACACTGGAAAAATTTAATATAGGCAGAACATTTATAAATTGGGTAAAAATTTTATACCATAAACCACAGCTAAAATAATAACAAATAATCAGATGTCAGTGGTGGTCCCCTTGAGTAGATCGAGAAGACAGGAATTCCCCCTGTCCCCAGCATTTTTTATTTTAGTGATTGAACTGCTGGTGAAGATAATAAGAAGGGATCTGGATATAAAAGGCTTTAAATGCGGGTAAGAAGCTACATGTTGTTCAGTTGTTTAAAAAAATGCACAAAATGTAACCCTGGAAATTATAGGCTGGTGAGCCTGATGTCAATATAAATTATTGGAAGGTGTTCTAAGAGATTGGATATACAAGTATTTGGAGAGCCAAGGACCGATTAAGAATAGTCAACATGGCTTTGTGCATGGTAGGTTGTCTTTAAGAAATCTTATACAAATTTTTGAGAAGGTTGCCAGGAAAGTTGATGAAGTGAAGGGTGTGGATGATATCTACATGGAGATTAGTAAGGCCTTTGACAAGGTCCCATATGGGAGATGAGTCAGAAAGAATTAGAATATTGGATTTGACATTGGCTATATGGGAGAAGCCAATGAGTGGTAGTGCATGGTTGGTTCTCAGACTGGAGGCCTGTGACTAGTGGTGGGCCTCAGGGACAACTATTATGTTTGTCATCTATATCAATGATCTGCATAATAATGTGGTAAATTGGATCAGCAAGTTTGCAGATGACACTAAGATTGGAAGTGTTATGGACAGTGAGAAAAGCTTTCATAGCTCACAGTGGGATCTGGACCAGATGGAAAAATGGGGTGAAAAATGGGATATGGAATTTAAAGCAGACAAAATTTAATGCAGACAAGTGTAAGGTGTTGCATTTTGGAAGAACAAACCAAGAAAGGACATACACGGTAAATGGTAGGGCACTGAGGAGTGTGGTAGAACAGAGGGATCTGGGAATACAGATACATTATTCCCTGAAAGTGGCATCACAGGTGGATAGGGTCAAAAAGAGACCTTTTGGAATATTGGCCTTCATAAATCAAAGTATTGAATTTAGGAGTTGGGAGGTTATGGTAAAGTTGTCTAACACATTTGTGAAGCCAAATTTGGAGTATTGTGTGCAGTTTTGGTCACCTAACTACAGGAAAGATATCAATAAGATTGAAAGAATGCAGAGGAGATGTATTAGGATGTTGCACAGACTTCAGGAACTGAGTTACAGGGAAAGGTTAAACAGTTTACAACTTTATGCCCTGGAGCGTAGAAGAATGAGAGGAGATTTGATAGAAGTATTATGAGGGGTATAGACAGAGTAAATGTAGATCGGCTTTTTCCATTGAGGGTAGGTGAGATACAAACCAGAGGACATGGGTTAAGGGTGAAAGGGGAAAAGTTCAGGGGAAACATCATAGGGAACTCTTCACACACAGAGTGGTGGGAATGTGGAACAAGCTAACAGCTGAAGTAGTAAATGTGGGCTCACTTTTAACATTTAAGCTGAATTTGGACAGGTATGGAGTATGGAGGGCTATGGATTGGGTGCAGGTCAGTGGGAGTTGGCAGAATAAGTTTGGCACAGATTAGAAGGGCCAAAGGGCCTGTTTCTGTGCTGTAATGTTTTATGATTCTTTAGGAAGCTGGAGGAGATGAGACAGTGATAGGCCAAGAGAGAGATGAAGGGGGTGTGGGTGGGGGGAATTGCTTACGGAAGTCAGAAAAGTTGATGAGAAAAATCCATCTGGGTGGAGTGTCTAGACAAAATATTAGTAGTTGTTCCTCCAACTTTCCGATTGCCTCAACATGCCTCTATTCTATTTCAAACTGCCACTCTCGTTCCCTTTTCAACGTATTCATCGTTTTACTGCCACATGTAGATGAACCCCTTATAATACCAGGCCACTCAATGCTCCAGAGAGCTAACAGGAACTCTGACAATAGAGAGTGAATGTAAAAAGGTTGTTTCCCATGGTGATAGAGTAGCTATCGACCAGCAGCACTTACATCAACAGTGATGCAGTGTTTTGAAAAGCTGGTGATGAATCATATCAGCTCCTGTCTGAGCAGTGACACGGATCCATTCCACTTTGCCTATCATAGAAATAGGTCTACGGTGGATTCCATCTCACTGGCTCTACACAATATCCTGGTATGCCTGGACAGCAAAGATGCATACATCAGGATAGTCATTATCGACTACAGTTCGGCATTTAATACCATCACCCCCTCAAAACTGATCAGCAAACTCCAAGACCTGGGGGCTAACACCTAACACCCCTCTGTGTAATTGGATCATGGATTCCTCACCTCCAGACCACAATCAGTGAGGATTGGACAGGACATCTCCTCCACAATCTCCTTCAGTACCAGAGCACCACATGGCTGTTTTCTTAGCCCCCTGCTCTACTCACTCTACACCTTTGACTGTGTAGCTCAGTACGACAGTAATATCATCTACAAATATGCCGATGATACCTCGGTAGTGGGTTGTATAAAGGAAGGTGATGAGTCAGCATAAAGGATGGAGATTGAAAACCTTGCTGAATGGTGCACCAACAACAACCTCACACTCAATGTCACCAAAACCAAGAAGCTGATTGTTGACTTCAGGAAAGGAAAACCAGCGATTTAAAATCCAGTGATCATTGGGGTGGTCAGAGGTGGAGAGGGTGAGCAAAATTAGGTTCTTGGGAGTTACTATCTCGGAAGATCTATCCTGGACCCAACACACCAATGGCACTGAAGAGTTTGCAGATGTTTGGTATGACACTAGAAATGCTGGCAAATTTCTACAGAGGTGTGGTGGAAAGTGTGCTGACTTGCTGCATCACAGTTTGGTATGGAAACACCATTACCCCTGAGTGTAAACCCCTCCAAAAGGTAGTGGACACAGCCCATGACATCACAGGAAAATCCCTCCCCACTATTGAGTACACCTGCAAGGAATACTGCCGTCGGAGAGCAGCAGCAATCATCAAAGACCCTCATAACCCAGCACATGCTCTTTTCTCACAGTTGCCATCAGGAAATAGGTACAAGACTCACACTGCCAGGTTCAGGAACAACTGCTATGCCTCCACCATCAGACTTCTCAATGACAAACTCAATCAGAGACTCATTTAAGAACTCTTGCTTGTCCACTTTATTGATTTTCTTTTGTGTTCTCTGTATTGCACAGTCAGTTTGTTACACTTGTTATCTGTTTACACTGTGTACAGTCTTTTTATTTGCAATACTAATTAGTGGTAATTTAGCCTGGCCTGCAGGAAAAAGGAATCTCAGGGTTGTAAGTGATGTCATGTACGTACTCTGACAATAAATGTGAAATCTGAAACAGAGATACATCAAAATGTCTTTATTCAGAAGGTGAAAAATCTGTGGAATTTGTTGCTACAGGCAGTTGTGGAGGCCAGGTCATTGGGTGTATTTAATGCAGAGGATAACATGTTCTTGATTAGTGTAAGGTAAAACATCATGAGATGGGAATGTGTAAGGAGTTACCCTGTACAGGGCTGTAACAAGAAGGGGAGGTGTCCTTGTACTCCTGTTAGGTAAAACATCATGAGATGGGAATGTGCAGGGCTGTAACAAGATGTGAATGCATCCTTGTACTTACAAGATAAGAGAGACATTGATGGATTGAGAGGCAGGAAGCTAGCAGGGAAAGGATAGCAACAGTTTTAGTCATTGGACAAGTAATGATATGATGATGTTCTAAGCACATATCCAAGGGTATAAAAAATCACCATTTTGCTGATAACGGCAGAATGCATTCTCCGACTAACATGGTTAGTCACAAGTGTTACAATCCGGTAATAAAGAACAAAGAACCCTGATTTCGACTCAGCCTGGTGTTTGTCTCACTCATTCATGAACAAAGCAGACCTAACATTAGCCAGGGCATCATAGGTTATTGGGTAGGGGGGAGGGGTGGGAAGAAGGCCAGGCAGAGGGGACCGAGTGGGAAAATGGATCCGTTCATAGTTAAATGGCAGGGCAGACTCAATGGGCTGAATAGCCTATTTCTGCTCCTGTGCCTTTCGCTCTTAACATCCTTGAAATTCACTGGAAGGGTAAGTACTTAAATGTCAGCTCCTCTCTCAGACCCACATCCAAGTATTAAGCTCTAAAATACAAACAGTTGCCTTCAGTAGCAAGGCCAGATTGTTTTCATGCTTGGCACCAGATTCCTAAAGCAGACACTCCATTTCAAGTTTTGACTTGAAGACAGAAAAATGGTTAAATATGCTGAAAAAGTGCAACATTTCCATCTACTCATGGGTACCCCTGCTCAATGACCACTCATTGAAATATGTCTGCTTAGAATGGAGATGCGGAGGAATTCCCCTGTGGAATTTGTAGCCAGTGATGGTTGTAGAGGCCAGGTCATTAGGTGTATTTAAGGTTCTTGATTGGACAGTGGATCAAAGGTTTTGGGGAGAAGGTCGGGCAATTGGGCTGAGTGGGAAAATGGATCAGCTCATGATTAAATGGCGGGGAAGACTTGATGGGCTGAACAGCCTATTTCTGCTCAGATATCTTTTAGCCTTAGAAGAAGCACTTTGGAGATGCCACTCAGAACTTTGAATCGATTTGAGGAAAGTGCACAGAAGGCCATCTGCTCCCAAACTCCCCACTCAACCAGCTCACCATACATGTGGTGCTGCACCTGTGTGATAGTTCATGGGTCTCACGTTGGATTTTGAGGTGAAGCCACTGAACTGGAGCAGAAGCAAGTTAAACTGAACTCTGAGGAACTACCTCAGAGAAGACCCTGGGGACACACCAGGAGACTGCAGATGCTGGAGGACATCAGCAGATCGAGCAGCGTCAGTAGAAGAAATAGAACGTTGACCATTCTGTTCCTCCCAATGACACTGAGAGAAAGCTGCATTCTCAAGTAATTAATGTACTGTTGCTATAATGCCTGAAAACCCTCTGCAATCGGCTTTTAAGCCTGGAAATATGGGCCTTTAAAAACAGTGCAGGTCTTTGAAACATTGCAGGGTTAACATGCTGCCCATAATATAAATTAAGCCACAAAAATTTATTCAAACACTTAACAGCTGCCCTGAAAATCATCAAGTGAATTAACACCACTCCTTTAATTTGTAGCAGTCTCAAAATTATTGCCAGTACATGTGTTAGCCATATTATAAGACTTGAAAGCTAATTGTGCAGCTAATCAGTCAACCATGAGTGCACATAATTTACTGCCTCATAAATATTGAAGAAATCAAGTGTATGTGTGTGGTGATATGTATGTACTGCTGTGTATGAGTGGCTGGCCTGCCCACTGATGACTCACTCCCTAATAACTCCTCCCCTTGTGACCTGGCCAGAAAGGTCGACCTCCCACCCCCGCATCCATTCATTTGAGCACCTGGAGTCAGAGTTGGGCCAGCTACAATCTAAAGTGTAGTAAAGCCTATCTTTTCTCAGTCTTTAGAGACATTGACAAAGGGTATCAATATGACAACATTACATCTACTGTACTGGGACCTTAAATCAGAATTAAACTATGGAACCAGTGCCACTGCAGTGATGGCCCATTAAAGGAGCTGATAGTGGTTTATTTTATTATCCTGCGACCTCGGGGTCTGGGCCCAAGATGGCAGTTCCTGTGTTCAGCAACAGCCTCAAGGGGTTGCAGAATCCAGGCAAGCAGGGGACGGGTGCAGAGCACCAGAAAGTGGGGAGGCCACCCTCCATTTGAGAAGGAGAAGCAAAGGAGATGACCCCATAGGACCCCAGCAGCCCAGCAGTGAGGGGCTCTGCGGCTGAAGCACTCTCTGGCGGTGGGGCTGGCGGCGACTCATGGCGAGGTACTGGCTGTGGACTGCTGGCGACTGGCTTGATACCACCTGAAGGAATAGCAAGTATCGGAACCGGGTGGGTGCTGAGGATGCTGAAGGCTTCCTGATTGAGTCGGAGGTTTGGAACTGGACCTCGGGTTGCCAGTGGTATGTACTGGTCTGTATAGCAGCAGAGGCTGTGGGAGAGTTGGAGGTGAATCTACAGACATTCAGTGACTTTGAGGGGGACTCTCATTTGATTCTCTTTCTCTGACTGTAAGAGGTGCCTGGCAATTTCTGCTGATGGAAAATCTAAAGCAAATTTTGTGTCATATTGCATTTGTTTCATGAATCTTGAATGACTGATCTAAATTGCAGCTCCATTTGTGTGATATAGATAGTTTGGTCTGTCTCTTACTATTATTTAATTATATATTTTGATCTGTGTATCTTTCTGCCATGAGGACATTAGATTTAACTAGGTCAAAATCCTGGAACCACCTCTCTGACTGCTTGAGTGTGGACCTTCACCTCCAGAACTGCAGCAGTTCAAGAAGCCAGCTCCCCCTCCCAACTTATCAAGGGATGGGCAGTAAAATGCTGGCTTCACCTGCAAAGTCCACATTCCTCCAGCGAACAAAAAAATGTATACTTTTCACTTTTTAAGCCTGCCTTGATACATAGCAGTGCAGAAGAGGTTACACATTAGAAAATGGAGCGTGAAAGCAGAAAGTACAGCTAAAAACGGTGTAACTCTGGTGTCCCATAGGTTTGGTGAAATGCTATCATCGACTGAACTTGACATGTGTATTTGGAGATGGCACATTATCTCCATAGAATAGGCTTCCGCCTAAACAGCAACGTCCACACTTGCCTGATGTCTCAAAGAATTTAAGAGAGGGGTAAATCAGTACTTTATGAGGAAGAGAATCGAGGGCAATGGGAGAGAAGGCAAGAGAATGGATTCAAAAGGAGAGCAAGTCAGCCATGATGCCAAGGTGAGGCAGAATCAATGGGCTGAATGGTCTAATTCTGCTCCTATGTCTTATAGTCTAATATTACATCCAAGATTTACTTTTGGGGGTGGCACGGTTGGCGTAGCGGTTAGCAAAACGCTGTAACAGCATCAGCAATATGGACCTGGGTTCGAATCCCAGGCTGTCTGAAAAGAGCTGGTACATTCTCCCCGCGTCTGTGTGGGTTTTCTCCGGGGGATCCAGTTTCCTCCCACCATTCGAAACGTACCAGGGGTGTAGGTCAATCAGGTACAATTGGGCGGCACGGAGTTGTGGGCCAAAAGGGCCTGTTACCGTGCTGTATGTCTAAAATTTTTTAAATATATATACCGGAAGTCACTGTTACTTCGTGCAGAAATGCAGCACTGTTAACACATGGCAGTGATGTTGCTTGAGGGATAAAAATGAGATGGGAGATGAAGTCAACTTCCTTGTTTTCCCTTGTATTGCAAAACTGGTCACATGTTTGTGGGAAGGGCGACCAGGTTTTCATTTCACAACTGACACAGGAGAGTGCTGACTATGGCATTCATTTAGACTATTTCGGATAACAAGAAGGAAATGTTGAATTATCAGTCTAATATTGACACAGAAAGGAGGCCATGTGTCATAAATGTGCAGTATTGTGGAAGCCCTGAAGAGAACCATTTTTATTTTGGATATTTCTTCATCTAATTTGGGATTTGCATTTATTCTGCTTAATGTCAAGACACACACAAATATCACTTAATTTCAGCTCATCAATTTGAAAGCCAGTTTCACGGATTTAATGGAAGAGAACATATGGAAATTTGATGCCACAGACGGTTGTGGAGGCTGGGTCATTGGGTGTATTTAATGCAGAGATGAATTAGCCAGGGCATCAAAGATTAAGGAAGAAGGCCGGGTAGTGGGGTTGAGCGGGAAAATGATTAAATGTTGAGGCAGACTCGATGAGCTGAATAGCTTATTTCTACTCCAATGTTTTATGGTGTTGAGACCCTGTAGATGTTTGGGGCATTAAGTGAGTACCCAACTCTAAAAGAGCTCTTTATTGTATTGCTGGGAGCAAGGAGAGGTTTGACAAGTGTAGAATTAGCTTATTCAAACAACATTGTGTAAAGCAAAGGGTACGTAAAGGAGGCACCAAATCCAGGCAAGTGCAATGTTACCAGACAGGAAGAAATTCCTAGACCAGTTTATGCACGTCTTTACTGTCCTCTCCTCGAACGCTCTGAGGCCTGCATTTGTAGAGGCTCTCCACCTGACATTAAAATATTTACATCTCTTACATCGAAAATAGACATGCTAAGTATATTAAGAGTAAAAAAAGACATGTAGTAGATAGAGGATGGATAGGAAAGTGATGCTGGAAAAATTGTAAGGAAATGGCAAAGGGACCATAGAAGCAGCAGAGAGGATTAGTGGGGTTTACCTCCCCTCCCCCCACCACCATCGACATGATCAACCGGGATCGTTGTCTGAAGAGGGTGCCCACTACTCTCAATGTGGAAGAGATACAGGAGTATCCGAGCCAGAGCCACCAGGCTGAGGAATGGCTTCTTCCCACAGGGAGTGAGACTGCAGAACAACGAAAGGACCTGCTCACAGAGTTCCTCCGAGACTCTCATATTCACAAGGCAGTACTTATTTAGTTATCTACATATAGATGAATACTTGTCCTGCATATGTATGGTTTGTCCAAATGTGTGATATATCTAGTTGTGCATCTCCATGTTTTGCACCGAGGTCCGGAGAAACGCTGCTTCATCAGGTTGCACTTCACTCACAAATTAAAACTTTACAAAAGCACTTTGTAGATAGAATATCTTGGTATTATCGGCACATCTCCCTTGGTGTCTGTTTTGTGATCCCCTGACTTCTTGCTTCAGACAACATGTTCCAGAGTTGATCCAACTTCCCATTTCCTATCAATTCTATTTTGCTTGGCTTCAGGCACATTTATTTTCTCTGTTACTTACATTTTCTTACGTTGATACACATTACATTTAGACATACAGCATTGGCAACAGGCCCTTTCAACCCCTAAGCCCGTGTCACCTAAATAACAAAACCCTATAGGTTTCTGAAGAGTGGGAGGAAACCGGAGTACCACGCAGATGCGGGGAGAACGTAAAACTCCTTACAGACAACACGGGATTTGAACCCAGGTTGCTGGGGCTGTAATAATGTTGTTCTAACTGCTAATCTTGTCCTGCACTCTTACTCATGCTTTTTTATTAATTCATATTCCTGGGATGCAAAACCCAGTGTAACTGGTGTTTGACAAGGTGGTGGTGAATCGGCTGCTTCAATTTCAGTAGTTCCTTTGATGAACTCATACAGCGCATTTGGCCAGAGAGTTGCAGAATCAGGATCCAGTGATGATGGAGGTGGGGTGATGTAATTTCAGGTCAGGATGTTGCGCAGTTTGGAGGAGAAGCTGAAGGTGGCAGGGTACTCATCTTGGCCTTGGTCATAGTAGTTTGAGGTTTAGAGGTGGTGGGGGGTGGGGGTGGGCTCAGCCGTTCAATGTGCCACCATTGCGGAGGTTAATGAAAAGCACACAATTCCTGGTAAGGACCAGTATTGAGCACAACATGTGGGGTTTAAGTTCTAAGGAGAGATGGTATTGGAGATAAGCAATGTTACCTTAACTGTGCCCCACACAAACTTATTTGAAGCAAAAAAAACACGAAGTCAAATAAATTTAATTGTTTAAAAGAAATCTGGACAGGTAACAGGCCATTTCTGCCTATGAGCCATGCTGCCCAATTTAGACCCAATTAACCTTACGCCTCTGGTACAATTTGAATGGTGGGAGGAAACCGGAGCCCCCCCAGGGAGAACACAGGCAGACACAGAGAGAACATGCAAACTCTTAACAGGCACAACACTACAAACCAAACACAAAGATCTTGTTCCATCTCGTAGTGCTGTTCTTGGCCTCATGCGGACATGCCAGACCTGGTGCAGGGATCTCAAAGCACCGGAAAGATGCCATCAATGCCACTATGCAAAATCCTCTGTTGGGTGGATATTGATTCAATGGCTGAATCTGCAACACTAATAATTACAATGAGCCATCTCCAAGGTGCAGGCTCTACCCCAAATTCTTGAGACAACACTTTATTTCAAGCTCTGCCGTGGCCAGGTACAAAGAGAAAGGATTTACAGACGCTTCACAGAACTGTTTTGGAAGTGTGTAATGGCTGTAATGGAAGATTCTAACCTATTTTTTTTTTAACCTGTTTTTTCTTAATTTTCAGCTCTTGGTTCTGCAGAGCTGAGAACCTTTTTTTTAAAACTTGCAGCTTTGGGTTCTGCAAGGCTGAGAACCTAATTGTTTTAGAATCAGCAGACATAAGCAAAATTCCACCGAGGGGCCAGAGATGCTGTTATCTGAAGAAAGGACATCTGTGTACCGAGAACATTTAATCTTCCTGCTTGTTTTGGTCACAGACTGTCAGAGGCTTAGCCTTGATGTAGAATAAACCATTGTATTCAAAATGATAAGCTGAAAATTATGTTATTCGTTAATTAACCTAGCATGCTAGCTTGCTTGCTTATCTTTTTTGCTGTGCTGGGAATAGGTGCTTGGGTAAGCAGTTTTTGGGTAATATAAGCCATGATCCCGCTGCTGAAGTTTGAGACTCTCTGAGAGGTGGCAACATCTCTCAGCAAGAAGAAGAAGAACTTCTGGAGTCTAGCCAACGTCCCGGTCAGGGGAGGTGGAGAAGCTGCTACCGGCGCTCTGACAACCTACTACAAGTGTGCCTCGCTTCGGCAGTTGGGACCAGTCCAAGCGCATTGATAAGTATAGTTGGGAAGGGCTTGCATATTGTAGTGTGAAATCAGCTTTTGAATTTGTAATAAACATTTGTATAATCTGAACTGCTCTCGGTGTGTGTGTGTCTATTTTCTTTCGGTAGCTCAAACACTGTGACCAATCTAAAATTAACAAAGTGAGAGGTACAAGTTTACCCAAGACAATTAGCGCTGCGAGCAGGGTTGGTCTCAAGATGTTTTGCCGAAAGAAAGAGGTGAGCCCTGAGCAGTTCTTGATTCCTGGATGGACTTCCAAAGATGATGGGTTTGGCATGTTGGCCAATACCCTGTCTTTGTTGGGACCACCCATTAGTTGGGATGAGAAGTTAGATTCATCAAGTGCACCTCTGGGAGAGCGGGTTGCCACTCTCCTTCGAGAAAGAAAATTTCCTGATAAAAAGGGGACACTGACGGATGGTTTTTGGTTGCTGGCCACAGCCTTACGCCACTCCGTTCAGCGTGAAGCAGAATCAGTTCAAAGAGAAGTAGAATCTCAGCGCAAGAGAAAGCAATTAGAGGAGGAGCTAGAAGCCATGCGACAACGCTGTTCCATGATGAGCGAAATTGTTCGCACCAGTCAGGACAGAGCCAAAGAATTGGAAGATAAGCATGTCCAAACGATCTGCCGTAATATTAAACTCCGGCAGCAGCTCTGCGCAGATAAGGAAAGGCAAGGAGTAGAACCCGATCCATATCGTATTCGTGCCATGATAAGGAATGGTGACAATCCTGATGTAATTGAGGATTGGGATGGGAATATCTGGAATGACAATGGTAATAATGCAGATACTCCCCAGCATGTGCCCAACATACTACCCTCTCCACCTGCTGTTCACGCCCGCCCCATAAGGCAGCAGACTTCCCAAACAGACAGAAGGGGAGATGATGTAAGGGTAGAGATGGAAGGGATGGATACCCATGTCTCTCAAGTGGACCCAGGGGAAAATACCCAAACCCCTGCTTATGCTCTATGGCCTACTCCCTCTACGGGATGGCCTCGACCTCCTCCCCTAGACTGGGTGGAGGTCCCTGCGGGCCAAAGTGGGAACAGGGGTCGGAAGCATTCAATGATATGTGACTTCTCTGTAAAAGAGCTGGCTGCTATTGGAGATCGATTTAGGCAAAAGGCAGGAGAAACTCTGGCAGCCTGGCTCCTGCGTGTCTGGGAACAAGGAGGGGGTAATGTATTTTTAACCCCTGAGGAATTGTTGGGATTAGGAACATTGTCTACTGATATCAGGGTCACTGCTGAGCTGCGGGATAGAGGGAGAGAGATGGATTACTTACTTACTACTCGAGGGGACACCCTGCTACGAGTATACCCATCACCAGTAGATTGGGATTTACATTTGCAGAACAATTGGAGAACCCCAGAGGAGGGCATAGCAGTAATTCGTCAACAGGCGCTGGCCTCTGCCTTGTATGCAGGGCGTTTGAGGCTGTGGGTGCACGGGGGGAGCCCTGATGAAGAGATATTTACGGCCGGAATGCATACCAGATTGGTTAGTTCCGCCCAACCCACTGTACGGGGACTGGTTCTGTCCGTAACTAGTCCGCTAATTGGGCACCCTGTGTCTGAGGTGGTGCATGCCTTATCTGGGCTTCGAGAATTAGAATTGGGAGGTAAAATCCACTCACGTACAACCCAGGTTAAATCAGACAAGCAGGATGAAAAGAGAGGGGCTACTGCTAATAACGGACCGACAAGAAAGGACCTTTTTCTAACCTTGTTAAAGTTAGGCGTACCTAAAAGTGATATTGATGGGAAACCTACTGCGGTCCTTTATGCCCTTTATAAGAGAAAAGCAGGGGAACGTCATCCCCAGCTGCTGAGTCCTCCTGGCCCAGCTGTGCCCTCTGCTCCCACTGCTGCTTCTATCAAGCCAGCTTCTCCTGCTCCAGTTACCCGTGATGAGGTACAACAAATGGTTAACAAGGCTCTTATGGATAATAGTGGCATGCGGGCCTGGAAGCCCCCGAACCCTACTAAAGCATGAAGGTGTGGGCAGGGCTCCCGTGTCTACACCATTGAGATACAGCGGATACACGGGGACCCACGGGCCTACATACCGTTAACAATCCATTGGTGTGGGGGTAATGACCGCCAATATTTGGCCTTGGTCGATACCGGTGCGGAGCACTCAGTGATTCCGGATAACCCCGACCTCTGGACTGGACCGACCTTTCAAATAGAAGGGTTGGGAGGGGCGCTCACCCTGGCAAAGGAAATAAAAGTCCGTGCCACGGTGGGTGATAGCCCTTCCCCTATCTGGTTACATGCCCTCATGGCTGCTACTGACGAGTGTATCCTGGGTATTAATATATTGGCCGGTACGGCCCTTAATACTAGCCAAGGGGGATTTGCATTTGGAATTCGGACTATTACAAAAAAACTAGTAGTGGGTCAGGCTAAGTGGGATCCTGTTGGATGGTGCCACCCCCCCATGAAACCAGTGTGTATTCCACAATATCGCCTCCCTGGAGGGCAAGAAGAGATTAGTGCCACCATTGATGCTTTGCAAGAAGAAGGGGTAGTGAGGCCCGCAACATCGCCCTTTAATAGCCCTGTTTGGCCAGTCCAGAAGCCGGATGGCTCCTGGAGAATGACAGTTGATTATCGCTTTTTGAACAAACATGCCCCACAACTTGCTTCAGCAGTTCCGGACATTGTTACCCTTATTGAAAACATTGCTACTGGGAATTCAGGAACATGGTATGCTGTCATTGATCTTGCTAACGCCTTCTTCAGTATTCTTATAGCTGAGGACTCACAGGATCAGTTCACCTTTACCTGGAAGGGGCGCCAGTATACCTTCACTCACCTCCCTCAGGGCTATGTACACTCTCCCACTATTTGCCACAGCCTAATTGCCCGTGACCTGGAGACAGTGCCAGTATCGCCTTCCCTCTCAATTCACCATTATATTGATGATGTGATGATCCAAGGGGCCACAGAAGAGATGGTACAGGAAGGTCTGGAGAGTGTCCAAGATACCCTAATGCAAAGAGGGTGGGCCATTAACCCCGCCAAGGTACAGGGCCCGTCTCAGACAGTTATTTTCCTTGGAATTCAGTGGCATGCTGGAGAACAAGTGGTTCCTGATAAAGTTCGCAATAAAATCGCAGACTTGACCACTCCTACTAACAAACAAGAGACCCAGCATTTCCTGGGGTTATTGGGATACTGGTGACGCCATATTCCACATTTGGCATTGCTTTTACGTTCTCTGTATCAGGTTACCAGAAAGAAAACAGACTTTGTATGGGGTGACGATCAGGAAAGGGCGTTCCAGTCTGCCAAGCAGGCTATTCTTCAGGCCCTGCCCATTGGTCCCTGCATCCCAGATACCCCCTACGAACTACAGGTCTCCGTTACTGATGATGTGGCCTCCTGGAGCCTCTGGCAGAAACAAGAGGGTCGCCAAGTCCCGCTGGGATTCTGGTCACGTACCATGCCTGAGGCTGCCACTCGTTATTCTGCTTCTGAACAACAGTTACTAGCCTGTTACTGGGCCCTGCTGGAGACTGAAAGAATGACAGGTGATGCAGATTTTCAATTGAGACCTGCACTTCCAATAATGAATTGGGTTCTGGCTAATGATGCTAATCTAAAGATCGGGCGGGCGCAGCAGTCTTCTATTGTTAAATGGAAGTGGTATATTCAGAGTCGTGCAACCAGAGGGCCTGAAGGGGTGGGCCGCATACACGAACAGGTGGCTGATCTTCCGTCTCGTCATGAGGACGTTGAACCTGCCTTGCCCCCTCCTTTACCCCCTTCACCAGTTCAGGGGGATAAACCATATGATTTACTCACTCCAGCAGAACAAGAGGATGCCTGGTTTACTGATGGTAGCAGCCGGTGGGTGCAAGGAAAGCAAAAGTGGAAGGCAGTGGCTTACCATCCCAAGTCAGGAACTCACTTATCAGAGGAGGGGGATGGTGGCTCCAGTCAGTATGCTGAGTTGAAGGCTGTCACTTTACCATAAGATCCCCATGATCACCCTCTTCGCCTGTTTACTGATTCCTGGGCTGTGGCTAATGGACTTGTAGTATGGATGCCTGATTGGCAAAAGAATGACTGGATGATACATAACCGCCCAGTGTGGGGCAAAGAGCTGTGGCAGCTGTTGTGGGATGTTTCCCACCACCGTGAGATAACTGTGTATCACGTTGATGCCCCTACTAATGTGGCGACTAACATGGTACAACATAATGCAGTTGCAGATCAGCTTGCCACCATCAGCCGTGCTGATACCGTCACCCTGGCTCAATGGGCACATGAACAGAGTGGTCATTTGGGGGAGAAGGGATCAGCTATGTGGGCCCGAACACATGCTTTACCCGTCCATCAGGATGATGTCCGCATGGTCGTGCGTACATCCCAGAATGTCAACTTGTGAAGTCCCGTGTCGTTCCTCCTGGTCCTCATGGCCGAATAAAACGGGGTGCTTGCCCAGCTGCGGTTTGGCAAATTGATTATATAGGCCCCATGCCAGACTGTATGGGTAAACGTTACATCCTAATAATGGTTGACACCTTTTCGAGCCTGGCTTTTGCCTTTCCCACCAAGACGGCTGACCAAGCTAGTACTATCCAAGGACTAAATCATTTAATTTCTCGTTATGATGTACCAGAGGAGATTCAGTCTGATAATGGGTCGCACTTCTCCGGGAAAGCAATCTGTGACTGGACAAATGACAATGGTATCTTATGGATTCACCATATTCCTTATTACCCACAGGCTGCTGGGTTAGTTTAACGAATGAATGGCTTACTGAAGGAACAAATTCGTTTGTTAACACCACTGGGAACCCTGAAGGGGTGGTGTCATGTGCTGCAGCAGGCAGTCGACAATTTAAATCATCGCCCTTTAAAAGGAGGTACACCTTTCCACCGACTTCTTCACGCTTCTGTACTACAGCCTATTCCAGAGGAAAAACAGTCATTGCCCCCCACTCCTGAATTAGAGAATGCCGGACAAAAGGTATGGGTGGCACCACCAGGTAGTGGCCCTCCTGTAAAAGGAGAAATAGTGACACCTGCCCAGGGTAACACTCGGTGGGTAGCTATTGAGGGACAGGATGATTTAGTCTGTTTAAACACTGAATGCTTATGGCATCGTGAGTGACATGTGTCAGGCTTCTTTGTTTCAGGTCCTCCATTTTACGGTCCTGGTGATCTGGCTTAACAGCTGCTTTGGTACCAACAATTGGATTTGTAATGATGAGGACGTTCCGAGTGAGTTGCCCGTGGGAGACACAGTCTGGTGCATTACATCAAGGAAGTCCTCGGTCACCCGCCTCAAGTGCAGCTTATATAAATATGTTATTGTTCACCATGTTTCAAAATCTGTTCGTGAGCTCCAGCGTCTGGGTATTGTGGCCAACAAGGATAGTTTGAGCCTTGGTTTGAATCCTTTTTCATGGTTAGCTGGTACATTTGGGGGGTTGGGCCACACTATTCTCCATTGGTTGCTCGCTTTATTGCTTGTTTTTTGTGATTATTGTAGTTTTAATTTCTCTTTTACGCTCTTTTTGTACTCAAATGCTTGTCAAGTCTCGTGTCTGACAGCCTGTGACCAAGGGGTGGAATGTATTGGAAGATTCTAACCTATTTTTTTTTTAACCTGTTTTTTCTTAATTTTCAGCTCTTGGTTCTGCAGAGCTGAGAACCTTTTTTTTTAAAACTTGTATCTTTGGGTTCTGCAAGGCTGAGAACCTAATTGTTTTTAGAATCAGCAGACATAAGCAAAATTCCTCCGAGGGGCCAGAGATGCTGTTATCTGAAGAAAGGACATCTGTGTACCGAGAACATTTAATCTTCCTGCTTGTTTTGGTCACAGACTGTCAGAGGTCTAGCCTTGATGTAGAATAAACCATTGTATTCAAAATGATAAGCTGAAAATTATGTTATTCGTTAACCTAGCATGCTAGCTTGCTTGCTTATCTTTCTTGCTGTGCTGGGAATAGGTGCTTGGGTAAGCAGTTTTTGGGTAATATAAGCCATGATCCCGCTGCTGAAGTTTGAGACTCTCTGAGAGGTGGCAACATCTCTCAGCAAGAAGAAGAAGAACTTCTGGAGTCTAGCCAACGTCCCGGTCAGGGGAGGTAGAGAAGCTGCTACCGGCGCCCTGACAACCTACTACAAGTGTGTAGTTGTTGCCTCGCTTCGGCAGTTGGGACTAGTCCAAGCGTTGATAAGTATAGTTGGGAAGGGCTTGCATATTGTAGTGTGAAATCAGCTTTTGAATTTGTAATAAACATTTGTATAATCTGAACTGCTCTCGGTGTGTGTGTGTCTATTTTCTTTCGGTAGCTCAAACACTGTGACCAATCTAAAACGATCAAAGTGAGAGGTACAAGTTTACCCAAGACACAGGCATCTTTGGCAGATGACCTCAAAGAAACAAAAGATTCAGTGTGCCATTTAAAACCTTGAATCGATTCACCAAGAGTAACTGGCAGACCACTCTATCTTTGAATATCTTGAACAACAAACTGTCACCAAACCTACTTGCTTTTCATTGTCACTGATCTGGCTCATAAAATGAAATGCCCTTTGACTACAGAATGTCTTGGTAATGTCAACACAAACCTTCTCTCATCTCCCATTTCCTCTGTTTTGTGATCCTCTAACCCCTTGGAACCATCTCCCAACTATCGACGTGCCGGCTAATCCCATCAAGTCCGTGAACCCACATGAACTTAATCAACTATCTCAGGACCCACTGGACTGGTGTGGAAACAAACAATACTCAATCACAAGGGACTATCAGAGAAGACAGTGGTGAACTAATGCTGCAGAAATAACTGTCTAGAAATTGGATTGTAGTCTTTTTGGGACTTTTCGCATACAGCAACAATGCCAACATCAATTCATGTAAGTGGCAGGAAATACAAAAGAAACAGAGTTGGTGTGCACCCCAAGTCATGCACTAAAAACAGTTCAGCACATCAATTTTTCAGTTGAATTTCCCAATGCATGCATTTCACCTGGAAATGATTCTCTGTGTGACAGTACGCTTGCAGATACAGATCTGACCTGTGCTCCTGTGAGCTAAGCCATTCTGTGAAATCTACTCCAGATTTTTTTTAATACTTTAATTAAAATTTTAAGACAAATTACATTCAAATATATTCAAATATAATAATTCATATACAAAAATGCGGTATATACCAAATCTCCCATCCACCCCAATACCCCTCCCTCTCCCTACTACCCCCAACCCCAAAGACCGAAAAAAGAAAGAAAGAAAGGAGATAGACCCATCAATAACATAATTAAATGCCACGGAATAGGGTGACGCCATCACAACGGGCCGAAGTTCAAAACTTTAAACACATGTAATCCAAATAAGGGCTCCACATTTTCCGATAAAAAAAGATAATTATCACATAAATTATACGTTATCTTTTCCAATGGAATACGTGATTTCACTTTCATATGCCATCATTGCAAACTTAAATCAATCTCATTTTTCCACGTAATCACTGTACATTTTCTCACTACAGATGATCTCAAAAAACACAATTTGATGCCTACTTAATCTCAATTTCAAACCCAACCTTTTAGCATTACCTAATAAAAATAATGTTGGTTCCATCAACAATTTAATCTTAAAATTTTTCTCTAAAACCTCCTGAAGTCACGTCCAAAAAGGTTTACTTGTATCACATGACCAAGAAGAACGTGAAAACGAATAGACTCCGGATCTTAAGGAGGCCACATCAGCTGTGCCGTGATGTAATGAAATCTCTGGCCATTGCTTGATGCTGCTGAGTGAACAGGAATGCTTGCTTTGCCCCACACACTGAAACGATGGGATCCTTCATCTCAGTCAACCAGGCAGGAGATGCAAAGTCGAGTATTGAATGTTCCTGGCAATTATTTCCAGAGGAAATTGACATATCTAGTAAAAAGTATATCCACGGTATACTTTACATTTTTTTGAGTAAAAAAAAAACCAATCCGTTGATAAAACCCAGCAGCATCAGTCGGTGAAATAGTATGGTCAATATTTCAGGTTGAAACCCTTCAGCCAGATTGAAAGTACAGAGAGCACATCGCTAGTATACCGAGGATAAAGTGGGAGAGGGGGACAGGGACCAGGAAGACTTGGAGGTGTGAAGGAAAATGGAGAGATGAGGAAGTGGAGGCAGTTGACAGGCGGTTGCCAGACCAAAGGGTAGAGAGAGGCAAGAGAAAAGAGGTTGTGAGGAAAAGAAAGATGAGTTAGGGAGAGCCAGAAAGGGGTGATAAGTGGTAAAGGGACAATACCAGAGGGCCCAAATATGAATTTCATACAAACTCAGGCAAATCTCAACTGAAATCAACAAAGAATTCAGGTGCAATTTCAAAACAGCAAACCACAGAGTTCTTGGGAGTCACCATCTTGGAGAATCATTCCTGGCCCCAGCGCACAAATGGCATCGCAAAGAAAACACGTCAGTGCCTCAACTCCTGAAGGAGTTGAGTGGAGGTTTGGTATAGATATTGTAAACCCTGGCAAATTTCTACGGAGGTGTGCTAACCGGCTGCATCACAGTTTTGTATGGGGTCCAGGATATCACTGGCAAAACCCCTCACCACTGTTGAGAATATCTACAGGGAACACTGCTGTTAGAGAGCAGCAGCAGCAATCCTCAAGCAACCACACCACCCAGTACATCCTCTGGGATCGCTGCTACCACCACAAGGCTCACACCACCAGGTTCAGGAACTGCTGCTCCCCCTCCACCATCAGACTCAACAACAAACTCAATCAGGGACTCATTTGAGGAATCTTACTTATGCACTTTTTTTCTCTCTAAGTCGCGCAGTCGTTGAGTAGTTTTTTTTGTGGTAATAAGTGGTGATTCTGCCTCACCTGCAGGAAAAGGAATCTCAGGGTCGTATGGTATGTCATGTACGTACTCTAACAATAAATCTGAAATCTGAACAGAGAAATTCAGTCACTGCTTTTGAATTCCATAGAACCAAAGAACTCTACAGCTTAGAAACAGACCCATTGGCCCATCTAGTCCATGCCGGACTATTATTCAGTCCAGTCTGATGAAATAATTTGAATATATCTATTTAGCATGCTTGTTATTAATTCCTTTTTATTTAGTCTCTGCTTTATGTGCGTTATAACTTACAGCTGACAACCCACCAATAATTAACTGGGCTACAGAAGGAGCAATGAATGAAAAGCCAGGCAAGGTGGAGAAAAACAATACTAGTGATTGTTTGTGAAGAGGAGGGGCAAATAATTCCTCCAGAAGTAGTGATTTTCTTGACAGAAATTAGTGATAAAGAACGTAATAAATAGCAGGCGTAGGCCAAATGGTCCATCAAGCCTGTTCTGCCATTTACTGAGATCGTGGCTGATCTGATGATAGACTCATCACCACCTCTTTGGCTTTTTCCCATGTCCCTTAATTCCTCTAGCATGCAAAAATCTATCCACCCTTCTCTTAAATATATTTACAGAGGTCGCCTCCACTACTTCAATGGGCAGCAAGTTTCCCAGATTCACCACCCTCTGGGAAAAGCAGTTCCTCCTTATATCCATTCTAAACCTCTGTCCCATCGTTCTGTCACCATCCCCCAATAGAAACAACTTACCTACCTCTATCTTCTTTATGCCTTTCATAATTGTATACGTTTCTGCAAGATCCCCTCTTATTCTTTTAAATCCCAGTGAGTGCAGTCCCAGATGACTCAGTTATGTTTTTTAGACTGCGATGTCGGGAAAATTGCGGAAAAAAATTAAAATAATTACTGCCCGTGTGGTCGTTCACACTGGGCACTTTTTAGATTGCAAGTACCCGAATGTAACAGTCCCGGGGGTTGGACTTGGAATGACCATCAATGAATTTTTCCGGTACGATTTACACTGCAGGCTTCCTCCAAAAGATTGGAGGGATCCTGCAGGATAAATCGTGGTAAAGGGATTGACTCAAAATTCCTGCACATTCCTTTTAAGACGGCCCGTGTAGTGGCAAAATTCCTCAATTGTGCCATTACACGCCTGCAGTTTAAAGACCATAAACCTCTCCTCGTGGGCTAACCCCCTCATCTTGAGAATCAACCTGGTGAAGCTCCTCTGCATCGCCTCCAAAGCCAGTACATCCTTCCTCAAGTTAGGAAACCAGAATGTGCGTAGTACTCCAAGTGTGGGCTCATCAGTACCCCGTACTTTTGCAGCATAACCTCCCTGCTCCTAAACTCAGTCCATCTGGCAATGAAGGACAACATTCCATTTGCCTTCTTGATAACCTGCTGCACCTGCAAACCAACCTTCTGTGATTCATGCACAAATACTACCAAGTCCTTCTGCCCGGCAGCAAGCTGCAGTCACTTTCTAAATAATATTCTGATCATCAATTTTTCCTTCAAAGTGGATAAGATCAAACTTACCAACATTGTACTCCATCTGCCAGACCCTTGCCCACTCACTTAGCCTATCTATATCTAACTGCGGACTCTCTGTAACCTTTGAGCACCTTTGAGCCTTTGAGTATTATTCAGCACCTCAGCTCTGTCTACCGCAATAGTGTGAATCTCCCAGTGGCCACCCATTTCAATTGCCCATCTCATTCCCTTGCTGACACATCTGACCATGGTCTAATGCACTTCTAGACTGAGACCATGTGCAGATTGGAGGAACAACACCTCATCATCTGACTGGGTATCCTCCAACCAGATAGAATTAATATAGAGTTCTCTGGCTTTTGTTTAACCACAACCTCCCACTTCTTTCCCCCATCGCCTTCCCCAAGCTCTGACCCTTCCCTTTTCCCTGTCTCCTTTCACACAGACAAAATGAATTCTGAATAGTCCCCTTATCATATCCAATTAACACCTTTTGTTGGTCTGGACTCCTCTCCCAGCCAGCACTACCTTTCTTCTGAGATTTCCTGTTTTTTTTTTTGCTTATTTTCCTTTCTTATTCCTTGAAGAAGGACTCAGGTCTGAAACTTCAGAAATATATCTTTATCTCCATGGATGCCGCGAGATTGGCTGTGTTCATCCAACATTTCTGTGTTTTTATTATTACCGTATCCTCTGCACAATTTGCTTTTCCATTCAATTTAGTGTCGTCTGCAAACTTAGATACACTACACTCTGTCCCCTGTTCCATATCGATAATGTATACCATTAACAGTTCTGGGCCCAGTGCCTACCCCTGTGCCACACTGCTCACCAACCCTGTATCCCAACTCTCTGCTTTCTATTGCTTAATCTAACTTAATGCATTATTATCTTGTGCATAAGGCTTTGATGTGGTACCATGTCGAACGCCTTCTGGAAATCTAGGTAAACAACAATCATCTGCTCCTCTCTTCCTCCTGTTTTCATTGTATCCTCAAAGAACTCCTGTAAATTTGTCAAACAGGACCTGCCTTTGTGGAATCCATGCTGCGTCTCCTGGATGCATCCATTTTGCTCCAGATGCCCCGCTATTTCTTCTTTAATGAGAGCTTCAAGCATTTTACCAGCGACAAATGTTAAAGTAATGGGCCTGTGGCGGCCCACCGCCGTGTCAGCAATCGAACCAGTGCTCTGGGCGGCAAGCGCAACCAAAGGCCAGCAGCCTGCACAGCAGCACTGGCCCCAACAAGCGAACTGGCGGGTGAACAGCAAGGGCAGCTTGAAGGCCAATGACCCCAAAATGGTGCTGGCCTTTCTGCATAGCAAACAGACAGGGACAGCGCATGGGCAAGAAGGGCATTGTTATGTGGGAAACCTGCTTTTGTTATGCATGTTGTGCCGTCAGCCAAGGGGGACCACAGTGGGAACAGTGCAAGTATAAAAATCAGGCCTGATCCCTAATAAAACTCAGAGCTTAACCTGACTACATGACATGTGTGTGTGTCTTCTTTCGAGTAGCACATGACTACAGACCTATAGTTCCCTGTCTTTTGCCTACATCATTTTTTGAATAGTGGTGCGATATTCTCCATCTTCCGATCCACCGGAGTCCAGAGAATTTTGGTAAATTATCAACTCTAATTTTTGTCATTTCTTTCAGTTGCCTAGATTGCATTCCATCAGGACTAGGGAACCAATCTCTCTTTAGACCCTCAAGTTTTCTGAGTACTATCTCTTTATCATAACATCTCAAGATATAAGAGCAGAAATAGGCCAATCGGCCCCTGTGGGCTGATCTGCCACTTAATCATGAGCTGATCCTTATCAATCAGCCTCACTCCCAGCCTTCTCCTCATAACCCACTAAACAAATACCTGTCAATGTCCTTGCTTCCAGTGGCGACTGTGGCAACGCGACTCTCTGGCTAAAAAAAATTCTCTGCATTTCTGGTTCAAATTGATGCCTTTTTATCTTGAAATTGTGACCTCCTTGAATTTTTTTTTAATGTAGCCATAACAGGCCCTTTCGGCCCATGAGCCCATGCTGCCCAATTTACACCCAATTAACCTACACCCCTGGTGCATTTGACATGGTGGGAGGAAACCGGAACCCCCAGGAAAATCCACGCAGACACAGGGAGAACGTACAAACTCCTTAGAGATAGCGCGGGATTCGTTCCTGGGTTGCTGGCACTGTAACAACGTTGCGCTAACTGCTATGCTATCTGTACCCTCTTGTCCTTGACTCCCCTACCATGGGAAACAACTTTGTCACATCTACTCTGTCCAGATCTTTCAGCATTCAAAATATCTCTGTGAGGTCCCCCCTCATCCTTCTGAACTCTACTGTGTCCAGACCAAGAGCTGACAAACGTTTCTCTTGTGCAAACCCTTTCAATCCTATCATTCTAGTAAATTATCTCTGAACCCTTTCCAATGCTAGCACTGCCTTTCTCAAATAAAGAGCCCAAAACTGTACACAGTACTCCAAGTGAGGTCTCACCGGTGCTCTATAGACATCCCCTGCTCTTTTATGCTATTGCTCTAGAAATGAATGCCAACATCACATTCGCTTTCTTCATTGCTGACTCATCCTGGGGGGTCTACTTTTTGGGTATCCTGCATGAGGACAACCAAGTCACCTTGCACCTTCGAATTTTGAATTTTCTCCCCATCTAAATAATAGTCTACCCACCTATGTCTTGTACCAACATGTATTTCTATACACTTCTCAACATTGTATTCCATCTGCCATGTCTTTGCCTCTATCCGAATCTCTCCAAAGCCTTTCCGCGTCCTCAGCACCACCACCAGCTCTACCACCTAATTTGGAGTCAGCCACAAATTTAGCCACAAAACTATCTATTCATTTATCCAAATCATTTATATAGAACACAAAAAGAAGCAGCTCCAACATTGGCCCCTGCTGAACACTACTACAGATAGTCCTCGACCGTAATGGGGACCAAGGATTGGTCGTATCTCAGAATGGACATGTCGGAATTGTGCCTGTGCGTGTGGGGCACCGAAGTCTTAAAGCAAACCTTTTAATCAAATCTTTTATTCATTGTACATTTGACGATAACAACTTAAAACTTCCTGAATTTGTTGATCATGCTTTGTGAATCTTTCCACATTCTGCTCCATGCTTCCCTTGTTAGTCGGCGGTCCGGGGTTGGGTGCGACCACCTTGATTCCTGTGTGCGTGCACGAGCCTTCGCTGGGTTCATGGATTGAAGTGCGGTTGGCACATGTGCAAGAGTTAAGTGCCCTAACAATATTGAAATCGCATTCTTAACTCCCGCGCATGTGCCAACCGAACTCTACTATGCAAACCCACCATGCATGCTCCAACCGAAAACTCGCATTCACACAGGAATCAAGATGGCCGCGTCCAGCCCTGGGAAGACTTCTGGCTGTTCACCCTCTCTCCTCAGAATGTTTTGGACCCGATCAGAGACATCCTGTACCCTGGTACCTGGGAGGCACAGACCATCTGGGTGTCTTTCTCAGGCCTCTTTTCTGTTCTCACAAAGGAGGAAAAACCCAACACCCAACCCCAACCCACCAATTTTCCCCTGCAACCATGTCTGCCTGTCCCGCATCGGACTTGTCAGCCACAAACGAGCCTGCAGCTGACGTGGACATTACCCCTCCATAAATCTTCATCCGCGAAGCCAAGCCAAAGAAAAGAAAGATAGTCTCACCGATCACAACTGCATGCTTCCTCCCCTTCTGCACCATAGTGCCAGGCTCATTGCCAGAGACTTGGTCACCATGGTTGCCCTCTGTCAGGTCATCCTCAGCAGTACTATTTATTTATATATGTGTGTATATGTACTGCCTATGTATCTCTTGTCTGTATGTGTGTTAGGTCTGGATTTATGATTGCGCACCGAGGATTGGAAAACACAGTTCTGTCAGGCTGTACTTGTACAATCGGATGATAATTAACTTGAACTTTTATGTTGTGTTCACAAGTTGAGAGTATCTGAGTGAACCGAGTAGGGCATGAACTTTAATGGAGTTTTGTACCAGACATTACTGAATGCTTAGAGTTTACTGCCTCAGTCAAGGATGTTCAGCTGGGATCTCTACTTCCATTGCTTGCCGTGCTGGGCAGAGACACGAAGAAACCTGAAGCTTATCAAATGATACAAATGATGAGGAACCTCAGATGTGTTAGGGATGGGCCTGTCAACAGATTCCATACAAGTGTTTCAATATCAATTGATATTCGTTGTCCAGTTAATCAATCTATATTCAACTGATATAGGTTGATTACACTGGACAACAAAGATTTTGCTTCCTGAACACTTTTGGGTGTATTTTATGGATTTTGGTCTGCTCATCTTGAAAATGATCTTAACATTTTGCTATCACACACCTATTTTTAGATGTAACCTATTTTTGTGACTTGCTGTCATATTTTATATCTACTTCAAGCATACAAAACCATGCAGTGCAACATGTCATTGAAAATTCATTTTCTGCTTTTGGATTTGGACCTCTTCCCCGCTGATCTTGGTGCAGACAGTGATGAACGCGGCGAAAAGTTTCTCCAGGATATTGCGACCATGTAAAAGTGGTATCAGGGCAACTGGGATCCATCAATGCTGGCCGACTATTGTTGGACACTGACGCAAGAGGCACCAGATGCTAAGTACAAATGAAAATCAGTGGCAAAACATAATTAGGTCAGTTGAACTTGTGCAAGGCGTCAGCATCATTATACGCTTAAACAGGATAAATTCAATAAAAATGTTTCTCCAAATTCCTACGTGATACAACAAATCTGAAGTTAGAGAGACTCACAGAACTCCTTCAGGGTAGGTATCCCTCAAAGAGACCATACAACCATTAGAAATAAACCATCGAGTCTGCCCCTCCATTCAGTCAGGAGGCAACCCATTTTCCCACTCAGCCTCACTGCCAGGCCTTCCTTCCCATGAACGTTTGATGCCTGGCTAATCAAGAATCTATCAACTTTTTCTTAAGTGCACCCAATGACTTGACCTCCACAACCACGTGGCAATAAATTCCACAGATTTACCACCCTGTGGCTGAAAAGATTTCTCTGCAATTTTGTTCTAAGTAGACGCCCAATCTATTGTGGCCTCTTGTCCTGGACTTTGCCACTATGGGAAACAAACTTTCTATAGCTACTCTGTCTGTGCCTTTCAAAGTTTGAAATGTTTCAATAAGATCCTCCCCTCATTCTCCTAAATTCCAAATTAAGTACAATCCAAGAGCAGACCAACTTTCCTCTTACGACAACCGTTTCTTTCCTGGAATGATTCTTATGAACCTCCCCTGAACCCTCTCCAATGTCAGCAGGTCCTTACATCAATGAGGAGCCCAAAACGGCTCACAATACTCCAAGAGTGGTCTCACCAGTGCTTTCTAAAACCTCATCATCACATCCCTGCTCTTATGTTCTATTCTTCTTGAAATGAACGTCAGCGTTGCATTTGCTTTCTTCACCACTGACTCAACCTGCAAGTTATCCTGCACGAGGACTCGCAAGTCCCTTTTCATCTGCGTATTTTCAATTTTCTCCCCATCTAGAAAATAGTGTGCCCACTTATTTCACATCAAAGTCTTCGCAGTGATGCATCAAAATGGAGGTAAGCAAGGAAATCTGCAAACCATCTTGTTTACCTGTGGAGAGTCATTCCATGTGGCGTCAAACAATGAATTTATTTTGTAAGAGAGGAACGAAACATTGCAGTTAATGCTGGCATTAAGCCTGCACATTTTGAATGAAGATCCAAAAGTAACAGTGCTGTCTGATTGCATGATACAGATGAACATTAATTTGTTTTCTTATTGGCCCAGATATTATGAAGAAATATTAGCAACATTGTCAGATCTTGTCTTTGTGTCAGCAACATTCACATTTATTTTTATATCATGGGAATTTGGGAATTGCAATCAGAGATTCGCTGCCAGACAGCTAATTTGCGCAGGTTCTTAAAAGGAGTTCGGCATCGGCAGCAAGAAATTAGCCTACAGTAACTATTCTATAAAACTGCAGGAATATACTGGTACTTAAGAAGAAAATCAGCAGGGCTAAAAGAAGACAGAAGATTGCTTCGGCAGACAAGGTGAAGGAAAATCCTAAGGGCTTCTATGGGTATATTAAGATCAAAAGGATAGTAAGGGGTAAAATTGGCCCCCTTGAAGATCCAAGTGGTCGGCTATGTATGGAGTCAGGAGAGGGCGGCCATAAATGGGCTTTTGCATCTGTTTTCACCCAAGACCCTGGCACAGGGTCTTGGGAAGAAAGGTAAGCAACCTATGCAGCTTCAAGAGGAGGAAGTGCTTGCTGTCTTAAAGCAAATAAGAGTGGATAAATTCTTAAGGTCTGTTCCCTCAGACCTTGAGAGAAGGTCATGTCAAAATTGGAGGGGTGTTGGCAGATGTACTTAAAATGTCCTTCGCCATCAGTGTGATGGTGGAGCACTTGAAGGGTAGCTCAAGTTTAAAAGAACGGTTACAAGAACAACCCTGGAAATTATAGGCCAGAGAACCTGACATCAAATGGATTTTTTTTTAAAATTAGACATACAGCATAGTACCAGGTCCTTCCAGCTTGAACCTGTGTGTCCAAATACCCCAATTAACCTACCACCCTCATATGTTTTGAAGAGTGGCAGTAAAGTTATTGGAAAGTGTTTTAACAGATCGAATATGCAAGTATTTAGATGATCGGGGTCTGATTAGGGAATGTTAACATGGCTCTCTGCATGAAGATCATATTTAACTAATCTTATAGAGTTTTCCAAGGAGGTTATGAAGAAAGTTGTTGAAGGAAAGGCTGTGGATGTTGTCATTATGGAGTTCAGTAAGGCCTTCGACAAGGTCCATCATAAGAGGTTAGTCAGGAAGGTTCATAATAAAGTAATGAACTAGATTTGACATTGGTTTTAGAAGAGAAGCCAGAGAGTGGTAATCGATGACTGCTTCTCAGACTGGAGGCCTGTGACTAGTGCTGTGCCTCAGGGATCGGTGCTGGGACCATTGTTGTTTGTCATCTATATCAATGATCTAGATGATAATGTGGTAAAATGGAACAAGTTTACAGATGAAACAAAGATTGGAGGTGGAGTGGAGAGCAAGAAAGGCTTGCACAGCTTGCAGAGGGATCTGGACCAGCTAGAAAAATGGGCTGCAAAATGGCAGATGGAATTTAATGCAGACAGGTGTGTGGTGCTGCATTTCGGAAGGACAAATAAAGGTAGGATATACTCAGAAAGGGCACTGAGCAGTTCGGTAGGACAGAGGGATCTGGGGATACAGATGCATAATTCTTTGAAAGTGGTGTCACAGGAAGAAAGAGTCATAAAGAGAACTTTAGGCTCACTGGCCTTCATAAATCAAAGTAAATGAGTTGGGATGTTCTGGTAAATTTGTCTCAGACATGGGTTGAGGCCAAATTTGGAGTATTGTATGCAGTTTAGGTTATTGAATTGCAGGAAAGGTATCAATATGATTGAAAGGTAAATGTAAAGATTCCATTATTGTCATGTAATACTACATTTAGAATGTAACATACATGAAATTCTTTGACTTCTGTCAATCGTAAGGAAAAGAGAGAGTCGCCACTTTGTCCACAAACCCTCACAGAAACCGACAGTGAGTGCAAGAGAAAATTTACAAGTATTTTGTGGGACTTGAGGAACTGAGTTACAGGGAAAGGTTACACAGGTTAAGATTTTATTCCCAAGATAATTGAAGAATGAGGGAAGATTTTTGTCGATGTATATAGAATTATAAGGGACAAAGAGTAAATGCAAGCGGGCTTTTTCCATTGAGGTTAGGTGAGATATAAACCAGTGGATGTGAGTTAAGGATGAAAGGGGAGAAGTTTAGGTGGACCATTCGGGGAACTTTTTCACGCAGAGAGTGGTGAGATTGTGGAACGAGCTGCATGGTTGGGAGGAGTATGGAGGGATATGGCCTGGGAGCAGGTCAATGGGTCCGGGCAGAATAATAGTTTGGCAAAGACTAGAAGGCCCAAAGGGCGTGTTTCTGTGCTGTAATCTCCTATAGTTCTGTGGTAAGGGAAGGTGTAACGTTGTTTCCGTTTGCTTTGAATTGAATTGAGTAAATTGAAGAAATTATTGTCAATAGACATTCAGAAATATTTATAGTGTAGTGGTGGCTACTCTGCGACTGAATGATCTCACAACCTGACGGGTTGAGTTCAGTGAGCAAAAACTCGTTTATTGAGGTCTGCTTGGCTGGTCTTATGCTCCGAGCCTGGACCTGGCTGAGAACCGCGCCGCAGGCCCTGACGTCACTGGGGCATCACGTGGGCCACAGAGCACGGGCTTCTGAGCCCAGTGCCGAGGTCGGGGAGAAACCCCCGACGTCGCCATTTTGCCTGGCTGCCCCACTGTGTGCATGACATGCGGGGCCGGTTCGCCTGCCTAATGGTGTGCCACCACACAGACCCCCCCCCCCCCCAGAACTGGCGTCAATGTCCTTTTTATTTGGGTGGCCTTGCTTCTTGGGTGGTGCCACAACCACTGGCTCGTTGGGGTCGAGGTGTGCTGGTTTTAATCTGTCCACAGTAAACGGTTCCCTCTTACAACTGATGTCCAGTGTGAAGGTGGATCCTGAATGCTAGATGACTCTGTATGACCCTTTGTACGGTCTTTGAAGGGGTGCTGTGGAAGGGCCTCGCCTGATAAAAGGATACTCTGCGGAATATAGCTCGCTGGGGACGTAAGAGGACCATGTGCCGTGTCTGGGTGGTAGTGGGGGTGTGAATGAGCCCAACTGGGTCTGGAAATGAAGTAAACTGTCCGGTGACTGTTGTGGGTTGTGAGGTGCATTGATAAACTCACCGGGCAGGGCTAGCGGTGCACCATTGACCAGCTCGGCCGATGATGCCTGCAGGTCTTCTTTGGGCGTCAAGTGGATGCCCAGGAGTACCCAAGGCAGCTCAACCACCCAGTCGGGGCCGATGAGGCAGGGCATAAGTGCCAACTTAAGGTGATGGTGCAATCGCTCGATCAGTCCATTGGCCTGTGGGTGATAGGCCGTTGTGTGATGCAGTTCGATTCCCAGTCTGTTGGCGAGCTGTTTCCAGAGCGCAGAGGTGAACTGCGCTCCATGGTCGCTGGTGAGGTGGGTTGGGACGACGAACCGGGCAACCCAACCGGTCAAAAGTGCACAGGAGCAGGAGTCCATGGAGGCATCTGGCATCGGGATCGCCTCGAGCCAATGAGTGGTGCAGTCTACGACTGTGAAAAGGTAACGGTTATCTCGGGAAACGGGTAAGGAGCCAACAATGTCCACATGTATGTGGCTGAACCGTTCTCGGACGTGAGCACAGGTGCTCTGGTGTGCCTTTGTACCTTGGAAAGGTGGCAATAGGTGCAGGTTCTGGCCCAGTCCGCAATCTGCTTTTGAAGCCCGTGCCAGATGAAGCATTCTGCCGCCATATGAACCATGGACCTGATGGAAGGGTGGGAAAGGTCGTGGATATGGTGGAAGACTTGCCTGTGCCACTGCTGGAGACATCGCACAGGATGGTATCATCACCGAGCGGAGTCGGGAGGTCCTGGATCTGCAGGCCCGTAATGGCAGTCCTGAAGGCCTGCATCTCCTCATCGGACTTCTGATCCCGGGCAAGCTGGTCGTAGTCTAGGCCGGGTGTCAGCGAGCAAATGGCCGATGGAAGAGCGCGTCAGCGACCACATTGTCTTTCCCCGCCTTGTACCGAATGTCGGTGGTGAACTCTAATACAAAGGACGGGTGACACCATTGGCGGGCCGACTAGGGATCTCTAGCCATAGCGAGCACCTGAGTGAGGGGTTTGTGGTCGGTAAAAATGGTGAAAGGCCTGCCCTCCAAGAAATACTGAAAATGATGCACAGCAAGGTACATGCCCAGCAACTCATGGTCGAAAGCACTATACTTGTTCTCTGGCGGACGAAGAAGTCGGCTAAAAAATGCCAGTGGTTTCCACTGTCTGTTAACCTGCTGCTCCAGGACGGCACCGACAGCGGTAGCAGAGGCATTGATGGAGAGTACCATATGAAGGTCGGTGCGTGGGTGGACGAGCAGGGTAGCCTTCACGAGGGCAACTTTCATGGCTTCGAATCCCCTGTTGGGCTCTGGAGTCCAGGCGAGTGTCTTGTCCTTGGCTGTGATGAGGGCCAAGAATGGTTGCATGATGTGTGCAGTGCCTAGAATGAATCGGTTTTAGAAGTTGACCATACCCGCGAACTCTTGAAGCCCCTTGAGGTTGTCCGGGCGTGGAAACTCTGAATGCAGTGACCTTCGTAGCAGCTGGTGTAGCTCCTTCGGCTGTGATGGTATGGCCCAGGAACTGCATGGACTCTTTCCCAAACTGGCATTTGGCCGGGTTGATCGTTAGGCCGAAGTCGGCCAGTCGGGAGAAGAGGGTGCCCAGGTAAGACTTGAGTTGTGCCCGGTCTCTGGTGGTGACAAGAATGTCGCCCAGATAAATGAACACAAAATTCAAATCCCTGCCCACAGTATCCATGAGGCGCTGGAAGGTCTGGGCGGTGTTTTTGAGCCCAAAAGGCATGTGTAGAAATTCGAAGGGGTTGATGATGGCTGTTTTGGGGATGTCCTCAGGGCGCACTGGGATTTGATGATACCCGCGCACCAGGTCAACCTTGGAGAACACCCTCACACCGTGCAGGTTGGCCGTAAAGTCCTGAATGTGAGATATGGGGTGACAGTCAGGTACTGTCACGTCGTTAAGCCGTCGATAATCTCTGCAGGGGCACCAGCCACCGGCGGCTTTCGGGACCAGGTGAAGCAGCGAGACCCAAGGACTGTCGGAGCATTGAATGATCCCCAGTTCCTGCAGATGCAAGAACTCCTCTTTCGCTATCTGGAGCTTTTCCGGCGGGAGCCGGCATGCCTTGGCATGGACTGGCGGGCATTGGATGGGGATATAATGGAACACCCCATGGTGTGGTGAGACGGCGGAGAACTGCGGCTTGAGGAGGGATGAGAACTCGTCCAGAATGTGCTGAAACTCGTCCTTGGGAGCGCTGACCGTGGCCATCTGTGGATGCTTTGTGCGGGAGGTGTTGAGTGAACGAATTGAAAGGTATGGGCATCGACAAGTCACCTACCTTGGGGGTCGACCAGGAGTTCGTAGGCGAGGAGGAAGTCAACACCCAGAATGGAGGTTGGGAGGGTTGAAATGGTGAACCTTCACAAGAACTTCCGTTGGCCGATCTGGAAGTGGACGGTCTTGTTACCATACGTTCAGATCTCCATCAAATTGGCTGCACGGAGTGGAGGTCCTCGAGGCCGGTTCCGGGATTCGATGGCTGTGGCCAGGATGACGCTGATCTGGGCCCCGGTGTCTACGAGGAAGCGTCAGCCGCTGATTGCATCTCGCAGGTAGAGAAGGCTGTGTTCTTGGCCAGTCGCTGCAACCATTAACAGCGGCCAGCCTGATCGTATCCCTGGAACGAGCAGGGCTGACGACACTTCCGAACCTTGGCTCCCCAGCACTGGTGGAAGAAGCAGAGGCCTGAAGTGGTTTGCTTCTGGCTATGCTATTTGAGGCCCCTGCAGGAGCCGAGTGTTACTCCGCAGTGCTATCCTCTAGCACTCTAGAGGCTAGACTATCCTCTAGCCTTCCTCAGGCTTTGCATGGTCATGGCCGGGACTTGTAACTTGCTGGACTGCCGAGCCCTCCGGGAATCGTTCAAGCCATAGCTCCTGAGCCTTTTGAACGACCTTCCTTGGGTCGCCTAAGCTCTCCTGGAACAGTACAGCTGGATGTTTTTGGGCATATGGTCGAGGAAGATGTGCTCAAAGAGTGGGCAGTTGATGTGATCGCCCATGAGCGCGAGCATGTCATCCCGCAGTCAGACAGGCGATCCCGTAAAGGTTGTTTGGCAAGGTGCTCTACCGCTCCTGATGTGGGAAGAAAGGCCACTATGTGAAGGTGCGCCTTAGGAACATAGGAACATAGGAAGTAGGAACAGGAGTAGGCCAAAAATGGCCCATCGAGCCTGCTCCGCCATTCAATACAATCATGGCTGATCTCATTTATGACCTAACTCCACCTACCTGCCTTCTCCCCATATCCCCTAATTCCTCTATCATGTAAAAATTTATCTAACCGAATTTTAAATATGTTTAATGAGGCAGCCTCAACCACTTCCCTGGTTAGAGAATTCCAAACATTCACTACTCTCTGGGAAAAAACTATTTGTCCTCATCTCTGTCCTAAATCTACTCCCCCGAATCTTGAGACTGCGTCCTCTCGTTTTAGTTTCCCCGGCCAGCTCAAAAAACCTTCCTATATCTATCCTATCCATACCCTTCATCATCCTATATGATTCTATAAGATCTCCTCTCATTCTTCTGAACTCGAGCGAATACAATCCTAGACAATTTAATCTTTCATCATAAGTCAACCCCTTCATCCCAAGGATCAACCTAGTAAACCTCCTCTGGACCGTCTCCAAAGCCAGTATATCCTTCCTCAAATATGGAGACCAGAACTGGACACAGTACTCCAGGTACGGTCTCACCAGTTCCTTATACAGTTGCAACATTAACTCCCTACTCCTTTTTTTTTAAACTTTATTTAAAGATTTTATCACAGGAATAAAAAGAAAAATTACATTTAAAGAAAAGATATAAAATAAAATAATATAATTACAATACAACATTAATAACCTAACTTAATTCAACCACCACCCCCTACATATACAAGAACTAAAAAAATATTTAAAAAACCCACCCTTCCCCTCCCCCAAATAAAGAGTGAATTAGTAAAATTAATAATATTATGTATTAAAAAAGCACTCACAAAAAAAGAAAAATATGACAAATAAAAATAATTAAAAAAAGATTTATCAGATCTAAAATATCACATCTAGGAACATACTTAATTCAAACTTAATTGCATATACTTAACAAATGGAGTCCACTTCAACTTATAAAAAGACATCTTATCTTGAATTGAAAAAGATATCTTTTCCATAATTAAACAAGACTTCATCTCTAAATACCACCTATCCAAAGTTAGTATATTTCTATCTTTCCAAGTAGACGCTATACATTTCTTGGCCACTGCTAAAGCTAAAAACTCCCTACTCCTGAATTCAATTCCTCTAGCAATGAAGGCCAACATTCCATTTGCCTTCTTAATAACCTGCTGCACCTGCAACCTAACTTTTTGCTATTCATGCACAAGCACTCCCAAGTCCCTCTGCACAACAGCATGCTGTAGTTTTTCACCCTTTAAATAATATTCAGCTCTTTTATTTTTCTTGCCAAAGTGGATAACCTCACACTTACTAACATTGTACTCCATCTGCCAGACCTTTGCCCATTTATCCAGCTTAACTATATCCCTCTGTAGACTCTCCACATCCTCATTACAATTTGCTCTTCCACTCAATTTGGTGTCATCCGCAAACTTGGCTACACCACATTTTGTCCCCTCCTCCAAGTCATCAATGTAAATGATGAACAGTTATGGGCCTAACACTGACCCCTGCGGCACCCCACTTACCACTCTCTGCCAACCTGAAAAACTCACATTTATCCCAACTCTCTGCCTCCTGTCAGACAACCAATTTTCAATCCAGGCCAATATACTTCCCCAGACCCCACTTTCCTGTAACTTACTGATAAGTCTCTTGTGCGGCACCTTATCAAACGCTTTCTGGAAATCCAAATATCCAACATCAACCTGTTCCCCTCTATCCACCGCACCCATTATATCCTCAAAGAATCCTAACAAGTTTATCAAACAAGATCTTCCCTTTCTAAAACCATGCTGCGTCTGCCTGATTGAACCCTTACGTTCCAGAAGTTTCACTATTTCATCTTTAATGACGGCTTCAAGCATTTTTCCAACTACAGACGTCAAGCTAATTGGGAGATAAACAGGTAAGCTACTCAGACAGAGCTGAGAGTGAACCCCCCCAAAAGGCACTGCTCATGAACCTCCAAACTCCAACCATGAACAGAGTCATCAAAATATCAGATATCACCAACCTTCCTAGGAAGCGGGTAAACCTCCCGGGAATGATGCACCCACGGAGCCTTTCCTACTGCACCATGATTTATCTGGTTCATCAGGAAGCAGGAATTTTAAGGGGAGGGGGGTCAGCCTCCAGCAGTGACGTTGCTAGTGACGTATTATGTACAGTCTCTGACAGCCCTGCCGACTGCAGTTATATTTCACAACACATCTGGCCGTGCTCTGACAGCCCCGCCAACTGCACAGTTATATTTCACAGCACGGCCAGCAGTCGCTGGGGCTGGCCCAGTGCATCCAGCCACACTGTGAAACATAACTGGCAGACTGATGCAACCACGCAGGCACTAATTGTACCTGGAAAGTCCAATAGACCATTCACAGAGGGATTAACAGGTTAACTCGGCCGGGCTCAGACACGGACCCACCAAGAGTCAGAGGCCGGTTGATTTTTACTCACCCCGCCCAATTAGGACCTTTCATCCCGCCAGATTACCCACGACAGACCTGCTAAATTGGCAGGGTTCAATACAAATGCACTTGGCTGTGTGAAAGGGGCTTTTGTTTTTCTTGCACTAACTGAACTTGAGTATTTATCTATCTATATTTAATATCTCTATATAGGTCTTGCCAAATGGTAATTTCATGTATACTACAGTATTGGAGGTACAAGGACTGCCTAAAGAAATCTCTTGGTGCCTGCCACATTGACCACTGCCAGTGGGCTGATATCGCCTCAAACCGTGCATCTTGGCGCCTCACAGTTCGGCGGGCAGCAACCTCCTTTGAAGAAGACCGCAGAGCCCACCTCACTGACAAAAGACAAAGGAGGAAAACCCAACACCCAACCCCAACCAACCAATTTTCCCTTGCAACCGCTGCAACCGTGTCTGCCTGTCCCGCATCGGACTTGTCAGCCACAAACGAGCCTGCAGTTGACGTGGACATTACCCCTCCATAAATCTTCATCCACGAAGCCAAGCCAAAGAAGACAGTATTGGAGTTGGTGTATCTTACACTGAAATTCTTAATTGCTGCAGCTACACGTATCTGAGCACTGAGCTCTTACTAAGATCAATCAGATTATGAGCCAGACGTCTGCGGTCTATCCGTGACCTGTGCCTTGGCCCAGTCTATTGGTACGTTGGTAGTACAGTCTGGGTCAAAGCAATACTGTGATATCCTTACTGATCTGGTCCTCTCAAGCGCAACTAATTTGTCCCTCCCTGTGTGAAACAACCAACACTATTCTGCATAATCCTGTTTGCCGATGAATATGACCATTGTTATCAACACCATATTCTCTGGAAACCTTTCTTCCTTGGTCTTTCATGAAAAAGGACTCCTTTGGAGAGAGGCCATGGAGAGCAGCGGCCACTGTTACAACAACTCAGTGCTGTCCCACCTCTGTGATGACTTGGGTTCTCTTCCAAGCGGAATGAACAAATCAAATAGTGTCTTTCGAAAGTGATGACTCGATTGGGAATGTACAAAGTGAGTCTTCACATCGATCTGATGTGAAGAGAGTGAAAACTGGTCATCCCATCCCATTGCCTAAGCTTCCGTGAGATGACCATTGCCATTGAGAGAAAGCTCATGAGTAGACAAATCAGTAGCTGCATTGTGTCCTCATGAGAACCTCCTTGCCACAGTGGAATCTCTCACATAGTCTACCGCAGTCCTGACCCATTTCCTGTGCTTTTTCGGTCAATTCATTGTGCCCTGGAGCCCCCATCCAAGACTCTTCCTCTTGTTGATCATTTTCCTCTGGGACCCTTGGATCTCAAGTTCCTCATGTCCTAGCTCAGGCCTTTCTCAGGCACGGGACATGATGATCTATTGGAGAGGAATGAAGGATCAAAGTACAAAGTTTCCATGCCTGGTGCATGTATATCGAAGTGCTCCCATGAATGGCAAGTGGCAGAAGAACCTGGTACTGAAAGACCGACAGCAATTTCCACTGCCATCAGGCTGGTGTCATGGCTCACCTGTAATGATCGGAGTGTTTCAAATTTTTAGAAGCTACTTAAATAGTGTGCAAGCAAAAGTTGACAATTTTTGTGCATTATTACATGACAATAAATGTTCACGGTTCCTTTTATTGTCATGTAATAATACATTAAAATGTAATGCACTGTAAGATACATTGAAACGTAATGTACCATAGGGCAGACTGGTTGCCATCTGTATTGTCTGGCACCCTTTATGGTACAAATAAAAAGGAGCAAAAGAGAATCAATTCAGATGTACTGAGTGTCCCTGAATTTGCCTCCAGCAGGAAAAGGAATATTGAATGATAAAAATATTCAAAAAATTATTATTAAAATTGTACCCTTGGTCTCCAAGATCCATCCCCTCAGGGAAATGCTGCTCACTAAGGATACTTAACAAGTTGGACTCTCACAGAATGAATGAGTCCTGTGAAATGTGGCAAAGTTCATCCAAAAATTATTCAATGATTAACTGGAGACTTTCTATTCATGTGATCAAAGGCAATTGATGGCATTCTGGACTTTGTAGAAGTCCAATACCATGTGCTCCTCCTCATTGAGATCAAAGTAGAGGAAGTTGCTCCTTGAAAATAGAGGGTATGAGTTATGGGGAGAGACTGAACAAACTGGAGTTGTTTGCTCTCGAGCTTCAGAGGTGGATGAGCAACTTGGCAGAGGTGATTAAAATCCTGAGAGGCATCAATAAGGGGAACATCCAGAATCTATTCCCCAGGACCAAAGCATCACACACCAGAGGGCATGCATTTAAGTGATGGGGAGAAACTTTAAGGCAGATGTGTGGGGAAAACATTTGACACAAACAGTGGTGGGTGGCTGGAACAAGCTGGAAGAAGTAGTGGTGCTGACAGATGCATTAACAGCATTTAAGCGGCTTCTAGATAAACTCCTGAATATGATGGGGATGGAGCAATATCTGTCAGATGTTCAGATTTTTAGTTTGACTTGGACCTCATGTTCGGCACAGACACATGGGGTGAAAGGGCTGTTCCTGTGCCATGCTCTGTGTTCCAATAACAAGAATGTCTGACATTTCAAATGTTGTGGTGAATCAGTGAAATAGCAGTGTTGAGCTGCAGCCACTTGCAATGCTCCTGCTACTGGGAAAATTAGAGTAATGACAAATCTAACCTCCACGGTGACTGCTCTGAGGCACTGTGTATAACTGGAACTAACTATGAGGTGTTAAGGAACGTGGCAGGCATGGCTGCATCCAGTTGGGGACGCTTTATCGAGACTGAGGTACAGTGGGATATATGATGTGAAGGAAAATGAAGCTGGGGAGGGGCCAAAAGGTGATAGGGTATTGGATAAAGCAGGGAGGTTGAGGGACAGAGATTATGGGGAGGTTATAAAAGAGTTAAGACAGGATTAGGTAAAGAAGAGATGGAAAAAGCAGAAGTACATAGAAGTGGGGGGGAGGGGTTGGGTTATAAGAATTAGAAAAAAAATGATGTACATGCATGAGGTTTACGGCTATTCTGGAGGAATATGATGTGTTATTACTCAGGTTTACGTTTCACCCCATCTGGCAATGGATGAAGCCAAGGACAGATGGTCTGTGCAGGAATGCTGCAAGGAATGGAAATGGTTGGCCACAGGATCAAGCTTTGATGCACAGAAAAGACTCTGTTCCGTTGAGTACACCGAATCAGATTGGGCCACGTGAGGGTAAAGCTCTGTCTCACCTGAACTGTGGACCTGGATGGAGATGTCCTAGAGAATGTAACGTACTTGGTGCCTTTGTCAACATTGCTCAAAGGCAACATTGTCCATCCAGGAATGCACATTGGTGCATTCTGTCCTGATTTCCAGCCTTCCCTGTTGCCTGTAACACATAGCCCAAAATTCACTTATACTCTACTTCTAGCAGTGTCAACTAAAGTATCAATAACTTAATAGTTCAATGAAATAGCATTAAATTTTATTTTGCTATAACCTGAGCACTTTGTCTGCATAATACCCAGAGAACTTGGGAAATGTCACGTGAAGTTTCCACGAACAGCAGAGAGGCCATTAAAGTGCATCTCCCTGGGGAGTGCAATGGGCTGTGGATATATTTTCGTGATTGCCAAACAACAGTTGTTTCGTTTTCTCGGATGTTGACGCTGGGAAAGAGTCGGGCGTTGACGCTGGGAAAGAGTCGGGCGTATTTACATGACTTCTGACCTGAATCTCTGATGTGATTGCCATAATTTGACCCAAACTTGATCACAAATGTACCCTGATGTTAAATTAATATGCTCAAATGTTAAATTAATCTTCAATTACATCTCACTGACAAAAGAAAGTGCTGCACAATCCAATTTCTAAGCCTTACATGTTCCATGTGGTCTTCCAAAAAAAGGGCTCAAGTTTATTATGAATTTAATTTTTGTTTATTATGATAGATCTTGGCTTTGTGATAATATAAAATTACTTACCTCTTTATCTCCCAATTCTTAATTTTATTCTATTAAATGAAAATACATCATTTGACAAGCCATCAGCTACTGATTTCCTCTCATCTCCATTCCACAATTATGCAATGTCCAATCTAACCAATGGATTTTACTGCAGATTGATCACAGTGATTCTGGAGAAAACCAAAAATAGACCCCATTGATGAAATGCAGAGAGCTATGAGGTCCCTGCACCTTATAAAGGGGGTGGAAGAGAGTAAACTGAAGACAAATAAAATGAAAGAATTAAAAAACTGAAATGAAATGCTGTTGCATGTTTTCTTTTACGATAGACACTATCCAAAGTGATCTGAATTATTAATAAGCAATGTGACTTGTAGGGCATAAAAGACAAAGACAAACTGTCTCATACACATATTTGTGATTCTATCAAAGTCATCGTCAATAAGATAAATGAAATAAATAGTAACATTTGGATCAGATTGCACTGATAATCAGCAAGATAAATAATTGCACAAAAGGTTTGTCCTCAAATCCATTCCTCAGCAGACAGTTCAATGATGATCTTTCATGCTTTTTGACATTGCTAAATAGACAAGAGGAATAGCATTTGTAAGAAGAAAATAAAACAGTAAAGGTATCCCAAGAAGCCACAAATAGTAGAGTCAAAGGAAATGTATCAGATGAGATGCAGTCAGTGAGACTCTTCCATTTCAGGCAGGTCCTAGAAATGAGTTGTGGTTTCAGGCTTCTGGACACGAGTTGAGGGTTCTGGATTCCAGTGACAGGATCCAGGTTCCAAAGATGGGGTCTGGCTACCACACTTGAGTGGTGGTCCTAGGTCACGACCCGAAGGAGGGGCTTGGCCTGAAATGTTGACCATACTTTTTCTATCACTGATGCTGCAGACCCCATTGAATTCTTCCAGCACATGGTATTTAGCTCGAGATGTGACAGGTGGATTCCAAAGTTGTGTTCAGGTGGGTTCTGGCTTGCAGTTTCCAGAGTTGGGTTCCTGGATTCAAAGGTGGGTTGTGGGTACCAGGTTTCAGAACTGAGTTCTAAGTTCCAGATCTAGATTCAAGGCTCTGGAATTTATTTCCTGGTTCCAGAGGTGGATTCTGCTTCTCAGGCTGAATAGGCGGGCTCTAGGTTCCAGAGTTGGGTTCCAGGTTCCAGAGGTGGACTCTAGGTATCAGGTTTCAGAAATGGTTGCTTTTGGATTCCAGATTGTGAATTCTGGGTTCCATATCTCATGTTTCTGAAGTGGGTCCTGAGTTCTCATTTGAAATTCAGAGACTTGAGCAGAAGTACTTAGGCTGACAATATGGAGGCAGCGCTACATTGTTGGAGATGTCAACTTTTTTTTGGATGGGGCGTTGAAATTAGACCATATCTGCTTCCTCAGGTGAACATAAAATGATAATCACTTGGAAGAGCAAGGAGTTTTTTCTATGCAGTGATCAGGGCCAGCTCTTCAGCGCTTGACGTCCTGCTTTGCGGAAACTGCCAAAATGTTTGGCCTGGAAGTCAGCCTGAAGAAAACTGAGGTCCTCCATCAGCCAGCTCCCCACCATGACCACCAGCCCCCCCACATCTCCATCGGGCACACAAAACTCAAAACGGTCAACCAGTTTACCTATCTCGGCTGCACCATTTCATCAGATGCAAGGATCGACAATGAGGTAGACAACAGACTCGCCAAGGCAAATAGCGCCTTTGGAAGACTACACAAAAGAGTCTGGAAAAACAACCAACTGAAAAACCTCACAAAGATAAGCGTATACAGAGCCGTTGTCATACCCACACTCCTGTTCGGCTCCGAATCATGGGTCCTCTACCGGCACCACCTACGGCTCCTAGAACGCTTCCACCAGCGTTGTCTCCGCTCCATCCTCAACATCCATTGGAGCGCTCACACCCCTAACGTCGAGGTACTCGAGATGGCAGAGGTCGACAGCATCGAGTCCACGCTGCTGAAGATCCAGCTGCGCTGGATGGGTCACGTCTCCAGAATGGAGGACCATCGCCTTCCCAAGATCGTATTATATGGCGAGCTCTCCACTGGCCACCGTGACAGAGGTGCACCAAAGAAAAGGTACAAGGACTGCCTAAAGAAATCTCTTGGTGCCTGCCACATTGACCACCGCCAGTGGGCTGATAACGCCTCAAACCGTGCATCTTGGCGCCTCACAGTTTGGCGGGCAGCAGCCTCCTTTGAAGAAGACCGCAGAGCCCACCTCACTGACAAAAGGCAAAGGAGGAAAAACCCAACACCCAACCCCAACCAACCAATTTTCCCTTGCAACCGCTGCAATCGTGTCTGCCTGTCCCGCATCGGACTGGTCAGCCACAAACGAGCCTGCAGCTGACGTGGACTTTTTACCCCCTCCATAAATCTTCGTCCGCGAAGCCAAGCCAAAGAAAAAAAGATCAATATTTACCCTCCACTCAAGTATTACAAAAGACGAAAGGTTTTGCCCATTACTGATTGTGAAAGTTATGTACACAAATGGACTGCTATTTTCCTGACAACACAACAGTGGCTACAATTCAAATGTACATTATTGCCTGCAAAGTGCTTTAGGACATGCAAAAATTTGCTGTAAAAAAAAACAAGCATCTCTTCACTTTCTCCAACAGAGCCACTGTCAGAACATTTAAAACATTTTTAAGATTAAAATTACAAAATTTTAAAACAGCCCACGAGCTTGTGCCATCCAAATAACCTACAAACCCGTAAGTTTCTGTAGGGTGGGAAGAAGCCACGCAGGCATGGGGAGAACGTACAAACTCTTGACCGAAAGTGCACACACGAGTCGATGGTGCTGTAATAGTGTTGCACTAACCACGAGGCTAACTATGCCACCCAATTTGCTTAGAAACTGGAACAAATGGGTAACATGGTTAGTTCTATGGCGTCGTGACTCAGGTTCAATCCTCACCCTGGGAGCTGTCTGATTGGGGTTTGTACATTCTCCCTATGACGATGTGAATTCCCTGGGGTGCCTGATTTCTTCTGAAATTCCAAATACGCGCTGGTAGATTAATAGCCACAATGAATTCATTTAGGTGGGTGGCAAAAGAATCAAACAAAATTGGATGTGCATGTGAGATGGCTACAGAGAAATTATGAGGGGAATGGGGCTGCTCGGAGAGCATGGACCTGGTGAGCTAAATGGCCACCTTCTCGGACATAATAAGTACATAGGTGGCTGTGACAGATTATGTTATGTTTGTATTGTATATAGATATGATTTTGGGAGATAAATCGGGGCAGGAATTTTTTAGTGTAGGTCACATACAAACACTTTAAAACAGATTTTATTTAAAATACTGGAGCTCTACTCATGCAAGACATATTGGCTCCACAGCTTTTGCAAGAGCTTTGAAGAATGTTCAAGAGACTTTACTAATGGATTGTTGTTTACAAAAAGGCAACAGATGAAAGAGCTTGTTGGAGCTGCAGACAGTCTGGAGTGGAACTTGCTGTTATAAGAGGATCATGTGGTTTTGCAAGCAGAGAGAGAGAGACAGAGAGATTTTTTTCAGCTCTGCAGTTTTACAGTCAGTAGCAGCAGCTGGGACTAGAACAGGATAAGCTGGCAAGCTTGTGGAAAACCCCATTTGGAAGATGAGTTATGAGTGCTTAGTTCAGCCTAGTCAAAGCCCTTGTGTTTCATGCAAGAGGAGAGGACTGGCTGTCTAATGTTTCACTTGAAATAAGAGAAACAAAAAGGAGCTGTGTGGTGACTTGAAAGAAAGAGGTTATCATCTGGAGAACCCTGAGGGGGCAGGTTTCTTTGGCAAGACATTGACGTGGCTGATTAAAAAGGAATCAGTTGTGGGTGTCCAGTGTACAACAAACCTCTCTCTGAAAACAGACAAGAACCTTCCTGAGCGGTAACTATTTACCTTTCAAGCACTAAAGCATGGTGAACTTTATAAATGTTAAATTCTGTGCACAGCGTAAGAATTGTCTGCATCCAGTGAACTTGGAGGTATGAGGAGGGAGATTGGACTGTGAATCAAAGAACATTTCTGAACCTACAGACACACATTACACACATATGCACTTAGAATTAGAAGGGGGTTAAGTTAGGTTAGTTAAGTCAATAGTGATAAGTTAAAGTGTGATTCTGTTTTTATGTTTAAAGATAATTAAAAGCAACTTTTGTTTAAGTAACCATTTGTCTTGGTGAATATCTATTGCTGCTGGGTTTTGGGGTCCTCTGGGCTTGTATCATGGCACTGTCCTTTTTTCCCCAAAATTCCAGAATAGAGTTTACAACAAGTACTTTTCTTCAGCTATTATTTCCAGGTGAAATTGTACCAATCCTTTTTCCCCCCCAAGTTTGTTGTCAAATTATACCTTCCATAAGGAGCCAAGCAAGTCAATGACAACACTCACACGGTTAGAGTAGCGATTAGTTCAATGCTATTACAATGCTAGATACCAGGGTTTGAACTTGTTACTGTCCATTGGGAGTTTATATGCTTTCCCTCATGATCACGTGGGTTTATTCTAGGTGATCTGGTTGCCACCCACACTCCTAAAACACACAAGGTTTGTAGGTTAATTGGTATATTTGGGCAGCACTGGCTCGTGGGCCACAAGGACCTGTTACCACGCTGTGTCTCTAAAAATATTAAAACACAAAATCTACAGATGATGTAATCTCGCCCTAACAATGAGATGCTGGAGGAACTCAGCAGGTGAGGAAGCATCCATGAGTAGAAATGGACAGTCAACGTTTTGGGTGGGGACCTTTTATTAAGACGGAGGAAATCTTGAGAAAGGGTCCTGACCCGATACATTTTTTGCATGAGGCTGCTGTCGGACCTGCTGAGTTCCTCCATCAATTCGTTGTTTTCTTTAGCATTACGACTGTATAAACTTGCAGCAAAGTCACGGAAACACCGGAAGAACTCAGCAGGTCTTGCAGCATCTGTAGGAGGTAAAGCTATATAAGAGCCTGAGCCCTTCTTCAACATGAGTAAAATGCAGACAGGCGCATAAATTAAAAGGCTGGTGAGCAGGGAAGAATGGACGGGGAGGGGTACAGGCCAACAGGCAAAAATGTGTAAATTGGAAATTGATGGGATGCCGGAAAGTGGAATGGAGAGATTTGACTGGGGGAAGGGGTTGTTTGGGACTCTGTGGAAGTAGAGCTGAGTGAAATGAGACAAAGGAAAAAGGAGAGAGACAGAGTTACTCTGCCAACAAAGGACACTCAAATAGCCAATAAATTTAATGCAGATATTACGGGTTGCTGCCTTCTGGTCAAAGGTATGGGGGAGAGGCAATATGGATTTACTCGTACTGTTTCAAGATGAATTCTACACAAACAGATGAATCTAGTTTCCAAGATGTTAGATAAGTTGAAACAAACTCAATTTCAACAATGAGTCAAATGGAGGTGATTTTCCTATGCATATTTACACAAGAGGATCTATATTCTTTCACAAAAAATGTAATACAGAATTACTATGAAAATGTTTTCAGTTGACAGCAGACAAGAACCTATAAGGACTGACACACTAATGGGGGATCAGAGGTGGAGAGGGTGAGGAACTTTACCTTCCTGGGAGTCACCATCTTGGAGGACCTGTCCTGGACACACTAATGTCATCGTGAAGAAAGCACATCAGCACCTTTACTTCTTCAGGAGTTTACTGAGGTTCGGTAACCTGTCAAACTTCTACAGATGTGTATCTTGTCAAATTCAACCTTGATCTTGAACATTAGATCTAATTTTCACCAAACTCAAGCAAGACATAACATCCTGTATTTATTGCTCTTTTTATCTTCTCAAAATTGCTCGTCTGGCAATTGATGAAGTTTTAGTTGAATTCAAGGAAATCCTCTATTCTACAGAATAACCAAATGAAGTAATAAAAGAACACGGTTCTAATTAAATCCTAGGATTCTGCGATAGAGTTTTAAAGAATTGTTCCCAATATTCTTGTAGATCTGGACACTCCCAGGGCACATGAATCAGCAAGGCCACAAAAATTTTACATTTGTCACATAGTGGATCAACATCAGGATAAAAACGAGATAATCTAACTTTGGATATATGTGTGAAAAATGGCTGGAGATGATTAAACTAGCACCATTCTGTGAAGGGTGATGGAATGCAAAATATGTAGATTAGAGCTCGAAAATAGTTAGCCACCAGCTAGTGGGCCCCTTTCTTATCAGAAGCCTCAAGGATAACGGAATCTGGTTTAAACTGGCAAGATGACCTAGGGTATCCAATAGTAACCATTGCGCTTGCTTAACAAAGGCATAAATATTAACTTAGATGCCCCAATAATGAGACTGCCTGATTAGCATAACATGCAATATATGACTGTGTGGTATCTGCAGGGATGGGAGGAGAAAGTGGAAGATTGTAAAGTATTGAAGTCCCGATTGGAAGGAACCATAAGGAGGTGTGGTGATGTTGAGCACTGTACTGTACAAAACAGTGATGATTCTGGACCTCCGGTGTGTCTTGGGACTAAGAGACATCCGGCTCTGCAGACCTGAAATAAAGCTGAACCTGTTCTCCAAGACTTTGCCTCCGGAATAGTGATTGTGAACACTTTATATTTCACAAGCTTGGGGGATTGTCCGGGATCACAACTCCCACCACTTGGCGACTGGCTATTGAAGGACGAGAAGGTGCACCCCACTGATTTCAGTGGTCTCCGATTTCCTTGCTTGCCTTCAGCGGGGGGATCTCCGGTAGGAGGAGTGGTTCGGTTGGGTGACTCTCATGCACAAGACCTGGGTAAGAAAATTGATTATTAAATATTACTTGGGCGACTGGGATAGTGTGTCAGGGGTTTGTGATCTGACAGGTAGGAAAATGGGTAATCAGTGTACCAGAACTGATGAGTCCCGGGAGAAGAAGGGACCCCAGAATGAGAGTCCCGGAACTGACATACTGCCGGATAGGCCGTTGGGGCGGATGTTAGGGAACAAACCCGTGAAAGGGTCAGGTCGGAGACGAAGGAATGTCTCCGGAGAGATTTCAGGGAACTCGGCGGTCTGGGACAGTGGTTGAATAAGAGCTCAGGGAGCTCAATTAAGAGCTCAGGGAACTAGTCTGGTCAGGGACTGTTAGTGTGTTTGTGTGTAAGTGTGTGCTCGGGGAGCTCAGGTTTTGAGAACCTGAGGTAAAATGGGGAATTGCGTAGATGCAACTAACTGGAGGATGAAAATATAATTTGAAAAGTTTTTGAGACATTAAATAAAAGACTAGGGAGAGAAGGCTGGCCATTGGGGGGTACTTGGGATGATGAATTCATTAAAGAGGTAATTGGAAAGAGGTGCCTGTTAGCACAAGTAAGAAAAGAGATAGCTTGCAGGTTGCCAAACTAACGGTGTAAAACTGGCAGAAGGGGGGACAGTAAACCTATGGATGTCCTCCAGAAAGAATGTGCACATAGAAAGGAGCAGGACAGGAAAAATCAGGAAAGGAAAAAAAGCAAAGTGTAGACAGGAGAAGCCTCCTGCACAGGAGGATAAACAAAGACTACGTAGTCAAATGGAAGTCCTAAGGCTGATGGAGGAGGGAGAGACGAGTGACCCCGAGTACTCTTCGGGGACTCCCTAAGGACCACCACTAGCATATCATCTGCCTGTATCTAGACCCCTAGCAGTGGTCCCCTCTGTGCCAGCAGTACCTAAAGTATTTTCAGATCCTCAAACCCAGAGCCATGATAAATCATCCAGCCACTGTAACAAAGAAGTTAAGATTTAAAGAAAGTCTGTGGAAAATTCTAGAAGCTTTTGTTAAAACACGTTTGTCTGCATTTGCATAGTTTAAAAATTAATCTGTTCTCAATGAGGACAGAGAGAACTCAGCAGAAAAACATAAGATACCGCTCTACCAGCCAAGCGAATTGGCAGGAAGCCCAGAAGAGATAACGCATTCAGTTTGTGTTGAATACGACAGAGCACAGATCTAAGACAGCCAGGAATACTCTTAAAGGGGGCAACCAAGATACCAATTTGTTTGCAGTTTAAAATTAAGCACATACCCATGATAAAGATGTGATTTCTTAACTTAATGAAGCAGCAGATAAAGGGTTCTCAGGATTGGGACCCCAAAGATTTAGTTCAACATGAGTCCTCCTCAATGAGCCTTATACCTTCCATCCAGGAAATTAGACCTCTGATAGAGAAATTGAGCGATGGAAATGTTCCGGTTGTTATTATGTTGATGTACTTGAGTTTTGGGTAACCCCAGCAGGCAGGGTGTTACTATTGTGGGAAAGTGGGACATTTCAAACAGGAATGTCCCGAATTAAAGAGGGAAAGGGATGCTATCCCTCCGATGACTTTTGGGAGGATTAGTGGGATCAGGGGGTTCTTCCTCCCAGGACCCACCGGGAACCTTTGACAAATTTCCAACGAAGAGGATGCCGTTTTTCTGGTGGACACAGAGGCCACTAGATCATCATTAAATTTTATACCAGAGGGAGTTAGATTCACAAGTCAACAATTAAAGGTACCAGGGATAAAATGGGAAAAGTTTTATGTACCTATTTTGGGAGCCCATTATGATCAGAATGGATCATGAGGAAGTGATGTGGCAATTATTATACATTCCGGATATTGGGAGTAACCTCCTTGGTTACAACTGGGGTTAGAAAAGGGGGCAAAATATTTGGGACATTTAATAAGTAAGGGAAAAAGAAAAATGAGTCCCGAAAGGATTAAGGGGATATTGGAACTGGTTCTCTCGAAAACAAAGAAGGAACTAAGGAAGTTCCTGGGACTGATGGGTTATTGTTGACTGTGGATAGATTTATATGCACAAAAGACTAGAAACTTGTACTTCACCTCTAGGATACTTCAAGAAATAATGCAAAAGTTAGAAATAACATGGGATTTTCATACCCCATGGCACCCCCCTTTCTCAGGATGGGTAGAATGAATGAATCAGACATTGTCCAAATTGGTGCTAGAAACAAAGTTACCCTGGACTAAATGCCTGCCGATAGCATCACTGCGAATCCGAATAGCACCTCAAAGGAATGTCGGATTGTCCCCTTATGAGATGCTATTCAGACTGCCATTTTTGGGAAGAGAAGGGGAATTGCCTACTGTAGAAGTCACTGACAAATTTCTAAGGAACTATGTATTGGCACTCGCTTCTTCTTTATTTGTTCTTAGGAAAAAGGGTCTGTTGGCCCAGACACCTCCGGTCGAATTTGCTGTTCACAAAATACAACCAGGTGATTGGGTTCTGGTTAAGATGTGGAAGGATGCCAAGCTTCATCCAAGTTGGGAGGGACCATTTCTAACCCTCCTGACCACTGAGACAGTGATAAGAACTGCAGAAAAGGGTGGACACATCACACCAGAGTGAAAGGACTGGTGAGGACCCCTCCTGAGCTGCCAACATTGCACATACATCCCACCGAAAACCCGCTCAAGATCCAGTTGAAAAGACATTGATGGTCATTAGAACAGGACTTTGAATAGTTTGTGAAACATAAGTTAAATATCTATGTACAACCCTCCTCCTTCGGTAGAAAGAAACATGAGGTGGTGGTGGATATACTGAATAGAGTTGGTAAGTGGGAACCAGGGTTGGGCTGATGGGATTCATACCCCATTAGGGAGAGGATTGGAATCCATCGTCAAGCCCTCAGGGCCAGTAAAGTTCACCATTACCATTCCCGAGAGTTCTAAACCGCAGGTGATATGGTTTGATGCTTGTAGTTTAATAAAATGTGGAAGGATCAAGAGTCAGAGATGATATAGTGTTCAGGAGAAATATATATGTCTTAATAGATACTGCCCCTAGTGGAGTGATGTATGGTGAACTACCCAGAAAAACCTACTTGAAAGGGGTAAATGGGAAAAATTTGGAATGGGGATAAACATCAGTGGAAAGGACCTGTTGGCGTGTTGTTTTAGAATAATCGTAGAAAGACTAATCCAACTGATAGTACCTTCACAATAATGCCCAAGGTGAAACCCTATACTTCACCCAATGATCCGAAAATACTACAGATAGTAGAGGTAGAGGTCCTTAGACAGATGATTGAGATTGAGACAGGATATGGGGATATAAATGCCTGGGTAGAATGGGTAAAACATACGGTGAAGAGTTTAAACAAGAACAATTGCTATGCATACGCTTCTGGACGTCCGATAGCACAGGTGGTTCCACCTTCGTTGGAGTGGGGTAAAGACAAACAAGAAATGAGGTGCATGATGGCTTTGTATCAGGATAGAGAGGCCTGGGGTAACCAGTCATGTAAATCTCTGTCCTTGATGTTCCCTCCTCTGAAGAGGAAGGATGTTCGGATTCCATCGGCATTCTGGGCTGTCAGGGAATCACACAGCCTGCATTTCAAGACAAGGGAGATAGTTCATAAAGGACCTAGGAAAGCTACAACTATGCACAAAGGTACAAGACATGACAGAGGAGAGGGGAGGGAACCACTCAGCCTTGAATGTACCTCGAGCGGATCTATGGTGGTTCTGCGGAGGCAGAATCCTTGGACCAATTCTTCCTCCCAATTGGAAAAGCACCTGTGCAATCATTCAATTGGCCATAGCCTTTACCTTGGCATTTGAACGGGAGAAGGTAATATGGATAAAGAAAAGTAAGAAAGAGTTCCTTGGGACGTTTTTCAATAACCAAATTTATATTGATTCAATTGGGGTGCCAAGGGGAGTACCTAACCAATTTTAGGCACACAATCAAATAGCAGCAGGGTTTGATGTAGTTTAATCAAAGATACATGGGCTGATATCGCCTCAAACCGTGCATCTTGGCGCCTCACAGTTCGGCGGGCAGCAACCTCCTTTGAAGAAGACCGCAGAGCCCACCTCACTGACAAAAGATAAGGGAGGAAAAACCCAACACCCAACCCCAACCCACCAATTTTCCCCTGCAACCGCTGCAACCGTGTCTGCCTGTCCCTCATCGGACTTGTCAGCCACAAACGAGCCTGCAGCTGACGTGGACATTTACCCCCTCCATAAATCTTTGTCCGCGAAGCCAAGCCAAAGAGACATGGTAAAAAGAAAAAGGATGGATTGTGAAAGATGGCTGGAGATGATTAAACTAGCACCACTCTGTGAAGGGTGATGGAATGCAAAATATGTAGATTAGAGCTCGAAAATAGTTAGCCACCAGCTAGTGGGCCCCTTTCTTATCAGAAGCCTCAAGGATAACGGAATCTGGTTTAAACTGGCAAGATGACCTAGGGTATCCAATAGTAACCAGTGCGCTTACTTAATGAAGGCATAAATATTAACTTAGACGTCCCAATGATGAGACTGCCTGATTAACATAACATGCAATGTATGACTGTGTGGTATCTGCAGGGATGGGAGGAGAAAGTGGAAGATTGTAAAGTATTGAAGTCCCGATTGGAAGGAACCATAAGGAGGTGTGGTGATGTTGAGCACTGTAATGTACAAAACAGTGATGATTCTGGACCTCCGGTGTGTCTTGGGACTAAGAGACATCCGGCTCTGCAGACCTGAAATAAAGCTGAACCTGTTCTCCAAAACTTTGTCTCCAGAGTAGTGATTGTGAACACTTTATATTTCACATATGTATTCTATGTAGAACTTTAAATTGTATTAATCAGTGTCATGCACAGAATGAAGTATTATTAATCTGATCAAGCGTGATTTGATGTATTCAAATCTCATTCCCATTCATTCTTGATTCCCGTCCCTGAACTGATTCTTAGATCCATCCAATTATTAGAAATAATGGCTATCGATCCATCATGGAAAACTAAATCAAAAAATTAATCAAGTGCATTAAACTATTGTCTTTAAGTCCTTGTGCTTCAATACAGTCAAATTTACAACAATCAACATTTTTTAGGTTACATAGGGGAACTCGACAAGGTTGCCTCTTAAGTCCTTTGCTCTTTGACCTGAGTTTGGAACCTTGAGCAGTTGCTCTGTGTAAAAGCAGAGATTTTAGTGGTATATTTAGAAAAGGAATTGAAGATAAAGCTTCCTGATGTGCTGGTGATCTGTTGCTCTTTATTTCCAATCCTGAGATTTTCTTACCAAGTATACTAACTTTGTTTGCCTGATTTAGTTTGTTTTCAGGGTATGAAATAAATTTTCATAACAGTGAATTATTTCCTATAAAGGAATCTTTAGGAATCCATGCTAATTTCCCTTTTAAAATAGTCACAGGCCAATTCAAATATCTGGGAATTATAATTACTAAAAGTTGTAAAAACTTACTGAAAGATAATTTTTCAGTGTTAGTTAACTACACTAATGAGTTATTATTGGGGTGGTCACCCTTGTGCATGACAAGGATTGCACGTATTAACGTGATTAAAAAGAACATTGTCCCAAATTTTTGCATATGTTTCAATTCTAAAACTTGCTTTAATTCATTGAATTCGATTACACACACACACACACACACACACACACACACACACACACACACACACACACACACACACACACACACACACACACACACACACACACACACACACACACAAATGGAACTGAGTTTTTCAAAAAATTAACCTCTGTTGGCAGTCGGAGGCTCTTCCTCACCCTTTTCCTTTTCAAAATTTACGGACAATCCAATAATGAGACGCAGACTGAGAATATGGGCACAATTTTGGAATTTTTTTTGGCTACCTTAATGTTTCTCTTGGTAGTCCTATTATAAAGAATCATCCTTTTCAACCTTCTCTCTTGGATGCAGGTTTTAGGGAAAGGGTTGGATTGGGAATAAAAAGTTCTAAGGATCTATATATTCAAGGCAATTTTGCTTCTAACTGTTCAATATCAAAATGGCTCTCAGAACTTTTACTCTCATTATATCCTCTCTCATTAATAATTTACTCATGAATACTTAGTTATTCAAATTCTGGTTAAAGTCAACTTTGGATGGATTGTTGGAGTGCATACGTGACACCACATACAATCCTAATATTCTTTATCCTGTGGGATAGGTGCTGCAGAATTTGGAGTTGGCTGATCAGTTTTGAGGGGATGATGGTGTTGAATGCTGAACTGTAATCAATAAAAAGGATCCTAATGCACATATCCCTTCTGCTCCATCCGGTTCGGAGGCCTTCCTTGGATGCACTCTTCTGAAAGCACCCTGCAAGTTATCCTCGGATACTGAGAGTAGAAGATCATCAGGGGACATGGGAGTATGTGTAGTGATTCAACCTTATAGTTAAATCAGGTGTAGAAGGCAGAGGTTATCTAGGAGTGAAGCTATGCTGTCTCCTACTACACTGGATTTGGTTGTGTAGCAGGTTATTTTATTTAGGCCCTGCCACCGCTGTCAGGTCTCCTTCGTTGCTTCCCTTTCTGTCTGCTGCTATTTCCACTTTGCCCCAGGAGATGGCTTTCTTTAGGTCGTAACTGCTCCTTGTGTATGGTGTTCTGCACCTCTGGACTTAATCGTCTTTGATCTGGTTCTCAACAGGTTCCCCATTCCGATAAGGTGGGGACACCCTCGTCTAAAGCTGTTTTGATGAATTCTGTAATGACCCCGGTGTAATCATTCAGATCCTCCTCTGAGTTCTTGAACACCACTGACTCAAGACAGTCCTGTAGCCATCCTTCAGCCTCATACGACCACATTCTGGCTGTCCTGGTCTCTGGACCTTCTATTTTGAGGCTCTATCTGTAGGCAGGCAGAAGAAATAGAGACAGGTGATGTGACTTGCCAAATTGTGGTCACAGGAAAGAACGGTAGGCCTTTCTTATCTTAGTGCAGCAGTGATGAAGTGTGCTGGGACCTCTGGTACTGCTGGTGATAATTGGGCAGGGTTTTCTTGAGACAGACTTGGTTATCATCACTGACTACAATTTGTTGTGCATCGGGATGGGCCTTCTCTTGTTTCTTGACCACATCTGGCAGTTCCTCAAATGCCTGGTTGTAACTGGCATCAGGAGGGATTATAAACTCCAGTAAGATTCACTGATGAGAACTCTCAAGGTCGACAGAGAGGTTTGCATTTAATCAAGATTTGCTCTAAGGCAGTGGAACAGTAGGTTGACATGACCCCAGCATCCGTGCAACAGCCAGTATTAACTAAAAGGCACATACCACTCCCGCTCTCTTTGCCAGAATCTGAGTTCCAATCCAGTCTATGAATGATGAAACCCTCTGGGTTGGATCTCTGTTCCCTGTTAGCCAGGTCTCAGTGGATGAAGCAAACAACTGAGATTGGTCACACCTGCCTTGCCCTGAGGTCATCAATTTTATTTTCTCATGACTGGACGTTCACCAGTAGTTATGGATGGTAGGGGAAGTCTCAGTCCTGCGTGCTCAACTCTGGTTTGGATCCTGGCTCTCACACCACTTTTCTGACCTTGACCTTGGTGATGGCCTAGCCCTTAAAGCCTCTGTATTCCAGCCTGCCTGACTTGGCCATCACCCTGGATTGTGGTGTTTCAGCACCTGGTTGTTGAGAAGGCGGCATCGGGACGAATACAGGAAGCCAGAAGGCGAGTTTTTAAAAAGAAAAAAAATAGTTGTGGTTTCTGCAACCCCTCCATGTTTTACCCTCTATTCTTTATCCTCAACCAATTTTTCATCTTTCTTGCGAACATTACAACCTGCTTGGTTGGATTCTGGTCCCAACCAGTTTTAATCTCTGACTAAATTTTTAAAAAAATTCTAACTGAATTTAGAGAAACAGCATGGTGATAGGTCCTTCTGGCCCTCTAGTCCTTGCCCCCATTTATACCCAACCTACTAACTCTGTATATTTTGAAAGACAGAAGGAAATTGGAGCTCCCAGATAAAACCCACGTAGACGTGGGTAGAACATGGTTAGCATAGCAGTTCACGCGACACTATTGCAGCACCAGCGGCCTGGGTTCAAATCCAGCGCTGTCTGTAAGGAGTTTGTACATTCTTCCTGTGTCTGCATGGGTTCTTCGCAGGTATTTTTTCATCCCACCATCCAAAACATATGGAATTGTAGGTTAATGTAGGCATAATTGGGTGGCACATGTTTAAATGGCCGGAATCTGCTTCTATGTGCTGTAAATAAAATTTAAATTTTTAAAATGTAAATCTTATTGAAGACAGTGGAAGATTTGAACCTACATTGCTGGAGCTGCAATATCATTGTGCTAAATGCTATGCTAATCATGTCACCCATGGGCGAGCATTTTCCTGTCTTCATATTAATTGGTGGGACAAGCACGAAGTATCACCCTGGCTCAGGAGCCACACGTCTGCTTCCCAATTTAAATATGTTGGCAGAGAAATTACCCCACACCATTTCTTTTGGTATTAATGCAGCATTATTGATCACATCCATTTGAACCTTAGACCGCAAGAATCACAAAGCAGCATTGGAATGCTTTCCCAAGCAATTACTGCTCTGAAACTCACTTGGTGGATTTCAATGTGGTGCTCCCTATTGAGACGTTGGAACCTCTTACAGTTCTCAGTGAGCAGCAGAGCATGTGCTCTCCACAGCCAACTCTTGGAGGCACGTCGAAGGAGCACTTCAAGTTGCAGGGTGCATTTCTATTGGACGAATGGTGGGGTGTTGGAAGAGGAAGAATGGAATTGGTATGGAATTGGGAGCTCAGAAGAGTCCTGTGAAATGGTCTTGAAACATCACCTCTGTTTTAATTCTCATAGATGCAGACTAACTTCTTGAATATTTCCAGAATTTTGTTTTCATTTCAGATTTTTGCATTTGTAGTTTTCTTCTGATTTATAAAAAAAAAGTGACAACTCTGAAATACAAATAGAAAACTCGAGGTTGTAAAAGTCGATGGAGCGTTTTGTGGGCAACACAAGGATTGGTGGAGTTATAGACAGTGTAGAGGGCTAACAAACCCTACAGTTACGGGTAATGGGCAGAGATGGAATTTAATCTAGGCTAGTGCAAGAATTTTTTTTTAAAGTGTACAATTTGTGTGGCACAGATCGCATAACTGTTAGTGCCACACTTTGACAGAGCAGCGACCTAAGCTCGAATCCAACACTGTAAGGAGTTTGTACGTTTTCCCCGTGTCTGCGTGGGTTTCCTTCGGGGGAATCAGCTTCCACCCATCCTCCAAAAAATCTACAGGGTTGTTAGTTAATTTGGCTGAAATTGGGTAGCACGGGTTTAAATGGCCAGAATCGGCTTCTACTGTGCTATAAATACCAAATAATGTTCAGGAGCTCAAATGTCAAGGGAATGTATATCGTTAATGGCAGAGCCTTTGCATATGCAATGGATCTGGGAATCTTGGTCAAAGGTGGCAAACGTAATACTTTTTTTCACCTTTAACCACAACCTGCTTGCATGGCCATTTCAGGGAATTAGAAAGAAGATTTTTTTCTTACACTGAGAGTGGGATGTGTCTGGAACAGGCTTTCAGGTGTAATGGTGAAAGCAAATGAGATAGTCGCATTTAAGAGGCTTCTAAACAAATCAAACAAGATACCACACTATATATTACCATGTAATAAAACAGAAATGTAATATTACACAAAATTGCCTTTAGTCTGCCATAAGCATTAGCATTGCCTGGCACACCTTACAGTCAGAGCAAGAGAACCAAAAGAATTCCCCCCCAGAGCCAGAGTCTGTAGATTAGCCTCCAGCGCTCCTGTTTCTGCACAAGATTCCAGTTCTAAACATTGGCAACCTGAGCCCAGATCCAAATCTCTGATGCAATGAGGACGCCTAGGGCCACTTCAGGAACCCTCCTTGCCCGCAGCATCGTCGTGAATCCCGGTTCAAAAGCCTGGTTCTCATCAGCCAGTCTCCAGCGGCCTGCAACATGTATGGGTTCCTTGCCCACAAGTCGGCAAAGGCTTGTTGCCTGTCCCTCAGATGCAGAGCTCTTCGCTGGTCCGCCACCCATGGTCACCATCCTCAGGGTCCTCTCCTCCTCAACAGGGCCTTCTCTCCATTACTGCTGTACCCCCGCAGTCTGCAACCCCTCAAAGCCACTGCCACTATTTTGGGTCCAGACCAGATCATCCCTGAAGCTCTAGCCCAAAGTTTCGACTTTCCAATGGACACTGCAATGACCTGTTGAGCTCCTCCAGGTGTCGTACCATAATTTCAGATGCCACGGGGAAAGTCATCTTTAATCACATCCTCTCTGTGAGCAGGTCATCCACCCAGAAGCACAGAGAACATGAATTCCACTGCATGACAGCCCCAAGAAAAATTCTGCTTTCCACTTCAATAAACCATCAACCAGGACAGACTGTGGTACAATCATCTTCAGGAATTATATACAGAAATTAATTTTCATCTTAAATTTGCTTCCTGATGATCTGCATTGCCTGTTCCTGACCAACACAGCCAATCTCAATGAAGAAGCTGGTAAAACAAGGCTGCACACCTTTTCCACATTCTCTTGCAACAACGTTCTACCCTTCCATCCAATAGATTTCTTGCAGGGATGAAGCTCACTTTCAGAACTGATCAGAACCCTACCTGCACTTCAGAACCATGGAGCAAGGTTAGTAGTCCAACTGTAGAAGGCTTACCTTTGTGTCCACCTGGAGACCAAACACCAAGCTATCATCCACTTGTTCACTGGAAGACAAAAGCCCTCCATTAACATACCCCTGCTGCATCGCATTTCCCTGCAACAATAATGCTTTATGGCAAACATGGATACGTCATTCACCTGTCAGCAAAGAGCCAGTCGATGATTAAATATGCCACCATTTCAATGTGCCTGTACAGCTTTTGGTAGATTAAGGCGAAGTGTATCTAAACAGCAAAACTTCAGACCTGGCCTAAAGCCCGTGGTCCGTCATGCAGATCCTTACCCCCCTAGGTGTTTCAGAGACCTGGAGTCCCAACAGCAGGCATCCACAGTGCTGGAAAAATACATCACCAATGAAACCCTCCCCCCCCCCCCCCCCCCACACACACTCAGTGAAAGATGAACAAACCACCTCCCCAGCATTCAAGACACACAGGAGAGCTGGAATCTGAACCCAAACACGACCTGCTAGGCAGCATCAGTGGGAGAAATAGAGTGGTTGACGTTCTGGGTTAAAATCAAGCTTGAGGGCTGGGCCTTGTTGCACTTGGAACATACAATGGTAGAGCAGAGGAAAAGGCTCTTCGGCATTGACCATGATACCAATCTAACTAGTCCCATCTGCCTGCATATGGTCTCTACTGTTACATCTCCTGCTGAATGTCCAAGTCCCTGTCTAATTGTTGCTATAGGATCTGCTTCTACCACCTCTGGCTCTGTGATTTCCGCTACTGATTACCTCCTGTGTAAATAAACCTGCTCCCACATCTCTAAACTTTCTCCCTTTCATCTTAAACCTATGCCTTTTTGTATTTGACATTTCCATCTGAGAAACAGATATTGTCCTTCTACCTTGTCTATACTTCCACCAGGTCACCTTTGAGAAATCAATCCAGGTTTGTCCAACCTCCTCTTCTGGCTTATCAGTTATGCTGGGCAGGCCTGCTTCGTTACATGCCCAATGCTTGGCTTGCAAAGAAAAATATTGAAGGATCTGCTCAAAGCCTCCTTGTAAAAAAAAATATGATGCCTGGAAGCCTGTCGTGAGCTTGCTCAATGGAGAAGGAACCATTAGGATGACATCATGAATCTGTCTGGAGATCCAAAGCACCGGGGAGGCCTGAATTAACGGCAGAAGGTGTGTACCACTTCACAGACTACATTCTGTCAAGCAGTTCCCGCCACATCAGTGAAGGAGCTTGTGAAGGATCACCTCTCATCCTACAAAACCATAGTGGAAGCACGTCATCTGAGAGAGAAACAAGATGCCACATTTTCCGAGATCGCACTGCACTTTGTGAAGAGCAAATGTGAACATTAATGCCTCAACCGAGTTCATGAAAACATAGAATTCTTGTTTCTATTTATCCACCTTTCTGTGAATATAAAATTCGACATTTGGGGAAAAATAATGAATAATTATTGTTATCATCCGAGAAAATTGTATTCAGATTTAAGGGAAAGCCAGAGGGCATGAAATGTACACTGTAAAAACAAGTTACATCTTTATATCTGATGGGTGGTCCTTGCAGATGAGATTCCTGCTGTTGGGAAAGTGGACCACCTCTGCTCTCGCACTGATTTATACCAATCACACCAATCTCCAGAAGCAGACAGGAATATCCATGCTGTTGCAAATGGGCATAAGTTGTTATTGCAGAGAAATACTCATAGAAACCGCAGAGGGAACAATATTAAAAGGGGATTTATAGAAAAAGCACCCAGTAGAATTACAAGAGTGGCTAGGCTGGATATCCTGTATTGGTGCTGTGGTCGAGGAGAAGCCAGACTGCATCTCACTGCAGTTCATTCCCAAGCAGAATATTGATTAACAGTGTAATTAAATATCTGGAAAGAGGATTACATTAAAGCTTGCTTTTCTTGGATTTGGAATGAAGTATAAAACAGGAACAATATCATCACTCCTGGACTGGGAGTAAGCCTATTGTACTGGGATTTATCATGTTCCATCATGCTTCATCAATGAAAAACATATTTTACAACTATTTTTATTTTCAAATTGAGAATATCAAAAGTATATGTGCCTAAAGGGAAGAACAGTTGCTTCTTTTTAAAAAAAAATCATTACTTCCTTTATATCCCTCCCTGTAATGTGTCATTAATATTAAATACTTGGGATCTTAAAGCTTGAAATTCAGAGATTTCAAAAAAATCTTAAAATATGCTATTTATAATCTTTTCTGAACCTTTTCATCTTGCACAATTCAAAGGGTGCTGTTATTTAAAGGTTTTTAAATGTGGATGCTGAATTTATCTCAAGATCAAAAATGGCATGGATTATTTTGGGTGATGGGATCTGAAATTCTATATGAATCTGAAAGCATTCAAGGGAAAAAGGTATTTGTAATAAAGTAACTATCATATCCAAACTCAAGGACACACAAGACACAGCTAAAGAATAATGAGCACTTGGTTAATCTGTCATCTTCCCGACCACAAACTTGATTGTAATCAATTTGTTCGGCACAAAAAAAGGATCAGATCCAGGACCTTGTTCAAAGGTCGATTTATCCCCAGACCTGGCTGCAACCCAAATTGACTGCCTGGCCAAACTCACCTATGCTGGAGTCAAAGGGAGGGCCTGAATGCCCTGAGAAACATCTGCCAGGTACTGGCTGTACTGTCTTGGCTTAATCCCCTACTCCTGCTGGTTTCTGGGCTTTTTTCTGTGAACACGTTCTTCTGATCCTGAACAATCCACTCATCTCCCTCAAGTCCAACCATTCTCTAGACAGTGCAAAGGATCACAGGGTCGAGACGCTGCTCACTCAGAAACAAAATGCTCCTAAACCTTGCATCCCAAGTTAATGTGAGCTAATATGTTGAATAATGTGCTTAAATGTAGGTGTTTTTGGATTGCTGAACACTACTTTAAATGGAAGTTTGTAAAGGAAGAGGGAATAACTCCCTCCGTCTAGCTCACATGATATGGTTACTGCAAAGCATCAGACTGGAAGTCAATACATGAAGAATTTGAGAGGTGGGCCAATGACTGGCCAACGGAGAGTAATTCGGACACGTGTGAAGTGATGCATTTGGGGAGTTAAATCTTGGCAGGATTTAAACAGTGAATAACAGGGCCCTGGAAAGAGCTCTAGAACAGGGACACCTGGAGGTTCCATGAAAATGGAGACACAGGGAGATGGGGGGGGGGGGGGGGGAGGAGAAGAAGGAGGATGGCCACCCTGCCTTCATCAGTCCAGGAGTACACTTCCTAAGGAGGTCGAGGAGGGCAAGGCTAATGGCCCCCACCTCTGCAATATTCTCCAGGAACACAATGGAGAGTCTGGCTGAATCATTGTGCGGGATGGTAACTGCAAAGCCTTGGTCTGGAGGTCAATACAGAGAATCAGCAAGATGGTGGAGAAGAACACTAGGGTCTCCCTTTCCTCTGTTGGTGACATTCACCTGGAGTGCTGCTTAAATAAGGCTGAAAAATAATTACAAAGGGTGTGTTCCATCCAGCACATAATATTGTTGACCCAGCACATAATATCGTTGACCTACTACCATTCAGAAGGAAGAAGAAGAGCATCAAAATTTGTGTGTGTGAAAAGAGAGAGAGAGAGAGAGAGAGAGAGAGAGAGAGAGAGAGAGAATGAGAATTTCAACAGGCCAGTAGTAGAAGAGTTGAGGACTTGAGGGCACAGTCTCTGAAAAAATGATATCCTTTGGAACAGGGATGAGAAATGTCTTCATCCAGAGGGTGGTGAATCGGAGGAATTTGTTGCCACAGATGGCTGACTCATTGAGTATTTCAAAAGCAGAGGTTGATAGATTCGTGATTAGTGAGGGTGTTAAAGGTTATGAGGAATCCACGTGATGGAGAAACGAGCCAGAGAAGTACTGGATCAATTGCTCTGGATCCCTGCCTCTGCAGACTTTGTTTATCTCCTGAAATGTTATCGGGGAGAATGGGGTTGAAAGGGGGGGGGAAAAAAATCATCAGCCCTGATTTAAATGGCAGAGCAGAGACAATGGGCTAATTTTGCTCCAAGTTTTCGAGTCTCAGAGATCCAAGTTTTAAAAATATTTTGTATATCCAGGGAGCTGAAGTTTTAAGGGATTACTACAGGAAAGAGGCACGGAAGTGAAGGGTCAGTCACTGAGTTGAGGAGCAGGCACGAGGCCCTGAAGAATCTACTCCTTCCTGCTTTTCTCTACATGCTTTGACCAAGTGCACGGCATCCCACTCTGCCTACTCCAGGCCATTGTTGCTGAACTACACAATATGGCACTGTAGGGAAAGTGGGCAGCAATCATTAAACCTGATCATCAAGTTGACCATGCAAGTTGAACAGGGAGCATGAGGTGGGATAATCAATGCAAGCAAGCTTCTTCCACTGAGGTTGGGTGAGATAAGGCATGGGTTAAGCATGCCCTGGGTAAACAATGAGATCATGCTTGAGAGCCAGATCCCAGAGATCCAGAGCATGACACAAGGAGCAGGAACAACGTACGGAGAGCCACCTCCTGGTTGAAGTCGAGATTCCGCATGAAAATGGAAACAATGAAGGACACCCGACAGCTGTGGCAGGGCTTCAATGACAGAACCTGCGACAAAACCAAATTCAGTGAAATAGGAGACAGCAAAATCTCACTCCCTAATGATCTCAGAGCCTTCTACACTCAATTTGACCACAAGGAAAAATCACTGGGTATCCCCTGATGATGCTCTATATCAGTATTTGAGATGATAAGCAGATTACCTTCAGGATAGTAAATTCAAGGAAAGCATCTGGGTCCAGTACCCGACCGATTACTGCCACACTGTGCTGACCAACTGGCCAGTGTATTCACAGATATCTTCCAAATTTCACTCCAACAGACCTCAATTGAAGAGACTGGTAACCTGCCTGAAGCATTATCGATGAATGGTGCTCACATCCAGAATGATGAAATGTTTTGAGAATCTGGTGTTGAAACCTATCAGTTCTTGCCTGACCAGTGACATGGATCCATTCCAATTTGCCCACCACAGTAACAGGTCTATGGTAGATGTTATCTCACTGGCTCTACACAAATCCCAGGACCACCTGGACAGCAAAGGTGCAAACATCAGGATGCTCTTCATTGGCTACAGTTCAGCATTCAACACCATCATCCCCTCAAAACTAGTCAACAAACTCCAAGACCAGGGCCTCAATACCCTACTGTACATTCAATCTTGGATTTTTCACCTCCAGATCCCAAATAGTGAGGACTGGCAAGAACATCTCCTCCACAATCTCCATCAGTATCGGAGCTCCACAGAGCTGCATACTTAGCACCATGCTCAACTCGCTCGACATCTATGACCGTATGGCTTGGTACAACAAAAACACCATCTAAAAATTTGCTGACGATACCACAGTAGTATGTTGTATAAAAAGGGGCAATGAATCAGCATACACAACCTCAATGTCACTGGAACCAAGCAGCTGCTTGTGGACTTTAGGAAGGGAAAACTAGAGGTGTACGATCCAGTGATCATTGGTGGATCAGAGGTGGAGTGCGTGAGCAAATTTCAATTCCTGGGAGTCACTCTCTCGGGGGACCTTTCCTGAACCCATCATACTAATGCCATCATGAATTAAACACGTCAGCGCATCTACTTTCTCTGCAGAGATTTGGTATGACATCATAAACCTTGGCAAACTTCCACAGATGTGTAGTGGAAAGTGTGCTGCCCAGCTGCATCGCAGCCCATTGTGGGGACACCAATATCTCTGAGTGGAAAGCCCTGCAAAAGGTTGTGGACACAGCCCAAGTACATCACAGGCAAAACCCTCTCTACCAACAAGAATACATGGAATTGCAACAGCAACCATCAAGGATCCACACTTCCCAGGACATGGTCTGTTCTCGCTGATGCTATCAGGTAAGGGGTATGGATACAATAAAACTCACACTGGAGAACTCGCACCTCACTCACACATGATCCATTACCCACACATCTGCCATGGCCCCCTCTTCCCCCACACGTAACATGGATAGGATTCCCCTCGTCCTCACTACCATCCCACCAGCCTCAGTATCCAACATATCAACCTTTACCATTTCCATCACATATTACATACTACCAGATATGTTCCCTCTCTTCCCCTCTCCGTATTCCACAAGGACCACTCCCTCGTCCACTCCTCACTTCCTACCAACTGTACCCCTGGCACCTACCCCTCTGACCGCAGGAAGTGCTTCTATACTTGCACCCACACCTCTATCTCTACCATTCAGGGCCCCTAAAAGTATTTCCAAGTGAAGCAACAATAGTGGGGATCTTCTAGTGGCAACCCATTTAAAAATTCCCCATCTCATTCCCATGTCTATCCATGGTCTCATGCATTGTCAGATTGAGATCACCTGAAAATTGGAAGAAAAACAACTCCTATTCTGTCTCGGGATCTTCAAATAGATTAACATTGGCTTTTCCAGTTCCCATTACCCTCCTCCTTCATCTATCCATTTGTCTCCTTCCCTGTAGCTCTGTAGGCCTTTTTATAGTGGAAAAAAATTGTATGTAAAGGCAGATATTCTCTGTTTTCACTTACCTTCTTAAAGCTCCAAGGGCGGATTCAGCAGGCGAACTCCGATCTGTCCAGAATAGTGGTTTTCAAACTGCCCCCCAAACTCTCATTCCACCTTAAGTATTCCCTCTGCCATCGGTGTTCTGTGATGAGTAAGGGATCTCTTCAGGTGGTATGTGAGTGAGGGAAAAAAAAGGTTGAGAATCCCTGCTCTAGGCCCAATTGTTACTGAAATATTTTGCTTCAGAAAAATTGTCACTAGCCCATTTCCTTTGGAGTTATGAAACCGTGCACATAACGAGTCAATGAGGTACGATTAAAACAGTGGCTTTCAAACTTTTTCTTTCCACCCACATCCCATCTTAAGCAATCCCTCTCTAATCACAGAGCACCAATGCCATAGAGAATACTTAAGGTAGAATGTGAGTTTAGGAGGACAGTTTGAAAATTACTGGTCTGGAGGGTCCACTCAGAGGTTGAACAAGCTCCATAAAGGCAATGGCACTGAAAGCAGCTGCAAACGTTGTGATTACATCATCAGCCTACACCCATGTGTGAATTTTATAGCATTCAGTGTGTTCAGACACAGGGCAATAGCAAGTCTAAAGGATCATGACTCTAGTCACATGAGCGATGGCTAAAGCTTTTTGTTCTTATGGGGTTCTCACTTGCTGGCTCATATGTTTGACCTCACAGTGACGAACGGCACTACTGCCTTCCTCAGCTCTGGAAGACGGCTCCCGACTCTGCTCTCCATTAAGGCAACACTGGATCCGCATTAGAGGCCGTCACCATAGAGGTCTTTGAGTCGGCTTTATCGTGGGGTTGCACCATAAAAAGACCTCATCTCTCTTTTCCTCTCTGTCCCCTTTCCTCCTGCTCTCCATTCAAGAGCCAAACACTCCCTCTCCTGCAATTAATTCTCTCCTTTCCTCTCTCTTGTCCTGACCCTTTGTCTGTTGGGTTTGTACTCCCCTCCTCCCCCCCCAGACCTTTCTCCAGGCTTTTAATACAAGGGCCTGCCTGTTTGTCACTCATACCTTGAAGATGGGCTCAAGCCCAAAACATCAGTGAAACATCTTTATCTCCTATGAATGTTGCCTGACCTGTTGAGTTCCTCCAGCTCGTCTTCTGTGTTTCTAAAGGACTCGAACATCTCGGTTCACCAACAGTTGCTACCACTCAACCATCATATTCCTGAACAGATTCATTCAGAGACCCACCATTTCAAGACTCTTAATTTGCTCGTTATTACTGAATATTTTATGTATTTGCACAGTCAGTTTGTTTACATTTTTTTTCTTTTGTATACATTTCTTTCTTAATGAATACAATTTACAGTTAGAAATACTGCCTGTGTTTGTAAGATGCGGCAAATCAGTGCTGTTACAGGACCACCAGCGGTCCGAGAGCCGCAGGTTGAACAATACTGACAGACAAATGGGGCCATGTGCCAAATTTCCTGGCAGTGACAGGAGTGACAGCTCGTTGTGAGGAAGAAACAAAGAGGCTACAAATGAGTAAAATGAGTGGAGGGGGGAAGGTGCATTTTGAGGGAAGGAGTGTAATTTCACCACCACCCACCAGGCAGGGCCTAGGGTTGGCACTGAGCCAAAAAAGGCGGGACCATGGGATCTGGACCGGAAACAAAAAAAAGAGACATCACTTCCGGCTAAACAGATGTGACATCACCTCTGGTTATGACATCATAGACGCCATTTTGAGAAGGTCACTGCCGGCGTGCTGCGCACGAACAGAAAAGTGGTACGTTCTTTGACTGATAAAGCCTACTTTATAGGGAAACTTGAATGCTGCCAGACATCAGCGCATAATAAGGGGAACAAATGAAACATGGACTACTCATTGAAAAGGAGATGGGGTGGTAAAGGAAGGATATCGGTAAAATTTTCAGAACTTCTTCCTTAACAACAAACAACAACTCCAATGGTTCCAATAGGCAAAGTTAAAAATTCCAAAAATCATGTATGACATGGGGGCAAGGTCCCATTTAATTCCATATGAAAGAGGTGGACATTGTGATGAAAAATGATAACAAAATAACAATAGGCTTTCAGATAAAAGCCAATGAGTTTTTAATGCTATCCAGATGATGAAAGGCCATCACGAGACCACAAGATATAGGAGTAGAAGTAGACCATTTGGCTCATTGAATCTGCTCCGCCATTCTATCATGAGCTGATGTATTCTCCCACTCAGCCCCACTCCCATAACCTTTGCTACCCTGATGATTCAGATAACTATCAATCTCTGCCTTAAATACATCAGCAACCTGGTCTCCACAGCCACCCGTGAGAGCTCATTCTTGAAGTTCACCTTTATCTGACTAAAGAAATTCCTTTGCACCTCAAACATTAACTCTGCCTCTTTCCAGCGATGTTGCTGAGTATTTCCAACGTTTCCTGCTTTTGTTTTAGATCTAGCATCTGCAGTATTTTGCTGATAAACAGGATGCAGTGATTTTTTTTGGGAATACTTTGAGTTTTCGTACATGTAGTATCTCATCATTTGTATACATCCATCATATTGACTACAAGGAAAAGCATGATCTACCGGGATCATTCTCTGAAGAGGGCACGTAGACATCGTTGAGCATAATGATTTTATCTACCATCCTACACACAGCATCTGTCGGGAAAGAGATATAGGAGTACCAAAGCTAGAACCACCAGGCTGAAAAACAGTTTCTTCCCATGGGCATAGAATGCTGAACGACTGAATGAACTTCCATACAAACCATCCAAGAATATTTATTTCACAATATATCTTTATTTTTATACTGTATATGCATATACACACTGCATATGAATCCCTTGTCTGTATTTGGGTGATAACTGGAGATGGGTTTACATGTTTTTGCACAGAGGACCAGAGAGGTGTTTCATTGGGGCGTGCTTGTACAATCAGATGATAATAAAGATGAACTTGAACATGAAAAAGCAGAACTGGGGATGTAATGGAGGATTTAGAGCAGCTGATGAAAGAAGGGATGCAGTTGCATCAGAAGACATAATCTCAATTCCACCATGGAGCCCAGGGATGCATAGGAATCAGTAGACATTATCCAACTTCCACCATGAGGCCAAGAGATGTTGTCTTTTGTTGGTCGCAGACTGTCAGGAGACCTTGAAGATAATTAAATCATTTGTTCAAAGAGATAAGATCTGAAGTAAACAACTTTTGGGTAATATAAGCCATGGTCCCACTGCTGAAGTTTGAGACTCTCCAAGAGGTGACAACATCTCTCAGCAAGAAGAAGAACTTCAAGATTCCAAACCGACGTCCCGGTCCGGGGAGGTGGAGAAAAACCGGCGCCCAGACAACCTACTACAAGTGTGCAGTCATCACCTCGCTTCGGCAGTTGGGACCAGTCCAGGCGCGTTGATAAGTATAATTGGGAAGAGCTTGAATATTGTAGTGTGAATTCAGCTTTAGATTTAGTAATAAAGCCTTGTATAAACTGAACTGCTCTCGGTGTGTGTGTCTATTTTCTTTCGGTAGCTTGAACACTGTGACCAATCTAAAACGAACAAAATGAGAGGTATAAGTTTACCCAAGACAATTGGCGCAATTTGTCTTGGTGAATTTCTATTGCTGCTGGGTTTTAGGGTCCTCTGGGCCCGTACCATTAATCATTGAAACATCCACACCTGCCTCCTGAAGAGTGTTTCTGATCTATCTGACAGGCATTTGGGAATTTTACTTCATTATGATGAGAATTTTTTCCTTAGCTATTACAGACATCACTAATACTCTCTTCCTTCTGAATGATGTTCCAAACAGTTGATTTTTGGTAATCCTGAAGCTTGGGTGACATATATTACTGTTTTATCCTTGTTTTTCAGTCTCATAATGGCTTCTTTGACTTTCATTGGCACCACTCTGGTCCTCATGTTGAAAAACGGCAACTACGGACCCCAAAGGTGATCAAAAGCTCTAAAGCAAGCAGAGGTCTCTTATTCTGGCACCAATGAAGAAATTAAACATACCTGAATACTCACAAACACCTGTGAAGCCGAATGTACAAAACATTATGGTGCCCTGAACTGGGGAATGATGTCTAAAAAGTGCTCCAATTTCTACACAGTCAAACCAAAATGTCTACAGATAACCCTTGAGCAAAATCTGCAATGTGCACTTTGATCACATGTGAATTGTTTGATTACAAATTTAAAATGGTGGAGCACAGGGGGCATATAAAGGAAAAACGTGCCCTTGTCCCAAACATTATGGAGGAAACTGTAAATCCAATCGACAGAATTTCTTCCACCAGAGTAGCCGTATTTCTGATATTATTCAGGAGGCCTGAGTGGAGCACTTGTACTTAAACACAAATATTGGAAGTATTTATACAGACATGGGATGGATTTTCATTGACAAAATATCCAATTTTGTTTCTCAAAGTAATAAATAGAAGGTTTGTTATGGAGATGATAATGCCAAAATCACGTACATCTCCTACCAACATCCAAGTATAAATCCTTCTCAACTTGGAAAAGAAATCAATAATAAGGCTTATTTATGACTGTTAACCAACAAGCCACCCAGTTCGCCTCATATTAATTGAACTTCAAGTTGAAAATATATTTGAAATATGCATTTTAGCTGAACCATAGAATACAATAGGACAGGAACTGGGCCTTCAGCCCATCTAGTCCATGTCAAGCTAATAATATTGAAATATAACTATTATTATTAGTGCTTGAGATACAAGTAACATTGACGTACAACAAAGGCAGTGCCAAGAGAAGAATATTTGGTGATGGCTCTGATTGTGCTTTGCTACATTGTCATTCAGACACTTACCTAATGTATAATATCTCTGGAGTTCACCCCGTTTGATATTGCGTTTCTGCGTGTGGGCACCATTGTTTGGCACCTCCTCTGATCTGGTTGTCTTGAGGACAGATGGAGCCACGCTCCTTTGCGAAGATGGATCAATAGCAGCTATTGGGCTGCTGTAGCCTGCAGCAGTCATGTCCACCGACTGGGACTTCTTCTTTAATCTGCAATAAAGGACAGATGTAGCGTGGCGTAAATAAATATTACGCAACAATTTCTACATTGCTCTCAAATATTATGTATTGTGCCATAAACAGATCATAGATCACAAAAATAATTCAAGATTCTTTTATTGTCACGTAATGGTACAGAACATGAGCATCTCAAAAATCATACCAAAAGCTTTTTGAAGTATTTTAAGAGTTAAAAAAAGAGACAAGGGTAGATATAGGACCAGCAGCAGAAAGGAAAATGGAGACCTTATAGCCTAACATCAATGGTTGGCAAGTTGTTAGAGTCTTTTGTTAAGGATGAGGTTATTGAATACCTGGAGATGCATGAAAAGGTGGACCAAAGTCACCACAGTTTCCTTAAGGGAAAATCTTGCATGACAAACCTACTGCAATTTTTTTTTAGGAAACCACAAGCAGGCTGGTCAAAGAACACACAGTGAATATTGTATATTTGGATTTTCTAAAGACTTTTGACATGGTACCAGTCACAAAGCTGCTTAATAAGATGAGAGCCCATGGAATTACAAGAAAGATACCAACATGGGTAGAGCATTGGCTGATTGGCAGAAAATTGAGAGTGGGAATAAAGGAATCCTATTCTGGTTGGCTCCCGGTGTTCTGCGGGGATCAGTGTTGGGGCCACTTCTTTTTACTTTGTATGTTAATGATTTTGAAATAAATAGCTTTGTAGCCAAGTTTGCAGATGACACATCAGTAGGTGTAGGGGCAGGAAGTGGGGAGAAAACGGAAAGGCTGCAGAGAGACCTAGATAAAATGTGCAAAGAAATACAATGTTGGAAGGCGTCTGATCATGTCCTTTGGTAGAAGGAAAATGATAGACTATTATTTGAATGGGGAAAAAAAATTCAAAGTTCGAAGGAGCAAAGGGATTTTGGAGTCCTTGCGCAGGATATCATGAAGGTTAACCTCCAGATTGAGTTGGTGGTGAAGAAAGTGAATGGAATATTGACATTAATATCTGGAGGAATAGGGTATGGGATATGATGTTGAGGCTTTATAAGGCACTGTGGGGCCTCACTTGGAGTACAAGATACAGTTTTGAGCTCCCTATTTAAGGAAGGATGTGCTGGCATCAGAGAGGGTTCAGAGAAGATTCACAAGAATGATTCCTGGAATGAAGGGATTAGCACATTTGGAGTATATGCTTTGAAGTTCAGAAGAATGAGGGGGAGCCTCGCAGAAGCATTTTAAATGTTGAAAGACCTGGACGGTGTAAATGAGGTAAAGTTGTTTCAGATGGTGGGGGAATTGAGGACAAGCCTAATAGCCTGAATACACCTGAGAGTGTCTGTTCTCAGAAGCTAAGCAGGCTCAGGCCTGATCAGTACTTGGAGGGGAAACTGGTTATGAACACCAGGTGCTGTAGGTTTCTGTGTGTCCCTCAGCTGCTGAGCCCCTCACTGGTCTACCAGAGGATCGTCTCCTCTCCTTCTCAACAGAGGGACATGACTGGTGCCCTGTGCCTGTCCACTGCTCCTCTGTGTCTTCAACCCCTCGCGGCTGCTGTCGAACAGAGGCTCTGCCATCTTGGGTGCAGACTTCACGGTTGCAGGATTTTTGTTTAAACGCACCGTCGGCTCCTCTAACAGGCCGTTGTGCACACTTGTGCGCAGCCACCAGCATCAGAGCCTGTCGGTTGAACCCTCTGAACCCTCCGGTGCAGTGCCTGGTCTCCGCTTTCAGGGAATGCCGTAACAGCAGCTCTACCAGTGCTACCATTTTATTCAATTAAATCATAATGAATGCACAATTGTTCAATTGAAGGCTTGTGGTGTCCAGCTCACATCCTTGCTTTGTGACTAAATTCTGTTTCATTACAAGATTTGCTTTATTGATCTTATCAGATTGTCACTTCACCTGAACTCCTTTAGCCCTGCTTCTGAGTTCTCTGTTCAGCTGATGGATCAGCATTTAGCAGAATCATTATTTCTTCAGCATTTGAACCCCTGTAAGCTAATTCAATGAAGTGGCTCCACTGAGGGCTTTTGCTTTGAGGCAGTAGAGGCTTCCCATCAGTGGGACTTCAGTACTGAGTAACATCAAGGTAAGCCCCATATTACCTTCCACTGCACATTCAAACCTTTTGAGGAGGAATATGATGCTTGGTATTTCAAGCGCATTCGGCCCTTCAGAAAGATCATGCCTCAACTCAACTTTGCTCCCTGTTCTTCATCTTTAAAATCTCCCATCTTGAATAGGGTTTAATGCCTCAGAATCCTCACCTCCCTGGGGCAGGGAATTCCATAGATTCACAACTCTCAGAAAGAAATTTCTTCACAGCTATTTTAAATGGGCACCTGTTTGTTCGAGAATAATTCTCCCTCCCCCACTAAAAGATCTCAGTACACCCACCTTCTCATGCCTTCTCAGAACCTTACGTTCAAAAGATTCTTTGCATAAACGAGAAAGTCGGCAGATGCTGGGGGCTGAGTTCTGGGGAAACCCAGCAGGTCACGCAGCATCCATAGGCCAGAATAGGTGACCAACATTTTGTCTACGATGGTTACCGTACTTCCTATGGATGCTGCGTGACCTGCTGGGTCTCTTGGGCACTTTCGGGAGTTAAATTCAACCCACTCGGTCTTTCCTCATGAGACAACTTGTTATCTGAGAAATCGTGCGGTTATCCATTCTACGATGGAAAAATGAAACAGCAGAGTGAATTGACAGGATTTTGTGGATCTGGGCACCTGAACACTTGGAAAAGCAAGAAGTTAGTATGCCAGTGAAGCCAGCAAATGGGGTAGTCAATAAAGAAACCTTGACTGACTCAGAAGGGTTAGGATTATTTATAGTGAAGTTTTCATGTAATTTTCATGCTTCTCTTAGAGGGCCGTGAATCTTTGTAACTTTCCATTGCAGAGAGCCTTGGAATCATTGAATATATTCAACAGATCACAAGGGAGTCCGGCTGTTTGAGGAGAGAGGTGGAAAACTGTAAATGGCAGGTTTGAGGGGCTGATCGACCTACATCTGATCCTGACATTTTATGATTGTAAACATTGGAGGCAAGCTTGAAGAGTGTGCCGCAACATATTGAAGACCAAGAGAAACTTGTAAAGGCAACTCTTACAAGTGAATGAATTGCTCGCATTTGCCATGCTTACTTACTTTTTTCAAATCTTGTGTTCGTGTAATTGTAATTTTATAGTAATTTTTGCCCTTTGCTCTGCACTATACTGCTGCCACAAGACCACTTTCATGACGACAAGTAAAACAAAAGTTTCTAGACATCCTGGTTGAAGTAAAAGCACAAAGCTGGAGAAACTCAGCAGGTCAAACAGTGGACTTTATATAGCAAAGGTAAAGATACATAACCAACCTTTTGGGTCTGAGCCCGTCATCAAAATATAAAGTCCACTGTTTGACCTGCTGAGTTTCTCCAGCTTTGTGGTTTTTTTTTAAACTTTATTTTTGATAATACATACAAAAAATTATACAAAAAATACTACTAATACATTTTAACCTCCCTCCCCAATTCCCTCCCATAATCCCCATATGCAAATCTTTACACATCTAAAGGAGCCAGAGAAAATGTACAAAAATTATAATTCTAAATACTGCTGTGGTGAGTATTATATCCTTAACAGTAATAATAAAAAAACAGAGTACAAAAAAATGTTTTTAAGCTATATCTAACCCCATACATTTCAAATGAGGAGTCCACATTTTAAATGTAAAAAAAAGAATAATGATTATGTAAATTATGTTCTTTTTTCTAAATGAATACAAGATCTTAATTCAGAATGCCATCTTTGAATATTCAATTCCACATCATTCTTCCAAGTAACTGCAATACATTTCTGGGCTAATGCCAAAGCTAATCGAATAAATGCCAATTGAGTTTTCTCAAGTCTTTAACCAATTGTTAAAGTTGTAAAATACACCAATATAAAAAAATAATGGATCCAAAGTCAATTTAAGTTTACATCTTTGTGCTTTTACTTCAATGACGATGTCTGCAGACTTTCAAGTTTTTTTACAAAATGACCCAGTGACTCATTGGAAGAGAGGAAACAACCTGAGCTGTGACATTCAAGGCTGGTGATGGAGATTTTCATAAACGAATGATGTTTGAAGCTATGCTCACAAGCCTGAAAATTCCCACTGTCAAATTCATCCCCTAAGGAGCACATGGAACTGTCAGAAATGTTGACAAGATTTTGGAGTGCATATGCACAAGTAGATGGATTAATGCCAGAGAAATTAGGTTGATAAGCTGCAGCCATAAGTTGTCACACAGGGTTCAGGAATGGTGGCAAAAACCCCAGAGTGGTTGGAGGAATGGGTTCAGCAAGAGGGTTTTTTTTTCCCCTCCTGTGTAGCAGATTGCTATGATTTGTATGGGTGTTGGGTGTACATTCAGGAATAACTGTCAAGGAAAATTGGATTCTCTGGAATAAAAATAAGTGACCAAGCTTTGGGGAAAAGAAGAGTTAAATGAAAGCTATTTCACAACATTTCATGGACCCAGAACAGGGAGGCGAAGCTGCTCTCCGCTACTGTAAAATTATATATCAACTCTGATTGGGATGGTGCAGGGAGAAAGAAGGGGGTAGGTAAAGGATGGTAAAACTGGATTCATCCCAAGCTGGACTGTGCTGTGGTTAATTAATATTTGGTAAACGACTGCAAGTCAGGACAAGACCAATCACAAAAACAAACACAAATTGAAGAGGGCTCATTCTTTTTCCCCCATTGATGACTCCCTAACCCACTATACACCCATGACTGTGTGGCCTGGAACAATTCCAATGCTATCTACAAATTTGCTGATGACACCACAGTTGTCAGCAGAATCACAAACGGCAATGAGGAAACGTAAAGGAGGTAGATAGAGCAGCTCTGAGTGGTGTCACAACAATAACCTTGTGCTCAACGTTAGCAAAACCAAGAACTTAATTGTGGACTTCAGGAGGGAGTCAGGGGAACACGACCCAGTCTTCACTGAGGGTTCAGTAGTGGAGAGGGTCAAAAACTTCAAATTCCTGGGTGTCAACATCTCAGAGGATCTGTCCTGGAGCCTCCACGTTGATGCAATTACAAAGAAGGCCCGCCAGCAGCTATACTTTGTGAGGCACTTGAGGAGATTAGGTATGTCACCGAAGACTCTTGAAAATTTCCACAGGTGTACCGTGGAGAGCATTCTGGCTGGTTCCACCACTGTCTTGGATGAAGCTGCCAAATCTCAGGACAAGAAAAAAAAAACTCCAGAGGGTAGTTAACTTGGTCTGCAACATCACAGGCACCAGTCTCCATCAAGGACATCCATATGAGGTGGTGTCTTCAAAAAATCCTCTCTCTTCAAAGGCCCCAACCACCAAGGCAATGTCCTCTTCACTCTGCTTCTTTGGCTTGGCTTCGCGGACGAAGATTTATGGAGGGGTAATGTCCACATCAGCTGCAGGCTCGTTTGTGGCTGACAAGTCCGATACGGGACAGGCAGGCACGGTTGCAGTGGTTGCAGGGGAAAATTGGTTGGTTGGGGTTGGGTGTTGGGTTTTTCCTCCTTTGTCTTTTGTCAGTGAGGTGGGCTCTGCTACCATTGGGGAAAAGGTACAGGAGCATAAAGATGAGCACTCAGTGGCACAAGGACAGCTTCTTCCCCGCTGCCATCAGATTCCTGAATGATCAGTGAAACAAAGGCATTGCCTCACTATTTTTATTATTTATATTATTGTTGTAAAATGGTTCATAATATGAATGTTTGGTCTATGATAGCTGCTGCAAAACAACGAGTTTCATGTGTTTGTGACAATAAATTCTGATTCCAAATTGACAGAGCCAATCCACTGAGTATTTTCAACATTCTCTTTGGTTTCAAGTTTCCAGCAGCTGCTGTCTTTGCCTCCTGCACATCCAGCATGTTCTTTGGGTTTTGTTTTCTCACGCTCATTGCCCTAATAATTGCATTGAACTGACAATTTTGAAACCAACTGCATCACCCGCACAACCTTGGTCTCCATCCTGCCTCCAATACTCCCTTAATTCGCTCCAATCCTTCCCCTCTCTGCCACCCGAAAGACACTCATTTTCTCACTTTTTTAAATTGCAGATATCTGCTATAAAAATAGAAAATGCAGGAAGTAGGGTGGACTCCCTGATTACCCTCTGTACATTGTGGAGTAGTAAGAGAGTGATAGGTTGGATGGAGGGAATGCCTATCAGAGGGCAAGATCAGAGTTCAAGTTCAACTTTATTTATCATCATATTGTACAAGTACAACCCAACAAAGCAGCATTCTCTGGTCTTGGTGCAATTGTGACAGAGTAAATAGAAATGTTTTTGGGAGATAAATTGAGAAAGGTTTGTTAGAGTAGGTCACATGCAAACATTTTAAAGCAGATCTTATTTGAAATACTGGAGACATAGTGGTTTCTCACACCTTTATGCAAGAGCTTTGAAGAGTACTCAACAGACGTCACTAATGGATTGTTGTTTACCCAAAAACAACAGATGAAAGAGAATGCTGACTCTGCTATTGCCTATAGGACTCTTGCTGTTATAAGAGGGTGATGTGGTTTTACAAGCAGAGAGAGTCAAACAGGCTTTCTCACAGAGAAAGAGATCACTTGTACAGTGTTGAACAGGACAAGCTGGCAAGAAGCCCAGTTTGGAAGATGGCCTAGTCACAGCCCTTGTGGTTCATGCAAGAGGAGAGGACTAGCTGTCTAATGTTTCACTTGGAATAAGAGAAACAAAAAGGAACTGTGTGGTGACCTGAAAGAAAGAGTTTATCATCTGGAGAACCCTGATGGGGCAAGATTTGTCAGCAAGACCCTGAGGTGACTGATGAAAGTACATCAGTTGTGGATGTCCTGGAACAATGCATCTCTCTCCGAAAACCGACAAGAACTTTCCTGAGCAGTAACTATTTACCTTTCGAGAACCAAAGCCTGGTGAACTTTATACATGTTAAATTCTGTGCACAGTATAAGAATTACCTGCAACCCGTGAACTTGGAGGAATGAGAGTGAGATTGAACTGTGAACCAAAGAACTTTTCTGAACTTACACACACACACATTACATATATGTGCGCTTAGAATTAGAAGGGGGTAAAGTTAAGTTAATAATAGATAAGTTAAAGTTTGATTCTATTTTCATGTTTAAAGATAATTAAAAGCAACTGGGTTTATGGGTCCTCTAGGCTCTTAACACAATACACATACAAACAAAACACACGTATAGATGATACATATGCAGTGTCTACTGGTCTGGCAAGCCTTCGGATGAACGACGCCTATCTGGTGTAGGCTTCATGGTCAAGAGCTTCATTGCCTCCAAACTCGAAAACCTTCCGACAGGCCTCTCGGACCGAATCATGTCCATGCGACTCCCCCTTCAAAACAAGCGTCACATCACCCTCATCAGTGTCTATGCTCCAACCCTCCAGGCGGAACCAGCAGAAAAGGATAAGTTCTACACCGACCTGCGCAACCTCATCCAATGCACCCCTACAGCCGACAAGGTTGTCATCCTGGGCGACTTCAACGCTCATGTCAGCAAAGACTCAGAAACCTGGCCAGGAATCCTGGGCAAGCATGGCGTCGGCAAGTGCAACGACAATGGGCGCCTCCTGTTGGAGCTCTGCGCAGAACAGCGGCTTGTCATTACAAACACCCTTTTTCAGCAGAGGGACAGCCTTAAGACCACCTGGATGCATCCCCGATCCAAACACTGGCACCTCCTGGACTACATCCTGGTGCGAGAAAGTGACAAACGAGATGTGCTCCACACCAGGGTCATGCCTAGCGCGGAATGCCACACTGACCACCGGCTGGTTCGCTGCAAGCTCAACCTTCACTTCAAGCCAAAGCCCAGGAACAATAAAGCCCCCAGAAAGAGGTTCAATGTTGGAAACCTGCAGTCAGACGAAGTGAGAGGAAACTTCCAGGCAAACCTCAAAGCAAAGCTCGACGATGCAACCCGCCTCACGGACCCGTCCCCTGAAACCTTCTGGGATCAGTTGAAGACTACCATACTGCAATCCACTGAAGAGGTACTGGGCTTCTCCTCCAGGAAAAACAAGGACTGGTTTGACGAAAACAGCCAGGAAATCCAGGTGCTGCTGGCAAAGAAGCGAGCTGCCCACCAGGCTCACCTTACAAAGCCGTCCTGTCCAGAGAAGAAACAAGCCTTCCGTCGCGCATGCTGCCATCTTCAGCGCAAACTCCGGGAGATCCAAAATGAGTGGTGGACTAGCCTCGCCAAATGAACCCAGCTCAGCGCGGACATTGGCGACTTCAGGGGTTTCTACGAGGCTCTAAAGGCTGTGTACGGCCCCTCACCCCAAGTCCAAAGCCCGCTGCGCAGCTCAGACGGCAAAGTCCTCCTCAGCGACAAGATCTCCATCCTCAACCGATGGTCAGAACACTTCCAATCTCTTTTCAGTGCCAACCGCTCAGTCCAAGATTCCGCCCTGCTCCAGCTCCCTCAACAGCCCCTAAGGCTAGAACTGGATGAGGTTCCCACCCTGGATGAGACATATAAGGCAATCGAACAACTGAAAAGTGGCAAAGCAGCAGGTATGGATGGAATCCCCCCAGAAGTCTGGAAGGCTGGCGGCAAAACTCTGCATGCCAAACTGCATGAGTTTTTCAAGCTTTGTTGGGACCAAGGTAAACTGCCTCAGGATCTTCGTGATGCCACCATCATCACCCTGTACAAAAACAAAGGCGAGAAATCAGACTGCTCAAACTACAGGGGAATCACGTTGCTCTCCATTGCAGGCAAAATCTTCGCTAGGATTCTACTAAATAGAATAATACCTAGTGTCGCTGAGAATATTCTCCCAGAATCACAGTGCGGCTTTCGCGCAAACAGAGGAACTACTGACATGGTCTTTGCCCTCAGACAGCTCCAAGAAAAGTGCAGAGAACAAAACAAAGGACTCTACATCACCTTTGTTGACCTCACCAAAGCCTTCGACACCGTGAGCAGGAAAGGGCTTTGGCAAATATTAGAGCGCATCGGATGTCCCCCAAAGTTCCTCAACATGATTATCCAACTGCACGAAAACCAGCAAGGTCGGGTCAGATACAGCAATGAGCTCTCTGAACCCTTCTCCATTAACAATGGCGTGAAGCAAGGCTGTGTTCTCGCACCAACCCTCTTTTCAATCTTCTTCAGCATGATGCTGAACCAAGCCATGAAAGACCCCAACAATGAAGACGCTGTTTACATCCGGTACCGCACGGATGGCAGTCTCTTCAATCTGAGGCGCCTGCAAGCTCACACCAAGACACAAGAGAAACTTGTCCGTGAACTACTCTTTGCAGACGATGCCGCTTTAGTTGCCCATTCAGAGCCAGCTCTTCAGCGCTTGACGTCCTGCTTTGCGGAAACTGCCAAAATGTTTGGCCTGGAAGTCAGCCTGAAGAAAACTGAGGTCCTCCATCAGCCAGCTCCCCACCATGACCACCAGCCCCCCCACATCTCCATCGGGCACACAAAACTCAAAACGGTCAACCAGTTTACCTATCTCGGCTGCAGCATTTCATCAGATGCAAGGATCGACAATGAGATAGACAACAGACTCGCCAAGGCAAATAGCGCCTTTGGAAGACTACACAAAAGAGTCTGGAAAAACAACCAACTGAAAAACCTCACAAAGATAAGCGTATACAGAGCCGTTGTCATACCCACACTCCTGTTCGGCTCCGAATCATGGGTCCTCTACCGGCACCACCTACGGCTCCTAGAACGCTTCCACCAGCGTTGTCTCCGCTCCATCCTCAACATCCATTGGAGCGCTTACATCCCTAACGTCGAAGTACTCGAGATGGCAGAGGTCGACAGCATCGAGTCCACGCTGCTGAAGATCCAGCTGCGCTGGATGGGTCACGTCTCCAGAATGGAGGACCATCGCCTTCCCAAGATCGTGTTATATGGCGAGCTCTCCACTGGCCACCGTGACAGAGGTGCACCAAAGAAAAGGTACAAGGACTGCCTAAAGAAATCTCTTGGTGCCTGCCACATTGACCACCGCCAGTGGGCTGATAACGCCTCAAACCGTGCATCTTGGCGCCTTACAGTTTGGCGGGCAGCAACCTCCTTTGAAGAAGACCGCAGAGCCCACCTCACTGACAAAAGGCAAAGGAGGAAAAACCCAACACCCAACCCCAACCAACCAATTTTCCCCTGCAACCGCTGCAATCGTGTCTGCCTGTCCCGCATCGGACTTGTCAGCCACAAACGAGCCTGCAGCTGACGTGGACTTTTTATCCCCTCCATAAATCTTCGTCCGCGAAGCCAAGCCAAAGAAGAAAAAAAACCATACAAATATTTAAATAAATATCTTTTTACAGATATGTATAAATATATAGAGCTCCCCATATATTTCGAGGCTGTCTGTTTAATATATTACTGAAGGCAATTCAAAAGAGGGGAAAAAGACATGTTACAGTTGCAGAATGTAGGTCAAAGCTGTTGTTGAACCTTAACCAAACATGAAGGTACCCTTGGCTTCAACTCCTTTATTCCCCCTTATTTGCTCTCCTCCTAACTTGAGCAGGGAGAGCATTTCCCTGTTCCTCACTTCCACCCCATCAGCTTTCACGTTCAATAGATCATGCTTTGAAATTTCCACACCTTCAACAAGGTTCCAGCACCGGACACCTCTTCCTCTCCTCTGCCCTTTCAATATTCCAAAGGGAACATCGCTTTTGCCACTCCCTCATTGACCCTTTCATCCCCACCAAGCTCTCTCATTTCTCACATCACTTTTACAATTGTCACTCCAGGAGCAGGATCTCATCTAATGACCTTTTTGCAACTCAAACCTCTTTACCATTAACTGCACCAAAGAATTACTGAGTTCTATCTTGAACATACTTCCAGAGGCATTGCATATATGGATCAAAGATTCACAACGACGTTGGCAGGACTCGTGGGCTTGAGTTCTCAGGAGAGGCTGGATAGGCTGGCACTTCTTTCCCTGCAGTGAAGGAGGCTAAGATGTGACCTTTTTGAGGTTTCTGGAATCATGAGGGCCATAGATAAGCTCACAGGCTTTTTTGCCAGGGTAGAGGAGTTCAAAACTAGGAGGTATATGTTTATGGTGAAAGATTTCTGTACTATCAGAGAGACAAGATTTTCCACACCAAGGATGGTGGGTCCACAGAATGAGGTGCCAGGTAAGATTGTAGAAGTAGGAACAATTTCAGTGTTTAAAAGACATTTGGACAAGATTAGAGGTCTATGGGTCATATGAAGTCAAATGAGATGAGCTCAGGTTGGTATTTATGAATTGGGCTGAAGGGACTGTTTCTGTGCCGAACTACATGACCTTGCTGAGGTACATTCTGGCTGGTTGCATCACTGTCGGGAACGGAGGTGTCAATGCACAGGACAGGAAAAAGACTACAGAGTTGTGACCTTGGCCAACACCATCATAGGCCTGTCTTAAACCCATCAAGGACATCTGCAAGAGGTGGTGACTCAAGAAAGCAGCCTATGCCCTGAAAGACCCTCACCACCCAGGCCATTGCCACCATAAGGGAGGTGGTACAGGAGCCTAAAGACAAACAGCCAACAGTACAAAACCAGCTTCTTCCCCTCCACTATCAGAGGTCTGAATGGACAACGAAACCCCAGACACTACCTCCCTTTTTCTCTTCTTTTTGCACTAATTTTTAAAATGTAATTTAACAACAAATTTTGACATGTTGATGATAATAAATTCTGATTCTACAAACTGTTCCAGTCATCCATGCAGCTAACTAAGAATGAGACATCCGTTTACTCTTCTATCACAGAATCAGAAAACCACAGAAAAATCATGCGTCAAAAGATGGGCTGGTATCCAAGACTAACAAAAAACCTCAGTGTAAAACTCAGCTTAATTCCATTTTCAGCTCTTCAAGTGCACACCAAGTGCGGTTTATGTCAAGAGAGTTTCTGCCTCGACTATCTTGTCAGTCAGTGAGTTCCAGAGATGTCAAGGAGAAAAGAAATCTGCTCCCCATCCATTGCAGCAAGATTATTACAGTAACTTGCCAGAGGTTTTGCTGGAGCAACCATTAAAACCATAATCCCCACTACTTCAATGGGAAAGAACAGGACGCACACGAGATCATCACCATTAACAAGGTCCCCTCCAAGTCATTTATCTTACTGATAATGCATCTTCCTTGCCTCAATATAAATGAAGCAAGTCCCAATGCTATAATGAACTCATACTGCTTGCTCTAAATTTTATTTAGATGCTGCCCAGTTAAACTGCAGTTAAAAGTTAATTGCTAAATGTAGTCAGAACCCCACAGAAGTACATATACCAAGGGCCCTATGACAGTCAAGAACGTGGCTCTCGAGGGATGGACAACATGTTGCCATTGATGTGCACATCATATAAACATAGATTTAAAGAGATTGATCGAATTCTGTTCTTCTATTTATTGGGTGAACCAGCTAACAAGTTGAACAGTAGTGTACCACAGGGATCAGTGCTGTTTGTCATTGGAGGTATGATCTGTCAATTTGTAGATGATACAAAAATTGGTGGTGCTGTGGATAGTGAGAAAGATTGTCTGAGCTACAGAAGGATATAGATAAAGGTGAGCAAAACTTTCACCATAGAGCACTACAGGACAGAAACAGGCCCCTTTGACCATTCGAGTCTATGCCGAACCATTTTATTTAGCCTAGGCCCATTGATCTGCATCTAGTCCATATCCCTCCATACCACTCCCATCCACGTACCTGTCCAAATTCTTCTTGTGTTAAAACCAAGCCCCCATTCACCACCTCAGCTGGCAACTTGTGCTACACTCCAATCAACACTCTTTTTAAAACTTTATTTATTGTACAAAAATTAAAATACAAATATAGAATAAAATGTAACAATAATACAAAGTTTTCTCCCTATAGACCCCCCTCCTATTCCCTCCCCATTTTAGTAAAGAAAGAGTAATTATTACGCAAATTATAAATGATCTTTTCCAAAGGAATACAAAATCTCAATTCAGTATGCCATCTTTGGATATTTAATTCAATATCATTCTCCCAATGTAATCGCTATACATTTCCTAGCGACTGCTAAAGACAACCGAATAAGTGCTATTTGAAATTTGTCTAATTTTAAACCCAAAGTCAAAGTTGTGGTATATCTTAACCATATCCTCTGATTTGTATCTCACCTACCCTCAATGGAAAAAGCCGACCTACATTTACTCTGTCTAGCCCCCTCATAATTGTACATACCTCAATCAAATTTCCCCTTGTTAGGAATAAAGTCCTAACCTGTTCAACCTCTCCCTGTAACTCAGTTCCTGAAGTCCGGGCCACATCCTAGTAAATCTTCTCTACCCTCTTTCTTTCCTGTAGTTTGGTGACAAAACTGCACACAATACTCAAAAATTTGACCTCATCAATGTCTTATACAACTTTACCAGAACATCTCAACTCTTTGATACATGAAGGTCAATATTCCAAAAGTTCTCTTTACAACCCTGTCCACCTGGGACGCCACTTTCAGGGAATTATGCATCTGTATTCCCAGACCCCTCTGTTCCATCACATTCTTCAGTGCCCTACCATTCACCGTGTATCTCCCTTCTTTGTTCGTCCTTCCAAAATGCAGCACCTCACACTTGTCTGCATTAAATTCCATCTGCCATTTTTCAGCCCATTTTCCAGCTGGTCCAGATCGCTCGACAAGCTTTGAAAACCTTCCTCACTGTCCACAACACCTCCAATCTTAGTGTCATCTGCAAACCTGCTGATCCAATTGACCACATGATCATCCAGATGAAAGATAATAGATCATTGACTATAGTACCATTTAGACCATGAGTATGGTCAAATCTTTCCTGTTCCTCAGCTCTATCCACATAGCTTCACTAAGCATGAGAGTGGATAAGTTATGTAGGGGGAAGGACATACACAATAAATGGGAGCCCATGGAATGCTGATGAATGAAAGGACTTTGGGATTCAAGGGGATAACTTCCTGAGAGTCACAACGTTGATTGAGCAATGAAGACAACATGTGGCATGCTGGTTTTCATTTTCAGAGCATAGCATATAATTGTTGCAATCTTATGTGGCAACTTTATAGAACACATGCCCATGGTTCTTTCACTGCACTATAGATAAAATGTAGGGAACACTGGAGAGAGCGCAGAAGAGATTCAGCTGGAGATGGTTCTGGATTGAGACACTGTGGTTATGGGGAGAGATTCGATTGGCTGGCCTGGTTTCCCCAGAGTAGCAGAGACTTTACTGAATAAGATGCTTAAAACTGTGAGAGGGAAAATATTTTTAACAAGGTAGAGGTATCAAAACAAGAAAATACAAGTTTAAGATGAGAAGAAAGAGTTCTAAAGAAAATATATGGGGGACGTTTATTTAACACAGAGGGTGGCTGATATTTGGAACATGTTGACAGTTGAGTCGGATACAATCATTATATTCAAGAAGTACTTAGATTCTTGAATGGGCAAAGCACAGAAGGATCAGGAATTTATGCAGGTAAATATGGTTCTTGAAGATGGGCAAAAAGGCCAACATGGATGTAGCAGACTAAAAATCCTGTTTCTGGGCTGCACAACTACAGAATCCCACTCAAGCTACCTTGACTGCACAGACAATTTGGTATTACATGTTTGAAATTGTGAGAGATGAGTAAAACTAATATGAAAATATGAGAGATGAAGAAAGCTAATATGGATATATATGTAATGAATAAAGCCAGTATGAATAGGATAAGGGTAGATAATAGAATGTAGGAAGTAAAGTTAGTCTGAATAAGATAAGGGTCTTCTAGCCTTAGCCAGAGTCAGCAAGTTCTGCATATGTAATTAGTAAGCGACATAGCAAGTTCTGCATATAAGAGTTAGTAAGCCCTGAGGGTTGGGAAGGTGCGAATAAGGACAAAGGCAGGTTTGTGAATAAGGACAATAAGGACAATGACATATTGGGACACAGACAGGATACCCCCTGGTCCTCCAAGTTCACAGAAACAGCACATAGGCAGACAGGATTGCCTAATGCCAAACCCATCCAGGAGGCAGAAGAATGTAAGGGGGAGGGTATTCCTATACTGAAATCAACTGTATAAAAGTTGGGTGAGCCCCAGTGTATGTGTGTATTCCCAGGGTAAGGGGAAGCACCCAACTTTGCATTGTTGTATAATAAATGTTCTTTGTTCTCAATTTTTGTCTCGAGCAAATTCTGTTAAGGTACTTCTGTTTCTCACAAAATCTATCAAATTTGAGATAAAAGACAAAATTTTTCCATTAATTCTTAATTTATAACTACAGGAGAATAATACATGTGCTCTTACTGCCATAAAAAATATTTTATTTAATGAAGCATTTAACCAACTAACCTTTTGGTGCCGAACATTTTGACAATGCTTTCATGTAGGATTTGGATCTCATGTATGGGTTATATGTGCTGCGGCTTTCAGTTATCCTGTTTTTTTTAAAAAAAGAAAATTTAAATAATTAAAATACAGTTCACAACAGGTTCTGCTTTTCTTTCATCCATGACAAGACAAACTGATAATATTTTTTTGGCCAAAACAAACTTAAAGCATAGATTGACAAAACAGGTATCATTTATCAGCCCAAATATTTGTACAAATTCATTGCTATTTACTCGGGCATTCTGTTTCTTAGTTCTTTGAAGAGCTGTTATTTCCAGGAAAAACAGACGATTGAAATAGGTTCCTGACACTTTTGGATGAATTTCATTAACATGACCTCAGATGACCAGACCAGCTTCATTTGAAAAGTACCATCACGTTTGACTCCCCGCATCAACCATCAGTCGTAATTACCTGCATTTACTTTATGATCATGGAAATTGTAGGTATTGTTGTAACTACATACAAAAATTCAACATCTCTGAACACTTTGTCAGATTTATCCCTGTGAGAGATGAGTAAACTTGACATGAAAATATGAAAGATGGGGAAACACTAGTACAGACACATGGAGTGATGGATTAAACCAGTATGAACAGGTTAAGCATGGAAATTAGGATGCAGGAAGCAGAGTCAGCCTATGTAAGATAAGAACCTTCTAGTCCTTTCGACAGGATCAGTGAGCCCACCGTATGAATAAGATAAGGAGAGGCAAGGAATAATAGAATGTAGGAAGTAGAGGTAGTCTGGGTGAGATAAGGGTCTCCTAGCCCTAGACAGGTGCCAAGTTCTACATATTTAATTAGTAAGCCTTACACGGATGTACCAAGTTATACATATTAAATTAGTAAACCCTAGACAGGATTAGCGAACTCTGCATATGAAGAGACTGTAGCTCTGAGAGTCGGAAAGGTGTGAATGGGGACAAGGGCAGGGTTGTGAATAAGGACAATGAGGATAATAACATGAAGGGACACCGACAGGATACCCCCTGGTCCTCCAAGTCACAGAAACAGCACGTAGGCAGGTAGGATTGCCTAATGCCAAACCCATCCAGGAGGCAGAAGAATGTAAGGGGGAGGGTATTACTATACTGAAATTCACTGTATAAAAGTTGGGTGAGCCCCAGTATATGTGTGTATTCCCAGGGTAAGGGGAAGCACCCAACTTTGCATTGTTGTTATAATAAATGTTCTTTGTTCTCAATTTTTGTCTCGAGCAATTTCTGTTAAGGTACTTCTATTTCTAACAAATGGGGACTCGTCCGGGATCCCACTCCCTCCACTGACAGAGTGCCCGACGACGAGAGTAGGTGCACCCCAGCTGATTCAACTGGACTCACGGACGTTGGGTGGCTGGTCAGTGGAAGAAGCGAGTGATATCCGAGAAGAGGCATTGAGAACAAACGACGGGAGAGTGTTAAGGAAGTGCAATAAGAGTAGCTACTTGATCTAGTAAGAGAAATTTTTATACCTGTCAGTATGGGAAGTATGGGCAGTAAGAAAGAGAATCCTAGTGAAGGATTGGATGATCAGATAACCAAACAGAGTCCGTTAGGAGTAATGTTATCTGACTGGGGTTCGGGGAGAACCCTGGGAAAAGACAAACTTATCATGATTAAGTACTGTTGTCTGGAATGGGTTAAAAGCCCTATTAAAGGGAGCTCGGTATATTGGCCTAGGCTCGGATCCGAGGATGACTGGATGTGTCAGGAACTGAACATCTGGCTGTATAAGAATCAAAGGGATAACATTGAAAGCAGGGAATATGCCGCCTGCTGGCTCAGGGGATCGGTTGACCAACTGGTCCTGAACAAAAAGAGAAGTGAGGACAAGAGGGATGAGGAACCCCTGGTACCTGAAACGCAAGGATGGGATGTGTTACATTCCCCTCCTCCACCCTATGCCCCTCTTTTACCAGCTCCTATCTCTCCCCCCACCTCCTGTGCTCAACCCTTCTGCACCTTCCCCTCCTCCCCCGCAACTAATGAAAGGAGAAGAGAATAGGGGTGGCATGTTAACCTGTTCGCAAAGTATTAGATTGCCTCCACGGTCGACGAGAGACAGAAGCAAGGTTAGTTTTGAGCAGAATGGGAACCTACTGGAAGAAAAGGCAGGATACTGTGAGTCAGTTTCTGAAGAGCAGGATTTCAGAAATAATAAGCTAGAAGTTAGCTGGATGAGACCCTTGCGGGAGGTTCCCGTGGGAGGGGGTCTCGGTTTTGTAAATGTGCCCTTGACCAGTACGGAGGTGCGTAATTTTAAGAGGGAAATGATTTCCCTGATAGTGGATCCCCAGGGATGCGCTGAACAATTGGATCAATTGTTGGGACCGAATATATATACATGGGATGAATTAACAGCTATATTTAGGACTCTGTTTACCCTGGATGAGCGTGGAATGATTCGCCAGGGATCAGGATCACCAAGGGGGACCAGATGAGGTACCTGGAGAAGCTAAATTCCCCTTGGCTAGACCTAATTGGGATAAAAATACCAATGATGGTCAGGTATTAATGGAAGAGTATAGGGTTAATCTGATTAAAGGAATCAGGGAATCTGTTCCGAAGGGACAGAACTTTAAAAAGGCATTCAAAGTTCCTCAGGGAGCCGAGGAGACCCCCTCGGCATTTTTGAATAGATTGCATACGGCTATACAGCAATATGGGGGTCTGGATATAGAATCCCCAGCAGGGGAACAATTAGTATTAACGAGTTTCGTTACAAATTCAGCCCCAGACATAAGGAGGAAATTACAGAAAACTGAGAATTGGCATGAGCAGGGAATAACCCAGCTTCTACAAATTGCGCAAAAAGCCTTTGTACAGAGATCTGAGGATAAGCAGAAGGGAAAAGCTAAGATTTTAATGCAGGCATTTAAGGGAGCTGTGGAGGGACAGCAAGGAAAATGTAGGGACTTTGTGCCAGCTCCTGGGCATTGGGAGGAGAGCCAGGGGTGGGGAAATAGGGTCCAGAGTAGAGGAAGGAGTAGAGGAGGATTCCGGGGATGCCGACCATTCCCGGGACCCCGGGGAGACCCAACTAGGAATTGGGAAGTGGGAACAATAGTCTGCTACTATTGTAACAAGGAGGGACACTTCAAGAGAGAGTGCCCCATGCGAGCCAGGGAGACGCGATCGTATGCCCTGATGGAAACAGACTATGAATAGGGGAGTCATGGTTCTCAATCAATACACACTGTGGAGCTGCACGGAGAATCACTGGTAAATTTAAGCATAGGACCCTACAGTGATAGGATGATATTCTTAGTAGATTCCGGGGCAGCCCAGTCTAGTATATTACACCCACCTGAGGGTGTGAGGATAGAAGGGACAGTAATGATTTCGTGGGTAGGGGGAAGAGATTTCCCGGTCCCTGTTTTAAGAGATGTTAGAATACAGATGGGAGAAAAGGTTATAATGGAGGATCTCTTACTAGTTCCCCAAGCTGGAGTTTGTTTGCTGGGACGGGATTTACAAGATCAATTGGCTATCGGCACCAGACCACAAGAATCAGGTATTGGGGTTCAATTAAGTGAGGAGGATCAGGAACTCATAAATCCTGGAGTATGGGCAGGAAGAGGCAATAGAGGAGTTACCTTAAAAGATCCTGAGCAGATTATTCGGTGAAAGCAGTATCCCATTCCAATGGCTGGCCGAAAGGGGCTGCAGACAATTGACCAATTGGTGAAAGATGGCATTCTAGAACCTTGTATGTCACCTTTTAATATCCCAATCTTACCCGTCCAAAAACCAGACGGTACCTATAGATTAATACAGGACTTGAGGGAACTAAACAAAATTATTCTATCCCGTCACCCTGTCGTACCTAATCCATACACAATAATGGGTAAAATCAATCCCCATAGTAAATGGTTTAGTGTGATTGATCTCAAGGATGCTTTCTGGACCTGCCCGTTAGCAACAGAGAGCAGAGATATGTTTGCTTTTGAATGGGAGAATCCTTTTACGGGACGTAAAAATCAATACAGGTGGACCGTACTCCCTCAGAGCTTTACGGAATCACCAAACTTATTTGGCCAGGTCCTAGAACAAATATTAGAGGAGGCTCCTCGGAAAGAGAGTTGTCAGTTAATTCAATTTGTAGACAATTTATTAATTACGGGAAGAACGTATGAATCAGCTAAACTATATACCATTGCACTTATGAATTTTCTTGAAAAGAAGGGTCTCAGGGTGAGTGAATCCAAATTACAATTCGTACAATCAGAGGTTAAATACCTGGGTCATTTGGTAAGTCAGGGAACCAGAAAGATCAGTCCAGAAAAGATACAAGGTATTCTACAGATTCCACCTCCTAAGAATGCCTAAGAACTCAGGAAATTCCTTGGTCTAGTGGGATACTGTAGAATTTGGATAGAAAATTATTCTAATCTAGTTCGATTCCTTTACGATAAACTCGCGATTCTAGGGGGTGAAGCGCTTTTTTGGACGGAAGAAGAGATTAATAATTTTAACTTGGTGAAACAGCGCTTTATTAGTGCCCCAGTGTTGGCTTTACCCAACCTTAATAAGTCTTTTGACCTTTATACTAACGCGAAAGGGGGTGTAGCAACCGGTGTTTTAACTGGCAGGCAGCCAGTTGCATTTCTCTCAAACGTTTTGGATCCTGTTTGTCGTGGTTGGCCAGAATGTGTTCAAGCTATCGCAACCACTGCTATTTTAGTTGAAGAAGCGCGAAAAATTACATTTGGTGCCCCAGTGATAGTGCACACTCCTCACACCGTTCGCAATATTCTGTTATAGCGTGCTGGTAGGTGGCTTACAGATTCTAGAATTTTGAAATAAAGCTTGGCAAGAAACACAACTAAAACCTGTCTGGGATGGCCCCTACTGTGTACTTTTGATTACAGACACCGCTGTACGAACGAAAGAAAAAGGTTGGAGCCACATCCAACGAATCAAACGAGCTGCTGAACCACAGACTCTTCAAAATCCACCCTCCACCTGGCGTGCAGTCCTTCATCCTGACTTGAAAGTTACACTACGCCGGGAAAAAGTCTTGTAATGTTGTTTTTATTATTTATTGTATTGTTTAATTGTTACCTCCCAAATTCTGGGACATCACTGAAGTATTCAAAATGTATTAAGTCCTCCTGGAATAGGGGCAGCATAGATGGCCATTATTTTACTTTAGAATGTAGACGGGACATAGATATAGAGTACGATCATAGTAAGGTAGGGGTTAATATAGATTTCAAATGTGGACCAGGGGAACAGAACACCTCTCAATATGATGATTTTAATGGTATTGTGGACTCTACAGATATTAACAAGATCAGTTTGAAGCGTTTAGCACAAAGCAGATGTGGGCACAAAGGCAGACAGGATAATTGTCAGGATTGTACATGTGGCAGAGAGAGAGTTGATACATATGCTAGTGTTCGCAGACAGGCTACAACTCACAGATTAAGTGACAAGAAACACCCCTCCCCAACCTGTGCTATTCTAAAGCATCCTTTGGGTTACACAGCCATTCCAAATGTTAAATACCACCACTGTAAGGGGAGTTCCAATGGTCAACGAAGTAAACAGCTCCAGAATACTAAAGCTGCTGGGCATTTAAATTGTTTGTTCAGACTCCAGGCGGCTTTGGAGATCATCGCCGAACGGATGGCGATGGCCCTTAATGTAGGGGCTGAAGAAAGACGGCAGCTACTAGCAACGATTCAACAAAATCGCCTGGCTCTCTATTGCTCGTTGGCTGCTGGAGGCAGCGTCTGTGCGAGACTCAATACTGACAATGCTTACAACAGTCAGGCGGTTAAAGACACTGCTTCAGGACTTCGACAAGAATCTGCCCATGCCCATGTTCAGACTTGGCAACCTTGGACTGATGTGGAATGGACTAGACTTTTTACTGAAAACTGGAGCCTGATACTCACAGCCATTATAGCAGCAGGACTCACTATTCTGGTCATTGTGGTGCTCCCCTACCTAAATGCTTGTATTCATTTCATGATTTTGCGGACCCCTATTTCTATAACCCAAAGGATGTGTGTTTCCCAAATGGATGCTTATGACACTGCAATTCATTTATTGACCCGCTGGGAGAAAGACCAACTTTGCCAATAGCACAGTTAATTTGACAGATCAGTGACACTGATCTAAAAGAGAAGTGAGGATTGTGAGAGATGAGTAAACTTGACATGAAAATATGAAAGATGGAGAAACACTAGTACAGACACATGGAGTGATGGATTAAACCAGTATGAACAGGCTAAGCATGGAAATTAGGATGCAGGAAGCAGTCAGCCTATGTAAGATAAGAACCTTCTAGTCCTTTCGACAGGATCAGTGAGCCCACCGTATAAATAAGATAAGGAGAGGCAAGGAATAATAGAATGTAGGAAGTAGAGGTAGTCTGGGTGAGATAAGGGTCTCCTAGCCCTAGACAGAAGTGCCAAGTTCTACATATTTAATTAGTAAGCCTTACACGGATGTACCAAGTTATACATATTAAATTAGTAAACCCTAGACAGGATTAGCAAACTCTGCATATGAAGAGACTAGCTCTGAGAGTCGGAAAGGTGTGAAAGGGAACAAGGGCAGGGTTGTGAATAAGGACAAGGGCAGGGTTGTGAATAAGGACAATGAGGATAATAACATGAAGGGACACCGACAGGATACCCCCTGGTCCTCCAAGTCACAGAAACACCACGTAGGCAGATAGGATTGCCTAATGCCAAACCCATCCAGGAGGCAGAAGAATGTAAGGGGGAGGGTATTACTATACTGAAGTTCACTGTATAAAAGTTGGGTGAGCCCCAGTATATGTGTGTATTCCCAGGGTAAGGGGAAGCACCCAACTTTGCATTGTTGTTATAATAAATGTTCTTTATTCTCAATTTTTGTCTCGAGCAATTTCTGTTAAGGTACTTCTATTTCTAACAATCCCCATTTATCCAGTAAAAATCAGTTCAGTTGAGACAATGAGATGTCACAACAGTCTTGCGAAGAAACCGCCATGTGTACTTCTGAATAGAGATCAGGATTCTTGGTCAAAGCTCACGACTCAAGTGGTTCGGATGATGGCCTCTTGTACAATCGTGTCAAATTGAGGGAGGAGAGCAAAGTGGCAGAGACTTCCCCCTCTTTCCACCCCGCCCCCCCCCCCCCACCTCCCCAAATGCAGCTATTTTCCCTAGAGACTGCAATTCCTCAAGACCACTTCCAACACTGGCCCTGTCACCTTGAGCCCAGACCCCTCATTCTCAGGGTTTTAAAATAAACCACTGTCAGTTCCTTTAGCAGGCTGTTTAAAACCCATACAGAGCTGCCTGTAGTTGGACTGGGCTTCCGAATGCTGGTAGGAGTCTTCTAAAAATATACTTCATATGGAGACAAACATGTGAAGCGTTTCCGAGTAAAAATATTCAATAATTCTTTATGCCAATCATGATAAAGAATGCAGACATACTACCAGAGGAAATTAACCAAGCAGCCATTGCTCTGTCTCTGGATGCAAATTTGCTCACCAAAATGTCAACGAATGGTACTTGCAAACAGAGCGGTGCAGAATAGGCAGCTGGTGATATCAATTCCTTTACAACCTTGAATTAACACCTGCTGTGCGAAATTGAGCCACATCCTTCAGATTAATGGAGCACAACAACTTGCTTCTGTTCACCATAAACTCACTCAACCTGTTCTATTTAAAAGCACCTCAATTAAATGTTGATTTGGTGGACATTGAGCAAGAGGTTTTTGGTTGGAATATTTTATTTTAAGAATTTTCAATCAGCATGTAGTCAAAAGGAATAATCAAAAAAGAAAACCACAATATCAATAATATTAACAAATTAATACAAATATCGAGCTGCATGTCGATATTAAAGTGAGGAAGAGTCAACATGTTTGATTCAATTATTAGAAAGAAAGAAAAATTACACTAATACTACAAAAATGAAAATTTAATGTCCATGTTGAATTAATGAGAGAAAAACAGTGAGAAAGAAGAACTAAATAAGAGGAAACATCCCACTGCCAAAAAAGTAAGACAAGAGAAAATAAGAAAAAAGATTAGCTTCACCTAGGATAAACCCCACTTCCATCAAGGCACAAATATCCTGGCTTATCTTGGGGGCCTCAGCGCTGCGAGCACCGAGGGGAAGAGACAGGAGAGTGAATTGTGAAAGATTTACCCCAATGTACCTTAGGTCTGAATTTCATGCTCATAGATGTATTGGGAAAGGTTGTGGCTGTCATGTGACAGGATGGCTCCCAACCAAGTTGGAGGATACACCAGCTACCATCAAGGTTTGGTTCTGCCCCACCTATTAGTGCACACCTTGCAGTTAGATCCCTGTAAATTACCTGGACTGGACTCTCCAGCCTGCCTGTTCTTGGCCTCGGGCCATTGGCTGTTGTAATTTGATTAACCCTCCTGGCAATGAGCTATTGTCTGTTGCTAACGACCTGGGCTGGAAAGTCCAGCACTATAAAGTTTTTGTTCTCTCTTTTTGCCAGTTTGAAGTTACCCTGCTTCGCTCTAATCCTAGAAATGTGGAAGGGTGCTGGAGAAACTGTTGGTAAGATGTGCACTGTTAAAACAGTTGGAAGCATTTGATTAGTGTCCCTTGTAGGATAGAGCTGTGCCTGTACTGAGTCAAGGGGTGATGGGGCATTGTAGTGTTTTTTACCTTGATCATTATATGTACCAGTTCATTGTGTGTGTGTTACATTTGTTACCATTTCCCACTTGCCTTCTGTAAATAAAATCCTTCCCCATCAAAACTCTGTGTCCAGAGTCCTTGCCTTGTGGACCAACCAAATCAGTTTCCTCACCCACAACAATTAAAAAAAACATCCTACCTGTTTCTCAAGTTATAGGTGATCTTCTCCAGGGGAGCACAATTCTGAATTCCTATTTTCCAGTGGGCTAAACCTAGTTGGGAATCAAATTTCTATGTAACTGCTATGCATTTTTGGGAACTGCTAAAGCAAGTTTAATTAATTATAATTGATATTTTGACATCCTCATTTTAGGTCTTGTGTCTTCTAAATTCCCCATTAAAAATAATTCAGGTGCCTGAGAGTATTGAATTCCAGTAAAAAAAATTTCCTGGGTGATTACTCAATCTTCCCTGAAAGGCCTCACTTCAGGCCATGACCAGGTTGAATGCAAGAAAGTGCTTATCTCTTGACCATGTTGAAAGCATTGGTGTGATATTTCCGATTTCAATTTATGTAACTTTTGTGGAGTAAATATAGTTGATGCAAGAAGTTATAATGCACCAGTTGATACCTTACATTAATCGTGTTAGTCATGTTGTACCAGTATAAGTCAGACCAGCAAAGTAGATCCATTTCTATACCCAAATCTGATTCCTTTGTTTATCGAGCCCTTGTTTATCGAGCCCTTGTTTAGGGGTTCCTGCCTGAAGTAAGGAACACATTTTTGAAACTTTTTTGTGCTCCCCTTTCGAACCAGAGTCTCTATTTTGCTACACTGTGGTAAGGTTAGTTCTGGACCAAATTTGTTCCTTGAATAAGATCTTAACTGAAGATAGCAGAAAAAGGTGTATTCAAAACTCCATATTTATTCCTAATTTGCTGAAATATCATAAATTGTCCGTGCTCATAACAATCCTCAATACACTTGACCCCTCTCTGGGACCAAGTGTCCAGGATTTTATTATCAATCCTTAATAGAATTAATATATTTTGAGCCAGGGGTGTTTTAGGTGAAAGAGCCCCCTTGTTCCCAATTTGCCCAGTAATTTTATTCCAACAGGTCTAAATGTTCATTAGACATGAGATGTCTGGAGCTCAGGTTCACCACTCAAACAGACAGGAGGCTGCGCAGCTATGGCGATTACGGAAGTACAGGGGGTAGCGGTGTCGGTGGATGCTGCGGGATCCAGGGACACACAATGTCTTTGAAGGGACATTCTCTTGTTTCTCTTTCTCGTCTTGATAGTGGCTCTAAACACACAGAGATGCTGGAGAAACTCAGCAGGTCTTGCAGTATCTGTAGGAGGTGAAGATATATTTATCGACATTTCGGGCCTAAGCCCTTCCTCCAGCACTTCTGTGTGCTTTTGTCACAATCACAGCGACTGCGGACTTTCATGTTTCACTCCTGCTTCTTTGTCTGCCTTTACAGGGCAATCAAACATACACAAATGTTGCATATTTATGCACATGATCGAGGAAATTTTATATTTTTCAGGAAAGGCCAAGTAGCTGCAGTGAGAAGGTTAGCAATTTTTGGCAGAAATAATAGCTTGGGTGGTGTCCATCTGGCTTTCCCTGCTGGACTGCAGGATGAGAAGGAGGACAAACAGATTGAACGTGAAGACATCTGGCCAAAGAAGGCTTGCCAGAGGCTCTACTTTGTGAGGTGTCTGAAGAGATTCAGTGTGTCACTTCCACAGGTGTACCATGGAGAGCATTCTGGCTGGTTGCATCACTGTCTGGCATGAAGGCGCCCATTCTCAGGACAAGAATAAACTGAAGAGGATCGTTAACTCGACCTGTGACATCACAGGCACCAGACTTCACTCCATTGAGAACATCGACATGAGGTGGTGCCTTAAAGAAGTAGCCTCTATCCTCAAAGGTCCCCAACACCCAGGCCACACCCTCTTCACTCTGCTACGATTAGGGAAAAGGTACAGGTGCCTAAAGACGAACACTCAGCGGCTCATGGACAGCTTCTTCCCCACTGCCATCAGATTCCTGAATAATCAATGAACCAAAGGCATTGCCTTACTTTTCCTGCACGACTACTTTTACATTTTATAGTAATGTGGTTAGATGGTTATAATATGAATGTTTGCACTGAATTTCTTGACAATAAATTCTGATTCTGACCTTGAAGGTGCAGAAAGAGGGTGCCTGAGCCAGGAGAACATATCCTTCACTCTGATTAAGGGATCACTAGCTCTATGTGCACTTAAAGACCTGTTTGACAAGAGGCTGAAGAATGTACAGTGAATCACAGAAGTGGCTTAGATTCCAAAAGACGTGGTTAACAAGACTTTCAGGCAGAATTCCCATCACAGAGCTGTGGACAAGTTGCTGTCCCATTGGAGTGTAGATCAAGTGGTCCTAGGTATCTTTGCCTGGATTCATTCTGGACAATTGCAGCAATTGTTTCCCATGGTGGGAGAGGGGACAACTTTAGGAGTGAAGGGCATCTGCTTAGAACAGAGATGCAGAGGAATTTCTTTAGCCAGGGGGTGATGAACCTGTGGAATTTGTTGCCGCAGGCAGTTGTAGAGGCCAGATCATTGGGTGTATTTAAGGGAGAGATTGATAGGTTCTTGATTAGCCAGGGCATCACAGGTTATGGTGAGAAGGGCAGGCAGTAGGGTTGCGGATAAAATGGTTCAGCTCATGATTAAAAGGCACGATAGACTTGATGGACTGAATAGCCTATCTCTGCCTTAAATGCACTCAATGACATGCCGTTTACACTACCCGTGACAACAAATTCCACATATTCACCACCTTCTGCTTCTCTGTTCTAAGTAAGCCCTTTAATCCTGAAGTTGTGCCCTGGACTTTCCCACCATGGGGGGGGGGGGGGGGGGAAATCCTTTCTCCATCTCCTCTGTACAGACCTTTCAACATACAAAATTTTTCAATGAGATCCCCCTTCATTCTCCTAAGTTCCAACAAGTACAGGCCAAGAGCTGTCAAACGTTCATCATGCGATAACCATTTAATATCTGAAATCATCCTTGTGAACCTCCTCTGAACCCTCTCCAAAATCAGCACATCCTTTTTTAAACGAGGAGCTCAAAACTGCTCACAATCCACCAAGAGGGGAGCCACCACTTGCATTCGGAACAGAAGGCGCAATGTGTGGGGAAGTGGGAGACGTGCTCCACTGTACATTGTGTCATAGCCCCTTTCCCACTGCCAACCCTCCTAGGAAGCCGGTAAACTTACTGGGCCTGTGGCACTCAGGAGCCTTTCCCACTGCAACATGATTTACCTGGTTAATCAGCAACCCGGCTTTTTAAGGGTTGGGGGGGCCCTCTTCCAGCAGTGACAACGCGAGAGCAAGTTGTGCTTTCACACCGCCAGAAGGTGATTGGTGAGTTAATTCAGCTAGGCTCTGGCATTTGCCCCCACCAGGTGTCAGAGCCCGGTTGAATTTAATTCGCCCTGCAAGGTTGGGAAAGGATCCGGAATCGGCAGTGTGAATTGCATTAGTAAAGTGGACCATGAAGAGTTCAGGCTCCACTGCCTTGCTTCTATGGATCACAGGATGATGGATTTTGACCAACAGGATACTTTGGACTAGGGAGGAGAGGAGGTACTAATCTGGCTTCTGCTTCAGAAGATAGTCCAGAGATTGAGGCATGGCAGGGAACCTGAAACCTGAGAAATGTCTGCTCCATCCACTTGGGAAATCCATGATATTTTGTGTATCCTGGATAAAAAAAAATAACCACAGGTGCAGGACACAAGAGAATGCCGCTGCTCGAATCTGGAGCCATACATAGTCTGCTGGAGGAACCCAGTGGGAGGAAATGAAAGGTCAATTCTTTAGGTCGGGATCCTTCATCAAGATGGTGACGTGGGTGCTTTTGGGCAGGGTGGGCCAGAAGGGCCCTGTTACCGTGCTGAATTTCCAAATTAAAGTGAAGACCTGATCTAAGGTCCTGCACCTGTCATTGTCTTGGAGTTGGGTTCCAGCCCAGGATGTTGACTGTTCATTTGCTCCTATTAATGCTGTTTGACCTGCTGAGTTCCTCCTGTAGACTTTTTTTAAACTACAGGTGTTGGGATTGTCAGCTCGAGGAGTTTGAACTACAGGTTTGGAAGATTGAGGAAAAGCTGAGGTCACTGAAGCCCATCCATGAGGTTGGGTGTCTCATCAATGGCAGAGTTCAAAAGCCACTTCCCCCACAGCTCAGCCGACAAAAGAAGAACAAGCTGGAGTCGCAGGAGACTGTTGAGGGCGTCTTCCTTCTGATTAATATTTGATTCTGATGGTGAAGGAGGGTTCTCTTGAGAATACAACCAGAGCCAGTCTCAACTGTACAGGGAGGGAAAGGACACAAAACCCAGCAGCAATAGATATTCACCAAGACAAACGGTTACTTCAACAAAAGTTGCCTCTAATTATCTTTAAACATGAAAACAGGATCAAACTTTAACTTATCATTACTGACTTAACTTACCTAACTTAATCCCCTTCTAATTCTAAGCGCACATGGATGTAATGTGTGTGTGTAAGTTCAGAAAAGTTCTTTGGTTCACAATTCAATTTCACTTCTCATTCCTCCAAGTTCACAGGTTGTAGGCAATTCTTGTACAGTGCTCAGAATTTAACATTTATAAAGTTCACCAGGCTTTGGTGCTTTAAAGATAAATGGTTACCATTTAGGAAGGTTCTTGTCGGTTTTCAGAGAGAGATTTGTTGTACATTTGCTTCCATCAGCCACTTCAGTGTCTTGCCGAAGAAACTTCCCCCGTCAGGGTTCTCCAGATATTAACCTCTTTCCTTCAGGTCACCACAGAGTTCCTTCTTGTTTCTATTATTCCAAGTGAAACATTAGACAGCCTCTCCTTTTGCTTAAACCACAAGGGCTTTGACCAGGCCGTCTTCCAAATGGCTTTTCACAAACTTGCCAGCTTATCCTGTTCCAGTCCCAGCTACTTCTACTTCTGCTGGCTATAACACTTTGGAGTAATCTCTCTCTCTCTCTCTCTCTCTCTCTCTCTCTCTCTCTCTCTCTCTCTCTCTCTGAGAGAAAGCCTGTTTGACTCTCTCTGCTTAGAAAACCACATCGTCCTCTTAGAACAGCAAGTTCTCTTCTAGAAAATCTGCAGCTCCAACAAGATCTTTCATCTGTTGCCTTTTGTAAACAACAATCCATTAGTGAAGTCTCTTGAGCACTCTTCAAAGCTCTTGCAAAAGCTGTGGAGCAGAGCTCCAGTATTTCAAACAAGATCTGTTTTAAACTGTTTGTATGTGACCTACTCTAACAAACCTTTCCCAATTTATCTCCCAAAAACATATCTATAAACTCTGTCACAAAAGCAAAGCCAAGAAAGCAATAGTTATAGAAAAGTAGGACATGACAAAGGCTTGCAATCTGTAATATCAACCATTCTTTGTGGCCACAAATACAGGTTGACCCACTGAGTTCCTCCAGCAGATTGTTTTTTGCTCCACCTTCCAGCATTTACGGTCTCTCATGTGTCCCTGTTCTATGATTGTTGTCAAGATTGCAGGATGCTATGTTGCCTCCCACACATCAGAGTCAAAGGTCTTATCATAGAGCTGCAGAAGTGTCTGGAGAGGAAGAGAGAACAGCCAGAGGTGGTGATGCACATTGATAAACAAGGACGAAATCTGATGGAATTAAGAGATAAAGAATCGGTGTTTCAAATTCAATCATCTCCAGCTCTCCCACACTTTAGGCAAGAGGTAAGTCTGTCTAAAAGGTCCATAGGCAAGGAATTGCTTCTTTGCCATCAGAAGTACTTTCTGATTTGTATGAGGTCAACCAACAAGAGGCAGGTGTGGAGAACAACGTTGGATTTAGGATTCAAGACTTAAAATGTGTGGGAGATGACAATTTGATTCCACTGGATTCAGCTGAGTTAATGAAGAGAACCAGGATGAAATAGGAGGAAATATTCTATGCAGTGGCTGAAACCAATGTCATCCAACAGACCAGGTTTAGTAAAGTGGACTGAAAAAGGACTTGAAGCTCAATCCGTCTCAGAATATTTTTATTCGCTAAGAGATTAGCAATGTGGAGTTGTGGAAGGAAAGGGTGTCAGTTATGAAGACAAGAATCAACTCCTCCTTTTCGAGAGACACAAATCATGATTACTTGTCTACCCAAGAGAACTGTAGAGACTCAGCCATTGTGGTTAAGGCAAGGGTGGACAGATGTTTAGACTACATGAAACCAAAGGTTATCAAACAATAAAGTCGATATGATGCCAAAATTAGATCAACCTTGGAATAATTCAATTGCGCAGCAAGCTTAAGCACTGTATGACCTACTCTTGCATTTCTTTTTCTGATGTTCTTAAATCTCCAAGCATTTCCAAAATTCACTGGAAAAGGAACATTCCCTATCACCATCATGGATATGTGCACCTCTAACTCAAAAGTCTTAACAGTATGGGAGACAAGAAATCTGTCAACAGTGACTCCATCCAGTTATGCTGCACACTATCTGTCACGCACTATCTGCCTGCATTATATTTGCCTCTACAAAACACACAATAAATCACAGAGCTTCTTCGATCATATCTGGAAAATCCACTTCATGTACCCGGAAGGACGAGAATAGCACAATGAACCTGCCCTCGCGATAGACTTTCATCCCACAATCAAATTCACTTGGATCATGTCCAACACTCTTCTCCCTGTTCTGGATTTCTCAATCTCCATCTCAGGAGACAATTTATCCAGTGGCATTCACTATAAGCAATCAGAGTGATCGAGACAACCCTCTTTCCATCTGATCACTTGTCGATTTGCCATTTCTCCACCTCTGCTCTCAAGATGAGACCTTCCATTCCAGAACATCACAGAAATGTTCCTTTTTCAGAAAACACAGCTTCCCTTCTATGGTGGGTGTTGGGTCCCACTCTCACATTTCCCCCATTTCCCAGATTCCTGCTCTAACCCCAACCACAAGCAGAACAGTTCCCCTTGTCCATAACTTTCACCCAACTGAACTCCCCCATCCAAAACATCATCCTTCGTCATTTCCACCAGCTGCAGCAAAACCCAAACAAGAGCCACATCTCTCTCCTCCACCCCCCACACCCATTCTGCGTACCTCAGGGACCACAGTCTCTGTGACTCCTTTGGGTTTCACACTCACAGGAGATGCAACATTATCTCTTGCATCTCTTCCCTCACCACCATCCAGGGACCTGACCAGCCCTTCCAGATGAAGCAAAGGTTCACATGTGCCTCCTTCAACCTCAGCTGCTGCATTTAGCCTCCTCGACATTCGCAAGATCAACCAGTTTGCCGAGCACCTGCACTTTGTCCACAAGGGTCACCCCGAGCTCCTGGTTCCATTCCATTTCCCATTCCCTCACTGATCTGTCTGTCCTCATCCTTCTCGCATTCTTCCTGGGTCATCTGAGTAATTTGTATGTACTTTCCAATATCAGATATGAAATGAGAGTTTACAAGATGAGAGTTTATTATATATATTAGTACAACGTACAGATCCACTGAAATTCTTCCTTGCTGCAGGACACAGGCAGCCCTAACATCCTGTGTTTTTAAACCCCGTCCCCAACTTTATAATCCACTGTTGATTCTCTCATTTTTGTTCCTTTTTCCATCCTCAGCCTTGGGCCTCCCCACCCCATTTTCATCCCCCTGCTTCCATCCACCTAACATCCACACACAGGATTCCCCCCAATCTGGTTCATCTGCACTTCATCTCGCCCGCAATGGTTCCAATTGCCACCTTTCTTGCTTATCAGATTCCAACACCATGTGTGCTCACTTATCACCTCCCAAACCATTCTCTCCAGCTTCTCCCTCTCCAATCCCCACCTGCTTCCATTTGCCTTTTTTTGTCCTTCACACCCTCCATCTCCCCACCCCACCCTTTCTTTTCTCCCACCTATTCACCATCTGTCCATCATCCTCCATCCCCTTCAGGTCCACTAATCTCTGCCAGCCCGTGTCATCCCTCCTCTCCATTTTATGCTGGCTATCTTCCTTTGAAATTCCCAGTCCTAATGCAGAGTTTCAATGCAAAACATTGACAATCCCCTTCCTCTGCAGATATTGCTTGACCCACTAAGTTCTTTCAGTTTTATTTATTTTTAAATGCTCCAATATTAGTGAACATGTAGGTTCACCGAAATCTGCAAAGTCACCTCTGGGTCATATGCAGAAATGACTTGGAAATATACCTGTTCTTCCCCCAATGCTCAACGCCATCCACTTCGCCATTTGCGCTCCATTGCATCAAGAAAGCATTCATGAATTTTAGGTGTAAAGCACATCGAACTAGAATAGGCCACTTGCATGTCACAATTTCACACGACTTCCCTGTGCAAAATAAAATTTCCCAATAAAAAATTATCACTGCAGCTGTGCCAATTTAACCATTCCTTCACTGCATGAAAGCACAGGGTGAGATGGAAGTTGGAGTTGAAGCAAGTTTTCCAACCAACAGGCTTTCTTTTTGATTCCTAGTTCACTTAACTCCTCTTTGGCTTGGCTTCGCGGACAAAGATTTATGGAGGCGTATGTCCACGTCTGCTGCAGGCTCATTGGTGACTGACAAGTCCGATGCGGGTCAGGCAGGCATGGTTGCAGCGGTTGCAAGGGAAAATTGGTGGGTTGGGGTTGGGTGTTGGGTTTTTCCTTCTTTGTCTTTTGTCAGTGAGGTGGACTCTGCGGTCTTCTTCAAAGGAGGTTGCTGCCCGCCGAACTGTGAGGCACCAAGATACACAGTTGAAGGCGATATCAGCCCACTGGTGGTGGTCAATATAGTCCTTGTACCTCTTCTTTGGTGCACCTCTGTCTCGGTGGCCAGTGGAGAGCTCGCCATAGAACACGATCTTGGGAAGGCGATGGCCCTCCATTCTGGAGACATGACCTACCCAGCACAGTTGGGTCTTCAGCAGCGTGGATTCGATGCTTGTGGACTCTGCCAGCTCGAGTACTTCGATGTTGGTGAATGTTGAGGATGGAGCAGAGACAGCGCTGATGGAAGCGTTCTAGGAGCCGTAGGTGATGCCGGTAGAGGACCCATGATTCAGAGCTGAACAGGAGCGTGGGTATGAGAATGGCTCTGTACACGCTGGTGGTTGTTTTTCCAGACTCTTTTGTGTAGTCTTCCAAAGGCGCTATTTGCCTTGGCGAGTCTGTTGTCTATCTCGTTGTCGATCCTTGCATCAGATGAAATGGTGCAGCCGAGGTAGGTAAACTGGTTGACTGTTTTGAATTTAGTGTGCCCGATGGAGATGTGGGGGGGCTGGTAGTCATGGTGGGGAGCTGGCTGATGGAGGACCTCAGTTTTCTTCAGGCTGACTTCCAGGCCAAACATTTTGGCAGTTTCCGCAAAACAGGTCGTCATGCACTGGAGAGCTGGCTTTGAATGGGCAACTAAAGCGGCATCGTCTGCAAAGAGTAGTTCACGGACAAGTTGCTCTTGTATCTTGGTGTGAGCTTGCAGGCACCTCAGATTGATGAGACTGCCATCCGTGCGGTACCAGATGTAAACAGCGTCTTCATTGTTGAGGTCTTTCATGGCTTGTTTCAGCATCATGCTGAAGAAGACAGTAAAGAGGGTTGGTGCGAGGATGCAGCCTTGCTTCACGCCTTTGTCAATGGAGAAGGGTTCGGAGAGCTCATTGCTGTATCTGACCCGACCTTGTTGGTTTTCGTGCAGTTGGATAACCACGTTGAGGAATTTGGGGGGGCATCCGAGGCGCTCTAGTATTTGCTAAAGCCCTTTCCTGCTCACGGTGTCAAAGGCTTTGGTGAGGTCAACAAAGGTGATGTAGAGTCCTTTGTTTTGTTCTCTGCTCTTTTCTTGGAGCTGTCTCAGGGCAAAGACCATGTCAGTAGTTCCTCTGTTTGCACCCTTCCGACTTAACTCCATTGACAAGGAAAACATCGCTTTATGGTTCAATACTAACTGGTATGATTAGTGCAACACTATTACAGAGCCAGAAACCCATGTTCAAACCTGGCACTGTTTGTAAGGAGTTTGTACGTTCTTTCTGTGTTTTGTGTGGGTTTCCTCCCATCCTTTGAAAACGGACAGGGATTGTTAATAATTGGCATTTTTGAGCACTACGGGCTCAAGGACCAGAAGGGCCTGTTGATGTAATGTATGTCAAAATTTTACAAAAATGAAATAAACACCGAAAAGGATATATTAGAAGAGGGGGAATCACTGCAAATGGATTGGTCCATCACTGGTTAAATAATGAGGGACAGAGATTTCGACTGGCAGGTGAAGTAATGAAATGACTTCATTGAAGAAAGAAAAATGAAGGAGGTACAGGAGCGTGAAGATCAGCACCCAACAGTACAAAAACAGCTTCTTCCCCTCAGCAATCAGATTTCTGAATGGACAATGAACCACAGACATGGCACATTCTCTTCTTTTACATGATTGATTTATTTTTAAAATATAATTTGTAGCAATATTTTCACCTGTAACACTGCTGCAAAGCAACAAATTAGGTGGCATATTCCTGACAATACAGTCTGAGAGTGCAGAATCATGAATGGCTGGAACCACTGAAATTCCATTGGACTGTTTAAAGCTACACAGTGGGTGGGAATGGGTTGGGGAGGCGATAGGAAGATGGTGTTATGAGGTTAGCTGTGGGAAGAAAGAAAAGTTAACTGGATTTTGTCAGCATTTGAGATCTTGACATGTTTTTATGAGGGTAAATGGAGATGAGCTTTCCTTATTGGCAGATAGTTCAGGGATCAGGGGACGTAGATTCATAGCGGTGGCCAGAAGATACGGGCCAGTAGGTTGGGGGGATAAAAAAAACACATTTATATTTAGTTCTGATCTCAAACTTGCAGCCTTTGTGGAGCCGGAGAGGATTAGAATTTTCAAAAGAGATTGGTATTGACGCTTGAGGGAAGGCAATTTGTAGATTTAACACAGAAATTACTGGAACCAGGAATAGTCCTGGTCAGGTTACTCCAAAAAAACCCTGAAATCGTCTCAGTGGCTTGACTGGCATCCTTCCATGCTGGAGAATTTTACAGAGTGTGTCACAGAGTGTGTGCATTTTATTAATGAAGTTTCAGGGCGATCTGTTGGCAAGGATAATGTGGTCAAGATTATTGGGACATGAGCGCTGAGGTCCAGTCAACTTTGGTTAAATGAAGGCTGGTAGTTCCATTGTAGTTCATGAAATGTGAGTGACGCATTGACATTGCAGTCTCAGTGAGTCCAGTTTGATTCTAACCACTGGTGCTGTCTGTGTGGAGTTCAGCCATTCTTCCTGTAACCTTAAGGGTTTTCTCTGGGTGTTCTTTGTCTCCTCCCGTGGATCATGGATCAGATGAAATGGCCAGAGTAAAATTGTCTCAGCATGGGTTGGAGGGAGAAGAAAGCAGGGAATTAATGGACAAGGGTGTGCAATGTTATTGGGAAAGTAAGTGGGAGAATAGGATTGCTCTAAGTGCCAGATGGGTCTCATGGCTCCTCTGCTTTAACAAAATGTGAATAATTGGAATGTAGTCACTGATCTGGAACACTTTTGTGAGATCATTGACTTTCGCTCCTCTAAACTTCACATTTGGTTTTCTGCTCCCACTGCATAGTATCGTCCGACTATGCTGTGGCTTTCGTCAATGTTGCCAGGTTTCTCTACCTCCTGCATGAAAGCAAATAACTGTTCCATTCGCAATACAGAGAGAATCAGGTTTATTGTTATGAAGATGTGTCACAAAATTTGTTGCTTTGTGGCAGCAAATTGCAATAAATTACATTTCCTCAAATCCATTATTTAAAAAGAAATAATTAGTGCAAAAGAAGAGGAAAAAAAGGTTGTGGCTGTGGTTCATTGTCCATTCAGTAATGGGTTGGCGGAGGGGAAGAAGCTGTTTTTGGAATGGTGGGTGTTCGTCTTCAGGCTCCTGTGCCTCCTTTCTGATGTTAGCAGTGAGAAGAGGGCATGGCCTGGGTGGTGAGGGTCCTTGAGGATAGAAGCTGCTTTCTTGCGGCACTGCCTTTTTTTAGATGTCCTCAATGGAGTGGAGACTGATGTCCATGATAGTGCTAGCTGGGTTCACAACTCCCTGTAGCCTTTCCCTACCCCCTCACATTGGAAAATATTGCTCTAATGGACACTCATTTAATGTTAGCATTAACTATATTGACACTCTTCTAATATTTTTAGTCAACAAAGAGCTCTAAGCACTGACGAGAAACTGAAATTATTCTAAGCAGATAATTGCAAATGGCAGATCATGATGTTTGCACCAATCTTAAACACCAGCAGGATAGGCCCAACCTGTACAAATGTTCCTTTATTACACAAGAATTTAATCCCAGGAATCAACCTTGTAAAAACTCTCTGAATAGACTCCTCCTTAAATTTAGACATACAGCACGGTATCAGGCCATTTCGGCCCACAAGTCCGTGCTGCCCAATTCACACCAAATTAACCGACATGCCTAGTACGTTTTGAATGATGGGAGGAAGCTGGACCCCCCAGGGAAAACCCTCGCAGGCACGAGGAAAGCGTACCAACCCCTTACAGACGGCGTGGGATTGGAATCCTGGTCCCAATCACTGGGGCTCATTTGCGACACCAGCCATGCCTTAGGAGAGCAAGATGGTACACTGTAATTATCCAATATTCATTCAATACAGATGTAATAAATTATTTTGCTATTTGGCTCTGTAATTTTTACATTTACTTTCTCAATCATTTGCTGTTCCTCCCCTTTTTGAACTCCGTCTATATCGCCCACTTCCCAAGAAAGGCAGCGAACAAATTGAAAGACCCGTCACCCCTCGGATGCATTTTCTTCTCCCCCCCCCCTCCAATTGTGGAGAAGGCTGAAGAGTGTGAAATTGTTCATCAACAAGGCAGTTTCTTCTATGCAGCTCCCAGGCTCCTGAATGAACCTCACCACAGTGTTATCATGCCTTGTACCAATTAACCTTTTGACATTGTAACTATACTCTGAAATTGTTTATATGACAGTATGAATGTTAATGTTAGTTTTTTAATATTTTCATTGAGAATATTTGATGATCCGTTCTTGTTGGAATTTAGGAGAATGAGGGGGAATCTCAGTGAAACAATTTGAGTGTTGAAAGTGGACAGAATAGATGTAGAAAGGTTATTTCCTATAGAGCCTAGAACAGGGGTGGGCAAACCATGGCCTGTGAGCACATGCGTGTCTTTGACATGAATGTACAGCTCGTGGAGGTATCTGGGATGTGTAGTGTTAGTGGGTGTGCTTTGTGATCGTGTGATTGTGGAGTATGTGGTTGTGTTGCAGACAGTGGAATAAGCAGTGTATAAGTGTGATCCAAGTTCCAGATGCCCTGGCCACTTTCCCATCTGAGTTCCTGACTCCCTGGCCACCCACCATCTGAGCTGCCACGACCCTGACTACTTGCCTATCCAAGTTCCCAATGCCTCAGCCACAGATCTTTGCCCAGGCCACCCACCCATCTGAGCTCCTGATGCCCCGGCCACGGATCTTTGCCCCAGCCGCCTGTCGAACAGATTTCCCGATGTCCCAAATTCAGATCCTTGACGTGGCCGTCCACCCACAGGAGCACCCGACACCCTGATGTCAGATCCTCAACCCGGCCTCTCTCCCATCCGAGCTCCCGACTCAGAGACCGCAAATCCTTGCCCTGGCTCCCCTCCCATCTGAACTGCTGATGCCCCAACTGCGGATCCTCACCCTGGCCGCCCGCCCATCTGAGCTACCAATGCACTGACTGCAGATAGTTGCCCCAGCCTCCTGCCCATCTGAGCTCCCGACGCCCCAACTCTGGATCCTCATCCCCAGCCTCCCACCCATCCGAGCTCTCAATGCCCTTCTCTCCCTATCATCTGAGTTCCCAATTATATGCCCACCCGCCTGTCTGAGCTCCCGATGTCCACCGATAGTCCCGACGCCCTGAATGCAGACTCTAGCCTGGGACCCGGTCACTCTCTCCCCCCCCCCCCCCCCCACTGGAGCTCCTGACCTCTCAAATGTGAGCTTATCACCCAGTCCCATCCAGCTAGCTTCCCATCATAGCTCTTTACTGTGGACAAAAGTAGTTTGCATGTAATAGTTGACCCTCTAATTTTTCCTCAAAAAATTGGTCAACAAACTCTACTATTTCATGAGTATATTCAGTAGTTGTACACTTTGATTATTGAAAGTAATCCAAATGATCAGTTCAAACAATGCATACATGAATAAATATTATCACACACATGTACAGGTATTTCTTAATATTTATATAAATTTTTTGTAACAAAATGTGCATGTAAGAGTAAAAATGTATGTAATATTTTTTCAAGTCTTGTGGCTCTCAAACATCTGAAGTTTATCGTATGTGCTCTGATGTTAAGCAAGTTTGGCCACCCACTGGTCTGGAACTTGAGGGCACACTTCAGAATTGAAGGGGGTCCACATTGAGGGAGGGGTCAGTGTCAGAGTGAACTGAGTCAGAGTGGTAAGGCTTTGGCTCAACAGGCTTCGGCGAGAACAGGTAAAAGGTGAGGAATATTAGGAGTTGAAGTAAGAAAGGGCCACTCTTTTCAAGTCACAAAAAGGATTCAGCAAGTAGGCCCAGGTAAGGGCAGGTTTAGATATTATATATTTGTTCCTCTAGTAATAAACAGTGGGAATGGCAGCCAAGGCAGGGGAATGCTTCTCTTGCAGAATGTGGATTGTCAGGGAAGCCAGCAGTGCCCCTGATGACTTCATCTGTGAGAAGTACATCCAGCTGCAGCTCCTGACAGGTAAAGAAAAGGAATTGGATGAACTTCAGATCATTCGGGAGGCAGAGGGGATGATAGACAGGAGTTACAGGGACACTATCCTAGGAATAGTGCACGAAAACCAACAAGGTTGGGTCAGATACAGCAATGAGCTCTCTGAACCCTTCTCCATTAACAATGGCGTGAAGCAAGGCTGTGTTCTCGCACCAACCCTCTTTTCAATCTTCTTCAGCATGATGCTGAACCAAGCCATGAAAGACCCCAACAATGAAGACGCTGTTTACATCCGGTACCGCACGGATGGCAGTCTCTTCAATCTGAGGCGCCTGCAAGCTCACACCAAGACACAAGAGAAACTTGTCCGTGAACTACTCTTTGCAGATGATGCCGCTTTAGTTGCCCATTCAGAGCCAGCTCTTCAGCGCTTGACGTCCTGCTTTGCAGAAACTGCCAAAATGTTTGGCCTGGAAGTCAGCCTGAAGAAAACTGAGGTCCTCCATCAGCCAGCTCCCCACCATGACTACCAGCCCCCCCACATCTCCATCGGGCACACAAAACTCAAAACGGTCAACCAGTTTACCTATCTCGGCTGCACCATTTCATCAGATGCAAGGATCGACAATGAGATAGACAACAGACTCGCCAAGGCAAATAGCGCCTTTGGAAGACTACACAAAAGAGTCTGGAAAAACAACCAACTGAAAAACCTCACAAAGATAAGCGTATACAGAGCCGTTGTCATACCCACACTCCTGTTCGGCTCCGAATCATGGGTCCTCTACCGGCACCACCTACGGCTCCTAGAACGCTTCCACCAGCGTTGTCTCCGCTCCATCCTCAACATCCATTGGAGCGCTCACACCCCTAACGTCGAGGTACTCGAGATGGCAGAGGTCGACAGCATCGAGTCCACGCTGCTGAAGATCCAGCTGCGCTGGGTGGGTCACGTCTCCAGAATGGAGGACCATCGCCTTCCCAAGATCGTATTATATGGCGAGCTCTCCACTGGCCACCGTGACAGAGGTGCACCAAAGAAAAGGTACAAGGACTGCCTAAAGAAATCTCTTGGTGCCTGCCACATTGACCACCGCCAGTGGGCTGATAACGCCTCAAACCGTGCATCTTGGCGCCTCACAGTTTGGCGGGCAGCAGCCTCCTTTGAAGAAGACCGCAGAGCCCACCTCACTGACAAAAGGCAAAGGAGGAAAAACCCAACACCCAACCCCAACCAACCAATTTTCCCTTGCAACCGCTGCAATCGTGTCTGCCTGTCCCGCATCGGACTGGTCAGCCACAAACGAGCCTGCAGCTGACGTGGACTTTTTACCCCCTCCATAAATCTTCGTCCGCGAAGCCAAGCCAAAGAAAGAAAATCCTAGGAATCAGGAGGAGAGTAGATGGGTGACAGTAAGGAAAGGGAAAGGGAACAGGCAAGCAATTCAGGGCACCCTTGTGGCTGTTCCCTTTAATAACATGTACTGTATACCATTTTGGATATCGTTGGGGGACCAGGCATAAGCCATGGCGATCAGGTCTCTGGCACAGAGTCTGCCCCGTAGCTAAGAGGGAAGTGAGGAGAAGAGGTGAGCTGTAGTGACAGGGGGACAGATAAGAGGTTTTGTGGAAGAGATAGAGTTTTCCAGATCCTACGTTGCTTCCCTAGTGCCAGAGTCTGAGATAACCCAGATCAAGTTCACGCCATTCTCAGGAGGGAAGGTGAGTAGCCAGATGTCGTGGTCTATACAGGGGCCAATGATGTGGGTAGGAAAGGTGAGGACGTCCTGCAAGGAGAGTTCAGGGAGTTAGGCACTAGGATGAAGGACAGAACCTCCAGGGTTATGATCTCAGGACTGCTATCCATGCATGTGCTAGTAGAGTTCGAAATCGGAGGATAATGCAGCTTAGTGCAGGACTAAAGACATGGTGCTGGAGGGAGGGCTTCAGGTTTCTGGATCATTGGGTTCTCTTCCAGGGAATGTGGGACCTGTTCGAACAGGACAGTTTGCATCTGAACTGGAGGGGGACTAATATTCTTAAGGGAAGATTTGCTCATGCTTCTCTGGGGTGGGAGGTGGGGCAGGAGGATGAGGACTAGAGTGCCAGATCATATAGAGGAGTGGAGGGGAGAAAGGTTGATACAAAAATTTCATGCACTGTTAGAGGTCAACAGGTTGAATGTGGTGGAAATTTTCAAAAGTCCATCTATTTCAATGCAAGGAGTATTGTAGGAAAGGCAGATGAGCTTGGATCGGCACGTGCAATTATGACATTGTGGCCAGAGTGAAATTTGATTGCAGGAGGGGCAGAACTGGAAGCTCAATGTTCTAAGCTTCCATTGTTTTAGAACAGGGGTTGTGAAAGGGGGATTGCTTCTCAGGGAAAATATCGCAGCTGTGCTCAGGCAGGACAGACCAGAGGGCTCATCTATTAAGGCTCTATGGATGGAGCTGAGGAATGGGAAAGGTATGACTATACTCATGGGGTTGTATTATAGACCACCCAATAGTCAATAAGAATTGGAGGAGCAAATCTGTAGTGAGATACCAGACTGAAAACATAATGTTGTAATAGTAGGGGATTTTGACTGAGACGCCATACTGTAAAAGGGCTGGATGGCTTGGAGTTTGTGAAATGTATTCAGGAAAGTTTTCTAAATCAATATATAGAGGTACCAACTAGAGAGAGTGAAATACTGGATCTCCTATTAGGAAACGAGACAGGACAGGTAACAGAGGTATGTGTCAGGGAACATTTTGGGTCCAATGTCGTCAATTATGGAGGATAGTTCTGGGCCTAGTATTGAGATTCTAAATTGGAAAAGCCCATTTTGAGGAAATGAGAAAGGATGTAGAATGCATGAATCAAGATGCATTGTTTTCGGGTAAGGATGTGCAAGATAAGTGGAGGACCTTCAAAGATGAAATTTTAAGAGTACAGAGTTTGGATGTTCCTGTCAGGATGAAAGGTAAGCTTAGCAAACATGGGGACTCTTGGTTTTCAAGGGATACTCGGGATCTGGATTAGAAGAAGAGAGGTGTATAGAAGGTATAGACAACATGGAGCAAATGAGGTACTTGAGGAGTATAAAAAATGCAAAGAAAACCTCAAGAAAGAAATCAGAAAGGCCAAAAAAAAGACATGAGGTTGCTTTGGCAGATAATGTGAAGGGAAATCCTAAGGGTTTCTACACATATATTAAGAGCAAAAGGAGAGTAAGAGACAAAATTGGTCCCCTTGACTTTGCCAAAAGAGATGGGGGAAGATCTTCAATGTTTTTTCTATTAGTATTCAATCAGGAAACAGGCAGAGTCATGGGAAGTAAGGAAAACAAGCAGTAAGCTCATGGAACCTAAACAGATTAGAGGAGGAAGTGCTTGTTGTCTTAAAGCAAATAAGGGTGGATACATCCCCAGTTCCTGACAAGATATTCATCCAGACCTTGAAGAAGGCTAGTGCAGCAATTGCTGGAGCACTGGCAAAAGTATTTAAAATGTCCTTCGCCATGGGTGTGGTGTTGGAGGATTGGAGAGTAACTCATGTTGTTCCATTATTTTAAAACAAGAACCAAAAGTAAGCCTGAAAATTAAAGCCCAGTTAGCCTGATCTCAGTAGTAGGTAAATTATTGGAAGGTGTTCTAAGAGATCGAGTATACATAACATAACAATTACAGCACGGAAACAGGCCATTAGGCCCTTCTAGTCCGCACCGAACCAAACACCCCTTTCTAGTCCCACCTCCCTGCACAATGCCCATAACCCTCCATCTTCTTCTCATCCATATACCTGTCCAACTTTTTCTTAAATAATACAATTGACTCCACCGCCACTATTTCTCCCGGAAGATGATTCCACACAGCTACCACTCTCTGAGTAAAGAAGTTCCCCCTCATGTTACCTCTAAACCTCTGCCCCTTAATTCTTAACTCATGTCCTCTTGTTTTAATCTTTCCTCCTCTTAACAGAAATAGTCTATCCACATCCATTCTGTCTATCCCTTTCATAATCTTAAATACTTCTATCAAATCCCCTCTCAACCTTCTACGCTCCAAAGAATAAAGACCCAATCTGTCCAATCTCTCCCCATAATCCAGATGCTTAAACCCAGGCAACATTCTGGTAAACCTTCTCTGCACTCTCTCCACTCTGTTTATATCCTTCCTATAATTAGGCGACCAGAACTGCACACAGAACTCCAAATTAGGCCGCACCAACGTCTTATACAATCTCAACATCACCTCCCAACTCCTATATTCCATGCAATGATTGATAAAGGCCAGCATACTAAAAGCCTTCTTCACCACCCTATTCACGTGAGTTTCTACCTTCAGTGAACGATGTACCGTTACTCCTAAATCTTTCTGCTCTTCTGTATTCCTCAATGCTCTCCCATTTACCACATATGTCCTATTCTGATTCTTTTTACCAAAATGAAGCACCTCACACTTATCAGCATTAAATTCCATCTGCCATTTTTCAGCCCACTTTTCTAAGCAGCCCAAATCCCTCTGCAATCCTTGAAAACCTTCTTCATTATCCACTATTCCACCTAACTTAGTATCGTCTGCATATTTACTAATCCAATTCACCACCCAATCATCTAGATCATTAATGTATATAACGAACAACAATGGGCCCAATACAGATCTTTGAGGCACACCACTGGTCACCGGCCTCCAACCTGACAGACAATTATCCACTACCACTCTCTGGCCTCTCCCTTTCAGCCAATGTTCAATCCATTTGACTATCTTAAAATTTATACCTAAAGACTGCACCTTCCTAACTAACCTTCCATGTGGTACCTTATCGAAGGCCTTACTGAAGTCCATATAGACAACATCCACTGCGCTACCCTCATCCACATTCCTAGTCACCTCTTCAAAAAATTCAATCAGATTGGTCAAACATGACCTTCCTCCCACAAATCCATGTTGAGTGCTCCTGATCAGACCCTGTCTATCCAGATGTTTATAAGTACTATCTCTAAGAATTAATTGGATAGCCATGGACTGATTAGGGATAATCAACATGGCTTTGTGTGTGGTAGGTCGTGTTTATCCACCTTTGACAAGGTTACCAGGAGAATTGATGAAGGAAAGGCTGTGGATGTTGTCTATATGGACTTTAGTAAGGTATTCGACGAGGTCCCACATTGGAGGTTAGTCAGGAAGGTTCAGATGTGAGGTATTCATGGTGAAGTAGCGAAATGGATTCGACAATAGCTGAACAGAATAAGCCAGAAGGTAGTGGTGGATGATTGCTTCTCAGACTGGAGGCCTGTGACTAGTGGTGTGCCTCAGGGATCGGTGCTGGGACCATTATTGTTTGTCATCAATATTAATGATCTGGATGATAATATGGTCAATTGGATCAGCAGGTTTGCAGATGACACTAAGATTGGAGGAACTGTGGACGGCGAAGAAGGTTTTCAAACTTGATCTGGTCCAGCTGGAAACATGGGCTGAAAAATGGCAGATAAAATTTAATGAAGACAAGTGTGAGGTGTTGCATTTTGGAAGGACAGACCAAGAAAGGACATACACAGTGTTAGGTCTGCTTTGTTCATGAATGAGTGAGTCAGACACCAGACTGAGTCGAAATCAAGGTTCTTTGTTCTTTATTACCGGATTGTAACACTTGCAACTAACAGTGTTAGTTGGAGAAGGCGCATTCTGCCGTTATCAGCAAGTGGTGTTTTTTTTATACCTCAGGATACGTACTTAGTAAATTATCATAACATTACATTGTCCAATGAATAAACTGTTGCTATCCTTCTCTGTTAGTCTGCTGCACATCATTCTTGTTAGTGCAAAGCTTATCTTGAGTGTACAAGGTCACATCTGCATTCTGTTACTCCTTAGTACTGGGTGATTCCTTCTCCGGTCCAATCTCATGATGTTTTTACCTTACAACAGTGAAAGGTAAGGCACTGAGGAGTGCAGTAGAACAGAGGGACCTGGGCATACAGATACATAATTCTCTTAAAGTAGTGTCTCAAATGGATAGAGTTGAAAAAAAAGCTTTTGGCATATTGGCCTTCATAATTGGTGAGACCAAATTTGGAGTATTGTGTGCAGGAAAGATATCCATAAGATAGAAAGAGAGCAGAGAAGATTTACTAGGATGTTGCCTGGACTTCAGGAACTGAGTTAAGGGAAAGGTTAAACAGGTTAGGACTTTACTCCCTGGAGCACAGAAGAATGAGGGGAAATTTGATAGAGGTATTTAAAATTATGAGGGGGATAGACAGAGTTAATGTAGGTCGGCTTTTTCCACTGAGGGTAGGTGAAATACAAACCAGAGGGCATGGGTTAAGAGTGAAAGTTGCGCAGGGCACACTAGATATCTCTGCTGAGAGCGTGGCCTGTATACGGGTAGACTCTTGCCTTGGTGAGTGATAGAATCTGCCAGCCTCCTGGGCCACGTCATGGGGACGGCTGAAATCCATGTTTGCTCTTGGTAAGGAGACGTGACCTGGGAGCTTCGCCAGGAATGAGGTCTCAAAAAGAAAGCGATTGGAATGGCCGTCTGCTAGCATGAGCATTCATTTATTAAATTGGATGAATTTCTGTCACCTAACTCTTCTATATTCAAAAGTCACATGACCTGTTCGTGCCTGGTTAATTCCAGGGTGTCCAGGAGGAACTGCCGGAATCTGGTGTATTGGTTTTCTGCCGGGGGGGTTGCCAATAAATTCACTTATTTTAGCTGCTGTCGCAGCATACAGCGCCCCGACGACGTGCCAAAACTTATTGTCTTCAGCTGTTATTCCACGAAGGTGGAACTGGGTCTCAGCCTGCTGGGCCTGAGGCTGGTGAGCCCAGAATGGGGGCAAGTGAACACCTACTGCATTAACTGCATTGGTGGCAGCTGCTGCATCTGTTGTTGCATCCATGTTGAATGTGGATTCAATCTTCGGCTGAATCTTGCAGTCGGGGTCATCATTTGTACCGACTACTCCAGTGGAGCTACTAAATCAATTCACCAGACAGTGTGCTAGTCAGCAAAGACACTTTATTTGAATTTGCTTCCTCTTTTAACCCCCGCGCCATCTCGAAGGTGAGTGCTCCAGTCTCCAGTGTTCCGCGACGCAGCCCGCAGCACTGTGCACAGCCCGTCGACCAGGTGAGCCGCGACCAGGCCCGTGGTGATGCGTGGCCACACGGGTGACGGTTCAGCCCACTGCGCTGCTCGGCCTGCTACATACTCCAATTTGATTCCATAGCAGCCCACAAAGAGCATTCAACACAAAAGACAATAAATTCTGTTGGTGCCCATATTGCAGTAATTCCGGGTGGGTTGACGTGTTAACTGCAGCTACTCAATATTTCCATTAATCATCCATTTATGACATCCATCAGATCAGAATGGGAGGAAGGGATGCAGAACAGCTCTCATGAATCCACCCCAGCCGGACGGTTGAAAAGAGCAACCCGCACTAAAGTTTGTGAATGGGTTGTCAGAGAGTGGGATAAGATAACACAGTGGATATGCAATGGATTCGGAAAAGCCGGCATAGTATATAATGATGGGGATTCCACCACTGATGATGAACGCAGTGATGTGTCAGTACCGACTACAGTAACAGATGATCAGTTGCAGGTTGTTCTGATGTACTTTAATGAAGAGAGTGAACAATCTGACTTTGGGGTTTGTTAGGTCTGCTTTGTTCATGAATGAGTGAGACAAACACCAGGCTGAGTCGAAATCAGGGTTCTTTGTTCTTTATTACCGGATTGTAACACTTGCAACTAACCATGTTAGTCGGAGAATGCATTCTGCCGTTATCAGCAAAATGGTGATTTTTTATACCCTTGGATATGTGCTTAGAACATCATCATATCATTACTTGTCCAATGACTAAAACTGTTGCTATCCTTTCCCTGCTAGCTTCCTGCCTCTCAATCCATCAATGTCTCTCTTATCTTGTAAGTACAAGGATGCATTCACATCTTGTTACAGCCCTGTACAGGGTAACTCCTTACACATTCCCATCTCATGATGTTTTACCTTACAGGTTACAGATGTGTATTTTTAGTTGTTTTATTGACTTTAACATGTTGTCCAGCTTTTTTATTTGGTACTTAAGATGTTATATAGTTATTTTAAATTAAAGCGATTTAAAAAAATTTTTAAAAAAATTTAATTTAGAACAAGTGGCTGGTCAATTAAGTTCACTTTTATATTCAACGGGTAAAAAGAATTTTTGTATTCCATGCACATGCATATAACGTGCAATGGGTTACCTGGTTTGTTAGAAAATGGCTATAACACGTGCATTATAGACATAAAAATGCAGTAATTTTTAAATTGATTAATGCCTCATCTTTATATGCTTGCCACTCCCTCCTACAATTTAAAGTAGTCCATAGGGCCAATATGTCCAAAAATCAAATTATCTCACTTTTGTGCAGATGTATCTCCTCGTTGTGATAGCTGTAACAATGGAGATGCTTCAGTAATTCATATATCTTGGATGTGTCCATGTCTTGAGAAATACCGGAAGGACGCATTTCATACTTTCTCTGCACTTTTTAAAGTAAAATTTAAACCTAATCCTTTAACTTCCTTGTTTGGCATTGTTGGCGAGAGATGGCATAAAACTTTAACGTCATCTGATTTGCATGTATTAGCTTTAATTTCTCCTATGGCTCAGCGGGCGGTGTTGCTCAGATGGAGGGACATTGCTCCACCTACTCACACTCAATGGTTACATGACACCATGTTTATATTTAGAGAAGATTAGATGCTCAATATCCAATTTGAATTTAAATTTTCAAACACTGTGGGGGGTGGACCGTTTTTGAATTGCTTTCAAAATCTCTGATTTGGTATTAATGCAGAGGTGTTGACTAATTGGATAATTTATTACTGAAACAGATTTTTTTTTTCTCTCTTTGCCCAACAGCTTCGGTTTTCGTAATGGGATGAAATTATTTTAATATAAAATATTACTATAGTATATTTTGTTTGATTAAGAATACGAGGTACTGTGAATGAAATAGTATTCTCGACTTCTCTATTTTTTAATATGTATTCTTATGTAATCTCTTTTTTGACGTGGAATTTCGAATCCAATAAAAAATATTGAAAAATAAAAAAAAGACAGCGATTCGGAGGAATTTCTTCAGCTAGAGGGTGGTAAATAATTGGAATTTGTTGCCACAGATGGTTGTGGAAGCTTAAGACAGGGTTTGATATGTTCTTGATTAGCCAGGGCATCAAGGGTTATGGGGAGAAGGTTGAACAGTAGGACAAAGTGGTGGTCTCTGATTAAATGGCAGGGCAGACTCGTGGTTTTATGCTTCCAGATCTGTTCTGTAATATGGTGACCTGAACTAGGCATGATATTCAAGCTGGAATATTTAAACCTCTAGTCTGTGATGCCCAGTTGCACAACAAAAGGAGGTGTAAGGCCCTCCTTCCATCCAATAGCCCACAGGTCCCACTCAGGATCGCGTGAAGCCACAGATTGCAAATAGTGGATGGTTTTTATAAGCAGTTTCGACAAACTAGAACTTATGGTTGCAAAGCTAAAAGCGCTGGGCAGATGAATCTGCCGATCAATGGCCAGGGTTACCCGTCCAGTGTGGACACTGTGACTGAAGAAGGCAATGTGAAACCATTTCAGTGTTTTTCCATTGTGTAATCACATCGACGACGGTCTCAGCTTGGAGACGGGGCCTTCACCAAAGGAGAAGAGGGGAGGCATCAACTACAATTTGGAGGGTCCAAGATTGTGACGGATGGAGAGAATGATCACCCACGCTGAAAGGCAAGGAACTAAAATGAATGATATTTAAACCATGCCTAATTTTTAAAGATGTAAAAACACCCTGATACTTCCTCCTGTTACAGTTATCCAATGCAATATTGCAGACACTCTTCCTCATTGACAACGTCAGCCTAATTCTCCTGTTTTTAAAAGACAAGTGAAATGTTACCATCAGCAATCTAATACACAACCCTCCAGAGTGGCATGTGGGTGTCCAAGACATAGCTGGTGATACTGAGTGAATACGATCTCTATAGTTAAAAGAAATGGAGATGCTACCGCTGGTGCGGACCTGGGAGAGCAGGGAGTGGAGGGACAACACTGCTTCACAGGGTCCTACCACCTGGTCTTAAAGCCAATGGCTCCGTACAGGCTTTCAGCAGAAAGGAATTTTTTTTAAAATTCTGCAACCATGGGCCAGTTCTCAAGATGGCAGTGCCTAGGTGGGGCAGGAGCTGCAGACTCTGGGGATGCAGCGGTCTGGCACATGGGAAATGGGAAAAATGCCCCACATTGAGGAGGAGAACCACGGAGAGATGACTGAGCAGGATGGTGACCACAGCAGTGGACTAGCGAGAGACTGAAGAACCAAAGCAAACTGCAGATGGTTGCCTGGCATCTCTCTTGATACAGAAAACGCAAAAACTGCAGACGCTGGAGTCTTGAGCAAAAATGAGATGCAGGAGGAACTCAGCGGGTCAGGCAGCATCCATGGGTAGAAATGGTCAGTCTTTGAAGACTTAGATCAAGACATCTCGCTTGGATTAGTGTGGAGCCACCAGGAACATTTAATGACCGGGTGCACCATTTACAAATGTACTGTGCAAGTTTCCAAAGCAGCACCTCCCAAACCTGTAACCTGTAACCCCTTCTGCTCGGATAGAGGAGGCAGAAGACACAAGAGCACCGTCAGCTGCACATTCCTTTTTATGGGACACCTTCCTGCCTTGGGGAGAAGCCCTACAGATGTCTCAGTCTCCAGCAAGTAGACTGCTGTTTCTGCATGAATGGAGAAATGGCTCATTGCAGCCGTCAGGGAGTACACTTCTGTTTTCCACAAAGTATACACTGGGGTTTGGCAAAGGCTGGGAAGCTATAGCAACAGCTGTGCAGGCTGAGCCATAGTTTCCATTAGTGCTCCCATCATATAGTGGAAAGTGAGAGTTCCATCCTCTCTCAGGATCTCTCTTCTGAGATTTTCAAACACTTACTTGTGTTCCCTTGTCACCAATATTTCTCATGATGCTTCTCTTCATCACAAAGGATCCCCATTACCCCAGTCATGGCCTCTTCTCGCTGCTACCTTCAGGGGGAATGTACAGAACCCTGAAGAGAGCAGCTCCAGGCTGGAGAACAATTTTTATCCAGCTGCAATCAGGCTCTTGAACCTCTCCGCACCACCCTAACCATGATCATAAACTGCTCCAGTACCACCAAAAGATCTCTGCACAAAGAAAACCTCACACCTTTTTTTCTTGCTCTAAATGCAACCGACTATTATCGATCTTTCAAATGTATTATCTCTTTTTCGTCTTGGTGTATTGTGATAATTTAAATTTATACATTTTTATTTGATATCTCTTATGTACCTGCTTGGCCAGCATATATGAATTTCAGTGCTCATGTACTCATGTCTTCTTTGGCTTGGCTTCGCGGACGAAGATTTATGGAGGGGGTAAAAAGTCCACGTCAGCTGCAGGCTCGTTTGTGGCTGACAAGTCCGATGCGGGACAGGCAGACACGATTGCAGCGGTTGCAGGAGAAAATTGGTTGGTTGGGGTTGGGTGTTGGGTTTTTCCTCCTTTGCCTTTTGTCAGTGAGGTGGGCTCTGCGGTCTTCTTCAAAGGAGGTTGCTGCCCGCCAAACTGTGAGGCGCCAAGATGCACGGTTTGAGGCGTTATCAGCCCACTGGCGGTGGTCAATGTGGCAGGCACCAAGAGATTTCTTTAGGCAGTCCTTGTACCTTTTCTTTGGTGCACCTCTGTCACGGCGGCCAGTGGAGAGCTCGCCATATAACACGATCTTGGGAAGGCGATGGTCCTCCATTCTGGAGACGTGACCCATCCAGCGCAGCTGGATCTTCAGCAGCGTGGACTCGATGCTGTCGACCTCTGCCATCTCGAGTACTTCGACGTTAGGGATGTAAGCGCTCCAATGGATGTTGAGGATGGAGCGGAGACAACGCTGGTGGAAGCGTTCTAGGAGCCGTAGGTGGTGCCGGTAGAGGACCCATGATTCGGAGCCGAACAGGAGTGTGGGTATGACAACGGCTCTGTATACGCTTATCTTTGTGAGGTTTTTCAGTTGGTTGTTTTTCCAGACTCTTTTGTGTAGTCTTCCAAAGGCGCTATTTGCCTTGGCGAGTCTGTTGTCTATCTCATTGTCGATCCTTGCATCTGATGAAATGCTGCAGCCGAGATAGGTAAACTGGTTGACCGTTTTGAGTTTTGTGTGCCCGATGGAGATGTGGGGGGGCTGGTAATCATGGTGGGGAGCTGGCTGATGGAGGACCGCAGTTTTCTTCAGGCTGACTTCCAGGCCAAACATTTTGGCAGTTTCCGCAAAACAGGACGTCAAGCGCTGAAGAGCTGGCTCTGAATGGGCAACTAAAGCGGCATCGTCTGCAAAGAGTAGTTCACGGACAAGTTTCTCTTGTGTCTTGGTGTGAGCTTGCAGGCGCCTCAGATTGAAGAGACTGCCATCCGTGCGGTACCGGATGTAAACAGCGTCTTCATTGTTGGGGTCTTTCATGGCTTGGTTCAGCATCATGCTGAAGAAGATTGAAAAGAGGGTTGGTGCGAGAACACAGCCTTGCTTCACGCCATTGTTAATGGAGAAGGGTTCAGAGAGCTCATTGCTGTATCTGACCCGACCTTGTTGGTTTTCGTGCAGTTGGATAATCATGTTGAGGAACTTTGGGGGACATCCGATGCGCTCTAATATTTGCCAAAGCCCTTTCCTGCTCACGGTGTCGAAGGCTTTGGTGAGGTCAACAAAGGTGATGTAGAGTCCTTTGTTTTGTTCTCTGCACTTTTCTTGGAGCTGTCTGAGGGCAAAGACCATGTCAGTAGTTCCTCTGTTTGCGCGAAAGCCGCACTGTGATTCTGGGAGAATATTCTCGGCGACACTAGGTATTATTCTATTTAGTAGAATCCTAGCGAAGATTTTGCCTGCAATGGAGAGCAACGTGATTCCCCTGTAGTTTGATATACTCATGTATATAACAATAAACTCTCATCATCAACATCTTCATTTTCTTACCAGTGACTACAGAAAGTCCTCCCAAGGCCAGAGATCATCATTACATCCAGCTCTGATATCCCCAGCCTGGAGTGGGGTTATTCTCCAGCAGGTATTTATGTGAGTAACACAATAGCATACTGGAAGAGTCAATAAACCAACATCAAGCTCCAACCATGAGAGATTGGTGTTTTGATCATAATCACAGAGAAGGTAGTTCCCACCTGCTTCAAAAGGACATCAATCATACCATTCTATTACTCAACCAGAGCAGAGTGAGGTGCTTCAGTGACTATCGACCAGCAGCCCTCGCATCCATTTCAATGAACTGCTTTGAGAGCTTGGTCATACCCAGAATTTACACATACATAAAAGATCTGCATTTCCCCACACCGCCATAATCATTCCACAACAGATCTCACAGGCTCTCCAATCAGTCCCTGGATCACCTGGACAACAGCAATATGTACATTAGGCTATTCTTCAACTACAACTCAGCTTCAAGCACCATCATACTTTCAGTACTGGTCGACACGCTTCAAAACCTGGGCTTCTGCCTCTCCCTTTGCAACCAAATCCTTGATTTCATCGGAAGATCAAAGTCAGTGAGGATCAGAAACATCTTCTCACTTCTTCAACATCTTCATGGAGGCGTGCTTAGCTTACTGCTCTACTCACTCTACACACATGACTGTGTAGCTGGGCATAATTCAATAACCCTCTAAAATTACACTGATGACACCACAGTTGTCACAGCGTACAAGAATGATATGGATGAGCTAGCTGAGTGGTGTCACAATAACAAGCTTGCACTCAACAACAGCAAAATTAAGGAAATGATTGTGGCAATCAGGAGGGGAATGCTAGGAAAACATAACCCAGTCCTCATCGCAGGGCCAGCATTGGAAAGGGTTAAGAACTTCAAATTCCTGGGTGTCATCATCTCTGAAGGCCTCTCCTGGTGCTTCCATATCGATGTAATCACGAAGAAGGTTCACCAGAGGCTGTAGTTCGTAAGAAACTTGAGGAGATTTGATCTGACACCAAAGACTTGCAAATTTTGACTGGTTGCATCACTGAGGTGCCCAGGACAGGAAAAGGCTATAGAGTGCCATCATGGGCATTAGTCTTCACTCCTTGAAATACACCTACAAGAGGCGGTGTCTTAAGAAAGCAGCCTCTGTCTTCAAGGACCCTCACCACCCAGGCCATGCCCTCTTCACGCTGCTACCATCAGGAAGGAGGTACAGGAGTCTGAAGAAGTGTACCCAGCAGTCCAAAAACAGCTTCTTCCCCTCCGCCATCAGATTTCTGAATGGACAATGAACCACGGACACTACATCACTCTCTCTTCTTTTGTATCGATTAAGTTTTTTTTACATATGTAATTTATAGCAATTTTGCACCTTAAATGCTGCCACAAAACAACACATTTCATGACATGTTCATGCCAATAAATTCTGATTCAGATTTATCATCATCTTCACTTTCTACCAGTGATCACTGCAACTCATCCCAAGGCCAGATCTACATCCAATATCCCCAGCCTGGAGTGGGTATATCCCTCCAGCAGCCCAATGGTCCAATAACATACTGCAAGAATCGGTAAGCCAACATCAAACTCCAACCATGAGTGAGTCGTGCTTTGATTATAATCACCACTTTAACTTGGTCTCATTTGAGCTTGACAGCGTTTTGCCCTTTTGGAATGATTTGAAGGTCATTTATTTTGATGAATAAATACAAATATTCCAACGTTATGCTGAGCAAAGCCATTTCATTTTATCCAGTCTGTTACGTGAAAAGACTTGTATTTCAAGTATGAGGATAAACAACTGCATCCTGGTGGTTTGACATGTGAAAAACAGGCTGATGGTTAATGGTTTTGCTGGGATACAAAAAAAGGATTGAAGTACAGGGTCAAAAAAATTTGTTCCTTCATTGTATAATGTGTCCAGAAATGAGTTAAATGCTATTTCCCGTATCAGTTCAGAATTCATTATTAGCTGAAGGCACTCTGGCCTTGTCACATCAACAAGCTCCATTAGGTTATGAGGATTCTATCAGACAGAAATCCGTACTCCTAGCAACCATCTCCAGCTGCATTAAGCTCTTCCAGCTCGACGATCCCGTTTTTGGCAAGCTCACAAATCTTTACTTTTGTGAAAGTCTCCTTTCAGCTCGACTGTTAAAACACAGAGATGCTGGAGGAACTCGGTGAGTCCTGCAGTGTCCAGAGGAGGTAAACTAAAGTTTCAGACCTGAGCCCTTCTTCAAGGGACGAGTAGTAAAAAGAAGGCAGGTGCCTGAATTAATCCTTTGGACCCCGGCCATTTTTAACCTTTCATAATGATTGGGCCCATGGGTAAACTACAGTATGAACACCAGTACGAAGCAGCTGGTGGTTGGGTATCAAACCAGTCCCTGAAAATGGGGATATAGAGTGTAGGTGTTTGTTGATTGTCCCTGGAAACAAGGACATGGAGTCTGAAGGGATAAAAGAAAGGGCAAGGGAAGGAGAACAGACTAATGGTGTTAACGATTGTAGTGTGAATCAAAGCTCTCACAACTGTAGGGAGAACAAATGCTTTTATTAGCTTATAATATTAGCTTATATTATATAATATTAGCTTATAGGGTAGGGTTCAACAGTGGTCTTCAGAAGGGTTCTGGGTTTAGGTGGGAAACCAGGGTTATGTGTGCAGATGGGGGCGGAGCCGGGAGGCGGGGCCAGTCACCAGCACAACACACTACCAGTGAATCCCAGTTCACTGCATTCACCCCTTCCTGTACAATTTAGGGTCTATGAATGAAGACAGGGAACATGGGGTTAGAAACAAATGGTTAAAAAAATATACAGTTATTTACAAATTTACAGATATAAGTGGTCCAGAAGTCTGGAGATCCTGGTGGAGCACCTTAGCACTGGAAGGGTCTTGGACTCCTTGGGTCTCCTGGTCCCCCTGTGAGGGAGGAGAGGCGGGCTGGGTCTCCGGCTCAATGGTGGAGGGGGGTGTACTTTCCTTCTGAACCAAATCCCCAAGGCCCTGACTGGGGTCAGTGAGAATGAGCTCCATGGCTCATAGGGCACTTGAGGCAACAGACATACATAAAGCAGCAGGTCCACACGACATACCTGGTCGAGTGCTGAAGGTCTGAGCAACCCAGCTGACAGGTTGTAAAGGGCACATACAACATCTCACTGAAGCAGTCCACTGTCCCCACAGACGACAAGGCAGCTACATCATCCTGGTGCCCAAGAAAGTGTCGGTAACTAGACTAAATGATTACAACCCAGTGGCACTGACATCAACGATCACGAAGTGGTTTGAGAGGCCGGCGTGCAAGGGTTCAAAGTGCAACACTAGACCCGTTCCAGTTTGCGCACCCTCCAAACCATTCCACAGATGATGCAATAGCCTTTGACTCTCCACTCCATCTTGACCACCTGAGAGAACAATGCCTCCTATGCCATGCTATGGTTCATTGATTTCTGCTCAGTGTTCAACAAGATCATACCTCAGGGACTGGTTGCTAAACTTCCTCATTGGGACTTAACACCTCTCTTTACAACTGGATTCTGGAACAGGCAGCAAATCCTCATGTCCGATCTTGCTGAGCCCTGGTGCACCTCAGGGCTGCGTGTTCAGACCACCACTGTTCACTCTGCTGGCTCACGACTGCACCACCAGATTCACTCTGAACGGAATAATCGTTGGTGTCTGATGCAATGATAGTTGGCCTCGTCTGTAACAATGATGAGTTGCACTGTAAAGAGGAAGCAGTGCCAAAACAACAACCTGAGTCTCAATGTGAACAAGTCAAAGGAGACTTCGGGAAGATGAAGGTTGACCACTGTCCACCAACCATCAATGGTTCTGTTGTGGAGAGAGCGGAGATCTTAAACTTCCTTGTCATCAATATATAGCACGACCTGCTCTCAACTTAACAGCACCTCCTCATTAGTCAGGAAGGTGCAGCAATGCCTACACTTCCTGAACAGATTGAGGAGGGCAAGGCTATCAACTCCCATCTTGACAAAATTTTACAGGAATACAGTTGAGAGTGTCTTGTGCTTGGTCTGGTAGCTACAAAGCATCAGAACAGAAGCCAATACAGAGGATCATTGAGGACCCCTTTCATCCACAGACGTCATTTACTGAAGGCACAGTCTAAATAGCGCTGAAAGAATAATTGTGTACCCTTTCCATCCAGCACACAGTATCTTTGACCCACTACATTCAAGAAGAAAGTACAGGAGCATTAAAATCAGGGCTGCCTGGCTGGGGAACAGTTTCCTCCCACAGGTTTTGAAAGTATCTGTGTGTTGTGTGTGTGTGTGTGTGTGTGTGTGTGTGTGTGTGTGTGTGTGTGTGTGTGTGTGTGTGTGTGTTGTGATGTGTGTGTGTTGTGTGTGTTGTGTGTGTGTGTTGTGCGTGTGAGTGTGTATTGTGTGTGTGTGTTGTGCGTGTGTGTGTGTTGTGAGCGCGTGTGTGTGTGTGTGTGTGTGTGGTGTGTGTGTGGTGTGTGTGTGGTGTGCGTGTGTGTTGTGCGGTGTGTGTGTGTGTGTGTGTGTGTGTGTGTGTGTGTTGTGATTATGTATGTGCTGTGTATTGCATGTTTTAGTGTGTGTATCATGGTCTGGAGGGACACTATTTCATCATTAAATGGTAATAAAATTGAACTTGATGAATGATACAATCAGTATTTGTCCTGGACTTCGTAGCCATGACATTCCCTCCAAATGGGACTTGAGTGCCTTTACATCACTAATCATCTGATTTTCACAGAGCCAGAAGGTCTATTCAATTGTTTGACTCAGATGCTGATTCCTTGTAGAGCTCGTTAACGGTGAAAGATGGTTGCCATGAGAATATTTACCCAGTGGCAAATTTAATTTATATGATCAGCAGGTGGTTAGAAACCAGCCTGTTATGATTGACTGCATGTATGGAACAAGCCAATTTCACAGTGGTTCACAGAGGGCTGTGTTCAATAAAATGCAATCAGTGTCATCCTATTGCCAAGGGCATCTCAGACCTGTGAAGGACAGGCTGGGAACACCACTGTTTGATTGGGAGGTCAAACCTGTTTCCAGTTGAAGGCTACTTGAAGTTCATTTATTTATCATCTGATTGTACAAGTACAACCCAACCAAGCAGCATTCTCCAGTCTTCAGTGCAACACACTGCAAACACACATACAGACATAACTCACTTGCAGAAAAATGACACAAATGCACAGTACGTATATAACCATATAACAATTTACAGACCAAAGCGGCCCTTCTAGTCTGCACCGATTTATGTGAAACTCCACAAGTTCCAACTACCTTTGCCCATAACCCTCCAACCCCCTCACATCCATGTACTCATCTAACCTCCTCTTAAATGACAGTACTGACCCTGCCGCAACTACTTCCGGTAGATCATTCCACTCAGCCACCACTCTCTGAGTGAAGAAGCATCCTCTTATATTACTCCTAAAGTTTTGCCCCCTAACCCTTAGCTTATGACCCCTTATTCCAATCTCCCCTACCCTCAGGGGAAAGAGCCTATTCACATCTACTCTATCTATTCCCTTCATAATTTTAAGTACCTCTATTCCAGGTCTCAACCTTCTACGCTCCAATGAATAAAGTCCCAGTCTACTCAATCTCCGTATTCAAGATACTGCAATCCAGGCAACATTTTAGTAAACCTTCTTTGCACCCTCTCTATCTTATCTCTATCCTTCCTATAATTTAGAGACCAGAACTGCACACAATACTCCAAACCTGGCCTCATCAATGCCTTGAACAGTCTCAACATCACCTCCCAGCTCCTATATTCTATGCTATGATTTATAAAGGCCAACATACCAAAAGCCTCTTCACTACATGGGAGTCCACTGTCAAGGAACGCTGAACTGTTATTCCAAGATCCCTCTGTTCCTCTGCATTCCTCAATACCCTCCCCTTCACTGCATATGTCCTATAACATATATAAAAATAATAAAATAAATATTACTGTTAAATAACTCGTTGAGTCACGAAATGCATAATGGGTTGGGGATTTCACCGTCGTATGGAGCCATAGTGGCCACTGCAACCTGATGCATCTCTTTTGTTTTGAGGAATATTTTGGTAGGACAGTAAATAGATAATGGATTTATCTCTGTATTCATATAGACATTGCCATTCAATTATTTTGAATCAATGGCAACACAAGTAGTAGATAAGGTGGTATAAAGGGTGTCTGGGATAACTTGCCTTTATCGGCCATGGTGCAAAGTATAAAAATCAGGAAGTGGCATTGAGGCTGTGTAAAATTTTGGTGAGGCCATATTTGGAATATTAAGTGCACAACAGTAAAGGAAGGATGTGGAGACTTTGGAGCGAGTGCAGAAGAGGTTCATCACGATGTTATCTGGATTAGCAGAGATTGGACAAATGAATTTTTTCTCTGAAGCGTTGTAGGATGATAGAGGTATATAAATCATCAGAGAGACAGTTTTACCAAAAGTCTCATTATTTGTTTCAGATTAATTACATCTCAGATTCTGTTTTCTTTATCATCAATTTAACTGAATTCCAAAACAATCTCAATACTCGATTTTCCTGGCCAATTTGTAATCTTCTTTTCCCCCTTGGATTACACCCTCATGTTTAATTTCTCACAGTTGGGCCACCATTTTTGTTGATTCTTCATAGCTTAAAGTAACATACTTTCATTCAAATCAATCACTTTGAATGCTAACCATCACCTGTTCATTGTCCTTGTTTCCTAATCTCTAAGGCCAAACAGCCAATTGTAGCTTCAGTGTTTCCTCTGTTAAGATTGAAAACCACAGTCTCAGATTGAATAATAACTTTAAGTTATATTTTATCATATTATTGTCACTGTTTTCTAGGGATTGTTTTACAAGGTTTTAAGTTTAACCTCATTGCACATTTAAAAATCTAAAATAGCCTATTCTCTTGTCACTTCCTTGCCATACTCGTATAAAAATTTGTTTTGTATAAATTCCAGGAATTTGTTCTTTACATCATTAGTTTAATTTGCCTTGTCTATGTTCCAAACCTCTAATTTCCTTACTTATACATCACAACTTTCTGCATGCTCAACATCCCACAGGCATTGATGAACAACATCCTGTAACCTTGCGCCTCTCAATAATGAAATTGAGAAGATTTCTGAAGAATATTATGTATGTGCACCATAGTCTGGAGAAATACTTTCTCATCCAAATATGGTACCACTCCAATTATCCGAAATTGATTATCCGAAATCCTTAGTTATCTGAAATTTTTTGGACCCGGAAGTGGCGTCTGTTCAGCCCCGAAAATATTTTTTGGATAATTGGAAGATTTCAGAAAAATCAGAAATCCTCACATGTCCAAAAAAGAATTTGAAGCCGAAATTTCATCATTTTGGCTCTGAAAATTTTCAGGAAAACAAGGATATCCAAAACAATCGGAAATCCTCAGTTCCCCGAAAATTTTTCGGAGCCCCAGCACTGATGTTGATGTTGAAATTTTTTTTGTAATTTTAGAAATACCTCTGGGTAGAATTTGGAGTTTAGTGTGTTAGAGAAGAGTCATGGAACAGACTCGATGGGCCTAGTGGCCTGCTTCTGTTCCTTGATCTTGTGATCTTGTTTTGTTCTTTTTTGGTGAGAATTAAACATTATTTCATGCTTAAAGAGCCTTCCCTTGTTGTTTGTTGTTGTTTAAACAGTGTTACAGGTGATTCACTGTTACTGTTTTAAAAAGTTATCTGAAAATATTGTTTATCCGAAATAGGTGCACTCCTGAGTTGTTCTGTACGTGTACTGATGATAATAAATGAACCTAAAATATAATTCACGGGTTCCCTGCCTTGTGTTGTTTGTTGCTTCACCCAATCTGTTTCTAATTCCATGTCACAATCTGACAACAGTACTGATGTTACCCCCTCCTACTCTCCCCTTTTGATTGAACTTCCTGACTTTAAATCCCCTGTAATTTTGGCCTTCATAAATCAAAGTTTAGGAGTTGGGATGTTATGGTGAGGTTGTCTAAGACATTGGTGAGGCCAAATTTAGAGTATTATGTGTAGTTCTGCTTGCCAAACTACAGGAAGGATATCAGTTAGATTGAAAGAGGGCAGAGAAGATTTATTAGATTGTTTCCGTGTCTTCAGGAGTTGTGGTGCAGGGCAAGATTAAAAAGGTTAGGTCTTTATTCCTTGGAGCAAAGAAGAATGAGGGGAGATTTGATAGAGGTTTACAAGATTATGAGGGGTTTAGACAGAGAAAATGCAAGAAGCCTCTTTCCACTTAGATTAGGAGAGAAAAATACAAGAGGACATGGGTTTACGGTGAAAGGTTTCAGGGGAACTTCACTCAGAGTGGTGGGAGTGTGGAATGTGCTGCCATCTGATGTGGTAAATGCCGGCTTAAGAATAAATTGGATTGAAACATGGATGGGAGAGGTCTGGAGGGTTATGGAATGGGTTCAGGTCAGTGTGACTAGGGGAAAGATGTTTTGGCACAGACTAGAAGGGTCAAATGGCCCGTTTTCTGTGCTTTAGTGTTCTTTGGTTCTATGGTAATATTTAATTTCCAGCATCAGTTGCCCTGCAACAATTAGTTGATTGCCATTTAAACTATTTATGCCATTAATTCCCCTATCTTGTGGCAGATGCAGTATTGGATGGGATATTATGCTTGAAAGTTTGGTTTTTCAACACAATTTCAATTAACTGGAGAGTCCACTTTTGACCAATCACCTCCTGTGATTCCCTGAAACTAGTTGGCATTAGGTTCCTGGGGATAATGATTTTCAGTTTTTCAAGGTTATGTTATTATCATGCACAGAAAAATACACAAAACTGGTTTATTCATTTGCCCTGTGATGATGCACAAAAAGGTGCCACTAGTCCAGTGCCCCTTTCAAGACGAGAGAGGCTAAAGAGAGTCCCTTCAGAGACATTGAGTGCCTATGGATCCCAACTCCTCCTTTGATGTTGCCATTTTTCATGGTCCTGAGGCCTCCTGTCCGGTCCAGGCATCCAAGTCTCTCTCCTTGGCCGCTGGGAACAAACCCCTGCTGCAATCAGAAGGCTGTCAGCATCTGAGGTCCTTCAGGAGTCCTTCGGACCACTGGCACCCTCATAAATCCTGATCCCTACACCTGGTTCACACGAGCAAACCTCCGGCAGCTCTCAGCCTGGTATGAGGCCTTACACTGTCAAGCTCCACCCTGATTAGCTGCTTTGTTTTGCTCCGCTGTACATCTCATAACTTTGTAGACCTCTCCCTATTACGTCTCTTCCTTCTACACTCCAAAGAGAAAAGTCCCAGCTCTGCTAACCTTGTCTCATAAGACTTATTTTCCAACCTAGATAACATCCTGGTAAATCTCTTCTGCACCCTCTCCGTTGCTTCGACATCCTTCCTCTAATTGTGTTCATTTCTAGTCACCTCTACTCTACGTTCAATTTGGCTGTCAAGGCCAATGTGGGCCCTCAGACCTGGCCACCAGTGAGGCAGGAGGGGCTTGGTACGTCAAGTGGTTTGTCATGCACTCATGCTGACATTTATACAGGTCTGCTTGTGTGCCCTTGGCAAATTGATTAAAGATTTTCAGGGCCATCCTGAATGCATCTTCCTTGTTCTTAGTAGTCATGGGGAGGAATTTTCATGAGTCAATAAGAAAGTTTTCAAGGAGAATTTGGGAATATTCTGTCCACATTGTAATCTGTCACCATGATGGGCAATAGAGTGCCTGGTGCAGAATTCTAGTATCTCCCATGTGTGACCAAATCATTGCAGCCAAACCAGAGTTGGCATCTTTGATCCCAAGAATGTTGGCCTGACAAAGAACACTCTTGCAGAGTCTGATTGATGGAAATATTTCTGATATTCCTGCAGTTTGGAACTTCATGTTTCAGAAGGGGTATTTGATTTGTACTCATTGTGGAAAGTTCTTTTTCTTCATTTGCCAATCAACTATATTTATACCCTCTTGTAAGAGATTCCTTCTGCCACTGATAGCAATGTATTTTTTAACAAAAACCTCACAATTTTGAACACCATTGCCTTAATGATAACAAGCACACCTTCTGCACAACAATTATCTTCAAACCCTGAAAGCTTTCAGGTCAATCCAACTATTAGCATTACACGTTCTCCCCGTGTCTGCGTGAGTTTCCTCCAGGTGCTCCGGTTTCCTCCCACCTTCCCAAACAAGTACGGGGGTTGTAGATTAATTGGTGTATTTAGGCAGCCTGGGCTCGTCGGCCGGAAAGGACTGCTGCAGGGCTGTATCTCTCAAAAAAAACCTCTTCAGACCGTTTTTTTTAGTTCAGCACCCTTGGTCACAACACTTCAAGCTGGGACCAAATTACTATTTATACAAGGTTTAGTTTAATCTCCTAGCATTCATAGTCTGTGTCTCTACTTATCAAACCCAAGATCTTATTTACTTTTCTAATTGCTTTGTTTACCCTATAGAATAAAATTGAATATAACAGATCAGCAGGCAATGTAATTTAGAAGCTAAGGCAATTAAATAATCCAATTGGGTTAAAAAAAATCCTGCCACCAATAGAAAAATACGTTTCTTGTTACCCATCTATCAACCCTATTTTTTAAAGAGGTACTGCATGGTAACAAGACCCATTCACCTGTGCCACCCAAATATACCAATTAACCTAAAAACCCTGCTTGTTTTTGAAGGGTGGGAGGGAACCAGAGCATCTGGGAGAATTCCAGGCAGACAGGGGAAGAAAGTACAAACTCCTTAATGGCAGCGCTGGATCCGAATCTGGTTCACCAATGCTGTAATAGCGTGGAATTAACCACTACACTAACCGCGCCACCCTTAAACAGACCGAACACCAGCAATCAAATGAATCCATATTTCAGGAAATACAAGCCTTAAGTCTCCAATCTCTCTTCGAAATTTAATCCCTTGAGACTTGATCACATTCTGCCACATTCTTTCCAAGACAGTAACATATAATTGTTTTTACTGTGCATACAATATGGAGGCTGATCCAGAAGGTTAAGATACGAGATTAATTCAAACAGATTGGGTGAATTCAATTCAATTGACCTTCGAATACTATGGAGGGGAACAGTAGAGATTGTTGCTCTGACTTCTACAAGGGTCAGTGTAACATATCAATGATGTGGTTGAAAATGCAGGGAGGCGGATCATTAAGTTTGCTGATTACATGAAAATTAGCAGAGTTGTGCATAGTTAGAAGAATCAGAAATTATTGTCATGAACATGTGTCACAACATTTGTTTTGTGGCAACATTATTATGCATTACAGGCCCAAAAAATGCTATAAATTGCGCTGTTTAAAAAAATTAATAAATTAGTGCAAAGAAGAGAAAGTGAGGTAGTATCTGTGGTTCATCGTTCATTCAGAATCTGATGGTGGGAGGGGAAGAAGCTGTTTTTTATTCCATTGGGTGTTCATCTTCTGGCTCCTGTACCTCCTTCCTGGTGGTTGCGGGGCAGGACAGGGCATGACCTGGGTGGTGAGGGGCCTTGATTGAGGCTGCATGAAGATTGTCAGAGGATACAGCGGCATTTGGACCTGTTGGAAATATGGATGGAGTTTAATCCCAGCAAGGGTGAGGTGTGGCACTCTGGGAGGTCAAATGGCAAGGTATCCAGTAAATGGCAGGTCCCTTCGGAGTACTGATGTGCAGCAGGACTTTGAGGCAGGTCCATAGCTCTTCGAAAGAAGTCGATGAGGTGGTAAAGAATGCCTGGATAATGGAGCAATAAGGAGAGGTTAGCCAAGTTTGGCTAAGAGTCATCTTGACTGAAGTATATGTTATGAGAGGCATAGATGGAGTAGATAGCTTTTTACCCCAGAGTGAAAAGGACAAATACTACAGAGCATTGAGAGAGGGGGAAAGTTTAAAGGAGAATTTGTGAGAGAATGAGATGGTTAATCACAGATATTTTTGTTTTCAGTGGAATTGGCTCAGTCCGCAAAATGAGCCAGGATGTTAACTGGGAAGATAAGTAAGGCAGAGTCCGGATTCATGGCGTCCATGAGGCCTTGAAACCTGGAGGTGGAAATCATAAAGGAATGTGACCTAATAAGATTAATTTGTTTTGAGATTGATTCAGTTAACAATCTAGGAATTGCCTTTCCCTAAGCATAATTTTTAAGAGTTGGGGCCAATTAGCATATGTAGATTAGGAAAGAGACGGAGGCTCTTTGGTTATACACGTCTGGGTAGTGAGCAAGCTCCTGGAACTCCTCCTCGCACCAGAATCACAATCGGTGCCAAGGACTTCGGAGACTCTCCAGGCCAGCCATCGTAAAATGGAGTCCCGGACCAGCAGAAAGGCATGAGACACTCTATTAATCATTATCCTGGGATCTTGGATTTATTATTTTGTTAATCTTTCACATTATTGCATGGATAAAATACCCTGGAAGTTCTCTTTCTCCCTGCTTATTTTATCTCGTAACAGCAAACCAGGTTTATTTACACAGAAAAGAGTAGATGCCTGGAATTCACAACCAGGAGACGTGCTAGAAGCAGATACTACAGCACCATTTAGACAGGCATTGAACAGGGGTTGGAGGGATACAGATCATGTCCAGGGAGGACATTAGCATCATGGTGGGCCAAAAGGCCTTCTCTGCGCCATACAATGTCAAATTCCTGTGTTCTCTGTTTGCTCCCCTGTGCTGCAGAAGCATAAATGTCAGTTAATCAGAACATGACCGAAAGAGGGGTGGGGGGGGGGGAATCTCATTGAAACATTTCGATTGTTGAAAGGCACGGACAGAGTAGATGTAAAAAGGTTGTTTCCTAAGGTGGGAGAATCTAGGACAAGAGGGTGCAACTTCAGGATGCAGGGGTGTCCTCTTAGAGCAGACATGTGGAGGAATTTATTTAGCCAGAGGGTGGTGAATCTGTGGAATTTGTTGCCACGGGTGGTTGTGGAGGCCACGACATTGGGTGTACTTAAGGCAGAGATTGATGGGTTCTTGATGAGCCAGGACATCAAAGATTAAGTGGAGAAAGCTAGGTAGTGGGCTGAGTGGGAAAATAGATTCTTTTTCTTTGGCTTGGCTTCGCGGACGAAGATTTATGGAGGGGGTAAAAAGTCCACATCAGCTGCAGGCTCGTTTGTGGCTGACAAGTCCGATGCGGGACAGGCAGACACGATTGCAGCGGTTGCAAGGGAAAATTGGTTGGTTGGGGTTGGGTGTTGGGTTTTTCCTCCTTTGCCTTTTGTCAGTGAGGTGGGCTCTGCGGTCTTCTTCAAAGGAGGTTGCTGCCCGCCAAACTGTGAGGCGCCAAGATGCACGGTTTGAGGCGTTATCAGCCCACTGGCGGTGGTCAATGTGGCAGGCACCAAGAGATTTCTTTAGGCAGTCCTTGTACCTTTTCTTTGGTGCACCTCTGTCACGGTGGCCAGCGGAGAGCTCGCCATATAACACGATCTTGGGAAGGCGATGGTCCTCCATTCTGGAGATGTGACCCACCCAGCGCAGCTGGATCTTCAGCAGCGTGGACTCGATGCTGTCGACCTCTGCCATCTCGAGTACTTCGACGTTAGGGATGAAAGCGCTCCAATGGATGTTGAGGATGGAGCGGAGACAACGCTGGTGGAAGCGTTCTAGGAGCCATAGGTGGTGCCGGTAGAGGACCCATGATTCGGAGCCGAACAGGAGTGTGGGTATGACAACGGCTCTGTATACACTTATCTTTGTGAGCTAATGATTAAATGGCAGGGTAGTTATGTGCCTAACTTTCTAGGTATAAATGTTGATGTCGTGTAATTGTTCACAGACCTCAAAAGTTAACTGATCCACTTTCCACAGATGCTGCCTGACCTGCTGAGTGTTTCCAGCTTTTTTCTGGACCCCCCCCCCCCCCCACCCAACAAATCACTGTGGATCAGCACTCATGTGACGTCAAGGTAAATAAAATGAATGTATCCAACAGCTGTGGCCGAACTGGTGGTGGAACCAGCTCAACTCGCATCCTCTTTCTCAATTACATAGTTTGGTAAGCTGACACTAATCAGCTCTTGACAAATATGCATGAGAAGTCATTTTTGTTTCTCTCTGTGACGCATTTGTTTCAGCTGAGGTGAAAAGTCTTTTAGATGAAAATGTATCAACCAATAAACCTGAACGTTGTGGAAATGAATTGAACAACATAATTTCAAATTCGTTCCAAACCTGCCAAGGTACCATGTTAAAGACTAATTATAGAAAAGCAAAACCAGATAAAATAACAAATGTGAATGAGGCTTTGTTGTCTCATAAAGCATCCTGGCTAATTGGTTAGAATAAAATATTGCTGAGAGAATACAAAAAGGAGACATCATAATGGCAATGAACTGGAACTATTAAAACAGAATTCATAAGCCTGTAATAGAATTAAATATTTGACAGAGTGCCAAAACAGTGAACAAATAAGGCTCTGAGCACATTGGAGGATCAGTGGTCCTGGCACGTTGGGGAGGGGGAGTGGGTCCCGGCATGTTGGGGAGGGGGTGGGGGTCCTGGCACATTGGGGAGGGGGTCTCAGATCCTGACAAGTTGGGTGGAGGGGGTCAGGGGCCCAAGCACATTGGGGGGTCAGTGGTCCCAGTAAGATGGGGGGGTCAGGGGTCTCAGCACGTTGATGGATTGAGGGTCCCGGCATGTTGAGGGAAATCGGGGGCCCCAACACATTTGGGGGAATCGGGGGGTGTTGAGGGTCCCAACACGTTGTGGACTCAGCAGTCCCAGCATTTTTAAAAGGAGAAGAAGAATCAGCAACTGGTGAGCCAAATGCTGAACCATCTGGATTTTCCAACTATTGGGGAGAGGATTATTGGAATCTGTCACGGGTGCTACCTCACAACAGGAAAAATGCTACCTTTTAAAGGACAGTGTTAGAGGTTTGTACCTCGTAACATTGCTGGTTGTACTGCAGTTGTGTTTGCTTTTAACTTGTCATCTTAAATGAAGTTCTGATTGATACTTAGTTAATAAGACTGATTCACCTCATTTGTCTTCACTCTGTTAAAGACATTTTTAAGAGGGAGTGTCTCAAGAAAGCAGCCTCTATCATCAAGGCCCCTCACCACCGAGGCCATGCCCTCTTCACACTGCTACCATCAGGGAGGAGGGACAGGAGCCTGAAGATAAACACCCAAGAGTACAAAGAAATCTGCCATCAGATTTCTGAATGGACAATGAACCACTGACGCTGCCTCACTTTTTCTCTACTAATTTATTTATTTTTTAAAAATGTAAAATATATCAATCTTTGCGCTTGTACTGCTGCCGCAAAACAATGAATTTCATAATGTACAAACATCTTCCCCTCTGCCATCAGATTTCTTTACTGACAATGAACCACAGATGCGACCAAACCTTCCCCTCTTCATTCGCATTAATTAATTATTTTTAAATGATGTATTGGCGGAAATGGAATTGAGAGCAAATTTTGCTCCTGTAACGCACAATTCTATTGCCGCAAAAGAATAACATGTCACGATACATATTCACGACGATGAATCTGATTCTGATTCTGGTCCACAATGCAATGCTTGGCACTGCCCTCCATAATGTTTCAAAAGACACTTTTTTTCGTTTATTTGCCACTGTGCGGCAGGTTTTAAATTTGTAATCTAAACGATTCATATGTGATTAGAGGACATATTCCAGATTTTGTTCAAAGTTATTTGTATGCATTTTGCATTAACCATGCAGAAATTACAGTCCCCTAATCTCAGTATACGATAATGTTTGGGACATAACAATGGAATGCATATTAAAGTTTAGTACTTTGTTGCCTATCCCTTGCATGCTTCTGCCATTTTGCTCCTGCCATCAGCAGTAAAATCATCAGTGAAGTTAAGTGCGCCAGTACCTGGGGCAGTCAAACATGCCCAGGCCATAACACCTTGTTTCACAGATGAGGTGTTATGCTTCGGATCTTGGGCGGTTCCTTAACACCTCCACACTTTGCTCTTGCCATCACACTGATACAGGTTAATCTTGGTCTCATCTGTCCACAAGTCCTTTTTCCAGAATTCAGCAGGCCCTTTTAAATTCTTCTTGGCGAGCTGATATCTGGACATCCTGCTTCTCTGGCTAACTAGTGGTTTGCACCTTGCAGTGTAGTCTCTGTATTTTTGTTCATGAAGTCTTCTGCGGACCGTAGGCATTGACACATCCATACCTGCCCCCTGAAGAGTGTTTCTGATCAGTTGGACAGATGTTTGGGGATTTTCCTTCATTACGATGAGAATTCTTCTGACATCAGCAGTAGATGTCTTCTTTGGCCTACCAGTCCCTTGGTGATTACTGAGTTCACCAGTACACTCCTTCTTCCTAATAATGCTCCAAATGATTGATATTGGTAATCCCAAGGTTAGGGCAATGTCTCTTAACTGTTTTATTCTTGTTTTTTAGCCTCAGAATGGCTTCTTTGATTTTCATTGGTACATGTTGAAAAATGGCAACTATAGACCCAAAGGTGTGTAATGATATGCAATTACACCACTAGGTCACCAGGGGTCATCCCGGTGACCTTGTATATAAAGCAGTCCAGAGCTACAGTCTAGCCTTCCAGGTTCGTCTTGCAGAGAGACAAGACCCCTTCGTGTACATATTAGTTTATTAAAGCTGTCTTATACTCACACTGCTGGTGTGGTAATTGTCAGTAGAAGGTGATCAAAAGCTTAGAAGCCCAGCTCTCCTATACCGGCACCATTGAATCAATTAAACATACCTGAGTACTCACAAACACCTGTGATGCCAAATGTCCCAAACATCATGGAGCCCTGAAATGGGAGCACGAAACATAAAAAGTAATGTAATTTCTACATGATCAATCCAAAATATATAAAAATATCCTTGAATAAAATCTGGATTATTCCCTTTAATCACATGTGAATTGTTTGATTACACATTTAAAATCGAGGAGCACAGGGGCAAATAAGGGAACAAAATGTCTTTGTCTCAAACATTATGGTTTATGAGTCTCTGTCCGTCAAAACTAATCCAGGTTAGGTTAATTTACAGAAACATGGTCAAGCAGAAGACTGAAAGATTTAGCAGGCCCATAAAGGCAGCTGAAAACTGGTAACAGAGCAAAATGGACACTGCAAAATTTGGGAAAATGCCATCAGGCACAAGGGGCGTTTGTTATCTTGCCTTTTTAAAGTAAGTTAAACTCAGCGCTGCTGCTGGCTCTCAGGTCACAAAAACTGAATAAACAAAACTGTAGTACTCGCATCTCAGTTGAACTGTCAGATCATATCAGGTATTATTTATTTTCATGTAATATTACACAAAATTGCCTTTAGTCTGCCATAAGGCATCTTTAGCATTAGCATTGCCCAGTGCCCCTTACAGTCGGAAAGAGAAGCAAGTCCCCTAGAGCGGGGGCGGGCAACCTTTTACCATGCATGGGCCAGATGGTGTGTCAGTGGTTGAAAGGAGGGCCACACTGCAGCTACCACAAATGAAATAAATAAATAAATTTGATGAATGAATAAATAAATAAATAAATAAATGGAATTAACATGATGCATTTCAAGTCAGGGAAGGCATCTTCAAATCTGGAACTGCACCAAAAATCACAAGTTAGTCATTAAAATAACACACAAAAAAAAACAAGTCAAAAAGGAGAAAAATTAGTCACAATAGGCTTTTTCAGGTGCATTCCCCTGAAGAATGCACCTGAAGAAGCAGAAGCGGCCCTTTAAATTGCAGTTCAGGTGGCAGCGTTGAAAGTGCAACGCTGGCCACCTGAAAGGACAGCTGCGCCGGGATGCGCATCTTAGTACGCATCCTGTCCCTTGGCTGTCAATTCAGGATGGCTGGCTGTCGGCTGAGACAGCCAGCGCGGGCTATCAGCATGGGGACATACCGTGCCGGATGTCCCCATGCTGATCCCGCTGCCCCACTCATGAATTCAGTTCCCACACTGTCGGGCGGCCAGCACGGGCTGTCAGCGTGGGGACCTCCCGCGCGGGACATCCGCACACTGATCTCGCTGCCCCGCTCTCTCCCCACTCACGGGGCTGGTGCAGCTGGCGAGGGAGAAGGCTGGAGCACTGGCAGGTGAGTACGGGGGTTGGAGCACTGGCGGGGGAGAACGGCGCTTGAGTCGGGTACCGGCATTGTTTTGGCCAGCCCCCTTCTCCCCCGTCGGCCGTTCCAGCCTCGATTTCCCCCACCGGCTATTCCAGCCCTGTTCTCCCCCACCGGCCACTCCAGCCCTACAGTTCCCGCACTGACAGCCGAGCCAACTCCCTCTGCTCCGACGGCCTGTGCTGGGGGAAGGGGCAGCTGGGAGAGGAGCTGTCAGGCGCTCGCCAGCTGACTGTCATCCCAAATGCAGCCGCTTTTAGGCTTTACAAGCGGGGCAATTGACCACCTGAAAGTGCCTAATGAAAACAAAATAACTCGCCCCTAAACAGACAGCAGTGTGAGAGGAATGTCACAGTGGAGTGGGGGGTATGTCACACAAAGAGAGGGGCTTCTCATGCAGAGAGAAGGCCACGTCACAGAGAGACGATGAGTCACATACAGAGAGAGGAAGTGACAGAGAGAGAGGGATTTACGCACAGATGGGGGGGGGAAGTCTTCAGTGCTGAGGCGTGGGGGAGAATCCAGCACAGAGGAGGGGAGTTTCCAACACAAGATGGGGGGGACATCTCGAGCAGAGGGCGGGGGATATCCAATGCACAGAGAGCGGGCAAGCCGTGTACCGAGAGTGGGGGATCCGCACACCGAGAGCACCGTAGGTTGCCCACACCTGCCCTCGAGTCTCTGAGTGTCCGTGGATTCGTCTCCAGCACTCCCGCAGCCTCTGCAGCCACACAAAACTCCGGTTCAATTCATCCAATCAGCAACCCAAGCCCAGATCCAAATCTCCAACACGATTTAGAAGCCTTTGTCATTGAAAACAGTGGGCTTTCTTGATGCTCCTGTCTAAATGTGTGAATGCGTGACCATTGCACAACTCGAAGATGAGTTTAGAAGTCACAATGCCTCACATTTTCTTCACACTGGCTGACTATCTCATGTCGAATGAGTTCAGAGAAAAATATAATGAACACCTTTACCTGTGACAAATGTGCTATGATTAATCTTTAGTTTAATGTTAAACTTATATTTCATATTTATATGTTATAGGTTATTTTGTGGGATTGGTTTCAGGAACACAAATTTGCATTTCAAAAACACAGAGAGAGATTCATTGAAGATGGCAGCTGACATAATCTCAGAGACAGAAGTCTGCTGTGACTACAGTTGAAGCAGAGAGATATAAAGATTTTATGATGGTTCTTGAGAAGAGAAAATTGGACTGTTTACTCAAGAAGCCTTTTTGCTGGTTAATTACAGACAGCTCAGAAGCAACGGCTCTTGGAGGAGAGAAACATCAAACAATGACAATTACTTTGATTTTAAGTTTGGGAAGACAAAAATTAAATTATGCTTTTTAGCATGAAGAAAAACTGCAAGGGCTGCAATGATATCATACCATGTGACATGAGAGATTTACAAGAAATATACTATCAAAATCAACAAGGTCGGGTCAGATACAGCAATGAGTTCTCCGAACCCTTCTCCATTGACAACGGCGTGAAGCAAAGCTGCGTTCTCGCACCAACCCTCTTTACTATCTTCTTCAGCATGATGCTGAAACAAGCCATGAAAGACCTCAACAATGAAGACGCTGTTTACATCTGGTACCGCACGTATGGCAGTCTCTTCAATCTGAGGCGCCTGCAAGCTCATACCAAGACACAAGAGCAACTTGTCCATGAACTACTCTTTGCAGACAATGCCGCTTTAGTTGCCCATTCAGAGCCAGCTCTCCAGCGCATGACGTCCTGTTTTGCGGAAACTGCCAAAATGTTTGGCCTGGAAGTCAGCCTGAGAAAACTGAGGTCCTCGATCAGCCAGCTCAACTCACCATGACCATCCCCCCCCCCCACCCCACATCTCCATCGGGCACATAGAACTCAAAACGGTCAACCAGTTTACCTACCTCGGCTGCACCATTTCATCTGATGCAAGGATTGACAAAGAGATAGACAACAGACTCGCCAAGGCAAATAGCGCCTTTGGAAGACTACACAAAAGAGTTTGGAAAAACAACCACCTGAAGAAACACACAAAGATCAGCGTGTACAGAGCCGTTGTCATACCCACGCTCCTGTTCGGCTCTGAATCATGGGTCCTCTACCGGCATCGCCTATGACTCCTAGAACGCTTCCATCAGCGCTGCCTCCGCTCCATCCTCAACATTCATTGGAATGACTTCATCACCAACATCGAAGTACTCGAGCTGGCAGAGTCCGCAAGTATCGAATCCATGCTGCTGAAGACCCAACTGCACTGGGTGGGTCATGTCTCCAGAATGGAGGACCATCGCCTTCCCAAGATCGTGTTCTATGGCAAGCTCTCCACTGGCCACCGAGACAGAGGTGCACCAAAGAAGAGGTACAAGGACTGCTTAAAGAAATCTCTTGGTGCCTGCCACATTGACCACCGCCAGTGGGCTGATATCGCCTCCAACCGTGCATCTTGGTGCCTCACAGTTCGGCGGGCAGCAACCTCCTTTGAAGAAGACCGCAGAGCCCACCTCACTGACAAAAGACAAAGGAGGAAAAGCCCAACACCCAACCCCAACCCACCAATTTTCCCTTGCAACCGCTGCAACCGTGCCTGCCTGTCCTGCATCGGACTTGTCAGTCACCAACGAGCCTGCAGCAGACGTAGACATACCCCTCCATAAATCTTCGTCCACGAAGCCAAGCCAAAGAAGAAAGAACTATCAAAATCAGAGACAAAGGTGGGTTCAGTTGAAGAGAAGGCCATCCAGTATTTCACAAGAGTGAAAAAGCAGCCATGAATTCCTTTAAAAGAAGGAAGGCTGCCTGCACTCTCCTTAATAAAAGGAGGAAAAACAAAAGTGGTATTTTAAAAGAACTAACCTCTCCGACTGCCTCCAAGGAAAGAGGACAGCCTTGTATGTCCATGATGATTAAGAAATAATCTACAACTCCTCAGCAAGAAAAAAGGGAGTTTGTGAAATCACTCGCATGAAGAAACATTGCTCTGAAAACGGCTCTAAAAAAGAAAGTTGTGAGTTATAAAGAGGACTGAAAACGTGATGTTTAAAAATTCTTCATCATCACTTCTGTACTGCAGTTTAAAAATCTTCAAGTTCAACACAAGATGTTTGATGTTGAAATTGAAACTTGACTTTTCAGAATTATGCCTAAACTATAATAGTTTGGGATTTAGTTAAGTAAAAAATGTTGTTATGTTATTAATAGTTTAATCGAAACTGTTATTTTGAATTGACCATTGTCTGGTGAATTTTGTTAGTTCATAACAAAATTTGATAGTTCGTAACACTGCAGAAATGGAAGAGCTAGCAGACTGGTAAAATGGGAGAAGCAGCAGGCTGTGTGCATTGCAAAATGATCTTGCTTGGCACTCAGGATTTCAGGGTTTAATGGTGAGACAAAAATAGAAATAGTGCTCAGAGATTTTTAAGCAAATTAGGCCCATGCTGTCCGGAGCTTAGAAATACAAGGAGAGTTGATCTCATTGAAACAGGAAAAGTACCTTGAAGAATAGGTGGAGCAGTAGCAGGGGGTGATGTTTATGTTGACTGGGGTAAATGAAGGGTTGGCAGATGAGAAGAAATGTCTTCACACCCAGGGATAATGGGAATGTTTATTATCAAATCCATTGTTTGATGCACCGTAGATGGGGATGAGTGATCCTTTGTAATTTGACACACAAACAATTGAGAAGGGTCAGTCACTGAGTATATTCAAGGCAGAGTTTGGTGCGTTAATAGAGATTCAATGAATCAAAGATAATGAGGTTTTTTTAAAAGACATACAGCATGGTAAAATTCGGCCCTCAATTCTGTTCCGCCCAATTTACACCCAATTAACTTACACCTCCGGTATATTTCAATCAGTTGGAGGAAACTGGAGCTCACGTGGAAAACCCACAAAGACATGAGGAGCACTTACCAACTCCTTCGCAGGATTTGAACCCAGGTCCAGTCCTGAACGCTGGCATTGTAAAGGCATTGCACTAACCGTGCTGCCCAATAATCTCAATGGAGCTCAGTTGAGGTTCTATTTGAAGACATATTTTCAGCTTTCTCTGAATCATGGACTAAAGAGCCGAATGAGAGAATAGTTGTAAATGAATCCTCTTCAAGGCAACGTCTGAGTGAGTGGGACATTACAAAACCTGATTAAAATTAAAGGTAAAACCTCTTTCACATCTGGGACATGCCTAGCACCTGAACGGTAGTGGCTTCACTAAAGTACTATCTTGGACTTTAATCACACCTCCTCATTAGTCAGAAAGGTGTAGCAGTACCTACACATCCGAAGGAAATTGAGGAGGACAAGGTGACCAGCCTTGACAACATTTTAGAGGAGCATAATGAGAGTGTCATATCTGGCTGCATCACTGTGTGGGATGGAACCTGCGGAGCATCAGACCAAAAGTCAATGCAAAGTATCATCAAACAGTGGGGTTGCTGGGGAGGGGTGGGGGGGGGGGAGAGCAAAGGAGTCAGGTCCAGATTGGAAGCAGCGAATATGCGGTGCGGGGACCGTGGGTGCTGCCAGGCTGAAAAGGCGCCACTTTTGAAAAATTTGCTCAGGGAGAATGGTCTCTCTCTCCCCCCACCCACATCCCCTCCCCCCACACCCCCCCCTCCCCCACAGCTATGCCACTGCTGTATTTACCAGGATCGTTGCTTAAATGGAGCTCAAAGAGTTGTCGAAGACCTTTTTCATCCAGCTCAGAATATTTTTAGCATTAATGAGGTGGTACAAGAGCATACAAACCAGGACTGGGAAATAGCTTTACCCACAGGCTATGAGATTGATGAACAGATGAACAGTATCCTGTAACAGATTAAATCATCCTAAAATATTTATATATATTTACTTTAAATTATTCTTTCTTTGGCTTGGCTTCGCGGACGAAGATTTATGGAGGGGGTAAAAAGTCCACGTCATCTGCAGGCTCGTTTGTGGCTGACAAGTCCGATGCGGAACAGGCAGACACGGTTGCAGCGGCTGCAGGGGAAAATTGGTTGGTTGGGGTTGGGAGTTGGGTTTTTCTTCCTTTGCCTTTTGTCAGTGAGGTGGGCTCTGCGGTCTTCTTCAAAGGAGGTTGATGCCCGCCAAACTGTGAGGCGCCAAGATGCACGGTTTGAAGCGATATCAGCCCACTGGTGGTGGTCAATGTGGCAGGTACCAAGAGATTTCTTTAGGCAGTCCTTGAACCTTTTCTTTGGTGCACCTCTGTCACGGTGGCCAGTGGAGAGCTCGCCATATAACACGATCTTGGGAAGGCGACGGTCCTCCATTCTGGAGATGTGACCCACCCAGCGCAGCTGGATCTTCAGCAGCGTGGACTCGATGCTGTCGACCTCTGCCATCTCGAGTACTTCGACATTAGGGATGAAAGCACTCCAATGAATGTTGAGGATGGAGCGGAGACAACGCTGGTGGAAGCGTTCTAGGAGCCGTAGGTGATGCCGGTAGAGGACCCATGATTCGGAGCCGAACAGGAGTGTGGCTATGACAACGGCTCTGTATACACTTATCTTTGTGAGGTTTTCCAGACTCTTTTGTGTAGTCTTCCAAAGGCGCTGTTTGCCTTGGCGAGTCTGTTGTCTATCTCATTGTCGATCCTTGCATCTGATGAAATGGTGCAGCCGAGATAGGTAAACTGGTTGACCGTTTTGAGTTATAACTTTATGTATATATGTGATTATATGTGATTATTATGGGTGGCATGTAGTGGTTAGCACGATGCTGTTACAGCGCTAGCAATCGGGAGTGGAATTCGAATCCCGCACTGTCTGTAAGGAGTTTGTACATTCTCTATGTGTCTGTGTGGGTTTTTCCTGGTTGGAGGGGGGGTGGGCTCCGGTTTCCTTCCGCTATTCAAAACGTACCAGGAGTGTAGGTTAATTAGGTGTAATTGGGTACACAGACTCATGGGCCAAAATGGCCTGTTACTGTGCTGTATGTCAAATTTTTTTTTTAAATTATGTACTGTATTTTGCGTGTGTACGCATATCCACAGTGGTCTGGAGAAATGCTGCTTTGTCAGGTTATATATAATAATGAACTTGAGTAAAACACAAAAATCTGCAGACACCGTGATTGAAGTAAAAACACAAAGCTGGGGAAAATGAGCAGGTCAAACAGCGATGAAGGGCTCAAGCCTGAAACATTGGTTATAAAGTACATCTTTATCTTTGCTACATAAAGTACACTGTTTGACACAATAATAAACGAACAAGGTTGAAGAGGAGACATTCAATGCTGACTGGAGTGATCAATTCATTTTATAACAACTCACTCCAAGCCTGCGTTCAGAAAATCTCCGATGTTACTCAGGCTTAATTGGAAGAGGGACTATCAAGGTCAGGCCTTCCCAATGGCAACCAGTGATAACCTCCATGTCATTAAAAAACAGTAATGCCAACTGGGCATTACAAAGAATTGCTGGAGGAACTTAGGTGGTCATGGGTGGAAATGGTTGGTCAACATCTTGGGTTGTGACGCGTGATCAAAACCAAGAAAAAATTGACATTAATAAAGGGAAGGGAGGGAAGGAGCTGGGGTTAAGGACCCCAGAAGAACGAGAGGTGGGGAGACAGGTGGAGAAAGAAACCTCCTCTACGCCATGAAACCAAACACAGACTGCGCGATGCTTTGTCGAACACCTATACTCTTGTTATTGATCTAAGCTTGAGCTTCCTGCAGCCAAACATTTTAACTTTCTACCCCCACCCACCATGTCTGTTCTTGGCCTCATCCATTGTCAGGGTGAAGTCAAACATACTGAGCAACCTTTAACCTTTAACGGTGACTTTTCTAATTTGAGGTAACTCCCACCCCCATCCGATACCACTGTTTCCATCTCTTCTTTACCTACTCCTGCACTTATTTTTCTCTCTCGCTCCAATTTTCTTTCCTTCCTTACAGTTTCTCTCTTTATTTGTCTCGTCACCTCCCACACCTTCTGTCTTACACTCCACCACCTCTGCTTCCCTCCACAAGCTTCTTTTGGCCTTTAGATAGAAACCATTTAGACTTTTTTTTTAAATAATCTTAGTCTTGATAAAGGATTCAGACCTGAAACACTGGATGTTGTCCAGCCTGCTGAGTTCCTCCAGCAATCCTTTGTCGACACCAGATTCCAGCATCCATAGGTTTTGTGCTTCTTACCATAGTACAACAATTGTGCTGTAACTTTCCAAAACCACTTGAATAAACAACATGCCCCAAGAATGGGGACAGGATTTACAATTAACTATTTCTGATGATTTGTGGGAAAGGATTTTTAAACTTGTTAATACATATTTAATCTGGTCCGTCATTCACTCATCCAAGTTAAGGTTGAGCACCAGGCATACATCGAAAGATAAATTGGCATGAGTATTTCCAGATGTCAATCCCTGTTGTGACAGGTGTAACAATGGGATGTGACTCACTTCCACACCCCCCCCACCCCCCACACCCAACGTTTTCAACATCTGTTAAATAGCACAATCTGCTTGTTTGGATAAATGCAGTCCCATCAAAGCTCAAGGAACTGAACGCATCAGGTTTATGCAGCCTTCTCCCACTGACGCTGCTCAACCTCCTGACATCCTCCAGCAGATTGTTTGCTGCTCCAGATTCTAACATTATTCGTAACACTTCAGCTGCAAAAAGGTCCCCCTTGAGTGGTCGGTTATTCTGATGGCTCTGAGGTGGAAGACCAGTAATGGCTTGGATCAAACTCTGAGAAGTGAAAGGGAATGAAGTTCACTTCCATACCCAGTGTACAGTCAAGAATTCAAGCCGGAAAGTGCTAACCATTGTGTAGAAACTGCAAGGTCCTGGATCTCCAAAAGTCACTAAGCTTACTCATGCACAGGACAAAGGGCAAAGCAGAAAGGTGCCTCATATGAAACAAGAAACCAACAATTACTCCTTCAAGCCGAAAGTTGGTGACAAAAGCCTGGGAGAAAGGTGAGAGGTCGAGTGGTGGGATAAACAGCTAACATTGAGTAGACTACACTGAAAATGCTGAGACATTTGAGTTGAAGGCTGCAAGAATCTTGCCTGTCATAGCAACAGGCAGACAAGAAGAGTTTACCCAAACAGAAAGCAGCATGACTTCAAAACTTCTCTACTCCAATCTGTGAGCATCATGTGTGCACTAATGTGCTTCCAAGGTCATATGAGGATCGCAACCTTCAAGATCCTCAGCTGCATACCCAAATGCCAATCCTGTGAATTGGTGTGACTCAAACCTTAAATTGGATATAAACCTTTTAAATCAACTTTTTTGTGCATACGGTATTTTGTCCACCTGCAAATAAATGGAATCTGATCATGCACCATGTGTGGAGTGGTGGGAGAGGAGGGAGAACTGTTTCACGTTTGCTCTTGGGGAACTGCAGATTTCACTGGAGAATATTGCCTGCAGGGTGTGGTGCGCTATTGAGCAGAAAAAGCAGGCACAAAACATAAAGGCTGTTCAACAGGCTTTATTCCACACAAACTTCCACAGAACTGACTGTGAGAGTGACTGTGCTGGCTCTGAGACTGACCTCGAGGGGCCAGATCCAGCTTATATCCAGAAGGGTGATTGGCAGTTGACCAGTTGGGGCTTGGTCCATTCAGGTCAGCTGAATGACAGCCGGCCAGGTGTTGTCTTGTCCTCCCATGCTCTTCTGCAGATACACAGGTTGCACCCTGAAGTAGGCTAGTGGTGTATCATCACACAGGGGTGGGGGTTTGGAAGAGAGAAAAAAAAATCCTGCATGCACAATCCCCTGGGAACATGGAACAGGGTTGCAAGAGGTACAACATGCATGAGGATGGGACTCCACCTGCCCCTTCTACCCTCCTTCCTCCACATTTCTAATCCAGGTGCCTACCTGCTTTTTGCTCATACCTTGATGAAGGGCTCAGTCCCAAAATGTTGGTTATATCTCTTTCAGACCAACTGAGTTTCTCCAAAATGTTTGTGTGTTAACCATAGATCAACGGGCGAGATCTTTGGATAAAGTCTCAAGTTTATTGCCATCTGATTGTACAAGTACAACTCGATAAAACAGTCTTCTCCAGACCCTGGTGCAAAACATGCAGGTACACAACCAGACTTAACACACATACAGACAAACAGTACATATACAGGACAAGTATTCATATGTACAAATAAATAAGAAGTGCTTTGTAAATATGAGTCTCAGATGGTTAGTATAAGCAGTTCCTTTGGTTATTCAGCATTCTCACTACCCGTGGGAAGGAAAGCTGAATGAGGTTAACAAAGCAATACAAGCCTCATATTATAGAGACACAAATGCAAAAGTGGAAGAGAATGTTGCTAATTGCAATCAATGAGACATTAAAGCTTGGATCAGAATTACCAGTATAGCAAAGAGAAGTGACTGTGCACCACAGATCACAACAGCAGGATATGCATGCCGACTGTTTCAGCGCATTTAAAGCAGAGATGCATTACCCACCATTTCAGAGTGAAGTGTGATATGAATGTTGACACTATTCAGAGAGCTGACTCTGTTTGTCAAGGTCAAACATGCAGAGAAATGAAATTCAGTGATCCTCTGGAATTTGATTGACAAAAAAATCAGAGTTTGATATGAAACATTCATGGCTCAGTCAAGTCACCTGCTAGGAAATGGAGCTGCTATTAGTCTGTAACCTGCCATTTACAGGGATGGTCCTACATGACCATAATACCACTACCATGCTTAACCATGACACGATCAGTGCAACGGTCCAGTTATCATCAATCGGTGATCGTGAAGTAAAAATCTTGCAAGCTAACAACAAAATCAAGGAGGAAATCTCTGATGAGCACAAGATCTTAAAATCATGACTTTAGAGGCTCATGTTATCAGGACATCATAGAAGAGACACTTGGCAGGACTTCTTGGCCGACACAAGGTTATCTCTTTTAACTCACAAACTTGTTGGGTATTGGGAAATCGTTTGAAAGGAAGCTTGCCGAACAATATTTCCACGCATTGGATTCATTTGAAGTACCTCCAGTGGCAGACTCCAGGATTGAAGGACTCCCATTTAAAACAGAGAAGTAGAGCAATTCTTTTCAGCCAGGGCAGTGAACCTCTGGAATTTACTGCTGCGGGTGGCTGGAGAGGACAGTTCGTTGGGTGTATTAAGGCAGAAATGGATGGTAGTCTGAAAAGTCAGGATATCAAAGGTTAAGGAGAGAAGGCAGGGGAGTTGGACTGTGGGAGAATGGATCAGCTTCTGATGGAATGGCTGTGGTGTGCTGTTAGAAGAAGTAAACACACAAACCGAAGAGACTGTACAACAGGCTTTAGTCGACCAAGACATCCACAGAGCAGGGTTGGCTGTGTTGCTGTAAACTCTGAGTGAGGCTTCGGAGGACCGGCTCAGGCTTATATCCCAGAGGGTGATTAACACCTGACCGGGTGGGGCTTGATCCATTCAGGTCGGCAGATTGACAGCCGGCCAGGTGTTGTCCTGTTCCCCCATACTGTCCTGCAGGTACAGAGGTTGTCCCCTGCAGTAGGCTGGTGGTATACCACCACAATGGCAGAGCAGACTCGACAAGCCCAATGGCCTTCTGCTCCTATATCTTATGGTCTTAAGCTCCACCCATGTCAGTGGGATTTGGCATGTCACCAGCATCCCCTGAAAAACCTCTATATTGAAAGCAACCTGTCAGAGTGCATCACTGTGTGAGACAGGAACTGTTCCACCCAAGATCGCAGGAAACTGCAGAGCGTTGTAAGCACGGCTCAGGCCATCACACACCACCTCCTCATTAGCAACTCCTGCTGCCTGGGTACGTTTTTGGTGTTCAATGTAAGTTTATTGTCACACAATGTACAGATACACTGAAATTCTTACTTCCTGCAGCCAAACAGGTATGATACACCAACTATAATAGAACACATTTCAATGAACACACATGCAAAATAAGATAATAATGGAAATAATAAATTAATTTTCACAGTTGCAGTTAGTGCAAGAAAGGAAGTCACATTTCGCTTAAAATTTGGTTGAACATTTCTGTGTCTCCAAACATAACTGCATCCTTTCCTGAACCCCAGCTTTGACTCCACATCTCCTAGAAGGAGCTGGAGAAACAACAGGTAAATGCCCAATGCAAGCGCGTTCCAAACACAAATGACAGCAGAGGTCAGAGTGCAGTGACATGGAGAGTGAGAGCACCAAACACTTGAATGGAAAATGTCTGCCGAAACATGCAGCAAAAAAACAAACTGCTGGGGAGATCTCAGCTGGCAGAGATGAGTCCATGGAGGCAAGGATGGTCGATGTTTTGGTGTTTTGGCATCATGACTGAGAGTGCCAAGGGAAGATAGGATGAGGCAGGTTGGTGATACTGGAGCAGTAAATGAAGGTGTTATTTTAGAAAGAATCAGAATTTATTGTCATGAACATTTGCCATGAAATTAGTTGTTTTGGGGCAAAAATTGCTACAGTTTATATCTTTTAAAAAATAAATAAATGAGTGCAAAAAAAAGTGAGACAGCATCAGTGGTTCATTGTCCATTCAGAAAGCTGATGGCAGAGGAGAAGGAATGGTCTTTGTACTCTTTGGTGTTATTCGTCAGGCTCCTATACCTCCTTCTTGATGGTAGCAGTGTGAAGAGGGCATACCCTGTGTGGTGAGGGTCCTTGATGATAGAGGCTGCTTTCTTAAGACACCATCTCTTGTAGAAGTCCTTAATGGAGTGAAGACATGCCCACAATGCAACCCCTCTGTAGTCGTTTCCTGTCCTGTGCATTAGTGCCTCCACACTAGACAGTGATGCAACCAGTCATGAGTGCTCTCCACGGCACAGCTGTAGAAACTTGCGTACCAAATCTCCTCAAACTCCTCATAAAGTATAGGTGCTGGCGAACCTTCTGAACACGGTAGTATCATACATAGACAACCATGAACCCTTGGGTGCCATGAAATCCCCCACACCCCAAAGGTGTGTGTCTGGTCGGTTAATTGTTCATTTGTGTCAGGGAATGGTAGAAGCTGACGGGGAGCTGAAGGGAACAAGGGGTGAATTTCGAAAGCACAACTGGGATCAAAGCAGAATGAGAGTAACTTCATTCTCAACAGTCGGTGGGGGTCAATGGAATGAGGCATTGATCCCATGCTGTATCGTTCTTTGATTTCTATCACAAATATTCGGAGGTACAATTTACAGTCAAAACAGCAGCCGTGATAGAAGACAGCATTGGGAGTCTGCATTAAAACCAGCACAACAACAAGAGCCCAGATGTAACTCCTGATATCTAACAACGAGCCTCAGAACTAAAGATTGTTCTTCCATATCATCTGCCAGTGCTCATAGCAGGGGATATGCACAGGCATATGTGAGTACTATGACACTGGAGCTGGTGTCGTTTTAATTCACAACTGTGGTGCTTGCATACCTTGTCAGCACAGTGCATTGGTTTATCTGTTCCTGACCATTAAGCCTTACCACTGCTGCAAGATGAACTGCAAGGGGACTTCTCCTGGTCCCTCACTTCTGTGGCAATGACCCTGAAGTAGTGAGAAGCACTCTGATGTCAGGAATGCACCCAGAATTCAAAAAGGTTGTGACCAGGAACGAGGTTCCTGGAGAAATCAGTGAGTAAACATGGACTTGGGGACATGCTTTGTCCTGTTTGATGAAGGGTGGTGTCTGACCTTTCCAACTCCTGTAAACAAATGTGGCTCAAGTTAAAGTTTATTATCATCCGATTGTACAAGTACAACCCGACAAAACAGAATTCTCCAGTCCTCAGTGCAGCACACTGCAAACACACTTACAGACATAACGACATACAGATTTACCGATACATACCGATAAGTAAAAATATGAAAATAAATAAATATTATTGGTGAATAAATAACAGTCATGGAGGGCTTGTATCAGCATGTCATTAGTTATTCAGCAGTCTCACTACCCATGAGATGAAGCTGTTTCTCAGCCTGGTGGCTGTGGCTGTGATACTCAAGTATCTCTTTCCAAATGGGAGCAGCTGTGGTTGGGATCCTCGCTTATTAAGCAAGCCCTCCTTAGACATCAATCCCAGTAAATCTTATCAATGAGGAGAGAGAGAGAGAGAGAGAGAGAGAGAGAGAGAGAGAGAGAGAGAGAGACCCAAGTGATCCTCTCCGCTGCTCTTTGCTCTGTGGATTAACCTCTGACCCAATGCTCTCTAGAAACTGCACCACACTGTGATGCAGCTGGCCGGAGCTCATGTAGAAAGTTGACGGGATGGTGGCTGGAAGCCTTGGCCGCGTCACTCATCTCAGGAAGTGCAGTCACTGTTGTACCTTCCTGGCAAGTGAGGAGATGTTCAGGGGCATATCTACGGAAAATAGCGCCTATGGCAAGCCCTGAAATTGCACCCCTGTCCAAGAATCTGCCACCCTTCTTTTAATTAACTTTACCATAATATCAGCTCAAAAATACAACTCAAGCTCGTTAATCTTTTAATTAACAAATCATGGCCCTGCATGAAAATTATAACTGCACCTTCCTTGCAAATTGGTCCATGATGTGATCAAAGTCAGTCTTTTCAGTTTCTACTTTTTCTACACTCAGCAGAGCAAGATTACAGAGTCGGCCTTGACCCATGGAGGCTCTCAGATACAAATTTAACTTGCTAAATGATCTCTCACAGCTGGCAATGGAAACTGCGATGGTTAGCATTATCTGAATAGCAATGTGAACATTGGGGAAGACGCTCTCATCTTCACTCTGAAGAATAAATTCGAGCTCCTCAGATCCTGATATTTTCACGTTGGCTCACCTTGAAAGTAACATTTTGCAATCCAAAATGTCTTCATATAGCTGCTGTCCATCAACATCAGAGCTGGACAATTCGCTCCAATTTTTACCCTTCTTCTTTAAGTTGTTACTGTTGGCACTGGTAACACAGTCCCTTTAAGAGAAACTGCTCAGTGACAGCCAGGGCTTGTGCCATACCTTAGATATGGCACTGGAGCTGTTTAGTGTCCAGGATAGGTCACTTCTTAAGTGGACTCCGATGAGCTTGAAGCTCTCTCCGCTACCGGGTTCTTCATGTGGAGTGGAGGGTGGTCATCCTTGGTCCTCCTGAAGTCCATAACCATTTCCTTTGACTTGTCCACGCTGAGACTCATGCTGTTATTCTCAGGCCATATCGCAAGATTTTCCTGCTCTTCTTTGTAGCACAACTCATTGTTGTTGTGGGTGAGGGTCACTACTGACATGTTATCTGCCAATTTGACAACTCTGTTGAAGCAGAATCTGGCGTTGCAGTTGTGCGTCAGTTACGTGAACAAGAGCAGGTTTAGGATACAGCCAAGAGGTGCGTCAGTGCTCAGCACAATGGTGCTCGATGTTCTGTTGCCAACCTGGCCTGACTGTGGTCTTTCTGTTCAGAAATCCAGAATCTAGTTACAGAGAGGGGTGTTGAGATACAGTGAGGGAAGCTTCTCCACAAGCCTATAGGGTATGATGATATTAAATGCCATATTGAAGCCAATGAACAGCAGCCTGACATATGAGGCATTTTTCTCCAGTTGGACAGAACAGAGGGGATGGAAAAGGGTATTGCATTGTCTGTGGAATGTTTCCATATGCAAGCAAATTGAAATGGGTCCAGCACTTTGATGTGTTCCATCACCAGATACTTGAAGGATTTTATAATGGTGAAGGTATGTGCCACTGGGCGGTCATCATTGAGGCCTGGTGCTATCACCCTCTTTGGTCCCGGGATAATGGTGGCTGGCTTGAAACCTGCGGGGATGATGGACTGCTGCAGTGACATGTTGAAGATGTCCGTAAGGACCTCCACCAGTTGTTCTCTCAGTTCCTTCAGTTCTTGATCAGGTATGTTGCCTGGTCCCACTGCCTTGTGTGGGTTCACCTTGGATAGTTTCTCCTCACCTTGGCCGCAGCTATGCTAGGAGCCTTTTTAAGAGATTAAGCTTTCTTTGGCATTAGCTGTTCTTCCCATCAAACTGTGCATAGATGTTAAGTGTATTGTTGTCTTGAATTCGTAAAGTCATCAATGACAGGGATCTCCCAATGGCCCATTTTTGCTCCCCATTCTTGCACTGACATCTCAGTCCATGGCCTCATGCACTGCCAAACCAAGGGCACCCATAAATTGGAGGAGCAATACCTAATACTCCATCTTCAAACTTTTCCTCCAGCTCTCCACTCACTTCCCTCTCCACTCACAGAGCTACTCCCCCTCTGCCATTTACTGGAAGGCCCTCCCTTCTTTATCCATCTATTACCTCCTGCCAATGGGACAGTGATCCTCTTCCCCCCACCTTATGTTTGGGCACCTGCCTACATTTTGATCATACCTTGATGAAGGAAGCAAGCGAAACATTGGTTATGTACCTTGATCTTTGTTAAGTACACTGAGTTACTCCAGCATTGTGTTTTTACTTCAATCACAGTGTCTGCAGACTTTCGTGTTCTACAGCACCTAATCGCCGGAATATGCCTGGGATTGTCTGGATCTCGGAAGCTAAGCGGGCTCAGGACTGTACTTGGAGGGAAGACCTCCTAGGAAAACCAGGTGCTGTAGGTTTCTGTGAGGAGCGCTGGACAAAGTGGTGACTCTCTGTCTGCCTTAAGGTAGACAAAAGTTAAAGAATTTCATGTATGTTATGTTCTAAATGTAGTATTGCCTTACAAAAATGGAACCTTTATCTTTACTAAGGTCATCTTGTGAACCGTTATGGTCTTGACCCCTTGCTTCAGTGCTTCGTGTCGCACAGCTGTCTATGGATATTCTGTGTGTACCAATGCTTTGCCTTCCAGTTTGCATGGGAGAGTTCAGCTCTGCCATCTTGTTTCCTGTTCTGAAGGGCAGCATCATGAGCTCAGAAAGGTGCATGGACTTCTGCGTCCAACCGTAGCTTCTGGTTGGCCCTGGTTGATCTCCATGTCATCCTCAATGCACTTGCTGATGGAGCCGAGATAGTGTACACCTCTATGTTTACATGACCATTGATGGTGGCCCCCTCCCTGAAACCGCTCCAGCCCGTGGTCTCAAACCAACCCTGTAACGCTGCTATAGCCTACCCTGGCCACGATCTGATCTCCCTGTGAATTGGCTTTGTTCATTTTACCAGGGGTCTGTGTGCCAGGCTTAGCAGGACAAATATGTGATCCAATGAGATACGGAAACCTCAAGAGTACCTTTCCAGTAACCACTTCCATTCAGGGCTGAGTGGTCTGCCTTTGTATTTCTGCAAAGAGCATCAACAGTACAGCCCACACATCTGAATTGAACATGATGTTCAAATCAAGCTAAATCTTTGCTGTCTGCACTAGATGGACACCCCTCCACACCCTCTACTTTCTATCTTCAATGCTAGTATTGCATCTGGTTCCATCATTACTCCTGGCAGCTTGCTTCAGGCACCCACCACTCCCTGTGCAAAATATTTGAGCCTGCACATCTCCCTTAAACATCCTCCTCTCACCTTAAACACATGTCCTCAAGGGTGTGACATTTTTACCCTGGGGACAAGATTCTGACTGCCCACCCTGTCAATGGCTCTCTTTAGTTTATGCATCTGTCAGGTCTCCCTTCACCCTCCTTCACTCCAAAGAAAACAACTCACTCGCCGTAACCGACCAAACCAGGCCACATTCTGGTAAATCTCTCCTGCACCCTATCCAAAGCCCCCCACCCCCCATCCTTCCAATAATGGGGCAGCCAGAATTGCATATGGTATTCCAAGTGCAGCCAAAGCAAAATTTAATACTGGTGCCACATGACTTCTGAGCTTTATAGTCAAGGCATACCATATGCCTTCTTTAGCACCCTATCTACTTTCACTGAGCTATTGACCTGAACCCCATATCCCTCTGCACATCAATACTTTTAGAGCCCTGCCATTAACTGTGGTCTACATTCTAGACACTAGTGATTCTATCTCTGGAACGCTGATGGTCAGGCATATGGTGATGACAATGCTAGGCCGGTCATTAGATTCTCTCTGAGAGTTATTCAAGGTGCCACTCAGCTGATTGGAATGTGGAGAGAATAAAATGGACTTGGGTAGCAGACATGTAAAAATGGGTCAGCGTAGACAGGGTGACATTCGGACAATGGCCTAAGGATTTCCTGCACTGATATCCTAGGGATGAGCGGATTAGTCTTCAACAGTTTCTAACCTTCTCCATTTAACTGAGGTATGACATCAACCATTCAAAGAGGTTTCCCCCTTAATGACTCCATGGCTTCCAAGCATTTTCGTTCTCATCTCAGCTCCTTGTCCCATGTCAGGGTAAGGGAAAGGACAAGATCCAGTTGATTCTTTTGAGATCCAAACAGGACATTGACAGGAAGGACAAGACGGCACAACTTAGGGACTGAAGGACATGTGCATAGAACAGAGATGTGGAGGAATTTCTTTAGCTAGAAGGTAGGATATCTATAGAATTTGTTGCCACACGCAGTTGTGGAGGCCGTCATTGTATTCATTGATTCTTGATTAACCAGGGGATCAAAGGTTATTGGGGGAAGGTTGGGAAGTGGGGTTGAGTGGAAAATGGATCAGCTCATGATTAAATGGCTGGGCAAACTCGATGGGCTGAATAGCCTAGTTCTACTCCTATGTCTTATGGTCTTTATTTGTGAGAAAATGCCCTTGATAGCACTGAAAGATGATACCCACGTACTCTGCATTGACAATTAAAGATAAATTAATTGATTGGGAATTAAACAGATTAGATTGGTCCTGCTTTTGGTGAACAGGCCGTGCTGTAATTTTCAACAGTTATAGTTTGGTCTGATACTGGAACACAGCTGCTTCTCATGGTTTCAATCCCATAGCTGGAATAAAATATTGGAAACCCTCAGGAAGGGGCAGCACGGTTGGCATAATGCCTTTACAGTGCCAGCGATCAGGACCAGATAGGGGTTTGAGTCCCACGCTGCCTGTTCTCCCTGTGCCTGCGTGGGTTTTCTCCAGGGGCTCCAGTTTCCTCCCACCATTTAAAACTCACTGGGGATGTTGGTTAATGGAGTGTAAACTGGGTGGCACGGACTCGTGGCCGAAATGGCTTGCGACCGCATTGTACATCTAAATTTAAAAAAAAGTAATGCTACATCTGTTGAAGGGGAAACAGACCAATTGTTTCTGGTCAAAGCCCACTTGTCAGAACTGCATGTCACATGTTGTACAGTTGCCTGCCCATGCTGTGGCCAGTGTTCGCAGAAATTTCTCGAGTGAATTGAATTGGCTGAAGACTAGTTTCTGCGATGTTGGGGATCGCATGAAGAAACGAAGGTGGTTTAACAATGCATCTTCTCTGGCTGAACATGAAGGTGAACACTCAGTTTTCTTTTGAAGCACACGGATGATGTTCTTGGAACATCCTCCTTATTACATTTCCTTAAATGCGCTATTTAAAAATAAATGAGAGAGAATAAAGTGAGGTCGTGTCTGTGGTTCGTTGTCCATTCAGCAATCTGATGGCAGAGGGGAAGAAGCTGTTTTTCTAACATTGGGTGAAACACTAAAGTCTGCCAACACTGTGATTGCAGTCAAAATAGACACTGTGAGACTGACTGAGTTCGTCCAGCACCTCTCTGATTTGACTTGTAATGTTGGGTGTTCATCTTCAGGCTCCTATACTTCCTTCCTGATGGTAGCAGTGAGAAGAGGGCATAGCCTGGGTGGTGAAGGTCCTTGATGACAGAGGCTGTTTTCTTGAGACACCGTCTTTTCAAGTTATCATTATCTATATCTTTCATGCTGTCTGGCATACATGGTCCTTTGTTACCGTTTTGTGGCTTGGCACCTCATGTTTTTGGTATATCTGGTTCCATCCCTCAATTACCTCTCTGGGTTCCTCATTAAACTGGGCCAATCTTCCAGCTTGGCTGTGACAAGACAAAGAAGGATATTCTAGGTCAAGGCATTACAGTTTGTCTCTGATGAAAGTCCATAGCGCCTAACAGATGCCCATTTTTGGCAGCCCACTCTGTCCTGAATGTCCAATTTAGCAGCTTCTCTGGGGGGTCTGTATAGGAATGATGAGACTTTACTTCCACATGGAGTGTGTTGTGGTCACACCTACCAATGCTATCAGGGACAGAGGCATCCACTGCAGACAGATCGCTGAGGATGAGGTTGAGTTGATAACCACCTGCACTTGACCAAGATGGGCACCTATGAGATATCCAGCAGCTTTCCAATGCTTTTATCCTCAAAAACTCCATCATCCCATCAAATTTGAAAATGAAGGAACCACTACTGCACTTTCCTATTGCACACCTGGCTGACGGCCATTTTGCTTAATCCTGTCGGCCACAATGAGACAGACAGAATTAAAATGAGCATCTGTAGGATCAAGGGATAAATCCACCCAAGGTGAGGGGGATCAATCATCTGCCAATCAAGGGATATATCCACCCACAGGAGAAGCTGCCACGCAATTGGTTCCCCTGGATCACATGGGTGCACCTAGCTAGGCTGGCCCCTCGAGCTGGCTGCTGCATAAAGCCCACCATGAGAGCAGGTCTCTCTCTCTTGTTCCCTTGATACATCCCTGAGCTTCTTTTCAGGTTGTGGGCCACAGGCGTTGCTGGAGGAGTGTCTGTGAAGGGTCCAATCCACATTGTGAGCCATGGGTGACACTGGAAACTAGTTGTGTGGTGTATACCAGTACATGGCGGGGTCTAAAGTGGCAGACTTTAGACCACTGTTTCTCTGTCGATTAGTGTATCATGCTTGCGTATTGTAGAGCGGTGGTGGGTATTGTTACGTAATCTAGCGTACTATCAGGAGTTGCGAGTATCTTTATCTGACAAGCGTCCGATGCGTGCCACTGTTGAGTATGCATGTGAGTGACTATGTTCCCTGTTGCATATTCCCCCATGTGTAAATAAAGATCATAGCTTTCTTCTAACATGTCCAGGACTTATTACTCTTTGAACCCGTAGAACCCATTCTCCTTACCGCAGCACTCCACTGCTCTCAGCTGGATTGATAGAGCTATTTCCAGCAATATTCTTATTCCAATCAAAAATCTCAACCTTCGGCCCAGCCCTGTCCTTCTCCATGATTAACCTTAAACTAACTGTATTATGATCACCAAAGTGTTCCCAAACACCAACCTCTGGTTCCTGACCTATCTCGTGCCCTAATAGGAGATCCAATACTGCCCCTCTCTAGTTGGTTTTCTATGTATTGATTAGAAGAGTTTCCTGGACACATTTCACAAACTCCAACCCATCCAGCCCTTTTACTGGATGGGTGTCCCAGTCAATGTGTGGAAAGTTAAAATCTCCTACAATCACCATGTTATGTTTACTACACATATCTGCTATCTCTTTACAATTTTGCTCCTCTAATTCCCTCTGTCCATTTGTGGGTCTATTATACACCCTCATTTGTGTTTTCATGCCCTTCCCATTCCTCATTCCCACCCAAATATCCTCACTGGATGAGCCCTCCAATCTATCCTGCCATAGCACCGCTGTAATGTTTTCTCTAACAAGCAATGTGACTCCTCCACCTTTTATCCACCCTGTTCTGTCACATCAAAAACAACAGAATTCTGCAATATTTCGCTGCCAATCATGCCCCTCCTGCAACCAAGTTTCACTGATGGCAACAATATCATATTTCCATGTGTTACTGCATGCTCTAAGATCATCTACCTTTCTTACAATGTTCCTTGCAATGAAATATGTACCCTTGAGAGAATGTCTCTCACATTCACTCCTTTGATTACCATCTACATTCACCATACCCTTTCCTTCATTAACTTGGTTCCCCTTCCCCTTCAAATCTAAGTGTTCTTCTATCCCTAATCTCCACACTCTCATTCTGATTCCCAGCCCACTGCCAAACTAGTTGAAACCCTCCCCAACAGCTCTACCAAACCTGCCCACCAGGATATTGGTCCGCTTCCAGTTCAAGTGCAGGTCAGACCTTCCCCAGAAGAGTTCCCAATGATCCACAAATGTGAATCCTGGGCCCCTGCACCAATTCTTAAGCACATATAACATTGTTCAATCAACAAACCTGAATTTTCTACGTTTCCCTGTTGGTTTTTTTTTTGTTCATGGGAAGCAGTTGTTGAATAGGGAAACCTGGATAAGTTCAAGTTTATTTATCATCCAATTGTGCAAGTATAATCCAATGAAACAGCATGCTCTGGTCCTCACGTCCAGACGTAACACACATCCAGACAAGCAATTATTTTTCGATATGTCCTGCATATGTGTTAAGTAGTATTTAATAATTAGTAGAGTCTCGGATCGTTAGCATGAGTAGTTTGTTTAGTCATTCAGCACTCTCACTGCTCATGGGAAGAAGCTGTTTCTCAGCCTGTCGGCACTGACTTTGATAACCCTGATAAAAGTACATACATGAGAACAGACCCCAGTCCATGAGAATCACAGGGGCCATGACTAGCTCTGAATTCACATCCCACAAATTATCACCATATCTTTTTGAAAACAACCTTTCACAATCTCAGCATGTCCCCAAAGTACTCTAAGAACTGAGGTCCATTAACATTCAAAACAGCAGCTAACTGCTCCAAAATGTGCTTGGGACCACATATTCAGTTTTTTGAATCATTGTTGAAGGGATAAATATTATCCTGGACATGAGGAAAGGTTCTCCTGTTTGCATGAGATCTCTCATATCCACCTGACAGAGGAGATGGAACTTGAGCAACATTTCAAGCTTGGGACCTCTTGTTGTATAGTAGTACAACTCAGTGAGCCACCCTGAAGATTTCCACACGTTGCACTGTAGGGTACACTACAAGCAGTACTCTACGAGTAACACTCGACACTTTACATACTTGGCCTATAGATGTCCAACTGAGCAAAAGGTACAGACTGATCAGGTAATTGTTTGTGCAAAGAAGAGAACCTGAAGTAGTCCAACCCATCATCCATTCTATCAGTCTTGTGAATCCTCGCTGCATCCCTTTGGTGGATTTCCTTCCATAAAGGAATATGTGCCACCGTAATTGCTACCTACACTCTCATCTTTTGCAGCAGTGATGCACTCTAGCACGCCCAACAAGATTATAAGACCATAACACAAAGGATCAGAAATCTGCCTCCCTGCCCATTTAATCATGCGCTGATTCATTTTCACACTCAGCCCCACTGCCCGGCCTTCTCCCCATAATCTTTGCTGCCCTGGCTAATTGAGAACATTTCCGCCCTGAGACGTCTGCTTTAGGATGCTGTCGGACACTAGCTTGAACATTATCACCACACAGAGACTCGCAGGAGTCTGACAGATCACCGGTTAGAAGCATCAACTAGAACTTTGGGATATTGACTTGTGTGATATTAATGGTCCACAATGTATCCTACAGAGTGCATGAATTTCCTGAGCAAGACAGCAGAAGTCTATGCCAGTGCTGGAACTACTGTGGGAGCTCTGGCTTAAATACACCCAATTACTTGGCCTCCACAACAGCCGGTGGCAACAAATTCCACAGATTTATTAGCCTCTGGCTTAAGAAATTTCTCTGCATCTCTGTTCTAAGCAGATGCCATTCAATCCTCTGGTCCAAGACTCTCCCCCAATGGCAGCAACTTTTCTACATCTACTCTGTCCATGCCTTTCAACATTCTAAATGTTTCAATGAGATCTCTTCTCATTCTCCTAAATTCCAACGAGTACAGGCCAAGAGCAGTTAAACACTCCTCATATGATAACCTTTCATTCCCTCAATCATCCACCTGAAGCTCCTCTGAACCCTCTCCAATGTCAGCACATCCTTTCTGAAATGAGGAGCCCACAACTGCTCTCAATACTTCAAGTGACAGAGCCTCCCAAGGCCTCAACAACACATCCCGGTCCTTTTTTTTTCTATTTCTCTGCTCACCTGTCTCTCCTTCTGCAGTGTGACCCAGGTCAACACAACCCACCCTCTCACCATTTCTGTTGTAAGCAGCCTGTCATATGTCACCAGCCATGCTCCAGCCCACACACTTAGTTTGTTAATATATCCCTTTGACAGCACTCTCCTTTTCAAACTTACCTTTTATTACAACTTTTGGTCCCTTCCATTCACAATCTTCTCTGGCATATAATTCTGAGTTCTTTCAGTTCATCTTTCTCAATTGTCTTGATTCTTTAAATGTATACAGCAGGTTCTACATGTCTTATTTAATGAAGATAATTGTAAAGTATTGTGTAATTCCTTTTCAAAGGTCCCGCATTTGCAAAAGTCCCATGTGTAAATTTTGTTTTAATTAAACATTCATCTTTTCTTTTTTTTTAAACATGTGATCTTATGGTCTTTTTCTATGCCAGACACCTCTCGTTTGCTACCTTACCTTTCAGCATTGATTTCTTGGTTCTCCTTTACTGATTTCCCAAACCTCAGCTCTACTGGTATCTCTGGCCACTTTACGACCTTCAAACTGGATTCACCATAACTTTTAATTTCTTTTGCCAGTCACAGCTGAATCATTTTTTTTCCTAATGGGCTTTAGTTGCTTAAAGTATTTACATTTTGAAAGCTAAACCAATTCTAAATTCTTAAAATATCCACCAGTGCAGGTTATGAAACAAAGGTACTAATAAATCTTCCAACAGTAATATTTACCACTGCTACTATGGATTTTGTTCAAATCAAATGTTATCACAACTTGAAACTCCCCAAAAGAAAGGTCAGGAACTGTACCCAGAATTGAACAAGACCACATCCGAAGTGTAACGTGCATTCCTGATTGATCTATTTCGCTTGGAGGCAATATTCTATGTTCTAGGATGGATGATGGGAAATTGTGCCAGATTGGCCGACATTCACTGGGGTTCCGATGAATGACAGGCATTCTCACAAAATAAAAATTCTAAAAGTGATTAACATTGTAAACACTGGAACAGTTTTCTCTGTCTGGCGACTCTAGAACTAAGGATCTTCATTTCAGGAATAAAAAGAGCAATTGTTTAGGGTTGCGATAGAAAGTTATTTACTTATATGTTGTAAATCTGTGAAATTCTCTGCCGTGATTATAGATACTTAATTGTAAAGTGCATAAGACAGACATCCATGCATTTTGAATATCATGAAAATCAAGAAATATGAAGACTGAGTAAAAGAGTGAATTCAACGTGGAAGATCGGACAATAGCAGATGTGACAGTATATAGATATGTTTTTGGGAGATAAATTGGGGCAGGTTTTTCAGTGTAGGTCACTTACAAATGCTTTAAAGCAAATCTTATTTAAAATACTGGAGCTCTGCTAATGCTAGACATAACGGCCTCAGAGCCTTTGCAAAACCTTTGGAGAGTGCCCAAGAGACTTCATTAATCGACTGTTGTTTACAAAAGGCAACAGATGAAAGAATTTGTTGGACCTGCATATTGTCTGGAGTGGAACTTGCTGTTCTAGGAGGGTCATGTGGTTTTGCAAGCACAGAGAGTCGAACAGGTTTTTTCTCTGAGAGAGACAGAGAGAGAGATCAGTTCTGCAGTTTTACAGTCAGCAGCAACTGGGACTGGAACAGGACAAGCTGGCAAGCTTGTGGAAAACCCCATTTGGAAGACGAGTTGTGAGTTCTTAGTTTAGCCTGGTCAAAGGCCTTGTGGTTCATGCAAGAGGAGAAGACTGGCTGTCTAATGTTTCACTTGGAATAAGAAAAACAAAATGGAACTCTGTGGTGAACTGAAAAAAAGACGTTATCATCTGGAAAGCCCTGACGTGGTAAGTTTCTTCAGCAAGAAACTGAAGTGGCTGATTAAAAAGCAATCAATTGTGGGTGTCCAGCGTACAACAAATCTCTCTCTGAAAACCAACAAGAGCCTTCCTGAGCAGTAACCATTTACCTTTCAAGCACCCAAGCCTGGTAAACTTTATAAATGTTCAATTCTGTGCACAGTATAAGAATTGCCTGCAATCAGTGAACTTGGAGGAATGAGAAGTGAGATTGGACTGTGAACCAATTAACTTTTCTGAACTTACACACACATTACACACATGAGCACTTAGAATTAGAAGGGGGTTAAGTTAGTTTGGTTAAGTCAATAGTGATAAGTTAAAGTGTGATCCTGTTTCATGTTTAAAGATAATAAAAAGCAACTTTTGTTTAAGTAACCATTTGTCTTGGTTAATATCTAGTGTTGCTGGGTTTTGGGGTCCTCTGGGCTCGTAACACAGAGAATGGTTAAATTGGGTCCAGTGATCATGTGACCAACTCTTGTGTTATAATGATTGAAAAGGGAGACAATATTCTAGGAATTTTAATTAAAATTTTTTTTTAATCAACACTATTTTCATTTTTAAATGTTTTGAATAGATAAGAAATGAAAATATTTACTAAAGAGAAAAGTAGTCCACAGACAAACTTTTTGAAGCCAGGAGGTTATTAAGTTGTCATTATGTTTTCATGCATCAGAAATTTACAAAGGCAGCTTAAATAAAGCACACAGACAAAAGTGCTGGAGTAACTCAGCAGGTCACGGGGCATCCATAGCATAAAAGATGGTCAATGTTTCGGGTCTGGGCCCTTCGTTAGGATTCCTGTGGATGCTGTGTGACCTGATGAGTTACTCCAGCACTTTTGGGTATTGCACATTTCATTCTTTAATTCTACAAATAAAGCACATGATGTTCAGTATTTTATTTTACAATAACAATGGTTTGTGGCACCTAAAATACGAGCTCACAGGTGTCTGGAATCACCCTCTGGTCCAGAAGGTTGGGGCACATGGGATACAAACTAAACAGTGGGCAGAGGGGAGTGGTCAAGGAGCATTTTCCTCACTGGTTGAAAAATCAGTTGTGTACCACAGAGACCATCCATGCCAGGATCATTGTTGTATGTGTTATATATGGCAAAGAACGTTGTGAAAGGATACAAAGGGACATTGATCAACTGGAAATTTGGGTGGAAAATGGCAGATGGAATTTAATGCAGTCAAGCACAAGGCAAGGTATTTTGGGATGTCAAATACTAACAGAACATGAACATTCATTGACAGGCACAGGCAGACAGGATAGTCTACAAAGTATTCGGCATGCTTGCCTTCATAGGCTGAGGCATTGAATTGGTAGATCATGTTGCAGTTATACAGAATCTGCATGAAGTATTATGCGCGATTCAAAGTGACGTGTGACAGGAAGATAGTGGTCGCAGTTTTAAAAAAGTGCAGAAGAGGTTCATCAGGACGTGGCACATAATAACAAGGAAAATTGATTAGGCTGAGTTTATTTTCACTGAAATGGAGGAGGTTGAGAGGTGAATTATAGAGGGTTGTAAGAATACGTGTGTACCTAAATAAGTAGTCAGAACCTTTTTGCTAAGCAGATGGCTAGAAGTGAGGGGGAGAAATGTGATCATCTGAGGAGCAGATTTTTCCACGTACACAATAATGGTAGATATATGGAATAAGCTGCCAGAGCAGGAGTTATAGAAGGTATGTGAAATGTTTCAAAGGCATTTGGAGGGTGTTTTGATAGGAAATGAAGAGACGGATACAGGTCTCATGCAGACAAGTGGGATTGGTGTAGATCTGCACCTTGGACAGCATGTACAGTTGGGCTGAATGGCGTGCTTTGGTGCTTTGCCACTCCACAAGCTCTGACTTTGGATAAGACGGCAAAAGCACTCGCTGTGGATGAGCAACAACTTTACAAAACAACAGATGCTTAATCCCGAACGATGACCAATTCCCTCGCCATTATTCATCACAACTGATTCAAAACCATTACAGCCTTCTGAAGCATAAAAAATTAACTTGCAGAGTCACACTGACATGGTGATAGGCAATTTAGATCACTGCCAGCTTACCCATTGAATATTGAACTAAAAGCAAAAAAAACATTACTCAAGCCAGGGTGGAACTGATTGGGTAATTGCTCTCAATCAATCCCAATGGCCACAGCGCACCAACTGGCACCGAATGATAACGTTTGTTGTCAGCACATCTTTCACTCAATACATTTCTCCTCATTACTAGAAGCAGCTGGTTTAGTTTTTTTTTCAAAATGTTATTTTTCATTTGCATCAATATGTACATTTAAATTCTTCATCATATAACAATACAATATAATGAAAATGATATTATATCATTTTGTAATTTTTTTCTTTTTATCCCCCTCAGCTAAAAGAAAAAGAGAGAAAAAAAGAGAAAGCACCTGAATTTATTTATTTATCATTCATGATTCATATATTCCTAACATATTATTCTATCCTGTACATATTAATTGGGGGGAAACAGGTGTTAGAGACTGATGAACTCCACATATGGTTTCCAAATCATATAAAAATTCTCAGGTTAATCCCTTAAATTATAAGTAATCTTTTCCAATGGTATACAGCTTTGAATTTCCCTCCGCCATCGATCCAACCTTATAAAATTATCTGACCTTCATGTCACTGCCATACATTTCCGCGCCACCGCTATTGCAATACTCAAAAATTTTCATTGATATTTGTCCAACTTCAGTTTAGTTTCAGTGTTATATAAATTACCAAGCGAAAATATTCTGGGATCTTTTGGTATCTGAATCTTCATAATTGGTTGCAATAAGATATTCAAATTGTCCCAAAATTTTCCTGCTTTTTCACAAGACCAAACTACATGCAATAAGGTTCCTGAGAAGCAGTTAGTTTAGTTTTTGATACAAGTTCAACTTGCACCCCACTTTAAACAATGTGGCACAGTTAACCCATTCATTGACTGATGGTCCACCAGGGTGACCCTGAGCTTCTAGCTTACTCCTCCATCCCACTCACACTCTGACCTGTCAGTCTTTGGCCTCGTGCACTGGTCTATAGTCTAATGTAAGCTTGAGGACCAGCATTCGTGGAGGTGCCCCGTAGCCCTTAGTACTCAATATTGAATTCAGTGATTTCTGATGACTACAATTTCCTTTTTTTTAGAAAGCCCAGCACAGGCCAACTCTGATGCAAGGTCATCCATCTGTAACATATACCCTGGTTTTCTCACTCAACACATATTTTAAAATAGTGGGTAACTGTTGTATTCCACTTCTTGATTCCAGCAAGCTTCTTTTATTCCCTTGCTCCCCTCATTCCTTTTCCTCAAATTCCATTCCTTCAGACACATCAACCATAATTATCTTGCAATACTTTCTCTCCCAGGCTACACCAATGGCAATTGCATCACCTGAGGAACATGCACCTATTCTCACCAGTTTTGCTCTGCATCCACCTCAGGCCATCCTGCTCACTTTCATGAAAGGTCATTAACCTAAAAGGTTAACTCTTGCTTTTCTTTCTGCGACCTGCTGGGTAAAAACCAAAAAACATAGGAGTATAAATAGGCTATTCAGCCCATCAAGTCAGCCCTGCCATTCAATCCATTTTCCCACTCAGCCCCATTGCCTGGTCTTCTCCCCATAATGCCATGGCTAATTAAGAACCTATCAATCTCTGCCTTGAATACACCCAATGACTTGGCCGACACAATTGCTTTTGACAAGAAATTCTACAGATTTACCACCCTCTGACTACAGAAATTGTTTTGCATCTATAGGTATCTCCAGCATCTCCGTTGTATTTCACTGGCTGACATGGTGTTATCAACAGACATGGATAGTCAACAGCAAATGCTCAGACATGGATATTCTTAATCACTTTGCTGTTGGCTGCATGGTTTAATCATCCAAACTCACAAACCCCCTCTCCTCTGACTCAATGTCTTCTCACCAAGGGAGTGACCATTTTGCTGCTTTGCTTTAATTTGTGTTAGCATGGCTTACAAGTGGTGAACAAGAAACGTATTTATTGACCTGAGAATTGATGTGATTGACGTCATCTGGTTGCAGAAACACATTCTCCACTAAAAGGACAAGAATTTGCATTGATGGTAAACAAGGTAAGTCCAGGCAGATTTCAATATGGCGTTAACATTTACCACATTTCAAAAGAAATGATTACTAATGAAGTGATTGGATTGTTTCATTGGGGTTAGCTGATCAGCAGCCATGGTTTCTATTTCACAACACAAAATGGCTATGGTGCACGAACAGTTGGAGGATCAACCAGACTTCAGGATTAAATGGACTGAGAATTCTATTCAGAAACTCATCCCAAATCTGAATATCAGCATTTGATTTTGGATAATAATTGCAAAATAGGCAAACAATTTGCTGGCTAAACTCAGCAGGTCAAGCAGCGTCAGTGGGGAATAAAGAATGGTCAATGTTTTGGACCCCAAAACCCAGCAGCAATAGAAATTCAGCAAGACAAATGGTTACTTAAATAAAAGTTGCTTTTAATTTTCTCTGAACGTAATAACAAGATCAAAATTTAACTTGTTACTATTAACTTAACCCCCTTCTAATTCTAAATGCACATGTATGTAATGTGTATGCGTTCAGGAAAGTTCTTTGCTTCACAGTCCAATCTCACTTCTCACTCCTCCAAATTCACCGGGATCGGCCAATTCTCATACTGTGCACAGAATTTACCAGGCTCTGGTGCTTAAAGTTAAATAGTTACCAGTCAGGAAGGTTCTTGTTGATTTCAGAGGGAAACTTGTTGCTCGTTGGACAAAACACAAACCGATTTCCTCCAATCAGTCACTTCATTGTCTTGCCGAAGAAACTTGCCCCATCATGGGTTTTCCAAATAATAACCTCTTCTTCCAGGTCACCACAGAGTTCCTCTTCTTTCCCTTATTTCAGGAGAAACACTCTAGCCAGCCATTTCCTCTTGTAAGGACTAAAGGGTTTTCAACAGGCTCAACTCAGAAGTCACAACCCATCTTCAAAATGGGGACTTTCAACAAGCTGCTAGCTTCGCATGTTGCAGCCTCAACTGATATTGTAGAAATTACCTCTCTCTCTCTCTCTCTCTCTCTCTCTCTCTCTCTCTCTCTCTCTCTCTCTGTCTCAGAAGAATCCTGTTTGTTTTTTCCTCCCTCTGCTTGTAAAAAACAAAAACCTCTCCCAAGGCACCAAACCCAATCTTTGAACGATCTCATCAGTACTTCTGAGCCTGGACTTTATTGCACATACACAATAGATTAGCATTCTTCATTATTTCTGCTTCAGCAAAGCTCTTGCATTTTAAGTGAGATCTCTTTTGTGAAGTGTTACTCTGTTTGTGAAATCACCTACACGAAACCTCCCACAATCTATCTCTTTTAGAGTCATATTTATCCATAACCATGTAAATAAAACCAGTAACAGTATCAGGTCAGAACCCTTCTGAAAGCAACTGCAGATGCAGGAGCCAACATCAAATCACAGCTGCCATCATAGAAATGACTAGGAAGAGAGAGGAAAAGGTATAAGATCGTTCCAATCATCAATCATTTTTTTTGAAATGTAGACATGCAGCATGATAACATGCTATTCACCCCACGAGTCCATGCACCTCAATTACACCCGATTGACCTATACTTAGTACATTTTTTAAACAATAGGAGAAAACCAGAGCCCCTGAGGAAAACCCACGCAGACAGAGGGAGAGTGTGCAAACTCCTTACAGAGAGCATGGGATTCGAACCCCAGCCCCAATCGCTGGCGCTGTAAAGGCACTGCGCTTACCGCTATGCTAACCATACCACCTGATTACATCTAAAGTTTTCCTCTCCATCATAACCACCACTCACCTGCACACTGGGGACAGTTTAACGTTACCATGACAGAGCCACAGAGCAGGAAACGGACACCTTGGCCTAATGGATTCAGGTTGCCCTTGGTATCTTCTGCACTAGTCTTGGCTGCTCTCATTTGGACTTTGTCCTACATACATACCTGTCCAAATGTGTTTGAAATGTAATAAATGGATCTGCTTCCACTGCATACTCTGGTAACTCATTCCATAAACCCACCCCTGATATTCCAAGTTCTGTTACACCAAGTGTTCCTGTTTCACGAGCCCAATATCATGACATGGCTTGACAATGTGGTTGACTAAGACTGCAGTGCAGGAGATAATGACCTGGGAGAAGACCTGTTTTTTTTTTAGGCTGGCTTCTCCTTCCAGTAACTTTGAGAGATTATTTGGAGGCGGCATTGATGGGAAGTTCTCTGTGTCTTGAGGCATCTCCAAGCTCACACAAGGAGAGCTGTGATCAGAATCAGAATTTATTGTCGCAAACATGTCACAAAATTCATTGCTCTGTGGCAGCATTACAGGTACAAAATTGCTAGAATTTACATTTTTTTAAAAAGTGCGAGAGAAGAGAGAGTGAGTCATGTCTGCACTTCATTGTCCATTCAGAAATCTGGTGGCAGAGGGGGAGAAGCTGTTTCTGTGCCACTGGGTGTTCGTCTTCAGGCTCCTGTACCTCCTTCCTGATGGTAGCAGTGAAGAGGGCATGGCCTGGGTGGTGAGGGTCTTTGATGATAGAGGCTGCTTTCTTTAAGATATCACCTCTTGTAAATGTTCTTAACAGAGTGAAGACTGATGTCCTAGCAAAGCTTACAGCTCGCTGCAGTCTTTTCCTGCCCTAGCCACCTTGATACCAAATAGTGATGCAACCAGTCAGAATGCTCTCCTTGGTACACCTGTAGATCTTTGGGTGACATACCAAATCTTAAACTGCTCAACGAAGCCATCTGATGAGCATTTTTTTGTGATTGCATCAACATGGAGGACCCAGGAATTTGAAGTTCTTAACACTCTCCCACTCTCCACTGCTGACACCATTCCACCCCCACCCACTCTGCCCCCCACCACCCCTCCTCCTCAAGGAAGATCACTGCTACCCAGGTGACCAGTCCAGGTCTTCAAATCTTCAATATTTTTTTCCTCCATTGATTGTGCTGGCCCACAGAAGTGAATTTCATCATTGAGGATGCCTTTGCTGACAGCTGGTTCTTAAAAGATGAGTAGAGCAGGTTTTCTAGGCATTTTGAGTGTACTTTTATTGTCAGAGGGTCATCTGCTCTGGGGACAGGTTGGTGGAGGACCTTGGTCTTGTGGATGTTGTCGTGTGTTTCTCTGATATGCTTCCATGAATGAGTTGAGGATAGCTTGGTGCTTTACCATCAAGTATGGGCAAACGCAACTTTCGTCTGTATATTGCAGTTTGACAACTGAGGTTCAGCTGGCAATAAATTCCACAGATTTATCACCCTCTGGCTAAATAAATTCTTCCACATCTCTGTTCTAAGCAGACACCCTTCAATCATGAAGTTGTGCCCTCTTATCTCAGACTCTCTCACCATGGGGAACAATCTTTCTATAGTTACTCTGTCAATGCCTTTAACATTTAAAATGTTTCAATGAGAACCCACCTCATTCTCCTAAATTCCACTGGATACAGGCCAAGAGCTGTCAAACACCCTCACATGAGAGTCCCAGAATCTTGTGAAGTTTCTCCAAAATCAGCACATCCTTTCTTGGAGCCCAAAACTGTTCACAATACTCCGTGAGGTCTCCTCATGCCATATGAAGCCTCAAAATCACATCCGTGCTCTTATGGTATATTCCTCTTGAAATGAACGTCAGCTTTGCGTTTGTGATGCTGGTTGGCTGCATCACAGCCTGGTACGGCAGCATCAATACCTGAGCAGAAAGCCCTGCAAAAAGGTACTGGGCTATTCCCACTTCGTGACAGGCAAAACTCTGCCCACCATCGAGAAAATCTACTTGGAACACTTCTGCTGGAGAGCAGCATCAAACATGAAGGATCCACACCACTTAGGACATGCTCTGTTCTCACTGCTGCCATCAGGAACATAGGTATAGGTGCCATAAGATTCGCACCACCAGGAACACTTGCTACCCCTCCACCATCAGACATCTAAACAACAAGATTCTATCCGAGACAGATTTAAAGGCTCTCACTTTGCATATTATTTATTACTAATTTTTTTTCTCTATTTGCACAGTTTGTTTGCATTTCTTTCTGAGTTTACATTTCAATTTTAAATTTAGACATTTAGCTCGCTAACAGGCCATTTTGGCCCACAAGCCTGTGCCGCCCAATTACACCCAATTGACCTACAGCCCCAGTACATTTTTGAACGGAGGAAACCAGAACCCCCGGGGAAAATCCACACAGACATGGGGAAAACATACAAACTCTGTGCAGACAGCATGGGATTCAAGCCCGGTTCCGATCGATGGCGCTGTAAAGGCATTGTGCTAATGCCAACTCTCTCTCTTTTGTAAGCATATCATTTTTTTTTGAGTACAGTTTACACTGCCAATATGTTGTAATTCTGCCTGGCCCACAGACAAAAGAATCTCAAAGTTGTAATATGATGTCATGTACTCTGACAATAAATTTGAACTTTGCATATTGATCTCCCTGTAACGTCTTCTATGGCTGATGCTCCTCACCACCAAATACCAACGAAGGGCTTGTGTTTTTTAGTGGGATAGGGTAATCTCAATATTTTATTAGTCAGAGGATGACGCAAGGCTGGCTGAATAGGCTCCTTTGGGATGGACGGGCATGTCATCAACTCCAACCAATAGCATTTATTTAGAAGTAAAACGTGCACACACACACACTACACGTGCGCTTAACACAAAAGATAAAGAAGAATCATAAAAAGTCGTGACTTGAGAAGAATTTCTGTCAATGATGCAACAGTACGTCTTGTCCCTTACTCCTTTTATCTCCTTGCAGTCACGTCACAGGCTAGAAATTGCTTTATGCCCTTTTAATGGCTTTAAAATAGGCTCATGAGTCACCAGAATGCAGCCTGAATAAAGAGCAAACTCTTCAACTGCACAGTCACAGAACAACTCTTCAAGTTTCCGAAGACAATGCCATGCTGAAACTCCCAACTGGGGGGGAGAAAAACTGAGGGGGGGGGGGGGAACTCAGGATCAGACAGGATGGTGAAGAGCTCAAAGAGCAGTTTTCTTGACGCAAAGAGAACATAGAAATCTTCCTCAGTGCTCATGTGGAAAGGTTCCCGGAAAAGTTGTCATGACGGCATAGATGCAGCCTATGAATGCTTATACTTTGGTGAAGTCTGCAATGTCATCAAATGCCCGTGCCATACTCCCTGGTCCTTTGGGCTAAATGTAAGTTGCAGATTCACAATAGAGGCTGGAAAGATCCCTCGGCGAGAAACCAGAGAGTGATCTTGCCCTCAACTGCACCATCCAGCATATGCCAAAAACTGCATTGGAGGTCACAGATCTCAGTGAGGAGAAAGAATACATTTTGAGCACTGGCCATTTAATGAACCGTTTCACAGAAAAACAGAGTTAGTAACGATTAGTTCGTGAATGAGTTGGCAATATTATCATACTCTGGACAAATAGGTTGAAAATTGAACTCGTTGAAAACTGGGTGTTGCTCGAGAACTGATGACATTTCATGGTGGAGCAGTTTAATGTCAGAACCATATTTCTCAGATTAATAAGTGGAATGTCAGAGGTTAAAAGGTTTTATTAGGCATTGGCTGGCCCAACTGGGATGAATTATGCTCATTGAAGGATCAAATCTATTCTCGATTTCATAACCTGGATTTCTTTCACCATTGTGAAAACCAAGTTCAAGGCCATCATCACTCTGCTAAATGTATTTGTTCTTCTCGACTTCAGTAATTCAGACCAACTAAATAAGACATAAGACACAGGAACTGAAAGAGGCTATTCAGCCCATCTAGTCTACCTCACCATTTAATCATGAGCTGATCTGTTTTCCCACACAGCCCCGCTGCCCGGCCTTCTCCCCATAACTGTTAATGCCCCGGACAATCAATCCCTGCCTTAAATACACCCAATGACTTGACCTCCACAACTACCTGTGGCAACAAGTTCCACAGATTTCCCCATCACTTAGGTTGCAAACAAAAATAATCCCAGCTGACACACTCACCCATTATTCACTTGAATTCTCCGGCTCTTGCCAATATCCTCAAATCAGCCCAGCACCATCTCTCATTCCAGTAGATCCTTTTCCACCATGGTGAAGGCTGCATGGCTTTCAACCTGTGGCCTGACTGGTGCTTTTAACTTTTACAACATGACATGCATGCTCCTCTGTACTGGGTCACAGTCAATGAAAAACAAGTCTGCCTTCTTAAACACTTATTCTGTTACTCTAACGATTGCATGCATGTACGACAAGACTCGCTAAATCTCCACATCATTTATTATGCATTTTATTTCCTTTCCCGAAACACATTCTCCTCACAATTCTTGATTGAACTTAATTTCCCATTAGTATGTCCTGTTCATTGACATCTTCCTGTAGCTTCCAAATCGGAATCAGATTTTATTGTCATGAACCCGTGTCACAAAGTTTGTTGCTTTGTGGCAGCATCACAGGTGCATAATTGCTATAAATTACATTTTGAAAACCAATAAATTAGTGCATAAGAAGAGAAGGTGAAGTAGTGTCTATGGTTCATTGCCCATTCAGAAACTTGATGGCAGAGGAGAAGAAGCTGTTTTCGTACCGTTGAGTGTTTGTCTTCAGGCTCCTGATGGTTGCAGTGAAAACAGGGCATGGCCTGGGTGGTGAGGGTCATTGAGGCTGCTTTCTTCAGACGGCGCCTCTCGTAGATGTCCTTAATGGAGTGAAGACTGATACCCATGTTGTCACTGGTCTAGTTCACAGCCTGTTCCTGCCCTGTGCATTGGCACCTCCTTATTAGATGCAACCAATCAGAATGTTCTCCACGGGACACCTGTAGAAATTTGCAAGAGCATTTGGTGACATACCAAATCTCCTCACAAAGTACGGCCACTGGCAAGCGTCGCATGATTGCAGCAACATGGGTTACAACTCTCTTTATCATTGGGGGCCCTCCATTCACAGTTTCCAGCCTCAATTCCCCCCCCCCCCCCCCCCACCTCTGATCATTGTTCTTTGCTGTCTTTGATCAAGCCAATTCAAATCTAAACAACCAAATGAGGATGATTTCTTTTCTTTTATTTGTACGAGTCTGGCAAATTATGATTTAGGAAGATGGAAGAACATAGATCGAAGTATTAGTTTTGCTTCAGCGAAGTTCAGTGAAACACTTGCATGAGGTACACATAATGGCGCATCAACAATTGTGTCGAGGAACTCGCTGGTCGAGCAGCATCAGTGGGAGACAAATAACTGTCCATGTCTCGGGTTGGATCCTTCAATCAATCCTGATGAAGGGCTCAGGCCTGCAAAAATGACCATTCTTTTTCTCCCCTGATGCTACTTGGCCTGCCAAATGTCATAGCACCACAGGGCTGCGTTCTAGGGCCTCTGCTCTACTCGCTTTACACGTATGATTCTATGGCTCTATAAGACAACAACACCATCTACAAATCTGCCGACAATACCACGGTCATGGGGAGTATCTAAAGGGGCGATGAGTCAGTATACAGGAGGGAGATTGAAAACTTAGCCGAACAGTGTCATGACAACAGCCCTTTGTCAATGTCACTTGAACCAGATTGTGGACTTTAGGAGGGGAAAACCAGAGGGGCACATCCAGTGATCATTGGGGGATCAGAGGTGGAGAGGGTGAGCAAATGTAAATTCCTCAGAGTCACTATCTCAGAGGACTTTTCCTGCATCCAACACACAAATGTCATCTTGAAGAAAGCTTGTCAGCATCTCTACTAGTTTGCAGAGGTTTGGTACAACATTAGAAATCTCGGCAAACTTCTACAGATATGCAGTGGAAAGTGAACTGACTGGGTATATTGTGGGCTGGTATGCGGGCACAAATGCCACTGAGCGCTATATCCTAGGAAAAACTATATCACAGGCAAAACTCTCCCCATCATGAAGAAAATCTACATGAGATGCTGCTGTTGGAGACAACATTCTCTTTTCTCATTGCTGCCCTCAAGAAAGAGGTGCCACAAGACTCATAACAGCAGGTTCTGAAACAGTTGCTACCCCTCCACTACCAGACTCCAAAATCAGAGACTCATTTAAGGACTCTGACCTTGCACATTATTTGTTACTGAATATTTATTTTCTGAATTGCGTTTGTGTCTTTGTTTACTTTTCTTTCTTTGAATACACATCTTTCTTGAGTACAGTTTCTGCACAAGTGATAAGTAGAAATTCTGCCTGGCCCACAGGAAAAAGAATCTCAGCAATGTATGTGACAATAAATCTGAACTTTAATCCTGATCCAGCATTTTGTGTACAATATGAAACAAGAGGGGAAAAAAAGTTTTAATAGTTATGTTCCACAAAACAATTGCAATTAAGAGAATCAAGAAGCATTTCAAAAAGCAATGATCCACTGGACCTTCTGTACTGTACCATTTCTTTTGCACATTCTGCATTGCCACAGAATTATTCAGCTCCTCCAACCATGATGCGTATGCACCTGAAGGGCATTGAGCAGGCAGTGATGTCAAATGGCTAGCAACACATATTTTGGTGTTATTTGCACACCAATCTTGCATGTTTAAGGTTTACGTTTAACACAGTTAGTACACACTGAAAGATCGCTTTTATCCAGGAGTTAAGGCTTGTTTACTGCTAAGGCATTTATTCGTTTTTCACATTAGGCTTCTTCTATTCTTCTTCATATCCTCCCAGAACTGTAAGCTATGTGGCCCTTTTTTTTCTTCCTTGAAGACATCACCTCAGAAATCCTCAGCAGGCTTAACAGGTATTTGGATGGCCATTTCAAGAGCCATGTATTAGGAATTGGGGTCAAGTCAAAGATCATTTTTGACCAGTACGTCACAATAATTTAATGCAGTGATTCTCAACCTGTTTTTTCTTTCCACTCACATACCACTTTAAGTAATCTCTCTGCCATCGATCGGTGCTCTGTGATTAGTAAGGAATTGCTTAAGGTGGGATGTGAGTGAGAAGGGAAGGTTGAGAATCACTGCTCTAGACCCAATTGTTACTGAAATATTTTGCTTGAGGAAAATTGTCATTATCCCATTTCTTTTGGAGCGATGAAACCGTGCACATAGCGAGTCAATGAGGTACGATTAAAGCATTGGATTTCAACCTTTTTCTTTCCACTCACATACTACGTTAAGCAACCCCTTACTAATCACAGAGCACCTGTGGCCTAGGGATTACTTAACGTGGGATGTGAGTGGAAAGAAGAAGATTGAGAACCACTGATTTAATGGCTTCCCTCTTTGGTGCAACTTTCCATGAACGTACACTGGCAAATTATAACATTTTCCTCCTCCTGTCATTCACCACCAATACTATTTCAAGGGGCAGAGTGGACTGAATGCAAATCAAAGTTCCATCCACCAGTGTCACAACATGCTTTAAACCTGAGCTTAAGCATCTGTTGTCTCAGTAACAACTTTGCCACTTCTTTAAATTAATTATCCATATTGGATCTATTCAAGGAAAATCAAATGTTCGGTAGTTTCTTGCTGAATTGATTTCAAACTTAATTAGGACATGACACCAAACAAATATGAAAACAAGTATGAGGGAGGATACCATGATCAAAGGCAAGGATAAGATAGAGGTTGGTAGGCTGTTTCCACTGGTAGGTGAAACTAGAAATAGATGGCATAGCATCAAGATTTGATTTTCAGGTTTATTGTTCGAGTACATACATGACATCACATACAACCCTGAGATTCCCTTTTCCTGCAGACACAGCAGAATTACCACTAATTGGTAGTGCAAACAGAAAACTGTACACAGCATCAAACATTTAACAAAGAACTGATAATAACATAACATAACATATGTTCTCTTAACAAAGAACTGATAATAAATGTAAAAAAACTCACTGTGCGATACAGAGAGAACAAAAAGAAAATCAATAAAGTGCACAAGTAAGAGTCCTTAAATGAGTCTCTGAGTTTGTCGTTGAGGAGTCTGATGGTGGAGGGGTAGCCGCTGTTCCTGAACCTGGTGGTATGTGTGGACTGTGGAGAAACACATGGGCTCCCTGCCTGTCTGGAATATTGTGAGTAGTCAAATGACCTACCTCCCTGTCTGAAACTTATTTGGAAGTCACATTATCTCTCAATCAAGGTTGGACTCTGGCCACCCACTAGTGCACACCTTGCCACTGGCTCATTTCAATTACCTATGGCCATTATTGTCTAAGCGTTCAGAACAGAACTGTATGATAGCATAAGCGCATAGCACATTCTTTCCCTCTGCCTCCTGGTGTAAGCCCTGGAAATCGCTCCACACCAGGTTACTGTGGACATCACTGGAAGTGTCGAGGGTAAGGTAAGCACTACACTTAAAGCTGAGCCGTAGTTCTGCGATAGATCAGTGCTTACAGAGAGCTTCCCCTCCCCCGATTGGTACAGGGAACAAGGAGAGTGTGTTTAAGTCCCTGCCTTGTTAGAGTGCGTTAGTAACTCTGTATTACTTAAAACTGAGGCACACCCTGGAGTACATGGATTGGGAGTGTCTGCTGAAGTCTCTGTCTGTGAGTGTGTACACATGCAAAAGCCTGTAGAAGATAGGTGAGCACTAGTATCGGAGTCCAACCTGGGTCCGATGTGAATGTCTATATGGTTGTTTAGTAGTAGAGTAACTACAGAAAATATCGTTTGACGTTCTCCCGTTTATCTCATGTGAGTTCAATAAAGTTATGTGTAATTGTAACACTTGCGTACAGACTGTGTGAAACCACCAAACCTGATACTCATCCAAACAAAACAATTGGCACTGTGAGCAAGGTTCAAAGAGTTTCAACTGGACAGAAGTGGAGTACTAATGATGTGGGAGATTGTGCTAACGAGTCTATGTATGGGTGTCCTGTTGGGTGTATGCATTATTCTGTACCTGTTCACCAACGGGAGCAGCAGGAGGTGAACCACATCTAGTAAAGGAACCCCGGGTTCGGAATATAAGATCCCCGGGTGGACCAACGACCGCCAGGGGTTCAGCTATTCGGAGAAGTGGGCTGGCAAGCCATGCCATACCTTGCCAGTCAACTGGATCGACGGGCTGGACCACCATGGAGAGAAGATAGGGCACTATGTGGTCTCCCTCCTCGAGGAACCAGGGTTTTCAGAGGTCAGGGGTAGTTGTGGGGGATCCCAATGGTTACTGATATCCCCACTTAGGCGCCAGTGGGGTATTACATCCGATTTAAATATTCAGGGTGCCTAGGGAGATAGGATCCCTGCAACATCACTGTTGTGCAAGCGACCAGCCTAGAAACACAAGTCATGGAGGCAGCTTCTAAGCTGATTGAAGCTCAACAACTACAAGCTGCTCGCTGGTCTGGTTGCAGATTGATCCATGCAAAGTCCAAGTCATTGTCCTGCAGGGGGAGGGGATCGACACATGGTTGGGGGATAGGTATGTGTGGATGGATTGTAATGACCATGAGGAAACTGACACATCCCCCTCCCTGCGTGCCTGAGCCTTTACAAGCCTGACCAGTGACCGCGTGGGTTCCAGGTCTGCCATGAGGGGAGGGAGGTAGCCAAACATGAGGGGACCTCGAATGGGCAACTCTGTGAGACAATGGAGACTTGGGCCTACACTGCCAAGGAGCTAACCAGGCGCAGGGACCGGTACCACCAGCAACCAGGCGAACACCTAGCCTTGGTGCTGTGGGACAAGTGGCCCCCAGAGTCCGCCTCTCTCATTGGAAAGCAAGCGCTCTGGGTGGTCTGTCTGACCCACAGATGCCAGAAGCGATCAATGATTGCACCACCCTTTGGGAACGGGTGGTGACTGCGGTGTGTGCCAGGTTCCCTGCCCTCCAAGAATGGGGTCTGCAGGGCCAGCTGCAGTGGCAAACCAAGGGTTGTTAGGGAGTGGGCACTGAGGTGGCACCCATGAGCACCCCTTCCCAGGGAGCATGAAGGTGATTTGTGCCTTGGTGAGCTATTTAATCACCATCACACGCCCCGACCTTGCTCTTTATGGGACTGGCAACCGGGAAAAATGTTCAGGAAGCCATTACTCCTATAACCCACCTAACCCCTAAAGAAAGAAAAGAAAGAAAAAAAAGAAAAGAAAAAAGAGGTGAATATTGAAATACAAATTCTTATATCGTGGAATAAGGAAACCCCACTACATCCAGATCACCATCTTCAAATTTTCAAATTGAAATAATCCAAATATGGACTCCAAATCTTTTTAAAAACATAATATTTATCCCTTAAATCAGATGTTATCTTTTCCAATGGGATACAAGATCTTAATTCCAAATGCCATCTTTGTAAATTAAGTTCCATCTGATCTTTCCATGAAATAGCTATACATTTCCTCACCACTCCTAATGCCAATCTCAAAAAAAGCTATTTGAAATTTATCGAATTTATATACCAAACAAAATTCACTAATATCCCCAATTATAAACATTTTTGGATCTAAAGAAAATTTTATTTTCAAAATATTCTGTAAACAACCCGAGACCAAAAGTGTTTAACTTTATCACAGACCATACTGAATGTAAAAATGTTCCTTTCTGACCATTACATTGAAAACACAAATCAGAAAAACTCAAATTATATCTTTTCAAATGCTCCCGAGTCAGGAGTGTGCATTTAAGTCCCTGTCTTGTTAGAATGTGTTGGTAACTGTATATTACTTAACACTGAGCAGTGCACTGAAGTACAAGGATCGGTAGTATCTGCTGAAATCCCTGTCTGTTGAGTGTGTAGAATATAGACGGCCACTGGTATCTGAGTCCATCCTGGGTTCAATGTGAATGTCTATCGCGTTGTTTAGTAGAACAATGATTGATACCTTCTGATGTTCTCCCCGTTTGTCTCCCGTGCGTTCAATAAAGTTACATGTGATTGTAACACTTGCGTCCAGACTCATCTCTCTTGTAAACCCACCAAATCTGGTACTCTTCCCAACACAACACCCCACCAGACACAACCTCACCCCCCCCCACACACACACACACACACAAACACACCCACACATATCCCCCACACTCACCCCCACCACACACCATCATATATCCCTCACCCCCCCCACACACACCTTACATACAACCCCCCACATGCACCCCCCACAAACACATCCCCCACACACATGCCCCCATACACTCGCATATATACCCCACACACAACCCACACTTGCCCTCCACATGTGCCCCCACACACCCCACATGCACACCCCACCACACATCCTCCACACCAACACACCCCCTCAATCCCACACTCCCCACACCCCCAACCTACATACACCCACCACAACACACAACTGCACACCTACACCCACAACCGAAAATGGACAATCCACCCGCACACCCCACCTCAAATATTGTACTTTATAATTCATTCCAAATCTGTATTTTGTGACACTATGAAACTAGCAGGGCTGTTCCATAGAAAAGCAGTTTCTTCTTCAGGTTGCTACCCATTAATTTGGAACCCTTATGAAAGGAGTCGTTGAAAAAGGCATTTTACTTCTCAGCACTTTAAACAGTTTGTCAACATCCAGTGCGAGGATTTACACATCAATTATGGCCACTTTAGAAAATCACTGGAAACAATACCAGCAGCCAAGGAACGCTGGAATCACACCTTTCAGAACTGAATGGAGAAAATCAAGATCGTAAAAATGGGCTAAAATAGGAGAGAGACTGTACCACTCCAAACAAGAAAGGTACTGGAATTACAATTCTCTCTCCCACCTCCCCATCTGTCCAACAAATAAGTCACTTGAGAAATTTGAAAGATAATAGAGAAACAAGTGAAGATGCTACCAGTCGGAAAGATCTGCTCAAGATCCATTGATGTTTGAGCTAATCTGAGCTTTTCATTGTCTTTTTTAAAATGACAATTTCATCATTTATTTAAAGCACCAGCTTTATACACAACACCTCACGCAGGTCACTCTTGATTTTGCCTGATCTAACTTTTAACATCATGCAAAACTAGGGAGAAAATGAGAAACACTAATTTTATATTTTTAACAAAAGCAGATGCACTGCTTTTGCAGTTTTATTAATATACTGGATTCAGTCTGAAGGACAGAATTTTTCAGTTGGATTTTCAGGATCTTATTTGCTAGATTTGATGCAAAGTTGCAATGCCAAGATACTTGGAATTATTTTGTTTCGATCATAATTTCCCTTTAAGTATTTGATCCAAATATTCAAACTCAGCTGAGTTACAGGGGAAGGTTGAACAGGTGAGGGGATGCAGGGGACAAGTGTCGATAGAGTAAATGCAAGCAGGCTCCTTCCACTGAGATGCAAAAAACATATGAGAGAGCATGGGTTAAGGGTGGAAGGAGAAAAGTCTGATCAGGGGAACCACACAGAGAGTAGGAGGAGGGTGGAATGAGCTGTCAGCTGAAGTGGTCAATGAAAGCTCAATTTCGACAGTTCAGGAAAATTTGGACAGGTACAAAGATAAGATGGAGTGGGACTAGGCAGAATAATAATTTGGCACGGACTTGAAGGGCCAAAGGGTTCGATGCCTCTAATTTAATGAATCTTTTCAGAAAATTGCTAGTCTCTGTTCAATGTCTACTGTAACAAGAGGGCTTGCAAGAAATTACACTGACAGAATTTTCACTTCATCCAGGAGCTTTGAGATCTGTTATATCGAGGTATCTCATTCAATGCAGTTATCGAATTAAACCTGTCAATTCCAATCACTCAGAATTAGTTGTCATCTGCAGCAGCTTACACACCTTCTAATTGTGGACATAATATTGTACTGCAGCAGGGCAATGGATTACCTGAAACAGAACAGGTTCACCATCCATTCATTACACAGCTCTGTTCAGAATCCTGGAGCACAAATATTTCTGCCTGATCCATGTCACTGTTTTAACTCGAGCCCCCTCATATCAATTGCCACACAAATGTTAGCAATCATTTGCATATCAATAATGCATTAACGCAGTGCCTGATCTGTATTCAAAACGGCATCCACAACACTGCTGCTTTCCAGTCACACAATCAGTATTGGCAGTGACTTACTTGTAACGCTGCTGCATGCATTACTCCATCTCTCCTCTCCCAACTTGCCCAAGGCCTTGACATTCACCCCCTTTCCACCAACTGCATCACATCTCAGCTCTGCAACAGACATGCTCAGTGAAGTGGCTTTCTCGTTCTGGAGGCGACCAAACTGCACACAGTGAAAGGGGGGGGGACTGGGATTCAACCACCTCCTGGAGAAAATCACCTGCTTAGTGAAGCAGAGAAAGATCTCCCTTTTCAACAAAACTGATGAGAGGGCTGCTCTTGGCAGGTGAAAATGCACCATTGCATCAGAAATGCTGAACCACATTTGCCAAATTGTTTGCATGCATGCCAGCCTCTTTCTCTGAACAAGAGGGTAAATATGCAAGGTACTCAGTGAGCAAGAGAGGATCATCAAGTTTACCACTCCTTGTTGTAATTCTTTTCTAAGTTTACATTGTAATCCGAGGAAACGAAAGCATATTTTCTACTTTTGATGAATGGAGAGCTTTGCAAGTTCAAAATAAAACATACCTGGCATTTGAAGTCAAAATCAGAATTTATGGTCATTAAAACTTGTTTATCGACAGCATTAAAGATGAAAATATTACATTAAAAACAATAAATAAATTAGTGCAAAAGAAGAGCAAGTGCCTGTGGTTCATTGTCCAGTCAGAAATCTGATGGCAGAGGGGAAGAAGCTGTTTTCAAACTGTTGACTGTTCATCTTCTGACCTCAAAAATATAGATTCCATATTGGCTAAATAAAATAACCAATGAATGTGCCACGAGAGGAGTAAATATAGTGGAGAATTCGCCAGAGTTAAGGAAAAACTGCTGTTCCTGAAAATCCCAAACCAAAGCAGAAAATGACAGACGAGCTCCGTACGTCCTTCAGGATCTGTGAAAAGCAGGGGAAAAGCCCATCTGTAAAGGCAGAGGTTCTTCGCTCTTAGGGCTAAAGACGTACCTTCCTGAATGCGCCGTGGCCGGCTCCTAGGTGCCGATTCCAACCCTTCTCAGGGAAGGATCATCAGTGGAGCGCAGCGCTCTGCTGCCTGACCTGAATTTACAGCCGTTGCAAGCAGCTGCTTAGGGGCAGGCTGATGATGCCATCAGCCCGTGACCCATCTCCTCACTCACCCCTCTCCCTCCATGACCCCCTCAAGGCAGGGGCAGAGGGCAGGAGCTGTTGGGGCAGCAGGGTCAGGTGGGGCAGCGGGGGCCATCGGGGCAGCGGGGGCAGGTGGGAGCCGTCGGGGCAGCAGGGGCTGGTGGGAGCTGTCGGAGCAGCGGGAGCCGTCAGGGGGCGGCCAGTGCGGGCTGTGACAGCCACACCGGGCCGCTATGGCCTTTGTGGCTCAAAACGTGGCAGAGCAATGGCCGTCTTCCCTATCTATAATCTCCCATGCAACTGGAATTGTTCTGGGAACCATAGAGCAGTTCCAGCAGCATGGGGGATTATGGGTAGGAAAGACAGCAATTGCTCTGCTGCGTATTTATGATGGGTGGCGCTATGGCACCAGTCTCCCCGCCTCCATCGGATCCGGTGAGGGCTACAAGGCGCCTCTGGATAGGAATGGGACGCTGGAGCAGCCTTTTAGGGCTGCTGTCTAAAAGGTAAATTTTTAGTTTTCAATCCGCTCTGTAGCCAGCCTCAAGGCAGAGGCCTGACATGAAATGGCCTACTGTTTTAGGTTCTGGATATTTTTTCACAGCTGGGAAAGAGGGTGTTGGGCACTGTCAATAGCAACGATAATGACACAGACAAAGACTGAGGGAAACGATAGGCTTTATTGTACTAGAGACTGCTGGCCCGGGTCCAAGGCTAGGAATGAGTGGGAAGGAGAGGGGACTCGACCTTTATGGCCCGGGGTCACATGGGTAGGACTAAGGGAGGAGCCAAGGTAGAAGGACATCCGGAGGGAGGGCCAGCCAGCACATACAATCATATCACTACATTCAACCCCCTTTAAAAAAAATGGAACCCATCGGAAAACAATCAACAACCAGGGGTGATACATAGTAACAGCAACAATACAGTAACACAACAGCAGCAGTACAAACACAACAAACCAGGTGCGGGAAAAGCAGACCCTCCCCCCACCCCATCAGCTAGAGGTTAAGCCGCTCAGGTGGTCTTCTCTGTCTGCCGGACTGCCATAGGGCCGGCGTGTCCGTACGGTGCTCCTCCGGAGAGGGGACCGACAGGGGAGCGTCCACTGCAAGGACTGTCTGAAAAAGGGTGTCACCGGTGGACTCCTGGGGTGCTGGGAGGTCCTCCACTGCTTCATGGGGGTTAGATGCCTAGACATCCGTCTGTAAGGCAGGCAGCTCAGGGTCCAGGGTCATGCTCTGATGCAGCACAATAGGGTCCGTGGTGTGGTCGTAGCCGGAAAGGCGGTCTCAGAGTCTCCAGCCCTTGCCATGCCTCATATTGGCACAGTGTCCTCATGGCCATCCGGGTACCTCACAAATACTCATTGAGGGTTTGCATGTATGAGGTGCACTGCTTCAACCAGTGGGTCCATTTTATGGCCCCTAACGTGCTTCCGAAGCAGAACCAGCACTGGGGTGGTCAGCCAGGGAGGGATGGGGGAACCATTTGCCAATCTCCTAGGAAAAGCAAAGAGGCATTCATGCGGGGTGGAATTAGTAGTGGTGCATAGTAACGACCGGATGGCGTGGAGGCCTTCGGGCAAGATATTCTGCCAACGGATGAAGGCCAGGAGCGTCGCTTTCCAGATGGTGCAGTTCTCCCTTTCCACCTGGCCATTACCTCTGGAATTATAGCTGGTGGTCCTGCCGGTGGCTATGCCTCTGGCCAAAAAGTACTGTCGCAGCTCCTCACTCATGAACGAGGTCCCCCGGTCAAGATGGATGTAGTCGGTGTACCCGAACAGAGTGAAGATACTGTTCAGGCCCTTGATGACTGTGGCTGAGGTCATATCCAGGCAGGGAATTGCAAAGGGCAACCTGGAGAATTCGTCCACCACCGTCAGGAAGTAGGCATTCCTATTTGTGGTTGGGAGGGGGCCCTTGAAATCGACACTGTCGTTCAAAAGGGTGGGTGGCCTTGATGAGGTGTGCCTTTTCTGGCTGGTAGAACTGGGGCTTACACTCAGCAAAGATTTGGCAGCGTCTGGTCGTGAACTGGACATCCTCTACAGAGTAGGGGAGGTTTTGCGTTTTGATGAAATGATACAACCTCGTGACTCCGTGCATAGGGGGTCATGTAGGATCTGGAGATGATCGAGATGCACGCTGGCGCACATCCCTCGGGATAGGGCATCCGGGGGGTCATTGAGCTTACCCGGCCAGTACAAGGTGTCATAGTTGTAGGTGGACAATTCTATCCTCCACCTCAGAATCTTGTCGTTCTTGATTTTACCCCGTTGTTTGGCTCTGAACATGAAGGCCATTTCCCTCTGGTCAGTCAACAGGGTAAATCTTTTACCGGCCAGGTAGTGTCGCCAATGGCGCACTCCCTCAATGATAGCTTGAGCTTCCTACTCGACGCAGGAGTGCCGGAGTTCAGGACCATGCAGGTCCCATGCGGGAAAAAGTGCAACTGACCTGCCTGCCTGGTTTATCGTGGTGGCCAGTGCGACATCGGAGGCATCGCTCTCCATCTGAAAGGGGACAGTTTCAACTGTGGCCTTAGCGATGACTCCTCTAATTTGTTCAAAAGCGGTCTAAGCCTCCGCCGATAAAGGGAAGGTGGTTGTACGAATTAGGGGTGGGCCTTATTGGCGTAGCTGGGCACCCATTGAGCATAATATAAAAATAGCACTTTCAGAGAAGTTTGGGACAGGGAGCTCCATGAGGGGGGTCACATGCGGTCTGGGTCGGGGGCAACGACACCATGTGCCACGGCGCATCCAAGGGCCAGGCGCTCCATGTTGAACATGTATTTGTCCTTGTTGTACGTCAAGTTGAGGGACTTGGCTGTACGCAAGAACTTTGTGAGGTTCGTGTCATGGTCCTGCTGGTCATGGACGCAAATGGTGACATTGTCAAGGTAGGAGAACGTCGCCATCTGCCCGTGTTCCTCTACCATCCGGTCCATCACTTTCTGAAAGGCAGAAACACCATTAGTAACCCCGAAAGGCACCCGCTGGAAGTGAAAGAGCTTCCCATCTGCCTCAAAGCCTGTATATATTCAATTGGCTAGATGGAGGGGGAGTTGACAGTAGGCCGACTTGAGGTCAATGGTTGAAAAAATTCTGTACTTAGTGACCTTATTGACCAAGTCGGCTATACAGGGATGCAGGTAAGCATCCAACTGGGTGAAGGAGTTGATGGTCTGACTATAATCAATTACCATCCGGGGCTTGCCCGCACCTCTCACCACAAAGACCTGCGCTCTCCAGGGACTGATGCTAGGGGCTATGATCCCCTCTGCCAGGAGTCGTTGAACCTCAGCCCAGATGAACTGCATGTCCTCCGAGCTATAGCGCCTAAACTTGGTGGTGATTGGTTTACAATCCGGGGTTAGGTTCGCGAACAGTGATTGGTGGGGGGGGGGGGGACATCTGTAGCATGGTGAGATTGCAGGACGGTGCTGGAGACTGGGTATTGAGCCCGCAGGACAGTGCCTGTGGCTGCGTGCTGGGACCACAAGGCGGTGCAGGGGACTGGTGGCTGTGGATGGTCAGTGGTGGTTGGGGGCCCCCGAATGCCATCGTCACGCTCCTGAACTGACTCTGAAAGTTGAGGCCCAGGAGGATCGGTGCACAGAGGCGAGGCATAATTAACAATACAAAATCGTTATATCACTTCCCACCCCCCATCACCCCCACCGTCAGCGACGCTACACAATACCCCCGGATACTGGTCTGTTGTTCCCTAGCAGCCATTGAAACCGTCCCGATCATGGGTTGGACTGGGAGGGAGAGTCTCTGGACCATGTCGGGGTGCACCAAGTTTTCCGTGCTGCCACTATCGAAAAGATCATTTGTTTTATGCCCATTCACCTTAATCCACATTATGAAGTTCGAGATCGGGTGAGGGCTGGCTTGATTCAGAGTGACCGATGCCAGGATAGGCATCCCTTCGTCATCGTCGGCGGGGAGGCCTTCCCAAGATGGCGGCCTCAATGTTAACCACGCAGTGTTCGATGAGGCAGAAGTGGAGTCATGATGATCAGAAGTGCCGTCATCGGGCACTGGACTGAGTAGGTGAGGTTGGGAGTGATGGCCAACAAGATGGCGCTCCCCTTACCGCGCACGTGGTCAGCGCCGGAAGCTCCTCAGGAACGCAAGCCGCGCTGCTTTCCAGACCGTGGTCGGGACTTGCAGACTTTCTGGTAATGGCCCTTCTTCCCGCAGCCCGAACACATAGACCCCTCACAGGGAAGAGGCGTTGCAAATGCTTGGACTGCCCACAGAAGTTGCGTCTCAACGATGCCATCAGCGTGATTGCAGCTGTGGTCAGGTTGGTAGAGCCAAATGCAGAGTCCCAGGCTGAAGGTCCTCTTGGTGGAAAATACGGAGATGGCCCGCTTCTGCTCGCGATCGACACTGTGTGGCTCTGGGCCAAGTCTAAGGTTCTGATTAAGTCGATAGTCTTTTTGAGTGGGAGCGGGTCCTCCTCAAGGAGTCATTGCTGGATGTAATCCGACCTCAGACCCGACACGCAGGTGTCTCAAATCAGTTCTTCCACACACTGGGTTAGGGATATAGTGGCCGTGGGTTCCCCCAAACAGTCTTTTCCCAGTGTGACCAGGTTCCGGACGAACTCATCACTGGACTCACCAGGCTGTTGTTTTCTGGATGCCAGCAGGTAATGGGAGTAGACCACATTCACTTTAGGCTTGTACAGCGCCCGTAGCTCAGCCATTGCCTCGTTGTAGGTCACACTGCCTTGGATGGTCAGGAAGGCCCTATGGCTGATTCGTGCCTGAAGGATTTTTAACTTCTCGTCGGAGTTGACCACGTCAGCAGCGGCGTCGAGGAAGTTATTGAAGCAGTTCATCCACTGCTCGAAGAGTACCAAAGCACCTGGGACTTGGGGGTCAACTTCCAGCCGTTCTGGGCGCAGCAATTTCTCCATTACTGGAGACCTCCAAAATCTAGTACAATAAATCGTTGGGCACTATCAGTAGCCCCAATAATGACTCGGACAAAGATTGAGGGGAATGATAGGCTTTATTGTACTAGAGACTGCTGGCCCGGGTCCAAGGCTATGAATGAGCAGGAAGGAGAGGGGACTCGACCTTTATGGCCTGGGGTCACATGGGTAGGACTAAGGGAGGAGCCAAGGTAGAAGGACACCCGGAGGGAGGGCCAGCCATCATGTTCAATCATATCACTACAGAGGGGTAGAAAACAAGTTAGCTTTAGAGAACAGAAAAATGGGACAGGTTGGGTGGAACAAAGAGTCGATAATGTACAGTGAAAGCTAAGTTAAATTCAAATAAAGCTTCTTTGTTTTGCTAATGACACATGTCCAGCAGGCCAGAATGAGCTAAAAAAAAATAAAGCACACGCAGAAATGCTCAGTTCTGAAACAGATATGGCAGGGCTTTTCAAAGCACAATGTAAAATGAAGATTCTCAGGACATTTTCCCAGAATCCCTCCAGTGAACCTGCGGAGAGAAAAGGTTGGCCCAGGAATTTTAAATAGGTGTGTGGCCCTGTTTTGTAGGTGGGGCTGCGACCCCAGGTAATTTTTCTGGACCACCCTATCCCTGCGATGTGAAAGGGCAAAATGGCCACGCAGGAGAAGCCTTATGAAGTAAGTGCTTGCGCGCTGCATCATATAGGTGATTAAAATGAAAAGATTCCTACATCCTGAAACAGCGGGCCACTTCAGCATGTTCTGACAGCAATACAATGCAGGATGAATGGCCATCCTAGCTAACCATAATCCCTCATGTAGCTGTAACCACTCTATATTTTCCAGAGAGGTTCCAGCTGCGTGAGGGATTATAGGAAATGAAGTTGGACATTCATCCCGCATTGTGCCATCATTGAAATGTGCCAAAGCAGCCCTGAAACACACGGGGGTGGGCAACTGATCGACTGATGGCCAGCTGAGGGAAGGAAGGGAGCGGGCAGGCAAGCGACCGACAGACAGCCGGGGAGGAGGGAGGGAGATGGAGCGGGCAGGTGAGCAATCAACCGACCGACCAACGGCCAGGGGGGAGGGATGGAGCGGGCTGGAGGGGCAAGTGACTGACAGACTGGCAGAGGGGAGGGAGGGAGAGGGAGCGGGCGGACGAGCAACTGATCTACTGATGGCCAAGAGGGAGGGAGCGGGCAGGGAAGCGACTGACTGGCTGATGGCCAGCATGGAGGGAACAAGCAGGCGAGCAACCAACGGACAGACGGGGGAGGGGTTGTTGAACTTACTCTTACTCCTGTGAGCACATAATGCATCGGTTGGGAGCGGGACTCCCTCTAAATTGCCAGGGAGGGCAAATTCCCAGGAATTTGAAAGGTTTGGGAGGTCCTAAGTTCCTAGGAATTTGGGATAAAAGTAGGGTCACTGCTTGCCTGCAGTGTGAAAACACATTGCAATATAGTGCAAAAATGGCAGCCTTCTTCACTCTGTCATCATCAGGAAACAGGGACAGGAACCTAAAGACGAGAACTCAGCAGCACAAGGATAACTTCTTCCCCTCTGCCATCAGATTCCTGAATGAACAATGTATCACAGGCATGGCTCACTTTGTCTCCTGGTTCCTGCACTTTTTTATTTATTTTGAAATGTGGTTGATCGAAATATTTGCACTGCAATGCTGCCACAAAACCCTACGTTTCGTAATGCCTTCATGACCATAAATTCTGTTTCTGTTTCTGGTCCCAGCCACGTTTTGTATCATAACTGGCCATTTCAGCTTTTCATTATTATTTTAGCTTAGTTTTATTTGGCGAAGGCACAAGACTGTAATATTGTTGGGTATTAAGTTACAAGCCAGATACAGCCCAAAGGATGAGATATCTGATGACGGAGAACTGTCATCTAAAGAAAAGTAGCACCTAAAAAGCTCGGGAAACTGACAACTTGCAGGTCTATATATCAGAGACATAAAACATATTGGAGAACCAGGCCAATGACAGGAGCAGGGAAGCCTTAACGTTTAAGCAGAGCATGCCAGTTCAACTCCCCTTCCCATTTCCACGCCAACCTGTCTGTCTCAGCCTTCTCCGCTGCCAGAGTGAGGTCCAAAATAAAGGAATAATACCTCCTATTTCACCAGGCAGTTTACAGCCCAGTGGTGTGAACTTAGAATGTTTTTAATTTTTGGTAACATGTCTGTTCGCTCTTCTTCTGAATTACTTCTATTCTTCCCTCTTTTCCCTCTCTGTTTTTGTCCCCTTTCCCACAATCCAGCAATCAGCCCCCATCTCTTCTCATTGCTCTCCTTCATTGTTTCCATTTTTTTCCATTCTATTTCCCCTCTCCCTCCCGTCTTCTCTTCAGTTCCATCTCGTCGCTCATTCCTGTCAATCTCCCAACCCTAAGTGACTCATCTTCCCCACCTCACCCCTTTTCTTCTTCTCTCTATCTGGCATCTGCCATTCAATTGTCTCTGTCCATTATTCTTCACCTCTCTCAGATCCTCTAATCCCCGTCATTCCCTGATACAACCCTCCCACCTGATGCACCATCAATTCCTCGAAAGACTGTTGTTGAGAAACCAATAGGCTTTTATTCACTAAGACAACAGCATATCCATACTCTTCGACTGTCCTGCCCTGAGGAGGGGGATGTGGAGCAGTCACCTTTATACAGGAGCCTGTGGGGAGGGGCCACGGGTACAATCGGCCAATAGGTGTGCCTGACCAGACAATTATATGCAACAGTAGATTACCACATTCACCCCTTGCTTTTAAAAGGAGTCCAGTAGGGTGAAATGAAACAAAGTTACAAATTCAGAAGTCTCAAATTCAGTCTTTTGGGTAGTCTGGTTGTTCATTAGGACTGTTGTAGCACCGATTGTGGCTGCGGTACAGCGACAGGGTCCTGGGTGGTCTCAGGCACCTATATGTACTCATCATTGTTGTGCTGGTGGATAGGTTCCATTGAGTCCAGCGTATCCTCCCTCAGGGCAAAAGCAGGGTACCGGGGAGTGGGGGGAGGGGGGTCAGGTGCATCAGGTGTGTTCAATGGAGAGTGGGGTGTGGGGTGATCAGCAGTGGTCTCCAGGGCCCCTGAGGGAGCCAAGTCACTGGCAGAGATGTTTCTTCATGTCCGCCAGGAGGGCCCTGGGGACACCATCCATGCCGGTAGTGTGGTCCCTGTCGCAGATTTCCTGAGAAAGGAAAACATACATTCATGAGGTGTGGCATTTGTGGCTGTACATAGCAGGGACCTGATAGAGTGGAGGGCATCCAGGAGGACCTCTTGCCAGCAGGAGACTGGGAGGCCCTTAGACCAGTTTGCCTTCCAAACTGTAGCATTCTCCCTCTCCACTTGCCCAATACTGGGGATTATAACTGGTGGTCCTGCTCATGGCAATGCCCCTGGCCAACGTGTTCTGGCGCAGCTCATCGTTCATAATGGAAGGCCTCCGGTCACTGTGGGTTTAACTGGGGAAGCCAAACAGAGTGAAGAGGCTGTGCAGGGCCTTGGTAACTGTGCCAGCAGGTCATGTCCGAGCAGAGGATGGCAAATGGAAAACTCATCAATGGTGTTAAGGAAATATACTTTGTGGTTAGTGGAGGGCAGGGGTCCTTTAAAATCAACACTGAGTCACTCAAAGGGGCGAGTGGCTTTAATTCATTATGCCCTATCTGGCCGGTGGAAGTGAACACAGTGCAGGCCAGGCAGTTCTTTGACATGGACTTGATCTTGTCGATGGAGTTGCGTTCGCTGACAAAATGAAAAATCCTGGTAACTCCGGGGTGACAGAGATTGTTGTGGAGCTTTTGCAGCTGGTCGATCTGTGCGCTGGCACAGGCCCCGCAGGACAGGGCATCTGGCGACTCATTAAGTTTCGCTTGCCGGTACAAAATATCATAACTGTAGATGGACAGTTCAATCCCCCACCTCAGTAGTTTGTCATTTTGATCTCACCCTGCTGCTGATTGGTAAACATGCATGCAACTGCAGCAGGGTGAATCTCTGCCTTGACAATGGCTTGGGCCTCTTTCTCGACCGAGGAGTGTCGATTCTTGGGGCCCTGTAGGGGACATAGAAAAAATGCGACTGGTCTATCTGCCTGGTTAAGGGTGGCTGCCAGGGCAAAGTCTGACACATCACTTTCTACCTGAAATGGGGTGGATTTGTCCACAGCATACATTGTGGCCATGACGATATCTGCCTCAATGCAATAGAAGGCTGTGCAAGCCTCCGCCGCCAGGGGGAAGGATGTGGATTTGATGAGGGGACAGATCTTGTCCACATAATTGGGGACCCATTAAGAAAAGAACCCATGACACCTCTACAAGGCCTTGAGGCTGTTTGAAAGGGGAAGCTCCAGGAGCGGCCACATGTGGTCAGGGACAGGGCCGATGACTCTATTCTCCATGACCAGCCAAGGACGGCCAGATGGGTTGGGTGAAACACGCACTTGGCCCTACTATATGCAAGGTTAAAGAGCTTGACTGTTTTGAGAAATTTCTGGAGATTGACGTCATGGTTTTGCATGTCGTGCCCATAGATGGTGACATCATCGAGGTACAGGAATGTGGTCCGCATCTCATACTAATCCACTATGCTGTCTGTCTCCTGCTGGAGATGCCGTTCGTGACACTGAAGTGGTAGAGGCGGCCATCCGCTTCGAATGCCGTATACTGGCAGCCCTCTGGGCAAAGAGCGACCTGGTGATATGTGACTTTAGGTCGATGGTCGAAAAGACTGGAAATGGACATGGTTGACCATGTCGGTGATGCATGGAAGGGGGTATGTATCCAATTGTGTGTATCCGTTGATGATCTGACTGTAATTGATGACCGTCTTGTTCTTTTACCCGTTCCGTACCACCATTACCTGCGCTTTCCAGGGGCTGGTGCTGGCTTCAATAGTCCCCTCTGAGTATGTGCTGTACCTCGGCCTGGATGAAGGCACTGTTCCTGGCACTAAACCGCCTACTTTTACTGGTAATGGGTCTACAGTCTGGAGTGAGGTTGGCAAATAACGACAGGCTGGGTGGGGGTTAATTTTAAGTGTGGAGAGCCCACAGGTTGTGTGTGGTGAGCGACTGGGTTGTTGGTTGAAAATTGCCAGTTATATGCAGTGAGGGGTGGATGGGGCCCATCCAATTCCCTCAATATGTTTTTAAGGTGACACTGAAAATCCAGTCCCAATAGCACAGGAGCGCAGAGCTGCGACATTACCATCAGTCTAAAGTCCTTTATATTTAGTAACCCACACTAGCTTCTGCAGTCTCCTGTTTATCCCTGTGGTACTCTTAGTTCTGCAAGGACAGCTGTCAGACCTCACCTTCATTGTACGGACATTGTATGTTTGGCATATGCATGTTGGTTTGTGGTTCACATGCATTAGTTATCTAATATAGCTGTTACTTTAAAATTAAGTGGGATATCCAAGATCTTAAAATTTACCTTTTTCCTTTATTGCAGTGCAGATGAAATGGTTCAGAATTTGAGTGGCACAGTTCATGTGGCGGTTAGTGCAACGCTGTTACAGCACCAGCGATCGGGACTAGGGTTCGAATCCCATGGTGTCTATAAGAAGTTTGTATGTTCTTCCCGTGTACACGTGGGTTTTCCCTGGGTTTCTGGTTTCCTCCCTCTGTTCAAAATGACTGGGGGGGCGGGGTGTAGGTTAATTGGGTGTAAATTGGGCAGCACGATTCAAAGGGAAAAATGGTCTGTTTCCGTGCTGTATATCTAAATTTAATTTGAATTTAAATTCATCTAAATTTTTTTTTAAATTAACTGTACAGAGACCACATCCAGAAGAAACATTTCACTTGTGTATCCATGAGACTTATTTACTGGATCTGGCACTCCTGTTGTGGCCTTCTCCACATCGGAGAGTCTGGACGCAGACTGGTTGATTGTTTGAGGCAGAACAGTGCCATTTCACTGCATTTATTCCTGGAATTAAAGGTTTTCCATATGAAGGAAGGTTGTAAAAGAAATGGGTATATACTACAGAAGACCAAGAAGTAATCTTATTCTCACGTGTAGTGGGTTGTGCACAAGCGCAAGCGCAGCAAATGAACTGAGACTGCAGGCTGTAAGCTCATTAAGCACCAATGATTTACTTTGAAGTTCGTGCTGCAGCCTTTTAGGCTGGCCGGAGCCGCCCCTCATGTACCAGAACTCATGTTACGCTGACCTAAGTACATACTGTGACAGATTATGTTATATTTTATATTGTATATAGATATGTTTTATAGGAGATAAATTGTGGCAAGTTTTTCTTGGTGTAGGTCACATACAAACACTTCAAAACAGATCTCATTTAAAATGCCAGAGCTCTGCTCAAGGCAAGCAGTCCAGGCACAGAGTGCCTTTGAAAAAACTTTGAAGAATGCCTTTAGAGACTTTACAAGTAGGTGTTAATTGGACATGCTGTGAAGTAATGGATTATTGTTTTGGAAAGCAACAGATGAAGAATAGGTCTGGTGCTGCAGTCTATCTGAATGCAGTTAGCTGTTCTAGGAAAGTCATGTGGTTTTGCAAGCTAGAGAGTCAAACAGGTAAAAACCTTTTCTACAGTTCAGCACCAGCATCTGGGACTGGAACAGGACAAGCTGGCAAGTTTGTGGAAAAACCCCATTTAGAAGACAGGTTGTGAGTTCTTAGTTCAGCCTGGTCAAAGCCCTTGTGGTCCATGCAAGAGGAGAGGACTGGCTGCCTAATGTTTCACTTGAAATAAGTGAAACAAAAAGGAATTCTGTGGTGACCTGGAAGAAAGAGGTTATCATCTGGAGAACCCTGAGGGGCCAAGTTTCTTCAGCAAGACACTGAAGTGGCTGATTGGAAGGAATCAGTCCAACAAGCAATAAATCTCTCTCTGAAAACCAACAAGAACCTTCCTGAGCGGTAACCATTTACCTTTCAAGCACCAAAACCTGGTGAACTTCATAAATGTTAATTTCTGTGCACAGTATAAGAATTGCCTGGTGAAGTTGGAGGAGTGAGAAGTGAGATTGGACTGTGAATCAAATAACTTTTCTGAACTTACATACACGTGTGCTTAGAATTAGAAGGGGGTTAAGTTAAGTTAATAGTAATAAGTTAAAGTTTGATCCTGTTTTCATGTTTAAAGATAATTAAAAGCAACTTTTGTTTAAGTAACCATTTGTTCTGCAGCAGGGATTATGGAGGCTCAACTTAACTGGTGAGTTAATACAATTAGAATATGGAACATTACACACAGTGCAGGACCTTTGGCCCACGATTTTGTGCTGGCCAAGATAAATCTACTCAACAATTTAAATTTTCGCAACCTCACAGCCATAACCCTCGATTTTTCTGGCATCCATGCACCCAACAATTTTAAATGCCCATATTATGCCATTCTCCTCCACCATCCCTGGCAATACATTCCAGGCACAATTTTACTCTCTGACGTCGCCTGCTAAATTTTCCCACCCTTGTTATACAGATGTCCTCTGGTATTTTCCACTGTCACACTGGAAAAAACGGTGCTGGCTGTCCACTCTATCTCTGCCTCTCATAATCTTGTAGCCCCTCTATTAAGACATCTCTCATCCTTCTTCACTCCAATGAGAAAACCCCAGCTCTGTCAAACCTTGCCTCAACAGACATATTCTCCAATCGAAGCAACATCCTGGTAAATGTACCCTGTACCCGCTAAATCGGTTCCACATCCCTCCTGCAATGAGGCAAGCGGAAGTGAACATAATATTTCAAATGTGAAATTGTAGTAGGTAATCCAAACAAACCCCACAAGAGATAAAGGGAAGGTGCAAGTCTAAAGAAACCCCAAAGTTATTAGTGGTGAAGGTGTATGTGTTCCACTTGTGTGAGTGGAAAGAAATATCTGAAAACCACTGATTTAATCGTACCTCATTGACTTGTTATGTGCATGGTTTTGTAACTCCAAAGGAAATGGGCCAATGACAATTTTTCTCAAGCCAATTATTTCAGTCCCAGTTGGGTCTAGAGTAGTGATTCTTGACCTTCCCTTCCCACTCACATCCCACCTTAAGCAATCCCTTACTAATCACAGAGCACCGATGGCACAAGGATTACTTAAAGTGCTATGTGAGTGGAAAGAAAAAGGTTGAAAACCACTGACCTAGAATAAACAGGTTGCCCCAGTAAAGGTCAGTATTGGCTATGTTTATATTGTCTTTACTGGAATTTAGAAGAGTGAGAGAGAATGTGATTGAAACTTGATCCTGAAGAGTCTTGACAGTGCTGATGTGGAGAGATTGTTTCACCTTGTGCAAGAACCTAGAAGAGTGAAATATTGATTAAAAATGAGGGATCGCCCATTTGAAGTAGGAATGATGTGCATTATTTTCTCTTTGAGGATTGAGTCTTTGGAACTCCCTTTCTCCAAGACTGATGCCACCAGGATCATTGAACTTTCTTGAGACAGACAAGTAGGTGAAAGGTTGCATTCCCTTTTATACAAGCTTGTGCAAATGGGAATGCAGACTTACAGATATAATCACATCATCCATTCTTTTTGGATGGTGGAGAAAGCTTAATGGTCTAAGCTGCTCTAAATTTATTTGCTCAAATGTTTATACGTGTCCTGTTTTATGTAAAATTTTTAACAAATGAGGAAGAAGCAATCATTTTGCAAAGAACTGTCAAAGAAAAAAGTCATCGGCACATGATCAGACAATCAATATCATTGCTGAAGAGCCATGAAAAAAAATGAATTTTTAGTTGTCAGTGAAGCCCACAATCACAGTTTAGACAATTAATGGGCCATATTTAATTTGGAGTCAGGCAACCACGGAAGGGTTTTTTAAAAATGCAGGAAATTAATGCAATGCTCACATGCAAGTAAAGATTTGAAACCTGAAAATGTGGAACCAATTAAATCCATTTTTATTGGAGCACTGGTTCCTGTTGCATTGACAATAAATGTATCTGGACTTCAGGCTTTCAGATTGTATGTGCTTTCTCATGGGTATGTGTGAACATGAATATTAACATGTATAATTAATGATGATACAATGAACGGTTGCAGCATATGCTGGAGTGATAGGTAAAGGGCAGAGTTAGAGTAGTGGTTGGTGCAATGAAACTACAGCATCAGGGACCCAGGTTCAAATCTGGTGCTGTCTGGAAGGAGTTTATATGTTCTCCCTGTGTCTGCACAGGTTTCCTTCAGGTGCTCCAATTTTCACCCACCCACTGGAAATGTCAGAGGTTGGTAGGTTAATTGGGTGTAATTGGGTGGCAGACGTTTCAAAGGCTGGAAGGGCCTTCAACCAATAAATTAAATGAAATGGAAACGCTCTTCCACCTTGTCTACTTTTCTTCCCACCAAATGCAAACCCACTTTGGCCCTCTATGGTCCTCCTTTCCCAAAATCTCATTAGAAGCTCTATTTTTTTCCTTCTTGAAATATTTTTTATTGATCTTAAGAAAGAACTTAAACACAGAAAGTTATAAACAAGTAAACTATTACACAAAATAAATAAGCCATTACGTATAATGAAATGTACATAAATTGTAAATGAAAGCTATGATTTTTTCTTATTAAAATATTTTAAATCTTCTAAAGCATTAAGTTTAGGAGTGGGGTTAAACCATTAAACATTTCACTTATACAATGTTCCAATTATATTTAAGAAATGTTCTCAAAAGCTCTATTTCTTTTACAGTGCAAACCGAGTCCTTGAGTGCAACAAGCGTTGGGTGACTATATAGTGTTAGGTCTGCTTTGTTCGAGAATGAGTGAGTCAGACACCAGACTGAGTCGAAATCAAGGTTCTTTATTACCGGATTGTAACACTTGCAACTAACAGTGTTAGTTGGAGAAGGTGCATTCTCCCGATATCAGCAAGTGGTGTTTTTTTTATACCTCAGGACACCAGCGTTGTCTCCGCTCCATGCTCAACATTCATTGGAGCGCTTTCATCCCTAACGTCGAAGTACTCGAGATGGCAGAGGTCGACAGCATCGAGTCCACGCTGCTGAAGATCTAGCTGCTCTGGGTGGGTCACGTCTCCAGAATGGAGGACCATCGCCTTCCCAAGATCGTGTTATATGGCGAGCTCTCCACTGGCCACCGTGACAGAGGTGCACCAAAGAAAAGGTACAAGGACTGCCTAAAGAAATCTCTTGGTGCCTGCCACATTGAACACCGCCAGTGGGCTGATATCGCCTCAAACTGTGCATCTTGGTGCCTCACAGTTTGGCGGGCAGCAACCTCCTTTGAAGAAGACCGCAGAGCCCACCTCACTGACAAAAGGCAAAGGAGGAAAAACCCAACACCCAACCCCAACCAGCCAATTTTCCCCTGCAACCGCTGCAGCCGTGTCTGCCTGTCCCGCATCGGACTTGTCAGCCACAAACGAGCCTGCAGCTGACGTGGACATTTACCCCCTCCATAAATCTTCATCTGCAAAGCCAAGCAAAGAACAACATTGTCCAATGAATAAGCTGTTGCTACCCTTCTCTGTTAGTCTGCTGCACATCATCTTGTTATTGCCACACTTATCTTGAGCGTACAAGGTCACACCTGCATCCTGTTACTCCTTAGTACTGGGTGATTCCTTCTCCGGTCCCAACTCATGATATTTTTACCTTACAATCCCTCCTTTGTCCTCTTTAGAGGACAATCTTGCCCTGACTATGCTACCACCGCGTTGCATTAGTTTGCCTATTATTGCCAAGCTCTATACAGGTTCTGTTCACGGGGTTTTTCGGCTGGTGGGCGAGGGCTCCCCCCAACCCTCTTTAGCGTATATCCCCCCCATCCGTTTCCCCGATCCCATTGCCCGTTTACAAGTTTCCTCCCCGTTTTCCCCCAAGCAAATAACTAGCTATCCCTTCTAAGCATTTGTAATTAGTTAAGATAAAAGTTAACATTTGTGCTACAATCTATTTTATAATATTTGTTCTACAATCTATTTTATAATCCCTCCTCCCTGTCGCATTCTCCATCAGACTCCGGATCGATCTCAGCATTTTTTGACGCCTCCTGTGACGTGAGATAGTCCCGCTCCGTAGCTTGTAGAGCTTGATATTTTGGAGGCAGCTCATCGCGGTTGGCAAAGGCTCTCTCAATGGTCCTCGTGACCAGCGTTCGAATGCATGGAATACAACAACAGCCACAAGTGATAAAAATGGATACAGAAATGAACAATCCTAGGAAAAGTTGTCCCAACATTGTGCCCCATTTCCCAAACACTCCATGTAATCAGGACAAAACAGGGCTAGAGACTCCAGATTGGGCTTTTAATTCCTTCGCCAATGCCTTAAGTTTTGTCAGCCCCTTAGTGAGTGACTCATCTGGCCCTGTGTTATTAGAGATAGAAGTGCAGCATAGATCTCCAAACATGGCACACACTCCGCCTTTTTCCGCCAGGACCATATCAATCGCTATCCTATTCTGAAGCGTCATAAGGGAAGTTTCTGACAGTTGTTCGTGTACTGCCTCAACAACGTCCCTGGTCAAATTTGTAAGGCGCTGGACATTATAGTGAATTAGGTTGATCCTATTTACGTTTTTATTTGCTGTGATGGGAAAGATTGCACTAAATATAGGAAAGTTTTCAAACCCAGCTGCAATCTCATCAGCTAGTTTAAATTTGTCTGGTATATTCCGGACTTGGCCAATTGCATCAATCCACACCCCGTCAGGGATCCTTCCTTCAGGCCCCAGGAGTCCAACACTCCTTCTTCTTCTCCACATCCATCCCCCTGTGTGGTGTAGATCTAGGGCATCCTCGTCCCCCTCCTGCCTTTCCACAATCAGGACTGGCGCATTAAGCGTTACTAAAGCACACCGACCATTCCAGTTAGAGGGGAGCCAGTTATACAGCACTCTACCTCCGCAAAACCACCAAATATCTGCCCTAGCCTGGGTCAATCGGGTAGCATTTCTGCTGCTCGTGAGATCAACGTGAGTCCTGCACGAGTCACTGGGTAGCCAACCCATGTGGAAAGCGTGTCCCGCTGTGTTGTTATTGGCAAAGCAAGTAACATTACTTATGCCCGTGAGATCTAAAGATAGGGGGGGTCACATTGGCCGGAGCTATGGGAAACGCCTGTTCCCATGCCAGACACCTCTTCGTCACTACTGTCACTGTCCCCGTCAGGTCCTGATGTCTCAGAGTCGGAGGCATATCGTTCACGCTTGTCTCTAAGATAATTTCTTCGGTCATTGTCTAGTGGTTTCACGTCTTTCTCTTTCGTCTTAACTATGTCCAGGCGGGCATGTCTACTCTTCTCCTTCCCGAGTTCTCTTGTGCTACTTCCCTCCCATAGTGGGCCGTATCTCGTTTCCTCATCTGTACTACACTTTTCGTCCTTTGCTCCTATTACTATTCTTCCTGCTTGGAGTTCTGCTGACAGTGTTGTAGTTATCATTTCCATTTTTCTCAATACATCTACCATTAATTCTTTTTGTTCCTTACTTATCTGCCCTAGCACAATCACATCTTTGTTTAAGTTTTCAACGTTATCCTGAACCTTTTTCATGTTCCTTTTCTGTGTCTCTAAGTCTTCTTCTATTTTCTTGGATCCTGCGGGGGTCTCGATGTCTATTAATCCCCCTTTTATTTTAAGTAAAGGGGCCTGTATCTTGACTGACGTGTCCCCATTCCCGATGTTCCCGTCATGTCCCAGTGTTTCAATATCTGGATATAAGGGACGTGACTCCTGGATCCCATCTGGGGTCTCAGGGGTACCTTGTGACTCAACGTATGCATAGGGCGGGGGTCTACAAGCTATTTCTACAGGGGCCATAATAGGTGGGTTATCAGGGAGACTAAATTCCTCGAATAGAGCTAGGACATCGTGGTAACGCATCTTCTTGTCTCATCTTTTTTTGTGCAGACTCTCGATTAAAGATTTTCCTTTCTATGTCTCGTTTTGTTTCTTCCAGCTTATCTAAGACCCTACGCTTTAGAATTTTGTTTCCCTCACCTGTTCAGGAACATCTCGGCGCTCCCGGGTAACCACCCCATCTTCCTCCAGCGATCTACACATTTTCAGAGAATTCTTTGTTTCTCCAATGCCTCTTTACTGGTATTTCGCTTCTCTAATTCCTGATTAATTTCCCTAATAACTTGGTCAAAGGTCTTAGCAGGCAACTGTACAGCCATTGCTGCGGGGTCGCTTCCTTATGCCTCTCTTAATTTAGGTTCTTGTCCGTTTAGAGGATCTATGTTAACAAAAATCGCCTTTAAAAATGTCTCCTTGCAGGCCGGATGACAAAAGTTTTTTAGTGAAACAGTCTCCAAGTCTCCAGGTCCGGTGGACCTCAGACTGTCCTGTAAACTCTGATTGCTCGTCTTCCACTCTCTGTTTTCCCAAAGAGGTCTGAAAGTTAGGTTACAACTAGGAAACCAAGTTTTTGGGCTATATTTTTGTCCAGTTTCCCTGTACCAATCTATGAATTTACGTAACTTTATCTCCTTGGTGATGCTGGGAATACCTTCATTTAACTTGTCAAAAATATTTCGAATAAACCGTGTGTCTCTTAAGATTCTGTCAACTTTTTCATTGATATCTCCTACCTGATCCGGACACAGCTTTTGCAGTCTTTGGTCGTCGCCCTTGTTCACCAGGCAGGCATCTCTGAGTACTCTTTTTGTCGTCTCAAGGTCTCTAATGTCTGCTGTGGTATTCCACCACGGCGAATTTGGGAAATAAATTCTTAAGTTTTCAAGTGTACAGACATTATCATACCTACCGGACATTTATAAGCGAGTCTTATACAATGGAGACCAATAAGCCTGAACCTTCGTTTTCTTTCAAAGCCCAACCTTCACGTGGGAGATTTCTCCTCTTAATAACCGGTTTAGGGCAGAAAACTCAGGTCCCCAATTGTTCTTAGACCACCTTCTCACTCTATTGAACTTTGTAACGTCACAATAAAGACTTTTTAAACTCTAGTACACCTTAAGGACTTTTATAGTTTTGTCTGTAAACACTTACGTGTTACAATCCTGGCAGGTGACGACCTTCAATTATGATCGTCTAATTTGTCCGATCTCCAGTTCTTACTGACAATCATAAAGATTTTAAGAGAGAGAATTTTGTTAAAACAGGCTTCTCTGGACCTTTTTGTCAGCCAGCTGAGATGATTGTCAAGAAAAACAGAAACCGTCGTCTAGTGTCCACTCACCCATCACATCGGGGTCACCAAATTGTTAGGTCTGCTTTGTTCGAGAATGAGTGAGTCAGACACCAGACTGAGTCGAAATCAAGGTTCTTTATTACCAGATTGTAACACTTGCAAGTAACAGTGTTAGTTGGAGAAGGTGCATTCTCCCAATATCAGCAAGTGGTGTTTTTTTTATACCTCAGGACATGCACTTAGTAAATTATCATACCATTACATTGTCCAATGAATAAGCTGTTGCTACCCTTCTCTGTTAGTCTGCTGCACATCATCTTATTATTGCCACACTTATCTTGAGCGTACAAGGTCACACCTGCATCCTGTTACTCCTTAGTACTGGGTGACTCCTTCTCCGGTCCCAACTCGTGATGTTTTTACCTTACAATAGTCAGGTGTAAGCTGCTACTTAAAGAAATTGGGAATGCACCAGAAGTAAGAAGAGGCAATTTTCTGGCCAGAGAAGGTCATATAATTAAAACTTTAGAGATTTTGAAGTCATATTATGAAAGGTCACAAAAGCAATTTTCATTGGATCATTCAGAATTAATTTTTTTTTCCCTTGAACAAAATAACAAATACAAAAAAAAAGGTGGTGTGCTGGAGCTGGTGTAATGACAGCACTGCCACTGGTGTAGAACCAGGAGAGTACTGCTCCGAAGGCATCATCTGCCCTGTCCTCATGCTGGTGGCTGTGCACAGGCATTAAACAGCCTGCTCGAGGAGCTAACTGTATATTTAAACAAAATGTTTGCAACCACGGGGCTGTGCCCAAGATGGCGGTACCGGTGCTCAGCAGCAGACCAACGAAGGGCACCAGAAATGGGGATAACACCCCCCCTCCCCCGTTGAGAAGGAGAAGCATGGGAGATGGCTCTACAGGTCAGTGACCATGGCTGCGGACCAGCGACGGGCTCAGCAGCTGAGGAACCAACTCAGGCTGCAGGCAACTTGCGATCAGGGGACTAGCACGGTCTGCAGGCTGCTGGAGCCTGGTTCATGGGAACCAGGTATTGGATCTGGGATTCAAGAGGATGCAGAGGGCTTCAGGTGCTGAAGGCTTCCTGACTGACACGGAGGTTTGGCTCTGGAGCTCGGGTTGCCAATTAATTGAGTCTATGCAGCTGTAGATGCCGTGGGAGCGCTGAAGGTGAATCCACAGACACGTGTGACTCTGAAGGGACTCCCCTTTGCTTCTCTCTGATTGCAAGGGGCACCCAGTGAGACTAATGGCAACACTCTGCCTTATGGCAAGCAGTTGGCTATTTTGTGTAACAGTACATATTCGGTACTCTTACCCACAACAATAATCTTGAACAATTCAAAAATGTGTTCTCTCACTGTTTAATATTGTAATTAAACCAGGATTTACTGGTTTGTGTGCTTTGTAATATATTTCAATCCTTGCTTTTGATTCACAGCCAAATTACAGAAGGACTGGAAACAAGCAGAGTTTGAAAGCTGGATTAAGGAGTACCAGGTTAAGATGGAAGGAAAGGGTTGCAGATGTTTGCAACCATCTAATGAGTTATGCTCAATCTATGGAAATACAGTCTTTTTTGTGGATCAAGGAAACAAACTTTTCTGGGTTCCACCTGGAGTATGGTCAATGTTACCTGTGACCAGATCCTTCCACTAGTCTCTTTGATTCATTATAACTTTCCCACAGTGTGTCAGTATGAATATTTCCTCTACTTCTCCAGTGTTTCCTCAACACCAGTTAATTTTACTACAACATACGGTATTGTCTCCTCTGCTGACAATTATACCCCTTCTCTTGTGACATAAGCCCGCTTCTCTACAAGAAGCCATCCATTTAGATTCTGAGTGCAATCTGTGATTGATCATTGATCTGGCCAGATGTCAGAAGATAGCCCCAAATTTGTACGGATGTTGCCATTGTTGGCATGGTTCCAAATAAGCACCTGTGTGGAGAGATTTTCTGATTTTTAGGTCACTTTTCTGACCATAATCATGAGACCATAAATAGGCTATTCAGCTCATCGAGTCTGGCCTATCATTAAATCATGGGCTGATCCATTTTCCCAATCAGCACCACTGCCTGGCTGTCTCCCCTATAATCTTAGATGCCCTGGTTAATCAAGAACCTATCAATCTCTGCCTTAAATCCACCCAATGACTTGGCCTCCACAACCACCTGTGGCAACAAATTCCACAGATTTATCTCCTTCTGGCTTAAAGAAATTCTTCCGCATCTCTGTTCTTAGCGGATGCTTTTCAATCTTGAAGTTATGCCCTCTTGCCATAGACTTTCCCACCATGGGAAAAACCTTTCTACATCTTCTTTGTTCATGCCTTTCAACATACAAAATCTTTTAATGAGACCTCCTCATTCTCCAAAATTCCAATGAGTCCAGGCCAAGAATTGTCAAACACTCCTCATATGATGACATTTTCATTCCCAGAATCATCTTTGTGAACCTCTTCTGAACCCACTCCAGTGTCAGCACATGCTTTCTTAAATGAGGAGCTCACAATATTCCAAGTGAGGTCTCACCAGTGCCTTGTTAAGCCTCAACATCACATCCCTGCTCTGATATTCTATTCCTCTTGAAATGAATTGCAGTGTTTCATTGACCTTCTTCACCTTCTGCAAATCTACCTTAAGGCTATTCTGCATGAGGTCTCCTAGATCCCTTTACGTCTGGGTATTTTTGATTTTTCTCTCCATTTAGGCAATAGGCTGCCCGACATGAGGCAAATGTGGCCATGAGTGTGATCAAGCCAGATACTGAAAGAGAGAACTTGCTTTAAGAACCACCAAGGCTGCCACTGAAGTACGAGAGAAATGAATATAATCTATGACCACTAAGATTCCGCAAACCTCGAGACTGGTGCCATCAAAATGTTGAACTCTATTATTCTGTTGTCACCCTCAGTGCTGATGTTGGTCCTCATTCACCTGCGCTTCTGAAGTCAAATCAAAATTGCCATGTGGGGGCATCTGCAGACAGCATGGTGAAGTTTCTCTCGAATATTACCAACCACTTGCCAAAACATAATCCGCAGGAGAAACTCAGCAGGTCAAGTGGCATCAGTGCGAGAAAAAGAATTATCAATGTTTTGACCTGAAACCCTTTATCAGGACTACCAATCCCTTAACCTGTGGAAAGCACTGAACCTCTATTCAGACAAGGCCTAAGGCCTGCATATATTTAACTCCACTAACTGATTTTTAAAAAAATGTCTTTTACATCAGAGCCACTCATACAACCCGTTGTCCTTCCTCTCAATGTATGAATAACTGGTTGCTTCAGGGGGCCTAACTTGAAATGTGAATTATTTTATATATTACTGTCTCCACTAACCCTGTTATCCAGTCATGGTGAGTTTGTAATACATAGCTGGGAAAACTCAGCAGGTCAAACAGTGTATAAAGCAAAGAGAAAGATACATAATCAATGTTTCGGGCTTGAACCCTTCATCACTCTGTCCTACCAGTGTACCGGTTTCAATGGCCTGTTAAGGAGCCGACGGTTTTATTTTAAAATCCTGTGACTGCAAGGTCTGGGCCGAAGATGGTGGCACCCGTGCTGGGCAGAGAACCATGAACAATATGTAGGCAGGTGCCTGAACCAAAAGATGAAGGGAGCAGGGCAGGAGGAGGAACGCAGTCCCACAGGCAAGAGGTAATAGGAGGGAGGGAGGGAAAACTAGCAAGCAGGGGGAGGGGGGGATAGCTCTGTGACTGGAGAGGGAAGGGAGTGGGGAGCTGGCAGAAAGTAGACAGAAGGATGGGGAAGAGAGGACAAATAGGGAGTGGTCTAGTAGAAAGTGGAGAAGTCAAAATTAATGTCATCCGATTAGAGAGTGCCCAGAAAGAATATTAGATGCTGCTCCTCCAATTTCTGGATGGCCTTGGTGTTGCAGCACATGAGATGATGGAAAGACATGTCAGCATGGAAGTAGGGCGCAGAATTGAAATGGTTAGCCACAGGGAGATCCCCATCGTTGATGTGGGCAGGGCATAGGTGCTGAGCGTTGCGATCTCCCAGTCTGCATCTTGTGATCTCTCTCATTGCCTCGTTATCCTTTGTTGTGCTCAGCTTTATTTTTCTTGCCATCGTTCCCATGTTGAAACCCAAACATTGCAAAGCACTTCCCTGCAGTTGAAATTACATTCAGAAGTATGACCCACCATCAAGGCACATGATCATTGTTTCATACTTCAACAGTTCATTCCACTGCCTGAGTTTCCTCACAGATTCCACCAGGTTGGATCAGCAGTAAAAAAGGTGAATGCTATGTTGGCATTCGTTTCAAAGGGGATTGTGTATAAGAATAAAGATATGTTGTTAAGATGCTATGGGGCCCTGGTGAGACCTCATTTGGATACTGTGTGCAGTTTTGGGCCACATATCTTAGAAAGGATGTAGCAAGGTTGGAGAGGGTTTACCAGAATCATTCCAGGAATGAGAAGGATAACATATGAGGAACACCTAGTGGTTCTTGGACTTTATTCATTGGAGTAAGAATGAGAGAGGATCTCATAGAAACATTTTGAATAATGAATGGATTGGACAGATTAGATGTAAATAAGATGTTTCCCTTGTTGGGTGATTCCAGGACAAGAGGGCACAGTCTTAGAATTAAAAAGTTCCAATTTACAACAGAGATTAGAAGAAATTTCTTTAGCCAGAAGGTTGTGGATTTGTGGAATTCATTGCCACATGCAGCTGTGGAGGCAGGACCTTTGGGGAAATTTAAAGAGGAAATTGACAGGCATCTAATGAGTCAGGGTATCATGGTATATGGGGACAAGGCCGGAACTTGGAACTAGATGCGAGAACAGTTTAGCTCACGGAGGTTTCACGGAGCAGACTCATTGCGCCAAATACCCTGCTTCTGTACCTTTCTCTTGTGATTTATGTTGCATTATCTCCTTAGCAGGGCCCTTTATTCATTGGAAAAGTTGAAATGTCTTGAAACTCATTTTTACTGGGGTATCTGGTATTAAACCTTTTCATTAAGTTGATGAAACACAACTAAAACTTGCCCTCAGAGAAATTTTTTTTTTATTGTGGATGCAAACTTATTTACTTTGCATTGCAAAACAACATGATAAATCTAATTGGTGGGTCCCTTGTGTATGTTATTTCTGAAATGTAATATTCTACTGCCTATTTATTTTGAAGATTGACATGAAAGATATGGTAGTCGTTGAGAGGAAACATTTTCCAATTATCATGTTCTATCTCAAATAATATAGACAGAGAGGAAATAGAGCTTGGGACTGATCTCTTCCTGAAATCACAAACATTATGTTTGAAAGACACCTATTTGACTTAGAACAAAGTCACATTTGCTTAGATACTTGCAACTCGTGCTCTTTATTGCAGAAATAACTTCAATATCTAAAAGGATAGAAGAAGAAAAATAAATGGTGGCACTGCCAGAGCTGCTGTAACGCCAGCAAAGCCGCTGTTGTGGACCCATGGCTAGTGGGGAGTGGAGACCCAGCATTCCTCCACAGGGTTCTACTGCCCTGTCCCACCACTGATGGCTCCGTACCGGCTTCAAGCAGCCTGTTAAAATCCTGTGACTGCGGGGTTCAGGCTGAAGATGGAGGCACCCGTGCTTGGCAGCGCACCATGAGGGTTTGCAGACTCCAGAGGAACAGTCTGTTCTTAAGGGGGAGAAGCAATGGAGAAGACCCCTACAGGACAGTAACCACGGCGGCGAACCAATGAACCAGCGAGGGACTCGGTGGCTGAGGCACCCACACAGACCGCAGGCTGCTGGTGACTTGTGGTCAAAGGCCCAGCACAGTCTGCGGGCCGCTGGTGACTGGCTCAGGGGAACCAAGTATCAGAACCGGGAATGGAGAGGCTACCGAAGCACTGGAGGTGAATCCACGGACACTCAGTGACTCTGGTGGGGGGGGGGGTGGGATCTCACTTTTGCTTCCCTTTCTTGGGGTCTAAGGGGCACCGGGCAATTTCTCCTGATACCGAATCCTTGCCTGCCTTGCAGCAGACTAAATGCAATTTAATTTCATATTACACCTGTTTAATTACCTAACATTGAAAGAATCTTGAAAAACAAAACCCACAAGTTTGAAGCAGAAATATCAAGCTGTTTGACAGTTTTGATAGCTGGTTCAGGTTCAGGGCGTGGCTTAACAGGCTGTCAAATTACATCGGTAGAGTTGATAGTTGGAAAACCCTGCACTGCCCAGGGCCTCACTATCCAGATCCGTCCCAGTACTGTTCTGAGCCTGCTGTTCGCTGACACTGATGTACAGGCATCATCTACGCCTGTACTGAGCAAATCATAGTGACTTGTAACGCACAACTGACAACAATATCCAATGTGAGAGGTTTAAATGTTTAAGAGAGAATGGTATTCATGATCATTATCAATACCAGCCATTTCAACAGGACCAAATTCACCCCCACCCCACCCAGGTGTCACAGCACATTTAAGTGGGGTGGGTGGGGGGGCGGTGGAGCCCACAGACAGAAATCATAAAAAAATTTTCATGTTGGTAATGTCGTCAGTAGGAGAGATGTAAGGAAGAAACCAACTAAACTTGTCTAGTTCGCAGGGAAGGTGGGGGGCATCAACTTTGAACAGAGTTTTAAGGGGGTCGTGGTCAAATAAAGGTTGAGAATGGTTGCACCAATATCAACATCATGAGGGTGAGGAGGATCATTGATGACTGGATGCAGGACCACCACATTTGTCTATTCTGAGTGACAGTTACATCATAGAACATGGAACAGTACAGCACAGTTCAGACCCTTCAGCCCACGATGTTGTACCAGCCTATGTAAACCTCCTCCACGCCAATCTCATTTTCTCTATCCTCACACCCATAACCCCCTCAACTTGTTGATCTTCCAAATATTTATTTATCTCCAACTTGAATATATCTAAGCTTCCACACCTCTACAGGCAGAGAAGTCAATAGATTCACGACCTCCCTGAAAAAAAAGTCTATTCACCTTGGGGCGGCACAGTTAGTGTAATGGTTAGTGCAATGCTATTATAGCACCAGCAACTGGGGTTCTGGTGATCCTCCTTTGACCTGCCTGGAATGCTTCTATGTCCATTTAATAGATAAGGGGTCCAGGATTGTGCACAGTTTTGCAAGCGTAGCCTCACCAACACACTGCATTCTTATTTTGATTCTGCAGCCCCTTCACAATAAAGGCCAACATGCCTCTTCTCTTGCCTTCTTATCAATTTGTTTTGGAGCTGCATGCTAACATTGTATGATCCATGCACTAGAATATTGATATTAGAACACTAAAACCAACCCTGGATCAGTCACCAACACCTAACGCAAGTGGAGGCTCAGGGGCAGTCAAACCCAGAGGTGCTTAAGCTTTCCATTTACAACGCTTCCTCTAAAAATAAAACTATCCTTGGTGGGAAGTACAACAAAATTAGAACACTGAGCTAAACTCAATTTCCTCCCCAAAAACTTTCTTGTCCTCTGGACTACCCTTAAGCATTGCAACTTCGTATGCATGATATTTCAATTTAACATTATCCTGAACATCTTTCTTAATCACATATTATACCTCTTTCCTGTGGAAATCTATTTTTGAATTGGGATAAATTCTTGCTGAGTGTTATGGACCAGATGTTTAATATCTGCCACTGTATATCTGGTGACCTGTTTCTTAATATTTTCCCAGTTCACCTTCTAAAGCACCACCTTCAGTTGAAGACTGTATCTGGAATTCTCTCATATCATGTTTGCTGCCTACTCGGGAATCCTTAACAGCAAGATCTCTTATAAATCCTTCCATATTACTCACGACCAAATCTAAAACAGAAGCAATTTCTGACTCATTCCTCAAATTCTTCTTCTGTGTTAGGCTTTCTAGTATAGATCATTAATTCAATATGAAGACTGATATCTCCCAGGAAAATTTCAGTTCCCTACAAACATGCCAAGATATCTCCCCATTTATGTTCCACCCTACTGAGAGTTCACCAATTTGGGTTTTCCTCTGCTATTCCTGATATCAATCCCAATTACTGTCCATTGAATCCATATCATAACTTAATGCTTCTCCAATATCTTTCTTGATTAACTACACTACCACCTGCAAGATACTCTGCAGTATTCACAAAAGTTTTTGCAACATCATCACCGAAACCTACAATCCCCTATTCTCTTGGAAGAATAAGCAACAGGCAGATAGCTATCAATGCCTCCAATAAACCTCCAAGTCATGTGCCATTCTGAGCAAATGATATTTTTCCACAGAATCACGAATGCAGGGAAAATTCCGTGCTGTTTCTCAGTGAGTAACTTGGGAGTATCTTCCACCAGGCAGATCAGGTAGAAGGATCAGCATCAACCTCTCAGTGGGGCTTCTGGATGGCCAATATGTTGGCTTACCAATTTCTTGGGCACAGTGACATATCATTAGTCCTGCTGCCATGTAGTGGTCTGGCTGCTTGGGTGCTAACTGGGCTGAGTTTGCAGGTTCTTTCTCGAACTGTGTAATTTTCCCACAAGGCACCAGTTCCTTCTCAAGGGCATGCTACTCGGTAGGTCTTCCCTCAGATTGATGCAGGTGGATAGAGGGAGAACTGAGGGAATGATAAGCAAGTGAGGGGGTCAGGTTCAAACGTACATCAGAAGGTGGGGTTGATAAAAAAGGCATCAACCCTAACCTTGAATGATAAGCTTATGGTTGACAAAGTTGAAGTCAGTGGTTGGATTAATAAAACCTACTGCAAGGTCCTCTTGACCACATCATGAGATGATTCCATCTGGCAATATTTTGATTACATCCAAGAATGATCACTGATATCCACTTTGTCAGATGTTCAGAATGATCGCAAGTGCTAATATTTTTGCCAAAACCTCTGCGAACACCCTCATGTTAAGGGACCTTCAGTTATCAATCATTTAATTTTCATTGGGTACTCTGTCTCAGTATCGACTCAGTAGCTGTTCTTAATAATATGTGGAATTCTGCCATCTTTGACCCAAGAGGAACGCATTTGAACTAAAACCATGACGTCCCTTTTAACAACCTCATGTGGAACAGCTGCAGCATCCTTTTGAAACATTGAAAGTATTTAATACCTGGGTTTCAATTAAAGTTTTGAAAAGAATTTCATTTTTCCCAAGGTATGCTCGGGCAAAATTTATTATTAAAATTCACAAGCTTGATTTAAAATGTGCAAAGGCTCCATGCCAATGGGACAGCCCACATCACTCTAGTGAGCCCTTCCTTGCATCCACCAATATATTAACTTTATATTTAGCAAACTTCTCCAAGAACCAGAGTTAAATGCTTCTCTTCTCTCTCTTCTGAATAAGGGGCCTACCAGGCCAGGCCTCTTCATGAGACCTTCCCAGCCCCTCAATAAGAAGACCGACAACAGGGATATAAGTGGAGCAATGGAACTGAGAACAGGCATAGATCGGATGGGACAAATGGCCTCTCTACTACTCTGTAAAGAAATACAGAAAAAGGAAGATTTAGATCCAGCCAAGTATAACTGAAAAAAATAACTTTTGATGAATAAATGTTTCGCATTCAAAGCAAGCAGTGACTTAAAGGCACTGGCATAGATGTATGGACTGGCCAGTCTGAACCTCCCTAACATTCCCCATCCCCTCCCTTGCCTCCTCCCCGGATTTCCCAATAATGGTTGGCGTGACTCGACTTGCCCCCTCTTGCTCCTGTACCTGGATCCTGGCCAAGTCGTGTATCGGTAATGCTCAGTTTTTTGGTCAATTAAAGCCTTTTAATCACTCCATCATGTCAACATGATTATTGTGTGCACCACAGAAGTTTGAGTGTGAATTAATATGTTTGAATGCATTATTCATTGGAATTTTATAAATATTTGTCTCAAAGCACGATTGGGTCCTCACTCTGCTGGTAGTGCATTTGTACATTTTGTTCCACTCTGCCTGCTGTAGATTTTAGGATTATATTACCATTAATATTTTGAAAGTGTGACGCAGTGCTGCAGCAGTAAGCAGACACAAAACTCGAGAAAGACTGTACAACAGGCTTTATTCAGTTAAAAGTCTCTGCTACAGTGGTAGCTGTACTGGTGGCTCCCGAGTGACTGGCTCGGGAGCGGCTAGCTCAGGATTATATCCCGGGTTGTTGATTGACAGCCAGGCAGGTGGAGTTAGGTCTATTCAGGTCGGCTGATTGACAGCCAGCCAGGTGTGGTCTGTCCTCCGGTGATCTTCCTGCAGGTACAGAGATTGCCCCCTGCAGTAGGCTAGTAGTGTATTACCACAGAAAGTTAATAAGTTAACTTTCAAAGAAGTTGAATAATTTGTCAGAAGGAGTGTTGCTAAAAACAGTTGTTGCCATAGAGCAGTGGAGCACAGAAACAGGCTCTTCAGCCCAACCTGTACATGCTGAACAAATTGCCTACCTGAGTTGGTCTCAATTGCCAGCATTTGGCACATATCCCTATTCAGGGACTGCTTCCCTGACCTGAGCCTGAGAGGAAACCAATGTGTGAGGTGCCTGCACTTCATTCACGATGCTCCCACTGAAATCTGCCAACTGTTGCCACCCAAAAGCACCCATTGTACTCCTCTGAGGCTCAGGTGAGGGAACCCAATCCCTGAACAGAATAGGGAAGTGTAACTTGATCTCTCTTTTCCAACTGTTTGTCTTCTTCTTTGTGCTCTCTTCCTGTTCTGCAACTCATGAGGTTCTATAAGGACTATCTATACATCTGCTGGGACAATTGCCTTCAGAGATACCTTACATTCAGCAAAAGAAAAATCCCCCAGAACAAGACATCTCAATCCCTGTACACATTTGTATGTTAGAATCACTACAGAAAGTACTAACCCCCTGTTCTAACAGCTAGAAGAAACCATCAATTGGCCTCTAAGTAGTTAGCAATCATTTAAATCACATTTGTAGAAGCCTTTCCTGCTGCTAAATGCATGTTTGACTGTACAAGATTAAGAACAGGCAGCAACAAGAGCGTTGGGCTTCCATTCAGACAGTCTGGCGCAACCAATGGCACTCCAATCAAGTGACCTGAATCGATCCGAAAATTCACATCCCTGTCAAAGTTACCATTTTGGAGTTCTTTGAACAATCACGGTTTCTAAATATGAGGTATGAATATTTCTAATTTCTCCTGGAAGAAGTGCAGTTCTGGTCGCCTTGCTGTAGGAAGGATATCATTAAACAAGAAAGAGTGTAAAAGGTTCAGGAGGATGTGACCAGGACTGCAGGCTTGATTTATAAGGAGAGGCTGAATAGTTTGGGAGTTATATTTTTCCCCCTATCAGAAGCTGAGAGGTGACTTGATGGAGGTGTTCAAAATCATCAGGAGTATAGATAAGGGGAATAGTCACAGTCTTTTCACCAGGTTAGGAGAACTAATGGCATAGAGAACATCAGTACAGGCTCTTCAGCCCTCAATGTTGGGCTCACCATATATCCCTTACTTAAAAAAAAGTACAAAATCCCCCCATACCCCATAACCCTCTATTTTTCTACATCCAAGTGCCTGTCTAAGAGTCTCTAATGTTTCAGGCTCCACCACCATCCCTGGCAAAGCATTCCAAGCACCCACAACTTTCTGAAAAAAACTTACCCCTGATATCCTCTCTTAACTTCCCTCCCGTTACTTTATACATATGTCCTCTTGTGTTTGCAATTCCTGCCCTGGGAAACAAGTGCTGGCTGCCCACTCTATCTAGGCCTCTCGTAATCTTGTAGACCTCTATTAAGTCTCCTCTCATCCTCCTATGTTCCAAAGAGAAAAGTCCCAGCTCAGCAACTCTTCTGCGCTCTCTCCATAGCTTCCACATCCTCCCTATAATAAGAATCATCATGAATGCTTCATGGTGCGCTATCAATAACTGCAAAGACTAGAAGTTACCCGACTGATAGGCTTTTATTACCATGAATTGATGGCACATCTCAGGTTGCTGACCCGAGGACCGAGCTTGTCCTGGGGGAAGGAATATGGCGCTGCCGCCTTTATTAGGGGAAATCAAGGGGGAGGAGCCACAGGTACAATCAGCGATGGATGGGCCAGCCATACACATACAAATTAATACAGTGGTTCTACCACATTCACCCTCTCTTTTAAGAACTTCTTAAAAGTGGGTTCTATGTCCATCTCAGATTCAGTCTGTCTGGTGGTATTGTCTGCCGCTGTGACCATTGTAGTGCTGGCTGTGGCTCTGCTGTTGACTCCTGGACAGTCTGGTCGCTGTCAGTGGGAGGGGTGTCAGGTGACTGAACTGAGACAGCTGGGTTCCTTGCGAATCAGAACCTTGCTTTGTGAGGACATAGGGAGTTACTTCAGATCGACAATGTGGGAAATTTCCTTGGCACGTGGTTGTTAAGTTGGAGTCTGAAACCAGGTGGAGTGCAAGGACGGAAGCAGTGAAGCCTGTCAACAAGTACCTTGAGGAGATACTTCAGGACATGATGGACAATGAAAACAAGACCAGTGAAACAAGAAATGACACAAGACAGCTATATATAGCCACATGTTGAGCTACGATTTTATGACTTTGCTAGAATTTTGGAACACTCATTTGCATTGACCGTATTCAAAAGAGGCTGCAGAATCCTAGCATGAATTTCCACGATGCTGCCCTGGATTTGAAAGCCCTCCGACATCATTTTGATGATGAAAAAGAAATGTTGGTCAGTGAGTCACTTGAAGAAGGGCTCGGTCTCTGTCAAGAATAGAATATTGAAGTTGAAAGACGAAAGAAACAAATGGCTGATGAGAACTCGAGATAGGTTGGGTTAACAGCTAAGGAGGGAATGGAAAGGGTCATGAAGGGAACACTTGACCGTGTTCACAGAGAATTGGAAGAAAGGTTCCTTTGTTTGCATGACACTGATGCCAAGTATGGGTTCCCTCTCAAATCGAGGGATTGAGCTTTGGCGCCAACAGTGCAAAAATTGGAGCGAATTGTCCAGCTCTGATGTTGATGGACAGCAGCGATATGAAGACATTTTGGATTGCAGAAAGTTACTATCAAGACGAGGCAGCATGAAAATATCAAGACCTGAAGAGCTTGAATTTATTCTTCAGAGTGAAGATGAGAGCGTCTTCCCCACTGTTCGCATTGCTATTCAGATAACGTTAACCATCGCAGTTTCCGTTGCCAGCTGTGAGAGATCATTCAGCAAGTTAAATTTGTATCTAAGAGCCTCCATGGGTCAAGGCCGACTCTGTGATCTTGCTCAGCTGAGTGTAGAAAAAGAAGAAACTGAAAAGACTGACTTTGATCACATCATGGACCAATTTGCAAGGAAGGTGCAGTTATAATTTTCATGCAGGGCCATAATTTGTTAATTAAAAGATTAATGAGGTTGACTTGTATTTTTGAGCTGATATTATGGTAAAGTTATCTAAAAGAAGGGTGGCAGATGCTTGGACAGGGGTGCAATTTCAGGACTTGCCATAGGCGCTATTTTCTGAAGATATGCCCCTGCAGAACTGGGATGTAAGAGGGTGCCTAGGGTGAGTGGACGAGCTCCTGAAGAGGTTTGGATCTGGTCCTTGGGCTGCTGATGTTTGGACTGAAGTCTGTGTGACTGCGGGGAGCATTGGGGGTAAATGCACGGATTCTTTTGCTTCTTTTTGTCTGACTTTAAGAAGCGCCGGGCAATTTCTGCTGATGGTGAATCTTCGTTTGCCTTATGGCAGAGTAAATGCAATTTCATGAAATATTACACGACAATAAAAGAATCTTGAAAATTCAAGTTCCACTTTGTTTTTCACAAAAAAAATCTTTATCCAAAATATCCCTTTAAACAAAGAAAGGCTTTATAGCATTGAGGAGATAATTTTAATTTATTTTTTAATGGTTGTTTTATAACTGTTACACAGAAACTGGCATTTAAGTTCACATTTTAAGCACAGATAGTAATGAGAATTTATTGTCATTTCATTATTTATTGGTACAGCTACACCAACATTCTTACTTGCTGGAGTCACAGTTACACTAAATGAACCACAGACACTACCTCATATTTTTTTTCTCTTTTGTACTAATTATTTGTTTTAAATAGTGTATTTAAGTAAATGTATCGCAATTTTTGCACCCGTAATTCACAATACTGGTGTTGCAAAACAAATTTCGTGACACACGTTCATGACAATAAACCTGATTATGCAACAGTAGTAAATTACCACAATATGTCAAGATACAAAAAGAGATAATTACATAAACATTGACAGTTACAGTTAAAGCAAGAATAAAAGTGACATTTGAACAGTGTGGGCAGTTGTGGGTCTGCATTTGTGTGTGTGGTCTGCAATTGTATATGTGGGTCTGCATTTGTGTGTGTGAGTCTGCATTTGTATATGTGGGTCTGCATTTGTGTGTGTGAGTCTGCATTTGTATATGTGGGTCTGCATTTGTGTGTGTGGGTCTGCAATTGTGTGTGTGAGTCTGCATTTGTATATGTGGGTCGGCATTTGTGTGTGTGGGTCGGCATTTGTATTTGTATATGTGGGTCTGCATTTGTGTGTGTGGGTCTGCATTTGTATTTGTACGTGGATCTGCATTTGTATATGAGTCTGCATTTGTGTGTGAGTCTGAATTTGTATATGTGGGTCTGCATTTGTGTGTGAGGGTCTGCATTTGTATATGTAAGTCTGCATTTGTATGTGTGAGTCTGCATTTGTATATGTAAGTCTGCATTTGTATATGTGGGTCTGCATTTGTATATGTGGGTCTGCATTTGTATATGTGAGCCTGCATTTGTATATGTGGGTCTGCATTTGTATATGTGAGCCTGCATTTGTATGTGTGAGTCTGCATTTGTGTGTGTGGGTCGGCATTTGTATTTGTATATGTGGGTTTGCATTTGTGTGTGTGGGTCTGCATTCGTATATGTGGGTCTGCATTTGTATTTGTATATGTGAGTCTGCATTTGTATGTGTGAGTCTGCATTTGTGTGTGTGGGTCTGCATTTGTGTGTGAGTCTGAATTTGTATATGTGGGTCTGCATTTGTGTGTGGAGGTCTGCATTTGTATATGTGGGCCTGTACATGTGGGTCTGCAATTGCGTGTGTGAGTCTGCATTTGTATATGTGGGTCTGCATTTGTGTGTGAGGGTCTGCATTTGTATATGTAAGTCTGCATTTGTATGTGTGAGTCTGCATTTGTATATGTAAGTCTGCATTTGTATATGTGGGTCTGCATTTGTATATGTGGGTCTGCATTTGTATATGTGAGCCTGCATTTGTATATGTGGGTCTGCATTTGTATATGTGAGCCTGCATTTGTATGTGTGAGTCTGCATTTGTGTGTGTGGGTCGGCATTTGTATTTGTATATGTGGGTTTGCATTTGTGTGTGTGGGTCTGCATTTTTATTTGTATATGTGGGTCTGCATTGGTATGTGTATATGTGGGTCTGCATTTGCATTTGTATATGTGGGCCTGCATTTGTGTCTCTATTCCGAGTCCCATTTGCAGCCCGTCGCGGCCACCGGTCACCCCGCTGGGTAGCTGCCGCTGCCGCCTCCTGCTGCGGTCCGTGCTCGGAACTGCCCTCTCTCTCTCCCGCCGTGCGAGTGCGGAAGCCGCCGTGGAGAGCGGGGCAATGAGGGGGGCGCCGAGGCGGCGGCAGAACGGGGCATCTCCCAGCGTGAAGCCGAAAGCCAGCGAGCAGGTAAATGCCCTGAGGCGGTGTCCGGGGCTCCGTGCGAGCGAGCGAACGAAGCCCCGGCGGCGGCGACCCAGCGCCTTGCCCTGTCTGGGAAGTCCGCGCCGTCGTTGGATCCAGGTCCTGGGCCGCGCTGCTTCTAGCAGCTCGGGTTAGAAAATAATCACCGAGGTTGCACTCACTCTGCAGTAGTTGAGCCTGGATTTGGATCCCGTCAGGTCACTTTCCCCCAGGAGGGTTTCTTTGCAAGAATTATCTAACAGTGGGGTATAAAGAAAGCATTTCAGTTCCGCGCCAAAAGTTGCCCCATGGAGGAGACTGACAGCAGTGTCTCTAGACTTAGTTGCTCACATTTTGCTAAAGCTCTGGAAAGGATGCCAATTCTGACAAGTGATTGACGTTTAAAGGAAGGGGAGGCTTTTGATTGAGGAGAGGGCAGCAAGTTGGGACATGTTCCATCTTGGATTCCTGTGAGCTCTTCAGACAACACATGGATGAAGGAAAAGCTTCTTTACTTTAAAGTTGTTGCAAGCAGCGGCATGAGGCAGGCCGTGAGGCTGTCTTTCCATGCCAGATCCAGCAGCCCGTGCGCCTCTTTGTCCGCCCCAGGTGCCGGCCAAGTATCGTCAAACGGTCAGGCCATTGCTAGTCGCCTTGCAACCATGATCACTCTCACGGCAGGGCTCAGATGGGGAGAGGGTGGCGAAGTCTTTGGAGTCTCTTGGGAAGCTTGAGGGAAAGATACGTGACTGATACTTTAGGACTAAGCCCTTCCTCAAAAGCTGGCAGGCGACTGCATCAAAAGAAAAGGTGGGGGTGGGTGGGTGGAAGTACAAGGGGTGCTGATCAGATAAGGATGGGACACAGGAGAGCGGAACAGTGAGAATTGTCTAGGGAAGGGGGTAGGGAAGAGTGGATGGTGCTGATTGGATGAGGATGGGACACAGGAGAGTGGAACGGTGGGAATTGTCTTGGGGGGCGGTTTCACTCTGTGGAAGCAGAGCTGGGGGGAGAGAGAGCTTGAGGAAAGGTGTTTGGGGGAAAGAAGAAGGGGAGGGGGTGGTCATGGAAACTTGTTGGAGGGTGCCCAGATGGAATATGAGGTGTTGTTCTTCCAATTTACTGGTGGTCTCAGTCTGGCAGTGCATGGACGGACATATTGGTGACGGCGGGGAATTGAAATGGGTGGCCACTGGGCTATTGCAGCGGACCGAGCCAAGGTGCTCAGCGAAGCGATCTCCCCATCTGCGTCCAGTCTCTCCAATGCAGAGGAGACCACAACAGGATCAAAAGATGCAGTAGATGAACCCTGCAGATATCCAAGTGTGCTTCACTTAGAAGGAGGTGAGGGAAGAGGTGTGGGGGCAAGTGGAGCACCTCCTGTGGTCACAGGGGTAGATGCCAAGGGGGGTGATTGGTGGGAAGGGAGGAGGGGACGAGGGAGTCACAGAGGAAGTGGTCCCTGCAGCCGGCGAAGAAGGGAGTGTCGCGCTATCAATCAACCATATTAGACAGAGAGTTGTGATTAACACATCTCACGTCAGGCCATTGCTAGCCCAGTTCCAAGGCAGGTACTGACGGAGGAGTTTGGGTGTAACAGCCTTTATAGGGATTTCTGGGAGGGAGGAGTCACAGGTTCAGGGGGCGGGCCAGCCCATACAGCACATAGAATACAGTGGTTACACCACATTCACCCTTTTAATTTTGAAACAAAGTCAAACGGGGTGAAGTGATTCAAGGTTCATTGCGAGTTCAACCTGACCAATAGTCTCGTTTGTTGCTGCGACCGTCAAAAGGTTTGCTGTGGTTGAGTTGCTGGTTCCCAGGTGACAGGTGGTGTCTCCAGTGGCTGAGGGGGATTAGTAGGGCCGTGGGGTTGCTCAGTCTGGGATTGGGGTGCTGTGTCAGGCACAATTAGGGAGCCAGCTGGTCAGGAGTAAGGGGATGTTGATTGGTTGGTCGAGGGATTGCCTGCATGCGCCAGGTCTCAGATAGAAAACGTATCCTGCTGCCCTTCCTGGTACTCCACGTAAGCGTATTGGGGGTTAGCGTGGAGAAGGTGGATCTTATCGACCAAAAGGTCTGTGTTGTGGTATTTGATATGCCTCCAGAGCAGTACAGGCCCAGTGGTCATCAGCCAGGACGGCAGTGTGGTTCCTGACGCCGACTTCCTGGGGAAGGAAAAGAGCCTTTCATGCAGTGTTGCATTAGTAGCAGTCCAGAGAAGGGACCTGGTGGCGTGGAGGACATCTTGCCACCGGGAGATGGGTAAGCCTTTCAATCTGAGGGCTAGGAGGATTGCTTTCCAGTCAGTGGCATTCTCCCTCTCTATCTGGCCATTCCCCCTAACCCATGGTCCTGCTTGTGGTATGCCCTTGGTCAGCAGGTACTGGCACAGCTCCTCACTCATAAATGAGGACACCCTGTCGCTATGGATATAGCAGGGGTATCCAAACAAAGCAAATCTGCTATGCAGTGCCTTTATGACTGTGGTGTGGTCATGTTGGGGCAGGGGATGGCGAAGAGGAAATGGGAGTATTCGTCAGTGATATTCAGGAAGTATATGTTCCTGTTGGTGGACAGATAGCGTCGTCTTTCAATTCTAAAGCAAGAGGTGTCAATATTTTTTTTAAATATAAATCAGGCCTATGACAATATCTTGGTGTGTGGCGACTTTAATTGTTGTTTGGATCCTTTATAAACTCTGGGTAAAACAAAGATGGCTAAACAGTTGTTGACGGTACTGAAGGATTTGAATTTGATAGAGATTTGGAGGAGGTTAAACCCGACAGAAAGACTTTTCTTTTTATTCGGCCAGACATGAATCTTATTCAAGAATTGATCTATTTTTAGTATCAGCACAATTGCAAGGTAGATTTACTCAAGCAGAATATAAAAGTAGGATTTTGTCTGATTTTTTGCTATTAATTTCTTGCACTGGTTCGGAAAGAGTTGAAACTACATATTTTTGGAGATTTAATATGTTTTTGTTGAAGCGACCTGAATTTATTAAATACATCCGGGAACATATAAAAACCTTTTTGAAAATAAATGAAGGATCAGTGCGATGTAAATTCATTTTATGGGATGCCTCAAAAGTGTATTTGAGGGGACAATTTATTAGTTATATGGCTAAAATTTAAAAACAGTATCTGGCAGAGAGTCAAGACTTGGAGAAAGAGATAGACAAATTGGAAAAAGAAGTTCAATGAGATATAATGGAAGGTGAAAAGGCTCAATTGACTAAGTTAAAGTTGAGGTATAATACTTTACAAACATACAAATATGAGAAGTTGTTGCAAAGAACTAAACAATGCTACTATGAGCTGGGTGAATATACCCATAAAGTGTTAGCATGGCAATTGAAGACATAATAGGCTTCTAAGACTATAAATGCTATCAGAAGAGGTTTGATAACTAATAAACCTCAGGAGATTAATTATGAATTTTGTTTATTTTATGAAGAATTGTATACTTCTGAAATTATGGAAGATAATGATAGAATTAATGCATTTTTGTCTAATCTGGATTTATCATTGTTAAAGGATTAAGAGGCAAAAGAGTTAGACACTTTTTTTAACTGATATGGAAATTAAAGAAGCATTGCAAGCAATGCCCGGAGGGAAATCCCCAGGTGAAGATAGCTTTACTTCGGAATTTTATAAAGAATTTTATGACCTATTTCCTGTATTAATGGAAGTTTTGAAGCAGGCCATTGAGACTGGTTTCTTTCTGGATTCTTTTTCTAAGCATTGATTACAGTAATTCCAAAGAAAAATAGAGATCCATTAAAAGTAGGGTCATATAGACCAATTTCCTTATTAAATGTGGATTATAAGATAGTGTATAATGTTTTAGCTAATACGTTAGCTAAATATTTGCCAGAGCTGAATCACATAGACCAGGCTGGGTTTATTAAGAATCGATACTCAGCGGATAACTTTGTTAAGTTGATTTCTTTGATTAATATTTCTCGTGAGCAACCTGATCAACCTATGATAGTGGCTTTAGATGCTGAGAAGGCTTTTGATAGAATGGAGTGAGTTTTTATTTGAAGTAAGAGAAAAATTTAAATTGGGACCATTCTTTACTGGTTCGGTGAAGGCCTTATATATATATATATATATATAATCCATCAGGCAGGGTGGTGACAAATGGACAAATATCACCTTTGTTTACATTATCTAGATCAACTAGGCAGGGATGTCCTCTGTCATCAGCCTTCTTTGCATTGGTAAGAGAACCATTGGCACAAATGATCAGACAAGACGGTAATCTAATGGTATTAAAGTAAATACAGACAAATATAAAATTAACTTATTTGCAGATGATATTTTGATATACCTAACATACCCTGTGCAATCTTTGGGATACCTTCCATCTTGGGTAAACTTATATCTCTCATTTTGTTTGTTTTAGATTGGTCACAGTGTTTGAGCTACCGAAAGAAAATAGACACATACACACCAGAGCAGTTCAGTTTATACAAGGCTTTATTGCTAAATCTAAAGCTGAATTCGCACTTCAATATGCAAGCCCTTCCCAATTATACTTATCAACGCCTGGACTGGTCCCAACTGCCGAAGCAAGGCAACGACTGCACAATTGTAGTAGGTTGTCAGGGCGCTGGTAGTAGCTTCTCCACCTCCCTCGACTGGGACGTTAGTTGGACTCTTGAAGTTCTTCTTGCTGAGAGATGTTGCCACCTCTTGGAGAGTCTCAAACTTCAGCAGTGGATCCATGGCTTATATTACCCAAAAGTTGTTTACTTCAGATCTTATCTCTTTGAACAAATGATTTAATTATCTTCAAGGTCTCCTGACAGTCTACGACCAACAAAAGACAACTGCTTCTCTGGGCCTCATGGTGGAAGTTGGATAATGTCTACTGATTCATATGCATCCCTGGGCCCCATAGTGTAAATTAGATAACGTCTTCTGATTCAACTGCATCCTGGGCCCATGGTGAAATTTAGGTATGTCTACTAAATATGCATCCTGGGCCTCATGGTGTAAATTAGATTATGTCTGCTGATTCTAAAAAACAAGCAGGTTCTCAGCCTTGCAGAAGCAAAAACTGCAAAAGTAAAAAATAACCAGGTTCTCAGCCTTGCAGAAGCAAAGGCTGCAAAAGTAAGAAACATGGTTTAAATCTTCCATTACAACTTCAAGCGCAGTTAGAGCAGTATGGTAGGATGTCAGGTGACAAAGTTAATTGGGAAAAAAATGAGGTAATACCTTTAGCAAAGGAAGATTATTCAGTCTGTAAGCAGAAGACACAATTTCAGTGGTCTGACAAGATTAAATACCTGGAAATAGTTGTTGATGTTGATTATAAACATTTATATTGGTTAAATTATTTACCCTTATTGAGTAAAATTAAATACGATTTAAATAGATGGAAAGATTTGCCAATAACTTTGATAGGATGTGTAAATTGTATTAAAATGAATATTTTTCCTCGCATACAGTATTTGTTTCAATCAATTCCGTGTAAAATCCCAAAAAAGTTTTTTAAAGATTTAAATGCCTTAGTACGATTGCTTTTGGGGAAAGGTAAATTGGTAAGGTAAACTGACTTGGAAATATTCTTTAGGAGGATTATAGATACCATATTTTCAAAATTATTATGAAGCTGCGCAGTTAAAATTTATTAATAGGATGTTTGATATAGATCAACCTTCAATATGAGCTAAAATTGAGATGGCTCAGAATTCTGAACAAAGAATAGATCAATTTCTTTATGTGGAATCCTCAACTTTTGCAAAATTATAATTTACCTGTGTTAAAACATTTAATGGAGATATGGTATAATAGAAATTAAATTGTTGGAACTAAAGGTAAAATTTCAGCTAGGTCTTCGTTGTACCAAAATAAATTGTTTTCTTTTTCAATGAATAATCAATATTTGAAATCATGGGAACAGAAAGGTATTAAGTTGATAGAAGATTGTTATGAAAAGCTGGGTTTTTTTTTCATTTCATAGACTTAAAGAAACATTTGGAATTATGCCGAATATGTTGTTTGCATATTACCAAGTTTGAGCTTTGTTGTTAGATAATAAGGTTACCTAGGTGAACTAAATTTGAAACTTTACTTATTGATGGGGGTAAAAAAGGATTAATTTCAGAAATGTATGCTTTGTTTCAACATCAAATTAGTAAACCAGATGTGTATAAAACGAGAATTAAATGGGAGGAAAACTTGTCTATTCCAATATTTCAGGATGATTGGATGACTATGTGTGAAGATAGTATGACTAAACTAATAAATGTGAGATATAGACTAGTTCATTATAACTTTCTTCACCAGCTTTATTTAACCCCTGAGAGGTTAAAGAAATATGAATTTAGTTCTTCTGATTTGTGTTTTCGATGTGGTAAAGAGATTGGTTCTTTTTTACATTCAGTATGGCTTTGTGAGAAGGTGAAACCTTTTTGGTGTAGGATTATGGAATTTTTGGAGGGTTTATTTAAATTCAAGCTTTCACTTGACCCTTTACTATTTTTGTTTGGATATAACGACATTGAGTTTGGGGTTAAAATTAGAGAAGTTTCAAATTGCATTTATTCGATTAGCATTAGCAGTGGCGAGAAAATGTATAGCCATTACCTGGAAGAATGAAATTGATTTGAGTATTTAAAGATAGTATATGGAGATGAGATCCTGTATTCCACTGGAAAAGATAACATAATTTACGTAATAATTATTCCTATTTTGTTAAGCTGTGGAGTCCGTATATGAAATATACGGTTTAGAAATATAGGAGAAATGTTTTTTCTCTCCCCGGATGGAGATGGCATCCTCCATGCCCATGATTTGACAGTTATATGTAGATGTTGACTCCTTTCTTTTCTGCTCTTTTTCTTTTGGGGTAGATATAGGGGCGGGAGGGAGGGAATTAGTGGAGAAAATTTTGAGTATTTGTATTTTTAACTTGTTTGTATGCTATATTCTGGATAATAAAATATACAAAACAAAAAGAATTTGCAGTTGCGAACCATGAAGGGAAGGTGTGGGCCGTCAAACTTCATTTGGACACTCTAGCTGGCCCTGAAAGTCCAGTCCCAGTATGACTGGTGCGCAGAGCTATGGCATGATAAGGAGTTTAAAGTTCTTATACTCTGTGCCCTGCACAATCATTGTCAAGGTGCAGCTGCCGTGGATCTCAGCCGAATGGGATTTGGAGCCCAAGGAGACTTTACACTTTTCCGGGGTAACCACGAGGGAGTGGCCCTGCACAGTGCCCGGATGAATGAAGCTCTCCGTGCTCCCTGTATCAAATAAACTGTTTGTGACGTGACCGTTTAACTCAATGTTCATCATGGCCCTGGCCAGTTGATGTGGGTTGTCCTGATCCAGGGTAATCGAAGGCGATGTTTGGTAGCTATCTGAGTCGCTGCTGTAGAGTTGGTTTGGGGACGCCTGCCAAAATGACTGCCCCTATGCCGTGTGCGCAGTGCTGCTCCTCGCCACCAGAAGTGATGGTGTCCCGGTTTTCCGCCCACATGGTCCAGCCGAGCCATTTCCCACGACAAAGTGACACCGGAGGTGAAGCCAGAAATGGCACGGTCCAAGATGGTGGAGGCTGCTGGCTGCATGTGGTGCTGCTGGAGTGGGGTTGGGACCTATATACCTTCCTTTAGTGTCCCTTCTTCCCGCAGGCGGAGCATGTAGCATTTCGGGCTGGGCAGTTCTTTCGGGGATGCTTCGTGTGTCCGCAGAAGTAACACTTCGGGTGCTCGATGGCGGTGACTTGGGACCTTGTCTCCCAAGATGGCGGCGCCCGAGTTCCCCAAGTGGCGGCCATGCTCCCCAAGTGGCGGACGTGTTCCCCGAGAAGACCTTTGATTTCATCTGCGCTGTCTCAAGCGCTTGAGCCAAATTGACTACTTCTTGTAGGCTTCAATCGCCCTTTTCCAGGAATCTCTCTCTGATGTGATCATACTTGATTCCAGCCACACATGCATCATGTATCAGGCCTTCTAAGTGGGCAGCAGCAGAGACTTCTCTGCAGTCGCAGGCTCGTCCCCAGCTCCCCCAGAACCTACATGTACTCATCGACTGACTCACCGGGTGCTTGTCTACGACTGCCAGAAGGAATCTGGCATAGATGATGTTCGTCGGGGATCAATGCTGTTTCTGCAGGATCTCTATTGTGGCTGAGTAAGTAGGGCAATCTTTTATCATTCGGAAGACTCAGTGGCTGACCTGAGCGAAGAATTCGTCTTCCTCACTCTGCATGTCATTGCATTTCATGAAGGCGTTGAGGCAGTGCAGCCATTGTTCGAATTTGACTGAGGCCGCTGGATCTTTTGGGTCCGTGTCCAGTTTATCCGCCCCTATTGCCTTCTCCATGACCCAAAAATTTAAGGTGATTAAATTGTAGCACATTCAATCAACCACATTAGACAGAGAGTCATGATTCATAGGCTTTAATTGCCTTAAGACATCAACACATCTCACATGTTGCTGGCCCGGTTCCAAGGCAGATTCTGAGGGAGGAGTATGGGTGTTACAGCCTTTATAGGAATTTCTGGGAGGGAGGAGTCACAGGTTCAGGAGTCAGGCCAGCTCATACATACAATTCAGTGGTTGCACCACAGGGAGGAGACAGGAAGATGTGTCTGGTGGTGAGACCACATAGTAGATGGCAATAATGGCAGAGGACGTTGGGGTGGTTGGTGAGGACAAGGGGAAATCTTGTCCTTGTGGGGGTGGGGCGTGAGGGGGGGAAGGTACCATGGCAGATGCATATGTAATGGAGAATAAGCAGGTAAGGGCCGAGTTGATGATGGTAGAGGGGAAGCCACATTGTTTGAAGAAGGATGACATCTCTGATGATCTAGCATGGAAGACATGTCCTGGTGGAAGATGCAATGGAAATGGTGGAATTGAAAAAAAAATGCAATCTTTGCAAGGGATTACTGTAAATATTCAAGTATAATGCAAATTTTTTTCCCCTCAAAAATAGGGGGGGGGGGGTTGCATTATACTCAAGAGTAAAATTTAAAAAAAAATTCTGTAGGCGAGCGGTAGACACCAGCGTGACTCGGGTGGGTGGGCAAACGGCATCGCGACTCAGGCGGCCGGGCTGGCGGGCAGCAGCGTGACTCGGGCAGCCAGGTGGGCGAGCAGCAGTGCGACTCGAGCGGCTGGGTGAGTGGCCGGAGAGACTGCAACATGACTCAGGCAGATGAGGGGAGGTGGGGTCGTATTATACATGGGGGAGAATTTTTTTCCCCTCAAAAATGGGAGGGGAGGGTCGCATTATACATGAATGCATTATACACGAATATTTACGGTATGTGTGTGGAGATGAAATCAAGTTAGCTGTGGGAGTTTGTGGGTTTGTAGAAGTCTATCAATATTTTGGCTCCCGAGATGGAGTGAGAGAGATCAACTAGAGATGGACCAAGTGAATCTGAGGTTGAGGTGGAAGTTGACGATGAGATTTCTTGAGCTTGAGAGAATTGTACTGGTGAGCGCTTCTATGGTAGGAGATCATGGTGGGGCAGACTTGAAGGCTCTTTCTACTGTTAAGTCATAGGCTGCTGCTGGAGCCCAAAGGAGGTATCTAAGCTGCTGAACAAAATATGTGAAGTTCTGCAGAACACAGACAACCTTAGCAAGACGTTGTAGGAGCCCATACGATCAACTGAGTTGGACTTCACATTGTTTCAATTTTCATCCCCACACTCCATTCAGATCCTCTCCCCTCATGCCCCTGCCCCTGGTTTGTGTTGCTACCCCCTGGTGCAGTTGGAGTGCAAGTAGTCGCTTTAAGAGTTATGCAATAGGAAGCAGGCCCTTCAGCCCAACTTGTCCATGCCAACCAAATTGCGTGCCTGAGCTGGCCCTGCTTGCTGCATTCGGCCCATATCCCTCTGAACCTTTCCAATCCAAATACCTGTCCAAATGTCTTGGCAAATTTTTAATTGTACCTGTCTTGAGCTCTTCTGGTAGCTCATTCCATGTATCCAGCCTCGGTTATGCCCTCAGATCTCCTTCTTGACTTTCACCTCTCACCCTAGATCTAAACCTTCTCATTTAAGACTTCCCTATCTTGTGGGGAGGGGTGCAGTGGTGGTGGGGGAAAGACTGCTATCTATGTTCCCCATTATTTGAAAAACCTCAAAGGTGATCCTTGGCTTCCTCTGCTTCAGAACATAACATCTTTATCCTGCACTCTTTCTAGCTTAATCACACCCTTCCTTCCTGTAGTATTGTGACCAGAACTGCTCACTAAGCTCAGTCTCACCGACTTCTTGTATATCTGTCCGCAACATGCTCTTGTCCTCCATGCCCAAAACAATGAAACAAATCACCAGCTTCTTCAAATACATCGCCACTTTCTGGGAACTAGGTGCATCTGTCCTTGGGTCTCTCTGTTCTACAACACTCCTGAGGGAAGCATTGTAGCTATTTTGTAGCTAATTTTACTCCATTTTGATGGCTACAAAATATTCTTCATTCTTCTATGGAGAAAAAGCTGGGAATTGTCCCAACATCTTGGCCAATATTTTCTCTTCAGCAAATGCCATGAACAGCAAGTGGATGAATGTCATGTTGCTCTTCATTCAAATGCGCGATGTTTAATATTGTTAAAATACAAACAAAATGCAGTGGAAACTCATCGACAGTTTAATGAATTGTGACTTGGAGTCATTTGAAGGCAATACATAAATGGTACAAAATGGAAACCCCTTGTTCACAATGATTCAGCATGAATTTGCACAAACCCCATTTTACTTACCCAATATTCCAAGTCAATTAGCCTTAGAGAGCAAACTCCTCGCAAGACAGTGTTACAAGTCCAGAGGACCCCAAAACCCAGCAGCAATAGATATTCACCAAGACAAATGGTTACTTGAACAAAAGTTGTTTTTAATTATCTTTAAACATGAAAACAGAATCACACTTTAACTTATCACTATTAACTTACTTAACCTAACTTAACCCCCTTCTAATTCTAGGCGCACATGTGTGTGGAACGTGTATATAAGTTCAGAAAAGTTCTTTGGTTCACAGTCCAATCTCACTTCTCATTCCTCCAAGTTCACTGGTTGCAGGCAATTCTTATACTATGCACAAAATTTAACATTTCTGAAGTTCACCAGGCTTTGGTGCTCGAAAGATAAATGGTTACCGCTCAGGAAGGTTCTTGTTGGTTTTCTGAGAGAGATGTGTTGTTCCAGGACATCCACAACTGAGGTACTTCCATCAGTCACCTCAGTGTCTTGCTGACAAAACTTGCCCCGTCAGGGTTCTCCAGATGATAACCTCTTTCATTCAGGTCACCACAGAGTTCCTTTTTGTTTCTATTATTCCAAGTGAAACATTAGACTGCCAGTCCTCTCCTTTTGCATGAACCACAAGGACTGTGACTAGACCATCTTCCACTCTGGGGCTTCTGTTTCAATTCCAGCAACTTATGCTGCTTGACACTGCTGTCCCTCTCTCTGCCACACTCTGAGACTGAGACAGCCTGTTTGACTCTCTCTGCTTGCAAAACCACATGTCCCTGTTATAACAGCAAGTCTTCTATAGACAATAGGACACCAGTCTGCTCTTTAATTTGTTGTTTTTGGGTTAACAAGAAACCACCAGTGACCTCTCTGAGCATTCTTCAAAAAGGTGCGAGAAACCACTATTCCACAACATCAGTCCAATTAACATCGACTTGTGAAGTCTCCATCGGCATTTCAAATAAGATCTGTTTTAGAGTGTTTGTATGTAACCTTCTCTAACCTTTCCCAATTTATCTCCCAAAAATGTTTCTATATGCTCTGTCACAACAGCGCTGGAAGTTGTGATTGAACCCAAGTAATTGGAGTTGAGAAGCGGTAGCTCCATCAGATGTGCCACCTCAGCAAGGATACAAAACTCTTCATGCAAAATTGATCCCTGAAATATAGTCATTCCCTTAGGTGATAGGATTCCGCGATTAAACCCCTGGCTAACTTTGTGATCTTGATGGCCTCAGCCTCTCCACAGGTCAACGTGAGATAGCTTGTACTTCTATCTGACTTCTGAAATAGAAATGATAATGGTGTTTTCAAATCTTATGCCATCCTTTTGATGACTGTTCTGTTCCTCTTCCAGAAAAGCAATGCACCACAAGTTTGCCCCACGGAAACTCACGCAGATTCGTTCTCACCGTTGAGAATCTGTTCTCGTCTCATCTCATTTTTAAAGTATCTTCTTCTGATCCTTGCAATTCCACCTTTCCTAAATTATGCATCTCTCCAGAGAGAAGGATCGTTACTTCAGCCTCAAGGTGAGACTTTATTTATTCATCCACAAAGAAGCTTCTTTACTCAATAGAAAGGTTTTATTTAGCTGTGTTCCAAAGAGGATTTCCAACAGTCAGGGCAACTTTGAAGGCAGGGGCACAGCTCCTCTCATGGTCCAACCCAAAATCTCCGGAACTGCTAAGGCACAGTGTAATCATGAATGCTGCATGAAATAATACTGATAAAGCTGAAAATGTGACAGAAGGTCTGCCAGTCACACTTTTCTGAAAAATGAGACACATAAATGTGAAGGTGACCGAGGGCTATCTGTCAGATGCAAGCAGCAGTATTTGATTCGGCATCGTGTTCAGCACAGACCTAAGGACTGAAGGGCCTGATCCTGGGCTGGACTTTTCAAAGTTCAATGAAATTTGACTTTAAAGAACCATAGTCTTTAAAATGTGCGATCGAATCTTTCAGTGTAAACTACAGGTCATTTAGACAAAGGCCAAATGGAAGGTGCTTCTGGTTGACCAGAGATTCCTGGTCTTGCCCACAAAACCTCTTTTGGTTTTGCAGGTAAGTTGTCATCCGACATCAGTGTTTGTTTGGAGCAGCTTAACGATGGAGAACTATTAGTTTTTGTGACATTTTTAATCCAATTTTAGATCCAACAGTATTTTTATTGGGTAGTTTGCAACCTCTGAAAGGTTTGGGATTAGATAAATTTCAGCTTGCTTTTGTATATTTAGCCTTATCTGTAGCAAAAAAAATGTATTGTTAGTACATGGAAAGATACAAATATGATTGATATTAATAGATGGCATAATGAGATGAAATATTGTTTAATAATGGAAAAAATTACATATAATTATAAATTTTTTTATTAATAAGTGGCTGTTATACTCAGAATATTTACATTTCAATTTATATTGATTAGATTTTAATATGTATATTTAACTTTTTCTTTAATATTCTTTCTTTTTTATGGCTCCTCTTAGAAGAGTTGGCTGAGGGGGGGGATTTTTTTTTCTTTCTTTACTCTTTTTATATATATAAACAATGTTCATGTTTAATTGCTGTATATGTCATATTTTTTTGAATGAATAAATAAAGTTTAAAAAAAATAAATGTGGAAATAGAAATATATAACTAGGGTTGGCAACAAGTTGTGGTTAAGAGACACATTCAGCTGATGAGACACATCATTTTTTTAATACTTTATTTAAAATTTTGAATATACAATACAAATGAACCCCCCCCCCCCACCAACCCCCATAACCCACCCTCCACCCATCCCCCAAAGAAAGAAGGAAGAAATAGGAGATTTAAACAATCAAAAATAGAATAAATCGCCATGGATCAAAGCAACTCCACCACGACGAGCTCCAGGGAATACAACATTTCAAACCCATATAATCCAAATAAGGGCTCCACACTTTAGAAAAACAAAGATAATTATCTCGTAAATTATACGTTATTTTCTCCAAAGGAATACATAACCTCGATTCCAAATGCCATCTATGCAATCCCAAATCAATCTAATTTTTCCAAGTTATAGCGATACATTTTGTTGCCACAGCCATTGCCAACCTTAAAAACGCAATTTGATATTTAGTCAACCTCAAAGTCGAACTCGACATTTGAACATTACCTAATAAAATAATGTTGGATCCATGGGTAATTGAATCTTTAAAACTTTTTCTAAAAATTCCTTAAGTTATATCCAAAAATTTTTTAACCTTTTCACATAACCAAGTCGAATGTAAAAAAAGAACCTACTTCTTTAAATCATCTGAAACATAAATCTAAAGAAATTAAATTATATTTCTTTAATTTCTGAGGAGTTAAATACAATTGATATAAAAAAAAATTATAATCTATATCGAACATTAATAATCTTAGTCAAACTATCCTTACATATAGATCTCGAAGCATATTGATCAAGTTTAATTCCCAAATGTTTTCCCCATTTTAATCTTGATTTATGAATATCTAATTTAGGCATCTTACTTTGTAATAATTTATACATTTCAGAAATAATTTTTTTAAACCACCTTCTATAAGCAAAATTTCAAAATGTGATTGTCTTGGTATTCTTAAAGTATGATCAAAATTATCCAATAACAAAAAAATGGTATTATTTGGAATTTCATATTTTTCTTTAATTCTTTGAAAATAAATAAAATAACCAGC